>NC_138800.1:0-1200000 GCF_965178545.1 Coloeus monedula
TTCTCCTCCTGCTCCTCCTCCTCCTCCTCCTCCTACCTTTCCTCGTCCTCGTCCTCATCCTCCTCTTCCTCCTCGTCCTCTTCGTCCTCCTTCTCCTCCTCCTCCTCCTCCTCCTCCTCCTCCGCCTCCTCTTCCTGCTCCTCCTCCTCCTCCTTGTCCGTCTACTTGTCCTCGTCTTTGTCATCATCATCGTCGTCGTCCTCCTCCTCCTCCTCCCCCTCCTGCCCCTCCTTGTCCTCCTCCCCTCCTCCCCCCCGTCAGCCTCCTCCTCCTCACCCTCATACTCTTCGTCCTCGTCCTGCTCCCCCTCCTCTTCCTCATCCTCCTCATCCTCTTCATCTTCCTCTTCGTTCCCCTCCACCTCCTCCCCGTCCTCGTCCTTGTTCTTCTCCTCGTCCTCCTCCTCATCAAATGAGAAAAATCACCTCAGGTACCTGATTGGAGAAGTCTTGAGATCCCAGCTGGGATATAAAGCGCCTTAAACCAGAGATGGAAAGATTCTGGGAGCTTCCAGGAGGAGTCCCCAGTGCCCCTCGGACCAGAGAGCTATTTGCAATTGCAGGGGTCGAAAAGGCAGGATGGGCATTCTGTGGGCGAGCCTCTGGCACCCAGCCACCCTCCCAGCGCTGCCCCCTTTTGCTTTGCCATTTTTATTGAGTTCTCAGTACATTTTAAGAACTCATTTCCATATCGGATCTGGGTCATTTAGAACAGTTCCAGGGGCCCCGCAGTGTCACAGTGCTCCCTGCGCACCCTGAGGCCCCACATCAGCCAGCCCAGGCCATTGCCACGCTCCCAGTCACTCCCAGCTTGATCCCAGTGACTCCCAGTCTCTCTCAGCATATCCCAGTTGCCCCCAGCATGCTCCTGGTCACTGCCACTTCCTCTCACTTGCTTCCAGCATGATTCCGGTTGCCCACAGCCACTCCCAGTCACCCTCAGTGATGGCCCAGTTGCTCCCGGTATATCCCAGTTGCCCCCAACGTGGTCCAAATTGCCCCCAGCATGCTCCTTGTCACTTCCAGTATGATCCAAATCACCCTCAGTGTGATCCTAGTTACCTCCAGCATAGTTCCAGTTGCTCCCAGTTGCCCCTAGTACAGTCCCAGTCACTGCAAGTATGACCTCAGTGGCCCCCAGCACAGACACAGTCACTCCCAGTTGCTCCCAGTTTCTCCCAGCATGCTCATTCCCAGTCACCCCAGTTGCCCCAGCATGGTTCCAGTTGCCCCCAGCATGATCTCATTCATTCCTTGTATATCCCAGTTGCCTCCAGCACACACCCATCATTCCCAGTTGCTCCCAGTAGCTCCCAGTAGCCCTCAGTGCGGTCCCAGTGGCTCCCAGGATTTCCATGTCCGTGCTCCCAGCGCTGCTCCCAGCCCTGATCCGTGGGGATGGCAATGTCCCGCTCCCTTCCCGGGGCAGGCTCACACCTGAGCCAGGTGTGCAGGGCAGGACCTTGCCCCGAGCCCAAGCCCTGTCCCCCCTGCAGGATCTGCTTCCCATCAGCCTCTTCCTCCTGCGGCCCCAAGCCCAGCTCGGTGCTGAACGAAGGGCGCTGGGCCGGGGTCATCCCCCGGCGGGGGCTGCGCACCCCCTCTGCCCCCTCCCCAAATTCCCTCCCGGGGCAGCAGGGGCTGGCTCAGGAGCCCTGGGGCTCCTGGGGCTCCGTGCTTTCCTTCCTAAGGAAAAGAACCGTCCTTCTCCTCCAGGCACCCATGGCTAAAACTGAGATTCTACCTCCCAAATTCTGTCTATCCAAGGATTGCTCCCAGACAAAAGCTGCCATGAGAAACAGGTCTGGCTGCCCTCACCCATGGTGGCCACCTCTCATCTTCTTCCAAAACACCTGGACTTTGTGCTTTTCTTTCATGTGGAAAATCCCCATCCTTCTCAGCTGTTGCTATGACCCAGCCCACTGCTGGGCTGGGGCAGCGAGATGCCGATCAGCCCCGGACCCTGCCGTGGATCGAATTTCCCCGGGACACAGACTTGCAGGGTGGGTCGATGAGCGGCTCAGAAGCTTAAGCCGCATCCCCCCGGGGCTACGCCTGGCTCCAAACTGCCTTTCCCTGTTCGGGAGAATTCCCTCTTTCTCGGTTGTTCACTGGTTCTTTGTTGTATCTCCCAGTGGTTCTTGTTGAATTGTATCCTCCCCCTGGGCTTGTAACTCATTGGCTGTTTTTCCCTTTCCCCGCGGTTTACAAACCCCCTCTAAAACTGAGGGAAAAGCCTCTCGGCGGGATCCCAGATTAAGATCATTGCCATGTTCTGGTTGCTAAACTTCTGACAATAAACCTGTTGGAAGCCAGACCAGAACCCTCTCTCTCTTCCTTTATCTCCGAACTAACGTGAGCCGATATCATCAGCTCCTGCCGTGTCTCCTCTGCAAAGAAGCCAGTGAGCTCAGCCAGCAGCACTTTTCCTGATGCCAAAGTCGCTTCTGCGACGCACAGAAGTAACACAGCTGGACTCTCTCTGACCGAGGGCACGCCAGAGCTCGTGCAGCGAGCACAGAACTGCGTTACTCGACAAGGCGCCCATGGCCAAAACTGGGATTCCATCTCCCAAATTCCCAATATCCAAGGGCTGCTCCCAGACAAACCTGCCAGGACAGACAGATGTGGCTGGCCTTGGCCTCTGGTGGCCGTGTCTCATCTGCCCCTGAAACCCTGGGGCTTGGTGCTGCCCTTCCTCTGGAGACCACTGTGACCCTGCGTGGCCTCGTGGAACCCAGGGGCCGTTGTGACCCTGCAGGGCTGGTGGCACCAAGGGGACCATTGTGACCCTGTGGCGTTCCATGGAACCAAGGGGCCACTGTGGCACTGCTGGCCCCGTGGAACCGAGGGGCCTTTGTGACCCTGCAGGGCCCATGGAGCCAAGGGAACATGGAACAGCTCTGGCTGCCTTGGGCCACCTGGCAGCTCTGGCTGACCTTGGCATGGCCAGAGCTGCTTCTCACCTGCCCTGGAGCACTGGGGTTCTGTGCTTTTCTTCCTGTGTGTGTTGGTTTGGCACGGCCTGGGTTTTGGTAGCGGGGGGGCCACAGAGGTGGCTTCTGTGAGAAGCTGCTGGAAGCTTCCACCATGTCCGGCAGAGCCGATCCCCGATGGCTCCAAAGATGGACATGGCACTGGCCAAGGCTGGGCCACTGAGAGAGGCTGGTAACACCTCTGTGATAGCAGATTTCAGAAGGAAATGAAAACAAAGTGGGACACAGTGTTTTTGTAGTCAGAGAAGAGGAGGAGGGGAGAACGTGTGAGGGAAACAACAGGGAGACACCAAGGGCAGTGGAGAAGGAGGGGGAGGAGGTGCTCCAGGAAACAGAGCCGAGATTCCTCTGCAGGCCGTGGTGAGACCATGGGGGAGCAGCTGTGCCCCTGCAGCCCTGGGGATCCATGGGGGATGCAGAGATCCACCCGCAGCCCTGGGGGAGGTGCCCACACCGGAGCGGGCGGATGCCTGCAGGAGGCTGGGATCCAGGGGCAGAGCCGGTGCAGAGGGGCCCTGCTCCCAGGCTGGAGCAGCCTGGCCTTGAAGAACTGACCCCATGGAAGAGTGACCCACGCCGCAGCAGTTTTGGGGGGGCTGCTGCTGTCAGATTGGACCCACATCAGAGACGCTCACAGAGAACTGTCTCCCGTGGGAAGGGACCCCACGGTCTCACAGGGGAACAACTCCTCTCCCTGAGCAGTGGGAGAAGCCACAGGAGATGAACTGACCACAATCCCCATTCCCTGTCTCCTGTGCCATTGGTGGGAAGGATGGAGGGGAGGGGGAAGGTGTTTTGAAAGCTCTTCTTTCACTTCTCATTATCCTGCTCTGATTTTGTTATGAATAAATTCACTTGATATCTGTAAGTTGAGCCTGTTTTGCCCAGGACGGTGTTGGATGAGGGATCTCTCCTGGTCCTTATCTCAACCCATGAACCCTTTGTTATATTTTCTCTCTCCTGTCCAGCTGTGGACAGGAGTGAGAGAGCAGCTTTGGTGGGTGCCTGGAGTCCAGGCAGCATCAATGCACTACAGACCTGAACAAAAACTCCCTGGGCAATGATTCCCCTGGGATCTAAAGCCCCCACCCCTGACACGACAGCCCCGTCCCACAGAAATGTCAGCCACTGAGCCTCTCGCTCTCCACGGCTTCACTGCTTTGGTGCCCAGTGGTTGCCACGGGGCCACCATGGCCCCTCTGAGCTGGGTTTGGGTGGGGTTTTGGTGGGTCTGCAGTCCCTGTTGTAATGTGGTTGTTCCAGTTCACAGACCACGATCTCTGGGCTGGCCACTCTGGGGATTTATTTTAGGTCACGTTTAAGCTGCAGCTTTGTCCATTCTATTATTCATGTTCAGGTTGGCAGCTCCAGGACTCGCTGTGATCCACCTGTGACTCACATGCCAGGGCCATAAAATTCTGAAAAACTTCACTCATCAGCCCAGCAATTCCAGCCACTGCTGTCTACTTTTAAATAACACAAAACTGTCAGCCCCTCCTGTGCTCACAGGAGCACCACAGAGCAGGACAGCAGCGCAGCAGCCAGAGCTGAGGACTCCCACAAGGACAGAAGGACAGCGTGGAAGGATAAACAGAGCAGCTCTGAAAGCACCGAGTGCTGCTGCTCCCTGGCCCTGCTGCTGTGCTGGGACTCAGCTTCTCTCCCCCTCTGCACACAGGCACTGCCCTGCCAGATTCAGATGAGGTTTCAAAGGAAGCATTTTTGACCAACAAGTTGCTGCAGGATCCTTTATTTTGCTAAAGTGCACAGAGGAGGTGATTCCTCATTTCCATTGTCTCTGGGTAAAATTCGAGGTGTAAGCAGTGAATTATAAATAGGATGAATGATCCCAGTAATAGGATGGTGATGGGATAAATAAAGTTTCATTGTGCACAACATTATCACAAAATGACAAAGGAAACCCTGCACACACACAGCCACTATGAAAAACTTGAGCAGACAGGCTGGGCCTGCACTGAGTTACACTGCAGCTGTGGAGAACAAAACCGACACTTCATTGCTGCTGAAAAAATCCAGTGATCATTTTCCTCAGGGCATCCCTGAGCTCCTGGTTCCTCAGGCTGTAGATGAGGGGGTTCAGGGCTGGAGGCACCAGCGAGTACAGAACTGACAGGGCCACATCCAGGGATGGGGACGAGATGGAGGGGGGCTTCAGGCAGGCAAATGTGCCAGTGCTGAGGAACAGAGAGAGCACAGCCAGGTGAGGGAAAGGCTTTGTGCCGGCCCTGCTCAGAGGGGATCCTCAGCACGGCCCTGAAGATCTGCACATAGGAGAAAACAATGAACACAAAACAGCATTGCCCTGGCCCAGGGGCAGGGAAAATGTATTGGCCGTGTGCAGGAGAGCGTAGAGAAAGGCACTGGCCCAGGCAGCTGCTGCCATGTGGGCACAAGCTCTGCTGCCCAGGAGGGTCCCGTAGTGCAGGGCTTTGCAGATGGACACGTAGCCCTCGTAGCACATGATGGTGAGGAGGAAATCCTCTGCTGAGAGGAAGAACAGAAAGAAAAACACGTGAGCAGCACATGCTGAGTAGGAGATGTGTCTGGTGCCCCAGAGGGAATTGTGCATGGCCTTGGGGACAGTGGTGCAGATGGAGCCCAGGTCGGTGAGGGCCAGGCTGAGCAGGAAGAAGAACATGGGGCTGTGCAGGTGCTGGCCGCAGGCTCCGGTGCTGATGATGAGGCCGCTGCCCAGGAGGGCAGCCAGGGAGATGCCCAGGAAGAGGCAGAAGTGCAGGAGCTGCAGCTGCCGCGTGTCTGCCAATGCCAGCAGGAGGAAGGGGCTGATGGAGCTGCTGTTGGACATTGGCTGTGTCCGGGCATTGAGTTCTGCCACAGAGAAAGACAGTGAAAGGTTAGAGGAGATCTGTAAGCACAATCAAAGCCATTTCCTGTACACTCTCCCCTGGAACACACACAGACACCCTTTTTTGTTTAAGAGTTCTGAGGTTTTTGGTTTTAATCTCCCCCCATATCTCTCCTGGTATTCTTGGATATCAGAAATCCTCAGGATTTCTGCTGCCCTCAGGGAGAACAGAGCAACTTTTGCAAGGCAAGATGATGAGTGGACACTCAGAGGAGGGTCTCTGTCATTCTGACCTGCTCAGAGTTTCTGTTTCACTTTTCTCAAATGCAGAATGTTCACCCTCCCATGTTTCCCTTAAAGATCACCAGGTGCTGCTGGGAGCAGATGGATCCACCACAGACCCCCAAATGTCCGTCCCTCTCTCAAGGTCTCAGCACCACATTCGTAGCCGAGGACACCCCTGGCTCATTTCACCAACCCGACAGCATTTGCACACTTGTAGCACCTCTGCTTTTCTCCTCTCTTTGGGCCTTTCAGATAACACAAAGATGCTTCAGGACATGTTTGCATCCTGGAGGAAACTCCCAGCTTGGAAGGAAACCTCGGGGAGAGAGCCAAGAGTCCCAGAGCTGGCACTGGATGAAGGGAGATTGAGCTGCTGCCCTGGCTGCACTGACAGCCCTGCCCACAGCCGGGCTCTGGGGCCAGCGTCACCCTGAGCCAGCTGTGCCCTCTCCCAGAGCCCCCAGGGCCGGGCAGCTGCTCCCAGCCCTGTGCTCTGCAGAGGGAACTGGGCCCGGGGCTGCAGAGCTGCCCCACGGCTCTGCTGCAGCTCTGCCTGCCCAGGAGGGGCTTCACGCCTTGGACCCCTGGCCCTGAGGGCAGAGGCTTGGCTGGGGGGCACAGGAGGGAGGGGGCTTCTTCAGAGGGAAGGGCTGCACTGGAGGGGACCCTGTGGGGATCTCTAAACTCTCCCTGACACATTGCTGGCTTTGTTTTCTCTCCTTCCCTGATCTCATCTTTGCTTCCTGGGGATTTTCCTCCTGGAGCTGTTTCCCTGTGCCTGATCTCTCCCTGCCAACACTCATGGACCCCAAATCTCTGTGCACTTTCCTTGACCCTACAGAAACCTGCCTGTGTGCAGGGCACTGGCTGGGGCAGGTTCTGTTTGCAGCTTGGAGAAAGGACAGCTCAGACTGAGCCTGACGGGTCCAGCCAAGGTGATGCTGGTGCTGTCCATGGGCACAGGAGTGGCTGAAAGCACAGGAGGCATCTCCTGTGCACCTGCTGATCACTGAAAGTAACAGTTCAGATGTCCCAGGGACCTGACAAAAGTCATAATATCTTTAATATTTATCTTCCCTCCCCACCATTCTCCAATGGCAGGAAACTGAAAACAAAGTCTCAGGAAATTTCCTCATTTCTATCAAAATCCTTGTATTGGAAATATTCTGGGAGTGATCAGAGACCCTCAGCCCATCAGAGGCTCATGAGCATTTCACCTCCCCTGCACTCAAGATGCTCTGAGTTGTACTCACAGAATCCGTAGGCACGGGGATGCTGCAGCTTTAGGAGATCCCTCCAGGAGCTGCAGCTGCCGTGTCCTGCAGCCTGAGGCTTCCTGTGCCAGGGGCTGGGAGTGATTCTCCTGCAGTCACTTCCCAGCCCCTTCCCAGCCCTGGCTGAGTTTCAGCCCTGTGTGCCTCTGTGCTGTGCTCGGGCTGGCTGCAGGCAGTGCCCCAGCCCTGCTGGGCTGTGCCCAGGAGCTGCTCCTGGCCAGAGCTGTCTCTCTGCAGCGCTGCCGCTTGCCAGGAGCTGCCTCTGTGCCAGGAGCCCGGCACAGCTCAGCAGCACACACACAGCACAAGGACTGCAATGACCCTCTCGGGCCTTGCTGCTGAGGCCCTGAACATCAGTCCCTGACAGGGACTGGCAGAAACCTCCCAAGAATTCCAGTCAGAATCAAACTTCAAAGTTTCTGGAAGTTTTCATGGGTCCCAGTGAGGGACACGACTGAGAAAGTGTCCCCAGGCTCCAGTCAGAGCAGAGAACTGGAGGCAGGGATGACAGGGGGGACAAAGAGAAGCCAAGTCTTGGTGCCCTGGGGCACAGCAGCATCTGTGCCACCAAGGGCTGGGAGGAGACACCTTGTCCTGAGGCCCTGGGGCCTCCTGGCACAGCCCCAGCAAGGCTGGGCACTGTCAGCCCCTTGTCCTGCCCTCAGCATCCCCCCACATCCCAGTGGCCTCAGGGATCTGCTGGAAGGAGTCCCTGGGGAGCCTTGGTCAGGAATGGCCCTGGGGGCTCCTGAATGCTCCCAGGGACTGCAGGGTTTTCAAAGGACTTTGGCTTTGGCTTTTGCCTGAGAGTCTCTGAGAGCTTTGTGCAATCCCGGCCTCCAATTCTCTCCTCCAAGGAGTCCATGAGGAGCCAGTGGTGGGCATGGAGCTCAGTGGGACCCATTGATGCCTCAACTGTGGAAACCATGTTTTAACTAGAAAATGGACATAATGTGAACCAGCCATAAAACAGAAGAACCAGAGCACATAAGACAGAAGGACTTGAGCACTTACACAGGGGAAGAGTCCATGGGGAGGTTGTGAGAAAGGAACAAGCAGCACTGGGGAGGATGTGAATGAGGAACAAGCAAAGGAAGAAAAGGATAAGAAAATGCAACCTGAAGGACAGTTGTGACATACACGACAGACAATGTGACACACAGACAAGAGCCAATCACAAAGCATAAAGCAGCGTGTGAAAATAGCCCTTAACCCATAATAATTATGCACGATCACGTGTAGGGAAAGCAAGAACTGTATATGAGGGACAGTAGGTCATCAATAAAATGGCTTCTGCCTGATTCACACCGAATCGTGTAGAGTCCATTGTTTGTCTCCGCAGCCACCAGAAGAAACAACAGGACAGAGTAGATGAAATTTTTTAGGGTGTGAAGGTAAAAAATCAGCTCTTCCCAATGCATTTCCAATGTTGATCTGAGTCCCAATGGATGTTTCTGCCCCTGCGTTCACCCAGGTGCCTACAGGGATCCAGGAGAACGTGGAGAGCACCAGCCAGGGGTCTTCCCAACATGGATCACAGGGAATGTGGGTCACCAGGGCTCTGCCAAACGTGGCTCCTCTGACAGGAGATGGAGTTGGAGCAGAGGACAAAGCTCTTCCCGCAGTCGGGGCACTCGCAGGGCTTCCCTTAGCGGTGCCTCCATTGGTGTTGGGTCAAGTGAGAGCTCCTGGAGAAGCTCTTCCCACACTGGGGACACTCGTAGGGCCTCTCCCCGGTGTGGATGCACCGGTGGGTGACGAGGTGGGAGTTTTGTTTGAAGCCCTCCCTGCAGTCAGGGCAGCGGAAGGGCCTCTCATCCGTGTGAATCCGCTGGTGCAGGAGGAGACTGGAGCTGGTGTGAAACCTCTTTGCACACTGGGGACACTCGTAGGGCCTCTCCCCAGTGTGGATCCTCTGGTGGATACGTAGGTTGGAGATTGTGACAAAGCTCTTCCCACATTCCCCACACTCATAGGGCCTCTCCCCAGTGTGGATCATCTGGTGGTCAATCAGGAGGCATCTCCACCTGAAGCTCTTCCCACATTCCCCACACGTGTGGGGCTTCTCCCCATCATGAAGCTGCTCATGAACCACCAGCTCTGACCTTTGGCTGGATCTCCGGCCCCTTCCCGGCACAGGGTGGGTCTTTCCTCCTCAGAGCACCCTGGGCTGCGTTTGCAGCCCCTCCTCCTGCGGGATCTCCGGGGCTTTTCCTCCCCGTTGGATTCCTGTGCTGCGGAGCCGCTCAAAACGGCCTCTTCCACCAGGTTCTGCCGCGGGCATTTGTCCTCCCTGGGCCCCGTGCTCAGCTCCTTGTCTGGGGAGGAAGGACAAGGAGAGGATGGGATTTGCCTCCGTGCCACAGGGAAGGGCAAGGAGATCCCCCCAGTCCGTCCCCGGCAGGACGGCGTCGGCAGCGGGGTTGTCCTGCAGCCGGGGGCGATGCTGGGCTGGGAGATGGAGCAGGAGAGAGGGGGAAAGGGGCACTGACTTCCTCCTCATCTGCCTGGGGCACCCGGGGCATCTTCCTCTTCCTCACAGCCTCCTCCTCCATCTGGCCAAGGGTTGGGAATGGGAAATCCTGGTCTGGGGAGAAACAAGGGATGAGCACGTTGAGTTTAAGGTCCTTCTGCCCAAGTCCATCTCTAGAAGTCACTGGGTACTGTGTGTCCATAAAAATCTGCTCTGAAAAAGCCTCTCAGGAGTTCCCTGTCTCTGGTCTCTCTCCTTTGGTGTTTGGGGGTTCCCCCCTGTCCCAGCTGCTGGGGGTCCCTCTTTTATTGGGAGTCCTCCTCTCTTCTTGGTCTCCACCCTCCTCAGGCTGCTGGGAGTCCAGGAATCCAAAAGCTCCCCCCTTTGGTCTCCCCACTTAGGGATGCTGGGGGTTATGGGGTCCCCAGGTCCCTTCTCCCCTTATTCTCTGCTTCGGGGTGCAGGGGGTCCAAGGAGTCCCCCCTGCCCCTCTCCAGGCTGTTGAGGGTCCCGCGAATGGCGGCGCTCCCCCCTCTCTGGGCTCCCCACTTTGGGGCCCTGGGGGTCACAGGGGTTCGCTCCTCCAGACTGCCGGGGCTCCCCTGCTCCCGGTACTGCCCCTCTCTGCTCGTCCCACTCTGGGGCTCCCGAGGTTCCCCCTCCGGCTCTCCCAAGGGGTCCCGCAGCCCCCTGGCTCTGGGCTGGAGGCGGCTCTGCCTGACCCACCAGCATGGGGAGGACCCCACATCCCACCACCCCCCACTGGGGCTCTGCCAGCAGCCAGCACAGGGATCCCCCAAAAACACCTCCTGGGGACCCCCCATGTATCCCCCCAAGGGGCACCTACGGCTCAGCTTTGGACTCCTGCAAGATCCAAACATCCCCCCCACAAACACCGGCCCAGGGACTCCCCAGGATATTTGGGCCAAGCTCCCCCTCCCCCATCACCTGTGGGATGGGGGGGTCGATGCTCCTTGGGGTGAGGGGCCTGCAAATTCTGGGACCGCTGGACCCACGAGCTCCCTCCTCTTCCTCCACCTTCTTCTCGTCTTCCTTCATCCATCCTCCTCCTTCTCCCTAATCCCACCTCCTGCTCCTCCTCTCTCCATCCTTTCTCCTGCTTCTTCTTCCCCCCTTCTTCTCTTCCATCCCTCCTCCCCTGTTCCCCAAGCCCCTCACATCCCACGGGAGGAATGGGAATGGAGCCAGGACAGGTCGGGATGGGCAGTGCAGGGCTCTGGGCTGCTCCCACCCCCTGGGGTAACCTGGCCAAGGGAAAAGATGCAAAATTGGTGGGTGGAGATAAGAACTTGGTGTTGTGGTCACCCTGGGTGGGGACTTCCACCCCTCTGGTCTCATGTCAGGATGGAGAGCGAAGCGGGGGATGCAGAGATTGACGGGAGATCCCAAGGGATTTTAGGGGCAGGATGAGGGCTGCTGTGAGTTCTTGTTGGGAGAGGTCAGCCCGGAGACCCCAGAGTGTTCCCAGGGCCCTGGGATGGAGAGTTGTCACCACCTTCTGCTTCAGGTGGTGGTTCTGGAGGGACCTGGGCTCCTTGGGGCTCTTCCTGCAGCCGAGAACTTGTAGGGACCCTCCTCCAGGTGGCTCCTACAGGTGTTCCAGGGGCTTGGGGCTCACGGTGAAGCCCTTCCCAGAGTCTGGGCATCCATGGGGGCTCCCCAGTGTGGATCCCCTGGTGTCTGGGGAGGCTCCTATGAAAGCTTTTCCTGCCCTCCTGGCCCCTGTAGGGTCTCTCTCCTCTGAGATGGCACCTCTGGGCAAAGCTTGGGCAGACACAGGACTTCTCCCCCACTTGGATCCTGTGCTGGGAGATCAGCTCCGTGCTCCGGCCAAAGCTCTTCCCACAGGAGATCAGTCCCCTGCAATGATGGCAACTTTGGGCTTCTCCAGAACCCCTCCCACTCCTCTGGAGGTCCCACCCCCCATCTTTCCCCTCCTCCACCCTTTTCCCATCATCCCCCATCCTCATCCACCAACCGACCTCACGAAGGGGAAGGATCCAACTCCCTTTTTCCTCCCTCTCTCCCATCCCCGTCTCCTTTCTCATCCTCCCCCAAAGCCTCCGCGTCCCACGTGCCTGGTTTGGGGCTCTCAGTCCCCTCTCCCACTCAGTTTGGGGAGTCCGATCCCCTTTTCACTGCTCTCCCCCTACTTCCAATGGGTCCCCCCTTTTCCCCCCCTCCCCTCACCCCAGAGCTCCGCGCCCGCGGCCGGGGGGGCTCCCAGCACCACCAGTGCCACCAGTGCGGCCCCAGCTGCCCCCACACGCCCCATGCCCAGCGCCGGGCGCTGCCCACAGCCCCAAAGCAGCCGCGCTGTGCCCTGGGGGGTCCCCAGAGCGGCCCCGCCCCGCACGGCACTGGGAGCACCAGTCCGGACCAGTGCGGAGCGCGGGCGGGCGGCATCAGCCGTGCCCGGGCAGGGCCGGGCCCCGCGGGGCTCCCGCCCGCACTCGGCCCCCGCCGGGACAGCGCGGGGGGGCCCGGCCTGGCCGCCCCCACCTCCCCCTCCCCAAATTCCGCTCCGGGGGGCGCTGGCGGCGGGGGGGGCTCAGCTGGGGCTAGAGCTGCCGGAGCCACGTGTCCCCCGCTGCCGGCACCACCCCCTCAGGATTAGGGGTGCCCCAAAACTCCCTCAGAGCTGCCGGATACCCCGCAGGCCCCTCAGGAGTGGGGTCCCCCCGGCCTCATCATCCCCAACCTTCGGCTGCCTCATCCCAGGCCCCATCCCGCCCATCCCCCTCCGCCACACTTCATCCCACCCCCCAATCCACATCCCACCCTTCCCGGGCCCCATCCCGCCCCATCCCATTTCTCCCGGCAGCCGCCACCGCGACCCCCAAAACCCCGCGTGCCGGGGGCTCCCCAATATCCCCCAAGGGGCATTTGCGACTCACATTTGGAGCCCTGCGAGATCCAAACATCCGCCTCCCCCCCCCGCCCCATCAAACCCCCCTTCCCCCAGGAACCAACAAAGATATTTGGGGCTCGGTGCTGGAGTCCTCCAAGCTCCAAAAATCCCCTCTCCCAAAACAACCCCAGGCACCGCCCGAGATATTTGGGGCGAGCTGTCCCTACCCGGTCACCTGCGGGATGGGGGGAGCGATGGAGCGATGGGGGGGAGCGATGGGGGGGAGCGATGCTCCCGGAGCCAAGAGCTGCGGACACAGAGAGCGATGGATGCACGTGGAGGCTCCTCTTCCTGCCTCCTCTGTCCCGCCTCTTCCTCCCGCCCCTCCCCCTTTCTCCCTCCTCTTCCTGCCGCTCCTGCTCCTCCATCCGTCCTCCGTCCAGCAGCTCCGCTGCCGTCCCCAGACCTCGGGCTGGACCGTGGGGTCTGGGACACAGCCCCGTGCTGGGGGGCAGAGCCGCTGCTGGGGCCATCGCTGTGTCCAGGGCATCCTTTGTGCCCCTCGGGCAGCTCCAGGCTCCCGAGGGCTCCCCGAGGGCTCCCCGAGGGTTTCTGTGGCTGTCCCTGCTCCCCAAATCTGTCGCGTTTAATGCCCAAACGCGGCAGCCCCGTGCCCTGTGGCAGCAGCCGGTGCCAGGACACAGCCCCGGGAGCTGCGCTAATGCCCGGCCGTGCCCAGGAGGGACTGAGGGCAGGGGACTTCATAAGGATCCCCCCTCTGCGCCCCTGGCTGCGCACGGAAAGGTTCTTTAGTGCATGGGAGCGATTTTCCGGGATTTCTGGGCTCGGCGGGGCCGAGGCGGCGGCAGCGGGAGCCGCGGGGCCCGGCCCGTGGGGGCGGCCGGGCTGGAAAAGTGCGCGGGGCCCCAGCGCGGTGCCCGAGGGCTGAGCGGAGCTGACGGGAACAAGCCCCGGAACCCCCCGGTGCCCGAGGGCTGAGCGGAGCTGACGGGAACAAGCCCCGGAGCCCCCCGGTGCCCGAGGGCTGAGCGGAGCTGACGGGAACAAGCCCCGGAACCCCCCGGTGCCCGAGGGCTGAGCGGAGCTGACGGGAACACCCCCGGAACCCCCCGGTGCCTGAGGGCTGAGCGGAGCTGGTCGGGAACAAGCCCCGGAACCCCCCGGTGCCCGAGGGCTGAGCGGAGCTGACGGGAACAAGCCCCGGAACCCCCCGGTGCCCGAGGGCTGAGCGGAGCTGACGGGAACACCCCGCTCGTCTCCGCCGCTCGAAGCCGCTTCCCCGGCTCCGGCTGCCGCCGCCGCCCGGCCCCGGCGCGGTCCCGCGGGGTCGCCGCTCTTCGCGCAGCTGGAGGGGCTCGATCCGAGCCGCGCCCCGCCCGTCCCTCGCTGCGGCTCTTGCGGTGACACGGAGCGGCCGAGACCCCGCGCTGCTGCCCCGACGCTCCCTCGCTGCAGCTCTTTCAGTCGCTGCGCAGCCGCCACTCCCCGTGCAGTTCTTCTAGAATTTATTAATCTCTTCTCCTTCCTTTATTCCATTCGCACCTCCCATCCCACGCCCTCCGCTGCGGCTCTTTCAGCGCCGGGCTCCTCGCCGGTCTCTCGGTGCAGCTCCTTCAGTGCCACGGGCCGGCGGAGACGCCCCTCGGTGCGGCTCTTTCATCGGATTTTCTTCTTTTCTCGGGGTTTTCTCTCGTTCCCAGCTCGCCCGTCCCGCGGAGCGGCTCCTTCAGGGACCCGGGGCGGCACCGAGCCCTCGGGGCGGCTCCAAAGGGCCCCGCCCGCCGCCGCTCCCCAAGGCCTCCCCGCTGCTCCCCGGCCATCGGACACCGCAGGCGGCCCCGGTCCCTTCCTCTTCTTCCTCTTCTTCCTCCTCGCTGCTGCCGGGATTCAGCCCCCGCCGCCGCCCGGCTCCTTCTGCCGCTCCTGCCCGGCACGAAGCGGCGGTGCCGCTGACGGGGCCGGAGCGCGTCTGCCCCGCGACTGCCCCGCGCCTCAGGGCCGGGCCGGGGAGTGACCGCACGGCTGGGGAGGGACCCCCCGCTGGCCAGGGCAGGGACTGACCCCATGGGAGGGACCCCGCGCTGGCCAGGGCAGGGACTGACCCCATGGGAGGGACCCCCCGCTGGCCAGGGCAGGGACTGACCCCATGGGAGGGATCTCCCGCCGGAGCAGGGAAGGATTCCTGTCCCCGAGGGCGAAGCAGCGGCACGAACTGACCGCGACTCCCATCCCTTCTCCCTGCCCCGCTGGGCACAGCAGGGAGGAGCCGGGGATAAAGTGAACGCCGGCAAGGAGAAAGAGGTCGGGGGAAGGTTCTGTACCAGGGTTTATTTTACTCCTCACTCTCCTGTTCTGATCCGCTCCGTCCCAAATCCAGTTCATCTCCCCACGTCGGGGCTCTTGTGGCCACGATGGCGATCCCTGAGTGACCTCTCCCTGCCCTCACCCCGAGCCACGAGGACTCGGATCTGTTCCAGTTCCGTGCAATTCACGGGCATTTGGGGCAGCTGGAGCGAAGCAGCTGGAAAGCACAGCGGGCTCGAGAGGAACTCAAGCAGGGCAGGAGCCGGGGCTGCCCCGAGGGAGCTCTCCCGACACGAACCTTCCCGGGCTCTTTCTACGGGAATTGCGGGGAATGTTTCCGTTCATCGCTGCAAAGCAGAGTCACAAATGGAGCTGAGCTTTCACCTTGAAAGGAGGGAATCAAACGTGTGCGCGGGGACTGCTGGAACCTCAAGGTGTCACTTGATACTTTCGTTTCGGAAATAATTCAGCCCCTCAGCAGCGATGTCTCTCCCAGGCGACCGGCTCAGACCCAGCTCGGAGCTTGGAGAAGAAATCCAAAGTCCCAACAGAATCAGCTCTGCCGTTATTTTCTTCTTTCATATTTATTTTATGCTATCTTATTGTATAATCTATTCTACTTTTATTTTTGCTTTTATTCTTTTTTGTTTTCAATTTTTTTCTTCTATTACATTGCTTTTTTCTCTATTCCCACCCCCCATCTTCTTGACTTCAGATCCTAACTTATGGTCTCCAGTGTGTTGTTTCTATTGCATTTGTGGGTATCCCTCAGCAAATATCTTAATTCAGAAAGGAATCATGGTGAGGAGATTGTGACCTTTGAGGCACCTTGGTTTAGTACTTCAGCAGGAGCTGTATTTCTGAGACAGGGAACATTTCACAGGGCATGAGGAGTTGGATTAAAACAAAAACCAAAATCCATCTTCTCCTCCAGACAGACAAAGGGACAAATATTTCTCTTTTATCTTCCCCTTCTCCCCTGCCCCACCCTAAGAATGTGCATAAATAGTATTAAAACTAAAACACCAAGGGGGAAAAAAAAAAAAAACAAACAGAAGAGTTTCAAGCTGGCCTGGCCTGAGGCAGAACTACTTGATATTCTTGCATATACATCCGCTCAGTTTTACTGTGCCTGACAGCACGTAAAAGGCAGAGGCATTCAATGTAAACATCGATGTAAACATGAAATCTCTTATTTCACAAGGGATGACTCTTCTCTATTAATCTCTTTTCCTTATTGAAATATTTCCCCCTTTGTTGGCTGGTGTCTTCTATTTTTGTTTTGTTGCAGAGCTGAAATGGAGAAAGTCGGTGGAATATGGGTATGGTCTCTAGGGGAAGTGTGAGTTTTGATTTAATGTTTTGGTCATCTTTAGCTAGAAGTAGTGATACTCTCCTGACATGTATTACCAACAGCTAGATGTGGCCGTGAATTGCAAGCTAGCCAAGAAGTCAGTTCAAGTTTGCTTTACAAAACCTCTGACTGCAGTTTATTCTCCTCAAAGTGTGTGCGAGATCTGCCCACGTTTTTGGATACTGAATGTGTAGGTAGGTTTCAGTAACTTCTACAAGCAATTAACTCTTCATCTTTCTTGCAGAGAAAGTATGTCAAGTGTGTGGGGTAGATATACACTTTGCATATTCTGGTGCCCTTCTGGGAGCTGAAGAATAAAGGTTGTTTGTTTGTTTGTTTGTTTTCTTTCTACATGTGGAGCAATTAGCACCATGGAGAAGGAGACAGCTCTGCAGCATTTGTAACCCAGCAAGTCATTGGGAAGCTCTTGCATGTTATTTCAGCTTCTCCCTTTAGGAAGGAGGCTCCTACAGCACAAAGCACTTGGCTGGTGTTGGTTCCTTGTAGCCTGTTGTAACTTGGACTGGAACCTAATCACAGGAGAATGATTTTTTTTTTTAAAGTTGAAACCTGGTGAAAATAGATTCTGGAATTGCAAGCAGATTCTTGATGTAGCATCTGACTTGTTGCACTATGTGAGGCATCATTCCTTGTTCCTGTCCTTTCTTGGGAAGAATATTAACTGTGAGAGAACAAAGACGAGTAATGAACTCCCAAGGGCAGTGGAAGTCAACTGTGGCCTCACAACAAGCACAGCCTATAAGTCCCCCAGCTCCCTGTCCAGCCTGTTTTAGGGGCAGTTTTATGAATCCTACCTGGAGTTCAGCTGTGATATAAATGCACATGGGCAAGCTAGGCAAGAACTGCTTAATTTAAGTAATTTGTTTTGACACCCGTCTTCTAAATTTCTTCTGACTCCCTGCTGCTGCCGCCACAAGACTCTTTATGCTATCAGTGTGCAATTCCACTTCCTAATTTGTCAAATGACTACTCCAGCAGTGAAAAGGAACCCACAAAGGCTCTGTACAATGAAAATTATTTATTGCTATCAGTTGAAAATTAGCCCTCCCATGGATATGTTGGGGGTGATAAAATTTAATTCTTTGCTCATTGTTGAAATGTCTGGTAGCACTAAACAGGGAGATGTCAAAAATCATTAGGAAAACAATATCTTATGAAAGGCACTGTAGTTCCAAAGTCGCTGTCTGCTCCCCACCCTGCGTGGTGAATTCCATAGTTTACTAGCTGCCTGTTGGTGTTCTTGTTTCACTGATCTTTGCAATTGGCCATGGATTTGTGTGCAAAATTCAGTGATGTGATTAGCTCAGTGCATTTTCACTCTACCCTTGCTTTGCAGCACCCAGTTACCTCAGCTGTGGAGGCAAAACTGTGGAACTCTTTTGTGATCTGGATGAAAGAACTGCTCCCATGTAAAAATACTCCTGGAACTGTTTTATTTTTCTTGTACTTTGATACAGTTCCAGCAATCTCACTGATACTTGTTCTGCTACTACAGCTACAGGGGCAAAAAACCCCACAATGTCTGGAGGAGGAAGAGAGGATTTTGTAACGAGAAAGAGCTGGGTGTATGGCTGGGCTGGGAACACTTGAATGGGATACTAGTCCTCATCTGACCTGGAGACAGAGCTGTGCTCTGGCACTGATTAGTTACCACCTTGGACATGGCAGTGCAGAGCTGCTCTAGCAGGATGTTCAGGGCCTTTATCAGGTGACTGCAGACTGCTTTGCACTGTCCAACTTGCTGTCTTTAAATGCAAAACACCCAAGAGTCACTAAGGCAGAAAAGGCAAACCCGTGGTACCTCCACCACGTTTGGAAGCTGCTGCTCTAAGTGAACACTTTCTTCCACTTTCCTGTTTTTCTTCATCTGTTTAATCTGCATCTGTAGAAAGCTGGACAAGACTTTTACAATCCAATCCAGGATCATTACATCTCAGTGAACAAATTCACATCTATTGGTGGTATATCTATTACCTCTCAGTATTTTATTTCATAGCAGAAGAGGCTGTTAGTTGGAAGGATGCATTGCCAGATTTATGTATTAAAGACACATGCAAAAGTGTTTACTTGAGAAAATTATTGTTGCTTTCCCCCTCACTTTTTTTTTGGTTCATTTGTTTTTGGTTTTAAGGGCTTTGACTTCTAACATTTTACCTAGAATTATCGTCTTCTAAAGCTGGTATTCCAGGGAATGAGGTATGATGAGCCAGACTCTTGGGTGGAGTTTAACGCTGTGGCATGTGTTTGGACTGATGGAATATAAGTAATTGGAAATGCAGGATATTTGGACACTCTTCATTTCTAGGGTTTAGTAAAGCTTCTTAGCACACTGTGCTTTAAATAGAAAAGAAGTTGAAAGAGCTCCCCTCAGACTGGAACTTCTCCAGCCCCTGTCTACTCTAAGGGTCTGGGCCAGGATCCTGGATTCCTGAAGTCTCATGTTGGAAGGGTGGCCGTATCTGACTCTGTGTTCTGATGGGCTGCCAGTGCTGACACCGCCCGTGTTGCTGCACGAGTGAGCTACAGGCCACAAATGCACATTGGCTGTAGCCACCTGTATTTGCACTTAACATTCATTGTGCTGCTGCAGCACAGCTCTCCTCCTGATGTACGTCCTGGCCTTCCCCAAATGAGAGCAGCTCATGTCAGTGCTGAAAAGAAGCTATTTATCACCTGAAAATACACACATTTTGAACATTTCAATGCATGTGTAAGTGCTAAATATCATTTTCTTATGAAATGGACAATATGTGCATTGGTCAGACAGCTTAGTCCACTTCTATTTATGAGGTCTCATAAAATACTGTTAGTTGTTTGAAATATTGTCAAATGGTTTGGGAAAGTTTATGGATCCTTATGGTAAAAGACATATCTGAAAGTCAGAATTGAGAACTCAGGGTGAAGGTAATCTCTAGTTTGATTTTTAAATCAACAAACAGTCCTCCCCTGTATTGCTGTCCTTTTTGTAAGGCATATATTTTTTTTCTTCAAAGCAATACCTATAATTATTTGTCTGGATGCCTGTTACGGGTCATAATATGAGTCAGTCATTAGGGATTGATTGATTTTTTTTTTGTAGTTTAGAGCCCAGAAAATGGTGACTAATTGGGATCATTTCTGGTTACTGAATTTACTGACAGTGGCAACCACTCAACGCTCTTTGCTTTACAAATATGGAATATCCAACCACTGTCCTGGCTCCTGCAGGTTGCCATGTAGAAGTGGGGTATGTGAAGGTTCTTGTGCCTTTTCCCAGAGATATATCTACCAGCTGGACTTGGAATCTCTCAGTTCTAGATGGCTAGAACAGCAAGCTTCAGGAATTGAAAACTTTGGGTCTACATGATAGGGCAAAATAAAGGCAAAAAGGGCTGAGAACAGCTATCCTCTCTGCCCGCTTGCCCTTGCAGGAGCACTGTTCACTCCTTGCTCTCTGTCCACCAGTTTTTCATGGCTATCTGAATTATAATAAACTCTAATCAATCCCCTCTAAAATGTTAAAGAAAAAGCCTGAATTTCTCTCTTCCCCAAGGCCTGGATGTTTTTCCCTGCTCCTTGCAGAAGTGCCCCAGTCACCACCCATCTGCTGTAGGCTGCTGTCTCTTTCTTCTGAAGATGCTCCCCTGCCTCTGAAGGAGTTCCAGCCTGTCACAGGTAATCTTTTCCTGTGATGCATCTGTTTAGCAAGCAGGAAAAGTAATGCCAAACAATAATGAAGTGGTGTGAGACCTCCCTGAAGAAACTCTCACCCCAGCAGAAAGATGTTTTATAATTTATGCCCAAAGCATTTATTTCTGTGTGCAGTGGAGAGTCGTGTGTGATCTATTCCTCTCCACGCTTTCTCTGTCCCTCCTAGCACTGTTTCTGGTGAGTGGGGCCTCTCTTACAGTTGCTGAATGCAATGCAAAAATACAAATCTGACAATTCCAGATCATCCTTTTGTGGCCGCTGTGTCTCAGTCTTTCACCCTCTCAGCCCACTCAGTTTGAACCCGCTGAGGGAAACTCAGTGATAGCACCTGAACACAGAAAAGCTTCAGCTGCTGAGGTAATCTGATAGAAAGAAAAATGTGTACAAATACTTCAGTTTTGAAAATGTTTGGAAACAAAGAAACTCTTGGAAGCTGAAGTCCTCATTTTGATGTAGCCTAGGGGGAAAAAAGTTAAAAAGTGGAAACATTAATGCAAAAGAAAATGGAAGGAAAGTTGGTTTACTGGGTGCAGGGCAGTGGTTTCAGAGAGTTCAGTTCTCAGAGGACCAGATCCAGGTACATCAGCACAGAGCTCTGCTCAAACTAAATAATTCCCACTGACAAACTGTGTAAAAATATGTCTGTTTTTTCTAGGGGAGCTACGGCTTAGTGTCTTAGTTCATTGGTTTATTTGTTGGTAGCAAAGTCATCCCTGCATGGTCCTGAGTTGTGTTCTGAGTAACAACATAAGGATGATGTATTTCATAGCATACAAAACAAATTTAAATTTGTGACTTTTGGGTTTGATTTTTAAAATTTATTGGACTTGTTAATTCACTGAGTTTAAAACTACCTTGAACCAGTTGGATTGGAAGAACCAACTTGCTTATATTTTTTGAGAAATGAATGCCAACAATAACATATTTGTTTATTCATCTTGTTTATTTTTTTTTTAATGAGTGGATGATTTTGACATGTCTTAGAGAAGTCAAATAAGAAAGAGTTTTTGTTCATGTGATATATAGTGCTTACAAAAGCTGAGAGCTTTAGCACTTTGTAGATTATGAATTTTAATTTATAATGCACGATCTATACATTATAAAGTGGATATGTAATGAGCAGAAGCAATATTACAGTTTTATTCATACTTCATCAGTCTGTTTCCTCTACCTCTGTCTCTATTTGAAAGATCACCTCAAAATAAGTAAGAGAAGCCTTTTGGCCATGTTCACTGAAGCACTGCTTAAGGAGCATCCCTTCCTACTGGGAATTAGACTAATTTTATCCAGGTATCTGCCTGGATGTCAGACTATTCTTTACTTGGAGGGCACTTGAGCTGAGGATTTTACAGACTGTGTGAAAGCAACGGCCCCGTCCTTAGGAGCAAAGATCTTACTGGAGACAGAAGTCAGTGCATGAGAGGAGAAGCCTGTGTGCATGTGTGGGGCAGGAAAGAGCAGGGAGAGGAAGGGTCAGGGTTACAATAATAATGATGTTCAGGTTCGTCTGGGTGCACTTCCTGAGTTCATTACTGCTCTATTTAAATATAACACCGCCCCATTTTTTCCTGACCAGCCTGTCCTTTAGCCCAGTGACTTATGTAATAAATGTGAAGCAAGGGAAGAGGAGATGTGATTAGCGAGGATTAGCATCTGTGAAGCTGGAGGAAGAAACAGCTTCTTTCTGGCAACCTGAGATTTGAGACAGAGCTGGGAGGCAATGCAGGACTGCAATAGGTTGCCTTTATTGACTGAGAGGAGGAGTGATACCAAGGGGCATTTGAAGCCATGACAAACACACAATGGTGATATTGGGGATGCAGGGCATTATTTTAAATGTGAGCTGTTATATAAAAATAAATATATACATACATACATATACACACACCCCCCTATATATGTATGTATGTTTGTGGTTTGGGGTTTTTTCTGTGCAAAATTAAAAAAAGATGAGCAGGCCTGAGCTTCACAATGGTGTTCAGTTTAGTCCCTTTGAAACACCTTTTCAGCCATCTACAATGCATTAGGTTTAACACTGAAAAAAAGTCAAGAAATGGAGCCCATTATTTATATTACAGTAATTCAAGCTCATGTTTGTAAAAACCTGGGTAGGGGGCATAAAGGAGAAGGCTGGAGGAAAGCTCAAATGAGAGCTCAGCCAAGCTGCATTCTAGGACTGCACCTCCTCGTTGTGAGAGATAACCTGACTGCTGCATATATGGAATTCAAAGTTGCTTGGAACTTCCTTTTCTAATAAATTGATTTCAGATTGAAATTTTGTCAGCTCCTAGTAGCTCCTTCTAGTGCCACACATTCATTGCATACAACATTGAAGGGCTTTTCTCTTAGCCTTTGGGTGTTATGTTAATGATTGGGGGAAGAACAAAGGGAAAAAATGTGACTACTGCTTAGAAAAGCCACCATCACCCACCACTCCAAACTCAGCGAGTAACAGCTTACTGGTCTTGCCAGCAATTAAGATACTTTGTAGTTGGCTTCTGAAATGCCTGAAACTGCTGTTGCTCTGTTTAAAAAAAAATGTGAACTAGGCACATAATTATTTTAAGCAATTATACCTTTTGCATTCCATCTTCCCCCCCCCCCCCCATTGTGCAAACCATAAATCTTCAAGTTCTGCAAATGTGTTCAGTTCTCCCCTGCCAACAGCATGAGGGAAACAACCTCTCATACAAAGGTATTGACCAAACACTTAATGCATTTTGCAAAATATTCCACTCTTTGCTGAAATTGTTGATCCTTGTTGGACTTCTACCAATTATTTTATCTTTTCTCCTTTTTCTTTTAAAATTTCTCCTCCGCTGCCAATTTTGGCGACCCTCGAAGAAGGTTCCCCAACATTCAGACAATCATAATTATTTTCCTTAAGTCAGCAGCAACACAGCATGACTTCTTCAGAATCAAGAGTAAAATTATGCTGTGTGAGAAGAGAAAGAGCACTGAGACTTCATAATGGAGATAGTTCTGGATCGGGTGATTACCTGGATTCTCCAGCCAGCCTCTTGGTGATAGGGTTATCTGATGTGATTTTCAAGTGTTGTCTCAGTTTCCAAGTAGACTGCAAGGAGAGTCTGTGCTCACTGAGTGTGCTGCTAACTAAGCTTGTGCTTTATTTCTTGTAGCTCACATGCCTTATTTATTTCATCCATTCAGGTGCTGCTCTGAGAACAGCTTCAGCAGTTTCCAGCTCCCTCATTGGCATGGTGTTTCTATTCCTGTTCCATTCTCCCTGTGAGAAAGTATGATGATGTGATCTCTTCTGGAGGAAGGAGATGTGATGGTTCTGGTGCTCAAAGTGTCTGGCTGAAGGAGCCTGAGGAGTTGCCTGTACACTGATTTCTCCCAGAACTTAGTGTTTTATAGCACCTCAGCCCAGGTCCTCTTCATCCCTGTTGCAGATTTGCTCCAGCAAATCAGACCTCACCATATGAACACTTTAAAATAATCCTATCTGGGAAAACCTTAATTTAAATGGTAGCCCAACATCACAGGCCATTTTTATTTGTCAAATATATGTCAAAATTCCAAATATGTTTATTTTCTCTCTTTCTTTCTCTGTTTTTCTACTATTTAAAGTGTCACATAGTAGCAATCACTTAATGATCACTCATGCCATGAGTGACCCTCGCAAGAGAGATAAACCACACAGGAGGCATAAAATTTTTTATATCGAAATATTTCAGTCTTCCAATCACTTCTGTCCTAAGACTCTCTTGCAGAAATTTATGCAGAGATGCCCAGATGGTGTGTTAAGGCTGTTTTGTTTTGCAAATTTAACTGTAAGCTGCCCTTACCCTTTGACATTTCGGCCGTTTCCAAGAGCACACCTTTAGTCCTTGTATCTGATTTATGTTTGCGGCTGCAGTTGCAGGCTCTGAGCAGAGCTCGCCCTTGCAAGGCGTTGCACGACATCCCGTAGGATGTGTGTGTTTGGGCTGTTTGAATTAAGGCACGGCAGTTGTTCACACCTCTGGGCAGCACACAGTGGAAACAGCTCAGAATTCTGTGGGATGAACAGCTCTGTTCCCTCCTGGCCAGAAAGAAAGCATCCTGGGGACGGACCGTCCCTTTGCTGATGGGTGGCTGGCCACGTGTCGGCTTCGTCACACATTTCAGAGGATGGGCGGTTTAACGAAGGCCGGGCTCCTATACCTGTATTATCGCAAAAGTCTGTTGTTTTATTTCTAGGGTCTTTAAGGCATCACCAACAATCCCAGCCTGTGCCTGGGAGCGTTGTCCAAATGGTCCTGGAACTCCGGCAGCCTCAGGGCCGTGCCCACTCCCTGGGAAGCCTGTTCAGTGCCCAGCACCCTCTGGGGGAAGAACCTTTTCCTGATAGCCAACCTAAACCCCCCTGACGCAGTTCCAGCCATTCCTTGGAGTCCTCTCACTTGAGAATAGAGAGGATTAAAAAGCCCTTCCCACCCTCACAAATCACCAAATGGGTAAGATTGGAAGGGACCACTTGAAGTCTTCTCATCCAAACTCCCCACTCAAACAGGGTCTCCTAGAGACCATTAGGCAGATTTATGTCTAGTTGGATTTTGAGTATCACCAAAGAAAGAGTCTCCACAATCTCTCTCAGAACCGGTTTCAGTGCTGAGTCACTCTCACGGTAATGAAGTTCTTCCTTGTGTTTAGGTGGAAGTTCCTTTGTTTTTGTTTCTGCCCATTGCTTCTCATCCCATTACTCAGCACCACCAAGAAGAGCCCAGCTCCATCTTCCTCACACCCACCCTTCAAACACTTCTGTCCATTGATGAGGTCCCCTCTTGGCCTTCTCTCCTCCAGACCAAACAGGTCCAGCTCCCTCAGCCTCTCCTCACTGGAGACATGCTCCAGTCCCCTGATCATCTCTGTAGTCCTCAGTTAGGCCTGTCCCAAGAGCTCCAGGTTTCTCTTGAACTGAGGAACCCAGCACTGAACACAGAGCTCCAGATGTGCCTCACCAGGGCTGTTCCTCCCTTGGAAGTTGGCAAAGCTCTTCGTAAGGCAGCCACTGGCCTTCTTGGCCACAAAGACACATTGCTGACTCTTGGACAACTCTTTGGCCACCAGCACCCCCAGGTCCTTCTCTGCAGAGCTACTTCCCAGCAGGTCAGCCCTGAGCCTGGACTGGTGCTGGGCTTACTCCTTCCCAGGTTCTTTCAGTTGGTTTGGATGGATTGACTGCAGGAGGTTGGGGAAAGAGCACAGGCTCTATGGGCATTCCTGAGGACTTGGCAAAGGCCTGGGGGCAGGATGGAGAGCAGGGATCCTCTCCCTCCATCTCCCCAGACAGGATCTGTGGGCCATGGGAGACAACACTGTTATGAGGAAGGTGAGTGGGTAGGACTTGGATACATTTACAACGTCAAGTTGTACCTACACACTCTCTTCAAAGACAACAGAACAAAGAGGGGTCTTGAGCACCTGCAGAGAACATTTCAGCACAGAGTTGTTTCAGAGTCACGGATCACAAAAGCTGAGAGGCCCAGAAAAGCTGACTTTAGTCACAGGATGGATTGTGGAGGTGCACCCCATAACTAAAGTCAGCTTCTCTGGGCCTCTACCCAGATAGGGACTGTCCCTCCCACTCTGAGGAGCTGAGCAGGACAAGCTCTCAGGGTGGTTGGCCTGTTGTCGCAATGACCGCCACTGACCACTGCCCAGGCTAGCCCCTGCAGTGTGCGACAGGAGTGGGGAGCAGCTGGAGACTCTCGGCTTTAAAGCTGCTCCTCAGGAGTTCAGCTCTGCCCAGGGGAGCTGAAGCTCCAGGCACGGTGGCTGTCAGCAGTCCGGACAAGAGAGAGGATAAAAAGCAGCAAGGAGGCTTGCCACAGGGGGTAATCCACGTTTATTGGCGGCAACTCACAGGAGACAAGCCTCGAGCAGCTCCAGGGAACCCCTTATAAAGGGAGGTGTTACAATGGGGATGGCTTAACTGGGGACCAATAGAAATCTCTAAGGGAGGGATATGGACGAGGATAGACATTTCCTTGGGCCAGTAGCCCCAAGGGGAGGAGGGAAAGGGATCACATGCCCCAATGGGGCATCGAGGTTTAGGGGATTTCCAAAGGGGGAGTTATCCAGAGGGGTAGGGTCTCCAGGGATTGATGAGGACCATATAAGGGTAAACTGGGAGGTTTCAGATGATGGACACTGAACCTTCGGGAACAACAGGAGGGGTTTGGGTGATTGATAGGGAAAGAGCCAGAACAAGGGGAGGAGAACAACCATGTAGGGAGCACCAGGGGAGTGGCTTGGGTCTGGGGGAAACCAACTGGGAATAGGAGTGGGGAAGGTAGGGATGAACCATTGGGGTACAGGAAACTTATATAAAAATACAATAAAGGTATCACATCACCACAGCCTGTAGAGCAGCTTTTGCCTTCAGTGAGATGAAAGTCTGCTTGGCAATGACCTTGCTCCTTGGTTCTTCTCCAGGTCAGCTGTGAGGAGCTGAAACTAATGTTTTTCAGAACCCCTTCCTCTTCCGTAAAGCTTCTTCTGGAGTTTGAATTTCTTCCAAAGCTTCTTCTGGAGTTTGAATTATTTGAGAGAGATGCTGGAATACCTTCTCCATCCAGGATTCCAGGGCCCTTGCAATTTCCTCCTCTTTGTTTCCTGGGAGGAAAGAAAGATGTCACTGGGTCACTGATGATTCCTCCTTGAGGGGGACACCAGCTTGTTGGAAAGGATGAAAGTTCGGTAAGAAAGTTTCAGAGGTATGTAGGCTTGGCAGAAAGATCTCTGAATGTAGAAACTGAGAATGAGATAGAAATGAAAACAAGTTTTGATATAGAGTAAAAGATGTTTTGCTGAACCAGTGATCACTGAATAACTGAGAATGCAAAGGTTGCATTTTTATGCTTTATGGAAGGAGATTTTTATGATTTTTATGATTTTTTATGACATACAAAGGTATGTAACTACAAACAAAGACATGTTTTTCACCAAGTAAATGAGCCCCAAGAAGAGCATAAGTAAATAGAAAACATGTCTTTACCAAAAAGAGAGATATGGCAGGCAAACAAGAAATGTTGATAAAGCAAGAAGAAGAGAGGTCTGAGAATTTTCCACTGTAAGCTTAAATTGTAACTTACTCTTGTGATTGGATAATAATGACTATAATATGGTGATGGTAGTAGCTATGATAGGCTATAGGCAAATGTAAAGGTATTGTGTATGGGGCTTATTGGTTGTTATGTATCAAGATACCCAGCAAAGAAAAGTATAGAATGCTTTGTAACTTGAACAGCGGGTGGCTTCAGGTATGCCTACAGCTGGAGCTGGCAGCTGTAGGGCTGGCTCTGGATAGCCACTCCCTGAAATGCTGTAACTTCGCCTATGCAATAAACAGCTTTCAAGAGAGCCACCTGAAGTCCAGACATCCTTCGTGAACCTTTCTCCTATACCAGCTATCTGACACAAGGATGTCCAAAGGCTCTGATTTAACATCCCTGACAGACGGTCTCTTCTCAGGCCCCTCCCTGTCCCCTTTGAACAGCTGAACAGGATGAGCTCTCAGCGTAGCTGGGCTGTAGAGCTGCTTTTGCCTTCAGTGAGATAAAGTCTGCTTGGCAATGGCCCTGCTCACCATGTATCTTCTCCAGGTCTGCTCTGAGGACCTGAAGATCAAGCTTCGTGGACTCCAGCCATTCATGTACATTTTCTTGCAGAGTTTGAATGCTTTGGGAGAGATGATGGAATTTCTTCATCAACCTGGATTCCAGGGCCCTTGCAATTTCCTCCTCCTTCTTTTCTGTGAAGAAAGAACGATGTCATTGGGTCAGTGATGATTCCTCCTTGAGGGGGGCACCAGCTATCTGACACAAGGACGTCCAAAGGCTCTGATTTAACATCCCTGACAGAGGGTCTCTTCTCAGGGCGCTCCTGTGGGTTTGGTTTTTTATCCTTCCTCATTCCCCCTTAGAAAGCCTCACCTCCCAGGAATTCCATTTGGCCATGGAGGTACAATCTGGACATGGTTTTCCCTTTGCCTTCTGACTTTGAGCAGGGAGGGAACAAGAAATCAAACTTTCATCCCTTTTCAACCTCTCATTTGTGCTTTCTGTAGCTCAATAAACAGGGCTCCAGCTTTGAAAAGTGGGCCACAGGCTTAATTTTAAGCCCACAATGGCTTGAGCCAGCAGGAATTCCAGGCCTTTCCCTGGACTGCTCTGGGCTGCTCCTTGCCATGGCTTTGCTCGCTGCAGCTGGAGCAAGAACAGGACCCACGGTCAGGGAAGGCCGATCGTTCCTCAGCTTTCCCTGCCCTGGGGGCAAGACGCTGTTCCCAACACACTTTGTGTCCTGCCTGAGCCAGGCCCAGGGGCACCATCTGGGGACAGCCAGGCCCACACTGGAGTCTGTGCCCCAGCTGACTCCTTCTCCTTCCCAGCACCAGCTCCTGGCACGCAGAGCTGCTCTCCACAGACCCTGCGCTCACAGACACGTCCAGGCTCTGCTCAGGGAAGCTCCTCTCCCCGCTGATCATCAATAGGGACACAAGGCTGATCTCACATGTGCCCCAGTGTGGGACCAGCAGTGGGGCAGCAGGAGAAGGGCAGTGGGGAAAGGGAGAGAGATGCGGACAGGACTTCCTGGGGAGAACCTTAACAAGTATCAGGCAATGAGAGAACTCCCAGCACACACCTTCTGCAAAGATGAGGGAGAGGAGAGGGACTTTGGCCGCCCGCACCTGCAGAGAACACTTCAGCATGGAGGTGTTTCAGTGCCATGGATCACAAAGCTGTTCCCCACATAAGGACTGCCCCTCCCTGTCCCCTTTGAACAGCTGAACAGGATGAGCTCTCAGCGTGGTTGGGCTGTAGAGCAGCCTTTGCCTTCAGTGAGATGAAAGACTGCTTGGCAATGGCCCTGCTCACCTGGTATCTTCTCCAGCTCTGCTCTGAGGAGCTCAAGATCAAGTTTCGTGGACTCCAGCCATTCATGTACATTTTCTTGCAGAGTTTGAATGCTTTGGGAGAGATTCCTGAGGTTCTTCTGCAACTTGCATTCCAGGGCCCTTGCAATTTCCTCCTTTTCCTTTCCTGTGAAGAAAGAACGATGTCACTGGGTCACTGATGATTCCTCCTTGAGGGGGACACCAGCTATCTGACACAAGGACGTCCAAAGGCTCTGATTTAACATCCCTGACAGAGGGTCTCTTCTCAGGCCCCTCCCTGTCCCCTTTGAACAGTTGAACAGGATGAGCTCTCAGCGTGGTTGGCCTGTAGAGCAGCTTTTGCCTTCAGAGAGATGGAAGTCTGCTTGGCAATAGCCCTGCTCACCTTGTATCTTCTCCAGGTCTGCTCTGAAGACCTGAAGATCACAGAGTTTGAATTTCTGTAATTTTTTAAATACTCTATTTAGAGGTCCCATTTGTTTCATGAGGTAAAGGAAGTTCTCGTTCAGCTTGGAGTCCAGGAGCTTTGTGGTCTTCTCCCTCTCTCTCCTTCCTGTAGAGAAAGAGAAACTGACATTTCTCATTTGAAGGGGAGACCACCCATCCTGCCTGAGGACAATCAAATCCTTTGTTTTAAAGTCCCTTCTTGAGGGTCTCTTCTTGGGTCTTCCCACAGGTTGGGTTTTTATTTCCTCTCCTCCAGGCTGTCCTGGTCTGTGCTGGGAAAACCCCACTGCTGGAGCAGCTCTGTCCCCTGGGAGCCTGGGACTCTGGGCATCTGCATGGGGGTAGGGAATAAACAAAGGAAGGCTGGAGGCCCTTGGAAGTGGGGATTTATGGAAAGGTGGGATTGTTTATCTGACTGTGCTGGGCCCTCATGCACAGCAGGCCTCTGGATCTCCTTCTTGCTTGGCAAGGCTTAGTTTCCAGGTAGTGTGGGCAAGGACTGGCACTCACCTGCACAGAAAGGCTTCTGCCTTTTGCCCCTGGAGGAAAGCCCAGGATGAAATTCCTCTTTCAGATCCAAGAAAAGAAAGGAAATCCCAGAAGGGATGTGCTATGGCTTTGAAATCGTTACCAACTGCCAGGAGCACCCTCTGCTAGAGCAGGACGTGTCTGTCATCCAAGGGGGATGTCCCTCCGGCCAAATTCATCCCACCCCGAATGCCGGGCCTGCGGCTGTGCTCTGGGAGGGGTTCTGCAGGCAACGGGCTCGGGAGAGACCCCCACTGGCCTCACTTCTCCCAGGGATAACACATCACATCCCAAGGGTTCTCAAGGATGAGAACAGACAAGAGAAATGGGATCCAGCACACTTACTTTGTCTTTCGAGTATCCATTTTGCAGCTCTATAAGTAATATCGCACGCACTCAGTATGCTACCTGGACATCAGGTTCAGATGAAAATAAAATGAAAAAGAAAAAAGGAAGATTCAACAAGGACCTTTCCCTAAGGAACTCCAGGACTGCACTGAGCAGTTCTGGGGCAGAGCACATCCTGCAGCTGGCCCAGGAGCCATGAGGTGCTGTGGACCAGGAGCCCCAGAGCAGTGCTGGGGGATTTCTGACCCTTGGGGCCCACTGAGGCTCTCCTGGGCCAGGAAGCTGCCTCAGCTGCCACAGCATTCGGGCACCACTCAGGTGCCTCGGCACCAGCCCACCAGAGCACAGCCACCCACGAGAGGGTGAGACTGTCCTGCCTCACACTCCAGGAGTGGAGAGGGACCCCCAGCTCCCTTCAGTGACCCTTGGCACATTCATTTCAGCCTGACTCTTCAAAGCCTTGCTCAGCAACACCCCCTGCTAGGGTAGGATGTGTCTCTGGTCAAAGAAGGTCACCACTCTGACCAAATTCCTCAGTTCATCCCAAGCCAAGGCCAGGCCTTCTGCTGTGCTCTGGAAGGCATTCTGCAGGTAATGTGCTTGGGGGAGAGACCTCCACTGGCCTCACTCCTCTCAGGGATAACACATTGCATCCCAAAGGTTCCCAAGGATGGCCACAGACAAAAAGAATGGGATCCAGCACACTTACCTATGGATTGGAGTATTTTCCTTACTTCTTGCCATTAGGTTCACATGAAAAGAAGAAGAAAAATGAAAAAAGGGAAACTTTGCTGTGGTATTTCCCTAAGGATTTCAACAATGCATTAAAGAGCTTTTTTGGGACACACACGTCCCTTATACTACTCAAACTTCTGATCTACACAGGGTTTTTAAAATTACTTATTTTCCCTGCCATCACTGTCTAGCAGAAGAAATGCAGCTCTTACCAAATCTTCCTGCCATGTCCTCGGTTCCTGCCTCCTGCATCCTCTTCTCAAGGTTCACTCTGCAATGCAAGGGAAAAGGAGAGCAAAATTTCTGTGGTGGGCACAGGACTACAGAAGAGAAGGCAATAATAAAACATTCTGTTGTAGTCCCAGATGGTCCCAAACCCATCTTGGCTGCACTGGAGCTCCCTGAGAATTCTCACAGCCACACACATCATCTTTGTTGGTCAGAATAAAGACCTTCTGCCCTTGCAGAGTGCAGAACCAGGTGTTCAACCCCAGCTATGATTTTCTGCAGAGGAAAGGGACCATTGTCCATTCCTTCAGACTCAAATCCTGGAGGTTATCCTGACCAGCTATGAAGAAATCTATGGAGAAAGGACAGGGGTGACCTTGGCTGGCTGCCAGATGCCCACCAAGCTGCTCACTCCCCCTCCTCAACTGGACAGGAGGAAAAACTACAACTGAAACACTCACATAAAGCCTGGGACATCCTTCACCTGCTGCCATCATGGGAAAACCAGATTTCATTTGGGGACGATTGCTTTGCTTTCTTGGCAATTCCCAACAGAGTGGCAAGGCGAGTAACAAAGACAAAACTGAAACCACCTCACTCCCACCCTCCCCTCCTCCTGGTTGTGAACACACAGGTGCAGGTGGCTCGGGGACAGCTGCAGTGCCAGGTGCAGCTCGAGACAAGAGCCCATGAACTGCCAACAAAGCACAACAAAGGGCCCCAAGAGCACTGGCACAGCTGGGGGAGGGACACTGAGAGGGCAGGAGCCAAGGGCTCAGGAGAAAGCCAGACGAGCCTTGGGCCCTCAAACTGTGAGGGAATAAAACTGAGGGGTTCCTTTGTCGGGGAAACAGCTCAGGCTGTTTCTGTGTTACTGTGCCAGGAAGAAATGGCTTTATGGAAGGAGACATCTGAGACTCTGCCATGGGAAACCTGGGCTGGAACTGGGGAGGACACAGGGGCTGAGCGTGGGATTGAGGACTGTGGGGCGTCCAGCAAGGCCTGTTGGGGCACTGGAGCCATTGCTGCAAAGGTGTTATAAACGAGGCTTGGTGTATTGGGTTGACCCTGAGTTGATGGACAGTCTTTAAGACCAATTACGCTTCTCACAATTTACATATTTAAACCGCACAGAAAGGCGGGACTTCCCTTTGGTCGGGGCTCGCTTGCTGGGAGGTGGGGGCAGCTCGGGGCCTCCCGGCCCCGCCGGGCCGGGCCGGGGCCACTGCCCCTTTCCCCCTTTCCCAACGCTGCGGCACAGACCCTGGGTGGCTGGGGGGGACTGCCTCAGAGCCACAGGCAGCTCAAACCAGCCATGGACTGCTCACAGCTAAACCCATCCAGCGCGGCTTCTGAGGACCGGCGGGTCCCTCTCTTCTCCATGCGGAGCCGGCGGAGTCAGCGGGAGCCGGCAGAGCCTCCTGTCTGCAGCCAGCACACTTCGTGCTGAACTGAAGAGGACACCACGCAGCCAGCAGCACAAAGGGAGCGAGGCTTTCCCCACCGTAAAGGCCGAACAAGAACACTCTTCAGCATGGCGGCGTCAGAGTCAGAGAGAAAGAGAAGTGAGTCACATGGGACGGAGCTGAGCATGGCGGCAGGAGAAAAGAGGGCGGTGCCACGATTCTGGCGCGCAGCTTAAAAGAAACCTTCTTGCGTGCCGTGGTAAGAAATTGTAATACCACAAACTGTTTGTCTCTTTAATCCATTTGAAGAACATGGGGGGATGGAGTATCTTCGTGTGCCTGTGAAGATTGTGAAGAATGCCGATGCCAGGCTATATAGTAGTAAGAGGCTGCTAGAGACTTGTGGCGAAGAAGAGCCTTTGTGTGCAGGCCAAAAGAACTTATCCTTAAAAAGATGAATAACCCCATGTGATGGCCCATGTTTTGCAGTGTGAAGGAACTGTGAGATTTTTTTTCATGGGAGAGATGTTCTACACACAGCAGATTGTTTGTTTCCGGGCGGATCTGCTGTTGGTGGCAGTTTGGGAACCACGTGCAACTGAAGGAAAAACCCTTTTTTCCCTTAAGCATAAGAGAGAGACTTTTCAAGAATTGGAACACTGACTAACATCCCATGTTCTGTTATCCCTTGTGTGAGCTAGGTAAAAGGAGAGAAGTGCTGGCTGGAGGGGGGGGGGGGGGGGGGGGGGATTTGCTTTAATTTTGTTTTGTTATTGTCTCTTTACTTTTAATTCTATTAGTAATAAAACTCTTTCATTGTACTGCAACTGTTTAAGGCTTGTGCCTGCTTTGCTTTTCTCCTAATTCTTATCTCACAGAAGGAAAACAAGTAAGTAATGAATATTTTGAACCAAAACCACTACATTTAATTGGTGTTTCTGCCCGGTTTCGAACTCAACCCGCTACACTTGGACTTTTTGGGTGGAGTAAAAGTCTGCTCGTTTATTAAAAAGAAAACCAGGAGCAGAGACTCGAGGTAAGCCCAAGTCCCACTTGACAACCCAGAAAAAAAACAAACAGTGCGACACGGAGGGCGTTCCCTCGGACTCAAGTTCCTCAGGAAGACCCCCCGGGGGCTGAGTCCCGGGGCAGTTTTTATAGTCTCTCTTGATGTTGTGATTGGTGCAGCTCAGATCCTCCTTCTGATGGCTCGTTGCTAGGGTCCTCATAAGTGTTCAGTTCCGTCAGTCTCTGGGGCGTCGAGTGATTGGTTTACCCCCTAACCAATAATTCCTCAAAATGTTTACATCATAATTATTAAGTCATCTTAAGAACATTCTAGAACATTCTCCTCTTTTCTATAGACCCATTACTTTCCCCCGTTGGTGTCACCATCTAGTGGGCACATAGCAGCATTACACCCGCACAGTCGCAATAACAATTAACTCATTAACTGCATATCCCCAATCTTTTAACAAGCAACTTTTAACTTCTTCTCAACCATAAAAACCTTTTAACCATTTATTACAACTCCCCCCTCTAAAACTTTGATCAGGCCTTTACCCGCATCAACCATCTCACAGTTTAACAGCTTTTCATTAGGCAGTATCCTCATAAATCTTATAAATCTTTTGCAGCCTTTGGTATTTCTTAGAAATCTCTTTCGCCGCCTCAGGGGCTTTCTTTCATTCTTGATCCTCTTCCAATTCATCTGCTTGTAGCACTCTGATTCCTGCAATTTTCTCCTGGTTTTGTGCCTGTAATTCCTGAATGAGGGGCGTATTCTGCACAACAGAAGTTATAAATCTAACAAAACAGGGGATTAAACACGGCAGGAATAGGAAACCAGCAAACGAGAGTCCAACAATTATCAATGCTTTCTTCCACCACTCTCTGGTTAGTAGGTCGTCCCACCAATTAGATTTAAACAGCGGGGTCCACCTTTGTACAGGGACACGGGCTAATTTTCTGACGTTAGTAGTTATATTCTTGATAGCTTCAGTGTGGTCATCAATTTCTACACAACACTCTGATGAATTAAACTTTCCACACACACCACCTTCCTCTGCTAGCAGGTAATCCAGTGCCAGCCTATTTTGGTATATCATAGTTCTCATTTGTCTGGATTGTGCAGAAAGTAAGTCCAGAGCTAGGGTGGATTGGTTAGATATTATTTCCACCAGTGCTTGAAGGCGGATAATTCTATTCAACATATATATTGGAGTCCTGTACCCCCATGATCCGTCCTGGGCCCAAGTGGTAGGACCATAGGTAGCTATGATCCGCTCAGGTGGCCACTCATCCTCCCCCCACTTCTGGGTTCCCCCTATCTAGATGTCCCTTTTTCTCCATGTCAACTCATCATACAGAGGAACCCCAAGACTTTGTCCCTCGATTCTTGGAAGTAGGAAAAAGGAGGGTCTAATTATGCCTAGGGTACAGCTTCCAGCCCAGTCTTTTTGGAGCATAACATAGGCCATTTTCCCACATAACCAGAAGAGTCCTTTTGGTGCTTGCCAATAATTATGAAATTTTACATTGTTTATGCCAATCTTACTCCAAAATTTTGAGATTTTTGGTTCATTTTGGAAGGGGTTGGGTTCCCTGGTAATACATTCATATAACTTTTCTCATTCTACATATGTACACCCTTGTTTTTGTTTTCTTGCCCAATATAAATCCTTAGCCTTAGGGATCCACCACTGGTGTGTACCATTTGTTACAAAATACCTTTTACAGGGAAGCTCACCCACATACGCTATGTATTTAGGACCTCTCCTCCACATTCTTCTCCGATGACTCCCGACCTCAAGCTCCAAGTTTCTTCTTCCTCCCTCTCATCTGATCCTGGTGATTCCTTCTCCATTATCTTTAGGGTCTCCTGTGGGGTCAAAGCAATCCCCTCCCAAGGCCAAACCTCTGCCATCTGGGTATTTCCACAAATCCAGCAATCAGTTATATTCCATTCATGACTTATTTTCTCAACTAGATCTAGGAACAAGTTCTTTCCTCCCATCATTCTGATCTCAGGTCCCTTCTTAATTACCCCTTTTACCTCCTTTCCTCTAATCAAGTCTGGCTCCCAATTTCCTGCTCTTTCTTTTTGCTTTACCGGGTCCTTCTCAGAGCAGATCCATTTCTCCTTCATAGGGCATTCTCCCAGCAATTTCTGTTTAAAAGTCCCTACATTTTCAAAAAGCCAATAGGTTCGGCCATCCTCTATGCAAGTTTGCAGCTCTAAAAAGTTGGCACAATTAGGGCTCGGATTCGAATGGGTTCTTAGGATGGCCGTCCGAGAGTCTCCCGCATACAAGGGGTAGGAACATTTATCACAGGGTGGTGCTCCTCCTGCTTGGATGTTAATCATGAGGAGAACCCCTATCAGCAGGGGTCCGGTACAGGGCACTCTCCCACCCATGTCTCCCCTCTAATCCCAATTAGAGGATCCGTGACTCTCTATCTGTGGCAAGAGTGTATCCTGATCTGGTCTTGCCCCCTTGCAATATTCTTACCTGTTGGTTACTGTTACCCTCTTGTTGCGGTGACAATCTCCCTTTTGTGTCAACTTATTTTCTTTCCTTTTAGAGTCTGATTGGTAGGTGCGTGGGAGGATGCTCTATTCCTTCAGAGTTCTTTGGATCTGTAATGAGACACATCGAACAAATTTAAAAAAGGTTTTTTAAATTTTATTTAATTTATTTTTATTTAATTTTTTATTAATTTATTTAATTTATTAATTTATTATATTTATTTTAACTTTAAACAGTAACAAGTATTAATCATGCAATAAACAATTTCTAATTCTTAAAACTTATATCAATAAAACAGTTAATAAAGTATAAATCATCTTAAAAACTCCATCTTTCTCTGTCCTTTCATGGCTTCTTCTTTAGTGTCAGCTTGATGTCGGTGTTGGGGTTTTAAGAGATCTAGGTTTTTTTCTGTTAAAGGAATTTTCCCCCATTCTGTTACTAAGACGATAAATCGCTGGGTGCTTAAGAGAAGACAAAAGGGCCTGGCCATTCTTTTGTTTCACCTGGGTGTGGGGTCAGTTCGCTCTGAGCGTCCGGAGAGAGAAGCTGCAAAAAAAAGGAGCTGCTGGTTCCTCTTTTTCGGCCGTTTTTTTTTCTGCTGGAAACAATGCCGGGATCCCAAAGCCACTTTCCCTGCCCTGCTGGAGGCCGGGCTGTGGCTGCCCTGCCCCGCTGCTGCTTCGAGCTTTCGCTGCGTTGTAGCCCTGCTCGCCCTGCCTGCCTGGACCCCCGGGGGGTTCTCCCATCTGGATACATCTCGCCTGCCACCCGGGATTTGTGCTCATCCCTGCCGTTCCAGCCTGCCGTTCCAGCCTGCCGTTCCAGCCTGCCGTTCCTGAGAGTCCGGGATCGGCTGCCCAGGGGTTTGTGAAGCTCCTTTGTTCCATCCCTTCCCGGGATCCCGGGATCGGCTGCCCAGCGGTTTGGGAAGCCTTTGTTCCTTCCCTTCCCGGGATCCCAGGCCGCCAGTGCCGCGTGCTCCCCGAGCTCGCTGTGGAGCGCCCCCTGCAGCCGCGGGGGAACCATCGCACCTGCCCTGCTCACCGGGAGCCGCCAGCGCCCCTGCCGGCTGCGAGCGGAACTGCACCCGAGGGGAAAGGGCCCGACAGCTGAGAAGGCTGGGACTGGGTTTGTGATTGCTGTTACTGCCATAGGTGTTGTTGTTTTGTTTGACTGGTTATATATAGAGAGAGAGAGAGAGAGAGAGTAAAGAACTGTTATTCCTATTTCCCACATCTTTGCCTAAAGGCCCTTGATTTCAAAACTATAATAACTCAGAGGGAAAGGGGTTATATTTGCCACTTCAAGGGAGGCTTTTGCCTTCCTTAGCAGACACCTGTCTCTCAAAACCAAGACGGTCGAGTTAACTACTGTACACTCAGTTGGGGCTTGTACAGGTCCTTTCACCCTGGAGACATGAGTCCATCCTTTTTCTTGAGTTCTCACTGCTGTTGCTGCGGTCAGCAAAATTTGAAAAGGGCCTTCCCATTTAGGGGTCAATGGCTAATCTTTCCAAGTTCTAATTAATACCCAATCGCCAGGCTGGAATTTATGAATATTGAAATCAATGGGCGTAGTTTGGGGAAGATACCCCTTTTCTCTCAGTTCTTTGAGAGTCTTTGTAACAGTTTGTATGTATTTCCTCACACTCTGTTCTCCCTCTTCATAAGTTCCAAGATAGCCCAGAGTAGTGAGAAAAGGTAGTCCAAACATCATTTCATAGGGTGAAACCCCTATGTCTGCTCTAGGTTTTGTTCGGATCCTCATTAGGGCCAGGGGAAAACATTTTACCCAGTTCATTTTAGTCTCTTCTACTAACTTTGTTAAGGGCTACTTTCAATGTTTGATTTACTCTTTCCACCCTTCCAGAGCTTTGTGGTCTCCATGGAGTGTGTAATTTCCATGTGATGTTTAGGGCCTCAACTAGTAGTTGTAACACTTGGGCTGTAAAATGAAGACCTCTGTCTGAGTCTATAGTGTGTATTATACCATACCGGGGTATTATCTGCTCTAACAGGATCTTCCCAACTACTTCAGCTGTTATTCTTGTTGTAGGATGAGCCTCTACCCAATGGGTTAGGTGGTCGACTATGACTAGCAGATATTTAAATCTTTGCACCTGGGGCAACTCAGTGAAATCAACTTGAATACTCTGAAAGGGTCTTCTTGCTAATTCCCTTCCCCCAAGAGGCAGTTTCCACATCACTTTTCTATTCACTCGCTGACAAGTTATACAGTCTCGTGTTAACACTTTTGCAATTGTAAAAATTCCAATACTTACGTATGTCCTCAGAAAGTGGTCACACAATGCTTGCGTTCCCTAGTGTGTTGAGGAGTGTAACTCTTCTAACACTTTTCTAGCTAGGGCCTTGTTCAATACTTGTCTCCCATCTGGCATCCTCCACTCACCCTTCTCATTTTTGATTGCCCCGTGCTTCTGGAATTCTTCTAGCTCTTTCTCTCTAATGTGTGGGATCTCTCCATCTTTGCCCTTGTCTTCTAAACTTGATATATGTAGGATGGTTCCTTCATCTCCTAAGGCTGCTCTCTTCGCTATCTGGTTGGCCAAATTATTTCCTTTTTTTTCCAGGGAGTCTCCTCTTTGATGTCCTCTTACATGCACTACGACTATCTCCACTGGGCCTCTTAAAGCTTCAAGTACCTCTTTTATTAAATTCTCATGCACTAACGTTTTCCCTTTTGAATTTACAAATCCTCTCTCTGTCCAGATTTTACCAAAAGTGTGTACCACTCCATATGCATATTTTGAGTCAGTATAAATAGTTCCTTTTTCATAACTAAGCCACAGTAGTCCTCGTAATAAAGCATAGAGTTCACAGCACTGCGCCGACCATTGTCCTACAAGTTTTCCTTTTTCTATAATATTCATGTCTTTTCCGTTTATCACTGCATACCCCGAAACTCGTTTTCCTTCTATTACTCTGGACAAACCATCCACAAAAAGGATCTCTCCTTCTGGTAAGGGGTGTTCCAATAAGTCCTTCCTGACTTTCGTTTGCAAGTCAATGGTTTCGATGCAGATATGCTCAAGTCCCCTATCTGGTTCTCCATATAAAAATTGGGCAGGGTTTATTGCTCTGGTTGTGGTTAACTCTAAATTTTCCGTATTATTCAGAATCAATTCATATTTTAAAAGCCTGCTGTCAGAGATCCATTGGCTAGCTTTTTTACTTAGTATGGTTTTCAAATCATGTGGAGTGTACACTCTAATCTTGTTACCAAAAGTTAACTTATATCCCTCCTCCACCAGAGTTACTGTGGCCGTGACAGCCTGGAGACAGGTTGGCCATCCCCTTATCACTGGGTCTAATAACTTTGACACATAAGCAATAGGTTTTTTTACTCCACACCACTCCTGTACAAGCACTCCATAAGCCACTCCTTCAACATTCACAAATAATTTGAATAACCTGTCTAAATCAGGAAAACTCAACACTGGAGCAGTTATCAGTTTCTCTTTCAATTCTTCCAAACTCTTATTATCTTCCTCATTCCAGGTTAAGGGTTCTTGCTCTACTAATTTGTCATACAAGCATTTTACTAGCTTGGTATGTCTCTCTATCTATAATTTACAGTACCCAATCAACCCTAACAATTTTTTCACATCAGTTTTTGTTCAATCATAGCCACATCAAATGGGTCATTCTTAGCTCTCTTAACCTTACATTTTCAATCACTTAACTTACAACCCTCTGGAAGCTTTGATGTACATGATCTGTCTGCTCCAGTTATCAACAAGAAACCCATATTCTTTGCTCTGGGGGCCAACTTCTAGATTTACCAAGGGCTCTGTGTGATTTTCAAAACCTTCCCCCAGAGCAAAGAGCCCCTGACACCCCTAATCATTTTCCTTTAGAATCTTTTCCAATGTATCCTGTTCTCTTGCAATTGCTTCGTCCAGACTTCTTCTCGTACAGTTTTGTTCCAGTTCTGTTTTCTCTGCCTGTATATTTTTTTCCTTCTCCTCCCCATCTCCTTTTGAGTGTACTTAAGTATCAACAGAGGAGGTTTGTTTGGTTGTTGGTTTTTTTTTTCCTTCTTTTATTTTTATTTTAAAAAAAGGAATTAGCTTAAATCTAAATTAATACACAACACACAAATTTATTAATATCTAAATGAATTAACAAAATTAAGACAAGCTACCACAAATTCTAAAAAAACAGGCAGAGCTATGAGAGAACAGATGGGGTTTTGGTAAAAGGAATGAAGGTCCCAGAAAAAAAATAACAGTCAACAGAGGAGGTTCTTAAAAGCAATGACTGTAATTACAACTGCCCATGGGAAAATCTACCGACCGTGGGAAATCCGACCGGAGACCTCAGAAACTACAATTAAAATGGCGGCCCAACTGGAAACCGGATGAACCCTATCAGGCTCTTCCGGCCCCTCTAGGACCCAATTACAGACTCCATCCCTCGCCGGAGTGGGGGACCCTCCCTCCTCCAGGGAGTTCTCTCAAAAATTAAGATGGTGCCTGCCAGACGCCACTGAACACCTCTCCTCTGCAGCCTACGTCTTAAAATGGCCGAGACACCGAAAATTTCTCAAAAATTAAAATGGCGTTCGCCAGACACCACTAGACACCCCTCCTCTTTGCCTGATAGGTGGTCTGGGGACTATTGGACCCACCTCACCCCAGAACCTCACCTGTCAGGTTCACCGCAGCAACCACGCAATTAAAATAATTTATAAGACTCTCTTAACTTAATTAATATGCGCCAAAAATTTTTCTGAATAACCAAGAAGGACATACAAAATACACCCAAGTAGTCTTGAGTTCTAACTCAAAACATAAATTGCCAACAGAAAACGCCACCAAAGAATAATCAGAACAATTTATGAGACTCTTTTATCGTAAAATGGCACTCGCCAGACACCACTAGACACTGAATACTCTTTGCCTGATAGGCAGTCTGGGGACTATAGGACTCACCTCACCCCAGAACCTCACCTGTCAGGTTCACCGCAGCAACCATGCAATTGAAATAATTTATAAGACTCTTTAAACTTAATTAATATGCACCTAAAAAAAGTCTTCTGAATAATCAAGAAGGATGAACAGAATACACTCAAGTAGTCTTGAGTTCTAACTTAAAACATAAAGTACTAACAGAAAATGTCACAAAAGGATTTTCTAACTTCCCTGGGTGGCAGGTTCTAATTTCTCCTCCCCCCTAGGAACCTCACTTGGGTTCCTAGCTCGGGGGTCCTAATTCCGTTGTGCTGGGCACCTTCCCCTCCTCCCCTGCCCAAAAGGAGGCAATCCCCTAACCGGTGGTTCCCCTTACCCTGAAAATCTCCAGTTAGGAGTCTTTCTTCCAGCCCACAAGGGTCCTAGTTCCCCAAGTACAGACTCTCCGGGGTCTGCCCTAAGGAACCCCCTCCTCCCAGGTGATCTTGGCTGATGGAATCGCTACTTCCCCGTCTTGGACCTCTAGCGATTCCACCCCCGATCTGGCAACGACCAAGCCACCTCTAGTTGGAGCCTGCACAGGTACGGGGCGGCTAGAAGGAGGGTACTCCCCCGTCTCCCACCTTTAAGGGTCCCTTGGGGTACAACACTCACACGTTTTTCACTCGCTTCCCTCCTTTCCCGGCTGGGCTCCTCACAGAGAACCAGAACCGCGGTACTTGGAGGTCCTCACTCGCTTCGAGAGTCCGCTCTACACAGCCCCTGTCTCACTCAGTCGCCACTTCACGCACACTCGTACCCCCTAATGCCTCACCCCACTCGCAGTACTGACCTGCATATCTGCGAGCCCCGCTCCTCTGGGTTGTCAGGCCCCTGATCTTCTCTCGGGACAGCCGACAGTCCTCCTGACGGTCACGAAGAAATCCGAAGTCCAGGCGGCAGAAAAAAATTCTGCCGAACGCATCTTCCCTGAACCCGTCCTTCTCTGGGACCGCCCAGGGGGCATGGCTTATCCCGGATGAGTCCCCCAGAAAACTGTTATAAATGAGGCTTGGACTTTTTGGGTGGAGTAAAAGTCTGCTCGTTTATTAAAAAGAAAACCAGGAGCAGAGACTCGAGGTAAGCCCAAGTCCCACTTGACAACCCAGAAAAAAAACAAAAAGTGCGACACGGAGGGCGTTCCCTCGGACTCAAGTTCCTCAGGAAGACCCCCCGGGGGCTGAGCCCCGGGGCAGTTTTTATAGTCTCTCTTGATGTTGTGATTGGTGCAGCTCAGATCCTCCTTCTGATGGCTCGTTGCTAGGGTCCTCATAAGTGTTCAGTTCCGTCAGTCTCTGGGGCGTTGAGTGATTGGTTTACCCCCTAACCAATAATTCCTCAAAATGTTTACATCATAATTATTAAGTCATCTTAAGAACATTCTAGAACATTCTCCTCTTTTCTATAGACCCATTACTTTCCCCCGTTGGTGTCACCATCTAGTGGGCACATAGCAGCATTACACCCGCACAGTCGCAATAACAATTAACTCATTAACTGCATATCCCCAATCTTTTAACAAGCAACTTTTAACTTCTTCTCAACCAAAAGAACCTTTTAACCATTTATTACAAAGGGACTCTGGTCCCAGCATTGAAAGTCTCTGGTGGTGGGAATGTGATGGCCAGAGAGCCTCGGGAATGGTCAGACTGGGGAGTTCCCTTAACATCCTCTTCTGCACAACTGGCTGCAGAAAGCATGGCCTTGCTGGCCCTTCCAAAAAAGGCACCTGTCCCTTCTGACCAGATCCCAGAACCACAGAACCACCGGGCTGGAAGAGGCCTTCAAGATCACCAAGTCCAACCCATTCACCGAGTCCAACCCATCAGAGCAGCAATGACGAGGTGAAGGCAGAAGGCAGAAACGGGGATAGATCAGAAACGAGGAAAGGTCTGCTCGGGGCACCGCTCACTGCTGTGCTCTGCCCTCCCTCTCCTTCTTGCACTCCATTTCCCCGTGCTGTCTGCTCCTTGTGACTTTTTGTTTTCTTTGCCAAGTGCCATGTTCCAGAGAAGGAGGAGGACCCGGTCAAACGGGGTGAATTAAGAAACTCCTTGCCAAAAGCAAGAATCTTGCATGTCAAGAAAGCTTTCCTCATGTTCAAGAGGAGTTGAAACCTGGCTGAGAAAGAAAGCTCCACTGAGGACTAGAAATAGAGAAATGCCAGCAGGGACCCATCAGAAGTCACAGCCCCAGGGCCTGTCAGTGTCCCTCGGGTCTAACCCCAGCATTGAACCCTGCTCTCTTTCTTCAGACTACTTTTCCTAATCTGCTCTAGTCAGAAAGGAGGGAAAGAATGTAAGTGGCATAAACCACTCAGTATTTGAGGGTTATTTCTCCTGAAAGCAGAGCAATAGAGTGACGGCTTCCTAAACAGTAACAATGAACAGATGATGTGCACGTGGAGCTGCCATGAACAGGCCTCTGCTATTGATAAGTGATGAACGCAGACATTTAGCTCAGATCACCACTCATGGAAAGATGGTTGTGCTTCCAGGAATGGGTCACCCCACTTCTCACAGTCAGAGAGAAATTGTTCTCTTGTCTCTCCTTGTCTCTCTCTCATATTCAGAAGGAGCCCTGAACACTGGTTTAGACAGGAAACTTATTTTATGTGGTGCCAGATCTGCAATCCTGAGCCAAAGCTGAAGCTTTGAGGGGAAAAAGAAAAGGAAGGGGGGAAAGACAAGAGAGGGGAGGAGAAGGAAAAGTTAAAGGAAGTGGGGGAAGGGGGGAGAAAGAAAAAGTACAGCCAGGGGAAAAAAAAAAAAGAATAAATTCTCTCTTCCACATTCTCAGTGAGGTCTCTGCTGGCCAGAGACCAACGGACTGTGAGCGGGAAGGGACAACAGACTTTGCACAGGAATTCTATGAAATATTAACTTTGTGGTCTCCCTCCAACCCTTCTTGACCAGCCCCCCACCCTCCGCAGCAACGCTGGACCTTGATGAGGCAAAGACACTGAAAGCCCTGGGGGCTCTGGAGGGCAGTGTTGGAAACAATAGAACTTTTGAAAGTTTTTACTTTATTCATCTAGTCAGGCTTGGTTTGCCCTTGCCCTGGGGAAAGGAATTTTAGGTTTTTTTCAGGGGACATTGCACCACTCCTCACAGGATGAGCTTAATAACTCAACAGACTGGGCGTAGCCCAGAAGATGCACAAAAAATAACAACCATCAACACCCATCGACAGACATCAACCCCAGATGTTGCACCCTGGCATGGTTGGAGATGCTTGGTCTGGAAAAGACCGATAAGGGAATCAAGGAGTGAGGGCTGAATTAGCATTAGAGGCAAAGGAATCCGTGGCCAATAAGAAACCAATGAAAAAGGGGCACTCAATAACTAACTCATGTAAGCACAAATTAACTACTGGGAGACAGCAAATGTTAGTTCAGACAGAAGATGTTAATTACAAAGCCTGAGAAGCCGAATTCACCCTAATCTTGTCAAGATAGAGGGGACAAGGATCATCTCAGAGACCTCTGAATCATTCCTCAAAGGACTACGCATGCCCAGGGAGAAAGGTGAAAAGTTCATGAGAGGATGACTACTGGCCTTCATCAGAGAAGACTCCCGAGGAAGAGGAGAGGCCTTCCTCAGCGCGACCACCAGGACACACAGCGCATGTGTGGCCCATGTGCTAATGACTTCCGATAAATAATTTGTATAACCACACCTGTCCCAAGGAATGTGATGAATATTCATAATTTAGCCCCTAATACTGTGTTGTAGAGAGCACCAGGTGCGTGTGTTTGGAGGAGCGATCCCCACACACCCGGCACGCCGAATAAAGCAAATACCCACTTCTCTGACTCTGTCTCTCAAGTGTCTCCTGGCCCAGTTGTGGCACGATTCACCAAATATTAGAAAAATTGTGTCATTTGGGACCAATGAACGGGAACTGCTTTGAGTTTTTTGATGTATAAATCTGCAGAAAGTCTGGTAAAAGGCATGTGTGTATGGAATATTTTCCATGGCACATCCGAGCCAGAATAAAGTAATGCCTGATTCTCCATCAGTTCAAATACAGTGTTAGAGGGTTTTTATTTTCCTCCCAAATTTTTGGTGACAGCAGCAGGGCTCCTTCAAGCCTCAGCAGAGCCCAGTGAAGGCCCCAGGGTGGTTCAAGGAGTGTCCTTTTCCCATTCAATTCTCTCTGGCAGAACTGGACATAGCATTTGAGGGGCCCCAGCAGTGCCCAACCCAGGGGATGGTCACGGCCCATGAAGCCTTGTGAGGAGGGGGTGTCATTGCTGTGTATTGCCAATCACGATTCCATTGGCCTTGCCCAGAGGGGCGAGACTGCAGGTGCAGATTGCTCTGCTGCAGATGTTTCTGTTTGGGCAGAGTCACGCTTTCATTGCTGGTTTTGTTGTTGCAGACACTTAGGGAAATCCCACCAGCACCTGAAGGACAGCTGGAGGACTCCCACCCCAGTGACCCACCAGGGCAGAGGTTCCTGACTGCCACAGCCCCGCTGTTGCTGGGCAGGTGTGGTGTAAATGTGCTGGGCACAGGGGTTAAACCCTTCCCCTGGCTCTGCTCCTGCTCACACAGCCCAGGGCTGTGCTGTTGGCTTTCTGTGCTGGTGGCTCATGTGCTCCACCTCCCATGTGCTGCCTTTTCACCCTGGAGCTCGCTCAGTTCAGCCAAGAACCTCAAGAGATGAGTGCTTTACTCACGGCTTCTTGGAGAGACCATTCCTGCCCTTGGAACAGGCTGCCCTGTAGGGCCTATCAGATTTCCTGAGCTCCTTCACCCTTCAGAGCTGCTGCCCCTGCCGCCACCTGTTCAACACCCCGAGTTCATCCTCTGGACCCCCAGCTCTGTGCTCTGCTGCTGGCCTTAGTCCCTGCCCTTTGGTGCCTGGGACCCCACTATGTCCCGGCTGTGACAGCCCAGGCTGGCACTGATGAGCTCATCCCTGACCAGCTCTTCCTTGTGGGCCACCACCAGGTCCCCATGAGCATCCCCCCTTTTCGCCCACCAGGCAGCTCTGCTGAGCCGTCACTCCAGGATCCCCCACGCTGTTGGAGCCCTGCTGCTTTGCCTTCCCGTGAATGCCAGGGCAGTTACCATTCCCCATGGGAACTTCCTCACTGGCCTGGACACTTCTCAGAAGAGGCTCTCAGGCCTCTTCTGCCAACTTTCCCTGGTCAAGCAGTTTCTGAACTGCCAAGACAGTGTCCCCCTTTCTGAGCCCTTCACTGCTCACTCTTAAGTCAATCAGCCTTTGCCCATCCTGTGGAGGATCATCCATGTGTTCAAGCTGCTCCTCACACCTCCCGTCCTCATCCTCCCTGCCACTCCCTCCGGCAGAGCCTCTCCCCTTCCCCTGCATTCCACCCATGTTCAAGCACAGCCTTCCAAACCATTTAGGGATGGTTTTGACTCAGAAAAAAATTATGTAGAGAGCTTCTGAGCTCAAAGCCAGCAATTTCAGGTTCTTAGAAACGCCCATTCAGGAGCTTCTGGGCTCAAAATCAGTGATGCAGGGAGCTTATGGGGTCCCAAACAATGATTTAGAGAGACTTTGGGCTCAGAAACAGCCCAGACTTCAGGAAGCTTTGGGGTTGAGAAAGGCCAATTAAGGGAGCATTTGGCTCAAAACCACTGATTTGGGGAGCTTTTGGCCTCAGAAAGTCCCCTCTAGCCAGCTTTTGATTCAAAATTCCAATTTAGGGAGCTCTTGGGCTCAGAAACACATGTTTAGGGAACTGCAGTGCTCAGAAAAAGCCATGTTGGGAGCTTTGGAGGTCACAAAGAGCCACCTGGGGAGCCCCAGGGCTCAGAAACACCCATTTCATGAGCTTTGGGGCTCAGAGCAATCAATGTCCAGAGACTTTGGACTCAAAAGCAGCTATTGAGGATCCTTTGGGGTTCAGCAACACCATTTCAAGGAGCTTTTGGCCTCAAAAACAGACACTTAGGGAACTTCACAGCTGAGAATGGAAAAGTTTTGGGAGTATTTGGGCTCAGGAACACCCACCTCGGGAGCTTTTGGGACCTGAAACAGCAATTCAGAATGCATTTGGGTTCAGAAACACTGATTTAGGGAGCATTGGGGCTCTAAAACACCGATTTAGGGAATCTTGGGCTTAAGAAACCCTGATTTAGGGCGTTTGAGGTTGAGAAAAAATGATGTTGGAAGCGTTGGTGGCCATAGAGAGTGATTTGGGGATATTTTCAGATCAAAAAGCAATTTAGAGAGCTTTAGGGCTCCAGAAAACCAATTAAAGCAGACTTTGGGCTCAGTAGCCCCCATTTAGGAGCTTTTGGGCTCAGAAACGTGAATTTCAGGCGCAGAAGGAGCAACCCGTGGGGAAAGGCAGGAGCGAGGGTCTGGCGCTGGGGCAGCCTGGAACAAGGCTGGGAAGAAGCAGCTCCGCAGCAGGGGCAGCAGCACCGCGGGGCTCCGCACGGTCCGGCTCTTTCCGTCATCCCGGTTATGTCTATTTCCCACCCCCACGGGCTCCTCGCCCTCCCCCAGCACCTCGTTTCTTGGTTTTACACCGATTTCCCGTAAATCCCTGGAAAACTGAAACCGAAACTGGGGAGGTCCAGTCACGGAGCGGCTCCTCGGGGCAGCCCCGCTGGGGCGGGGAAAGGGCGCGGCCGGCGGCTCCTGCCCGGTCCTGGGGGCCTCCCAGGGGCACCAGGAATGGCACTGGGAGCACTGGGAGCGAACCCCATGGGCTGATGGCCAACAGGGCACATGGCTTGCATTACGGGGGTCGGAGCTCTGCAACACTGATCTCGGGAACTTCATGGCTCAGAAACCCCTATTTCGGCAGCTTTGGGGCCAGAACAGTCACTTCGGGAGTTCTGCAGCCGAGAAAGAGCAAGTCTGGGGGCTTTGGGGCCCCAGAACACCGATTTCAGGTTTTGGGCTCAGAAAAAAAAACCACTTAGGGAGCTCCGAGTCTCAGAAACATTAATTAAGCAAGCTTTGAGCTCAAAACAAAACAAAACCAAACCAAAAAACTTTAGGGATATTTTGAGCTCAGAAACATAAATTTAGAGAGATTTTGGGCTCAGAAACACCCATTTAAGGACATTTTAAGGTCCTAAACACCAATTTAGGGAGCACTGGGAATGAGAAACAAATGTTTCAGGAGAATTTGTGCTCAAAAATATCAAATTAAGGAGGCTTTGGACCTCCCAAAAAAGCCAATTCAGGGAGATTTGTGCACAAGAAATCTGAGTACAACCAGCTTTTAGAAGAGACAGAACCAGCAATTTAGGGAACTTTGGGGGTCTAAAGTACCAATTTTGGGAGCATCTGGACTCAGAAAGACCAATTCAGGGAGCTTTAGGGCTCCAAAACACCTATTTCGAGAGCTCTTGGTCTGAGAAAGAGTGATTTATGGAGCTTCTGGGTTCAGCAATACCCAGTTATGGAATTTCTAGGCTCAGAAAAAAAATTATCTAGCGAGCTTCGGGGCTCAAAACCAGCAATTTCCGGTTCTTTGGGGCTCAGAAACCCTATTCAGGAGCTTTTGGGCTCATATACTGCAAGTTTGGGAGCTTTAGGGCTCAAAATCAGTGATTCGGGGAGCTCTGAGGCTCAGAAACATCCATTTAGTGAGCTTTTGGGATCCCAAACACTGATTTAGGGAGATTTTGGGCTCAGAAACAGCACTTTGGGGATCTTTGGGGTTGAGAAACACCCATTTGGGGAGCATTTGGCCCAAATCCACTCATTTAGGGAGCTTTGGAGCTCCAAACCAGAGATTTAGGATCTCATGGGCTCAGAAACATTAATTTTGAGAGCAGAAGCAGCAGCGCGGGGGGAGGGTGGGAGCGAGGGGCTGGCACTTACCCGGGACAAGGCTGCGAACGAGCGGCTCTGCGGCGGCGCCGGGAGCAGCGCGGCTCAGCCCGGTTATATCCCTGCCTGTGCCCCCACCCTCTCCCTGCACACGGGCTGCACCTCCCCACACTGTCCCACCCCCTCCCCTCACTTCTTGTTTTTACATCAGATTCTCGGAAACGGCTGAAAAAGCGAAAGCAGCGGTGCTCCAGGAAGGGAGCGCCTCCTCCGAGACAGGAAATGAGCCCCGGGGCTTCCGCGGGGGAGTGAGGAGGGGACATGGCCGGCAGCCCCTGCCTGGTCCTGGGGGCTTCCCAGGGCACCAGGAATGGCACTGGGAAGGAATTGGAGCACTGCGGGGAGCCAGGATGATAAATAACATAAAGAATAGAAAATTTCAGTTCCCCTGAACCTGATGAATAGAGTTTAAAGGCTCACTAGCAGAAAAGATAAAAGAATATAAAAATATTTACACAGGATGATAAACGTGTGTGGAACCAGTGGAGAAGGAGAGAAAAGAATTACAGGGGGTTTTTGTTTATTTAACCGCGTCCACCACAGTAAAGTTAAACAATAAAACACCTTGAGTGCATAATTCTAGAATAAAAAGGTGCCAGCTCCATGGACAGTAGAATTATTGTTCCTAACCAGAATAAGACTGAGGAAAAAGAATGAATAACTGTCACTAACGTACTACTTAGGTCTGTATCTTGAGAGTCAACCAGAATCTTTGTTCGCCGAAGACACCTCTAGAGTGTCACCAAGGGATTAGTCATGAAAGTTCTAATGAAAATATAAATATCCAAGTAGCCAAAATACTCAGTGTAATAATTGCTGGGTATGTTCTCAACTAAAGTTGGGAGGAATGGGATTCCCTTGGAGGGCCCACCCTACAGGGTGGCAGAACTCCGTCAATGGGCTCTGACTCATAACGGAGTCAGTGCAGGGACAGTTAAAGAGGACTGTGCTGTGAGCAAAGGAATGCAATTATCAGTTTTACAGGATTCACTAGGATTTCCCTTCAGGAGTAACCAAACCCTGTAATAGTTAAACGCCACAATGGGAAAGGATTTCTGTCCTTTACCATCAATGTCAGTAGAACTTGGGGTGCTGGAGCTGTAATAAATGGTTAAAAGTTTTTCTTTTGGTTAAAAAGAAGTTAATAGTTACTTGTTATATACAGTTAATAAGTTGATTATTATTGCGAGTGTACGGGTATAATGCTGCTGTGTGATCAAATGGGGGAAGAGTGGTAGGTCTACAGAAAAGTGGAGAATGTTCTGGAATGTTCTTAAGATGACTTAATGGTTTATGATGTAAACATCTTGAGGAATTATTGGTTAGGGGGCAAACCAATCACTCGACGCCCCAGAGATTGATGGAGCTGAATGCCAATGAGGACCCTAGCAACGAGCCACCAGAGGGAGGATCGGAGTTCCACCAATCATAACATCAGAGGGACTACAAAACGGCCCCGGGGGCTCAGCCCCTGCGTGGTCGGGTCTTCCTGAGGAACCTGAGTCCGAAGGAATGCCCTGTGTGTCACACTGTTGGTTTTTTTTTCTGGCTTGTCGCGGAGCCTGGGCTTATCCTGGGTTCCTGCTCTCAGCGGTTAACAAATAAACGAGTTGACTTTTCCTTTAAAAGTCTCGGCCTCGTTTACAACAATTCTGGGACTCGTCCGGGATAAGCCACGCCCCCTGGGCGGTCCCGAGGAAGGACAGGTCCCGGGAAGATGTGTCTGGCCGATTTTTGCCACCCGGAGTTTGGATTTCTTCGAGGCCGTTGACGGCAGCTGGCTTTCCCGAGTAGCGGCTGAGAGCACGACAGCCCAGAAGGGAGAGGGCCCTCCGGGAGGGAGCGGGGCTCGCAGGTACGCTGGGTAGTGCTGTGAGTGGGGTGAGGCATAAGGGGGTGCGAGAGTGTGTGTGTGGGCGGCCGGTTGGAGCGGGGGCTGCGTGGAGCGGGCTCCCGGAGCGAGTGTGGAAGCGAGTGTGGATGAGAGAGTGTGGTACCCTTAGGGACCCCACGGAGGGGGAGACGGGGGAGTACCTCCTTTTCGCCGCCCTTACCCGCGTAGGCTCCCGTTCCTCCGCGGTTGGAGGCTCCGAGGGGTGGCGTGGCACTGGGTGTGAGGGCTGCTGGACTCTCGGGTGGGACACCGGCGCACGCGGTGAGATCCCAACGGGGGGGGGCACAGTAGCCTCACCGGCCACGGCTGCCTGGAGGGCAGTTCCTCAGGGCAGATCAAGGGCGGGTCTGGCACCTGGGGAACTAGGACCTTTGGAAGTTGGAGGTTAATAACTTCTGCCCGGGGACCATCAGGTTTGGGTGGCCGCCGGACAGGGGATTGCCCTTTCTCTGGCAGGGGAAGGTACCCAACCCAAGGGGGATTAAGACCCCGAGTGAGAGATCCTGAGTGTGGATTCACGACGGGGGAAGTTTCTCACGGCGCCTCAAGCTGGGAATCCTGTGTGCAGGGGATTCATTGAGAGAGTGAGAAAAATTCCTCGCAACGCGGTGACAAGGAGAGGCCACCGGTTGTGAGAAGCTCTCTCACTCATTAGGAGTGAGAGGGAGTGTTAGAACCTGCCAGGATAGGGATAAGTTTTATTCTTGAAGAGCGGACAGAACTCCACTACTAAATAAGTAGTAAAGTAGGTATGTTTATTTCCAGCTGGGACACACGGGGGATCACTCCTCCAACGCCATGCGTGCCGACAGCTGCATTCAGCTCGGTATTTATCGGGTTACAAGTTCCATATTCATTAAGTTTTGCAACACGCCTGTACATATTTATCACTTAGCCCCGCTTCGTATTATAATGAACCCAAAAGTCATTTACATCCGCGTTGCGCTTGTGCAGTGTGGTTTGGTGTTTTCTTGGTAGGGGTCTCCGGGGGTCTTTTGGAGGAAGGCTGACGGTCTTCCTCGTCTTGAACTTTTAACCTTTCTTCCCCGTGCATGCTCTTTTGTATCCCTGGCCTTTGAGACTGGTTTGAGCTAGTTTGCAGGATGTCTGTCTGAGACCCCCCTGGTTTTATCAGAGTTCTCTTATCTTTTCTTCCTGCCCTGATATGCTGGCCAAGCTGGATGCATTGTTCCTGACAAACTAATTCTCCTGCTTCCCAGTCCCCTGATTCAGTCCCCCATTTTCTAAAGAGTTAGTAAATTCTTTTACTAATACTTAAATTCTTTTTCTAATGAATTTTTTGGTAGGCATCTCTTAATGTTTTTCCGTGTGCGTTTGACAAAGTAGTTAGAACTGATAACCTTTTGAGTACTCTATAGTTCCAAATTAGTAACGTGATCGACAGCATGAGGCAGACACTAACCAAGGTTAGTAAGACAATGATGGGGTGACATAACGTATTTAGGATGCCGGTTGCGGTAGGTGACCACCCGAAAAGCGAGTCCCACCAGTTATGGCTTGCGTCTTGTTTTACTCTTTGCAAGATTCTGCTGATTTCTTGTGTGTCATAATGGACGGTGATTAAGGTCTTTTCCCCATTTCTTTGGATTTCTCTCAAAATCTCTATTAGGTCCTGATGTTTCACTAATTGCTTTACTAATGTTAGGTCCATCCCAATAGGTGTGGGTAGCAATTTATGGTAAATGGTGTAGTTAGACCTTACTAATTGATGAGACACAACTGGTGCTAAATACGAAAAGTCACACCCAACAATTTTGGCAAAATTACAAATACAAAAATTAGAGTGATTCATGGCAGTTACATTAATAACATTGTCATCTATTATAGAAGTGCAGATAGTTCTTAAGCATACACACACTTGACCAATATATACAAGTACAGTTTTTGGTGAAGTGTCTGGGTGGATCTCAAAGTGACAAATGCCTTGTTCTGCATCAAGACATATGCCTCTGGCATCAAGTGTATTACTTTCACTGATAAATCCTTGTTGTTCCCATGTGATGCAAGATTCTAAATTCACCGTTTGCCATTTTTCTCCTACCGTCCGAGCCCATACTCTATGTTCAGAGGGGTAAAAAACTGTCCCTTTATGGTTTAGTCCCAATGCAACAATAGGATGAATTACATCAACTGTGGCATTCCGTATCGTAAGCACGAAGGCAGTAGCTATATTGGTCATTGGGTCATAGGTGAAATTTATCAAGGTCCACCAGGATTGGAGCTTTCTTTCTGTTTTTAGTAGCATTGTTCCAAACAGCCTCTCGGATTTCAATAGGAAATACACCTTCATTACCTTCTCTTATGATTAAGGAAGCTGTGGACTACATCCATAATTGAGCTTGTATGCAGCTAAGGGCTAATGAGACGCTGTCTTGAGCTATGCCAAGTGTGTTTAATATCAGTTCGTGGTCCAGGTTGCTGAGTTTTGCTAGGTCTGGGAGTATTTTTGAGACTTGCCACTGGCTGTTTTCTAATGCTAAGAGGGAGGATTGTAGGGGCTGTTTTAATTTGGTCAGATCACTGGTCCCTGTGGCCAGTTTGTTCATCAGTATCTCTGAATCAATCCCATTTATGACTCCCAGTCCTGTTCCCAGCATGCCAGTCAGGTCTCTCCGCATTCTGCCTTTGAGGGGGGTTAATTAAAGGGGAGCAGGCTGGTTGGATTTCAGAAATGTTAATTTGCATTAGTAGTTCTACACGCTTAAGAGACCATTCTGGATTAAACAGCAGTAATTGCTGGCCTGTGTTCCTCACTACATAAGGGCCAATCTCATAAACTTTTGGCTCAGACTTAAGTAATGTGACCTGGGTTTGGATCTGATTGTCAGAGTAGGTAGTAGGCCTAGCCATGGCATTTATCTGGAATTTGAATGAGAGTCCATTGCTGTCTTGGCCCCAAAGACAAACCACTTCCACAGTCTGTACTAATGTAAAATTATACCAACAATCTGCTTCACTTGAAAAACTACAGATCTCACGGTGTTTGTCTGTAGGAGTAGTTGAGACACTGATTTGGGTTGCTTTTCTATGAGTAGTCCCGTTAACCATTCGGCATCCTATCTTGATTTTTTTTCTTACAGTCCCTTGGAGCTGCCAAGTTCTTTGTTTTTTCCATTCTTGCTTTGCATACACTTGGTTTCCGTGCATGACTACAGTCAACAGGTTTAAATTTTTAAAATCAGAATATTTCCCCATGAGTCCAGTAACCCGCATAAAGGCTTGGGACCATATGTCCTCTCTCTTATGAATAACTTCCCAGCTGGAGGTTACAATTATAACTGTGAGAAAAACAATTTTCTGGGTTATACTTGCGTGCCACCCTGACATTTTCATTTTGTTCGGGTGAACTTCAATTTCAGTTCATCATCCCCAGGGGTCACTTTCCAAGGGGTCTCTGGAGCCTTCTTTACTCGGGTGTGGTGAGTCCAGGCACTCTGTTCTCTGATCTTAATCGCGGTGTAAGTGGTGAGGAGCACCTGGAATGGTCCTTCCCACTGTGGTTCCAGAGTCTTTTCTGTAAGAGACTTAACATATACATAATGTCCAGGCTGAATGTCATGTACAGGACCGTCCAAACCTCGACTTCGGGTTCCAGCCACATGTTTTCCAATTTCTCTAAGCTGTTTATCTAATGCAATCATGTAGGTGGTTAGCGTCTCTTCCCCTCTTTGGGTAGATATGGCTTTCTGTACTCCATATGGTCTCCCATAGAGTATTTCAAAGGGACTTAACTTTTCCTTAATTCTGGGCTTGGTCCAAATTCGTAACAACGCAAGTGGAAGAGATTGGGGCCAGGATAGGTTAGCTTCTTGCCCTAATCTTACAATTTGCTGTTTAATCAAATGATTCATTTTCTCTACTTGGCCACTTGACTGGGGATGGTATGGAGTGTGGAGTTCCCAGTCTATGCCTAAATGTTGGCTGGTTTGTTGTACCACCCTTGAAATAAAATGTGGTCCTCTATCTGAGGACATTGTGGCTGGAACTCCGAAGCGCAGTATTATTTCTTGTAGTAACACCTTGGTTACTTCTCGAGCCTTAGCGGTCCTGGTAGGAAAAGCTTCTGGCCATCCTGAAAAAGTGTCTGTTAGCACTAATAAATATCGGTACCCCCCTTTTCTTGGAAGTTCTGTGAAACCAATTTGCCACTGCTGTCCAGGCCCATGACCTCTCCCAATCTGGCCCATTTTTGGTTTGGGGGTGTTTCTGGGGTTAGTCTGGAGGCAGAGGTTGCACAGTCGAGTTACTTGCACAACAGTTTCGTATAAGTTTCTAGCGATAATTTTCCCAATTAAGTAGTTATATAAGGCATTTGTTCCCCAGTGTGTTTTCTGGTGTTCCTCTCTAACTACGGCCTATAGCAAATGAGAGGGAATAACTACTTTTCCTTCTGCATTGATAGCCCATCCCTCTCGGTTAAATGTTCCCCTTTCATCTTTAATCAATTTCCTGTCTTTTTTATTATATGTTGGCTTACCCTCTAGGGAAAGTTGTCCATCTGGGATCAAGGCTCCAGTTATTGTTACCTCACCTTTTGCTGCCTCTTTTGCCTCTCTGTCCACCAGTTCATTTCCTTCTTCCAATTCTGAGCTCGCCTTTTGATGCGCCCTTATGTGCATGATTGCTACCTTCTCGGGTAGCTGGACTGCTTCCAACAGTCACATTATTTCTTGTGCATGTTTGATGTTCTTTCCATGCGAATTTAACAGTCCTCTTTCTTTCCAAATGGCCCCGTGTGCGTGCACAACTCCAAACGCACACCTTGAGTCTGTATAGATGTTTATTTTCTGTCTTTTTGCCATCTCTAAGGCACGGGTTAGGGCGATTATTTCAGCCTTCTGCGCAGAGGTGTTTGTTGGCAGGGGTCCAGATTCTATCACCTCCCAGCAGGTGGTAACTGCATACCCAGCATGCCGCTTTCCACTGATGACGTAGCTGCTTCTGTCAGTAAACCAGGTCTCTGTGCTGCTTAAAGGGGTATCCTTTAGATCCGGGCGGCTGGAGTAGGTAGCTTCGATAGTCTCCAGGCAATCATGGTGTACCGGTTCCCCTTGATTTCTGCTGAGATAGGAAGCTGGGTTGACAATGTTAGTTACCACTATTTCGACATCATCTTGTTCTACCATGATGGCTTGATATTTCAGGAACCTTTGTGGGGAGAGCCAGTGCTCACCTTTCATTTCCAGCACCGCGGACACCGTGTGGGACACCAGCACAGTCATTCTCTGGCCCAAGGTGAATTTGCGTGCTTCTTGGATGTTTAGCACGACTGCTGCAACAGCTCTGAGGCACCCAGGCCATCCTTTGGCTGCTGCATCTCGCTGCTTAGAGAAATAGGCAACTGCCGGTCGGTATGGGCCCAGGTCCTGTGCTAGTATTCCCAGGGCAATCCCTTGCTTCTCATGGGAAAATAGAAAGAATGGCTTACTCACGTCTGGAAGTCCTAGAGCTGGAGCTGACATGAGGGCATTCTTCAGCTGTCTGAAGGCCCGCGTGGCCTCCTTTGTGCACTGGAGAGCTCTGCTTTCCTTTGTAATGAGTTCATATAGTGGTTTCACGAGCAGCCCGTAATTGTAAATCCACAGTCTGCACCACCCTGTCATCCCCAGAAAAGTCCGTAACTCTTTCGCTGTCCGGGGTTTCGTGGTTTGGCATATCGCTTCTTTGCGATCTTGCCCCAAAGTTCGTTGCCCGGCACTGACTTCATAGCCCAGATAGATCACTTTCTGTGTCACCACCTGAGCCTTTTTCTTGGATACCCTGTACCCTTGGAGTCCCAGGAAGTTTAAGAGGCTTACCGTCCAGGCTGTGCAAGCTTCTTCTGTTCGGGTAGCTATTAGGAGACCATCCACGTACTGCAATAGCTTCCCTTCTCCTGGTGGGGCTTCTCAGGACTCTATGTCTTTTGCGAGCTGTTCTCCAAACAGGGTGGGACTTTTCTTAAATCCCTGAGGCAACACCGTCCATGTGAGCTGGGTTTTGCGCCCACTCTTAGGGCTTTCCCATTCGAATGCAAAAATTTTCTGGCTGGCTTCATGGAGAGGGAGGCAAAAGAAGGCATCTTTTAGATCTAAAACGGTAAACCAAGTTAGCTCTGGTGTTAAGCATGTTAACAGAGTGTAAGGGTTTGCCACCACAGGATAGAGGTCCTCAGTTATCTTGTTAACAGCCCGTAAATCCTGTACCACCCGGTAAGACCCATCAGGTTTACGGACAGGCAGGAGAGGAGTATTGAAATCAGACTGGCACTCTTTTAGTAATCCCAACTCCAAGAATTTTTCAATTATCGGGCCAATTCCTTCCCTGTCTTCCCTTTTAAGGGGGTACTGTGTAATTCTAACTGGTTGTCTCCCTTCTTTGAGTTTGATCTGTATTGGGGTTGCATTTTTGGCTCTCCCAGGTACATCTGTGGCCCAGACTCCTGTGAACACTTGCTCCATTATCTCTTCCCTGATTTCCTTTACAGGGTCTTTGGTTGTTAATATTAGGCTCAGTATTTCTACATACTGTTGGTCATTTACCTCCAGAATAACTTCCCCATTCCTAAAAATAATGGTTGCTTGTAATTGTTCTAATAAATCTCTTCCCAAGAGAGCCTTTGGAGAATTGGGTAAATATAAAAACTTGTGAATACCCCATTGTTTCCCGATTTTATATTTCAATGGCTTATAAAAATAAGCTTTTTCAGATTGGCCAGTTGCTCCATGTACCACAATATAGTCATCCCCCACAGGCATTAAGGCTTTATTTAAAACTGAATATGTTGCCCCTGTATCCACCAAAAATTCTGTTTCTTTTTCCTTGTCCCCTAGCTTCATTATAACCAGTGGATCTGCTAGGGTGGAATCCCCCGGTCCTCTTCAATCTTCTCTCACGTGTGCAACCACCCTCCCTCTTCCTTGGTTTCCCTTGTTCTGGTGGTCTTCTTGTCTTCTTTCTGGGCACTCGTTTTTCTAATGACTAAACCTCCCACAAATCACGCATTGGTCTCTACCTAGCCAGGGTGGGCCTTGTCTGGGAGGTCCTCGTCTGGGGGGTCCTTGTCTAAGCTTTTCTCTATTCTCTTCTTTTACTACTGCTACTAATTTCCTCATCCCTTGCTTGTAACCTTCTTCTCGATTACTGAATACCCTCCAAGCTGCATCCAATAAGAGTTTCCAGGTTCCTCCCTTCTGGCCCCTGAAGTTTCTGCAATTTACGTCTGATATCTCCTGTGGATTGTCCTAGAAACAAAGATACTAGCTGCTGTACCCCTACCTCGGTCTCAGGATCCAGCGATGTGTTGTGATGCATTGCATCCCTCAGACGATCCAGGAATTTGGATGGTGACTTGGAAGGACCCTGTCTTATTGCGTACAAAGCTGACCAGTTTAGGGTCTTGGGAATAGCCCTTTCCACCTCTTTTGCTATCCATTCTTGATAACCTTTTAATTTCTTTAATTCAGCTGTTCTATTCGGGTTCCAGTGTGGTTCCTGGAGTGGGAAGTAATCTTTTACATCTAATTGTTGTGTTTTGTAATAGTCCTCTGCCAAGTCTCGAGCTGATTTCAAAACTAGCTGTCTTTCTGTCTCTGTTAGTCCACCCAATAGTAATTGTATATCAGCCCAATCTGGATTATGCTGTTTGATTATAAGTCGCAAGCACTCAGCAGTACCTGCTGGATCACTTCGGTAATTTTTTGCAACGTTATACCATGCATCTAGGTCAGCAGTAGAGAAAGGTACTCTAATTAACATTGTATCCCCATCAGGTGCCACTGCCTCTCTCAGGGGTGCCATCAGTACCTGTTTCCTGGTTCGGGATGAGACAGGACTGCCCGGGGGAGAGGAGGTTGGCGTTGGTGTTCCTTCCGAGTCCGCATCCTCTTCCTGTCGCCTAAGGGGAGGCTTAAGCAAATCGGTTAATTCATCATCATCTTGTCCCTGAGCTGCTGCTTGACAGACTTTGTCTGACCTTGTACATCTCTGACCTATACTGCATGACGAGCAGCATCGTTTAATTCCTCTTCGGCCCTTATTATTTTCTTTTTCCAGAGCTAACACCACAGGATCACCGGGGGGTTTGATTCCACAATCTCTCTGCCATTCAGGGTGTTTTCGGACAGAAAAAAATGCGTCAGCGTAGGAAACTTCTTCCCATTTACCTTCCCACCTCAGAAACAGCATTAACTGAAGCAAGGTATTATAATCTGAAGTTCCATTAGATGGCAATTTGGCTTCATTTTCTAATTTATACAGTGGCCACCACTGGGTACAATATTTTATAAGGGTTCTTTTATTTTCTGTGCCCCCAGCTCCTACTATCTCCTTCCAGTGTACCAGAATACAGCCCAGCGGGCTTGCTCTGAGGATTTCTTTACTTTGTCTGGCTCCCATACTGTGCCACCCCCTCCGGGTCACCTGTATAGTGTATAAGTTACTCTTTATAAATTCTCTTGTGCCTTCTGCCAAGCCTGCTTTGCTGCTGCTTGAAATCCCCTTTTTCCACACTCTCTCTCAGTTCTTTCCCAATTTCTTCCCGAAATTCCTAAATCTCAGGTACCAAATGCGACTTCCCACACACAACCTTTAAAATCTCAGGCTCAAAATCAGCTTAATAGCACTGAGAACACAGGCTCTGCTGTCTGGCAGAAGAGCAGTATCACTTCCTCGTACAAACTTTACACTGTATTAATACCCATGCAACCTGCCATCCTCCCGTTGAATAAAAGGTTCTGACACATCTACAAAAACAAGTTATTCCACGTACTCTTTCAAACTCTAAATTCTCTGCCACTAATCCTTCTGCAGAGGTTCTCCCAGCCACGATACTAAATTCAACAAGCAAGCACTCCCCCAAACAAATGTCTCAGTATCACACTCTCAAACGACACATGGCAACACGCACGCTCCTGATTTACAAACGAATAGGTGACCTAATACACATCTACACACATAAAAGCAGTCTGTCAACAACCAATATCCACACAGACATATAAGCAACACAACAGCATTCAACCCAGCTACTAGTAGCAAAAATGTTCGCAACACTCGCTTGTAACACTTTCAGGGTCCCGCTTGTATTTTCCGACACGGTAACAAGTTCCGGTGGGACCCCCCCTTGGAATCACCCGATCCGCTCCCAGGATCGCTAGCGGCCGCTCTATCGGTCGGCAATTCCCCCTTGCCAGCTCCGGTAGCCAGTTGCTTGCAAGCCCCACCTTTACCCTCACAGGGACTGCGCTGAACGCGGGACGTCTCCTCGCGGCTTACCAGCAGCCCTGGCCACGCGTACGACTTACAGGCAACCTAAATGCAAAACATACCGTTTATCCGCAGTTCCAGGTCGTTGTCTGTCTGCCGCAGTGAGCGAGCCGAGGGGCGGAGATCCTCTAGGAAAGCCCTGGGGCGCGCCTAGGACATCCGCTCCTCAGCTGATCCTGCAGCCGGACAGAGTTTCTCCTGCCTGGCTCGCCAAATGAAGAGCGGACAGAACTCCACTACTAAATAAGTAGTAAAGTAGGTATGTTTATTTCCAGCTGGGACACACGGGGGATCACTCCTCCAAAGCCATGCGTGCCGACAGCTGCATTCAGCTCGGTATTTACCGGGTTACAAGTTCCATATTCATTAAGTTTTGCAACACGCCTGTACATATTCATCACTTAGCCCCGCTTCGTATTATAATGAACCCAAAAGTCATTTACATCCGCGTTGCGCTTGTGCAGTGTGGTTTGGTGTTTTCTTGGTAGGGGTCTCCGGGGGTCTTTTGGAGGAAGGCTGACGGTCTTCCTCGTCCTGAACTTTTAACCTTTCTTCCCCGTGCATGCTCTTTTGTATCCCTGGCCTTTGAGACTGGTTTGAGCTAGTTTGCAGGATGTCTGTCTGAGACCCCCCTGGTTTTATCAGAGTTCTCTTATCTTTTCTTCCTGCCCTGATATGCTGGCCAAGCTGGATGCATTGTTCCTGACAAACTAATTCTCCTGCTTCCCATCCCCCTGATTCAATTCTTATTTGTTATATGCCTAAGTGATTTTATCTTCTTAATTTGGAATCCAAGACTACTTGGGTGTATTCTGTTAGTAGTATTTGTTTTATCTAAATACCTTTTTTTAGTAACTTCTTATCAGTAATAGATATATGAAATTTTTTTTTTGGGGGGGAGGGAGATTGATTTGGTCGTGTGATTGCAGGAGACTTAATAGGCGAGGTCTTGAGGTGAGGTTCATCCAATAGTCCTTAGGCCATCTATTAAGGAGAGAGTGTATGAATGTAGAATATTTAGTTTGTGAAGGTGCTTTTATTTGTTTTGGAGTGTATTATATGTGGATAGGTTTGTGTATTTGTGTAAGAGTGAGCTTGCTAGTATGGTGTTGGGATTTTATGTATTTCTTTAAATATAAGGAGATTTTAAATCGCAGAGTTGTTGAGATAGTTGTTAACTTCACTGGAGCGGCCAGGGCTTGGTAAAAGGCTGTAAAAGGTGTCTTACAGCTAACGAGCGCTATTTTGCGATATATATAATTGTTCCGATTATTCATTAGTGGCATTTTTTGTGTTGGCAGTTTGTGCTTTAGGTTGGAACTCAAGACTACTTGGGTGCACTTTGTAAGTCCTTTTTTTGTTATTCAGAAGGGTTTTTTTGGCGCATATTAATTAGTTAAAGAAAGGTCTTATAAAAATTATTTTAATTGCGTAGTTGCTGCGGTGAGCCTGGCCGGTGAGGTTCTGGGGTGAGGAGGATCCAATAGTCCCCAGACCGCCTATCAGGCAGAGAGGAGAAGTGTCTAGTGGCATCGGACGAACGCCATTTTGCGATATAAATTGTTCTCATTATTCTTTAGTGGCGTTTTTCTGTTGGCAGTTTGTGCTTTAAGTTGGAACTCAAGACTACTTGGGTGAATTTTGTTAGTCCTTTTTGGTTATTCAAAAGAATTTTTAGTGCGTATAAATTAAGTTTAAAAGTCTTATAAAATTATTTTAATTGCGTGGTTGTTGCGGTAAGCCCAGCGGTGGGGTTCTGAGATGGTAGTCATCAGACTGCTTATCAGGCAGGGAGGAGAGTGTGTCTAATAGTGTCTGGCGAATGCCATCTTAAACTGTCAGTGCCTCAGCCGTTTTACAACCTAGGCAGCAGAGGAGAGGTGATCGGCGGCGTCTGGCAGGAGCCATATTAATTTTTTTTGGAGAACTCCCTGGAGGAGGGAGGGTTCCCCCGCTATGGGCCGGAAGAGCCTGGTGGGGTTCATCGGTTTCCAGTTGGGCCGCCATTTTGGTTGTAGTTTTTGGTAAAGTACATCCGGTTTCCGGTTGGGCCGCCATCTTAATTGTAGCTTTTTTGGTCTCCAATCGGGACTCCCACGATCGGTGTATTTTCCCACGATCCCTTTGAGGTTCCTACATACAGGTTTATCCCTTTGCTCTCTCGTTTTATTGAAACGCTTTGTGTTATCATTTGAGACTGGCAGTCTTATTAAGTTCCCATATTAAGGGATTAATAACTTGAATTATTTTAGTAATTTATTAAATACTTAAATTGTAATCCAAGTATTATATTAAGGAATTAAAACTTGTATTATTTTAGTAATATTAAAGAATTAATTTAAATATAAAAACTTGGATTATTTTGGTAGTTTATTAAATATTTAAATTATAATTCAATTATTTTATGAAGGAATTTAAAACTCGTATTATTTTAGTAATTTATTAAATATTTAAATTATTTATAATTAGTATATTAAGAGATTAATTAAAATATAATTACTTGAACTATTTTAGTAATCTATTAAATATTTAAATTATAACCCGATTATTATATTATTAAATATTTAAGTTATAATCCAATTATTATTTTATTAAATATTTAAATTATAATCAGATTATTATATTTATTAAATATCCAAATTATAATCCAATTTATGATTGAATCATGGGTCAGTGTGCAGGGAAAGATTCCCAGAATACAAAGAAGGAAAAGAAAGAGATAAAAGACATTCCTCCCAACAGTCCCTTAGGGGAAATGCTAAAATTTTGGGATACTGATACAAATTTAAAGAAATTGGACAGAATTAGAATGATTAATTATAGCATTGAAATTTGGTCAAAGGAAGTGATTCAGGAGGGGCCTGTTTATTGGCCCTGGTACGGATCTAAAGAAAAGTGGGTGTGCAGGGCCTTAAACAAACACGTTAACTTAAAAGAAAACCAAAATGAGGAAGAAATATTATATGCAGCCTGCTGGCTTGAAAATGAAATCTGGGATAAGAAGATAAGAGTGTACAAAATGGAAAGAGAGGAAAAAAAGGAAGAAAAAGAGGAAAACTCTAAGAGGAAATGGGATCCTCTGGATCACCTCCCAGCCCCCTCTCCACCAACACCACCTATAGTTCACCCTCCTACCCCTCCAGTACCCCCTCCTAGTCAACCAATACCACTGCCTGCATCTCCACCTGCACCTCAGCCTCCTCCTGTATATACTAATCCAGAACCCAAAACCCCAATTACCTGCCCGACACCGCTCCCCACTTCTTTTGTAGTCCAGCCTTATTCTCCAAATCCCTCTTTAATATCTCAGAGTCTCCCTGTGTCCCTTATTACACCTCCTACGTTTCAGTCTGTTCCCCTTAGTTTCTCTTTGATGTCTCAGTCACCTGCTGAGGAACTGGTTTCTAATAAAAGAACTGAACAGGGAGGGGATGGACTCCAAAGTTCTCGAGGAGTTGATGGGCATTGTTGTTGCAGAAATGCAGAAATACAGAAACAGGAAAAATCAGAAGGGGGCTCAAGTCAGCACAATTATAACACTCGGTCTCAAGCAAAGAGGTGTCAGTCCAAGGAAGTAGTAGTGGAGAAATTGTTGCCCTTGAGGGAGGTACCCATGGGAGGTGTTTAGGGGAGGAATTGGGTTTGTAAATGCACCATTAACAGCCTCTGAGGTTAGGAACTTTAAAAAGGAAATAAAGAGTTTATTGGAAGACCCTATAGGAATATCAAATCAATCAGATCAATTTCTAGGACCTAGTATATATACATGGGAGGAATTGAATTCTATTTTAGGTATTCTTTTCTGCCCGGAAGAGATCCAATTAATACGTGCAGCAGGGATGAGAATATGGGAAAAGGAAAATAGGATTGGTCCCCAAGGGGAGGAAAAGATGCCAAATAATCAGCCAGACTGGGATCCTAATGAGGAGCTGGGGAGAAGAAATGTTGGGGAAGATGAAACAGGAAAGTCTTATAAATATGATTGCCTGACAAAAGATTTTGGGAATATGAAAACTATAAGCGACATCGAAATGAAAGCCACCTTTTGAGATACCAAGTCTTAGTTACTGAACAACTGGAAAACAATGGTATGGCCGACTGAAGGTAATCCCCTCTTGATTGAACAATACCCTCTGCTTGCAGGCAGGTCCAAGGGTCAGAGCAGACCCTACTAGCTCAGCAGAAGGGGTCCAAAGAGTAGTTTTTAGAAGTTAAGATGTAACACTCTATGGTAATATAAGAACTCTTATAGGCTGTATGTAAATGCTATAGGATTTGTATCTTGTATTAGATTGGTTAGTGACAATGAGAATATTCAGTACAGAAGATGATTTATTGTATTGTAACCAGGACTTCAGACACTCTTAATACACACTCTTACTATTCTCTCTTAATACACACTCTTACTATACACTCTCTTACTATTCTCTCTTACTATACACTCTTACTACGCTCTCATCTCTACTACTTCCATTCTCTCTCACTACTTCTTCACCCTCATTCCTCTCTCTCCCTCTCTCTCTTTACTTACCCGCTTACTCTCTTGCTCTCTTGGGCCTGCTCAGAGCTGCCAGCTGCAGCTCTAAGCAGTGCCCCTGTACCCACGCCCTTTGCAATAAACCACATGTTCCAAGATCTGACTACAGAGATCTCTCGTCACCGTCTGTCCCGACCGTCGGACCCCACCCAAAGCTCCCTACAGTCTGGCGCCCATCGTGATTGCCGAACCCCCCAAGAACCTTCAGTCTGGCGCACAACGTGATTGAAGGCCCGGTTCAGCTTTCTCCATCTGTGGGAGACTTCTCCATGGACGGTAACTAAAAGACCAGTTATAGCCACCTAGAACGTGTCGTGAGCACGGCATATCGTTGCTGCGTATCATAAAAGCCGGAGCTCTATAATTCTGCCGAGGCAGCCCTCGAGCACAGGGATTACCTGGAGCTCTTGGAGGGAATTGCCTGGCAGTCCTCGAGCACAGGCGGCCACTGCTGCGCAGCGGCTCCCTGGAGCTCTTTGAGGAAGTTTGCCGTGGCACCCCTCGAGCACGGACACGCTGCTAAGCAGTGCCGACCGGAGCTCTAGGGAGGGACCCTGTCACGCGCCCCGAGCACAGGCGAGTAGTGCTCAGCACTGCCCGCACTGGAGCTCTCAGTGTGGACCCACCCGTGAGGTTCTGAGCACAGAAAGCCGCTGCCAAGCAACGCCTAAAACCGGAGCTCTGAGAAAGGACCCAAAAGCAGTGTCCTGAGTGCCGAGTGGAGTGCCTGGCCAGCCCCCCACGACTGACCTCTGAGCAAGGACACTGCTCCTGCGACATCATCTAAGTGAGTATCATACTGGTCTAATAATGGGACAAACTCACTCTGCCCATGACAGAGATCTCTATAAGCAACTTAAGCATTTACTAAGCTCTGGTTCAAGACAATTACCTAAACAGGAGCTAAAAAACCTCTTAGAATAGACTCTGATTAATTTCCCAAATGCTGACCGTTCAGCAGTCTACACCAGAGACTTTTGGGACTCAGTGGGAATCAAATTATTTAATGCCATATCACGCTGGGACAAGAGTACCGCAGAACTCATCCCGGCTTGTGCAGCATTAATGGAACTATTCGCCGCGCCCCCCCCACCGCCGCGCAGCTCCACCCCGCCCCCTCGCCCGCCGCCGCCTCGATCGGCCGTGCCGGAGTCACGGAGCGAGTCCCCCGCGGCCCCCCCGCCTCCTCGCCCGCCGCCGCCTCGATCGGCCGTGCCAGAGTCACAGAGCGAGTCCCCCGCGGCCCCGCCGCCTCCTCACCTGCCGCCACCGAGATCGGCTGCGCCACTCCCGAGCTCTGCCGTGCCATCGCCGCCCCCGCCCGGCCCCATCCCTGCGCCGCAGCCGCCCCCGCCGGGGTCCCCCGACACCGCCCAGCCGTATCCCTCCACCGCCCAGCCACATCCCTCCGCCGCCCAGCCGCATCCCTCCGCGCAGCGCAGCCTTGCCTCACAAGCCACGAGCAGGAAGAGAACAGATGGGAATGATGCAGCTCCAGTGGCAGGGGAGACGGAGAGCCCCTCTGCTGGAGCTGATGCTTTAAATCTAACACAGGTTAACTCTGAAAAGCAGCCAGATTTATTTGCAATGAACCCCAGAGTCCCGCCAGCAAACAGCGGGGATCTTGCAACCCATAAAGAGAAAACGAGTTCTGAGAGTTTGTCAGCGCTACCTTCTGAATCAAAAAATCCTCCAAAGTGTTCAGATTATGCTCAATTAACAGATTGGCATGAAATAAAACTCCAAATCTATAAAGATAAAAGTCTTAGTCTATTAGCTAAGCCTGTGATAGCTAGCCAACAGCCTAACAGTCCTAAAATGTGGGCTCCCATCCCCACTCTTGAAATTAAAGCACTAAAAAAGGCTGTAAGATACAGTGGCATTTGCTCACTGTATCTTAAACAACTGCTAAAAAGTACCCTAAAAGGAGCACATCAAACTTTAAAATGCATTTTAAATCAACAGAAAGGGGGAAAAGCCCAGGCTACACCTCAAAGAAGGTTGAATAAAGCCTTGTATGTTTTTAATTTCTTGAACAGCTCTGCAGAAGAGCCTGATCCCCCCTATTTTCAGATATTTCTTGAACAATAAAAAAGCAAAACTGAAAAAACACCCCCCAGTTTTAATTAAGATTCTAGAATCAGGAAAAATAGAAAGACCATACAATCTTATAATGTGGGGAAAGGGATTTGTATGTCTCTCCACAGGTGAAGGAACCAAGTGGATTCCAGCAAAGAACGTGAAGCTGTACCATGCATCAAAGCCTGTTGTCGGTTCCACTTCAGCCAGTGACCCCGCGAGTGGAAGGTGAGAAGCTGTCACCCAAATGTGAACTAGGCAGAACCACTGAGAGAAGTTCGTCTGCCAGAAACGGCTCAAGAAAAGAATGGAGTTTTAGTATTATTTGTGTAGATGCATGTTGCTTTTAACCTTTTATTTTTGTTTTTGCAGTGAAGCTTTACCTGTAAATCAACCAAAGACAAATATTTGGGTTGCTTTAGCCAAATCTGCAGGCTCCGATACCATCTGTCTATCTGACACAAGCCCTGACAAACCTTCCTCAACTTATTGAGTGCCTTTCCCAGAAGGTTTTAGTACAGTTACAAAACCTAAGGGACCTAGCTAACCAAATTACAACAGATAACCTGTCTTGGCTAGACAGTTTGTTTGATGGTTGGAGCTTTGCACCCTGGCTAAGGGAACTCTGAAAAACAGGCTTGATTATTCTAGTAGTAATAATTATAGTTTTAGTAGCAGTACCTTGTATACTTCAGTGTGTGCAAAAAATGACGAGTAGGACTGTGTCTGATATCTTAGTTGTTCGTCAGAACAGGGGAGATGTTGGGGAAGATGAAACAGGAAAGCCTTATAAATATGATTGCCTGACAGAAGATTTTGGGAATATGAAAACTATAAGCGACATCGAAATGAAAGCCACCTTTTGAGATACCAAGTCTTAGTTACTGAACAACTGGAAAACAATGGTATGGCTGACTGAAGGTAATCCCCTCTTGATTGAACGATACCCTCTGCTTGCAGGCAGGTCCAAGGGTCAGAGCAGACCCTACTAGCTCAGCAGAAGGGGTCCAAAGAGTAGTTTTTAGAAGTTAAGATTAACACTCTATGGTAATATAAGAACTCTTATAGGCTGTATGTAAATGCTATAGGATTTGTATCATATTAGATTGGTTAGTGACAATAGAATATTCAGTACAAAAGATGATTTATTGTATTGTAACCAGGACTTCAGCCACTCTTACTATTCACTCTTACTATACACACTCTTACTATACACACTCTTACTATACACACTCTTACTATACACACTCTTACTATACTCTACACACATTCTCTCTCACTACTTCTTCACCCTCATTCCTCTCTCTCCCTCTCTCTCTTTACTTACCCGCTTACTCTCTTGCTCTCTTGGGCCTGCTCAGAGCTGCCAGCTGCAGCTCTAAGCAGTGCCCCTGTACCCACGCCCTTTGCAATAAACCGCATGTTCCAAGATCTGACTACAGAGATCTCTCGTCACCGTCCCGACCGTCCGAACCCGCACCGAGCACCCCCCAGACAAAGCTCCCACACCTCCTGGCACCCCGACTACCGGTGCTGGGGTGGATGTTCAAAGGAAAGGTTCCCTCCACACATCACGCCACCGACGCTACTTGGAGCAAATGGATTGCCCTCATCACGCAGCGCGCCCGAATTGGAAACCCAAGTCGCCCTGGGATCTTGGAAATAATTATGAACTGGCTGGAAGGTGAGACTTTTGGGTTATCTTCTGAAGAAGAAGAGGAGCAGGTGACACGTGCCGAAGAAGCCCCACCATATAACGAGCTACCAGGGAGTGAAAGACAATATGCCCTCTTCACTGATGGTTCCTGCCGAATCGTAGGCGCTAGCCGGAAATGGAAAGCCGCTGTATGGAGCCCCACACGACAAGTTGCACAGGCTACTGAAGGAGAAGGTGGATCGAACCAATTTGCTGAGCTCAAAGCTGTCCAATTAGCTCTGGACATAGCTGAAAGCGAGAAGTGGCCAAAGCTCTACCTCTACACTGATTCATGGATGGTAGCCAATGCTCTGTGGGGTTGGCTGGAAAGGTGGAATAAGGCAAACTGGCAGCGCAGAGGAAAACCAATCTGGGCTGCTGAAGAGTGGAAAGACATTGCCACTCAGGTAGAGAAGCTATCCGTGAAGGTCCGTCATGTAGATGCTTACATTCCCAAGAGCCGGGCTAATGAAGAACATCATAACAACAAACAGGTAGATCAGGCTGCGAAAATAGAGGTGTCCCAGATAGACTTGGATTGGCAACATAAAGGAGAGTTGTTCCTAGCTCAATGGGCCCATGATGCCTCAGGCCATCAGGGCAGAGATGCCACCTATAAGTGGGCACGAGACTGAGGGGTGGATCTAACCATGGACAGTATCTCCCATGTGATCCATGACTGTGAGACATGCGCTGCGATCAAGCAGGCCAAGCGGGTGAAGCCTCTGTGGTACGGTGGGCGATGGTCCAAATACAAGTATGGGGAGGCCTGGCAGATTGATTACATCACACTGCCTCAAACCCGCCAAGGCAAGCGCTGTGTGCTCACAATGGTAGAAGCCACCACTGGATGGCTGGAGACCTACCCTGTGCCTCACGCTACAGCCCAGAACACCATCCTGGGCCTGGAAAAGCAAGTCCTTTGGAGGCATGGCACCCCTGAGAGAATCGAGTCTGACAATGGGACTCATTTCAAGAGCAGCCTTATAAACACCTGGGCTAGAGAACATGGCATAGAGTGGGTGTACCACATCCCTTACCATGCACCAGCAGCTGGGAAGGTTGAGCGGTGTAATGGATTGCTTAAAACCACCTTGAAGGCACTGGGTGGGGGGACTTTCAAAAACTGGGAGATGCATTTAGCAAGAGCCACTTGGTTAGTTAACACCCAAGGCTCCACCAGTTGAGCAGGCCCTGCCCAATCTGAACCCCTACAAACAACTGACGGAGATAAGGTTCCAGTGGTGCACATGAGAGCTATGCTTGGAAAAACTGGGTAAAGTCTGCCTTGAGCAAAGACAAAGCCATCCGTGGGGTCGTTTTTGCTCAGGGACCAGGGTGCACCTGGTGGGTGATGCAAAAGGATGGAGAGACCCGATGCATACCTCAAGGGGACCTTGTTTTAGGGTGAACTACCCATGGCTCTGTACTTGTATCAGTATCAGCATGTATATTTGTATATAATTTGGGTGATGCATAGATTTATATGGTTAAAAAAGTTAAGTTTCATGTAACATGTTAGTATGGGAAAAAATTCGGGGCGGATAATGTTGGGGGTTTAGTTTTAGGTTTTTTTCTGTTAAAGGATTTTTCTCCCATATGCATGTTGCTAGGGGACAAATAGCTGTACTTAAGAAAGACAAAAAGGGAGTGGGGCGGGCCTGGCTACTCCTTTGTCTACACCTGGGTGTGGGGTCAGTTCACTCTGAGCGTCCGGAGAGAGAAGCTGCAGAGAAAGGAGCTGCTGCTTCTTTCTTTTTGGCCGTTCTTTTCTTCCTGCTGGAAACAACGCCGGGACCCCAAAAGCCGCTTTCCCTGCCCTGCTGGAGGTCGGGCTGTGGCTGCCCTGCCCCGCTGCTGCTTCGAGCTTTCGCTGCGTTGTAGCCCTGCTCGCCCTGCCTGCCTGGGCCTCCGTGGGGTTCGCCCTCTGGATACCTCTCGTCTGCCACCTGGGATTTGTGTTCATCCCTGCCGTTCTATCCTGCCGTTCCAGCCTGCTGTTCCTGAGAGTCCGGGATTGGCTGCCCAGGGGTTTGTGAAGCCTTTGTTCCTTCCCTTCCCGGGATCCCAGGCCGCCAGTGCCGCGTGCTCCCCGAGCTCGCTCCGGAGCGCCCCCTGCAGCCGCGGGGGAACCATCGCACCTGCCCTGCTCACCGGGAGCCGCCAGCGCCCCTGCCGGCTGCGAGCGGAACTGCACCCGAGGGGAAAGGGCCTGACAGCCGAGAAGGCTGGGACTGGGTTTGTGTTTGCTGTTACTGCCATAGTTATTGTTGTTTTGTTTGACTGGTTATATACCTATACATATATATATATATATATATATATATATAGTAAAGAACTGTTATTCCTATTTCCCACATCTTTGCCTAAAGGCCCTTGATTTCAAAATATAATAACTTGGAGGGAAAAGGGGTTATATCTGCCACTTCAAGGGGGGCTTCTGCCTTCCTTAGCAGACACCTGTCTTTCAAAACCAAGACAGATGGACACAAACTACATAACACAGAGAAGTTAAAACTGTCCAGCAGTTTCACCTGACAGACCCAAGATTCCTGCTGCAAGATGAGCCAGAAAGTGATGATGCCAAAGGAAAGAAGGCTCTATGGCAATAGCACGTGACAGTGAAACATAACTCCTTACGAGAAGTTAGTGCCAAAGCTGTTAAGAGGATGCTTGAGAAGCTCAGTAGGCCTAGAGAAGGAGGCGATGACTGCCGGGCAACCGCTCCGGACCCAAAGGCGGGCTCCTCGGGTGAAAGAGATCCACGATGACATCGAGACTCAAAGAGGGCAGATGATACAAAGCTCGCAAAAACGCAGGTATGGAACTGCCCTGCCCAGCAAAGGGTCAGGTGATGCTGAGGAGAAACCCTCTCCCTTTACTTCCAAGGGGCCCATCCTGCTACAGCCCTCTCCTCTAAGCTGACTTCATATTGCCTCCTGTGACTCCAAAGGTTTTCCCCTTCTCCGGACCACCAGTCCCAACACTTAGCTTTCAGAGATAAGTGGACAAAATCCATCCTTGACAGAAGAGAACACGTGGGCACTGTGGACATTGGTACATTCCCTGTAGTCCACTTTGGAGGCTGCAAAAATTCAGAAAGAAAATTCAGACTGCGATGAGACTTCCCAAAAGTGACTCCTTCTGCAATGCCCCCCTCCCTTGTAACTGCCGAGGCTCATTGCTTACCAGCTCTTTCCAAACTTCGGCTCCACACCGGCTCACGGTACCTAAGATGACAAAACAGAAAACGTGACTATCACCCTCCAGAATATTAATCCCCAGGGCTCCTCCACACTGCTGCCCCAGCTCACCTCAAATCTTCATGTGACTCTGGAGGTGGCCTGGACAATACCCGCAAGCATGCTGCCGCATACTGCTCGCCTATTAGTCACCCCGCCTAAATGCCAACTCACCTGCTCGCCTCTGTTCCTTGGCACACCTAGGGCAGCAGCAGCACCTGCAAAGAAATAAAGCAAAAAAACATGCCAAGAGACGCTGAAATCACAACCTTCCCGCTCCAGCTGAAGTATGCCACACCTATACCTTAAGCTTGCACCCACCTGACCTCTGGCACTTTGGGCCAGGACATCTTACAAGTGGACGGCTGAAAAGGAACAAACAACAGTGAATACTAACAGCTGAACCAGACATTGATACTGGAGCAATACCAGCTCATTCTGTTCATCAGTCACCATTCACCTCGCTCCATCGACCTTGAACATCAATATCTGGCTTTACCTCCTAAAAATAAAGACAGAGAACAACACTGGAACACTGTCACCATTTATGCTTGCCCCACAAAGACAAATGGCAACTGACCTTCCTGCGGGAACCCCCTCACCCAGTATGGGGCGCTCTGCCACAGATTTAATCCGTCTGCATCTGAAAGAAAGTTATGACAAAAGCCAAAGTGCTGCATGATAACTTAATGGCTCCAGACATCTTGTGTCAATCTAGGAATACCATTTAGAGTCCAACTACACCCTACATTACAAATTACAAGTCCCCACACTTTGCCCTATCACTTCTATACACCAGACTATGCGGCAGGGCAGAGCAGCTCCGGACCAAACCCATGCAGGCCCCTGTGACACAGGAGATGACAAACAAGGGGGTGCAACAAAGAGAGAAAACACTCTGCAAGAAGAATGACTGCAAGCACTTCAAAGGGCTAAGGCAAAAGACGTGCGATGTAAAATGCCCAAAAGACACAGAATGCAGCATAGACAAGTGATGCAACACACACTGGGACTGCTTGGCACTGCACACCTCAGCACTGTGATCAGAAGTGAGACTTTCCCATTTTTTGGCCTAAGGGGCCCTTTCTTGGACATCCCCATCTCCAGAGCTAATTCAAAAATCCCTACTGGTGAGTCTTGACCTGGCACCTCGCTCACATCCCCTCTGTGAGGCGTAGCCCTCGACTTATCTCTCGGACATCCAGGGATGCAAATCTGTGTCAGGTGAGAAAGAAGGCCACCGTGCCGTCTGGGAAGTTCCAGCAGTTGCTGGGCTGTTATCTCTTAGACGGCTACAATAATCAAAACCAAACATCAAGGTGTGAACTTAGTGCCACATGGGCCAAAACCCGACAGTTCCACTACTCACTGTCTCCTAAGAGGGCCGGGGTCCTTGGGGTGCACACTTCAGCCTCGCTTCGAGGCTGACGCTGCCATCGCAGTGCATACCTGGGTTCAGAGGAGACAAGGCGATGCAGCATTGCTGAAACTTATGCGGGCCCTGGCTCTTCCTCCTTCCCTGACTTGCCGCAACTCCTCGGTCATTGCCGAAGGCTACCCAGACGGTACCTGCACATGGAAAAGGTACGGGCTTCATCGCAGAGTCCCGTGATACTTGCAGAGGGCTCACGAGGACGGCAAGCCAGGTCCATCGGCTGGTTGGGGAGGGGGTTCGGCGTAATACAAGGGGACCGCCTAAAACACACAAATGACAATGTGATGATATGAGTTGCACCAGAACTTGGCACCCAAGCAATAACAACTTTTTCTTTCCAACAGTCACCGCTTAGCTCACTCACTTCACCTTGACTGCTGCTGATATCCGGCTTTACCTCCTAAAAATAAAGACAAAGAATAATGCTGTGACAGAGCCACCATTTACATTTACCCAGCAAAGACAAACAGTGACTGATCTTCCTGCAGGAACCCCCTCACCCAGTATGGGGCGCTCTGCCACAGATTTAATCCATCTGCATCTGAAAGAAAGTGATGACAAAAGTCAAAGTGCTGCATGAGAACAGCTCCAGCCATCCTGTGTCCATCTTGATATACCATCTAGAGGCCAAACTACACCCTACACTAGAAATTTCAAGTCCCCAGGCCCTGTCCTATCATACCCATAAGCCAGAGTGTGCAGCAGGGCAGAGCAGCTCCGGGACAAACCCACTCAGGCACCCATGACACAGGAGATCACAAATGAGGGGACCCAACAAAAAGAGAGAAAACTCTGGGCTAGATGATCACAGGGACCAAGAGAATGAGGAATGAGATTACCTAGGCAAGAATGACGGTGAGCCAATGAGGCTCCAAGAACCCTGGCAGATGAAGATGCTAACAGAAGGACTTATTCCAAGAACCGCAAAGATGGACACCCAAGAATTGCATGGGCAGAATCCTCTAGCTATCTTCACATTCTTACAAGTCCTTATCACCTATAATGGATCGTTGCAGTGCACAGCTGTCAATGCAGCTCAGAACAAGACCTGAAAAGACATCTGACTCAACATCACTAAAGAGAGATGCGATTCTGATGCGCCTCCAGGCTGACAAGTCAAAGGATTGATGGTATCGGCACCACACTGAGGAACACCAAGAGGAGAGATGCTAAGTATAATGCTCAGCATTCATGATAAGCATCTCCAAGGGCTAAGGCAAACGACCTGCAACACAAGATGCCCAAAGACAGAGAACGGACCATAGACAAGTGATATGCATCAGGACTGCTCAGCCCTGCGCACCTCGGCCTTGTGATCAAAAGCAAGACTTTCACTTTCTGGGGCCTAAGGGGCCCCTTCTTGGGTATCCCCACCTCCAAATCTGACTCAAAAATCATAACTCCACACCCAGCTTTCACCCCCTCTGTGGGTCACAGCCCTCAACTTATCTCTTGGATGTCTGGGGATGTGAATCTGCCTCAGGTGCAAAAGAAGGCTGCCTCACCGTGCAGGAAGCTCCTGCCATCGCTGAGCTGTTCTCTCTTAGTAGGCTACAATAAAGAAAACCAAACAAACATCAGTGCATAAACTTTTTGGCACCTTGACCAAAACCCAACAAATCTGCCACTCACCATCTCCTAAGAAGGCCAGGGTCCTCAGGCCAAACACTTTGGCCCTGCTCCGAGGCTGACACTGTTGTTGCAGGGTATACCTGGATTAAGAGGAGACAAGGGGATGTGGCATTGCTGAAACTTGAGTGGACCCTCACTCCTCCTCCCTCCCCGACTCACCGCAACTCCTCGGCCGTTGCCAAAGGCTGCCCAGACAGATCTTCGAATGGAAAAGGTGAAGGCTTCATCACACAGTCCCACAATACTTTCAGAGGGCTCACGAGGGTGGTGAGCTGGGCCCATCAGCAAGGGGGTGCGGAGAATAAAAGCAGACCACCTAAAACACACAAATGACAATGGATGCTTAGAGCTGTACCAGAACTTGGCACCCAAGCAATAACAACTTTTTCTTTCCAACAGTCACCGCTTACCTTGCTCACCTCACCTTAACTGCCAAGATCCAGCTTTACCTCCTAAAACCAAAGAACAATACTACAACATAACCATCATTTACACTTGCCCCGCAAAGACAAATGGTGACTGACCTTCCTGCAGGGACTCCCCTCACCCGGTATGGTGCACTCCACCATGGATTTAATCCGTCTGCATCTGAAAGAAAGTGATGACAAAAGTCAAAGTGCTGCATGAGAACAGCTCCAGCCATCCTGTGTCCATCTTGATATACCATCTAGAGGCCAAACTACACCCTACACTACAAATTTCAAGTCCACAGGCCTTGTTCTATTACACCTATATGCCAGAGTGTGCAGCAGGGCAGAGCACCTCTGGGCCAAACCCATGCAGGCACCTGTGACATGGAAGATGACAAACAAGGGGATGCAACAAGGAGAGAAAACTCTCAGCAAGAGGAATGACCTCAAGCACATCAAAGGGCTAAGGAAAAAGACCTGCGACACAAGAGACCCAAAAGACATGGAACACATGATAGACAAGCGACACAACATGCAACAGGACTGCTCTGCCCTGCACACCGCAGATGATCACATTGTGATCAAAAGCGAGACTTTGCCTTTATGTGGGCTAAGGGGCCCCTTCTTGGGTACCCGCACCTCCAAAGTGGACTCAAAAATCCCTCCCAGCAAGTCCTGACCCGACAGCCTGCTTTCATCTCCTCTCTGGATCACAGCCCTCAACTTCTCTCAGATGTCTGGGGATGTGAATCTGCCTGGGGCACAGAAGACAACCAGCATGCCATCTGGGAAGCTCCTGCCGTCGCCACGCTGTTGTCTCTTAGTCGGCTACAATAAAGAAAACCAAACAAACTTCAGCGCATGAACTAAGTGGTACCTCAGCCAAAACCCAAGAATTCTGCAGCTCACCGTCACCTAAGGCCAGGGTCCTTGGGCTGCACACTTTGGCCGTGCTCAGAGGCCAATGCTGTCATCGCAGGGTATACCTGGGTTAAGAGGAAACAAGGTGATGCAGCATTGCCAAAACTCGAGCGGACCCTTGCTCCTCTCTCCCTCCCCAACTCACCACAAATACTAGGCCATTGCCCACAGCGACCCAGACAGTACCTTCACATGGAAAAGGTAAAGGCTTCGTCACAGAGTCCCATAACACTTCCAGAGGGCTCACGAGGGTGGCAAGCCAGGTCCGTTGGCCGGCTGGCAAGGGAGCTCAGCGTAATACAAGCGGACCACCTAAAACACACAAATGACAATGGATGCTTAGAGCTGTACCAGAATTTGACATCCAAGCAATAACAACTTTTTTTTTCCACCAGTCACAGCTCACCTCAAGCACTTCACCTTGACTGCCGCTATCCGGCTTTACCTCCTAAAAACAAAGACAGAGAACAATGCTGTAACGTAGCCACCATTTACGCTCACCCTGCAAAGACAAATGGCAACTGACCTTCCTGCAGGAACCCCCTCACCTGGTGTGGGGCGGTCTGCCACAGATTTAATCTGTCTGCATCTGAAAGTGATGACAAAAGTCAAAGTGCTGCATGAGAACTTAACAGCTCCAGCCATCCTGTGTCAATCTAGGAATATCACCTAGAGCCCAAACTACACCCTACATTACCAATTTCAAGCCCCCGGGCCTTGTTCTATTATACCTATATGCCAGACTATGCAGCAGGGCAGAGCAGCTCCAAGCCAAACCCATGCAGGCACCTGTGACACAGCAGATGACAAATGAGGGGATGCAACAACAAGAGAAAACTCTCAATGAAAAACATGACTGCAAGCACATCAAAGAGCTAAGGCAAAAGACATAAGACACGAGATGCCCAAAAGACACAGAACATACAATAGACAAGTGACACAACATGCACTGGGACTGCTCTGCCGTGTGCACCTCGGCATTGTGATCAAATGTGAGACTTTCCCTTTATGTGGCCTGAGGGGCCGCTTCTTGGGTATCCCCATCTCCAAAGCTGACTGAAAAATCCCTCCCAGCGAGCCCTGACTCGATACCCCGCTTTCATCCCCTTGACTTATCTCTCAGACATCCTGGGATGTGAATCCGCCTGGGGCACAAAAGAAGGCTACCTTACTGTCCGGGAAGCTCTGGCCGTCGTCGGGCTGTTGTCTCTTAGTCAGCTACAATAAAGAAAACCAAACCTCACTACAGGAACTTATTGGCACATCAGCCAAACCCCAACAATTCTGCCACCTACCATTTCCTAAGAAGGCTGGGGTCCTTGGGCCGCACGCTTCGGCCACACTCAGAGGCCGAGACCATCATTGCAGGGTATACCTGGGTTAAGAGGTGAAGCGGCATTGCCAAAACTTGAGCAGACCCTCCTCCTCCCTCCCTCCCCAACTCGCCGCAACTGCTCGGTTGTTGCTGAAGGCTACCCGGATGGTACCTTCGAATGGAAAAATGTAAAGACCTCACTGCAGAGTCCTGCAATCCTTCCAGAGGGCTCACAAGGGCAGAGAGCTGGGTCTGTCGGCCGTTCGGCAAGGGGGCTCAGTGTAATAAAGTGGACCCCCTAAAAAACACAAATGACAATAGATGCACCAGAATTGATACCCGAGCAATAACTCATTCTGTCCACCAATCACCACTTACCTCGCTCACTTCACCTTGACTGCTGCTATCCGGCTTTACCTCCTAAGAATAAAGACAAAGAACAATGCGGTAACATAGCCACCATTTACACTTGCCCTGCAAACACAAATGGTGATTGACCTTCCTACGGGAACCCCATCACCCCGTATGGGGCGCTCTGCCACAGACTTAATCCATCTGCATCTGAAAGAAAGTGATGACAAAAGTCAAAGTGCTGCCTGATAACAGCTCCAGCCATCCTGTGTCAATTTAGGAATACCATCTAGAGGCCAAACTACACCCTACATCACAAATTTCAAGGCCCTGGGGCTTGTCCTATTACACCTATACACCAGACGCTGCAGCAGGGCAGAGTGGCTCCGGGCCAAATACATGCAGGCACCCATGATACAGGAGATGACAAAGGAGGGGATGCAATGGAGAGAGAAAACTCTCAGCAAGAAGAATGACCACAAGGACTGAGAGAACGCAAAGTGAGATGACCTAGGCGAGACCGACGGTGAGCCAACGAGGCTCGAAGAAGATGCTAATGGAAGGACTTCTTCCGAGAACTGCAAAGATGGGTGCCTGAGAATCTTATGGTCAGAATCCTCTACTGCTCTTTGCATTCTGACAAATCCTGATCCGCTATAATGGATCATTGTGGTGCACAGCTGTGAATACAGCTCAGAACAAGACCATAAAAGACCTCTGACTGAATGCTTCTAAAGAGATGTGATTCTGATGCACATCTGAGCTTGTCAGTAAAAGGTCTGATGGTATCAGCACCCAGCTGGGGAACACAAAGATGCTAAGGATGGTGCCCGGCATTTCTGATAAGCCAGCCCCTCAAAGGGCTAAGGAAAAAGACACAAGATGCCTAAAAGACACAGAATATACAATAGGCAAGTGACACAACATGCACCGGGACTGCTCTGCCCGCCTCAGCATTGTGATCAAAAGAGACTTTCCCTTTAGGTGGGCTAAGGGGCTAAGGGGCCCTTGCTTGGACATCCCCACCTCCAAAGCTGACTCAAAAATCCCTTCCAGTGAGTTCTGACCTGGCAACCTGCTTTCATCCCCTCTGTGGGTCGTAACCCTCGACTTATCTCTCAGATGTTCGGGATGTGAATCTGCCTTGAGTGTAAAAGAAGGCTGCCTCGCTGTCTGGGAAGTTCCTGCTGTCTCTTAGTTGGCTACAATAAAGAAAACCAAACATCAGTACAGGAACTTAGTGGCATGTCTGCCAAACCCCAGCAAGTCTGCTACTCACCGTCTCCTAAGAAGGCTGGGGTCTTTGGGCTGCACACTTTGGCCACGCTCAGAGGCCAACGCCACCATCACAGGGTATGCCAAGGTTCAGAGGAGACAAGGTGATGCAGCACTGCTGAAACTTGAGTGGACTCTCACTCTTCCTCCCTCCCTCCCCAACTCGCCGCAACTACTCGGCCATTGCCAAATGTTACCTAGACAGCACCCTCGAAAGGAAAAGGTAAAGGCTTCATCACAGAGTCCCATAATACTTCCAGAAGGCTCATGAGGGCAGCGAGTCAGGTCTGTCGGCCAGTCGGCGGGGAGGTTCTAAATGCACAAATGACAATGGATGCTTAGAGCTTAGAGTACCAGAACTTGGCATCCAATCAATAACAACTGGTGCAGTCCACCGGTCACTGCTTACCTCGTTCACTTGACCTTGACTGCTGCTATCTGGCTTTACCTCCTAAAAATAAAGACAAGGAGCAATGCTGTAACATCGCCACCATTTACACTTGCCCTGCAAACACAAATGGTGACTGATCTTCCTGCGGGAACCCTCTCACCCAGTATGGGGTGCTCTGCCACAGATTTAATCCATCTGCATCTGACAGAAAGTGATGACAAAAGTCAAAGTGCTGCATGAGAACAGCTCCAGCCATCTTGTGTCGATCTAAGAATATACCATCTAGAGGCCAAACTAGACCCTACACTACCAATTTCAAGCCCCCGGGCCTTGTTCTATTATACCTATATGCCAGACTATGCAGCAGGGCAGAGCAGCTCCAAGCCAAACCCATGCAGGCACCTGTGACACAGCAGATGACAAATGAGGGGATGCAACAACAAGAGAAAACTCCCAATGAAAAACATGACTGCAAGCACATCAAAGGGCTAAGGCAAAAGACCTGCGACACAAGATGCCCAAAAGACACAGAACGCATGATAGACAAGTGACACAACATGCACTGGGACTGCTCTGCCGTGCGCACCTCGGCATTGTGATCAAATGTGAGACTTTGCCTTTGTGTGGCCTGAGGGGCCCCTTCCTGGACATACCCGCCTCCAAAGCTGACTCAAAAATCCCTCCCGGTGAGCCCCGACACCTTGCTTTCATTCCCTCTGTGGATCGTAGCCCTCAACTTATCTCTCAGGCATCTGGGGACTCAAATCCTCCTTGGGCACAACAGAAGGCCAGCTCACTGTCCAGGAGGCTCCTCCCGTCGCCAGGCTGTTGTCTCTTAGTCAGCTACAACAATGAAAACCAAACATCACTACAGGAACTTAGTGGCACATCGGCCAAAACCTGACAATTCCACTACTCACCCTCTCCTAAGAAGGCCAGGGTCCTCAGGCTGCACACTTCAGCCGCGCTCCAAGGCTGACGAGGTCATCACAGGGTATACCTGGGTTAAAAGGAGACGGGGTGATGCGGCATTGCTGAAACTTGAGCGGACCCTGGTTCCTCCTCCCTCCCCAACTCACCACAACTCCTCGGCCATTGCCGAAGGCTACCCGGACAGCACCTTTGAATGGAAAAGGTAAAGGCTTCATTGCAGAGTCCCATAATACTTCCAGAGGGCTCACGAGGGTGGCAAACCGGATCCGTTGGCGAGGGGGCTCAGCGTAATAAAGAGAACCCCCTAAAACACACAAATGACAATGGATGTCTAGAGCTTTGCCAGAATTTGGCACCCAAGGAATCAGTCTACCGGTCACGGCTCACCTTGCTCCATCGACTGTGACTGCTGCTATCCGGCTTTTACTTCCTAAAAATAAAGAAAAGGAACAACACTGTAACATAGCCACCATTTACACCTCCCCTGAAAAGCCAAATGATGACCGACCTTCCCGGGCGAGAAGGGGCAAAACAAAAAGGAAAGGCATGTACCCACATAGGGTCCAAAAGTGTCGCATTAGCGTGGTAGTTTTCGTCTGAGACCACTTGACTGTCACCTCTTTCCACAAGGGTCTCTGTCATATTGGAATAGTGATTTGAATGCTGCGGACCACCTGTAAAACACAAAAAAACAAAGGATGCTTACAGTTTTATCACTAATACAACATCTCTGGTAGCATCTAGTTCTGTGCTGCAACCAGTAGTTATGTCAGTCACCAGTACTCGGCTGGCTCCCAGTCTCCCGGGTGCCAAGCGCTTTGTGTCTTCAAAATGAAACGAAGAGCCGAACTATGAGGTAAACATGGAGCCAAAAGTCAGGCCATTGCTGGAGCTCAGGTGCCGACCCACCTCCTCACCGTGCTCTCCTGGCCTCCTCTGTTCGTATTAGGTTTACATCCTATTCCTCTGTCTCTGCAAAAAAATTATTTGTCAAAGTCACTCAGACACACAGGGAAAGCTTAACCTTTCCCAAGTTCTCATTTGTCAAAGCAAACTACCTAGGATCCAACAACAGCATGCTATAAGACGAATAGCTAGAAAACTGCAAGATGCCGCAGTACCGCTCTCGCCAAACCGGCACAGTTGCTCCGTCCAAAGTGTGACTCGGGTGGCTAAGCAAAGCTAAAGCTTACCTGTAAAGTCTTCTTTCTATTCCTCCTACCCCCCGCTCTATTCCACAGGGCAGAGCAGTTCCAGGCTAAACACAAACAACACATTATGCCACAAACAGCATGACAAGAATGATAAAAAAAGCTCTCAGGGAGAAGAATGATGGCAAGGACCGAGACGATGCCAAAAGAGACAACCGATGGCATGGCAACAGTGGATGCAGGAGGCTCTAAGGAGCAGAGGACAAGATTGTAACAGAGTGACCTGTTATAAGAACCGTCAGTCACGATGATCAAGATGACTGCAAGACAATGTGACGTTCAGAATGCTCCCCATATCCTTACAAGCCCCAGGACACTACAACTCGCGGCTGGAAAGGATGGATGGCAATAGAGCCAGGAACAAGGCCTCAAAAGACATCCGACTCAACGCTTCTGAGATGCAATTCCAAGACATGGCCAAGCCCGCCAGTAAGAGAACAAACTATATTGGCATTGTGCCAAAAAGCGTGAACTTTTGAGAATCTAGAGATGATGGCCGACACTCACAAAAAGGCCCTCCAGGGGAAAAGGCAGAGATATCTATCTGATCCAAGGGATCCCAAAGGCACACTAGACAACACAAGACAAACTGGAACTGCTCTGCACACCCTACGGTTGCAATCAGAAGCAGAGCCACTCCCTTTAGCTGTCCTAAGAGGCCCCTTAGAGGACATCCCTTTCCCCTCTGCTAATTTTTAAATCTCTCCCGAGAATCTCCAACCTGCTACCCTGCTATTGGCCCAGCTCCGGGCCATGGCCCCTGACTCATCTTTTGGATGACTAGCGACATGAATCCACATTGAACACGAAATGAGTCTGCCTCGGCCAGCCCCGTGACTGCTGGTTAGCCTCTTAGTCAGCTACAATAAAGAAAACCAAAATCAAAGAATGGGTTTAGCAGCACATGGGCCAAATCCCAACAAGTTGGCCACTCGCCCTCTCCTAAGTGCACCTAGGTCCTTGAGTCTGCAGCTTCATCCCTAGTCTAAGGCTGTGGCTGTTACTGTGATGGGTACCTGGGTTAGCAAGAGACAAAGTTACATAGCATTTCTGTGAGTGCAGTGGATGCATTTGCATGCCATAAGACATGTAAATGCAGCTGCTGTGATTGTGGAAAAACCTTAAGGGGCTCCTGAATGACTGCCCTTTCCCACTGTGCTGCTTTCAAAAACCGCCTCCACAGTAACTCCTAACCTGGTACCCTGCTCACCGTCCCTCTCCCAGGGACAATCCTCAACTTACCTATCAGAAGCCTCGATATCAGACATCATCTTTGACACTGGGCAGGTCCCTTTTGTGAGACAATGAATCTGCTGAAAAAATTTGAAGTCCCATATTTAACACAAGCTAGAATTGCAGGAAGGTACACTGCTCCTAAAAAACAAAACCAAAAAAAACCCCCAAAAAATTAAAAAAAAAAAAATCCAATCAGAAATTATAAAAACACCTTACCACCCCTAAACACACAACCCAAAACTATGAACTTAAATACTCCCTGTATTTTTGTTATCTTCTTTGTGGTGTCTTCAAAGCCTCTGTTGCTTTAGAGGCCAAAAGCAGCTACTGAAAACAAGCTGAGATAAACAGAAAGAGCCCCTTCATTGAAATAAGAGAAGACCTCTTACCCTCTTTAATCCCAGAGAGAGAATGAAGCCCCCTGCCAAAGGCTGGGGTTAATATACCCCTGGCCGGGCCCGCCTCTCGTTCCCATGATGCCTGGGGAAAAGGGAGGAGGCAAATACTGCAAGGTATAAAAGCCCTCAGAGGAGCTGGTACTGTTTGGCTCCTCTGACTTAAATTCGAGGTGAGTAAAGGACTTGATAGAGAAGAAAAATCTTCAGGGAATGATACTTTCTTTTTTGCTATAACTACATCAAGTAAAAGGACAGGAAACTGGTAAGAAATAAAACTTTGTGTTTCAGTAGTATAGCTAGGTAAGTTGGATAATTTGTTGTTAACTTGCATAATTATTCCTTAGTGATTACTAAGTAGTACTCTACATGTGGCTAAGTAGGGTGAAGGAGAATAGTAATGATATGAGTGGTGTAACTCACTGGGAGCTCTAATTAGGGCTGCATACATTATAAATAAAAATAAGAAAAAATTAATAGACTCTTGGGTGGCATTAGGGTTCTGTATGTGCTGGGCTTGCTCCTGTACAAGATATTTGGTACCAGGGCCCAGGTAAAAGCACCCTGAAATGCAGATTTAAACCCTTAAAATGCTGAAAAGGGGAGAGATTCCTTCAACTGAACCCCTTAAAAGGAGGTAACAGTGGGTGTTTGCCTCCCTTTGAACCAATACAATAGCAAATAAATGGCTTCTCCTCTTTAATTTAATCCCCTAAAATATTGGGAAAAGAGGGATTTTCCTCACTTTAAATTTCTCAAATGATGGGAAAAGGGGGATTTTCCCCTCAATTAAACCCTTAAAAAGGAAGCACAACTGGGCTTCCCCCTCAATTTAAACCTTAGAATGATGAAGATGGAAGAGTTAGCCATAATTTAAACATATAAAATAGTATTTTCAAAGTTTTCCCCTTCTATTTAAACTGGAAAACAATGGAAAATGGGGATTCCCTGTCAGTCCATTCCCTAAAAGCATAGAAAAGGCAGGGTTTCCTTTAATTGATACCATTGAAATTGTAAGGCAAGGGCATTCTACATCAATTTGAACACAGACAATTATGGAAAAGGAATTTTTCCCCCTGAATTTAAACCCCTTTTCTCCTAATAACCCCTCTCTTTTCTGGCGGCACTGTGAAGGGAATGACAGAATGAAAGGAGAAAGGTGAAAGTTTCCCCCTGGCACCCCACATGCTGCCCCACCTGCTCAGGTGCTGCCCCTTGGCACGAGGGCTTTTCCCTCGGCATTTTCTTGAAGCAATGCTCCGTGCCCAGATGCATCTGGCTGCTCCCCAGCCCCTGCTGGATGCTCCAACTATCGTTCCTGGAGGGACGCTTGGGATATCCCCACTGGCCTCTCTGGACTAGCAGCTCCCTGCACAGGTGTGCCCGGGTAACCCTCTGAAAGCAGCTGGTCACACCTGGAGCTGCTGCACCTTGGAGCGGGGCGTGAGGTGGAGAACGGTCTTGTTTGTTGTTCGTTCCCTTACACAGCCCATATTCTGCCCCTGAAACAGAAGTGATGGAACTGTGGGGATGATGGAGCGGGAGCTGCGGGCGGCACCCGCAGGGGCGGGGTCCCGGGATAGGTGCAGCACCGGGGGCTGCGGTTCCGCCCCTGCCCTCCCCCGTGTCCGCCAGAGCGCGCCCCGAGGCGCAGAACGTGGGGGTCGCTCTCCTTTGGCTGTCCTGTTCCTGCCGTGCCAGGGGCAGCTGCGCCAGGAATGAGCTGTCCTGAGTGAGTGATGGGGAAAATCCTCTTGGCTCGGGCAGCTGTGGAGTCTGCGTCCGAAACTTCGCACTCTTCGCTAAGACCATGTTGAGCCACACGAGCGGCTCAGGGTACTGGGCTTGTTCAGGTGGGTAAGAGATTGAGCAGAGAACTCTTTAGGGTCTGCAACTTCCTCCCGAGGGGCAGCTCTGATCTCTGCTCTAAGTGACCAGTGATAGGACCCGATGGAACAGCTGGAGCTGTGCCAGGGGAGGTTTAGATTGAATATCAAGGAAAGGCTCTTCCCACAGACGGTGGTGGGGTACTGAACAGGCTCCCCGGGGAGCGGTCACGGCCCCAAGGCTGCCCGAGCTCCAGGAGCGTTTGGACAGCACTCTCGGGGTGCATAGGGTGGGTCTGTTGGAGTGTTTGTGCAGGGCCAGGAGTTGGACTCGATGATCCTTGTGGGTACCTCCCATCTCGGGATATTCCACGGTTCTATTCCATGACTGTTGTCGGGAAGAGGCCGGCTTTAGCCGGGATTCTGTGCCCCCACGCGACCCGAGACTGTGAGTATCGCAGTCCTTTGCCCAGCGCGCTGACTCAGTGGTGGCTCAGTCTGCACGGCTGTTCTTGAGCCTGTCCCTTGGGTTTTGCTCCTCGTAATCATCCCGCACCGGGGCTTGGGGCTCGCCGTGTTCAACACACGGCTCTGTTTGTTTGAACCACAGCTCTGTCCCAACGCCCGTCCCCCCGTGCCCTCCCTTCCGGGGCGGGCGGCGCAGTGCGGAAGGACGCGGGGCCGGGAGGAAGCGGATCCCGCCGGCTCCGCGGCCCCGGGCGGGGCGGGCGGACGGTGAGCGCGGCGGGACCGCGGGACCGGGACGGGGGCTGGGGCGGGGATGGCTCCTACGGGCTCGGGTGCCAGGGGCGATGGAGCGGGCGCTGCCAGGCGTGTCCCGCTGCGCTGTGTGGGCAGTGCCAGCCCGGCGGTGGGAGCCCCGCGGCTTGGCTGTGCCCTGAGCCCGCAAGGCGCGGAGCGGTCGGGGAGAGGCCGGAGCGGGAAGTGCGTGTCCGCTCTGGAGGTCAGGGAGCTGCCGGGAAGGGAGGGCAGAAAGCCCCGCTCCAGGCGCTCCGGAGTAATCCTTCGCTGAGTTTTCCCGAGCCTTAGCACGGAAAACTTGGCTGCTCTCGCATTTGTTTATGGTTTGTTACAATGTGCGCGTTTTGTGGGTTTTTATTAAGATCACGCTCGTGTGTGGCTGGCGGGCAGCGTCACCAGTACGACACCGCGATTTTTCAGCCGCCGCAGGGCAGGGTTTAAATCCAAACCAAACCCTGCTTTGGTTTAAAAAAGGGGAAAAAAAAAAAAAAAAGCCGAAAATATGTTGACATTTTTGTACGATCCTTTAAAATATATTGACGGCTTCAGTGTTTAAAATATAGTCCTTTTGTACAAGGTCAGAATCAGTAAAATATATCTACAAATTGAAGGCTGCCCCTCTGCTTTTGGCAGTAGTTTGCCATTAAGGTGGTTGCTACTCTTCCATATTGCTGGTAGTGGAAAAACCTTCCTTTCTTTTCTTCCCTCCCCCCCCCCCCCCCCCCCCAAGAAGAAATCTGATTTATTGAGTACTGGGAAAGAAATTGCTTTAAACTAAAAGAGAGTAGGATTAGATTTAGGTATGTTCCCTGAGAAGGTGGTGAGGCCCTGGCACAGGCTGCCCAGAGAAGCTGTGGCTGCCCCATCCCTGGAAGTATCCAAGCCCAGGTTGAATGGGGCTTGGAGCAACCTGGGACAGTAGAAGGTGTCTCTGCCCGTAGCAGGGGGTGGAATGAGATGACTTTTAAGGTGTCCCTTCCAACCCACCCATTCGATGAACTGCAGCAAAGGGTTGATTCAAAGAGATAAAGTTTAAATAACAGATATGGTGATGTTTTGGACATTTATGAGGAAATTGGGGAATTTCCCTTGTTTGTAGGGCCTTAAGGATGAGTCAGACAAGCACCTGCCAGGAATGACCTGGAAAGAATCACTTCTGCTTTGGAAGAAAATGTAAATCTGTAGTTCAATGTAAATCTGTGAGGATCAATAGACCACACAGATTTATTAGTAGATATATCTGTAGATCACTATGCATCTGCATCAATAGATCTGTAGGTCACTAAATGTGAATCAGTATATCTGTAACTCATTATAAATCTGTCTGGATCAATAGATCTGTACCTCACTGTGAATCTGCTTGGATCAATTGATGTGTAGCTCACTATAGATCTGTCGGGATCAATAGATCTGTGGCCCAGCTGTGCAAGCTACTCTGGTTTCACAAAGACACATCTCCAGTGTCTCCTGGTGGCACTTGCACCTTCTGTTTCTCCCCTTTCACTCCTAATGCGCTGAACCAACAAAGCAAGACCCACCCACAGAGCTGCACATTCCAAACATGAGCTCTGGAGTCAGACCAGTGGATCCGAGTCCATGGCAGGGGCTGGAATGAGATGGTCTTTATGGTCCCTTCCAATCCTGTTGCCTGGGAGAAGAGACCGACCCCCACCTGGCTACAGCCTCCTTTCAGGTAGTTGTAGAGTGATAAGGTCACCCCTGAGCCTTCTCTTCTCCAGGCTAAACAAACCCAGTTCCCTCAGCCACTCTTCGCAGGGCTTGTGTTCCAGACCCTTCACCAGCCTTGCTGCCCTTCTCATCCAGTCCAACTCCTGGCCCTGCACAGACACCCCAACAATCCCACCCTGTGCCTCAGAGCGTTGTCCTAATGCTCCTGGCGCTCTGGCAGCCTTGGTGCCGTGACCATTTCCTGGGGAGCCTGTTCAGTACCTGACCACACTCTGGGGGAAGAACCTTTTCCCCTGACACAGCGCCAGCTGTTCCCTGGGTCCTGCCACTGGTCACAGAGCAGAGGCCAATGCGTGTCCCTCCCCACACTCCAATCTATAACCTCCCTGTACAAATCTCTTCCTTGACTTTCCTCTGCCTCAGGTGCTTCTGTCACCAGTCCAGGGATTTTCTCTCTCCCAAGGCTCATTTTCTAGCTGGAGGCTTTTCTGATCCTCCCCTGACTTGTGTTCTGGAGAGACAACCTGTGACCCAGGTGTGGGACATCCCCTCCCAGAGTGGGGTTCCCAGAAGATCCCCACAGTGAGGGATGGTGTCCATGGGGTGCTGACTGCTGTGACCCACCTGGGAACAGTGTCTGCTGAAGGCACCTTCTGGAACACGCAGTGATGATGTCACAGTCCTGTGCAGAGCTTTATCAGGCAATAAGCATTAACATTCCTCAGCCCCAGCTGCCAGAGTGTTGCTGGAATGGATTTGTTACTTTTATGAAGGAGAAGATGAAAGACTGGTGGGAGAGAAGGCCCCAATAACCTGGATACCACCTGACTGAACACCCACATCCTCCCATAAAACTTGACCTCAAATGAGAGTGTTTTATACCCAGCCCTTTGTTGGTTTTGTGTGATCCAGCCTCAGGAACCAGGATCTGCAGTTGCCCCTATTTCACACAGAACAAACATTATTCCTGCCATAAACTCTTCGAGGCAGGGCTTGTGTTTTATTTGCATTCATTTGTCCAGCCTCTTTTCCAAGCCAGCTGTCTCCTGACATCATGTACTCACCAACCCCACAAGTGCCTCTCAGAGATGCCAGTCCCTGACTGATTTAACTGATAGCTTTTTTGATGCTGCTCCTCATAGGGAGGTGCAGAATCTGGGACCCCAAGAGAGGCAAGGCTGCCACAGACCCACCAGGCTCAGCAATGCTGTGTATCTCCAGTAGCTGCACATCAGCCCAGTAGCTGCTCCTGGATCTTCCCCATTGGCCCCTCCAGACTCCAAGATCTTTCCAGCAATTGGCCAGGCCCCTCTGAGCCTCTGGCAGTCAAATCCTCTGGTTTTCACATCCTTGTGCACATGCAGACTCCTGGTTCCCAAGGCTCTTACCAAGCTGGTCAGCTCCTCTGGCTGGACACTCCCTGTAATGACATCCCCACACACGTGTCCACACAGATCCGGCCCCTGGTACGCGAGCTGTTCGCCTGCAGTCCCACACTGGGGGGGGTGGGGGGGGCTCTCAGACTTCCCTTCAGAGGGAATAAACAGTCTCTGACCCAGGAAAAGGTTTAGGAGTGGAGGTTAATGAGAAGTCGGGTCACAGTGTGCTGATCAGGATCACGTTACCCAGTGAGCTCTTTACATGGCACTGGCCACTCTTGTCCCCTGGGCCTTATTTTTATCCTGTGTTTGTTCCTCTCCAAATTCCATCAACCCCTCCATTTCTCCACCTTTGGTTCTTCCCCTAAGCTTCCTATAGTAAGTGTAATGGGATCCTGAACTTCCCTTCCCCTACACTTCAGAATGTTTCCTATAAACCTATGCAGGGAGAAAGGGAGAAGAGAGAGGTTGATTGGAGAGACCGTAAAGGTCATCCAGTCCCACCCCCTGCCATGGGCAGGGACACCTTCCACTATCCCAGGTTGCTCCAAGCCCCATCCAGCCTGGGCTTGGACACTTCCAGGGATCCAGGGGCAGCCACAGCTTCCCTGGGCACCCTGTTCCAGGGCCTCACCACCCTCACAGCCAAGGATTCCTTCCCAGTATTCCATCTAACCCCGCCCTCTGGCAGTGGGAAGCCATTCCCCCTTGTCCTGTCACTCCAGCCCTTGTCCAAAGTCCCTCTCCAACTCTTCTGGAGCCCCTTTAGGCACTACAAGGGGCTCTGAGCTCTCCCTGGATCCTTCTCCAGATGAACACCCCCAGCTCTCCCAGCCTGGCTCCAGAGGGGCTCCAGCCCTTGAAGCATCTCCGTGTCCCTCAGAGGCCTTTGTTGACTGGCAATGACAAAGTTTAGGTCACATCTTCAATGTGCATGAGATGTCCAGAGTTACCGCAGGACACTCCCGCGGCACAATCTATTTTGCTCCTGGAATGCAACAGGAAGAGAATCCTTTGTGTGATGTTCTGCGAATTCCCCTCTCTCTGGTGATGAGTTATCTCAGCTGTTGACTTACCAGGGTTCAGACCTTCCGCCCTTCCCAAAAACAATCTGTTTAACAGATGGATTGCCAGAGTGGCATCCTTTGTTATTCCTGCAAGTCCCTGTTGTTCTCTGTGCCTTTGTGTGCTCACTCACCCACATCTGCTGACTTCATTCAGAGCTATCACAAGAGCTCTGCTGAAGGTCTGAGTCAACAAGAGATCAAAGATAAGGAGCAGTTTTAGAGCACAAAAAGCCAAATGGTATCAGACAAGGGGAATTTAGCTAAATGATCAGGCAGTGGGTTCAGACTAATCTTAAATATTTCTTTTTCACCAACAAATATGCACCACACTTGGTACAAGCTTCCAAAATAATAAAAAACTCTTCCAGAGCTATTAAAACCCAGTGTGGTTTATGAGGAAACAGACATGGATCCTTGGAAGTGTCACAGAAGTGTCACTGGATGTGCCTTTCTGAAGGATCTGGAAATAAGAGACTCTCCCATGATTAACCTGTTTCTCACAATTGCCCCCTTCACCCTTTTCCTCTCCTCTTCCCCAGATTAAAGAAGTTCATCTCCCCCCACCTGATGTGCCACAGACCCATCACCACCTCCATCACCCTGCATTGGATTTTCCAGTTTTTTTCACATGTATCTCCCAGGAGAGGGGTTGGACATCTACCAGAAGATATCAAAAAGTCAGAGTTGTCTGGGCTAAGTCACCTGACTGACTATTCCCAGCTGGGAGACACCAAACTGTGGGGTATTTGCTATTTAAAGCAGACAAATGCTAACAGGGATATTGGGATTCACTGTGTCACCTCATCCACTGAAATGGCAAAGCAGAATATTTACTGATCTGGTCAAAAAGTGTCTCACCATGACAGGAATGAAAACAGCAATAAAATACTTTTATCAGCAATTCTGATTCCAGTGCCTGATAGTGCAAATATCCCAGGCAGAGGAGAACATGGGATTTGTCTTTCAGATTCCTGGAAAAAAAAAAAAACAAGTTAAGATCCTGGAAAGATTTAAAGATCTAAGAGTGTTTCTATCTCGACCCTGATATTTTTTATCAGAACATGTAAAATATTTAATGCAAATTCTCCTTGGCTGTGCCATTGCTTTTACAGACTTTTTATTGCTTATAAACCAAATCATGTCATCGCTGATACTTTCTCTGACCCTTTAATTAAAATGTTACCCCAAGGACAATCATACCTTTCTGTGCTCAGTTTTTGCTGAGTACTCCAGGATCCTTGGATTTGCATGGGGTGGGAGTAGAGGCCCACCCAGGGATAAGACCAACTCCATCAACACTGCCTGCAATCATTCTGCATTTTTGCCACAAAAAGCATTGAAATTTCCTCCAAAAAAGCTTCATTTGAAATTAGCAAAAACTTCTGTTCTTCTCTTTCCTAGGTGGGGGGAAGTCAGAAATTCACTGATACTAAACAGACAAAAAGAAGGGTGACTGAGCACTGGAATGGACTGCTCAGGCTGTGGAGTCTCCATCCTTGGACACATCCAAAAGTCATCTGGAAATGGTCCTGGGCACTCAGGTCCCAGGGAGGTGGGACTGGATGACCACCAGCATCCCTTTCAACCTCAACCACTCCAGGATTCTGTGAAGAAATGGGTTTGAGCCTTCATATTTTTGTACATTTGAAAGGAAGAAAATTTTTTTGCTGCAAAAACGACTTCTTTTCCTGCTCACCTCAAATGCTGTCTGGATTTATCCCTTTATGGAAAATTTTAAAAAAAAAAGGGGGAGGAAAAAGCAAGGGTTAACAAACGTTCTGAAATACAGGAAGAATATGGGCAAACCAGGACGTGATAATCGCTGGATGGGTGGGAAGACACAGGTTAATGGGAACAGAAGCATTTCTGGATAGAAGGGATACAGGAGAGGGACTAGAGGGTAATGTGGGTGGGAATTGGAAAGAAATGATGGGATTCGTATTTTAACAGGATCTAAAGCTGGTTGGTTGAGAACACTGGTGGCTAGCCCGCCCACCCTAACCCTTAACCTTAACTTCTGCCCTCCTCCATTGGCACTGCTCTACCACTATTGTCTCCATCCTAGGAAGCACCACGGTGAGATTGCACTGCAAGCGGGAGGTTGAGGTCACGGTCATACTCAGGCAGACTGGAAAACACCTTTCTGAGGAGAGAGGTCTTACCACAGTGCAATTTTGCATTCTTTCCCAGACTGCATTTGTGGCCTGTCACCATCTTTGGAAGGACAGCTTGACTTGCATGCCCTTGCTGCCCTCTTGAGTGTATCTGTAGGCACTTCTGGCCATGACTGCCATTTTGAGTGTGGCATGATGCAATTTCTGGTAAACACTTGCCATCTTGAGAGTGGCACTATGAGTTTGTTCCAGGTCCACCATCTTGAGTGTTATGGCACATGACTTCCCGTCACAGTCGCCATCTTGAGAGTGGACTGATGCCAATTCTTGGCTCCTCTACTGTCTTGAGCATATTGCCACATGACTTACTGCAGCCCAAACCCAATGGCACTCGGCAACAACCCTGCTCCTCCTTTGGCTCACTGCAGCCCTCGTCCGCCACTGTCACTGCAGCTGGGTCCTGCGCTGGGTGCTCCTAGGCACCGTGCATGCTCCAGGGCCAGCGGGAGGCTGCGGCAGGCATAGAAAGCGCCACAGTAACACCGAAAGATCACTGTGCGTGCCCACATTTTTTAGTTGCAGTACTTGTTTTTAGCTGCAGGTGGCATCAGCAAGTCGTTTAAGTCATGGTACATATGCCCGTTTGTCGTGGGTTGACACTGGTTAGGCACCAGCACCACAAAAAAACGATTCACTTACTTGCCCCTACTGTAGCTAAGCAGAGAAGGGGAAATTGAAACTTCATTTTTATGAGGTGAAATAAGGATTATTGAGGAAAACGGAAAACCTTCAAGGCAAAACAGGCTCAAACATACAGTAGAATAAAGAATATTTATTACTAACAGAATTAAAAGTGAAAAGAATAATGAGAAACCAAAGCAAGCTTCCAGAACACCTTTCTCTTCCAGTACCTTCCTCTTTCCACCAAACTGCACAAGGGAAAAAAACATGGGGTTTTGGTCAGTGTTTCACTTCTTAAGTCTTTATGTTTAAGGAAAAGAGTTTTTCCTGCTGTGCTGTGGGATTCTTCCCACAGAAGATAGTTCTCTGCAAACTTCTCCAGCGTGGTGTCAAAACTTTGTGACAACAGTCCGCCCGAATCTGCTGCAGTGAAAAATATCCCTCCCGTGAATCTTGCACTCTTCCCACACTGCCTTCATGGGTCATAACAGTCACGGGGTTTTAGTCTTTTAAGGATGAGCTATTCCAGCCTGAAAGCAAAGGCTATCTTCTTCAATCTCTAAAAGCCTTTCACGGCATCTGTAAGCTATGGCACCTTCTTTTCACGAGCTGCACGTGGATTTCTGCATCCCCCATGTCCTTCATCTCATGAATTATAGGGGAAACAAATTACTGTATTATAGTCCTCACCACAGCTCGTAAGGAGAATTTCAGCTCCAGTGCTGGGGGTGCCTCCTGTCCCTTCCCCCACTGATCGTGGCGCGGCCATGTTGGCCTCTTCTCACATGATCTCACTTTTCCTTTCTCTCTGACTTCGAAGAAAGTTGGTATCAGTTAAGTTGCAGCTGAGAAGTTGACCTTGTCTGGGCTCTGCATCAGGAAAGACTTGTCCTGTCTCTCATTGTCGGCTGCATGGGGGGTTTTTTTTTCTGATTCAGCGTGAGCCACGCCGGCTGCGGGGAGAGGCCCACCGGCCCTGCGGGGGCTGTGCCAGCTGCAGAGATTCGGGCTGCGCGGCTGCTCAGGGCTGTTCTTGGCTGCTTGCAGCTCCGGGGTGGTTTTCTCCCGGCAGCCCGGCCCCGAACCGCAGTGCCGGGTGGGGGGGGCGGCCCAAGCCTGCTCCGGGATGGGGCTCGGGGTCCCCTCCCCCGCCACCCCTCGACGGGGGAGCAGGAAAACGGAACTTCTCGCGTTTGCTCGTCTTTAAATAGGTACGTCACGGAGGCATTACCAGCTTATTTAACTGGTCTAACGACCTGTCTATCAACCACAGGCTCTGTGCCGGTCACAGGAGGTTTTTCCAAACGGCTAAACCACCACACCATTTCTTAGTTGCAGTACCGCTTTTAGTCTGCAGGTGACACTACTGAGTGATTGAATAGTGTATATGCGCAGTATCTCGTGCTTATCACCAGGTGGCAGCAGCGATTTAAGTGCCAACCAAGAGCTCAGCCTTTGTCTTAGAGTGACACACAAAAAAGCTCTGAATACACAGAGCTATTTTCTATTGCCTTCATAGAGATCATCTTTTCACCCGTTCTCAAGCCCTTTATTGTTTAATTTACATATACAAAAGTTACATTTGTATTTTCAAACCCTAAATATCTTGATTTTCTTTTAGAATTTTGAATTTCTTATACTCTAAGATCCTGCATATAAAACAATAGATACAGGGTTGTATTTGGAAATCAATTTTTATAAAAATTGTTATATATATATATATATATATATATATATATATATATATATATAAAATAAAAATTACCATTTTAACTACCCTAACTACTGCCCTAGCAATGACCCCTTACAACTACACCTAACCTAGCAATTCAGTGTCTCAGGGGCAGTTCAGAGGCAGCTCCCAGAAGTCCAAAGCCAGCCAGAGCCATAGCTACTGGCAGCTTTCATCTTGTAAGAATCCTCCGACATTCACAATTTTAGGAGGCAGAATCCCACTTTTAGCCCCAGGAGCATGACAGCTCTTTTCCACAGGAAGGAAAGCCATGCAACACACTGTCTCAGGGGCAGTTGAGACACAGTCCCTGGGAGTCCAAGGCCAGGCAGATCCTGGCAGCTTTCATCTGGGAGTAATCCTCCAATGTTCACAAATTTAGGAGGCAGAATCCCACTTTGGGACCAGGGCACCTGACCACAAATGATGGCCCTTTTCCAGAGGAAGGAAAGCCTGGCAATCCAGTATCTCATGGGCAATTGAGTTCCAACCCAAACCACTCCATGATTCTATGATTGGTAGTGCTTCAAGAAGTCCTGTTGAACGGGTTCAGGGATAGAGGTGCCACTGCAGGCCAGTAACTGCACCATCATCCCGGTTCCTGTGGCTGGGCATGGGTCAAAGGGCCCTTCCTAGGTTTGGTGAGAACACCCAGAAAACAAGTTGATCTTTCCTCCTGAACATTCACAGCACAATACAGAAATGAAGTTGAGACTAACATAAATGAAGGTTTTATCTGGGTCTGCAGCTGTCATGGGCTCCACCCATTTCCTGATGCTCAGTCTTTTGGTCAGTGGCCGGTCCCAGTCCCCCACACTCTCCTCCCTGCCCACACCCAGCACCATCCAGGATTGAGGGTCACCACTGAACACAGGGCAGCAGGGCAGTTCAATGCTCACAGCATGGGCATAGCCCTGTGGAAAGCCTGCTTGGTCATAAACACCCAGGATGTGTATCTGGAACTGCACACCAGACCCAGAGCCACAGACGTGATGGGCAGACATTGAGCCAATGGTATTGGCCACTGTTTGTTCTAAGGCTACTTTCACCACGTTAATGTGGGCTCTGGTGACTTCACCGTCGTCATCCACACCAAAAACTAAATATCCACTCTCAGTGTTTGCAAAGGCAGAGACATATTTAGGAAGGTTTTTTCTTATTTATTACAAGGTACTCTTCGTACTGTATTCCTTAAATTCAGTATGTATTGCCTCTGTGAAAGCCAGGACCTCCCCAAACAGCACTTCATCTCTCTTTCTAAACCTGGCCACGGCCTCTTGGGTGTTGTGCTCCTGGATGTTCAGAGGAGTCTCTTTTGCTCCCCCATCAAAACTCAGCTGAGCTCTCTTGGGGCTCAGTCCATTCTCATTGCGACACTTGGCAGAGTTTTTCCTCCTCAGGAATTCAGGGGCTTCTCTGGAAGTCACAGGATAAACCAAAGTGCCAGACCTATAAAACAAATCAGTGCTCGAGCTGCGGAGGTGCGGCTTTGTGGCTGCAGCTCCCTGTTCCGGGCTCCACAGCTCCATGTTTTAACAAAAAACAGCAGGTGACTCCCCTGCTGCATCCATGCAAAGTATTCAGAGGCCTTTGTTGCTGCCAGTGCAACCCTGAGGCTCGTCTCTTATGTTGGTGTCACAAATGCCATGCTCCCAGAAGCAGTAATTCCTGTCCTCACTCTCCATCCTCACTGTTCGTCCTCCTGAATTCAGCAATGCACACACTGCTATGGAAAAGACCTTTTGTTCTGTTTTCTGATTGCTATACTTCTTCCTTCTGGAACTCTTTCCTGAAAGAGTTAACTACAATCAATAACCAATAACTACATCACATCAGGATAGCTTGTGTTCAAATCAATCAGCAGCTGCCCCTCCTGGCTGGCCATCCTGATCCTGAAAGGATACATTATTAAAAACACTTCATGATTATCAGAGAATCGTTGGGGTTAGGAAAGCCCTTTGAGACCATCAAGTCCAACTGTTCCCACAGCACTGCCAAGGCCACCACTAACCCATGTCCTCAAGTGCCACATCTACACATCTGTTAAATCCCTCCACAGATGGTGATTCCACCACTGGCCTTGCAGCCAGAGCTGGACAACCCTTCCACTGAAGAAACTTTTCCCCAGTATTCAACCTAAACCTCTCCTGGGACAACTCGAGACTGTTTCCCCTCATGCCACTCCTTGTTCCGTGGGAGCAGAGCCCAACCCCCACCTTGCTGCACCCTCCTGTCAGGGAGTTGTGCTGAGCGAGAAGGTCCCCCTTGAGCTCCTTTTCTCCAGACTGAGTTCCCCCAGCTTCCTCAGCCGCTCCTTATCAAACGTGCTTCGGACCATTCCCCAGCTCCGTTACCCTTCACTGGACATGCAAAGAAGGGGACAGGCACGGTATCAGAAAACCTGGGAAAAAAGGAAACATTGGAAAATGAAAGTGAAAATGAAAATCATTTATTGCAAGGGCAGTCAGGTCCGAGCGGGCTGGTGCGGAGGCCGCGGGTTAATGATGGGAATTGCTGGGGCGCTCTGGCACTGCCCTGACGTCACGTCCAAAGCACATCCCCGATCCCCGCAGCCGCGGCCGATTCCTCCCGGCCCCCGCGGCCCCTGCGGGCGAGGAGCCCCGCGCCGCGGGCAGAGCCGCGCGGGTGGGCGGGGACGGCTGCGGAGCGGGCAGAGCCCGGGGCCGGGGCCGCGGTGGGAGCCGCTGCACAGGGCGGAGGGGCCGCCCCGGGCTCCTCTTCCCACCCGCCCCGAGCCGGCCCCGCCGGGCGCTGCTGCCGCCTCGGCTCGGGGCCGCCCCCGCCCGCTCCGGACAGCGCCGAGCACCGGCAGGGAGGAGAGGGTGGGGAACCGGGGCCGGGCGCTGACCGAACTTCCCGGGGGATCGGGCTCCGGGCCGGCTCCGAGTGGCGGCACCGGGCGCCGTTTAGCAGAAACTTCCCTTGCCTTCCCTTCTCTTCTCTTCCCGCACCGCACAGCCCTTCCCCACCCCACCCGGCCCTGCCCTGCCCGGCCGACATCGTGCTCTGCATCTGTATTTCAAATAGTTTAATTTTAAAAATATTCTATTCAGTGCTAAAATAACTTTCCACTTCCACGCGCGGCCGCGCCTTCGGCTTCACCAGGCTCGATCACGGACTCGGCGGGACATGCAGTGGCGGCGGGGGAAGAGTGGGGCTGGGGGGGCAGCGGGTATTGGGGGGCGGCAGAGCCCCAGGGCGGGAGCACTTCCCGGGGTTCCTTCCCCTCCTACCCTGCCGCTTCCTTCCCCGTCCCGGGGATAGCGGGTAACTAGGCCGGGACAAGGACCCCCAGCACAGGGCAGCGGCTCCCCCTGCTCTGCCGACTCCTGGGGGACTGCAGAACCCACGCGGCTGGAGCTGTGCCCTGTGGCAGAGCCGAGGCCAGCCAGTACCTGCCCTCCGGGAGGGGAAAGCGCTCCCCTCTCTCCCAGCATGAATGGCTTAAACTAGCAGCTTATTGCACAGCGTCCCAGTGGGTCCCTGCTGGCCTCCCCTCACTGCCCCCCACACCCACCACCACCTGCTCCCACAACCGAGTGGACACATCACCTGGAGCAGGTGGAAGGTGGCTCTCCTGTTCCCAGCACCCAGGGGAAGGGCAGGCACAGGAGCCACAAGCAGGCAAACAGCATCTGCCAGTGTCCTGGGGATGCATGGAGGACCATGGAGAGCAGGGAGCCCTGTGGAGAACCCCCCCACGCATGCAGCCCACCCAGCAGAGAACCCCCAGCTCTAGGGCAGGGAGCAGGGAGAGAGGGAGCCAATAAATAGAGGCAAATTTGCAGGTACTGGCAGCAGCCCCATCCGTCGGGCAGGGCAGGGCAGGGCAGGGAAGGGCGCACTGGATGCAAGTGGTGGGAGCCCCAACGCTGGGGAAGGGGCAGGCTGGAAGGAAGCGCCGGTCCTGGGAGGTCCAGGCGGCTCTGCAAGGGGCTGGCGAAGGTGCCGGGCCAGGCAGGTTAGCTCTCCGAGGCCGTGTGGCACACAGAGTTCTGGTCAGCACAAAATCTCTTCAGAGGCGGCGCACCGGAGTCCTCCTCCTCTTCAGTTACCTGCAAGAGCCAGAGGTCACAGGCAGTGACACTGAGCGACGCACACCTAGATAAGGCTGTGACACACCATGGGGACACCTCAGGCTGTCACCTGTGCATAGACCCCAGGGCACCAGGAATGGGAACCCACTCCAGCCCTGGAGCCTGCCAGAATTGTTACTTTCCCACAGCCTCACATCATTCCCTCACACTTCAACACTTGATCTGAACCAGGGAAACCAGGAGGTTCCAGGAGCTCGCAGGGGGCACTTCGGGACTGCAGAGCAAGTCCATCCACCAAGATGTTTCTGCTACAAGGAGCAGCAACAAGGGTAAAAGGGCCAAGGGCACATTTAGAAGTGGTTTCAATTCCCCTCCCCTTACCTGAGTCTCAAGGGGGACTGGCTCTTCCTTTGTGAGAGTGGGAGGCTCATCTGCCACTTCGGAGGAAGGCAGGGAGGGCTCTGGGGAAAACAGGTGGGTCAACAAAAATGCAGACCCAGCACCCAGCTCAGTGCTGAGTGAGGACAGAATGTCCAGCAAAAGAAGTCCCCACTGCCCTGTCAGCTTCCAGCAGTGCCAAGTCCACCCACCAGACCACCAAGAGCCCTGCAAGAGCCTTCCCTGAACCCACACATACACCTCCTCCCTTCCCAGCCCAGCACCCACCTTCCAGAGTCTCCTGCCCCAGGGTGGGAGGCTGCGAGTCGTCCGTGCGGAAGTCAGACGTGTGGGCAGGACTCATGGACTCGCTCTGCTGGGGACTGGGGCTGGAGTTGGGGCTGCTGTCCACCTTGAGCTGGTACACGTCAGACAGGGAGCTCTGGTTGCTGTTCTCATCTGCAGAAACAGCACCTGGTGAAGAAGAGCACCTTGACCCAGGGGCACAAGCATCTGAGGGCAGCACTGCAAGCTGGGGTCTTGCCGTGAAGGCAGAGCACAGTCAGAGAGTCAAATATTCACTGTTCCACATCAGCCCAAGGGCTGTCAGGCACAGGACTGCCCTCCAGAACACAGTGGGAATCACATACACAACTGGCCATGGGAGAGGGAATGCTCCTGCCCTGGGAATGAGAATGAGCACTGGCAAATCGCACATGTGCAGCTTGGGAGAGCCCTGGGCATCCGAGGGCAGGAATCTCCTGCCATGTACCAGGGTTTTGTTCCTCCTCTGTGAAGCAACACCAGGATCAGTGCTCAGCACCTGTCTCCCAGTGAGGAGGCAGGCCTGGCACACACCTTTCCAAACTGCAGACCTGCAACATAACCTCAACGCATCTCCTGGAAATGCCAGCACACTCCCGATTTTCCTTAGCCACACGAAGAGCAGAGGCTGGGCAGAAGTGTACAATCTGCTCCAGCAGTGAGTCCGGCGCTGCTGGAACCTCTCCTGACTGTACAGCGCCCGGACCAAGAGCAAGGCCAGGGACATCCTTTGCCCCTTCACACTAAGGTCCATGGAGGTTAACTGCTAGAAAAGCAAGCTTGGCTGCAGGTGGCTACTGGCCTCTCCCCAGCAGAGACTGGAAAGGGGAGAGCAGGAAACCCCACTCCTTCAGTTGGCTGTGAAGCTTCCCACAGAAGATACCAGAAACAGCCCGTTAAGACTCTCTGATAACAAAAATGAACAGTTTGGGCAGGGACAATCCAGAAGTGGATCAGCCCAACTCCCAGCTGCTGTACAGCCTCAGAGTCTTTCCCCACATTGAAGGGAGCTCAGCCAGACCCACCTTGGAATTCCAGAAGCAGGGAGGAGTTGGCAGAGGTGTCAGCTGGGAAGCCATTGGGTTCTCGGACGGTGCTGCTACTTGATTTGGATTTCTCTTTCTTGAGGACAGAAAGAAAAGCACAAACACAAGGTCAAAGGAACACAGGTTGCTCCAGAGGAGCCATTCCCCTTTCTGTCTCCAGAAGCCCAGAGGGATGTGCTCAAGCTGGCCTTTTCCCTTGGCTTTAGGGGCACATTTCTAAGTGAGAGGCAAAACTCCATCTGTAAAGAGACTGGGAGTCAGGAAAGAGAGGAGGAGCTGATGCCCAGGGGGCTCAGCAGGGGCTTTATAGTTCTGGGGGCCTCAAGTCGGCTGAAGGGGCTTGTTGGGGCTGGGGGGGGGGAGGAGGGGGGCCAAAAAAGCCTTGACAGGGGCTCATGGGGCTTCAGAAGGGGCTAGGTGGAGCTTGGGTGGGCTCGGGGGTCTCAGGGCACCTCGATAGGGCAGGGGGGACTCGGTGGGGCCTTAAGGGTGCTCAGCAGGGCTGGGAGGGCTCAGCAGGGGCTCGGTGGCTGGCTCGGGAAGGCCTCAGCAGTCGACCTGGAGGGGACTCAGGAGGGTTCGGAGGCGTTCGGTGGAGCTGGGAGGCTTGGAGGTGGCTCGGGGGGCTTCGGTGGTCGGTGGGGCTGGGGGGGCTCGGCAGAGCTGGGGAAGGCTCAGGGGTCAGCTTAAGGGGAGTTGTTAAAGGGGCTAGGCTGGGCTGTGAGCGGTGGCTCCCGGCTCGTCTCCACGCGCGGTACCCACCTCCTTACTGTCCGCCACCGGCACCCACTTGAATATCCGCAGGGACGTATCGCCCACCGTCACCCACTTCTTCTCCCTGCGAGACACAACGCTGACAGGCCGGGCCGGGCCTGCGGCACCGTGGCAACAAACGCCGCCACCCCGCCACGTTCCGGTTGGCCCAGAGGAGCATCAATTCAGCAGCCCGCAGCATCGCCCCGCCCGCCGCGCTGTGACGGGCCGCACCACCCGCCCATCACGGCCACTTCCGCCCCCCCCGCCCCGCTCCCATTGGCCGCCGCCCCCCCGCCCCCGCCCGCTGGTTGGGCGCGCACTCCCGGGTCGCACCCCGCGGCGCGGTGATTGGCTGCGCGCGGGCCGCGGGGCCCTCCCCCCCGCGGGCCCGCCCTCACCATCTGCGGACGCGCTCGATGGCTGCCATCACCTTCTTGATGTCATCCTTGGCGCGGCTGCGGGTCTCGGCCCGCACCGAGCGCCCCGACATGGCGCGCGCAGCACCGCAGCACCGGCCCCGCTGCACCCGCCGCCGCACCCGGCCCCGCGCACGCGCCCTGCGCGGCCCGCCCGCGCGCTGCGCGTCCTGCGTCACCACGCCGGACACGCCCCGGCTGCTGCGCCTGCGCAGGCGTACCCGCCCCTCCGCGGGCGCGGAAACGACGCGCAGGCGAGGCGACGGTGCGCCGCCATCTTCCTTTGGGGCAAGTCCCGCTCCACGCCCCACTGAGACCACCCTGAGACCCCGGGCCGGGGGAATTGGGGCCACCTTGGGCCCGCTGCACCGTTACAGCACTGCCCCGTCCCCTGCAGCAAAAACCCCAGCATTTAGCATCAAAGATTGAGCTTAGGCAGCGCCCCTGGAAAAAAACCTACCCAACCAAAAAACCTACCCTAAATCCACAAAAACCCCATTTCTAAGCTCAGGAAAACTCGTAGGCACTGCCTTAGCAATCACTCCCATAGGATATTGATGATCCAAGCCCGTGGGAGAAAACAACACAAGACTGTGATACTGTGAGTCCCCACTGTCCACAGCCCGGCCCTGCCCCGCCCATCACAAGAGCACACAAGGAAGGACCGGGCACTCTTTTATTACTGCTATTCACAGTTATTGAAAAAAAACCATCCCCAAATGCAGAGCGCAGCTGCTTCCTGCTGTACGGATAGCTTAGTGTTTCTTGCCATAGATGGCAGCCAGCGCTTTGCGAGCGCTGGAGATCTGCTGCTCCAGCCTCTCCCGCGTGGCTTTGTTCCCAGTTTTTTTCAGGATGGCCTCCATCTCCTCCACCACAGCGCGGTGCCCGGCAGTGTTGTGGAAGACACAGATAGCACGGTCCCCACAGGACACGAGATAGCGGCCGGTCGTGTCAAAGGCAAGGTCAGCGATACGGTGGCTGTGCACGCCAAGAAAACGCTCCTCCTCCTCGCCGCGCCGTGTGTTGTACACCACGATGTCTGTGCCGCCTGCCACAGCGACCGTGCGGCTGTCAGGGGACAGGGCAATGCGGCACGGCTCCAGCACCGCACACTGCCCTGTCAGAAGCAGGTATGGGTCCTGCTGCTTCTTGTACTCCACATCTGTGTCCCAGAACTTCCACGTGCCATCCTTTGACACGGTAGCCATCCTGCAGCCACGAGAGAGCACGGTGAGTGCATGGAAAAGGGGCGGCACCTCTTACCCTGCCCCGCCCATGAACCAGGAATACTCTGTGGAGAGAGATCTGTTCAGAAGCGTGAGTCTGTACACACGTACAGTCCGCGTTCTCTTCCCAAAGCAAAAAAGCCTTCCACTAGACCAGGCTGCTCCAAGCCCCTTCCAGCCTGGCCTTGAACACTTCCAGGGATGGGGCAGCCACATCTTCTCTGGGCAACCTGTGTCAGGGCCTCACCACCCTCACAACTAAGGCTTTCTTCCCAATATCCCTCTGTCAGCCTGAAACCATTTCCCCTTATCTTGTCACTCCAGGCCCTTGTAAATAGTCTCTTTCCCATCTTTCTTGTCAGCTCCCTTCAGGTCTTGGAAAGCCACAATTACATCACCTGAAGCCTTTCTCTTTTCCAGGCTGAGTAATCCCAACTCTCTCAGCCTTTCCTCACAGCAGAGCTGCTCCATCCCTCTGATCATCTTGGTGCCTCCTCTAGACTCATTCCAGCAGCTCTGTGTCCTTCCTGTGCTGGGACCCCAGAGCTGGAGGCAGCTCTGCAGGTGGGGTCTCACCTGAGTGGGGCAGAATTCCCCTCTCCCCTGCTGCCCACACTGTGGGATCAACCCAGGGCACAGGGAGTTTCTGGGCTGGGTCATGTCCAGCCCTCACCCACTAGCACCCCCAGGCTGCTCTCCATCTGTTCATCCCCAACCTGGATTGATACTCGCGGTTGCCCTGGTCCAGGTACAGCATCAGCATTTGGTTTTGTTAAACCACATGAGATTCCTATGAGCAGGGAATACACAGGTGGCACGAGCCAGATTTGGCTCCCCAGGGTGGTGTTTTACTCCCCACAGCTCAGTGATACAGCTGGTACACCCTGAAAGAGATAAGCTTACATGTCCTGAGGGTAACTCAGAACAGGTAACACACACGTACCTCCTTGAGTCGTTGGAGAAGGAAAAGGATTGTACACCAGCAGTGTGGCCTTTCAACTCAAAAGCCCTGGTCACCTCCCTGAAGTCTCCGTTCTTGCCAAAACACACCTCCCACACCTTCACATCGGGAGTAAAGCCACAGGATGCCACAAACCTACATGAAGGAACAAGCAGACACTCTTGAACAAGGAGCTGCCTCTTACACAGGACCTGAGCAAGGCAGGGCCGCAGCTCTGCAAACCTGTCCTGACTCCTGCACTCAAGTCTGGTCAGCTGAATTTCCACTTTTCCCTGAAACCTGGCTGGTAAAGGGAACACTAAGGAAGGGCACCAGAACAACTCAGGAATGAGAAACTCTCTGGTCAAAGTAAAGGAGCTAAATGCTTTTGATCCCCAAACTCCTCACACCAGGAGCAAGGCAAATCATCCTGTAGCTGCAAGTGATTTTCCCGATAAACAGATCTCCCAGAAATAAAACCTTTAATTTTATAATTAACCTTTAAGAGGTCACAGACAAGTTCAAAGTGATGTTTTCTTTGCATAGGCCATTTGCTCTGTCCCACCTCTGCTACCTGAGGCCAAAGCTGTTCTCAGGTTACCAGAACAGCAGCACTGAGGCAGGATGGCAACACACGAGTGCTTAAGCCCACATCAGCTCCATCTCCCAGGGGGACAAAATACCTTTTTAAACTCAGTGGAACCCTCAGAAAATTGCATTACAATAAAACTAACTGCCGATGGTCTGAACTGATGCTATCTTGTGCAAAGGAGCAGCCTGGAATCCTGCCTGTCACTCACCTTCCACAGGGTGAAACTGTGGCATAGGCATTGTTCATCTGGTTTGTGTTAATGCTGGCCAGGACTTCTCCCTTTGGGCTCCAGATCAGGATGGTGGTGTCACTGGAAGCTGTCATGATAAACTTCCCTGGGGAAAAAAGGCAAAGATCAGGAGAGCCCCCAGACCTAACACTGCCATAGTCTTAACGAAGCCCCAGGACAACCTCTCCCTGCAGCTGGAGAAAACCAACGGCAGCACCAAAATCCAAGGAGTGTCAGTCTCCTGGGACAGAGTAAAGAGCAGTATCAGAAGACTCAGTTCCTGGTTATGCCTCAGTACTCCCCTGGCTCCCAAGTAGACAGCAGGCACTGAGCCCACGTGTGCCCTGTGCTCAGGACCCTGAGCCCCACGTGCAGAACTCAGCACTGGGCTGTTCCATAAACAGGCACAAAGCACACTCCACCTGACCTGCATGCCCAAAATCAGCTCGAGAATAAGCACCTTTCAAGCTGTGGATTGCAGGCAGGCAACTGAATCCCAGTCACACCACCATGATCCATGGTTGCTGGTTGTGCCCATGCTGGACTCCTGCTTGTTCCCACTTCCCCTTTGCCATCTCAGCCCAGGCAGGGAGTCGCCTGTTTACCTTCCAGCTAAAGGCAAACCTTGTTGCAGGTTTAAGTTTTCACTTTCACAGCTCCAGTCTCAGTTAACATCTTCCCTGCTCTCCTATTACAGAGGTGAACTCGTATCCACCTGCTTCCAACTGCCCACTGGCACATACCTGACAAATTAATCCATCAAGCCCTCACCGCTAACACATAATTTCCACCCACCCACCCCCACTTCTGTTCTAGATGATCCCAGAAGTTCAAGATAGACCATTTGAACTCACTAGAGAGATTTCTGACTGGTTAAAGAGAGACTGGCGGCCCAGAGAACAGCGATCCTCTCAATATTGAGACCAGACCTCTTTGCAACAGCATCCCTGAAAATGTAAATTAAGAAACTGTGCATATCGGGGAGCTGGTTACAGGGACATTATCGGTGTGAAAATGACACCTTTTGGTTCAGTCAGTAGTAAATTAAGTAAAAAAAACCTAAGAGACTACAGAGTTCAGTAGTGGTGCTGTACACAGCCTTGAGAATGCCAAGAACTCCAACACTTTGAACCCAGTAGCTTCACAAGGAAATCAAAGCTGATCTGGAGAGGTGAGCAGCTCATTTCCATACCTGTCTCTGCAATCCCTATGTTAATGACAGGAGCCTTGTGCTTCTTTGGAAAGTCCCCAGAAGTTGCAGTGAAGGTGAAGCTGCCATCATCCTTCTTGGTCATCTTGTAGACACGAATAGTCTCAGCATTGGCCAGCCAGACAATGAAAGCCCTGTGGAGGGACAGGCTCTGAGCCTCAGCTCAGCCCAGGTCACTCAGGGGCACCTGGGAAGAGGGATATGCTGGCAGGTAAAAATATTTACAAGGGCACCAAGTTCTCTCCCTGTGTTGGCTCGACTGCAACACTGAATGAAAAAGAACAGAATTTATTACCCACACCAAGAAACAAGATCACTTCCTCTCTTTCTAAAAGAGGCCACTTCAAAAAGTCAAAACACACTTTTCCACCAAATTTCCCACCCAGTGAGAGCTCCCCCCGACCACCGGAGAGGCTCAGCAGCACATTCCAGCTGCAAAGTTAGCTGGCAGGAACCTCAATAGACACCTTCCATGGGTGCAGCAAGCTCGGGACTGGGATATTTGCCCTGAAAACCATATTAACCCACCAGGAGCTGGACTAGATGATCTCCAGAAGTCCCTTCCAACTTGAACTACTGTGATTCTGTGATTAAGTGCCATCTGCTTTCAGGAAAGGCCTCGGATCAGTGATACTGTGATGACCCAGTGAGAGATGCTGCCTGCACCCATGCCAGAGCAACACCACCGATCCCACCGCAGCTTGGCCGTGAGACTGGTGGCTCTGCAGGACATCCCGGTGCCGGTACAAGGTCCGGCCGTACCGTGAGTCGGGGCTGAGGCGGACGAGCTCGGCGTGGTCCAGCCCCACGTTGGCGCGCAGGCAGCGGTGCTCCCGCCCCGCCAGGTCCCGGGTGCTCCACAGCCGCACCGTGCGGTCCTCAGAGCATGAAGCCAGGTACTTGCCGTTGCTGCTGAAGTCCAGGCAGGTAACCGGGCTGCTGTGGCCCTGCGGACAGAGAGTGGTCACGGAGGATGAGGGAGAGAGTGGGATGGGAGGGGGGCGCGGTGGGACACCAGTACGGGGGTAGGAGGCGGACACCGGCACCGGAGGGAGAAGGGAAACACCGGCACAGGCGGGACACCAGTATCGAGAGGGACACCTGCACCGGCCCCGGCAGGACAGAGGCACCGGAAGGGACACCGTCACCGGGGAGACACCAGCCCGGGCATCGAGGTGGACACGGGCATCGAGGGGGACACCGGCCCCGGGCAAACGCGGTACCTTTAGGGCAGCTACCAGCAGCCGGTGTGCGAAGCTGTGCTGCCGCTGCTTCTCCCTGCGAGCCCTCGCCGCCGGCTTCGCCTTCCGAGGCTCCTCCGGCCTGGCATGCCCGTTCGCCCTGGGCCCTGCGGGAGTGGAGGGGCCGGTGGGTCCGGTTCAGCTACGCTCCGCTCCGCGCTGCCCGGCGCCCCACCGTCCGCACGGTACTCACCGTCCTGCGGGGCGACGGGGGTCTCCCGCGGAGCGGAGCGATGCAGCACGGCCGCCAGCAGCAGGACAAGGACGAGGAGGATGAGGACGATAAGGGCGCCCGGCAGCCCCGACCCACCCAGCGCCGCCGCTGTCTCCATGTTCCCGCCGCCGCGTCAGCGACCGGCACCGGGGGGGGGGGGGGAATTTTCGTGTGCGCATGAGCGGCCCCAGTGATCCACGTAGGGCGGTCCCTAGTGGTGGTACTGCACTCTCCCCCCCGCCTCGGCCGTCCCCCTTTCCAGCCACGGACACCCCCCAGCTCCCCCCTCCCCCAGCCCCGGACCACCCCTTCCCCCAGCCTCTCCCCTCACTTGCCCCCAACCCCGGTTTCCCTCATCCTCCCCCAGCCCCTGGCCTCCTCCCAGTCCCGGCTCTCACCCCTTCCGGTCTCAATCCCCCTCACGTCCTGGTCCCCCTCCGCCCTTCCCGGCCGTGCCCAGAGCGGCCCCGGGGCTGAAGAACCACGAGGGGCGAGGGGTCCGTGGGACAGCAAGTTCTTTATTGCGGGGGGACGGGGTGGGGACAGCCCTCGCGCAGCCCGGGCTCCCCACGCGGGTGCCCGTAGGACACCCCGGAGCAGTCAGGAGGAGGAGGAGGAGGAGGAGGAGGCGCCGGGGCGTCCCAGCGCCGCCACCGCCCGCGCCGCCTGCTCGGGGACACGGGCCGGGTCGCTGAGGATGGAGGTGGAGATGCTCAGCTGCCGCAGGGAGCTCAGGACGGCTGCGGGGACAGGGGACAGGGCTGGAAGGCGTGACCCGTTCTGAGGAAGACGGTGCTGCCCGGCCCCGCTCCAGCCCCCGGAACGGTGGGACTGTGCGCTCCCGTAGCCCCAGTAGACGCGGTGAAGGGAAACCCACCCTGAGGGGCTTTGGGGAACGCTGAGCCTGCCCTGCCAGGACACGGGGTTAGGGTAGGGCACTGCCGGCTCACCTGGGGCGTGGGTGTGACAGGAGCACAGAAAAGCACTGAGCACGAGCCCCAGGACATTCCACAGATCAGCCCTGCCATCCATCAGGACACCCCTGTCCTTTTCCCCTGTGCCTTTCCCTCAGTCAATGGCCAACCCAACATGCACGGAGTGCCACAGCCAGGCACAGGGCCACCTACTTGGCCGAAGCGCTGGGAGGGAGCAGTGCTGGTCCAGCCAGGCGAGGGATGTTTGGGTGAGGCTCTCCATGCTGGCTGTGGACACCATGCCATTGAAAGACTCAAAGAGGGGCCGGATGATGATACTGAACTGGTGGGATCAGAGGAATTAAGGACCAGCTTTGCCATGACGATGGTCTCACTCCTCCCAGGTGTGGGCATCACCCTCCTATGGCAGCAGGACAGACTTTCTTGTCTGGACATGGAGCAGAACTGCTGGGGCTGCAGGACGGGCCATGGAACAGACCTCCTGGGTGCCTTCCCAGCACAGCACCCCACCTGGCACTAGCCCCAACTGCTGGGATGATGGCATGAGTGTCACCTGGGTAGTCGGTGGAAGAGATGCAAAACCCCTGTCATGGCTGGGGCTGCCAGAAAAGGTTGCCGAGACAGAAGACATCTCTTCCAGAGCAGGTCAGGGAACCAGCTAGCAAAGTGCTCAGGGGCAAGGCAGGACACCAGTGTGTCCCATAATCTACCAGCCTGCAGGGACCAGCCTGGTGATTTTATGCAGGCAGTAATCCACACAGATATCTCCACCACAAGCATGTCCTGGAGCCCATGTTGGCTTTATGATACCCCGTGTCTTGAGGAAGGAGCTCCCCAGCTCTGTATCGGAAGTCACCTCTGCCAGACATCCTGTGCTGGATGGGACCATGGGCAGCAGTGCCTTTCATCCCTCTGCCACTTGGGATTTCACAGACCTCACAGGCTCTGCCAGTGAGTCCCAGTGTGTCTAATCCCTGCTCACAGAGGAGCAGATCCAGCCCTTTACCCACAGGTTCCTTGGCCCTTGGTCCTCTCCACCCCTGTGTTTCCAGGGTATGCCATGCAATCACCAAGACCAAGCCATCACGTCCCTAGCTTTGTGTCTGGACCTTTCCTAATCCACGGCTACTGCCTCTCAGAGCCAGTTCCCATGTCATCAGGGGCAATTCCCTCTGTAAGCTTAGCTCCACTTCCCTTCTCCCTGAGGACCATTTATCCAACTGGTTTTGATCCTTTGTAGCAGAATATCCCTCCTAACCACAGCACCTCAGCATCTTCCTACCATGTGACCTTGGCTGGGAAACATCTCCCTGTGGTCTCCAAAGCCCTCAAGTCCTCCCAAGGTTGAGAGACCCCAAAGACCCAGTAGCAGCATATGAACCAGAGCACCTTGTGTCTGGTGGAGGGTCAGAGGGAGCAGCGGGCACAGGCCCCAAAGGATACGATCCAGAACTTCCAGTTCTGCAGTGTGGAGGAGCGAACATACTCGTCGAACAGTCTGCGCATGTGGTCAAAGCGCTGGCGCGTGATGGGCACCCCTGTGGCCGGCAGCTGCTCCTGGCACAGGCTGTGGGGCACAGCCAGTGTTGTGGGGCCGTGTTTGGGAGGCTGGGAGCCACGGCGGCTCAGCAGGAGTTGCCAGCCAATGTCCCCCTCCCAGCGCAGGTATTGGGACCTGGCCCCACTCCAGTCCTCCCGCAGAGAGGGTTTGAGGAGGGACAGTCAGCTGGGAGGTGCTCCAGGGAGACCTGCTGTGTCCTGCTGCTGTCCTGGCACTGCTGCTTGCCATGCCTGGGAACCCCAAAGCAGGCAGTGCTCCCCTATCTCCCCCCGCCACGGCCCCCTTACTTGATGGAGCCATTGAGCTCCTCGATCTGCTCCCGCAGATGCTGCGCTTCGTCCTGCAGAGCTGCCCGCTCCTGCTGCAGCTTGCAGATGTACTCGGCTGTCTTCTGCAGGGTGGTGGCCTTGCTGACCTGGAGGGCCATGGGGTGAGAGGGGAAGGGGGCCCAGACTACCCTGGCACAGCCGCACTGTGCGCCTGCTGTGTGCTCCAGCCTCCCACACCACAGGCTGGGGCGCAGGAGAGGAGCCCTGTGCTGTGGGTCACAGCAGGGATGCAGTGTCTCCGGGTGATACGCCATGTCCCTGCATGCCCAGGGCTGGCCGTGGGTGCTCACCTTGATGCTGGGCTGAGCACTCAGTGTGCTCACCAGGCTGTGCAGCATGGTGAAGCCCAGCTTGATGTTGAAGCGTCTCTTCTGCTCAGCAGAGATGTGTGTGATGCGGCGGCTCTCCAGCTGCAGGTCAGCACCGTCAGGCACCTCCCAGCAGTGGGGACAGCCATGGGCCACCAGCCCCACTGGGGACAGGCTGGCCCAAAGCTTTCAGTGAGGGTGGATGGTGTCTTGGGGGCAAGGAGGAAAGGGGGGTGCATATGGAGCTGGCAGCTCCTGCCATACCTTGCTGGACTCAGGCCTCCCTGGACGGGACATGGGGTGGTGCAGGGAGATGCTAGTGCCCAGCCTTGCAGTGGGTCCCGGGGAAGCCTGGCTGGGCTTGGGCCAGTCACTGCCTGAAAAAGGGAAGGTGCTGCTATGAAGAGAGGAATAGCAACAGCACTCATGACAAGGTGACACCAGGGTCCTGCATTGGGATGGGCAGAGAGGGGCATCCCACAGTGCTGCCCTCACCCCAGGACAAGCCACCCCACTCAGCTGATGGGGATGCTTCACTTCAGCCTCCAACCACACATTATCCCAAATCCCACTCATTTTACAGCTGCTCAGAAATGGGAAAATCTGGGATTTGACATTTTAAATTCCCATCATTTCTTGGGCTGCAAATCGCCTGGAAAGAGTCATGAGGGCAGCAAGGTTGTGGTGTTCAGTTCCCAACTGAACTAGGAACAACACCAGAGCCTGGTTTCCAGCAGCCACGCTGGTTTCTGCGGGTGAAAGCGGATGCTTCTTGCTCCAAAACCAGGCTCCGGGGTTTCAAAACCACAGTCCGACATTTTGCTCCATTTCTGTCTTTTCCTGTTTCTGCTTTTGCTGCTGGAGAAAGAGGCAGGTGAAGGGGCACAGAAGGAACCCTCCGTGCTCAGCTGCATAAATGGAAATAGCCAGGATTGAAATGAAAATTCCCACAATGTTTGGTCCAAGCTCTCTGCAGGAACCCCAGTGCCCTGTGGAGCTCCTTGGGGTGCTCCAGACTCACCACAAGCTGAGCTGGGGGACAGCTGCTCTGCCTTGGGGACTCGCAGGGGGCCCAGCTGCGTGCCCACTGTGTGCAGCACCACTTGGGAAGGGCTGGAGCTAGGAGCCAGTCCTGGGCTCATCTGGGCCATTCTGGAGAGGAAGGTGGCAGGGACTTTGGGGACAGTGCTCTGCTGCTGGGAGAAGGCAGAGGGAAAGGGATTTGGGGGATCAGCACCCAGGTTGGCCATTGCCCAGGCACTGGCAGCCAAACCCCCACGAGGGGATGGGGAAGGGGGATGTGCAGCCCCATGCCACCATCTGCAGGGGCAGCCCCAGCCCCAGGGCCCCAGGAAAGGGGTGCTGCAAGCAGGATGTCACTCACCTCTGCCTTGGTTCTTTTACAGGAGAAAAAACTCAGGCAACTCCTGCCACCCCCAGCCACCCAGCCACGTGCCCCCTCCTTCCCTCCATATCTGTCCAGCCCACAGCAAAGTGTGACCCCCAGAGCCCATCTCCATCCCTTCCCCAGCAGCAAGGAGAAGGCAATTCCCAACCCAGGGGGGTGGTTGAGTGCTTACCGGGGAGACAGGGGCCGTAGGCATGAGTCCTGCATCCATCGGGCGAGGGGTATCCAGTGCCAGGTCCTGCTTGGCTGAGGGGGCAGGGAGCAGATGGGTGATGCTGCATGGGGCTGTTGGGGCTGGGGTGGCCTTTCCTGCCCCAGGGGACAGCCAGCCCCTCCCTGCACCAGAACTGCTGGATTGCCCCAGAGAACAGGGATGCACTTCTGGAGGGAGGAGGTGCCTGTTCTCTTCACAACAGGGATGTTCTCAGGAGCCTCGTGCAGGCAGGGAGCCCCAGCCCCTCCTCAAACAAGCAGAGGGACATGACAGTGCCCATCACACACCCATGGGCAGCATATCAGGCAGGACACCAGTGACCCTCTAACCCATTGTGCCAACAGGGCCATAGAGACCAGACAGGAACTTCCCATCTGTGCCAAGTCCTGGGGCTGGGCCTCATCTCCCTCTGAGGACACTGAAGCCAGGGCGATCCCTCAGGCATGGCTTCACCCCTGGGTTTGGAACTACCCCACTATGGGGACCTCCATGTGCCCTGCCCAGTATTCCCTGTGTCCCAGCCCCAGGGAGAAATGGGGTCCCTGCTCTGATCCCCACAATAGCATGCCCCCCACCTCACCCCTGTGTCCCCCCAAAACCCCCCCAACCCTGTTACCTGCAGTCAGCAGCTGGCTCGGGCAGGGGTTGGGCTCGGGCAGGTGAGACAGGGGGTGTCCTGGCAGCCTCCTTGCCTTGGTGCCACTGGGCTTCGCCTTGGGCCGCCCACCCCCACCCTGTGGCAGCCCCTTGTGGGGGGCAAACCTGGGGTTGCCCAGCAGGGCAGGGGGCAGGAGCTGGGAGGCAGCAGGGCTGGGGTACCCCTGGGTTCCCATGCCTGTGGCACAGCCCAGCCCTGGGATGTAGGGGGTGAAGCAAGGGCTTGAGAGAGGGGAGGCAGGGTGGGTGACAAGCGAGGGGTCAAGTGAACTGGCGTAGGGGAACTTAGAGCGGGGTGTGGAGGCAGGGGAGAAGGGGGGTTCCGGGCTCAGCAGTGGTGCCCGGGGGCATTGGATGGGGGGGACATAGTGGGGTGCTGGCGGCTCCAGGCTGAGGCACTTGCCAGGGAGGTCGTACTGCAGTGTGGGCTTGTGTCGGAGCTGGGGGCTGAGGCTGCTGGGTGCCACGTCGGGGGGTTCGGGGGGCAAGGGGGCCAGGGGCCGCTCAGAGCCCAGGAAGGCGCTGTGGAGGCTGAGCTGGGAGGCACCACTGGGCTGCAGAAGACATGGCAGGGTCAGGGCAGGTGACTGGGACACCAGTTAGCCGTGGGCTACAGGCTGGGATCCCACTCACCTGGAGAAGGGTGCCAGGTAGGAGCTGGGCCTCAGGGCTCGCAGGCAGACCCTGAGCACCCATCAGGGACGCCCCACTGCTGAACAGGGGCTCGCCCGTGGGCAAGAAGCAGGATGGATCCTGGTATCCTGGTTGTGTCTGAGATGGGGGTGGCCGGTGGCTGGTGAACATTTCTGCAGGACCAAGTGGAGACACAGTGACCGGCATAAGCAGACCTGCCCAGAGAGGAGGGGGACACCCTGGGGCACGAGGGGTGGAACCATACCCTGTTACTGGCACTCTGCACTTTTTGGGGCCAGGGCAGCTCCAGCAGATTTGCACTCAGGGCTGGCATTGCCACATGCACAGGGGCAGGAAAACCCACCTGGAATGCCACTCAAATGTGGGGACCCCATCCCTGACACCCAGCTGAACTCCACATGCTCCAGCCGCAGAGCTGTTCCCAGGGGTATGTGTTGCTGTATCAGCCCCAGGCTGGGGCAGGGACTATGACACCCTGGCTGGAGGGGCAGCCACAGCGGAGGGGCCGGACAATCAGGTCACGGCATTCCCAGGCCACGGGGATGGTCCCCTGGAGTGGTGGCAAGTTCTGTGCTGCCCGCTCCAGAGCTGCAGTGCGTGCAGCCTGTGGCTAACCACATCCCATGGCCTTCCCGAAGCCGAGCCGCGTGACCCTGCTGTGACTCCCGCTCCCTTCCTCTCTCCTTCCCACAACCCTGGTTCTTCCGCAGGCCCAGACACCACAGCACAAAGGGCTGGCCCCACACTTTTGGCAGCTGTCTCCCTGGGCACATCAGCCCCATGAATGCCTCGATGCAGTCCCTGCATCAGTGCTGGCTCTGGCATCGCCATAGGGAAGGTTCTTCATGGAGAGGATGACTGTGGGACAGGGATGGCACTGCTGGCTGCTTCCCTGTAGGATGGATTCACTGGGTTTGCTGCCTGGCAGCTCCTGGCACAGGCTCAGTGCCTGAGCAGCCACCGGGCACAGGCACTCGCATCTCCTCTGGGAAGCACCCAGCTGTGCTCTCTCCAGCCCTTGGCTGGCACTGGCAGTGCCACCTCCAGGCCCTACTGCCAGTTCTGCCTGTTCTGCCTGCCTGGTGTGCACAGCCATGCTCAGAGCACTATCTGTGGTCCAGGCTCCAGCACCTGGGGTGCCCTGGCTGGGACCCACAAAGGCCTGAGACCCTGCTGAATCTATACCAGAGGAGCAAACATGCCAGCACTGTGGGATGCCACGGGACTGGGCACGGTGATGATTCCGGCATGCCATGCACTGCCATCTGAGGGGAACACTGATGTGAGACAGGACAGGGCCACTGCTGAGATGCCCCAGTCAGCCCTCAGACTGCCCCTTACCCCTGCCACAGCCATGGTGAATCCCTGACAGCATGGCAGGGCCATCCCTGCCCCTCCACAAGCCAGCACTCTGTGTGTGCTGCAGTACTGCCAGGCAGGAGCTTGGCCTTCCTGGGATGCAGTCCAGCCCCACATTGCCCCCACCTCAGCCATGCCCACACCAGGATGTCCCTGCCACCAGCACTGAAGCTCTGCAGGTATTTATAGGCATTTGTGGTACCTAGCCTGTCAGATTTGTTTGTGCCTCTCACTGGGCCTGTCAGACCCTCTTGTGCCTCTCACTGTGTAGCAGGGATGGAAGGTGGCCGGCAGTCCCTGGGAGCCCTGTCCTCCCTTTCTCCTGCCCCTTCCTCAGCCCGTAGCTCTTGCTCATGCTTCTCCTCACTGTCGTATCGCCCTGTTTCGCTCCAGGCAGTGTGGCATGGCCAGGGCGCAGCCCTGCTCAAGGGAGAAGAGCCTCTGCGTGGTCAGAAAACCACACCTTTGGTGTCCTGTTCAAACCTGGGGATGCTCTCCAATGTGATCGGGCCTTCCCAACCCAAGGACCCTCCAGCACTGGTCCCAGGCTTTGGGGAGAGCCCTGCAGTGCAGCAGGGCATTGCCAGCCCACGGGACGGGCAGCCCAGCCCCAGCGCCCAGCACAGATCCTACCTGGAGCATGGTGGCAGCAGGGCACAGGGCCGAGCTGCTCCCTCGCCTCCGCCATCGGGACTTCTCCATCTGCCTCATACCACACTCCAGCACCCGCTGCAGACACGAGATGCTTCCTCATTTGGGGATTGGTTTGCAGGCGCTGACTGACAGGCACTGAGCTCTGCCGCACCACCCGACACAATGACAGCCCTGTGACCCCATGGTGCCCACCCCGCATGCCTGCCCTGTGTAGCTCTGCACGAGGCTGCTGGGTGATCCTTGCTCCCAAGCCATGAAAAGCCATTGCCTGCCCTGCTGAAAAAGTGACTTTTTGGGACATAATTGGGTTGGCTGGCACCCAGCATTCCAGTCTCCTCTCTCCACAGCCCCAGGGGTACATGACGCGGACAGTGCTCAGATGTAACACATCGCCCAGGGAGCTGCTCCGTCCAGGACAAAACTCACACGGACAGGTCTCCAAGCAGCCCACGGGATGCTGCTCTGTCCCAGGACACACCAGCCTGGCAGACCAGGAGCCACAGCAGGACTTGGGACCCTCCCCAGCTCCAGCAGTGCCCCCTGGCTGAGGCACTGGACGTGGTCAGAGCAGGAAGGGACGTTTCCTTTTGATACTGTAGTCTGCAGTAAAATCATCCCATTGCCAAGAAGCGCCCTGGAGCAAAACGCAGGCCTTTTCCCAGGAAAAAAGCCAGCCTGACTGATGTATGGGTTCAGAGAGGCACCACCGTGCTCCTGCCATCTCCTGCTGAGCATGAGGCCATGCTGGGCCCTCAGAGAGGTGCTGGAACTGCTGCTGTGACACCATACAGGACCTCTTGGGGTAAGAGACACTTATCGAGTGTCAGTTTGACCCACTCGGAGCTGTCACACCTTCCAGCAACCGATGCCCGCTTAGGGCACCAGGGGACAGAAGGTGAAGCACCAGCCATGGCAACAGACCCTCTTCCCAGCACGGCTCACCCTGATGGGGTCTCTGGTTGGAATGAGTTGAGAGGGTGCTGGCAGGAGTCTTCCCACCTCATCCATCCCAAGAGCATCCATCCCAAGGGCATCCATGCCACCACCTGCCCTGGCACACAGCGTGCCCAGCCTGCTCCCCGCCAGCATCTGGTCTTGCAACACCCTGCAGCTGTATGGCGCAAGTACCCTTTTTTCCTCCTCCTGGAGGAAGTGGAGATGGGCCATGGAGCTCCAGGGTGCTCACAGAGGGGTCTGGAGATGCTGGTGCTGCCCAAGGCCACTAGCTATAGCTGGGTAGCCACCAACTCCCCACCGGCTCCCACCCTGCACAATGTGCACAGGCCACCAGCTCTGGCATGTTTGAGGGCAAAGCTGGTCCCCAACAGTGCCTTACCCTGGCATATGGGGACACTGCTGGGACCAGGACATGTCCCAGCTGACTGCATGGACACTCACAGCTCAGAGCCTGGCATGGCAGCACGGGGGAGTTTGCCACCGCCCGCTTGCTGGTGTTCCCTCAGCAGCCCCCTGCCCTCCAGCTGGACACCTGTGCCAGGTTTGTCTCTGGGCAGCCTGGCAGGGACAGTGACTTGTCCCCAGGGGATGTAGCACAGCCCAGTGCAGGGTCCCAGCTCCAAACCTACTGCCCAGGCTGTCTGGGCAGTGGGGTGAGGAGGGGACTCAGCGGAACCTACTCTCTAGAGGTTTCCTCTTCCTCTGGGGGACAATTGTCCTTCCTCTGTCTGCAGCCAAAAAGAGGGGCTTTGGCACTCCTGGAAATACCCTCTTTTTGTAGAACTCCCCTCCCACAGCTCCTGGCCAAGCCCTTTCTGACCTTCTGTGGCTCTGTCCAGGGGCAGCCAGGCACACCAAGGCTCTGCCCTCAGCCCCCGCCCATCCACGCTGCTTTGCCCGTGCCATTAGATGTCAGTTCTTTCTGCCTGCCTCAGCAGCTCCCACTGCTGCCAGGCCAAATCTGTGACCCCCCCCCCCCCCCCATTTTAGGCCGTCACAGGGTGCAGGGCTGGGTGGGATGTGCTATCGTATCCAGGCTGCCTCTTACCTGATATGTCCATGTCGTCTAGGCTGGGCTGCAGGGGTGCCAAATCCGGCTGTATCACGTCAGCATTCCCAACATACGCTGGAAGAGGGCAGAGCTGGAACATCACGGCCCAGCCACAGCATCCCCAAGACCCACCTGGAGTGCTGCTCCCACCACTGCCCTGACACCTGGCTGGCTGCCACACCTCTGTGTCACCCCAGAGTCACCCTGTATCACTGGGCAGGGAGATAAGTGCCTACCCTGTGGAGAGCCAGGGCCATCCCCTCCCACCACTCTGTCTATCAGCACCTCTAGGGCCTCATGCGGTTCCCAGGAACCCCAGTGAAAGGCTGATCCTTGGCACAGGACCTGGCTGGAGCTGCAGATGCCCCAGGGACATGGCCAGGTAGGGACAGCAGAGTGGTCATGGAAGCAGGATCTGCCCTGGGGGCTGGGGCAAAGTCCTTCATGATGCCGGTAGTCCCTGGGGAGCTCGGCCCTGGGACAGCGTATGCTGATGCACAGGGAGCCACAGGAGAGGGGGACGATCCCACCCTGCCCAAACACCCCTTAAGCATCCCCTCCTCTGGTGGCTCCTGCTTGGAGCAGGACAGGAACATCCACTCCCCCTGCCCCAGCAGGGCAGATGCCAGGGGACCCTGCCTGCCCAAAAGGACATGGTTGGCAGCTCTCAGGGGCTCAGCCAAGAGGCAGAATCCAGATTCCTTCTCCACATCCTGCTGAAGCATGGTCTGGGGCACCTACCATCCTCAGGGAGTGCCTGGTGAGTGCTGGGCATCTGTGTCATGGTGAAGAGGGTGTCAGATATGTCCGAGAGGAAGGTGTCCAAATCGAAATGCTGCCTGCTCCCGCGCTCCTCCTCCTCCTCATCGCCAAGCAGCATGGGCACTACGTTGCAGAAGAGCTGGTTGCACCATTTCTCCGTTGGCCTCCAGACATCCTCGTCCTGCATGAGGCAGAGCAAAGGAGCTGAGTGGACACCTTTCCGGGGTAGGGTCCATGTCTGGCTCCCCGGCTGCTCCCCCTGGCAGCTCCCATGCTCCCTGCAGCGTTTGCTCCCTCCAAACCTGAACACCTGGCACACTGCTGCTTCCAGAGGGTCAATCCAGCATCCCAGATGCTCAGCATCCCATTCCAGCGGGCTTATCGTGCCCTGGGGCCTTCCTTTGCCCTTCTGCCCAGTGCAGGGGTCCAAATTGTGCTCTCTTTTCTCCCATTTCCCACCCTTTCTCAGCAGACTCACCTGCTTTGGACTGGAGATCTCTCCCTCCCGGGTGGACTTTCGGAGCTGGAAGGAGAAGACAGCCTATGTCACCCCCCAGGCAGGGTGGGCCTGGTCTGGGGAAGGGCAAAGGGGGCAGAGCCCAGGGGGTGAGCTAGCATCCCCCTCCCATGCTGGCAAGAGCCTGTCACGTCCTGCCCTGTCAGCCACGGCTCCAGGTTGGGCACACTGTGTTCCATCCCACTGCTGGCACTGCCACAGGATGGGGAGCAGCACGGGCAGAGCCACTCACCCGCTTCTTATAGTAGATCCTCCACTTGTGGTACTCCCTCATCACCACCTCGATGCGGCGTTTCCAGTAGTTTCCCTCCAGCACGACAGCCTGGGGGGCAGGACAGGGGGTCATGGCTGAGCTCCCCGGCCCCAGCACCCCACAGCCAGGGCTGCTTTCCTTGTACCGTATCAGAAACACCTTTTCCAGCAAATCTGTGAAATGCAACGTGTCCCCAGGTCCCCCCTGTGCCACACGGACCTGCTGCTGCCCCAGAGAGCTGCAAGGGACCCTGCCCTACCTCTGGTTTTCGGTGCTCATCAGCCTCCATGCCCTCCAGAGGGGTGATGAAGCCACACACAGGGTTCTTCCTCCGCTCCACATCTGCACGGGGGAGAACACAGCTGGCTGTATCCATGTCCCATCCCTATCTCTGCACCTGTACACGGTCGTTCCACTGCCAGCCCCATCTCACTGGCACAGCCTGGCATCTGGCAGACAGAGTGGGGTCTGACCCATACTCACACTGGATGTACCATGCCCTCCATATCACGTTGTTGAGTCGAATTTTATCCCAGCAAAGCAGCCGCAGCCCCTTGAAATTCTTCCACTTTGGAGACACTAGCTTCCCACTGAAACACCAAGCAAAGGGGAAGCTGAGGAGCACCACCTTGAAAGATGCCCAGGGGCCACCAGCCTGGTGGCAAGTCAAGAGCAGGTACAGCCACGTGGCTCTGCTGCAGGTGCTTGCCAGGCTCCTGGGGGAGCACCCACAGGAGCATTCCAAACTCCTGCACACCCTGGGAGCAGCACAGACCTAAACCCTGAGCTTCACAGGCCCACAAGAGGCTTCTCAAACCCCTGGATTAAAGCACGGCACACTGAGGCATTGATTCCTTGATGTTTGAACCCCAGCTCTGAGGCGGGATCCCGCTGCCCCCACCAAGCCAGCTGTGTCCTGCCCCTGGGGGACAGGAAGGCAAGTCTCCTGACCAGGTGAGATGTGTGGTGACACATGCTGTAGTGGCTCTTGCCTCATCACAGTGTTTGGGCAGCTAATTTTGACCCTCCCTTTAATGCCAGGCAAGGCTTGGAAATGCTGCCTTCAGCTGGGGCAGTCAGGGGCAGCCATCGTGGTGGGTCTGGGAAGGCAGGACAACACTGGAGGATGTTCAGGATGTTAAGGGACACTTGCCTGTGCCCCAAGACAGACAGAGAGTGACACCAGCCCTGCCCTCAGCCAGAGCTTCCCTGGCGTCTTCTCAACACCCATCCCTGCAAACCTGCCCCCCCCAGCCCGAGCTGGGCTCCCTTCTTCTCATTTCCTGGTTCCCAGAGGCAGCTATGTTTGTTCTGCAGCTCATCATGGTGGTGGTGGTGATGCCCCTGATGGGACCTGCAGTGCAGGTAGCCTCATTTCACTCCTTGTCTTGTTTCTGTCCAGCCAGGGGACACAACACCTCATATGCAGCCCCCTAGGAGGTCCTGAGGGTCCTGCTGCCCCAGGAGCTCTGTGGGGGAGGCCAGGGTCCCCTGCCTTACTTTGGGGTCCATTTTACCTCTCTGGCTCTCCCAACAACATGGCATGGCCTCAGGGCAATGCCAACTGCTGCAGGGGTACCATTGAAAGCCAGCTGCAGGCTGCATGGCCTGGAAGGCCATGTCCCTCTCCAGCAGAGAGTTTGTACCCTAAAGATCTAAGTGCTGCTTTGACTCCAAATTTTCCTTGGTACATTCATGGAACAGGAAAGGTGGAGGCTGAGCTGGTGTCAGGGTGCTGTATCCCCTCTTCCCAGCCCCTCCAGGTGCCACCAGGCTGTGTCCCCAGGGAGGTGCTGGGGATGAGAGCTTGTGAAACCTCTAAGTGCTCTCAAATAATGATTTTGGTGGGTTCTGTTTTGACCTGCCTTGAAATCTGCCTCTGGCAGAGGGGGAGAACTGGGGACCCCCCCAACTCCAGAGCCTGATGCAGGGATGTGTCTGGGAGCAGGTGCAGGAGTGGATGGGGATGATCTCCCGAGGGAGACCTAACCTGACACACAGCCCCAGGAGCTGGGGAAGGACCTGTGACTCCAGCCTGCAGAGAGTTAAGCCTAACACTGACCACTCCACTATCACCAGGATTTTGAACTTTCCCCAGGTGCACAAGGCAAACAGCAAGATGGTGCCAGGTGGAGGAGCCAATGGAAGGGACAGGATTCCTGGGCACATGGCCAGATCTTGCTGGTCAAGGCCACGTTCCTCACTCACAGCCAGCTGAGAGGAGCAGCCTGAGCCTGTGGGACACAGGAAGACACCTTGGCCACACATGAGGCCAGTGGGCCATGGCTAGGAGTTGCTGTGGGGCCTGGAGGCAGCAGGGAGATGCCTTTTGGCTTTACCACCAAATGCCTTTTTTCCCCCTTAATGATCCTTTCAGTTTTGGGGCTTAACAGGCTGATCTTTGCTCCCTGTTTTGCCTTGAAAAGGGCCCCACCCTTCCCTGGGAAGATGGATGCAAACTCCACATTGAACCATGGGAAGGGTATAGGGTGCCCCAAACAGGTTTGGGGGTCCTGCTGCCCTACACTGTCACAAGGAGGGGGACACAGATCCTGCCACTGGCTACAGGGTGTTTGTGGGATGGGGTGAGGTGGCAACAGGGCCCAGCCTGGGTCCAACACCGGCATGGGTCCAGCAGCACCTTGCTTGGTCTGTGACTCATTTACCCATCCAGCAGTTTCACGTGTTGCAGTCCCTGATTTCATGGCAACACGGGTACTTTTCTCTTCATCAGCAGCAAGAGGAGCAGGGAAGAGAGGAGTGATCTGGAGAGATGCAGGGTTGCACAAAGAGAAATGAGCAGCAGCTGGAGGGGAACAGCTGAGCCGAGGGTCTCCTGGCAGGGGTAACCCTGATCATCCCTTCCAAGGAGCAGCATCCCCATGAGGCCATCAGAACCCCGCTTTGTTTCCTGGGCTGTGGGACATGGCTGGCAGAAGGACAGTGTTCACTGCAAGTCCTGAACACTCATCTTCCATTTCTCAGAAATTTTACTATCAAAAGCATGCCTTTTCTTGAATTTTTATGTTTTGAAATCCAGAGTCCGGAAAGAAAGTTAAAAATCTCACCACAGTTTTCCTCTAAACTGTCCCTTAAGTGAAAAATGGCTCTCTTCAAATCCACCTTCAAACTCTGCCATCTAAATGAGCTGGATTTTCACCGTGGATGAAACAGCCACTGCTCCAGCTTGGCTGCCTCCTGCGGGAGTTAGCTCAGTCCCAGGGTGATTTGGGGATAGTGTTGAACAAAGGTGTTGATAGACTGTGCTGGGAGAGGGGCCCGCTCTGTGTGTGTACTCCCAGCAGGAATGCTCTGCCTCTGGGACAGACATTTATTTACCTCCATGCAAAGACAGCATGAAGTGCCCCAGCTGAGAAGGGAAGGCATTGAAATCCTCTTGTAGAGTTGCCTGGGAAGCCAGAGAGAGCTGCAAGCCAAGCCCCATCTCCACAGCCAGTTATTTTGGTGGTGTCCGGAGGTATGACCCCTCTGTGCATGGGAACACCAGCACACCAGCCCAGCCCCTCTGCACAATCCTTGAACAGGATCAGCCCCAAAACCTTGGAGAATGACAGAAGAAAGGAGTGCAACTCCCTGCCACTAGTGACAGCAGAGCCACAGTGCAGCGTCGGTGGGTTTAGCCTGAGCATGAGCCTTTCCCACTCACCAGACCCCCTAGAACGGAGGTCTTCTGCCAGAAAAATGGGGTTGGATGATGAACTCCAGTGAGTGCGTCCCTGGAGTCTCTGCCTGGTGTTCACTGCCCTGTGTGAGCATTTAAGGCACCGTGAATTAGAGAATCAATAGCAGCAATTCCACCTCTCCCAGGGGAGACAGAGGCTGCCAAGAGGATGAATTAGTATGGAATTGGCACACGAGATGCCTTGTTTTAAATCACAAGAGGGGCTGAGTGGATACTCCAAGTCACTTCCCAGTCTGAAGAGGAGGTTAATCTCCATCACACTCTGGGAACAGCTTTGGGAAGCTGCTTCTGGAGCATGAGACAGATGTTGGCAGGTAAGATCATGAGTGACTGCAGTTTGCATTTGCCAATCTGCTCCCAGTTTTCCTTCCTTCAGGAGGAGGTTCCCCAGGTCAGTGATTCCCAACAATAAGTCACAGGAAGGGGTGTGAGCCCACCCAGGACACTGTGCAGGTCACACTGTGGTGATGGAGAGGATGAGCAGCTACTGAAGAAGCTCAGCTCCACCCTCAGCTTTTTTGGGTAATGAGACACAGCCAGGTGGGCTGCAGGCAGAAACAACATTCTAGGGAAGGATTCAAGGAATGCAGGATGTTGCAGGAGAAGGAGTGGAAAAGGATCATTAAGCAGGAAGCTGCTGTAAATGACCTGGAAAATAGGTAGAAAGGAACTGCTTCATCCTAGCCTTAGGAGGAAGACCTCAGAGAGAAGAGTTGCCTCTCTTTGGGGGGTCTGAGGGAACAAGTTACTGCTGGAAGCAAACCTTGATGTGGAGAGAGTATTTCTTTACCAGCGAGAAGTGATGCCCAGTCCTGACTATGGAGGGAAGATAAGTCATATCCCCAGGATGATTGCTCAGGCTGAGACAAGACTGCTACAGTGTCTGTGAAATGCACAGCAGGAATGCTGGAGTGGCGAGGAATTCCAGCTATAGCCATTGAAATATAGGGAAAGTTTAGTGAGTTGCCTTTGAAATGGTGTGAGCCCAGACAGCAAAGGATGGGTGGCTGCAGTAGTCACAGCTCACCAGGAGACAGGATAGTTTTCTGCTCTTCTCCACACTGTTATGGCCAAGTCTGGACACTGTGTCCAACGGACAAAGAGGGAGGTTCACAAACTGGAGTGATCCTGGAGGATATCGAGGTGGTTGGGGACTAATATGCATGACAGAAGAGGAGTGTGAGGGATGGGTTTGTTCAGCCTGAAGAAGGTGAAGAGAGAATTACTACCATTAGCTGTCCAAAGGAGGAGATGGAGCCAGGCAGTTCTCAAACTGAGATGCACTGTGAAAGGCCAAGGGGAAATGGACATGAGAGTCCGAACAGGTAAACTCCAAACTAGAGCCGTGGAAGGCTGTGGGAGAGGGGAAGCCCTGGGCAGGCTGGGCAGGTGATGGGCTCACTTCTTAGAGCTCCATCCGTAGAAGTGATGGCCCTGAGCAACCTGACCTGGCTTTGGATCTAGCCCTGACCTGCATGAGGGTTGGACGAGGAACTCCACAGGTGCCCCCCTTACCACACCTTACAGTGTTTTCTCCTTGGTTAGGAAGTTAGTCTGAACTTAACTGTGGGTGCTCTCCTGAGGGCTGGAGAGTATTGGGCTGGTGACCCCAACTGAGGCTGTGCTGCCTCTGGGAACCTGGCTGGGAGGGGAGGTGAGAAATGATAGGTGGTGCGGAGAAGTATCGAATCAGATGTAGAAGTGCACCAAGAGCCTTTAAACTCCATTTTCCCACCCTGATACCTTTGTCCAGCTGCTACCTACAAGTGTGTCAAAAATGTATTAGCAAAGGAAAGGCTGAGAGAGCTGGGGTTGTCCAGCCTGGAGAAGAGAAGACTCCAGGGAGACCTTAGAGCCCCTTCCAGTGCTTAAAGAGGGTCCGAGAGAGCTGAAGAAGGACTTTGGACACAGGCCTGGAGTGACAGGACAAGGGAGAATGATTTCACAGTGCCAGAGGGCAGGGCTAGATGGGATACTGGGAAGAAATTCTTCCCTGTGAGGGTGGGGAGGCCCTGGCACAGGTTGCCCAGAGAAGCTGTGGCTGCCCCATCCCTGGAGGTGTCCAAGGCCAGGTAAGTGTCCCACTACATAGGAGCCAGTGTCTGCACTGCCATGCTCAGTGCAGGAAGGAAATGAGCCATTGAGAGTCCAAGGGGTAGGGAGAACTGGAGCAATGGAGCCCTGACTGCAGTGGAATGGCCAGTCCCCAGTCACACACTGTACTCCAACTGCCAGAGCCCTTGTACCCTGTCTGTTTCCACTCTGCCTGGGAGCTCCAGAGCCCAGGGGGACACTGAAGCTGGCCTGCACCTCAGGAGTCAGAGCACTCTGGTGTGACAGTGTCTGCTCCTCGAGCCTCAAAGATGCAGGGCTCAGGTATGGAGAGAATGGGGCTGGGAGAGGAAAAGAGAGCGAGGCCACCAGTGTCTCTATGTCCCCTGTTTGTGGCACTCAGGGGTGCCCTGCCTGACCAGGAAGCATGATCCTCACCTGGGTCACCCCACACTGAGGCTCCCTGTGCTCCCACAGAGCACTGCCTTCCCCAGCCCCTTGGAGCAGAGCTGTGCTGTGCTGGCTGCTGGCAAACTGGGATGATCCCAACCACCACCTGGGATATGGTGACAGGTCAGATGTATACAACTGTGTGGGAACAGGTACCCTTGGAGCGCTGTTTCTATGCCCAGCATCCCCAAGCATGTCCCGGCAGTGACCATGTTCCCTATTGCATTGAGCGTTCAAGGACTTCAAGGCAAACCTGAGAGATTCTGGATGAGGCAACCTCTTCAAGGCTGCTTTTCTGAGGATTTGCTTTCACATGGTAGGACATCATCATTCTAGGTTTTCACATTTGGACGTTTTGGGAAAGCTGTGCCAGCAGTTTGGCACTCCAGCAGAGAGCAAGTCATGCTGATGCCATGCTGGAGAGAACTCAAAACCTTGGGGCTTGGCAAAGGAGGGGAGCTGCCTCCAAGAATGTGGACCGTGACTGTAGGGGACACGCTGCAGTCTGTCCTGTTGTCACTAAAGAGCTGTTACTGATCTTAGGCAATTTGGGTGGCAGGGGAACAATGCAGTCACCCATCTGATTTTGCAGGAGAGAAGGAGAAAAGCCTTCAGGAGACCTTGGACAAAACCCATGCAGTCATCCAGTCCCAAATGCTGCTGTATGCCATGGAATAACCTCAGGACATGGGGATAGAGTCAAGGACAGAAGGCAGGACTCCTGCTCTGGGCTGGATTGCCAAAGAACTGAGTGTTAGCTGTCCACAGGGTCACTGCTGCTCTACAGAGTGTGCTAGGTCTGGCCATGGGGGAGATACAGCCAGGCACAGTGACACCAGATCTCATGGGAAAATGGAGGAGAGTCAAGCTACATGTGAACAGAGGAGAAACTTCTGACCTGTTTCCATAACCAGCAACCCAACATCAGCTCTTTTTCCCTGAAACTCTCCAGGATGGCAATTTCTGAGCATATGGCACATCACAGCCCATGGAGAAGAGGAGGAGGATGTCAGATGGAAACAAATTCCTGGCTGGGCAACAGGGCTCAGCTAGCCTCCTGCCTTCAGCTAGCTGGGGGTCCGTAAGACACATGCAAGGGCTCTGAGACTCACCTGTACTCCAGGCTCATGCACTCAAAGAGCCGGGTGAGGGTCGGGTCGATACTCCGGGGATCAGCTGGCTCGGGCTCGGCACGGTGGTGCCGCCGCCGGGGCAGTGAGTCGCTGTGCGGGGATGACACCATGAAGTGGCCACTGTGGATGACCTGGGAGGAGTTCTGTGCCCCAGCGCTGGGTCCTGTGCCACCCACAGCTGCGTCCTCTGAGTCAGAGTCAGAGTCAGAGACGGGGCAAGGCCCAACAGGAGGCTCCAGGAAAGGTCCTGGTAGTCCCACCTGAGCTCCTGCCATTCCTAGTGCCTACTGGGGAGCCCTTATGGATCTGACCCAGCACTGTGATCCACGTCCCAGTTGAGCCGAAGCCCTACAGGCACTGCGTTGGCATCGAGCACATGCTGTAGTACAGTACAGGAGCACAGTACAGGACACCGGCACCACGCCTCCTCCTGGGCGCCTCCTCCACCCAGCCCACGCCGTCTGTTCCACGCTCCAGGGTTCAGTGCTTGGTTCCCAAAGGCAGATTTGCTGCCAGCCCTATTTATAGTGCTGGTGGTTGATCCCGCCCACGGCACACCATCAGCGGGACACGTCCAATGGCCATCAGGCACCAGCCACCTGAGCTTCAGCTCCAGGCCACCGTCCTGCTCCAGTAGTGTCCTGACAACTCCAGCTTTTAAGTGCCCCACACACCTGGGGAGGAGCACTGCGGGTCCCCTGTTCCCCCTTGCTGTGGCCAAGGGTTGGCTGGCAGTCGGCTCTGTTTACCCAGAGTTAATCGCTGATCCCGGGTGCCGGTGGAGTGAGGAGAAGGCAGTATTTACCCAGTGCCTCTGCTTTAATGGATCTCCCTGCACTTTCAAGGGAACAAATACAGATTAAGGGACACAAACAGGTAAAATTATAGCAACGGGCACTCAGCTCAGCACAAAGCAGGCCAAGGCACTGAGCCAAATGCTGAGCTGAGAAACAGCCCCAGGAAAACCTGCTCCAAGGTGTGACCCAGCAGGAGACGGGATGCAAACAGCAAATGTGAGAGAGAACAACTATGAGCTTGGGTATGGTGGGATTTACACACCTTGTGGTCATGCAGTCCTTAAAATCACAGAATCATAAAATTTTACAATGGTTTGGGTTGGAAGGGACCTTTAAACTCACCTCATTCCACTCCCCTTCCACTAGACCCGGGACCCCTTCCACTAGAACAAGTTGCTTAAAGCCCTGTCCAACCTGGCCCGGAATACTTCCAGGGACGGGGAAAACACAGCTTTTCTGGGCAACCAGTGTCACAAGCATTTGCTCACTGACCTGAGCCACAGAGGGACCCAGCGGATATAATTTCAGACTTAAACCACTTTTTTTCTCTCTAGTTCCTGGCAACTTCTTCCCCAGCCCCACATCCTGGATGGAGCACATATGCCTGGAGAGCACCCAGGCACAGATCTTAGGTACCTCCGATGGAGATACAGTATAAATGGATGGGATAAACCCAACATAGATAGCTGCAGGCACTGGAACCCTAATCCAGTTTGTAGATGGAGCTGAATACTTTCCATACCACCTAGGTGGGTCCAAGAAGGGTCAGCAGCTATCCAGGGTGTTTTCCAGAGCTGAAAGAAGAATATGCACAAAAAGCTGTTTTGAACAGCTTCTACACTGGTTGTTGCAAACCTCCCTTTGGAACTGTTTCTTCATTTAAGAACCATTTATTCATTTTCCAGCCAGATTTCTGTGGGTCTGTAGCTTTTTTTCCCCCCATCTGTGATTCCTTACAACCACCTCAGCCTGTCCCAAGCTGTCTGTCAAGATGTTGAAGACTAAAAGTACTGTCTGCATACATTTTAAAGCAGTAATGGGCATGTGAGTGTCCTGGGAAACTAATAATTAGGCAAGGCACAAGGAAACAAACATGTCAGAGATAGAGATACGGGATGCTCCTGGGGACAGGGTGGGATTTTGGGGGTGTCCTGTGCAGGGCCATGAGTTGGACTTTGATGATCCTTGTGGGTCCCTTCCAACTCGGGATATTCCATGAATCTGTGATTCTATAAATATAATGAACTGAGGAAGAGTCAACACAGTTTTTAGAGGAATGTTGTGACTCAGACATCTGTTCCAGCTGTTGCAAGAAGCGGTGGTGTGTGTGGACAACAGTAACCTGGTCAATATAATGTCATCCAAAAACACTTTGAAGAAGGTCTATCATAGAGTTTTCAGAGACACTGAGCTGTAACAGATCAACAGCTTGCAAAGATAAGGCAAATTGGTAAAAATGCAGAGATTTCCTGTTGGATGCTACAAGCATCTCCACTGGGGCTGGAATTTTCAGCGTATTCATGATATGGAGAAAAGGCTGCAAATTGGATGGTGACAGTGTTTCTGCTACAGAAAATAGTTTAGAACTGACACAGGTAAAAGGTGGCTAGAGAGCACTGCAGAAGTATTTCAGGCTACAGAGCAGGTGGGTGATAACATCAGAAATTAGAGTCAATGTTGAGAAGGATAAAGTCAAGCACATCCCTCACTGTACACCGGGGCACTCTAAATTAGATGAATGCCAGTCAAGAGCTAAAGGTGACTGTAAGCAGCTCCCTGAAAACATCAGCTGAAGGCTCAGGAGTGATTAAAAAGTAAAAAAGGCTCCAGATATTGCAAGGAAAATATCACTTGCCCCAGTATAAAGCAAGCTCACAAGTGTGTGTGGCTTTGGTGCCTGGCTCAGAAAAGATGGAGAAAAACTGGAAAACGTCACCGTCCTGGTTTGAGACCAAGTTGGAAGAACGTCCAAAATGAACATCCTCTGATGGAAGGCAGGTTTCAGCCATTCCTCCTCCACCAGGTTCGGGAAAAAAGTTTTTCCTCGGGGGAGAGTGAAAGGAAAAAAACTATTTATTTAATAGACACAATGCACAACGGGAAAAGAATGATACTGGAAAATAAAACCTCTCGCTGTGGAGAGAACCTGGTAAATTTCCAGAGTCCTTTGTGGGTGTGGCTTTCTCCTCTTTGGAGCTGGGTTGGCTTGGGCCCCTCCGGGCCGAGCTGTAAGGTCTCCCGGTGTGTTCTGGTATTGCTGAACAGTCCAGAAGAGAAGAAGAAGAAACCAAAGCCCCAGGACAACAAAGGAGCTTAACTCTCCATCTCTCTCTTTCAAGAAAAGGAGCCAAGAGCCGGGAAAAGCAGGAAGGTCTGTGTCCGTGGAGCACAAACTGCTTTGAAAAATTCATCTGGCTTTTTTTTTATCTCTCACACCCAGTTTTAAAGGCACAGAAAAGCACAGGAATCATGTCTGGGCATAGAGCGGTGATAAGGGATACACATCTTAAAGTAACCCCAAAAGAGTCACAGATATGAAGAAAATGGGTGGTTAGAAGTGGGAATGGCATCGCTGCAAGAAAAGGGATCAGGACTGTGTTAGGAAAGAGATGAATGAGGTGACAGGCACTAGCAGTGTAGACATGGATGCAGTAGGAACAGGGAATGGTTAGAGGTGGTTATTCAGCACTTTTCAGAGCTGGAGGTTGGAGTGGATGATCTCCAGAGGTGCCTTTCAACCGTAACTGTTCTGTGATTCTGTGTTTCTAGAGGCAGCAGGCAAAGGAAGGGCTGGCATGGCATGTTCATCTCAGGATGTTGTGAAACCAGAAGTCTAATCGGTCTTAATAAGGAATTGGATAAACTGATGGAGGACTGGAACTATTAAAATTCTTTGTGTGTCCAAAGCAAAGCTGACTGATGGGAGCTCAGGACACAGGCACAAATTCACCCTTGGCCTCCCATTGCTCAGGCGGGTGTTGTTGGGCACGGAGTGAGATCTTCCAGACCCTCAGGGTGAGAGGCATCCCCAGCTTGTCAGAGCCACCTAGGCATCTGTTCCTCAGGCCCATGCAAGAATGACTAGAGAAAGTCTTTGTATTTTCCATCTTTCACTGCAGATGAATAAAAGATAAGAAAAAAAGAGCAAATTATACCTTGTGCAAGCTCACCATGTTCCCTAGGAAACAATTCTGAAGTGCTTATTAAATCCTTTGAGAAAGGTTGAAAAATCCTACTTTAGGGAAATGTTGTATTCTCTCTGCCTGGAAAGAAATTTTCTGCTGTGTATTTTCTGCTTGCCCAGGGAAGATGTGGCTGCCACATGTCTGGAAATGTTCAAGGCCAGGTTGGATGGGGCTTGGAGCAACCTGGTCTAGTGGAAGGTGTTCCTGCCCATGGCAAAGGGGTGGAACCAGATGAGCTTTAAGATCCCAAACCATTCTGTGAGTCCATGATTCTATATCTATGCAATGAGTTTCTTGGTGCTTTTTTCCTTGGATGGCCTGGCTCTCATTCCCTGTTTGAGCAGCTGGTGCTGGCAGGATCTCAGCACTCCATGCAGCAGCAGGACAGAGAAAGAAACATGGAGAAGAAAATTGCAGCCTGCAGCTAGACTCCTTATAGAATATTTCTGGGCTCTCGTTGTCTGCCAAACTTCCTTCCCATAGGAAGCTGCCTGGCAAACCCTGGGCAAGAGCACCCTCTGGGGACCAGCAGAAATGTAATGGTGAGATTACACTTCTCAAATCCCTTCTTTTCACATCGACGTTGCATTTTAAGTGGGTTTCACGATGGTGATGTGTGCTCAGTGGTTTGCCAAGAAAGCGGAGCCTGCTGGGGAGGGCTGGCTCACCACACCCCATCTCTGTTACTGTGGGACAAGCTGAGCCTCCCTGGAGAGAGCAAGAGAGGCCTGAGGACACACAGCAGCCTTGGAGCTTGTAGGATAAGTGAGGTATCATTTCAAAAATCACAGAATGGTTTGGGTTGGAAGGGACTTTAAAGATATTTCATTCCAACCCTACTCCCATGGGCAGGGACACCTTCCAGTAGACCAGGTTGCTCCAAGCCCTGTCCAGCCTGGCCTGGAACACTTCCCTGGGCAACCTGTGCCAGGGCCTCATCACCCTCACAGGGAATAATTTCTTCTCAATATCCCATCTAACCCTGCCCTCTGGCAGCGGGAAGGCATTCCCCCTTGTCCTGTTACCCTAGGCCCTTGTCCAAAGTCCCTCTCCAGCTCTTCTGGAGCCCCTTTAGGCACTGGAAGGGGCTCTAAGGTCTCCCTGGAGCCTTCTCTTCTCCTGGCTGGACACCTCCAGCTCTCCCAGCCTGTCTCCAGAGCAGAGGGGCTTCAGCCCTTGGAGCATCTCAGTGGCTGCCTCTGGACTTGCTTCAACAGCTCCACATCTTTCCTGTGGTCAGGACCCCAGAGCTGGAGGCAGCTCTGCAGGTGGGGTCTCACAAGGGCAGATGGGGACAATCTCTTCCACTCAACAAAAGTCACACTGGTTAAAGATAACGAGGGGACATGGTGCAAAAGAGATTTTTCTGCATCATAAGGAGATTCACCATGAGGATGCAATATCCAATGGAATTGTCTTTCCTGACATGGAAGGGAATGCTGTGCTGGGAGCCCAGCACAGGTGGGTGGTGCTGCCCCTGAGCTGCCTCTCACGCTACCTGGATGCATGGTGGGTGCCCAGCCTGGAGGGGAGGCATTAGCAGAGGGTCCCTTTAATGATACATGTCCATGTGTATCCTCAAGGCAAGAGTGTTAGCCAAGAAAGAAACCCAAATGTTTTCTAAATGCAACAAGAAATTCCCAAGTTTGAGAGCCAAGAACATTTTATTTAGGTTATTGTCTCCTACACTGGGTTTAGTCTCCGTTCTGAGCTGACAGATGCCTATTCCTCCTGTCACACACCTCATGACTCACTGCAGAGGGGCAGGAGGCAGTAGGAGGCAGGAGAGAAATCCCATGTTTCAAGGCAGACATGCAGTAAAACCATGGTGTAAAAAATTGCACACAAGCATGACAAAGTAATAGAAGAATTGTTTTCAATGATTTTTATTTGCTAGCTCATGCCTCTGTATTGATGAGGAAACAGCTCTCATCTCCCTGAGCCAAAGGCACTCCAGGACTCACATGCCACTGGAGGCAATTTTAGTACATAAATACCATGGAGGTTGGAAGCTGGAATGGGTGGCATCTGCTGAAGGGTTCTGCCTTCAAAGATGAGGATGTATCATAGAATCATGAGGGTTGGAAAAGCCCTCTAAGATCATCACATCCAACTGTTCTACCAGCACTGACTCTGGGAAGTAATCACGGCTCTGGCTCAGGGAAAAGCTGAGCTGCAGTGGTGTAAACCCTCTAATGCATTAACCTCTTTGAGCACTTCAAAGGTCTGAAATAGACTTTCACAATTCAGACAGTTCTTTGAATACCAATTTATTTGACTATTTCACATCTATTATGCCTTACATGCAGGAGGTTCAGAGTGAGAGGTTGACTGTGCACTTTAGTATCTTAGCAAGATCTTCAGCAAAAATTAGGTAGTTTTCCTGAAATTAAGGATGTAAATTAACTGACAAAGCCACAGAAGTCTACTGGGTTGACCATTTCACATGTTATGTGAAGCCCACTACTGATCTGGAAACTTCTGAGTTTCCAAGAGACTGTTTCTATTATTAATGTAATTTAAATGAACTGACTCTGAACTAGAGGACACAGGCACAGCTGAGAAGTAGGGGAAATCTACAGGAGGAAGAAAAAGTGGAAAATGCCTTATTTTCTTCAGTAGCTACATATGACCAACCTCTGCAAAGACCCCATGGCACAACCGGTTTGGTTTTGCTTTGTTTGAATTCTTTGGAGAGCGAGAATTAGCCCCAGGTTGGACAGCAAAGAAATGAAAATGCAACTAGCAGTAGGTGGTGGGTTTGATGAGGATGGCCGAGGCTCTGCAGTTCCCCTGGCACAGGCTGCCCCATGTCATGCCCCCTTTGAAGTTCAGACGCACAGAATAACACGCCGAGTACCACCACCCACCCCCGGAGCTGGTGGCACAGTTCCCGCTAGAAGTGTCCTGATCCCGATCTTTAGCAGAGAACTTCATGTTGTCGTGCATGGTCGTGGTGCCCTTGGAGGCCATGGCATCCTCTGCTGTCCCCGAGTGCGCTCCCAGCCTCAGCTGGTAGCCCTGGGACTCATCACCCAGGCTGAACAGGTTGTAGTCTGCGAACTTCATGTTATTTGAAGCATCCCAGATGGCAAACCTGACCTGGTAGACCTTCTGCCTGGTGATCTGGTGGATGTACTCGGTGCCCAGCCAGAACTCGGTGTGCACATTCCCAAAGCCGTGTTTGTAGGTGCTCCAGGACTCGTCCCAGCTGACTGGTGTATCTCTGTGGTTCCTCTGGATGACGGTCCAGCCTCCATTCTCTCTGCTCATTTCACAGTAGACCACGATGGTTTGCATTCCTGTGGGCTGGATGATGTAGATGCCACTGGAGCTGCTGGCAGGGAGCTCGCTGCAGTCCTTGGGCCAACCTGGGACATGAGAGAACGTTGGAGGACCAACAGGCACAACACTCCAGTCTGCTGTCCCTGCAACCTGGCATCCACTGCATCCCTGGGGTCAGGAAGGAGGAAATCTCATTCCCTTAGCGTTGGACCCTGTGGATGGTTGTGAAAGCCCAGCTTTGCTCAGAAGGGATATCCTCTGTGGACTTGTGGCATGTAAGTAACGGCAGCAGAGTCCTCTGAGATCACAGAATCCCAGAATGGGTTGGCTTGGAAGTAATCTTAAAGCCCATCTTGTTCCACCCCCCTGCCACGGGCAGGGACATCTTCCACTAGACCAGTGCACTCCAAGCCCTGTCCAACCTGGCCTTAACACTTCCAGGGATGGGGCAGCCACAGCTACTCTGGGCAACCTGCGGCAGATCCTCACCACCCTCATTGTCTGACATTTCTTTCCCATGTCCAAACTGACCCCACCCTCATTCAGTGGCCTTCATGTTTGGAGTAGCACATGGAGTTCTGCTGAGGCGCTGGGCTGGCTGCTCCCCAGGCTGATTGCCAACCTGCCACCACTCTGCCCTCATTCCCTACACCCCTCCCTGTTCCCTGGGGGATGTGGGTACTTACTTCTGTGGCTCTGTGCCTGCCGAGGGTCAGCTGCCTGCTTCTGCTGGATGATCCCTCCAGCTTCATCTGCATCAAGAAAAAAAGGAATGAGAAGAGCAGCCCTGTGCCACAGCACAGAGGTAAGTCCAGCCCCCACAGGCTATTATTTCCAGCACTGAGTTTTTTATAGGACATTTCAACGATGACACTTGGCTCATTTTTCTTCCTGTGTGGTAGTTTTTGGTTGGAAAATCTTCTAAAGGATCAGAGACTAGGAACGGGAATGCTGCAGCCATCAAGCAGCTGCCTATTTGCTCCTCTCAGCAAGGAGCAGACGGCATACCTGAGTAGAACCACGGAATCGTGAATGATTTAGGTTGGAAGGGACCTTTAAAAGACCACCTAGCCCAATCCCCCTGCTATAAGCAGGGACATCTTCCACTAGAACAAGTTGCTCAGGGTAGTAGTGATGAGTACAAGGATGTACAGAGAGAGAAGGATCAGGAGGATATAGACCATGGGTGCTCTCAGACCAAGATCAGACTGCTTAGAGCTGTTGCTGTTGAACCTGCTTTTCAGTGATGAAGGATTCATATGTTCATTCAATCCATAAAGAGCTCCAGAAACCTTCAGAGTGTGAAGGTGATGCCATGAAGATTTTTTGCCTTTTCTTTTATACCCCTGTTATACCTTTTTTACAACTTCTGTATTCCTGGTGCTTTTTCCCTACATTCTTGGACTTGTTTGTCAAGCTAAGAGACTCAACGTTTGAGAAGCTTCGTAGTTAGGGATCGGTGTGCCCCAGACCCCAAGGTGCTCTCCAGAACACATTCTGTAAACTAAAATAGAACCATCCAGGGAAAGGCTCCTTGGGGAGGGGGACTCACTTGAGCCTCTCATTAAGGAATCTTTAATAGATATGCTAATTAGTAACACCTATAATGTTATACCCGATCTTTTAAGGGGTATTCGGCAGGGTGCATTTCGATGCACATCCTTAAAATAAATACCAAGATAAAATCCCTTTTCCCATTCTAACCATGTATGACTCTTGATTTTAAGACCAAGAAAAGGCATCAAAGGAGCTCACAGCTATGAGAGAACGATTCTCTGTTTAAGAGAAATCCCAGCACCCATCTCAGTAAGAATGGTTCCCTGAGAGCCTCTGGAATTGTGACCTCCATCAGTGGTTTGATGAGGTTTTGGGACTGTTTAGCCATGTGCAAGCTTCAGAAAGCATTCTGGTTAGTCACTTATACAAAGTCTCTCTGAAGTTTCAGGCCTGTGAATGGACTATACAAATATATGTGGGAAGAGAATATATAAAGGAAGAGAAACAGTCTGTCTAGAAAAAGCTGCCACATGCAATCTTATCAATAACAAAGAAGGTTGAATTACCAAATCTGGTGATGTTTGGTTAAGATATTAAATTAGAGGAAGATTTTATCAGGATCCTTTTATTTCCACAAGAGTATTTTCCACACCTCCCTTTCTGTGCAGAGGAGAGGGCTCCTGATGTTTGGATGAACAAAGTTTAGGGATGCAAGACAGAAAACACATACCAGGAAGAGGCCCATCAGAATGGATATTAATGATTTCATCCAAATCTGCTTTCAATCTTTCCAGGTTTTCGATGTGGAGAGCAAGAAGCGGGGATACAAGGGCCAGCATGGAGGTGAAGAACAGAGGACTGTAGTGACGAGCAGCTGGAGAAAGAAGATACACAGTGAATCCGGGAATGTGAATCCTCTGGAGGAGAACTGATGTGTTGGGTTGTGGGTATCACTGGTACATAAAGATACTCAGGAGCTAGTACAAGAGGGATAAACAAAGCGCAGGGACCTAAGACCTTGGAAAGAAAGGCAGGGATGCCCAGCTGCACACAAAATTCGCCCCATCCCATCCCATCCCATCCCACCCCATCCCATCCCATCCCATCCCATCCCATCCCATCCCATCCCATCCCATCCCATTCCACACTCACCCATGCTGTCTCTGTTGGGATCCTGTGGAGTGGGGGAGCCGAGTAGGTCTGGTCTGGTGGCAGCATGGCCAACCCTGATGTTATATAGAGCTCATTGGTGAGGTGAAGCAGCTGATCAAATAGCAGTACTCACCCATTCCTGGAAATTTATGGTCTGTTTGTCCTCTGCAGGTACCTCTCATGTACCATCTGTCGTGCTTCTGTGGTAAGGGTTCCTAGCAAATAGCTGCTGGGGTTCACAACAGGATTCCACAACAGGATTCCACAAAACCAAGAAAAGCTCTTGGTAACAGTCCTACCAGGGCCATGGGAGGGGCCCCTGGGGTCAGCCAGCAGGTCAGGGGGAGGACCTGCTGGTGCCACTGAAGCACTGGATGAAAATGGGGACCGAAAGCAGAGGGAAAGAAAGAAGAGACTCCAGCCTGGTGCTGGGGATTTACCAAAACACCCTGCACAGATGTGACCCAACAGCTGCAGCTGCTGCCTGATGCACTGGCTTTCTCTCTCTCAGAAAGCATCCGAGCTGGGGTGATGCCCACACACACACCATGGGGGAGAGTAGGTGAGCAGGTAAGCAGAGCCCTCCTGAGCCTGTTTCTCCCCCTCAGGACATAGGGGATAAGGGCAGGGAGTGTAGGGGAAGGGGCACTGCATGACCACCAGGTTTTTGCTCGGAGCTGCCACAAAGCATCCAGGGGTCAAGAATGACCCCTGGGAAAGGTTGTTGACCTTTGCCCCAGCCTTTGCTGATGAAGGGCACAAGGTATCTGTGTCTGCAGTCCAGCTTTGTTTGTCAGTGAGGTGAGATAGTCAATCCAAACAGCAGAACTCACCCATTCCTGGAAATTCATGGTTTGTTTGCCTCCTTCCACACACACCTTTTCTCACGTGCCAGCTGTTGTGCTTCTGTGATAAGAGTTCTCAGCTGCTGATGTTCACACAGAATTCCACAAAACCGACAAAAGCTACTGATAAGGGTTTTTCTTGGGGTTGTTAATACTTATGGGGTTTGAAGCCAAGCCATGTAGGGACATTCTGTCACCTGGCCAGGCCAGAAATCTCTGTTAGACACCCTCCAGGTCTGTCCACCTCACCTGGTGCATCACTTGAGGGGAGACTGTGCTCTGACGTTACACATGGGATTCCACACACACAGAGAGCAGCAAAAGGGCCTGACCCCTGCTTCCAGTGCCATATATAACCTGGGACTGTAGCATTTGTCTTAGACACATTTCTGGCAGTCCAATTTCAAAACAGATGAGAAAGGTCTCCCTAGCCCTTCCAGCAGCCCCCACCCTATGCTACACAGGAGCAGGGCTGGCTCTCTGCACTCAGCTGGGCACCAAGTAGCAGCCCCAAAGCCGAGGTGCCAAGCTGTGCCTGACATCCCAAACCATTGGCCCTGACTGCTGTTACCCCTCAGTGACATCTTCATCCTACAGCTATAAGGGAGGTCCCTGCAGCTGGGACCACATGGTGGTCCCCCCCCAAACACTGCTGGCCCTTGAAGAAGCAGTGACAAGGCATGGATGGTCTTGGAAGTGCGAGCCCAGCCAGGGTATCTGGAGGTCATAAGGAGAGCTGAATTATGGAAGGAGGAAGAAGAAGGGACCGAGCCTCCCCCAGATGGGGACCTGCATCCGTCCCTTGCTCCTACCCTGCCCTCACTGTGGGACCTGCTGCCCAGGAAACCATCATCTCCCAGCACAGAGAGTGCACTGGAGCCAGATGGACACCCAGCGCTGGTGATGGACACCCAGTTCCACCAGGACCACAGCAGGAGCTGGAGGTCAGACGGCAGGTCAGGGGGGAGGACCTGCTGGTGCCGCCCAAGCACTGGATGAAAATGGGGACTGAAAGCTGAAGGGAAGAAGGAGACAGAGGCTCAGTGCTGAGGGTTTACCAAAACACCTTGCACAGATGTGACCCAATAGCTGCTGCCTGATGCACTGGCCACGAGAGAATGGAGATGTTCTCTCAGAGAGTACCTGGGCTGGGGTGATGCCCACCCACACACAATGGGGGAGAGCAGGTTGGCAGAGCCCTCCTGAGACTTGTGGAAGGGGTACTGTGTAACACATCCCGGCAGAGAGCTCAGAGCTGCCACAAAGCATCTAGGGATTAGGGATGGCCCCTGGGAAAGGTTGTTGACCTCAACCCCAGCCTTTGCTGATGGAGAGCACAAGGCATCTGTGTCTGGAGCCCAGCTCTGGAGCTGATGTCTGGGCAGCTCTGCAGGGAGGAGGCTGAGACAGATCCAGCTGTCACAGAGGTGTTGTGTCATGCTGGGAGCCGGGGACTTTTGACAAACCACTTCCCATAGGAGTTATTCTCTTTGATCTCCAGATGACCCTAGTCTTCCTTCCAGTTCATGCTCCAGCCCATCTGTTTGCCTTTCCCCCTCCTTCAGCGATTTTATTGACCTGCAGCACTTGGTACATCTCCAGGAAGATTTTAACTCCTGGGCAGGTCAAATGAATTGCAGGTGATAAACGCCCCGCAGCTGGGAGATTTGGATTACTTTATTTTTCCTCAAGATAAAATCTTGAGGCCTCTTAGTATATTGAGCAAAGACAAGCCACCAGATGGGCACACAATGATTAATGCTGTGAGATAATGTGCTCACACAGAGGAGGTGTGTGTAGGGACAGACGTGGGAGTGAAGGGGCCCAGCGTGGACACAGGAGCAGCAGGACTGGCCAGCAGCACGGTGGTGATGGATGAGTCCTCCTCCTCTTTCTCATGGCTCCTTTCCTGCAGGACTTGCAGCTCCAGGGGATACAAGCAGAAATCCAAGCTGGGGGACAGCCGTGGAGACCAAGGGAGTGGGAACGGATGAGTGTGTCCAGCATCCATCCCACTCCTTTCCACCCTGCCATTTCTTTCTGGTTTGCTGCCGCTGCTGGGCTGCTTTCCTGCATTCCTGTGAGCTGCATCTTCTGCACCTGGAGCACCAGGTCTTACACAACAAGCTCAAGTGCAGGGCTTTGAACTATTTGCTCTGGATGTCCTTACACAGATTTACTTCTTTCCCATAAAAACATCCTTTTGCCTCTAGACCTATAGAAAAAAAAAAAACCCCAAACCACTTTTAGGAGAAACATGAGAAAATGTAAGCACAGGCTGTCCCAAAGCTGCAGCTCCCACTACCCTGGGAGCCCCCTGCTCCTGACTGTGCCCTGGCTCTGCCTTTCCTGCTCAGGCATCCGGAGGGCTGCCCAGGGATCTTGATGGTGATGGGCACTTTCCTCCCCAGGGTTCCAGGCTGGGGGACCCTGGCTTCACCGGGACCTTGTCCTCCTGCCCACCGTGGTGGGTGCCTGGGCCCAGTATGTGCGACCAGTTCCTAGGGTGGTGAGTGTGGGCACTGGGGAACAGCCAGGTTGGGGTGCAGCTACAGGGAGTGGTGGTACAACAGGTGTGAGAACGTCCTGCTCAATGCTGTATGGAAAATCATGCTATGCAAAGCCAATGTCCATAAAGGAGACAGAGGAGTCCTGCAACTTATTTGAATAAAGGGAGAGAGTCCACTGGGGCACATGCCCACGGGGTTTTCCCTCTCAAGGTTTTGGAGGACGCAGCCTCCTTCAATCCTAAACTCCCGGCCACATGTTGCTGTTGCCTGAATGATTTTTGCTTTTATATATTCTCTATATTCTTTACACATATATTCTAGTTCTACTGTTGTATAGTTACACAGTTCCTAGCTAGCCCCAGTATGTTTCCCCACCCTGATAGGCAGAAAGACAAAACACATTCCAAGGCCCCTATCCTATCTTGGTTCTTCCTGGGAACCAAGGTTGAGACCAGCTCTTTGAGACACATTTTCATAAACAACGTTTAGTTCCCATCTGCGGGGGGGGATTTGGAAAGGGGTTGAACCGGGAAGAAATTGCCTCACCACTTATGCTCCTAGTTGGTGATTTTCGTCAGTTATGCTAATTTGCCCCGGAGCTGGTGGCACAGTTCCCGCTAGAAGTGTCCTGATCCCGATCTTTAGCAGAGAACTTCATGTTGTCGTGCATGGTCGTGGTGCCCTTGGAGGCCATGGCATCCTCTGCTGTCCCCGAGTGCGCTCCCAGCCTCAGCTGGTAGCCCTGGGACTCATCACCCAGGCTGAACAGGTTGTAGTCTGCGAACTTCATGTCATTTGAAGCATCCCAGATGGCATCACCCAGGCTGAACAGGTTGTAGTCTGCGAACTTCATGTCATTTGAAGCATCCCAGATGGCAAACCTGACCCAGATGGAAGACCTTCTGCCTGGTGATCCGGTGGATGTACTTGGTGCCCAGCCAAACTTGGTGTGCCCGTTCCCAAAGCTGTACTTGTAGGTGCTCCAAGACTCATTCCAGAGGATTGCTGAGCTCTGATGGTTCCTCTGGATAACAGCCCTGTCTGCCCCGTTCCTCTCAGAGTACACCATGATGGGAGGCAGTCCTGTGGGTTGGATGATGTAGACGCCACTGGGGCTGCCAGCAGGGAGCTTGCTGCAGTCCCTGGGCCAGCCTGGGGCAGGACAGAGGAGGATTGAACAAGCCCAAGGCACAGACAGACCTGCGGCTGACTCTGCAAGACCAAGACATCACCAAGCCCTGCCTGCCCAAAGAGCACAGATCAGGCAAACCCCATCCTCACCTGAGCATAAAACGCCCGTGTCCTCATCATGCCCACAGTTGCACTCTTCCCCATGCCCGCAATGAGCCCACAATGAGGACCCTCTCCAGCCCATTGCAGTTAATGTCGTCCAGCCAGAGTCCCAGATCCTCTCCCAAACTAAACGCTGCCCAGGGCTGATACTGCATTCCCCCAGCCAAGCTGCCTACACACCACAGAAGCATCCGTCATGTCCCAGGAGTCATCACACACCGTTGCCCACATGCTGCTGTACCAAACCTCTATCTGTCCCAAGTACTGGTTGGAGCCATTCACCAATCCTGCAAGTCCTCAGAGAAAAAGGCCTCAAGGAGCTGTCAGCGTGTGGACACAGACACCATGAACAGGCTTGAGCAGAGGCAGGTCTGAACATGACTTTAGAAAGGCAGAGTCAGCACCAGATTGAGTGTGACAAAGCGGCTCAAGGAGGGATTTAACAGGAGTTAAATGAAAAATGTTAGCAAAGTTCTCCATCCTTTTTTCTCCCTTATATCCATGTAAGCATTGTGATGAGCTTCGGTACTTACCTTCCTGGTGTCGTCAACATCTGCACATCATTGTTCTCCACCTGCACCTGGCCAGGTTTGTGATGTCACCCCTTGGCAGAGAAAGCACAAGGTCACTGCAGGGACACAAGGACATTTGAGTTTGCCAGTATTAGTTGTAAAATCCAGTTCTCCAGATGAATCCTTGTTATTCCAAACCCAAGGATGGAAAAAATGAGATGACACAGATGTCTTCCCATCATCCTGGAGACATCTTCCAAATAGGTACTTCTAACACCCTTTAAAGCCAGGGAGTTTTTCATGCGCACTCACAGCGAGTGAAGCCCCACGGCAATGCGGATGCCAGGACTCATCAGTTCAGCAGAACAGCACTTGGTTTGTGGTGCTGCAACACTTGACAACAGCATCTTCTTCCCTCTGCCCATAGCTTGGAAATATTTTGAGGTCAAGGCTACTTGTCTCATGAAATACCTTCCCAGGTGTTAGGCAGCAAAGTGACTTTTCTTCCTACCCTGTCCTAGTAATTTGTCTGTGGCTACAGGCTTGGCAGGTCTCAAACAGCCCCAATGACAGCAATTACTGCCCCTTCCAGTTTCCCACACCACGGGGAAAAGCCTGCAGGTCCTCTCTAAACTTTCCTCAGGAGGAATTCAGCAGTGTCGTGGTCTAGCCCCATGGCCCCACAGTGGCAAGAAGTGATGGGTGGCCTAGGAGAGGCTCTGGTGCCTGGGGAACCTGAAGCAATTCTTCAGCAGCAACCCAGACCCCATGCCCGGAGGATGGGGTCACCAAGCTTCCCCAAAAAGGGAAAACTGATGGAATCGCAGCTTGACACTGTCTCCCCTTGCCCAGCACAGAGTGCTGCAGGGAGAGCTGTGGGATTGGGCCCTTGGATGGGCGTCTCCGGCTTCTCCCAGTTCCCCAGTCACAGAAACACAGCACATGTGAAGGAGCTTCCCTGCCCATTCCTCAGCCTAAAATAAAATCCTGGTTTTAGGCCAGAGCAATTTCTTACCATGTAGGGGACAGCAAAGAGAGGGGAGAGGACCCTTTCCCAAAGGGATCCTTGGATACCAAAGGAAAGGTGGTCTGGTCAGATGCAAAGGCCACCTCTAGGCCCAGAAGTGCCCACAGCACCCTACTTGTTGCCCATATGGGTACAAAGGAGCTCCCAGCAGATGGGAGGATGCCCCATGGCTGTGTCTGACCCAAGGCAGGATTTCCCCTTGAAGACACACAACTGCAAGCAGGTGTTTCCTACCAGGAATTTGGGAAGATTGGAGTTGAGCTGCTAAATAGGGTTTGGCTGTTGCACACTCTTGGTGCAGCTGCCTGTGCTGCAGTGCCAGTCCCAAACCCTTGACTCAGGAGCTACCAAAATGTGCTAACAGGGATGGTATTACTGTCTCTGATAGTGAAACCGTGACTGAGAATATATAAGGATGTATATTTGCATCTGGGATGGCCATGTACTGCCCGAGCAAAACCACCAGCCCAAAAACATGCTTCAGGCTCACAGGTATGGAGTAAAGCTAGAGCCTTTTGGTCCAGCTCAAATGCTCACTGATGTTGGAAAGAAACAAGATTCCATCTGGCATCTGGATTAACTTCAGGCTGGAGCCGGAGAGCTGACTTGGAGACACCTGGGGATGTCATCACCCACAGCAAAGAGCATCTACAGATGTCCCATGGAATCTGCACCTGTTGTGTGTGCTATGAGCCAGGAGCTGGACAGTGCTCACTACCTCACTGGGAGAGGGTCAGTGATGCTGGGGATGTTTGGGCACATTCCCTGGAAGCCTGTTGTTTTCCCACCCCTGAGAGCTCCTCAGGTGCTGCTCTGCCCACCCCACCAGGGCCTGCCTGGCAGGGACACGATGTCACCTCAGCACTGGGCAGGCAGCCAGTTCCACTGGAGTGATTGACTGAAATCAGTTAGGGAAAACAGTGACAGAAATTTTATCATAGTCTCCTTGGAATATATCGAAGCAGCATCAGGCTTCTAACAGGGTAAGTACCGTAAGCTGTCCTGCACAGGGGAGCAGTAATGGGATATGGCTTTATGCAGATGATGGTTTGATGTATCTGGGCCACTGCTAACTAAATCCTCCCAGAAGTCCCCTCTCTGTGGCTCTTCCAGATCCTCCAGCATTAATCAGCTCTCCTTTTTCTCTGAAAGACACAAGGCAATAGGCTGCTTGCAGCTCCAAATGCAAAGCCCTGCGGGAGCTCCCCTCTGGGGAGCATCAGTGGGGACAGCAGGGTGGCAGCCTCAGCCACCCACCCACAGCTGTGTCCTGCTCCCAAGTCCTGTGTTATTTATGGAGGCCCTCGCCAGCACAATGCCCAGACAGCTGCTGGCACGAAGTCTAGCATTGTGTGGTCCAGCAGGCATTGGGATGAGGGCAATCCCTGGTTTTGGATCCTGGCAGGTCTAGCATTGTGTGGTCCGGCAGGCATTGGGATGAGGGCAATCCCTGGTTTTGGATCCTGGCAGCTACCTCGGGTGAGGGGAGAGGCATGTTATGACCCACATGGCCAAAGTCACATTTATGATCAAACTGACCTTGGAGCACGTGGGGCAGAGTTGGCTTCTGCTGGTTCACTAGCCCAGAGGAGCAGCATGGGGTAACTGGGAAGTCTGGATTGCCATGGGAAGGATGGGGAAACTGAGAAATTGCTTTAAGGTGTAGGAACACATGAGGAAACAGTTTTCAAGCACAGATCCCAAGAACAGCTGACAGATCAGCAGGACGCTGTGCCCAGAGATTGGGCACACTGACTCCCTCCTGTGTAAGTACAGAGAGAGTCAATGACCCAGAGAAGGGCTTTGCAAACCACCAGGTCAAACACCTCCAAGTGTGTTCAGAAGCTGCTGAGAAAATCATCAATGCAGCACTTCCTCAGGTGCCCTCAGGCCAGGCAAGCCGGGGCAGGAGCCAGACCAGCAGCATGGCCAGCCTGAACAGACCCATGTGTCACCTCTCCCACCACTCACCATCTCCTCACTCCTCTGGGTCACCAACTCCTCAGTCTTGCTCTCTAAACACGCATGTACCAGACTTGCAAATCTGCTTGTCTCTGAAGAGGGAAAATCTGGGAACATCCCCAGGGACGCAGCTTCATCTCCTACCTGTATTCAATTCATTTGCTCAGATAAATCCCCTTAGTTCCACCAGGGTTTCAACAGAAGTGGAAAGGTTATTTCAATTGAGTCCAAATGCTTCTCTTTTTCCTCTATGTACACCTTTCAACTTTAGAACAGCTCTTTTAAGTCCCAGTTCTTCTTAACCAGCCTTCAGCCAGAGCCAGGCATCAAAGGAAGGACTGTCCAGCCAGGAGAGCAGGCCACCTTTTCGTCTCTAAGTTTGCAAAAGCATCACGAGACAACAAATTACATCTCCAACTAATGCAAATATTTCATGCTGAAAGGGTTTTTCTACAGCATCCCGTCTGAGGAAGGTCTCGGGTGTGTGCCTGTACATGGGTTTATCTCTTTGTTCATACTCAGATGGCATCTGGCATCTTACACCTGTGATGTAAAGGCACAGGTCTTTTTTATCCACAAAGAAGTACTTGGAAAGAAGTTCTTAAGGTTGCAAACATTTGAAGAACAACAAAGTTTTCCATCCTTAAGTAAAAGTGACCAAGAAATAACTGACAACTTCAGTTCAGCCTTATACAACCATAAGCATTTGCAAAGTCAAAGATCACAAAGCATATACTAAGGAACAGAATTTCAAGAGGGGCATTTTTAGAATTGCTTATGTGGTTTTAAAGAGAAAAGAGGTTCATTCCCCAAAGGAGTTTATGGCTTTACAGCATGACTACAACCATCAGTTTTTGGAGTGCTGAACAGAGCATTGTGACAGCACTTTTCACTGTGGAACTCTGCTTCTACACTAAAAATAATCCCGAGAAGTTTGCTTTCCTGCTTTTAAGGTCAGACCTTTCCCTAGAAGATTCCCCACCCCAGGGATGTTCTTATTTAAGATGGCCTTTCTGGTTGGATCTCTTTGGGCCCAGCTATCTCCAGATTTAGAAGCTCTGTTAAAGTATATCTAAGACCTGAAGCCTCTCTGCAGGTGCTCTCTGCAGCACCACTTTCCTAACACCAACACTGATGATCATCTTCTGAGTAGAACAGTAAAGGGAAGAACTTTGAAGCTGCAGCCCCAGACGGACACCTGGGACCTGAGGCACATCAGCTTGTGCTCAAGGAGGTGACATTGACTGATGTGTTTGTTTATGCCTTGTGGAGAGACACCTGAGATGGGTTTAACAATGGATTTCCTTGATGGGTTGGACATTTTGCTAAGCAAACAGATCGTTTCCCAATCATCCCAAGAGTGAAAGCCATTCTAAGTGTCTTCTGCTCTGTAATGGCACAGCCAAGCTTGCAGTAACCCAGATTTAGATCCCAAGTTCTTGCTGATTATCTCCAGTGACCTCTGTGAAGGGCTGAGTATTGCAGATGGCTCCAAGCACCCTTCAAGGAGCTGTGCCCCTTCCTCAGCTCCACTGTTCCTTCTTCAAGCAGAAAAATGCGCCCACTGAGAACATTACCTCCAAAAGACCAAAGGCAAATGAGTGTGGGATGGGAGACGGAGAGAGGGCACAGCCCCTGAGCTGGGCCGGGAAGAGGCCAGAGAGCCCCAGGCAGGACAATGATGACTTGGGGAGGCTGGTGAAGGCAAGGGAGGATGGGAGGGGAAGGAAAAGAGCAGTTGACGGCTGTGAGGAGCACGGGGTCCAACGGTGATTTCCATCATGCACTCCCTGCTGGAATGCTAAAGGCACCAGCCATGGCTGGGAAGAGGCAGCCAGTGGTAAGGTTTCATGACAGTGGGCTCCATCCTCACAAAGACCTTTTCACCTGGCTGTGATTAAAGCCTTCACACCTGGAGGAGCTGAAGCTGCATGGACCTTGCATCTCCAGGTCCTCTGTGGTGATAACTCCGTGACAGTGACACCAACCCATTGCTGGAGTTTGCGCCATCAATACGCACCCAGGAACACCTGCCTGCTGAGCAGATACTGTTCTCACAGCTCACCACTCCAGCTTTAGTATCTCCCATAACAGGACAGACCACCAGACCCTGCAAGCGTGGCCATTTCCCTCCCCAGCAGGGCCAAACAAGCAGCCCATGATGGGATTTTCCTCTTCAGCCAATCTCTGGTGCATCTGGAGAACAGCTGCACACACTGTCCAAATGCAGGACTGCCATCTCCTGGGCACTGGGAGACAGTATGCAACAGCCTTGGAAAATCATCCTGGAGTAACTCAGAGGTCTTGAGGCTGAGAAGCCACTGTGACGGGCAGGTACTGCCCATGAAGAGAAACCTAACCTTTGGGTGCCTCAGCAGCTGCAGGGTCAATGAAAAGCTCTCTGGTCAGTGTATGTTTAACCTGTGCCAGGAACTACACACAGTTTCCCAGCCTGAAAAATGACTGGGGGACACCAGACCTTCACCAGTCCTGCACCGACACTGGAAGGTTGCCATACCTCAGATCCCAATGGTTTGCCACAGAGGAACAGACACGTGGCTCCACGGTGGATGTGCAGGCACAGGCAGCTCACCCTTCCATCCCTCCCTTTGGTCCTGCCTCCCTCAAGTCCCTGCCCTCCCTCCAGCTCCCCCAAGGCTGTTTCCTGCCCAAGGACTAGCCCTGTGCCTGCCACTCCCCAGGGTCAGACCCCTGATGTGTCCCCACAGTGTTGGAGCTGCAGAGGGGCTATATTCACTCAACACTGCCTTTCAGCTGAGCATGCTCTTCTCAAAATTATACTGCTCAAATTATACTGCTCCCCAAATTCTCCCTCAGTTCATTACTCCAGTTTTCCTTCTCCTCCCCCCTTTGCCCTGCAGCCTAGAGAGGCAGACATACACCACGTAGAATTTCAGCTCAGATACTCTAATTTCTGACAAAATGACATGGAATGAAGCCAAGCTCTATGTGAAGTACCACAAGAACCTGCTTCACTGGCTGTGAGCTAACTGTGCTTTCAAGCTACTCCTACAGCAGCACCTTACAGGGGTAATAGGAATCCTCAACAACCATTCTTACACTCACTGATGGATTTATGGCACTAAATATCTGTTCTATCTGTTATCTGGGTACTAAACAGAATCCCAGAATCATGGTATGAGATGGGTTGTGTTGGAAGGGACTTTAAAGATCATCTTGTTCCATCCCCTGTCGCTACACCAGGTTGCTCCAAGCCCTGTCCAGCCTAGCCTTGGACACTTCCAGGGATGGGGCATAACTTCACTGGGAACATGTTCCATTGCAGCAAAATACTACTACTACTACCACCACCACCAATAGTATGAGTGGACACTTATGTTACAGCATTACCATTCTTTCCTGCCTGTTTACAATGCTATGGAAAATACAGTGGATTTTTGACTCCAGCAGACACTGTGCTCTGTGCTCCGTTATGCAACTGGTGTGTTCCAGGGATACTCACAGCACAAACTTCTTCTCAAGATTACACAACACCTCAAATGAGTGTGCACCCAGGGAAGTTAAAAGCTTTTAATACTTCACCAGCAGAAATGATGGGATCCTCATTCCCATAAAGCAATCCGGTAAACACACGATAATAATCTGATGATTACATCTACAATCTAGAGAATATCGTGCGAGATCCAGTTACTCTCCTATCTGCTAGGGAAACGAATAACACCATTAATTTTGTTGCTCCAAAGCATAACTGGTCCCAGTTCATACATCCCCTTGGGTCAAATCACCCATCATAAACAGCCCACCCCATGCAGGGGGGAATCTGAGCATCCATCTGCCTGACACAGGGCACGGTTAAGACTGGGTATTGGGAAAAAATTCTTCCTTGTGAGAATGGTGAGGCCTTGGCACAGGTTGCCCAGAAAAGCTGTGGCTGACCCATCCCTGGAAGTATCCAAGGCAAGGCTGAATGGGACTTGGTGCAACTTGGTCTAGGGGAAGGCATCCCTGCCCATGGCAGGGGTTGGAACAAGATATGTTTAACCTCCCTTCCAACCCAAACCATTCTGGGATTCTATGATTCTAAGCAGTTTGCCAGGGCTGCTGCTTCTCATCCCGAAGCAGCCACAACAGGGCTGTAAAAAGCAGACCTAGTCCTCAGGGCCATGAACAGCAGAAACTCAGGATCCCTGGAACACATTTGCACATTAAACAGAAATCCGCTTTCACAATCCCTGGGAAAGAAGTATGAGGTCACAGCTTCTGCTCTGACTGCTTTAGGCAGGCAGTGCTCGAGCTGCTGCCCCTCCAATCCCCGGTAAACGTTCATGCCACAAAAAACTCCCCAGACAACATTTCTTATAAAGAAAAAAAAAAACCCCATAAACTCACAAAACCCACTCCACAACTCTCGAATTTTTGTCTTCCCTCCAATCCCAGAAGCAGCACCCACGGCGTGGCTGGGCCTCCCTCCCCACTACCCTACAGTCCCCAGGCCGCGGTTCCCGCCTCCTCCTCCTCCTCACCCGCCCCGGAGGCCGGCCCGCCAGAGCCGCCGCTCCACTTCCCCGCACAGCGGAGAGACCCGGCGCCAAGGCGGCACCGAGGAAACGGTGAAAGGCCGCGCCGGCGGGCCCGGCCCGCGGCTTCCGGAGAAGGAGGCGGCAGCCGCCACAGAAACCCCCACAATGCCCCGCGCCAGGCGCGGAGGACAAAGCCCGGCGGGCGGCCCCGCCGCGGTCCCCGGATGGGCGCGAGGAGGGGCGGGGGCTGGGACGCGCTCTGATTGGTGACCGCGGGGCCGGGGGGGCCGGGGTGCGGTTTGATTGGCCGCCGCGCGGCAGGGGCGGAGGGCGGATAACGGGGGGCCACAAAATGGAGCCGCGCGCTGCGCCGCCACTTACATAACGTGACCTCTCACCTCACCGCGCCGGCGGGGCGGGGCTAGGCGGTACGATTGACAGGCCGTGCGGCCAATCCGCAGCCGGCGGAGCGGGCGCCCAGCCAATAGACTGTCGGCGCCGCGGCGCGGAGGGTGGGCGCTGCGGGGCGGGGCGGCACGGCCGGGGCGCGCGCGCGGGGCCGGTCCCGCCGCCCGCCGTGAGGGGGAGCGGAATCTCCCGCCATTTTTCAACCGTCCCGCCCGGGCCCCGCCGGGTCTTACCATGGCGCCGCTACTCGGCCGCAAGCCGTTCCCCCTGGCTAAGCCACTGCCGCCGGGGGAGCCGGGCGAGCGGTTCGTCATCCCCCACACGCAGGAGGCCTTCCGCACCCGCGAGTATCCGCTGCACCGGGGGGGCCGGGGCGGGTCCCGGGCCGGTGGGGCCGAACAAAGCGGTGGTGGGGCCGGGCGGGGAGTGGGACCGTAACGGGAGCGCCGCGGGCGCTGCACCGGGCTCGGCGGGGTCGTTGTTCCCTGAGGATCTCCGGAGCAGGTTCCAGGCGGGCGGAGGAAGCGGGACAGCAGCTCCGCGGGCTGGAGCGGACCGGGAGCGGAGCTAACGGGGACCGGGGACCGTCAGAGCAGGCTGTGAGAGCGATTCACGCACTCCTGGAGCGGGTGCGGACATTGGGGTCCCGAGGGTCAGGAGGACACTGGCACCGGAGGCTTCCGTAGTCCTTAATTTCTAGACAATTAAACAGCGGCAGGAGCTCTCCTTGTGTACATCCCAGGCGTTCATTCTGAGCATATCTCTTCCTAGGCTGCTTTTGCATGAAAACCACTTTTCTCTCTTTTTTTTTTTTTTTTATTTCTGCGTGTGACAGCCGTTGATCGCAGGAAGTGGCCGTGGGCCAGGCAGGTGACTGTCACGGAGCTGCGCGGCAGCAGAGCCACTGTCCGGGTCCCCAGCAGGGCTGAAGGGACAGGACCTCGGCGCTATAACCTGCAGACTTGCTGCTTCAGAGGCTGGGTTGGTGTTTTCTGTTACAAAGATCAGGATCTGAGTTGAGAACTAAGGAAGGGCTGTAAGTGAGAGGGAATGCATGGATATAGGAAGGAGGTGTTGGCAGTGTGGAAGACAAAGGGGCTCCAGAACTTCCACAGTCCCTGTGTTGAAGAGTGTCTTGTTTCTGCAGTGAGCAGAACAGGCAGAGAAAGCCCCTAGGAAGGATTAAGTGGCTTTTGAAGAGGAAATGCATCTCTCGAGTGCAGATAGGCATTGTTAATGCAGTCAGCCCAGTAAAACAAGGTTAGGTGGAGTGTTGGAGACTTGCTTTTTAACTGTGTTTCAAATTAAAGCATTCAGTCTGTGATGCCAACCTGCTCTTTTTGGTGTATGCAAACTGAAAGTAGCTCAGTCATCCACCTGACCAGGCAGTTCTTTCCCTGTGAGGACTGATCAGCGATCAAAAAGACAAGAGTTTAAGCCTAAATACTACTTTTGCAAAAGAAGATGTGTCTTTAAGGGTCATCTGCCTTGTCAGAACAGCACAGGGGAGTTCTGGGGTTCCTTCTGAGAGCACCGTTTTTTTGGGTGGCTCCTGTGGATCTTGTGAGTAAGTGGAGGACATGTTTCTGCAAACACTTGGGTGGTATTAAAATTAAGGGGAAAAAAGGATAGTTTCTCATCCTGGGCGGGTGGTGGTGTTAGCTGTATGATCAGAAGGAAAGAAAAAACAAAGGCAAGCACTGAGGTTCTGGAGAGATGCTCTTCTCTTGGAGGAAGTACTTCATGGGGTGCTGTGGGAGGCAGCCTGGCATGTTCTAGAAAGTTCATCTTGGCAGACAGACGTCATGAAGCTAAAAAGAGAAACCAAGCAATGCTGGGTTTCTGTCTTGCCTTGTTGACTGTGTATAATATATGCTAGGCCAAAAGTGGAACAGAAAATTGCAAATGAGCCAGTAAGCTGGAAGGAGATGTTACCCAAGGAACACTTGGAGGGTTTTTTTGGTCACTTCTATTTATCCTACATAGTGTTGGGGAGGTGTGCCTCTGGAATATGGGAAGGGCCTACTCAGAGTGTGCCAGGAGGTACCTGAGTCTTCACCCAGTGTTACTTATGCCAAGACCTGGCAGAATATATTCTCCTGAATTTTTTTCTATCTTGTGAAATTATTGATCAGCCCCTCCCCTAAAGACTGTGCAGGTTCTTATAACTGCACAACTACAAGTGAGGCACTTGTGGCACTTTTGAAAGACATCAAAAGTTCTTAAAGCTTTTTTTTGTTGTTACAATTTGCAGTTCCTGCAGATTGGGTCACACAAAAAATGGGGACTATGGTGGTGTGCATGAGGAGAGACATCTGCCCCTTAGGTGTGTGTTATGGAAGTGTCTGGCAGCAGTAGGAGTGGAATAAGCTCTGGTCAGCAGAGCTCAGGTGTTTATTTGAGTCTTTTTCCTTCGTAGCTTTATGTGGCTTCCTTTGACTGCCAAATCCTGCAAAAACCTTCTCAGAGAAGCCCTGCTGTGTAGAGCACTTTGCATCCTGGCAAAGCCTAGGGCCCTGCTAATCGTGTGGGTGCGGGGATGGCGGATTGCTGGGCAGCCAGAGATAGACTCATCCTTGCAGGAGCTCAGTGGGATCTGCTCCGAGCTACCTCAGGTGTCAGGAAAGTGCTTTGCACGTGTACAGTCCTGTCACCAGTGCAGCTGGTGCTGCAGTCTCCCAAATACCCAGTGTGCCCTAGTGAACAGGTACAGCCCATGCTCAGCTGTGGGCATGTGGGTCTGCTGCAGCATGGTTTGGAAAACTGCTGCTGGATCAGGAGAGATGCTGGGTTCAGAGAGCTCAGCCAGCCTGGGCTGTTCCAGCCAAAGTTTTGCCTTAGCTTCCAGCGCATAGTTTTGGGAAGCTGTATTGTCTCCTCGCCAGATAAAAGCCTGCTGTCTCTCTTTAGGCTAATACTTCTGTATGGTGTCAGTGCAGGGAAGAAGAGGGGTTGGGCCGGGTTTGGCAGGTTAAAGGCTGCTGCTCACATCCTCACATGTGTTACTGGCCAGACAAACTCTGCCTGGAAGGTGGCAGCACCAAGGCACTGTTCTGTCACGCTCTCCAATTGCAGAAGAACTTTGCCGCACATTCAGGGAGTAGTACCTTATAAATGTACCCACCTTTCTGGCAAGTTTACCTTCCTGGCTAATACGAGTGCAGACAATTCAGATACGAGTGAAACATTTTTGGAGTTGATATTAATGCTCTCCCAGAAATTACTAACTGAGGAAGAAGTAAACTTTTTATCTCCTCAGCAGCTCTTTTGTGCAGTGGATAACTTGGTTACTTTTAAACATCTTTCTTTAAAAGGGTCCCTTGTTTCTACTGTAATTTTGTTTGTACTTTAATTTTGCTGCCTTTCAGCATTAAGTGATCTGCAGTGGGATGCAAACAGATGTGATGTATTAACAGCTATGCAGTGGGTAGTCAGCAGTTTCATTTAAAATACACGTTATTCATAGGTTTTTGGGGAATGTTCACAAGTAGCTGGTGTCCAGGGGTTTTTTTATTTATTCCTGTGTTGGGAATTTTTGGCAATGGCAGCTCCAGCTGTGTAGAGGGATGGGTTGGTTATAGCATACCAGGGGCGTGATGACTTGCAGTCCTGGATCAGACCTGCTTAACAATCGGAAATTTCTTGGGTTTGTTTCCAGTCTGAGTGGAGAAGACAAACAGCGTATATGTAGTGGAAAGTTTGAGCTATAGTAAACTTTGCAAAAACATCCTCCTGCATTTTGGCTTTGTGCTGGCCCCAGGAATTCAAAGCAGGACCTGACCTGGAGGTTCTGGCAGAGCACAAAGGCAGGGTCAGCGCTGTGGGACGAGTCTGGAGCCCTGGGTAAGGAGTGTGTCCAGGGTCAGTGTTAGATGAGCTGACCAGCTGGAGGTGGAATTAAATTGCATGGAAGAGGCAGATCTGAGCTGAACAGGGAATTGCCATTATCTGTTGCTTCTAAATTCCAGACTGGTCTGGGAAATGTGAGTCCTGATATGGTGAGGTTAAGCCTGTTCTCATAGATGTGTAGAAGGAGGGGAACATTCATAGGGAAGAGTCTCTTGGATCTCCCATATCTACTGATATGAGAAATGATGTTAGGGGAAAAAAAATGTGTCATTCAATTATGTTTCAACTGGAGATCAGCATTTATTTGCTCTCCTTGCTGGAAGGAAGGGAATCTCTTCACAGGTTTAGATAGGAGGAACTTGATAAATGTCGGGGGGAAGTAGACCTTAATTTTATTTTCCAACTGTATATTAAATGTATGATTGTAGTTAGGTTTTTTCTAAGGCCATGCTTTGAACCCTTAAGAAGTGTGTCTTTCCTTTAGTACTCATATTGTGGCTGCTGTAAGTCCTGCATGTCTAGGTGGTGTCCACAGATGCATGGAAGGAAACCGAGGGGGAAATGCAGAGGGATTGTTGGATGAAGCTGGAGATGACTGCCACTCCTGCATTTAAGCTCCTGTCTGCTGTGAGGATTGGATTTGGTTTTAATGCTGCTCTTTGTGGGAGAGGCACAGGAATAAATAGTATTATGGTTGCAACTTAGTCATTATTAAAATGATGAATTGAATCATAGAATCTCAGAATGGTTTGGGTTGGAAGGGACCTTAAAGCTCATCTCGTTCTACTCCCTGCCATGGGCAGGGACACCTTTCACTTGACCAGGTTGCTCCAAGACCTGTCTAACCTGGCCCCAGGGATGGGGCAGCCGCAGCTACTTGGGCAATCTGTGCCAGTCCCAGGTTGCTGTAAATTCAAAGAGGATTTCTAGTTTCTTGTTTGATTTTATTTGTTACAGTTTTTTTCTCTCCTAGCTCAGCATCACTACAACAGGCATCAGAGTGACACTCCTGGGCTGGTCAGTGTGGCTTTGCAGATGAGCTCCCTGTGAGCTGTGGTTTTTCCTTGGCTCTGCTCCACCACCGTGATTACACTTCCTGCCCCCTGCCCCACAGCACCTCTTTTTTATTTGGAAAATTTAGCATCTTTTAAACCCCAAGGAGGGTAGGAATGGACCAGAGAGCTCAAATCATAGTGGGGTGATGACTTGTCAGGTCTGTTCTGCTGAGGAGCAGGAGTCTCCACAAGTAGGATGAGCTGGGACACCATGGGATTTCTGCTGGATTTTGCAATGTGCTTCAGGAAAAGGGAGTACTGTGACAGACTCTTCTGGAGTTGGCTCTGTTCCTGGTTAATATCCTTGCATAGTGCTGCTTGCTGTGGCTGCAAGTTACTTGTACATCAACATCCATAATGCAGCTGCTGTACCTCGTTGTGCTTTACCTTGGGGCTGTGAGAAAGCATCTAAGGAAATTTGCTTTGCTGGAGTTGTAATTCCTAATAGGAATCTTAAAAAAAGGAAAAAACCAGGTTGGTAGCACTAAAACATTCTTGAAAGACAAAACACGTGTGAGACGTGCTGAGCGCTTTGCTGTGGCTTGTGGCTCTGCTTGTGCAAGAGTGTAGAGCAATCTGCTGTTCCCACAAGACTCTGGGAATCGCTGCTGGTGCGGCAGTGGGCTGAGCTGTGCCTGTACCCAGCGTGCCTTATGCTTCGTGCTGGCTTTGCCACTGTAGAGCATATGCAGGAGGAGCAAAAGGTGCTTTTCTTGCTTCTCTTAGAATTTCTCCTCTTAACTTCCCATTGGAAGGCATATGGCAACTTGATCACAGGGCAGTTGTGATAATTGTGCCTGTGCATCTTCTGTCCATAGGGAGTGTGAAGTAGCTGCTCTCTGTTTACCTTGACTGTTAATCACCACTCAGGTGGAGCAGGGAGAACAGCCAAAGATGCTCACAGCAGAGTGGCTAACCCCTGTGACTTGCCCAGGCACCCTTTAATCATGTAATTCCACCTGGAATAACATAACCTTGAGGCAGGTTGTGGCACAGGAGTGTCAGCACCTGAAGGGAGCCAACAAAAAAGACAGGGACTTTTTACAAGAGCATGAAGTGACAGAACAAGTGGGAATGGATTCAAATTAAAAGAGAGTAGATTTGGATTAGGTATAAGGAAGAAGCTCTTTGCTGTGAAGAGGGTGAGCCCCTGGTACAGGTTGTCTAGAGAAGCTGTGGAAGTGTTCAAGGCCGGGTTGGACAGGGCTTGGAGTAACCTAGTCTAGTCCCTGCCCATGACAGGGGGTATGGAACAAGATGGACTTGTAACGTCCTTTCTGACCCAAGCTATCCTGGGATTCTGTAATTCTATGAAACAGGTGATGGAGTTGGTGAGGGAGATCCTCATGTTGGAATGCAGAATGCTGCTCTTGTCGGAAACCAAAGGGAAAAATGGCCGTTCCAGGAGTTCCAGTTTCAAATGGTTTAGGTTTTTTTCTTCGAAAGATCGGGGGTAATGGGCACCCTGGTAATTTGCATCTGGATTTTGTAACACCACCATAAGGCATTGGTGGTAGCAGTGCCCCAACAGTTATTGTCAGGGATTTAGTAGCAATCCCTGCTGTATGCCCTGCATGTGCCTGTGACATTGATTGTACTGTTTTCCAGTGTATCAGACTGGAAAAGATGAAAAGTAAGTTAGCAATGCCATGAAACCCTCAGCCATCTGTGTTCCCCTTGTGCAGTGCAGCTGAGCTATTGGTGGTGTGGAACCTTCTGTGCCAGGATGAGCAGGACAGGCATTTTGGCCTCAGAAAGCACCGGTGCACTGGATTTAGTGCAGCATCCTCATGGTAGTCATAGGGTCAGACTGTACTAAAGCTGTCCTTAGCCTTTGTACACTCCAGTCATAAAAGTTTAATTAAATATTACTGGTTTGTGCTATGGTGATTGTGCTCTCCACTGCATAAATCCTGTTTTCCTGAGCTGCCACTCTTACAGAGAGTACGAAGCACGTTTAGAGCGATACAGCGAACGGATCTGGACGTGCAAGAGCACAGGAAGCAGCCAGCTGACACACAAAGAGGCTTGGGAGGAGGAGCAGGAGGTTGCTGAGCTGTAAGTACCAGTGGAGACATGGGTTTGTACCTGTTTTTAGGTGTTGGGCATAAGAGTGGGCTTGGGAATGTGTGTGGCTAGTTTGTGAGGTGAGGTAAGGAGCTGTAAGGAGATCTGGGGATTCTGGAGTTGAAATAGAGTCCAAATTTTACGCCATCACTAATGCAGTTGGGTAATTTACTTATTTAGTGCTGTATCTTGGTATTGAACCAAAATAGTTCAGCATACGGCTCTTGGCATATTTTAAAGCCCCTTGAGTAATGGGAATATTTCAGAGGGGAAAATAACAAATCTTGAACAATGTAAAGTAAAAATAGAGTAAAAATAGTCTGTTGAAGTGTTTGAGATCAGCCAGGTCCACACCTGTAATTATTTTCTCCAGATCTGCTTTAGAGTTATTGCACTAAATAAAAAAAAAGCTATAGTGAGATTTTGGAGAATCTGCTCTACTTGAAACAACAAGAGTCCTTGCTCTGTGCAGGTTGTGTTCCTCTGGGCTGCTGTGGCCCTGACCACCTCCTCTAGCCCACAGGAATCCTCGGATGAGATTCAGCATGGCCCTTGTCATGGAAGTGAATTTTCTGTAAAAGTGCAAGTCCTTGTCTCAACCAACACATATAATTTACTGTGTGATTACCAAATTGCAGGAATTATGCCAAACAAGTGATGTATTTCTCCGTTCTGTCAACTGATGACTTGGACTTCTGTGACTTTTTTTCCCCTGGATTTAAACTGCAGAGAGTGTCAGCAGTACCATCTTCAAGGTGGAGCTTTCTGCTGCTTCTCTTCTCATTTCTGATAATTGGTAAAGAGTTCACAGCCTTCTCCAAAGGAGAATTTCACCATCATTTGTGATTACTCACGACCTTAAAGTCAACAAATAAGAAACCCATTTGCTAATAGTCCTAATTTCTTTGAGGGGTGACACACTACTGCCTTCAGGATTTGCTCCCCGGTGTTCTTGTTTGAGAGGGCAGTGCAGAGCCAGCTCCATAAACTTACAATCCTGAGTCAAAACCCAGTGGTCTAGTGCTGCTTTCTTTTGGTTATCCATGTTGGATTGATTGACCACTTCTGGAAACCTTAAGAAATGTCAAGGAAATAGAAACGGGAGATTGCTCAATAACAAATTTAGCTATAGTCTCTCTGAACTGGGGGGCGGGCGGGGGGAGAGCAGGGAAAGATTCTGTGCAATGAGATTTTGGTCTTGTCTCTTTGAAAGAGGATGAAAAGCTTCCCAGGCAGTTTGTCTGCTTTAGTACCTGACACTAAGCTGGATAAAAAAAGTTCATTTAGACAAGTTGCTAAAGGAATACATTTGCTTATGGCAGTTGTAACACAGCACATGTAGCTGAGGGTTCTCAGCCACGGATCCAGGAATCTGGGAAACTGAAAGTGCTTTGGAAAAATGGAGTATTTTGTTCCTCCTTACGGTAACTTGAAACGGACTTCACTTTTTAGCCAGGAGGCTTTATGCAACATATTTCTTAGTACCCCTGTCAGCTACCTAACATCAGCTTTTAGAAGGGAAAGAAGGGAAGTCATTTTGTCACAGTCCTTTCTCTTCTTGGAATGAAAAAAGTTTGAAGATCGTGATGTCGTGAAACACACATGGTATTTTTCTCTGGCGAGATAATTCAATTGTGTAAACCTGCCCCTGTCTTTACTGTGCTGGCAGTCTTGTTGGGGAGAGAAGGAAACGCTTAATCTTCATCAGAATCATGGTGTTATTGGAAACAAACATTTTGAAGGAACAAGCCTCAGGATAATTGCATCATCTTGATCTATATTTAATATCTAACAGAGAAGCAGTAATAACCATCATGAAAGGGTTCACACTCAGTGCTGCTCTTCCTGAGTGTTTACAGTATTCCTTCTGGGAAGGACCAGGACAATTGGGATTTTCATGCCAGCTAACACCTGGGGGAGTGCTGGGGGAAGGGAGGGCAGCAAAAAGCCCTTGGATGTTTCCATGCTAATGGGGCATCTGCCTCAAACATTGTTCTGGCTGTTAACAGGAATTCCTGGAACTGGGAAATGGGAGGCTACTTTGCATTTGGGCTTTTACTCCCTGAATAATGAAAATTTCTGTGCTTGCTCAGCTTAAAGGAGGAGTTCCCTATCTGGTATGAGAAACTGGTCCTGGAAATAGTCCACCACAACACTGTGTCATTGGAAAAGTTGGTGGATGCAGCTTGGTTGGAGATCATGACCAAATTTGCAGTGGGAGAAGAGTGTGACTTTGAGGTAAGGATATGTTTTCCATTTTATCCCATGCTTCTGCACAGGGCTAATTCCAGACAGCTAAAGGCAGGAGATGGGAAGAATATGTTGACCACTCAAGTTATTAGAAGGGTGTGAAAATTTATTCTCTATAGAATCCCAATGATAGCACCTGCTTTTGGATGGAAAATGGTTCTGTAAGCCATACTTCTAGTGGAAGGTGTCCCTGTCCATGGCAGGGATTTGGAGCTGGATTATCTTTTAAGGACTCTCCAACTCAAGCCGTTCCAGGATCCTGGAATATTACCAAGAGAAAAATGACTGATCTATGTGTGTGCATGGGAAATAGATAAAATTGTTATGCTGCTTAAATATGTGATGGTCTGTGTATATATAAATACATAATTAAATTCAAAGAAACTAAAAATTATCTGTCATAATCTTTTCACCTGACACATTGCCAGAAGGAGCAGTAGTCTGAAACAAATGGAGCTTGAAGTCAAAGCCTAAAAATCTCTAAGAAGGCTCTGATTTGAAAATTCCCTCCAAAACTGGGAATGTTGATGAAAACTCAAACTTTTTTTTTTTTTTTGTGTTGTATGTGAGCAGTGTTTAGGGCATAGTCTCTAAACTGGGGTTGCTGTGAAACACACTTGCACCTTGTGCACATACTGTGTCCTTAGGCTGAGAAAGCAGCATTGGAAAACCCTGTGGGTTGGGAGTTTTGCTTTGAGGTCATCTTAGCTCATATTTTTCTCTTAAGCCCATTAGCTCACCTGTCTTGCTCAGGTTTGGTCTTCACCAATATTTCCATGCAGGTTGGTAAGGAGAAAATGTTGCCTGTAAAAGTTGTGAAAATACATCCCCTGGAGAAAGTTGACGAAGAGGCCTCAGAAAAGAAATCTGAGGAAGCCTGTGATTCTCCGTCCAGTGACAAGGAGAACTCCAGCCAGGCAGCCCAGGACAACCAGAAGGAAGCCATGCTGAAGGAGGATGACAACAGGAGGGACAGTATGAGTAAGTAGTGAGCAGCTTGGCAGTAGGTAGCACCTGGCAGTGAGTATTGGAGTTTATGTGCATGTTGGGGCTGGGCTGTGAATGTTTAAACAGTCTTGTGTGGTAAAAATCCAGAAGCTGTCCTTGTTAGTGGTGAATTTTTGGGGTGTCACTGCTGTTGGCTTTCAGCTGTTCTTGCCTGTTGTAAAGCAGAAAATGTGCTGTCATTCTAAGGTGTAATACCAAAAGCAGTGCATGAAATGTGTAAACTTCTAAAGTATAACAAGTGTATTTTTAAAAAAATGAGGGGAACAGCAAAGGTTCATTCAGAATTACAAAGTTCTGCTGCAATGTTCATCCTCAGAGGAAACCTCCCTAGTTCAAAAGTATGTTTTTTGGAGTCAGAGACAAGCTCTAATTCTCTTTGTCCCCAGTAGTTATAAAAAATAAGAGGTTTATTTTCATTTTTAGTTATTCTCTTTCCAGTTTTCATATGGCAAGACAAAATAATTTTTTTTGGTAAGAGTTCAAAATAAAGCATCATTTGAAACCTTGTTCCCCTTTCACGTGTTCCTCCTTGCTGCAGAGCTAAGTAGTGGTGTCCAAGGCTTTTCTTGACTCTGAGAAGATGTTGTTGAAAGAAAAAAAAACAACACCAAACAAACACTATAAGCTTGTCCTGTGCAACTTCTTAAAATGGAATTATAAGAGTCTTTAAAACAGATTACAAAAAGTGTTTTCAAACAAACCAACCCCAATCCCACAATATAGTTCTAACCTGGAGAGCTTTATTTTAAAGTCTCATAAATGAATAAACTGTTGGCATTTGTAAATAGTGACTCCAGCATATGGGAAAGTGTGTTTAATCTCCTCTGATGTGGGGAAGAGGAAACTTGGAAAATAGCCCAGCAAGCAAATAGCAAAGTCAGGAGTAGAAAAGAGGTTCTAATAAGGTCTAGTACTGAGCTTAATAATTCAGCTCTTTCTGATGGGTACTGGGAAAAGTTATGAGCTGTTCTGATTTCATTGCAGTGCTCTGTATAATCAGGAAGCAAAAGAAAGGTGTTTCAGAAACAATCTGGCCTTATACACATCATTTGAAGCAGTGGTTGTGCTTGGAGAGGGGCTAATGATGCTTTATTTATTTATACATGTATTTTTTGAGTGGTGGTTATCTCAAGATGCCGCATAAGAGGCATGGGAAGTACCTTTTACTTAAAAATGCTCAGTGACCAAGTTTACAGCAGCAGTTTTAGATCTGGGTGTTTGAAAAAGATTTACCACGATCCTTTGTGCATTGGTGTGCGGTATTCCAGCAGCTGTGGGCATTGCCAGTGCAGCACTCCATGATTGGATACTGCGGGAATGAGGGTTCCTGCTCCTGTTTCAGTCTCTGACTCAGTTGGTTCTGGCCTGTGTGTAGTCAGCTCTGTAAGCTGGGACTGTTCTGCTCTTTCTGGAAAAGATGAACCTCAACATTTTCCAGCTCAAGATGCTGGCAGAGTCATAACCTAAGCAGTAAAACACTCATTCTTTTAACTCTTCTACTTATACATATGCTGTTACTAAAACTATATTTTATTGCTAATGCTTTTATATTCTGGGTTATAAGAGAACATAGGCTCACAGTAACATCACTGAAACAAATTATTCCAGAGTTCGTTAATATAGTTACATAGCATTTCTTACAGTTACACAGCAGACTACAGAAGTAGGAAATGCTGGCTTGCTGACTTGCATCCACAGAGGCTGGGGGTTCCCAGCCACACTGACCTGGACTTTTTCTCTCTAATAATGTTCACACGTGGCCACGTGATGTGGGTTGAAGTCACTACACTAGAGTGAGTAACTGAAAGCAGTAACAAGCTCTGTATAACTGTGATGTAAGAGCTGTGTGTGCCTGTGTGCACACGAGGGGGCAGAGCAAACCTTGACAGTTCTGTTAATACTTGTGTCAAACTTGCTGGTTTTGTTGGAGGAGAAATGGGGCAGAGAAAGATGGTTTCAGTCTCTCTGCTTAGGAGTCTATTCTCCTTCAGAAGCTGAAAAAAAGGCTTTATACCAGCTCTGTTGCATCATTTGTGCAGTCCGAAGTGACTTTATATTTTTAGTTGCTTAGGGAATGAACTCTGGATAATCTGCAGGAGCAAGAGGAAAGGCTAGATTGTCCTGAAAATTGATGGTGAACTGAAGGCGGGTTCTGTAGCTTGAGCTGGACTTGAAACCAGTACTGCTCTGGAAAATCCGAAATAAAGTCAATTCAGGAGACAACACAATATAGATGCTTTAGAAACGCAGAATCAGCTGTGTTGGAAGGGGCCTTAAAGACCCTCTCATTCCAACCCCCTGCCATGGACAGGGACACCTTTCAGTAGACCATTTTCCTAGGAGCTCCATTTGCCTGGCTTTGAACGCTCCCAGGGATAAACGTATGTTTTATTACAATACAAGGCACCAACAAATTGAGTTGGCTTTTTAAAATTAACTTTAGGATGGAATGGATAGTAATTTCTTCTTCCTCACCCAAATATCCACGTGGTGTTTGATGGAATTCCATATAGTCATCCCTATTTGTGGAATCTAGAAAGTAAATCACAAAAGAAGAGGTCTTGGGTTTATACCATGTTAGCTGTAATGGTGCTGGAGCTTCAGTGCTCTATTATGTGATGCTGAGATCTATATATTTGAGTTTGATTTAGGTTTAACATCTGTAGAGGAATTCCTTGTGGAGCGGGGGCATAGGATACCCCAGGAGAGCTTGGGCATCCCAGGGCTGTTGCAGAAGTACCCCTGACAGGGCCTCAGGCTGAAGATAGGCTTGCAAGGCACCTGCTAGCTGGCAGCCTTGAACAGCCTTGGGGAAAGGTATGCACTGGTCAGCTCCCCCGCTGCTTCGAGGCTTTCTCATGGGAAAGGGGCGTGAACTTTGCAAAGTATAACTTGGTGTAAGTAAACAATAAAACTGGAGCACGATGCTCAAATCGTATCGGTGTTCGTGTTGAGTCCGGCTGGCTCTCCTGCACCCGGGACACCCCCCCTGCTAAAAACATCTACTTGTATTCTCTGTATATTTAGTAGATAATTACTCTTATCCCTCATCCTCGCTGTATTGTTTTCTTTGAATCCTACGAAGAAATTCTTCCCTGGGAGAGTGGTGAGTCTCTGGCACAGGTTGCCCAGAGTAGCTGTGGCTGCCCCATCCCTGGAAGTGTTAAGGCCAGGTTGGACAGGGCTTGGAGTGCACTGGTCTAGTGGAAGGTGTCTCTGGTCTAGTGAAGGGGGGTGGAGTGAGATGAGCTTTAAGGTCCCTTCCAACTCAAACTATTCCATGATTCTATGGTAGCCACAAATGTAAAACATTTGGAGATTGCTTTCTTCTTAAGACAAAATTGAGTCAGTGATTCCTGACATGGAATTATTTCAAAGAAGGTATGGCAGAGGCAGCCTGGGCTGTTGGCAGGAGTTCCCTAACCAGGTTTGCTGGTTGGTTTATGGAACCTGTCTCCCCTTCATAAATCTTACAGGTATTTTCTACCTTTGCACAGGTGGTTGCAGCTTACTGTCTGCAGAGAGATGAGTTTAAATGAAGATGGTCCTTTGTACTCCCTGAAGACAGGTGTTACCTCCTTACTTCAGAGCTGGTCAGGGCCTCCATTTCCAGCCTGTATCTTCCAGCTATTTCTAAAACCCAGTTTGGGTTATTTTCCTAATGTTCTAGTTTAACCAAACACTGTGCAGGTAGCGAGAAGTAGGATGCCCAGTCCAGTGGTGGTCTGGATTTTTGAACCTTTTTTTTTTTTTTTTTTTTTAACTGTAACAATAAGACAGTGTCTTGCTTTCCTTTTTCAGATGATCGAGCACGTAGGTCTCCTCGGAAGCTTCCCGCTTCATTGAAGAAGGAAGAAAGGAAGTGGGTTCCACCTAAATTCCTGCCACACAAATATGATGTCAAACTGAAAAATGAAGATAAGGTAAGTTGTCTGCTTGAGTTCTTTCTCTTACAACATGAATATGGAAGTTTAATTAATCACTGTTGGTGATTATACAGCGCAATGTAGTACTTTCTTGCTGGAATCATGATGCTGGATGTGGGATAGTTGTCTGAGGCTGAGCAGCCTGGCTGTTTCTATCTGTAATTAGGTTTTGTGCATGGAAACACTTGGTACCGTACACACTAAGTCACAGATCTTTAGTGTGGTTGCTGTTAAGTGCCTCGCCTCTGGTCATGCAGTTAATGAGACCAGTGAAATCATGAGTGGCAGTTGTTGCTCTTGTCCTAACCAAGCTGCTCTGAGTTGGAGGTGGCAGTGCTTTGGGAAGCTCTGGGTAGCTGCAGCGCTGCTCTATACTTTTTGTCTGCTCTTCGCTAATTTGACACGTGAGGCGGTGCTGACCTCAGTGAGTACCATGTGCAGAGCTGCTCCTCTGATCTCAGGAAAAAAATCAAGCACAAATACGTAAATGCTTTAAAGTCAGTAGCAAGCACAAGCTGGAGGAAGGTCAGAGATAAAACAGTGGGTTTTGGCAAAAAATCTGCATGATAAACCCATGGTTTTTACTGTTTTGACTGTCTGATTCTCCTACCAATCTCTGTGTGTCTCAGTTCTGCAAGTTCTGTTCGGTTTGGGTCTTTCCAAGAGAGCTTTGAATGAGCTTAGAGTTTTTGGACATGAAGAAGTACAATGATCCTGGTTCCTTTTAGCCATATGACCTGTATTTATATGTGGGTAGAAGTTAATCATTAACAGTGTGTCTGTTATCTCCAAGATCATCAGCAACGTTCCAGCAGATAGCTTAGTCCGTACAGAGCGTCCTCCCAACAAGGAGATCCTGAGGTACTTCATCCGTCACAATGCGCTACGTGCTGGCACGTGTGAGAATGCCCCATGGGTTGTGGAGGATGAGCTAGTGAAGAAATACTCTCTCCCCAGTAAATTCAGTGACTTCTTGCTTGACCCACATAAGGTAAGAATTCCTAAAAGTACCTGGTTTGCTTTCTCACCCGTTCCTTGGGTCTTGGCAGAGACCTCAGTGTGCTGGTTGGGTTTTAGAACCACAGAATCATTAGGGTTGGAAAAGCCCCCAAAGATCATCAAGCCTAACTGTTACCCAGCACCACCAAGGCCACCACTAAACTGTGTCCCCAAGTGCCACTTCCACATATCTGTTAAATCCAGAGGGAAGCAGAACAGGAAAACCTACTCTTTTGAAGGTTGACCTTTTGAGAGGTGACATGGCTTGAACATCTGAAACAGGGGTCTGCTCTGAAAATTTGAGATGCAACTGCCTTTTAGTTTTTCCAATAGTTTGCATTGCTTGTCTACAAGTAAAGATAGGATTTCCTGGTGTAACAGAAATGGGAGAGCCACAGTCCTTTTGTGGTAATGTCAGGTATTGGGCACAAGAGCTGGATGCATGTGACTTTATGAGGCCTGATTCGTGTACAGGGCTGCATTGAGTGATGCCAGATACTACAAATTTAGTATTGAATACGTACGCAGCAGGAATGGGTTCTTCCAGCCTTTTGTGCTAACCAGCCAAATATAATATTAACCAACTAAATGCTGTACTGTGAGATACGGTGTTTTAAAATACATCTTTTGGTGTAGAAAGCACTATTTTATTCATTTAGTAAGCTCATTTTTTCATAGACTCTGTCAAGTGTTGTTCTAAAACTAGAAGATAAATATTTGTTCAGGACAAGGGGGAATGACTTCAAACTCACACAGAGTAGGTTTAAGTGGAATATTGAGAAAAAATTCTTCCCTGTGAGGGTGGTGGGGCCCTGGCACAGGTTGCACAGAGAAGCTGTGGCTGCCCCATCTCTGGAAGTGTCCAAGGCCAGGTTGGACAGGGCTTGGAGCAACCTGGTCTAGAGTGAAAGGTGTCCCCACCCATGGCAGAGGCTGCTACAAGATGGTCTTTATGGTGCCTTTCAACCCAGGTCCTTCTCTGACTCTGATTATGATTGCAGAAGCCTATTACCCTTAATGCAATGAGCAATTTCATTAGAAAAAACATTAAAACATGGGCAAAAATAATTGATAGAAAGAGAGCTAGATAACCTTTATTTACCTTTCAATAGTAATACAAAATCATTCTTTCTTTAATTTTAGTATATGGCTCTCAACCCCTCAACCAAGAGGAAGAGCTCTCGGTCACCTGACAGAAAGCTTCCTAAGAAATCCAAAGCGGATGGACCTTCCCTGGGACAGCCACTGAGTCCAACCCTGTGGTGCCATGTGCATTTGGAAAAATCTATAATTGGCTCTCCACTGAAGGTGAAAAACTCTAAGAACTCAAAATGTCCCAAAGAGGAGCTGGAAGAGGTGATGAAAATTGTGTCACCTGCTAAACTTGGTTCTAACTTTCACATTCCAAAGAGGAACCGACTAGGAAAGGGCAACAACAAATCCTTGGACAAAAAGCAAAGAGGCAAAAGGGTTCTGAATGGACAGAAGTCATCAGGGAAAGCAAAGTCTCCCAGGAAAGGCTTGAAGACCCCGAAGATGAAAATGAAACAAATGACGCTGCTGGACATGGCTAAAGGTACCACTAAGGTGTCCAGAGCTCCCAGGAATTCTGGAGGCACCCCTGGATCTTCCAGGAAACCCCAGAAACACCTGCCTCCTGCAGCGCTCCATCTCATTGCCTATTACAAAGAAAACAAAGACAGGGAAGACAAAAAAAGTGCTCTTTCCTGCATCATCTCCAAAACAGCTCGGCTGCTCTCCAGTGAGGACCGTGCCCGTCTCCCTGAGGATTTGCGGGGGTTGGTACAGAAACGCTATGAGCTCCTGGAGCACAGGAAGAGATGGGCCACCATGACTGAGGAACAGCGGAAGGAGTACATGAAGAAGAAAAGGGAAAAGCTGAAGGAGAAACTGAAGGAAAGAGCCAAGGAGCGGAAGGAGAAGGAGATGAAGGAAAAACTGGAAAAACAGAGGAGATTTGAGGACCAAGATCTGAAAGGGAAGACATTGCCTACTTTTAAACTGGTTGATACTCCAGAGGGACTTCCTAACACACTTTTTGGGGATGTGGCCATGGTGGTGGAGTTCCTGAGCTGTTACTCAGGGTTATTGATGCCAGATGCTCAGTATCCCATCACAGCAGTGTCCCTAATGGAAGCCCTTTGTGCAGAAAAGGGAGGCTTCCTGTACTTGAACAGAGTACTGGTCATTCTCTTGCAGACCCTGCTGCAGGATGAAATTGCTGAGGATTATGCTGAGCTGGGAATGAAACTTTCTGAAATCCCACTCACTCTGCATTCCGCTTCTGAGTTGGTTCGCCTGTGCCTGCGCAAGTCAGATGTGCAAGAGGAAAGTGAGGTCTCTGATAATGTAGATGAAAGTAAGGATTCAGCAGCTTTTGAGGATAATGAGGTACAGGATGAGTTTTTGGAGAAACTGGAGACATCAGAATTCTTTGAGCTGACTCCTGAAGAGAAATTGCAGATCCTTGGAGCACTGTGTCACCGGATCCTAATGACGTACTCCGTGCAGGACCACGTAGAGGCCAAGCAGCAGGCCTCAGCTGAGCTGTGGAAAGAGCGCCTGGCTGTCCTGAAGGAGGAGAACGACAAGAAGAGGGCGGAGAAACAGAAGCGAAAAGAAATGGTGGCCAAGATCAAGGAAAACGGGAAAGAAGAGCATATGATGGGAAGAAATGAAAAGAAAAAGCACGAGATGATGAAAATAGAGCACCGGGTGGAAATCGAAGCTGATGATATGATCAGTGCTGTGAAGAGCAGGCGCCTTCTTGCCATCCAAGCCAAGAAAGAGAGGGAGCAACAAGAAATACAAATGAGAGGTAAGAAAAATTACCTGGTGAGTAGAGTGTTTGTGTGTTGTGGAATAACTTCATGGCAAAAATGACAGCCTGTTTTCAGAAGCATTTTCTGGTTTTAAGGGATTTGCTCACTGGAGATTTATAATTCAGCTGCTGTGGTTCCTACAGCAGCTTAAAATTAGTACATTTAAGAAAAAAGAATACCTACTTCGAGTTTTCTATCTGTGGGTGTCTTTTGTTCAGTACCTTTCTAACTATGGCAGGCCCACAGAGGTTGGACAACACAGTATCTGTTTTGGTACAGAAAACAACCAAGAATTTCTTATGTCCAAACATCATCTAGTTCTTGGGTACAGAGGAGATATTTCCTGCCTAAAAGCAGTTCCTATTGCTGCTGCTGGCTCTGCTGCTGTGCCCATGGTCAGGTTGTTGCCAAGCAGCCCTTCTCCCAGACCAGGATGTGGGCAATAAATCTCTGTTTATTGTTTCTTGCTTTAAATAATTAGTAATGGAGCTGTATTGTCTCGGTTTTGAAAGACAGGTGTCTGCTAAGGAAGGCAGAAGCCCCCCTTGAAATGGCAGATATAAGCCCTTTTCCCTCCAAGTTATTATATTTGATATCAAGGGCCTTTAGGCAAAGATGTGGGAAATAGGAATAACAGTTCTTTACTATATATCTATATATATATATATATATGTATATAACCAGTCAAACAAAACAACAATAACTATGGCAGTAACAGCACACACAAACCCAGTGCCAGCCTTCTCGGCTGTCAGGCTATTTCCCCTCGGGTGCAGTTCCGCTCGCAGCCGGCAGGGGCGCTGGCGGCTCCCGGTGAGCAGGGCAGGTGCGATGGTTCCCCCGCGGCTGCAGGGGGCGCTCCGGAGCGAGCTCGGGGAGCACGCGGCACTGGCGGCCTGGGATCCCGGGAAGGGATGGAACAAAGGCTTCACAAACCCCTGGGCAGCCGATCCCGGACTCTCAGGAACAGCAGGCTGGAACGGCAGGGATGAGCACAAATCCCGGGTGGCAGGCGAGATGTATCCAGATGGGAGAACCCCACGGATGCCCAGGCAGGCAGGGCGAGCAGGGCTACAACGCAGCGAAAGCTCGAAGCAGCAGCGGGGCAGGGCAGCCACAGCCCGACCTCCAGCAGGGCAGGGAAAGCGGCTTTTGGGGTCCCGGCGTTGTTTCAAGCAGGAAGAAAAAACGGCCAAAAAGAAAGAAGCAGCAGCTCCTTTCTCTGCAGCTTCTCTCTCCGGACGCTCAGAGCGAACTGACTCCACACCCAGGTGTAGACAAAGGAGTAGCCAGGCCCGCCCCACTCCCTTTTTGTCTTTCTTAAGTACAGCTATTTGTCCCCTAGCAACATGCATATGGGAGAAAATTCCTTTAACAGGAAAAAAACTAAGACTAAACTAAAACCCCAACATGTATAAATATAAACTGTCCACTCAAACCTCTCTAAATCATGAATTGCAACTCCAGACTTTAAGTAGTGCTGTTTGAGGAGTATGGATGTAAAGAGAGAACGCTTCAGAATTACAGTTTAGGGGGTTTATTGGTTGTAAATGTGGGTACTGGGCAGACAGAAGTAGACAGTGTAGCTCATCTAGGTTGTTATTTCCCTTCTGAAACAAGTGAGGGATAAGCATCCCTCGTGAGGCCTGGCTTTTGCACCTTAGCTGGAATGTGGGAGTATCTGTTCTGGGAGACCAAGAATCACAGAATGGTTTGGGTTGGAAGGGACCTTAAAGTTGATCGTGTTCCAACCCCCCCTTCATGGACAAGGACACCTTCCACTAGACCAGGTTGTTCCAAGCCCCGTCCAGCCTGGCCTGGCACAGGTTGCCCAGAGACCCTGTGGCTGCCCCATCCCTGGATGTGTCCAAGGCCAGGTTGGACAGGGCTTGGAGCAATCTGGTCTAGTGGAAGACATCCCTGACCATGGCAGTAGGGTTGGAACAAGATGATCTTTAAGGTTTCTTCCACCCCAAACCATTCCATGATTCTGTGATATGACGGTTTTTATCCAGGATTTCTTCAGCCCTGTTCATCCTTGCACCTTGAGTTCTTCATTCTTTTTATATATATATATATTTTTTTTTTTTTTTTAAAGAATGGTAGGCAGAAGGTAAACTGAAGAGTGTAAGGTTGTAAAGAATGTTAACTAAAATCCCTGATAAAACTATTTTTTTTTTTACTCCCGTGGTCTAGTAAAATAAAAGACAATATTGATAGCTGGATGCAATAAAGGAAAGCTAATGCTACTCTGTGCTGATTCCAACAGTGAGGATGGAGAAAGAAGCAGAGGAGGAAAGAATTCGGAGGCATAAAGCTGCTGCTGAGAAAACTTTCCAGGATGGAATTGCCAAAGCCAAGCTGGTGATGCGCAGGACCCCAATTGGCACTGATAGGAATCATAACAGGTGGGAAAGGAAATGACCATGGGCTTTCATCTCTGCCCTGAGAGAGGCACTGTGTCAGTTATGATCTCCCAGGAAGGGATTGATAGGGAGGGTGCATGGAATTGCAGAGGAGAGAGAAGGGGAAAGTGTTTGTGTATGTGGAGTGTAGTGGCTGGTTACATGCCTGGCTTTTTGAGGCCTTCCCATGGAGGTCAGGACCAGTGGAGGTTCAGGTGCTGGCATTGGGTGCTCAGGAACGTCATTAGCATTTTTTCTTTTTTTTTTTTCATGTTTGTTGCACAGGAATGCTCTTGGAATGGATTCTAAGCAAAGCTTTTCCTCTTTCTCAGCTGTGCTAATATAAATATATGCATGCATTCAGCTTTTAGTGCGTTGAGCACACAGAAGCTTCTCCCCTCGATGCAAAAAAAAAAAATGTGTGTGTATGTGTGTGTGACTAGCCAGAAAAGGAGACAGATACCTATTAACACACATTTCTTACAGGTACTGGCTGTTTTCAGATGAGGTTCCTGGCTTGTTTATTGAGAAAGGCTGGGTACATGACAGTATAGACTACAGGTTTACCCTTCCCCACCAGAAAAAGGAAGATTCGAAGAAGGACTGCAGCCCTGGAGGTATGGTCTCTTGAGGGTATTTCCTCTGCTCTATCTGATTGTCCAAATGGAGTCATGAGTGTGAAAGAACTGTCTAGTCCGAGTGTCCTGATGGGGATACTCTGATTTAAGCCTTCTTTTAACTCTAGAAGCCTGCACGCAGGAGGTGCTGGTGATACCTCCCTTCTGCTGCTGCAGGTCTGGAGACTTGCCTGCAGTGTTCCACCTAAGGACTGTGGGATATAGTCTCTCCTAGAAGTAGCGAGGTTGTTGTCAGTTGATACCATCCCTCTGGTTCACCCTGACCCTGCTGAGTTGCAGCGTGCCAGACCCTTGCACAGTTCGCCTGTTGTGCTGCAGAGTGCGGATGTCCATCACAGTGCTGATATTCCACTGGTGCCAAGACTCCCAGATCAGCCTGTGGAATAGTAACAAGCAGGGCAGTCTGTCAGATATGCACAGCTTTGCTGATTGAGGTTGTTTTGGCAAACATCCCTCTTGCACTTCCTCTCAGCCTGCTCTTCACCTTTGCTGAATGTGCAGGTGAGGTGCAAGGGACTTGCTGAACTTGTAGTGCTTCCTCTGTGATTTTGCCTGGCTGATGTGGAGCCTGGGTCCTGGAGCCTTGCAAACTTGGACATGCACAAAAATCCATCTGTACAGAGGGAAACTTAACAGTTCTGTGTGGAAGTAATTCTAGGGACAGAAGACCCTGCAATAATCTGACTCATCTGAGTTTCAGTTGCAGTCATTTTTTTCTTTTGGAACATCATATTCTGGCACTGAGTCCATCTGCAGCAGTCCTGCATGGGAGAGCTTACGGAGTTAGATCCAAGCCCTCACCTGGTAGGATTGTCTTAGACAAGGGACAGACTTGTAGAGGAATGGAACAGGGCAAATCTACAGTGAGATCCTTCATCCAGGTGTAACTTTACAGCCACCTGTGTCTTGGTGACTGATTGAGCTGGAGGTGCATCATTCCAAGCTCCTCCATGGGTATATTTTCTTATGTGAACTCTTTCAAATACTGACCAGCTGTGTTCCTTGCTTCCAGCTGTTTTCATCTCTCAGCTGCTGCCCCAGCCAATGGGCAGGATTTCAGCATGTTCGTTTGGAAACATAACAATCAAAGGCATAAATGAGCAGAGGCTTAAATTCATGTCAGAGTGTTCATCTCATGTCTGTGATGCTCAGAAATAAAAACTCAGGCTGCTTACACCTCCTTTGGTTCTCAAAGTGCTTTGTTAGTATACAGCTAAAAAGGGAAACTAGTTTTATCTATTTGTTATGGTAGGAATGCTGCTCAGAAATCTACCTGAGCCTTGTGCATTTCTTTTGCAGAGAAGCGGAAGAGCACAGGCAGTGACAGCCGAGGGAACAAGCTGCCCCGCTCCATGCCCACCACAGACCTGCCTGCTGAGACCACCACTCCCAAGCAGGGCCAGAACTTATGGTAACACACTTTCATGGCTGCAAAGTACTTCAAATGTCGATAGAGGTCAAGGAATCTAGACAGATTTCTTTTGCTAAACCCTGCTACAAACCTGTTTCTCTTTCAGTGCTGAGCAGTTGGGTTGGTTCAGCAGCTCACCAGGCCTCTGTTGCTGATATTATTGCTGCCCTGCTAACAGGGCAGCCAGTCCAAGAGCCAGTGGAACCATCTTTCAACCTAATCAATCATACAAAGCCACTATAAATTTAGCTGTTAAGATCCTTCTTTAATGTATTGCTTTTTAAATATTTTATTCTTCCATGTTGACAACCTGTTATCCCTTTAATGCTTCCCAATTCCAAGCAGTGTCTTCTAAGTGAATCAAATCTACCCTTGAGCATGTTTGATTGTAACTTGGCCCTACCAGTGTCCTTAAATTCTCCTGTGTTGAATGTTGCTCTGTGTGGTAAGGAATGCTCAGCAGTGTCCCCATGCTAGAAAACCCTGGCTAAGCTGTACCTGTTAGCTGCTGTGGAGCACTGTGTATTTTTTTAGGTAACCCTGAGGATAACTGTCACAAACTATATACTCCTGCAGCTCCTGTCTTAGCAGTGCCCGTCCCCTAGAGTTCCACTGCTGACACACAGAGTGGGATTGCTTGGTCTTTGATAGATAGAGTTGAACTCGTCTCCAAAGAATAGTTGCCAGTCAGAACTACTTTACTAAATGTGTACCTGCTCCCCCACCAGGAATTGTAAAAGAGGCTGAAATTGTGGGTGTCTTGATTTATCTGAGCCATCAACATTGAGTGCTGACTCTTGGTATTGCTCTGCCGCTTCTTTGTCACGGCAGCAGGTCATAGGAGATTACAGAGTTCCTGTGCTTTCCTTCACTGCCCCATCCTCCCATGACAAATCCCCACCCTGTTACTAGTCTGGGCCTTGGCATATCTTGCCACGTGGCCAAAATTCAGGCAATTGGGCTTTCCTAGGGAATGGGTGCTGCACAGGGAGTGTGATCCACAGGGACAGTGTGATCCACAGGGAAGTCCTCTGCTCTTCCTAACTGCCTCCTCTAACACCTGATCTTCATTGAGCAGAGATGGCAAGGTGTGTTCCAGGAGAAGGACCAATTCCATGAGGAAAACAGTACCTTAAATTTAGAGCACATATTGCTAACACTGAAGGGCAGCATAGAGCCAAATTGGATGAATTAATTAACACAGAATTCCTTCAACTTGTGACTTCAGGCTGAACTTGAAAAAGCACAGTATTTGGTCTGCTCAATCAGGTTGGCAACTCCCAACAACATTCTGAGGAAGATCGGTGTGGTGACAGAGGCAGGAGTGCTGTATGGTGTAACCAGTCACAGCCTGGGAGGAGCAGCTCTTAGAACCAGGTCCTGCATGTACTCAGTGCTGAATTACGTTCTGTCAGAAGAGCTGCTTTATATGGAGTGACCATAATGGATGGTATTCTCCTTTTATAAAAGAAAGCAACAAAAAAAATTAAGAAGCTGCTTTTAAAAAAAGCTTAACAGTGGCAGCCAGAAGCCCAAAACGCTTTCAAAGAGATTTGCCTTAGAGTTTCCATACTAAATGGTCAGAGCAAGTGCTGCCTCTTACCTTTGGAAAAAAAAAAAGGGTTGAGGAGCTTGGAAACAAAACTGTAGCAGCAATAACAAAACATTCTGAGTGTGGTTCACATCAGGATAAGGAAGCTGTTAAAAGTAAGAAAGCCTACTTAAAACCTGTGGTGAATCTAAGTGAAAGATACAAAAAGAATGATAAAGTGAAGTACAGACTAAGGGCAAAACAATTTTCTTTTCCCCTTGGGGAACAATCCTTCTTCACAGAATCTATTGTTACAGCCTCTGTCTTAGGAGAAGAGGGAAGCTCTTTGCATGAGAGAATAATTGGCTGAGAAATACTAAATAAACTACAGAAATGCTCCAGATTTGTGTATTCAGCAGGGAGATGGAGAGCAATGCTAGAGGGAACTGGGGAAATCTCGTAAAGAGGTTTTCTTTGATAGAGAAAGGAGGGATCAGGAAATGAAACTGGCAAATGGCTGTTATGAAGTAGAGAGGAAAGTGCTGCAGCTGAGGTGTACAACTGGCTGCTACCAACTGCTGTGGATCTGTGAGTTGCACCTGTTGGAAGCACTAGTGGACAAATTGCTGAGACAGGAGTTCATTGAGGAGTAGGAAGCGCAAAGGTAATTGTCCTGGCACACGGAGGAGTCCTCAAACCAGCAGATGCTGCAGTCTGAAGGGGTAGGTTGATGAACTGTCACTGCATACCTGCTCTGCCTTTTGGCCACTTGGACATCAGACACTGAGCCGGGGGTGGGGGGCGGGTTGGGTTTTGGCCTGGCTGTTATGCTGCAGTGTCCTCAGTGTCCGTCCTTTCTCGTCCCTGCTAGGAAGGACTTTTAAGTGCTGACAGTCACAGCACTTGCTGTTTTTTCATGAGGGTCTCATGCCTGTGTGCACTGTTCTGCCAGGCAGGGGCAGCAGTGCAGGTGGATCTGAGCCAGGCATGGGCCTGGAGCAGGGGCACAGAGGAAGCTTCTCAAAGGACACATAACCCCTTCTATTTGAGTGCTGTGCTGGCTGCCTCTCACTGACTGACAGAGCACCCAAAGCCATGCCTGCAGCTAAGCAATAAGGTCTCTCAGCTGAAAGGTTTTTCCTTAAGGGCCTGGAACTGCTTAGTTTGTTTGCTAAGTACCTGTCTGACAGCTGCCACCGTCTACATGTAAGCTTCCACAGAAAGCCAAGTGACAGGCTGGGAGCTGTTATTTCAGAGGATAGCCAGGAACTAGAACTTCCCTCTGAGGAAATCCATATTGCTATTCCTGTGTTTTCCTTTAGGGCCATTGCCATTGATCTCAAGGACTGCTCTGAGCATAAATAGTTATGGAAGAGTCTCCTCTTTGGCTGCTTTTTGCACATTGTCCTTGGACACCCTGGGGAGCCCCGAGACCACACTGAAGTCCTTGGATATCTATATGTCCTGTTGTTTAGGTACAAGGACTTGTCCAGCTGTAACTCATAATTTTGGCACACGCATAGGAAGTTTCATTTCTTTGTGTTCTGCTTTAAGTCCTGCTGTTTGTTGGGATGTGGGATTGAGTAGCCTCACAGTGCACATAGAGCATTTTAGCTTTACCCTTTTATGCTTTAGAGTGATGAGACGTTGCAATTAAACACCAAATTAACTCTGAATAGTTGTATTTCACAGTCCTGCCCATTTTTCTCTTGAGGATGGGAGCTGGTAGGGCACCAATAAAGGGAGAAACGGATATATTCTTCTATCAAGAGTTACACAAACAATATCTCAAGGAAGTGGTTCTGCTTTCAGTACTTTGTCCCCAAAAAGAAGACGGTCCAGTGTTCTGTCCTAAAAGTGCAGAATCATAAACACTTGGTTACTTCTGTCTTCTCCAGACAGATGGATCACTCCTCTCTTCACCTTGCGCTCCACTTGCACAGATGTTGATCCTTATTAAAAGTCTCCTTGTTCTGGGCACATGGGCTCTGAAGAAGTCACTGTCCATACCGTAGCGCTTGCTTTGTACTGCTTGGTCTTTCCTGCAAGAACCATGGGGGAATCACAGCCTTGGCAGGATATTAGCATGCAGGAGACTTCTTGCTCATCCTGGTCAGAAAGCAGTTGAATTTTGGACACAGTGGCATCTCTGCAGAGTAACTGCCATTGTTCTTCATCTATTAGGAATTCAGCATGGTATGGCGGGTCCCCTCAGCAGACAATTTGAGTTAACCATGAGTGGGTGCTGACAGACTCCATTCTCACACCTATACTCTACAGATGGAGTTCCCTTGTTTCCACCAACCCTTCAGAGCAGGTACTGGTCCTGGGCTCCTCTAGATGTTGTCCTCTTAATTTCGTCGTTCCTTAGTCCAGGTTTTAGACCTTTCTCTGTCCCTTTTAGCCTGTAGCCTGAGAACAGGTGTAGGAGTATTCAGCCTGAGTGAATACTGGGACCTCCTTTTGACTTGATGCTTGTGCCATTTGTCCCTTCTATTCTGGTTGCTGACCAGCCTGTTGGCTTGTGCTGCCAGAAATGTCAGGAGAGAATCTAGGCTGTTCTTCAGGAATGCAAGACACCCTTACACCAGTCAGGATTTCCCCCTTGTAGATCACTTTGAAGAGCCCTACCTGGTCTTGACTTTCCCAAAGGGATCTTTCCCATCCCCCTCTGGAGTGTGTGATTAAGCTGTGTCAGGCCACATGAAGGGCACCAGCTGTCTTACCACTGCACTCTGTAAGACTCACTTTTGCCTTCCCCATTTAAAATGCCAGCCCTGTCTTACCATGTCCATGCTCCCAGCCTGGAGGTGGTTGAGCTCCAGTTGGAGGTGCAGGTAGTTCCTACAGGTAGGGAGTGCCTGGAGCTAGTTTGGGAAGCAGGAGCTGTGGCTGCAATAGAGCAGCAAGGGGTCACTAATCAAACTAACATGATATCTCTGATGTGTGTGTATTTTGCAGATCAGGCTTTGAGTTCAGGCTTAAGTAGATCAGTTCCCTCTCCCAGAAATCCCAGTCCTTACTCTCAGGGTGAATTGGGAAGACTTAAGTACCTGTTGCAGATGTTCTTCCTTCCCTGTCCTGTGTCCCTTTTCAGCAGGAACAAAGTTGTGCCAGGGCTGAACTCTGGCCTTCTTCAAAGGGTGGCAGCTGCTTTCTGCAGCTGCCCAGCATCCTGTGTTGTCTTCCCACCAAAATACTGGAGTATGCAGTAGCTACATGATGACTGTTTTCAGTGCCCTTTCCTTTTTACAGTGTGATGAAACAGTGCAGTGAGTTTCCCCCTTTGATTTGTCTCCATGGGAGAAAACAGGGAAGGCTCAGGCATGGTCATCTTGGACATTTTTATAGCTGGATTTCATGGTGTGTCACCAACAGTGTCTGATGTTTCATCACAACCTGGGCAACCCATCTCAAGGTGTCTGGGAAATACTCCTGTGCTGGGTATCTGTAGGGCAGGTGGTTTGGAGTGTGATTTGTGCCATTCCCAGGTGGTGACAGATTCTAGTGGGTGAAGGATATCTGAAGCTGCTGTGTCCTGTTCCACAGGGAGGGGTGCAGAGAGTAGTGGTGCCCAAAGGTTTTGATCTCAGTGCAGAGTGAGGATGCTCCGCAGGGTCAGATGTACTGAAGAAGGCGACTGGCTACAAAACATTTTCCTTCTGTTGTTGAGCAATCAATCCTATGTTTTATTAGAGTAATGAATTTCCTAGCTGAATGCAAATTGTGAGGCCATTGCCCTAGGAGTAGAACCATACTAGAATTATGAAATATTTTCAGATATGGTATTTAGTAAGTATTTCTGCCAGAAAAATAAGCATTGTGGAGATGGGTATTCAAGAGGAGCCACAACAGTATCTTTCTCTAGTTGTTGCTTGGCTCATCTGAGCATGTGCCCGAGAAGAAAGATTAGATCTGGAATCTTCTGGTAAGGATCACAGAGTGGTCTTTTGCAGTTGTTTCCATATAAGGTTGATTCTCCTATCTCCTGTCTTCCCTCTTCGAATGAGCAATCCTTTTATAGAAGATAGGGAATTAGTCATATTTTCTGCAAACGACCTCTGTAGCTCAGGTTGAATCCCCATCCCATCAGGTGAGGAGGCTCCATGGCTTCCTGAAAGAAAAGAAGGAAGGCACAGAATTTCAGGCTGTCTTAAAACTCATTTAAATGTACAACCCAGCATGCAAACGTGATTGTACTCCAGAACTGCAGAGAGGATACCTGATTTAGAGAACTCTGCAAAAGTATTCCCTTTTTAGATTGGACTAACTGCTGATGGCCATAGCTGTCCTCAAGGACTCCTGAGCAGGAAGGTTTCAAGTTAATGAATATGGTTTTCAGATTCTGCACTTGAGCTTTCAAGTTTGGGCAAACTTAGAGAGCAGGGCTTGTGCACTTGAAGAGACAGAGCCTGCACAGGCACACAGCTCCAGCAGCAGCAGTTGTGGGATCAGCCAGGACATCCCCTTTTTAATCTGGGGACTTCCAGTTAATGAAAGAAAGTATGATTAAATTGCCATGCTCTCAGTGCGTAGTGTGTTAGTCTTTTCTAGTACATCTAACATGACATTCAGATGACTTAAATGAACTGCAGAGTAGTGAATGGAATCACTGGGGTAGACAACTAAATTCAAATGCCAACATTTTAATAAATTTAATGGGGAAATTACATCTGTAAACCAGTTCTGTGTTTATTTTGATTCTGTTTTTCTTACCCTGGAATTGGCTACATTTGGGAACCTTGAAACGAGGCCAACCTGAGTCAGAATTCTTCTACTAGCATTCCTCCATGGGGTCAGGATATAGGTTACCTCTTATCCCTGCCTACTGATCCTTGGGAACTACTTAGAAGAAGAAATTGTATTCTCACAGAGATACCTTAGGTGATCTTGGTACATTTTTCTATCTTTCAGGTTTCTCTGTGACAGTCAGAAGGATTTGGATGAGCTGCTGGATTGCCTGCACCCCCAAGGAGTAAGGGAGAGCCAGCTCAAGGAGCGCTTGGAGAAAAAGTGAGCCTGCTCTTTTTCTGTGTGTGCCTTCTCCGAGTCAGAGCATGTCCTCAGCACAGAAATCCCTGCCATTCCTGGGGCAGCATCCCAGGCTGGGCTTTGATTGTTTCTGTGCTGAAGAGGGGAAGACGTTGAGGTTGAGTAATTGCTGGTTTTTCTTGGGCAGTTTCTTGATAAATAACACTCTGAATGGTGAGGAGGTTCTGTCAGTCTTCAAATTGCTCCTTGAAACTAGGAACAAAGGCAGTGCCAGTTGCTCTGAGCCAGAACTGCCACGTGCCTTCATGTGTCTTTCAAAGAATGTTCTGCACTGGTGGAGCTCATAGCCCCTGGTGGAGACCATTGTCCCAGAGCCTGCCCAGCTTCCAGGGCAGTGCTCTGCCTGTACTCAAAGGTTGGTTTGATTTTCCAGGTATCAGGACATCACACATTCCATCCATTTGGCTCGGAAACAGAACTTGGGCCTCAAATCTTGTGATGGCAGCCAGGAGCTGCTGAACTATCTCCGGAGTGATCTGATTGAGGTTGCAACGCGGCTGCAGAAGGGAGGCCTGGGATATGTTGATGTGACACCAGAATATGAAGCAAAAGTGAGTGAACAGGCAAAGTACTGAACAGGACAAGTGTGAGATGATAATTTCTGTGGAAGGTCTTCAGTCTTTTGTTCTCCTCAGACAAGAGGAGCAGGAGATCAGTTTTCTCGTTTGTCCTTTAAACAATTATTTCAAGATTACACATCTGATGGCTTGAGGTGTAGGTGGGTCATAGTGTTGGAGCTGAGTGTCCTGTTCAATTGTCCTGTTTCCATATTCTCATGACAGGCTTCTTTATGGAGCAGAACTCCATAGCTGATTTTTGTCTTCTGTATCAAAGCCAAGCATGTCTTGTTGAGACAGCAGCAATAGGCTGATTCCATAACCAAGTGTGGCAGGTAACCACACTGCATTAGATACCACAAGTGTCCATTTGCAGGCCCACTTCAAGCAGCAGAGAGAGTAATATCCAGCTGTTACAGGGTCGTATCCTCTTCCCAACAGGTGTACTCGCTGGAGAGCCTAAAGGATTTTGGAGAGTGTGTGATTGCGCTCCAGGCTGGTGTTGTTAAGAAGTTTCTGCAAGGTTTCATGGCCCCCAAGCAGAAGAGAAGGAAACACCAAGGAGAGGATTACATTGCCAAGGCTGAGGAGATAGATGAAGACAAGAAAATGGCAGAAGAAGCCAAGGTATTGTTCACCTCAGGGCTCTGTTTCGGTCTTGCAGTAGAACTCTTTCAGCAGTAGCAGTACATTTCATGGGGTACTAAATCTTGAGCAACTTCCTCCCATTTCAGATTTATAGTTGAGTGGGTTTGATGTTTATGGGGCCAGCTGTTTCCTGTTTATTTTGAGGAGTAAATGTATGGGGAAAATAAAAATCATAGTGAGGAGTTACTTAATTTTCTCTCTGGGAATAGGAAATGGGTCAAGTTCCCTCCATACAGTTCCTCTTAAATAAAAGTACATTATGGAGTGTTTTCACAGAACTTAACAAGAGTCATATCTGTCAGAGAGGACTGATGGTGCTTTGGTCCACAAAGAGAAGGAGACACATAGTGAGGTTCTGGTGACTGCAAGGGAGTGAGATTCAGGTAAATACCACATTAGGCAGAGGGAGATGCAAGTTGTTGTATGTGTGGGGGCACTTGGAGAACTGTCTGGACAAACAAGCAAGCTGCATGTGCCTCCAGAAGAAAAGTGGTATTGTGGGTCTAAATACCTATCCCTCCTAATCAAAGGGATGGAGAAGGGCTGCAGAGGATTGGGAAGGGTACTGCAGGCAGTTCTGCTGCACCAGTGTTTCACCCTAACAGAGGTACTTGTGTTCACGGGTAGTTTCTGTGCACTAAGTTGAACAGGACATGAATGCCCCATGAGAAGACTTTTCCCACTGCCCTCAGCTCTGCCCTGACTGATCACTGACTTCAGCAGAAGCAACAATACCAGAATTGGATCAGCAGAAGTACTTGAAAGCCCCAGCTTAAAAAAAAAAGAAATATTAGGTGTTTACCTGAAAGAGTAGGTGGACAAGAAGGGTGGAGAGAGACATAATGACAGGACAAGGGGGAACGACTTCACACTGATAGAGAGTGGGGTTAGAGTGGATATTGGGAAGAAATTCTTCCCTGTAAGAGCGGTGAGGCCCTGGTACAGGTTGCCCAGAGAAGTTGTGGCTGCCCCTGGATCCTTGGAAGTGTTCCAGGTCAGGTTGGATGAGGCTTGGAGCAACCTAATCTAGTGGTAAGTATCCTTGCCTATGGCAGGGGGTTGGAACAAGATGATCTTTAAAAGTCCCTTCCAACACAAACCATTCTGGGATTCTGTGACTGATGCTGGGGGTAGTATTTTTGGTGTGGGTCTGTGGGGTTTCCTTTAAGAGCTTCTCTCAGTACATGCTGAACCCTCGTTTGAAAATCAGGTCTTTGCTAGGCTGTGCCGTTGCTGTGTTAGCAGGATAATTTGGGTAGGCAGTAGAAATTTTCGCATTCCTCAGTTCTCCTGAAGTATTTAAACCGCTAAATTTGAATCTTCCATCCTAAGTGCAAGGGCAGTGGGAGGAGGCTGTATCCTGAAAGCTCTCAGCAGAATGGAGTGCTGTAAAAACTCGCCGAGGTCTGAGGCAGAAAGGGCCTGGATCAGCACACTTGCTGTTCCTACAGCAGCGCTGTGTTGTGCCGTACTCCTGTCTGCCTTGCACCTGTAACCATGAGGGCTGTACCTGTAGGGCACACTCAGGGTAGCATCAGATGTACTACAACACAGTCCCAGTGTGTGATTGTGCAGGTCTCCCCCCTCTGAACACTGGCTTTAGTGTCATGCCAATGCCTCTGGAGCATTTATTTGTGTAGTGTGGTGCTTACTTTATCTCATTCAGACTTTTCTAGACCTTTGTGGTAGTACAAGCAATGTTCAACGTTTTTGGGGTTGTTCGTTGGTTTGTTTGGTTTGGCAATTCTTTTTTCCCCTCAGTTTATCTGGAATAAGCTTTCTTTTTGCCAAAGCAGAAAACCTTTACAGATAACCTTGAAAGAGCAGCCTAGTTTTTAGATACAGTTACCTGATGAAAATCCCAGACTGCCAGGCAGACTGTTCTGAAGAAGAATCCCTTGCATAGGCCAAGAATTATGAAACCTTTTGAGCACTGCACTGTGACCACATAGCAGGTAAAATACAGCATAGCCACACTGGAAAAACACAGTCAATGTACGTCCAGACTATAGAGGAAGAATTGCAGCCCTGTGGTATGGGTATTTCTCATTTTCCCTGTGAGAAACAAGTTATGGCTTAGCAGGCACCCGTTTGCTGACATAATTGTCTGTACTAAGGGTTCCTGCTGGCTCAGCTGCATTGCTGGAGCTCACACTGCTGAGTGGCAAAGGATTGCCGTGAGACCTGGCTTGTGGCTGCTCCTGAAAATCAGGCTGGTGCCTCTGTTGATGCAAACATTCCCATTTCCAGTGGCAGTAGCATGCTGGACTGTCCCAGAGCAGGACAGGGAATATGTGACCTCTTTGCAGCGTGACATTGCATCACAACAGTCTGAGCAGAGTGAAGAACATGGGTGGGTTACAGGTAGATTATTGCCCCTCTGACCTGAGTTCAGCAGTGTATGCAGGGGCAGAGTCAGTCTGCACCTGCAGGCAATCCCTCAAAGAGTGGCTTCAAAACCAAGCAATTCCAGTTTCAGCTGTTCCGAGGGATTTCAGCTCAGGTTGCCAGATGAGAGCCTTTCTATCCAGAGGCTTGTCCACCTTTACCAAAGAAGGTGTTTTCTGTTACTCTGATGTTGACATGTGACGGAGGACTTCTTTTATTTTGGGGGTTGTTTTGTTTTCCCTGCTAGATTGCTCCTATCCAATCAGGAGGGGATTTAAGTAACTTCTTCCAGTCTCCTATTTTGCCTTGTTGGCAGCTGGAACTCCCTTGGTACTGGTGCTGCTCAAATGCCACAGTCTCCTGATGCTTGGGAAGCAAGGCTAGAAAATCTGTTAAATTCCACAGACTTGGGGAGAAATATCTCAGCAAAACTTGCCAACAGCTTTTGCAGATTTATCTTGGCCCAGCAGTTATCCAGTATGTTAACAGCAAAACCCATGGAACAGTTCCTTGGAAAATCAATTACACAGTATGCGAAGCACCTCAACAATGTTCTGCAAAAAAATAGCACAGAGCTGTGTAACCTCCACAGTAGGCTGGGCAGCTTTCTGTTTGTCTCCGGTGGTTCTCCAGGATCCACACCAGCAACAACACCAGGGATGTTGGCATTTCAGAACAGTTTGTGTGTTTTTCCAAGCATCTAATGTATGCTGTGCTTCCTCAAATTCAGTCAGAGGAGAATGTGCAACTCTGCAAAACTCCCGGGTTTTGTTTGGCTCCCAAATTGCTGTCAGCTGCAGAGTTTAGATTTTCCCATCTGACACTTCACTGTTTGTTTTTTCATTCTCCTGGGGTAGAACATTAACTTGAATCCTATTATGTCCCTGTCGTGTCTGACCTGTCGCCTCATTGTTGCAGAGCACAGAATTACCATTGGAGTGGGATATCTCTGTGGATAACTTTTGTCCTGCTGCATTTCCGATTTATTAAAATGGTATTTACAAACCTCCTGAGCTGGGTGTGTGGTTTCCCAATGGCCTTGCTCCGTGCAGACCCTGCCAGCTGCCCTGGTGCAAAGCTCAGCTTTGATGCTGTTGTCCTCATTCCCAGTTTCTGGGATTTCAGGTGAACTGAGGCCATCTTGTCTCAGGGAAGCAGCTGGTTTCATATTTGAGGGGTCCAAATGCCTGTGCAGTGTGATTGTAGCTGGTGGCACAGGGTCCCCTCTGCCACCTGAGCAGCTTGGGGACCACGAGGGTGTTGCTGAAATCCAGGTGCCTCTGTGGTACCCACTGGAGGGCAGCACAGGCCACTTCAATCCTCCTTCCACTGTGGTTGCCTGCTGTTCCCTAACTTTCATCCCACATTTTACAGTGCTAGATTTCTGCCTTTTATTTTCTTAGCCTGCCGATTATTTGTGTTAGACCTTCAGAGCAAGAATTTAGTGGAGTTCGCGTAGGTTGATTCAGCCTGACCATGAAATGCAAAACGGTTGACTCTTACAAACAAACTGTCTGATCCAGGGAGACTGGATATGGATAAACCACAACCAAAGACTGGATATGGATAAACCACAACCAGGACTGCTGAGGTGACACAGAAGGAAAGAAATATCAGAGTTGAGCTTTGGTTATGAAGGGCCCCAGCTAAGGGATATAAAAACATCTTTAGACTGAAGTGAGCTGTGTCTGTGCATCGTTGTAAGCTGTTAGGTCTGTCTGCAGGTTGCTTCAGCCATGGAGAAGTGGAAGACAGCAATCCGTGAGGCCCAGACCTTCTCCCGTATGCATGTACTGCTGGGGATGCTGGATGCCTGTATCAAGTGGGATATGTCAGCAGAGAATGCCAGATGCAAAGTGTGTCGCAAGAAAGGTACGCATTCCTGCCCCACGGAATTCCTGCCTGTGCAACAGTTGGATGCTGTCACCTCTCTGCTCTGCTTAGGCAACGTGTCCTTGTAGTCTGTCACTCTGACTGTGGCTGTATTTTAAGTTCTGAATGTCAGGAGTTACAGTCAGCAGCATTGATCTCTCAGAAACATTTGGCCCCGACTCCAGTGAACCATTCTTACGTAACCAGTACGCAGTATTGCAGAGCATTGCAGAGCTGCTATCCCCTGGATGTTTAGGGTACTTGGACAGAAGTCATCTACAAATCCTTCCGGGAATACTTGTGCCACTGTCCATTCCCTAGTTTCATTTTTGGAATGATCTTTGGGTCTCTGAGCCTTGTCAGTTAATCCTGTCTTTTAGAGAAGGAGCAAGCAAGGAGACATTGGGAAGGTTATTATGGGGAAAATGAGGGGGGGGATGTTACTGCTCTGAGGCCAGAGTGGGAGCAGAACTGCTCAGTGAGCTGAGGAAGTCACCAAACTGGTGACAAGGGAATACTTTCTCTGTGTGCACTGTAGAATGAAGGGCTTTAGAGTCTTCCAGGTGGAGGGGGAAGTAGAAGGTGTGCCAGCATAGACGGGGTGCTGGTATTTGTTCTGCCATAACCTCTCCTGTTGGATGGGAGCCTGGAGGAAAGAGCCTGGTGGTGCATTCTGCCTCACCACTTTTATATTTGCTGAAACTGTAGTGGGAAATGAGGGCGGGCAGAGCTCGGGGTACTGCTGGGCAACTTTTGTTCACCAAAAGGCTTTGCCATCCATCCCTTCAGAAAAATAAGGGCTTAACCAGTGCAAAATTCGCCTTCACTGCGGAATCTTGGGTATTCCAAACCAGTGCCAAAACTATCCTACCTGCCGTTGAGAGGAGTTTCTAGGCAGAAGTAAAGGGGGGGGGGGCACGCTCACCTGAGACTAACACGATAGTTTCACAGAAACTAAGAGCTGAGATGTTAGAGAAAGACATGCTGGCAAAGTCCTCTGCACTTTCTTTTTCCACTTCAGTAAAAGAAAGCTGGCTCGGGACTGTTTCCCTGTTTCCCTTCATCAGTGGGAAGCACAGAGAGAGACTAGTCCTGCTGCATACTGATTTTCAGTGTAGCCTTGTTACCCTGAGTAGAAAGAAGATACGGTGTAGGTTAACCAGACTGAACATAGAACAAGAATAGCTGCATTTTTAGCTTACAGCTCTGGGGCATATTTGCAGCAAACTTCTCTTTCCCCATATTTGTCTGGGTGAAACCTCTTTGGTAGGTTTCTATCTTTGCCTCCAACGAAATCCTTGCAGGGCGAGGGACTTCGCATTGGTTTTGTTTGTTTTTAAGTGCTGCTCTTCATAAATACAGTGGTGGGACAGAAGGTAGGATCCCCAAGGAAGGCCATCAGAGAAAGGGTCCCTGTCTTCAGAGGGGACTCTGCATCTTTCCTTTGCTTAGTCTTGCCCTCCAGCATTGCAGCAGCTTCTGCCTCTCAGGTTGAGTGAGGCTGTGGCCTTGTTACAAGTCAGCTGCACTTTCCTAGGTGAGGATGACAAGCTGATCCTGTGTGACGAGTGTAACAAGGCCTTCCACCTATTCTGCCTGCGGCCAGCGCTCTATGAGATCCCAGATGGGGAATGGCAATGCCCAGCGTGCCAGCCTTCGACAGCCCGGCGCAGCTCACGAGGCAGGTGAGTGACCCTCCTGCCCTTAGCCTTGTCACAGCACAGTCCCGGCCCTGTTTTCACAAGACCCAAACCAGCCTGGAGCAAAGCCCCTTAAAAAGGTTTGAAATCACCCAGTTAAAGCAGCACTGGAACAAAAGAAAAGCAGTTTTTTCAGGATGTAAGTTTAGCACACTTGTGTTGTACAAGTTCATGAGTTTTAATAAATAACTCAGGTTTGGAAATGAAAACATGCAAAACACCCACCAAAATTAGGTGCACTAAAGATTGTTGTTTCCTTTGAGCAGCTGGTTGGGTTGTTTCTTCATGTAGTTCGTGGCTCTGCAGTTCTGTGGGTCCCTGGGCTGGGTTACTGGGGTGTTCTTGTAAGCTAGAGCAGACATTACTCCGGGCTGCAGCTCAGTCCCTACTCTGTTACTACAAATCAGGCTACAAAATGCCATTCTAATGGTTTTCTGGACCTGATAACCTTAGCAAGACAGGAGCACCTTATGATGTGACAAAGGGAACATGATTTGAGGAGGTGTGGCAGATATGACTAGTTGCCTCCTGACAGCAAGGGGTTGGATTGGTTTATTTGAGTTGCAAACTGGAACTTAAGCATTTTACAGTGAGTGTCCTGTGCTGGTGGTGGTGACTGTGCTGCATCTCCCCGTGTGTCAGTGACGTGAGGCTGTCGCATGGCACCTGATGCAGAAGCAGCCAACAGATCCTCCCTGGCAGAGCAGCAGCACAATAAAGGTGTGCCAGCCAGTACTGTGCAGGTGGTATATGGCCTTAAAAGTATTAGTTACTCCCTGGACACCATTTAAGAGTTCTTCAGGCTTGTACAGAAATGACAGGGCTGCAAGGCAGCTGTTCTGGCCTGAGTTCATAGTTACTTTGATGTGGCAGAGTCACCTGCAAGCTGCTCAGCTCCTGGCCCAGAGCCATCAGGTGGGGAACACCTCTCCTGTTATCTGCTTCTGCTCTTGTCTTCCTGGCTGAGGTAGGAAAAGAATGTCAGCCTGGCAGATCTTTTACCCCCTGTGCTGTGGAAGTTTTATTCCTTCTATTGCTCAAGATCCTCTTTGTCTAGGGTATTTAGACTCCCACAGCAGCTTTGCCTGTGTCCCCTTTTGCCTGTGCATGCTGGCTTTTAATGGTCTGAATGAGACCCCACCTGCAGTGCTGCCTCCAGCTCAGGGATCCCCAGCACAGGAGGGACATTGACTTGTTGGAGCAAGTCCAGAAGAGGCCACCTAGTTGGTATGAGGGATGGAGCACCTTTTCAATGAGGGAAGGCTGAGACAGTTGGGATTGTTCAGCCTGGAAAATAGGAGGCTTTGGGGTGACCTAATTGCAGCCTTCTGGTACCTGAAGGGAGCCCACAAAAAAGATGAAGAGAGACTATTTACAAGGGGGAATGGCTTCCTTGACATTCTTCCTTGACAGAACGCAGGGTTAAATTAGATATTGGGAAGAGATTATTCCCTATGAGTGTGGTGAGGCCCTGGCACAGGTTGCCCAAAGAAGCTGTGACTGCACTGTTCCTGGAAGTGATGGAGCTTGGAGCAACCTGGTCTAGTGAAAGGTGTCCCTTCCCATGACAGGGGGACTGAAGCAAGATGGGCTTTAAGGGCCCTTCTAACCCAAACCATTCTATGATTCTATGAATGATTGAACAGATACAGGTGAGAAGCCAGAATGTGCTGGGCAGGGAGTCTGGGTGGCTTCTGACTTCAGAACATGAGGAGCCTGATGTTCTGTTCACCAATCTGTTTCCCATAGTATAAGGAAACCAATCTGTTTCCTTTAGTATAAGGAAAATAGTCCAGCAGGAAGAAGACCCCTGTTGAAACTCTTTAGGCCTGGCCTGCAGACCTGGGTAAATAGCAGATCATCCTCTCAGGGAGGAGTAATTACACAGCAGTCACAGTCTTAAAATCTGCTGCCCCATGGCCATGGTGTCTCGAATACCAAAAAATACCCAGATTCAGCTGTTGGGAATTTTCAGCCCAGACGTTTAGCCAGGGAAGTGCCCTTTGAGCTGTAGCTTACAACTTGTTACTCTGGAATACAGCAAATTGCCTTGGGCTGAGCCTGGTGTTTGTTGTACAGCCCAAACAGTACCAGGGGCCTGGGGCCACCGGTGCCCAGGCTCTTGTACCACAAACATGTATACCTGCCTTTCTCTAGGAACTATGCAGAGGATTCTGCTGAAGATGAAGGTGAAGAAGGTGAGGAAGCTTCTGATGAACCAGATGCTGAGGAGGAAGAGGAGGAGGAAGAAGACTATGAAGTTGCTGGACTAAAATGTAAGGGTTTGACTGTGTCGGGAAATAACAGAAAATAGTAACCCTCTGCTTTCAGTGTCTGAAATACGGATCCTATTTGGGACTTGTGCTTTTCCCCATGCAGACCAGGTATAAGACTGGGAGATGTCACAGGGGAAGGCTGTGGCTGTGCTGTGGTTACTTGGGGAGCTGGAGTGAACCCGTGGTCATTTGTGATGGAGTCAGCACTAGCAAAGATTGAAACTGCTTGCTGCCCAGTCACTCCCTGGGAATAGTGATGACACTGTCCCAAGGGCTGAGAAGGGTCAGCAGAGATTGCAGTGGGGTGGGGAGGTCAGCAGAGCCAGGGCAGCACCAGCAGTTCCTGGGATTGGCAGTCTCTGCGCCTACAGGATTTGTTGTACACTGGAAGCTGTTCAAATGCTTATGGAGCTCTCACCACAGCCCTGTCTCCTTGCTTTTCTTTTTCCCACCAGTTCATAACTCCTTGAGTGCAGGACTTCTATAGTGATTTGGCAAGGAAGCATTTTGAAATAGGAGGACTGGCACTTCGTCTCTTTATTCCAGTGGGAAGGCACAATGCTCCAGGTGTAGTGTGGCCTGGACCACCAGCACCCTTTGGTTGCGTACAGAGACCACTTGGGATTCATAACTGGAGCATTCCTGGGCAACTGGGAGGAATTAAAGACTATTTTCTAGACTCCTCAATGTCTGCTTCTTCACCTAAACATATTTAGTATGTGTATCCACTTTGGTTTTAGGGGAGTTTGATTCAGTCTCAATTGGGCAACTTGCTGCACTGAAAAGCTCAGTCTGAGAATGGCACACTGCCAGCATTTGCTTTCTATCAAACTGTCCTTGACTGACATAACGTTAACTGCAGGTTGTCTTTAAACAGGGCAGGTGGAATCCAGGGACTGGGACCCAGAGGATTATCCCATGTTCTTTTGCGGGTTTCCATCCAGGCCTGAGCCTTTATTCCCTTGCTTTATTCTGGTTTCAGGCTCACAGATACCACGGCTATGCACGCTGCTTGTTGTCCTGTGGCATATCCATGTCCACACTTGGAATGTGTTCAGCCTTGTGTTGCATGGCCAAGGCAGGAGCTGAGCCAAGCTTTCCAAACAATAGCAAAAGAGGGTTACAGTCACTAAAAATAAAGTGCTAAATGCAACCCCTGGCTTTAAAGAGCATTAGCATGGAAAGGTCACTGTGGAAAACTTTTGTTTTAATAGAAAAGTCACATTGATCCTCATGGCGTTTATCCTGAGGGATCTAACCTAGAATGTTGGATTGTCAGACATTTAGCACGTGCTGCATGCTTAACACACAAGCGGAGTGACAGCAGGCGGACGTCCCGAGGTCCCGCCACACGCCCAGCACGGGGGGCCCAGCACGATGATTTATGGGACAGGGCTGGATCAGAGGCTGCAGCTGAGGTATCCAGTGTGCTGGATACAGCTTGCTCAAGGGTTTGGGATCAGGTGGAAGGGGTTTGACTTAGGAAGGCAAACATATTCTCCTCATACAGAGGGTCATGGGAGAAACTTAAGACAAGGGAGTGCGTCAGCATGCTTGCATTGCCACCGGTGTGGAGCTCTGACAGGCAGACTCACACAGGCAAGTGCCTTTCTGTAGGATGTAATGTGGCAGCCCCAGTCTTGGGGAATAAAATCCCATTGTTTCCCACTTGCAGCACGTGGAGCAGCTCCCAGCTGCAGTAACTCGACACTCCCCCTGCACACAGTTCCCTTCTCAGAGGCCTTACCAGCTGGCTTATCCCACTGTGTGGGCTACTTGGAAAAGTACCCATCCCAAAAACAGTGAGGAGCAAAGGGGCAGCAGGAAACAGGAAACTCCAGGTTTCTGCTCCTGGTGCTTTCAGAGGGTGTGTTGCAGTGCTGTTTTGACACAGCTGGCTGTCCTTGCATTGCTTCTCTGTCTCTCCCTCAAGCCTTGATGTTGTTGGGGTCTCTTGGTGCTGCAGGCAGAGGGGTTTGCTGTGACCTGCAGTGGATGATCCCGGAGCTCCCAGGTCTCCCTCGGAGCTTGAGGATCTGCTGTGTGTGAGTACTCTTTAGCAGCAGGCTTTTGCTAGCCATGGCCTCTTCGGGCAGGAGGTGATGACCCACAGATCCCCTCTGGAGAAGGTGTGAGAGCACAGCTGACATGAGGCCGGGTGGTCCCTGGGCTCACCAGCCTGAGTGAGGCTCAGCCTGGTGTGGGAGGCAAAGGGCTGGTGGTGTCTGCTTCTAGATGCACCCAGTCCTCTAAGCCCATGGCTTATCTGTTTCAGTGAGGCCCAGGAAGGCAGCCCGGGCCAAGCAGGGCTCCATGTACCCCTCGAGGCAGGGAAGGCACCAGAGGAAGAAGCAGGCACTACACCCTGTGCGGGGACCACGGCAGCGCACAGCACCTGTCAACGGCGCAGACATCGATGAGCTGGTAAGAGCCAAATTGCTCCCTGGAGACTGCTCACATCATGGGTTATAAACCAAACAGGTGGCACGCTTCCTCCCTCCCCTTTGCAGAGAAATACCCTGAGTCCTGGTGGAAGCCCAAGCTGGGCTGGGTTAACAAAGAAGACATATCCTTAAGGGCCCGCTGCAGATGGAGTACAGATATGCCAGGCATCCCTCCCCAGCCACTTTCACACATTGTCCCCTTGAGCAGCAGGCAGCCTGCAGCTTGTTAAAGGGTTTTAAATAGTATCCATATGTCTGTGGAGAGGTGGGGGAACTGAGGGGGGTCCTGGATGGCCAGGGAATGCCAGCAATGCTGGACCCTTGCTCCCCAGCCTTGGCTGTTTTCTGACAGTTGTTGTCCGTATGGTCACTCCCCAACTTTCAGGACATAATTTGGCTGGTTTAGGTTTCACTTGACATTTAAAGAATAAAACCATAGGCTCCTGCACAGAGCAGTCTGTGCATGCTGGGCGGGGGGAACTGCAGCGACTGTCTCTGGGGAGCAGCATGCAGTGGGGGATATGTGAGGATACTCCAGCCCCACAGCCACATCACAACACCCTGCAGATCTGCCGTCTGTCCCGTGACAAGCACTAGCGGTGCTGGTGTGTCCTGTCACTCCCCTTTTTCATGGTCTGTGGGCTCACTGCTGTTCATGCTAGGTCTGGGGGACTGGCTTGTGGTCTGTGTTAACACACTGTAGGGCAAGCAAGCCAGCACAGAGGGATATTCCAGTGGGGCAAATCTTACTGGAACAGCTGGGTCAGGGTCTCTGACAGCACACTGGCTCAGAGAAGAGGACTCTGCCAGGATTTATCATTTGTCCTGGGAAGAGACCAGAGCTGGGTCAGAATAGTTAGTGCCCTTTGCTGTGGAGCCTTCCTGTCATTCAAGGTTTCCTCGGCAGTGATGGCCCATGAGCTGTGCTCTGCGAGCTGAGGGGATGTCCCCATGCTGGGCGTGACCTGTGCTGAGTCCCTGGGCACACAACTGACCTTGTGCTGAGCCTGCACAGGGACAGCAGCACTTGGGGCACCAGCTGCTCCCTGGGATTTGAAATGGCACAGCCAACTCTGCCAGGGCAGAACAGCAGCACAAGTGCTTCTCCCTATGCCGCGGGTGCTGCCTGCCACAAGCACAAGAGAAGGCAGGGAGAGGGAATTCACATTCTCCATTTGCTGGTATTTATTTTTTGGCTGCTTGTTGTGGCCATATTGTCTTTGAACTTACTTTGAAAAAGCCGCCTGCCACCAGAGGAGAGCTGGGCAGTTCGTGAGCCATTCCCATCAAGCTCCTGAATGGGGCTCCTGTCCTGAACCCAAGCGGCTGCTGCATGTCATAATCACAGAATGGCCTGGCTTGGAAGAAGCCCCTAAATGCATCTCATTCCAACCCCTCTGCCATGGGCAGGGACACTTTCCACTAGACCAGGTTGTTCCAAGCCCTGTCCAGCCTGGCATTGAACACTTCCAGGGATGGGGCAGCCACAGGTTCTCTGGGGAGCCAGTGACAGCCCCTCACCATGCTCACAGGGAAGAAATGTCCTGGCTGTGCTAAGAAGCAGCTCCTCTGGCCTCAGGGCTGTTTGCTGAACCCCAAAGCCTGTAGGTTCCCCCTTTTTACCAACACCCTTTGTGTGGGCAGGTCCTTCAGACAAAGAGGACAGCGCGTCGCCAGAACCTCGAGCTGCAGAAGTGTGAGGAGATCCTCGGCAAGCTGATCAAGTACCGCTTCAGCTGGCCCTTCAGGTGAGGGCAAGTGGCGTCCTCCTCCTCTGCGGGCAGGACTGGCCGCAGGCAGTGTGGGGCTGTGGGCTGGCTGTGGCACAGTCCTGCCAGATCCACCTGGGAGACTTAGGCTTCCAAAAGCAAGTCATGTGTGGGAAGAAGCTGCTCCAGAAGAAGCCACCATGTTCTCAGTCTTCAGCTGGACTGAAGACGTGATGCCCTTCTGAGGTGGCAGGCAAGGGGCAAGGAGGTAGGTGTTCTCTGCCGCCTCCAGGATTTTTGGAGCACTGAGGTGCTATGACTGAGGGAAGGTATGACCTTCCCCATGCCTGAACCGGCTCCCTGGGCTCCTGTCCTTCCCATTCCTGTGCCATAGGGCTGATGTGCCTGTAACACATCATGTTGAGGTACTGCTTGGGCTTGTTGCACCACCGTGGGGCTGCAGGTCAGGGGTGTCACAGGGGTGAAGGGTTGGGGGGACCCCACTTCTCTGCAGTGGTGCTGGGGTCGGCATTCCCTTCCTATCCCTGTGGCTCTTCCTTTGGCAGGGAGCCAGTGACCACAGAGGAAGCTGAAGACTACTTTCAGGTCATCAGCAACCCCATGGACTTCCAGACTATGCAGAGCAAGTGCTCTTGCGGCAATTACCGCTCCGTGCAGGAGTTCCTCTCTGACATGAAGCAGGTGTTCTCCAATGCCGAGCGCTACAACCAGAACGGGAGTCATGTACTGTCCTGCCTGGAGAAGACAGAGCAGTGTTTGATTGACATGGTGCACAAACACCTGCCAGGCCACACATATGTGCGCAGGAAGCGCAAGAAGCTCTCTGCCAGGTGCCAGGGACTGGAGGAGCAGGAAGGGGACAGTGAGTCAGAGCCCCTTGAACATTCCCGGGGGCGAAAAAGGAAGAAATGAGGGATGGGGAGGCTAGGGGGAGAGCCAGAGCTGGAGCAGGCCTTCTGGTGCTGCCAGGCAGTCGGATGGGTTGTCTGGAGGGAGTTGAGAAGCAGCGGGCACTTCTCTATTAATCCAGCCTTCCCTTGGGCCCATCCTAGTTTTAATTTTTCTGCAATTTCCTCAAATATTTCGTCATCCATTAAGTGGCGATGACTTAATGCTTCCTCCAAAATCCACAAAGCTCTTCACGAGTCTGTCCTGCCAGGAGGGGAAGGTGGGAGGGCAGGGGGAGGGCCTAGCCAAGCTTGGCTGGGCAGAAGAACACCAAGCCTGCTCCAGCTCAGGCACTGTCGGTTTCCTGGAATGAATCGCTTCCTCTCCTCTGCAAGCCGCTGGAGCGCCGTGGGACCGTCTGCTGCCAGTCATGTGAGCACACCAGCCTCAAGCTGGTGCAGGGGTGGGGTCGTGTTGCTCCACAGAAGGACTGGGTGCCATCAGGCCAATGGGCTACTTGGGCTTGTATGTATATATTTATATGGTGTTAATTCTGAACCCTGATGCCGGGCTGCGTGGGGCGAGCAAGCACTTAGGTGTACCGCGGTCCGGCTTTCACCAGCGTCCCAACACCACTGCTCCAGGGTGCTCCTGCTTTCCCTTGGGGAGCAATCCCTGGAGGTCTCAGTCCAAGGAGGGCTCTGAGCTCAGCTCCCCACCTGTACATGCCACCTGGACCTGCATGCGGTCATGCAGCCCTTTGGATGCCCCGAGTGCCAGCAGCAGACTGGAGAGTGTGACTGTCTGCACAGCCCAAGGAGAGGTCCAAGGCCAGGGGAGCAGCAGAAACATGTGCTATGTAACTTTTTAAATTAATTTTTTAGTTGAAAGTGGCTTGTTTCTAGCTGTGATCTTGTACAAAGAACACCTGTAAGATACCCTTGTCTTGCTTTGGCACATGTACAGTTTATATAAAATCGTGTTTGCTTTATATTTTCCCCCTCTTTAAAATTCATTTTCCTACCAGTAGCAGGAGTTACATCAGGGACTTTGGGGGGAGGAGAGGGGGATCCCAGTCCCTCTCAGCCACAATCTCATGACATTTTCTAGTAACACCCTCGTTCCTGTGCCATGGCCCAGCACCAGCTCCTGCTGTCCCACATGCTGACTTTTTCCCTAAGAAAGAGGTTTGTTTTCTCATTCTCTCTTCCTCTCCATCATGACAGGTTTGGATCATACAATCAGGGCTTGAACTTCTTATCCCAGAATTGTTTGATTTGGAATAAATGGGCTACGGGGCTGTTCAGTGCTGGTTTTATAACAGAGCAGAAGCAGCTGTTGTAGCTCCTGGGATTTGAGAAGAAAAGAATCATTGATTACAAATTGCAGCCTAGTTTTGTGAACTTTTTAGGTTTGGGGTTTTTTTAAACAGGTATTTGTTTTCAGTTCTGGACTGTCGATGACTGCAGATGAGGCAGGTTTCCAGCCCCTTCCCTCTCCCCAGCCTCACGCCCTGCCCCACAGAATAGCACTGATGTTTGTATCTCGCACGTCCCTTCAGAGGCTGTTTTGTCCTGTTTCCTAGAGAACATTTCCTGCAGGTCCTATATGGTGGAACCTTTGGAACTGCACGTTTTCTAAAAATCAGTGTCATTTGGGGGGAGGGGGTTTCTGCAAAGGGCTGTACTTGTAATAAATTGGAAACTTAAGAATAAACATTATGTACTTGTGTTTGTAAACCTGGCTTGTGTGAGTTCTTTGTGGGTCCCTGTGTTGGTGTGGGATTGTCTGAGACGGCTTGCCTCTGCCTTCCCAGAGCTGCCATTGGACATTTCTGGAGGGCAAATGGAGCTGTGGGGTAAGGGAATGGTAAGTCAGGATCAGGTCAGCTTCTGAGCCTGTGCTGGTGTGTTCTCACCCTCCCCAGGGACAAGGGAACAAGGCTGTGCTCTGCCTGTCCCTGGAGTGGGGAGTAGTCCTTGGTCTTTGTCCCTTGCATGTTGCCAGTGTGCCAGTTGTCCGTCCTCCTGTTCCATTCAGGGTGGCACTGGGTACCCCTGGAGGGACTGTGAAGGGTGATGGGGAGTTGGGATGTCTGCTCTTTCACCTCCCAAAGCCTCTTCCCTCCTCTTGGGGTGTGTTTTGCAACCAGAGCCATTCTTGCAGTAAGGAGTATTGCTGCTGTGTCCCAGGCCCCCATCCTGATCTCCAGCAGCCCAGAAGGGACACTTGGAACTCCAAGGGCAGCACGGCTGGAGCAGTGATGCCCCAGTGCTTGTGACAGCTCACAGCTGTGATACAAAGGGTTTGGCCAAAGCTTTTCTTGTTTCTGCCAGGAGGGTGAGGGTTCCTGGGTGTCTTCATCCTCGTTCTCACTCTGGATCTGAGTTGGGAGTGCTCCACCACGCCCCATACTGCTCAGCGGGGAAATCCTGATGGGTTTGAGGGCTTGAAGGCTCTCGGCAATGGACAGATGCTGTTTTCCCTGGAGAAGCCTCATCCCTTCTCCACAGGAGGTGGTTTGGCTTGCTGTCCATGCAACAGGGCCTGGGTGAATCTGAGTGACTGGGACATTTCCAGACCTCAGCACGGAGATCTCGCAGCAGCATCTGCTCCAAGACCTTTTTGGAGACTTGCTTTTTATAGCAGTCCCTCCATGGCATCAGTGTCCTGTGCAGGGCTATAAATAGCTGTCCTCACACCTGGCAGGGCAGTGTGGGGGCTTGGCGGGCAGCCGGGGCCCTACTACCACCATCACCAGCCCTGCTGCACCCACTGCCTGCAACAAACACTGGGGGCTCCTGTGATTGCTGGAGTTCCAGCGTGGCCTTGAGAAAATGAGGCCCAACTTTGGCCCCCTGGGTTTCCTCATAGCTTAATTCTCAATAATTAATTAATAGTCTAGGTAATGGGGTTTTGAGCACATTCCCAGAGCTTAGTGGCCTTCCTTTTGCTACTCAAACCTGGAGGGAGTGTCCATCTATGTGAGGGTGGATAACCTCCATGGCTCAGCCAGGAGTGACGAGACTCCTCTATGCTGAGCTGGATGGACCAGGACCTCAGGGTATCCTGGGCCCATTCTCACCCAGCTGGCAGCCCCAGCTCAGCCTCTGTAGCCATCCTATCCCACCCTCTGCAGCCATCCCACCTCAGTCTCCACAGCCACCCCAAGCCAGGGGCTGCCCTGTGGGGCCTGGGCAGGGCTGAACCCCACTTGTCTCTTGCTGGGGGGCTTCATCGGAGGCAGGTGCTTGGTGCCCTTGGGGCTGCTCTGAGGAGGATGGAGATGGGATGCAGGGATGAGCTTGGGGGGGAGGGGGCAGGGGTACAGAGGGAGGCTGAGCCCCACAGCACGGGGTTGAATGAAGCTGTGACTAAGAGCCAGTGGTGTTCCTGGGCCAGTCCTTCCATGTGACAGCTCCGCTTTGCAACAGGCTCTGTGGAACTGTGTCCCGGCCATGCTCAGCTCTCAGGACTGGCAGCCTTCAGTGGAGCCAGCTGGGCTGCCGAGGCCGATAGTGGGCAGTGGTGGGTGCCGCTGGCCCCTCTCGGGCCCGATAGCAGGGGCCTGTTGGGACGGGTTATCTGGGTGAGCGCTCCAGAGGCAGCCGCTCCTTGGCAAGCGCTGGATGCTCAAGGGCAGCCTTGTCACCAGGGGTGCCGCCAGCCGGGCACCAGCACTGGGCCGCGTGCCTGGCGCACAAGGTGAGCCGAGCTGGCTCTGAGCTTAGCACCCGGGGCAGAACACAGGGAGAACATGTGGCCCTGTGCCCCCTTCCCAGGCAGCCCCCACCCAGAGCCATGCCCAGCTCCCCAGCTGGACTTTGGAGCCTGTCCCGCAGCCAATATTGACTCTCCTGCCCCAGGTCACAGCCCTTTTCTCTGCCCAAAACAAACCTTCCTGTGGCAGTCAAGGGAGCTCCAGAGGCTGCAGCCCACCAGTGCTGGGGACAGGTGGGGTCCTTGCCCTGGCACCATCATCACCACCAGCCTGGGGAAGGGCCTGGATGCCCACCAACACAGCCAGGGGTACCCAAACCTGGTGAGAGACCCTCGGTGTCCCCCCAGTGACACCACATGGGCACTGGGGGCTCCTTTGCACCTTCACACCAGCTCACGGGGGAGGAAAAGGCTTTTCTCAGCTCAGTGACGCGACTTTTCCTGCCTTCCTGGCATGCCGGGGGTGGCAGGGAGAAGATTAAAGGTGCTTCACCGCATCAGTCCCCGCAGCACAAAGCCCTGGCACAGCTCGATGGTGGGTGAGGGGCCCCTACTCCAGCCCCTGCCCCCACTCCAGCCCTGGGGCGGAGTCTCGCCCCTGTCCTCCAGCCACAGTTTGATAGTCTGAGCCCTAAGGGCTTCGTCAGAACGGGGGCCGAGGGCTGTTGGGGTGAGCAGTGAGTGCCAGGTTGGATGCTGGAGAGAGGGTCTGTTGCTGGGTTGTTGCTACCTGGGCAAGGGTCGACCCTCCCTGGGGCCCAGCGCTGCCCAGACTGCAGGCTGGCTAATTAACAGGTAATGAGATGATGGACAAGTCTAAGCCTCACTAGAGCTGTGTTGCCCCTACAGCTCCTGCCTGCCACAGGCGCTGCGCTGCCTATGCCCCTGTCACAGCCCTCTGCCTGCTTCTCTTCCCTAGCACTGGGAAGCCCCGGCACATCCCTGGGGACAGCCGGGCAAAACAGCCTCACCAAACCCCTGCAGAGACGAGCTGGCCCCTGCCAGCACCTCAGGATGTCTCGGGGAAGGGTGGGCAGTTCCCCTTCTCCGAGCCCCAGCAGAGTCACCCTCCTGTCTGCCCTGTGCCCGCCAGCCCCGGCTCCCCCCGCCAGCCCCGCCAGCACCAGCTGAGGCTTGAATTTCCCTCCGGACAATGGGGAAGGCGAGCTGGGATTGTAACCAGAGCGGGGGATAAATAAAGCTGCCCAGAAGTTTCCATTACCCGCACCTCGGGCTTCTGCGGGGGACATCAAAGCTGAGCCCTCTCTGCCCCAAGGTCCCGTGCCCCCAGCCCATCTCCCTGGCCCCTGGCCTGCCCCCTCAAAGCCCCTCAGCCGGGCACCGAGGCTCCGACACAAATCACCTTCAGAGCATGGAGTGGAAAAGATGATTCGTAAGTGTGACAGCACAGGAAAACCCTCCTCCTCCTCCTCTTCCTCCTCCTTCTTGCCGGGAGGTAGAACCGGCCCCAGGGAAGCCACGGAGGGGAACTGGATGGAGGCACCCGCTGGTACCATGCTCCTGCCAGAGAGAGGCATGGCCCGGTATAGCTTGGCCCGACCCAAAAGCCCCTAAACTGGGGGGGGGGAGGCTCTTGGGGGAGCTCTTGACCCCCTGGAATCCCCACAAACAGCACCAGGCTCGGATCAAATAACACATCCAGGGTTTATTGTTTTTTCCATTCCTCGCAGCTAATGATCAAAAAAAAAAAAAATTTAAAATAAATTACAGAATTAAATAAACACGGATGGATTATTCCTCTCCCTGCCCCATCCCCACCATCCCCCAAAGAAAGCGTTAGAAGAGTCACTGGATTTGGCAACAGCAACAACAAAACAACCTCTAGGAAAAAGCAGCTACTTGTCAGTGAGTGGTGCTGGGGGGGGTCCCTCAGCCTCGCCCCCCTAAACCTGGGAGTGTCCCTCCTGCCCCCACACAGCCCTTGCCCTTGCCCCTTACCCGTGAGACCACTTCCCCTGGCGTGGGAGGCAGCCCTCCCCTCTAGACGTGAGTCGGGTTGTCCAGGTACGGGTCCGTCTTGGTCATGTGCAGCATGACTGTGGGGGCTTTGTAGTGGCAGTGGCCCCCGCCACAGCTGACCCCGCTGCAGGGCTTGCCCCGCGTCCTCATGCCCAGCCGCCTGTTGCACAGGCTCTGCCAGGTCTGCAGCGTTTTAGAGCTCCACACCCACACCCCACTGGTGATGCCCACCACCAGCGACATGAAAATCTTTAGCATGAAGACAGCCACAGTGGGCACCGAGGCCTCAAGGGAGCAGTTGGCGGCACGGCGGCCGGGCAGGCGCAGGCAACCGCGCTCCAGCGCCCGCAGCGTCCAGTAATCCATGTTCAGCCGCTCATAGAAATAGCAGACTATGACACAGGTGGCGGGGACGGTGTAGAGGATGGAGAAGACCCCGATCTTCACCATCAGTTTCTCCAGCTTCTCTGTGTTGGTGCCGCCCGTCTTCATGATCTTCCGGATGTGGAAGAGGGCAACGAAGCCAGTGAGAATGAAGGAGGTGCCGATGACCAGGTAGCAGGAGAGGGGGATGAGGACAAAGCCGGTCAGGGCGCTGACGTCCATGCTCCCCACATAGCACAGCCCCGTGAGCTCATCCCCTGCTACCTTCCGCATGGTGAGGATGACAATGGTCTTCATGGCTGGGATGCCCCAGGCGGCCATGTGGAAGTAGCTGCTGTGGGCCTCGATGGCCTCATGTCCCCACTTCTTCCCGGCAGCCAGGAACCAGGTGAGGGTGAGGACAACCCACCAGAGAGAGCTAGCCATGCCGAAATAGTAGAGGATGAGGAAGACAATGGTGCAGCCTGTGCTCTCCAGCCCCTCCTGGATGATGTAGAGCTCACCATTCTCCCGGTCGCAGGCGATGTTCTCGGCCCCAGCCACAGAGCGGATGATGAAGGCCACAGAGTAGACGTTGTAGCACATGGAGAGGAAAATGATGGGCCTCTCAGGGTACTGGAAGCGGTGGGGGTCAAGCAGAAAAGTGAGGACGGTGAAGGCAGTGGAGACAAAGCAGAGGGTGGACCAGACAGCCATCCAGATGAAGGCGAAGTCCTTGTCCTCCCGGGACCAGTACACATCCACCCCGGGGGAGCACCTGGGTGCACACGAGAGGCTCTTCTCCACGTACTGGAACTTCTCAGGGTTGTCGCAGGCCCCCAGTCCATTGGGTCCCTGTCCCTCAGTAGCTGTGCCAGGTGGCCAGGGCCGGGGGGCCACGGGCAGCATCCCCTGTCCCTTATGTGGCTCGGCAGCCGAGGCATTTTCAGGGGCCTCCATGCAGAGGGCATTGGGGTCGTTCTTGGTGGGCAACCTGCCGCAGTCAAGTGACTCAGGCCAGCCGAAATTGAACTGTTCCATGATGGGGACGCACTTGTGGCGGGCCTGCTCACACATGGGGCGGCAGGCAGGGATGCTGGCGCTCACCTGGTCAGTGCACATGGGTGCGTAGAGGGAGCAGAGGAAGAAGCGCAGGTGAACGTGGCAGCCGTACTCCACCAGCGGGGCGAACTCATGCAGCTTCAGGGCGGCCTCACGCTGGCTCTCGTGCCCCAGCAGGTTGGGCATGCGGGTCAGGTTGTACCCGATCCCCCGGCACATCGGGATGTCCACGGGCTGGCACCGCGCCGCGCGCCCCCGCGGGCCCTCCAGCCCCGCCAGCTCCAACCCGCGACCGCCCACCCCAAAATGCCACAGCACCCACAGGGCCACCCGCAGCCGCGCCGCCGCCATCGCCCGCCGCCCGCACCGGCCCCGCGGCTGCTACAGCTCCGCCATCGCCCGGCCACGCTGCCCTTGCCGCCACGGGGCCGATCGCTGCGGTGCTGGAGGCGCCGCGCCGGGGCAGCCCCCGGCCCCGGCCCGCGCCATGCGGCGGCGGCCCCGCCGAGCGCCCCGCGCCGCCCCGCGCCCGCCGACACCGGCAGCGCCCGCCGAGCGCTCCCGCCCCGCCCCGCCCCGCTGGGCGTGTCCGGGGGGGCGGACGGGACGGGGAGGGGCGGGGGGCGGGACCCACGCGGGGAACAGGCACTGGAGCTCCCTGGCACTGGGGACACGCGGGCGGGGGAAACGCAGTCTCCCCCCCCCCCCAGACACACACACACAAACACCTACACAGGTACAGGTGCACACGTGCGCACTCGTGCACACACTAATAAGCACGTGTCCATGTGCAAACACACGTAACACACACGCACACGCTGTCACACATTAATACACACACGCACACACGTGTACATACACGCATGTGCACACCCTTACATTCACATGCCCGCGCACACACACTATCACACATTATCACACGCTAAAACACACTAACACATACGTGCAGGCGCATGCACACACTAATGTGCACTAACACAGACATATCTACACACTAATGTGCACACGCACACACATATTAACACACATGTCCATACCGTGTGCACGTCCCACGTGCACACACACACACGTTCACATGCACATGCCCACACACAGGTACACAAGCACAAACACGCTAACACATGCACCCACACACACACATACAAGCACACACACTAACATACACATGCGCATGTACTCACAGACAGACACACGCGCACGTCCACACACCCACAGGGGCGTGCACTAGCACAGGTGTGCACACATACACCTGGGCACAGGAATACACTGTGACCTCACCGCTGCCCAGACCCGCAGGGTGCTGCCAGGCCTCCGTGCGCCTGCAGGGTGTTTGTGAGCGGCTGAGCACACTTGAGCACACCTGGGCACACCTGGGCACACCCCAGGGGCTTGCTGTCCCTGGGGGAGGGACCCTCTCCCCGCAGGGTGAAGTCCCTCAGTTTGGGAACGCAAACTGCCACTTTCGGTCCCACCACTGAGAACTGGGGAACTCACAGCGCGTGGCACAAAGTGCCTGTGCCCCTGGGGTTGGGGATGTGGTGGGACAGTGGGGACTCCGGGAAATGGCTGAGCTCCAGTGCCCACAGCATAGGACAGGAGAGCCACGTCCCCAGCTGAATGACAATTCAGGGCAGGCACAGGGCAGAGGACAGCAATGTCACTGCAAGGCCAGGGCAGCTCCTGGGAGGTGACACAAGTCAGGGTGGTCAAGGCAGGGCTGTCAGACCCCAAAATCCAGTGTCCCACTCACAGGGTGACAAATTACATCCAAGGCATAGGGAGGTGTTAAAAACACTCTGGGGGTGACAGCACCCCTGAGGACAGGCTTTGCTGCACAGGCCACCATCACAAGGCGCCACCAGCAGCCCCCCACTCCTGGGAGCTGCCCATCCCAGGTCAGCCCGGATTGCTCTGTGCCATCTCCAGCACCCGTTTGGGAGCAGCTCGTCCACCCTAGGGGTGATTCCAGCAGGGTCCCGAGGGACACCCGGCATCCAGTGCCTGGCTGGCGCCAGGGGGTCCGGGCATCCCGCCATTCCCAGGCATTCCCACAGCCCTGTGATTTCTTTAGTAACAACATAACAACCTGTCAGCGCGGCCCCTAATCGCTGACACCCACTGTGCAGGATCCAAACATCCCGGTCCGGCGCTACAGGGAAATTCCATGGGAGCCGCTTATCAGCCACATAATGGAGGAGGAGATAAGGCGTCACCCTGGAATTTCCCTGTAACACGGGGTGTCTGCACACTGGGCTCCAGGGCCCTGGGAAAAGGGTTATTGGGGGATATTTGGGATTATTTGGGATGTTGGAGGGCTTTGTCACCTTGGCCACCAGCTCTGAGTGGTTCCAGAAGTGACTGTCCCATGTACCCAGCAACACGGAGCAGCTTCAGGGGACTTCGTGCTGTGGGTTAGGGCCACACGCACTACGAAATGGCTGTTTCAGGGTATTTTGTGCTGTGGTGCAGTCCTGGGGAAAAATTGCCATGCATGGCTGAGCAGCAAAGTGATGGGGATGGAGGTGGCACCTGCAGTGTGCTGGGAGATTTCCCTGGTCCCTCATCCCTCCACCCCCAGACCCAGGGCATGTGTCCTGTGTGAGGTGAGGGACCCCAGGCTGCCACTGCCACCACTCCAGGGCACCCCAAACACAGCTCTGGTCACTGAGGCTTCACTTCAGGGAATTGTTTGCTAAGGAAAACTGGGAAGCATGACCTGGAAAACCTGAAACGTCTCTGACCCAGGCCTGGTTGCCCAGTGAGGGTCCTGGATGGGTGGTGGGCATAGGCAGGGGCTGCATGAGACCTGGGGTCTTAGCCCCACCTTCCTGGTTCACCCCCTTGGATGTCCTCCCACCCTCCAACCTGGGCTGTGAAAAGTTAAGGGGGGGGGGGGGGAAGGGGGCTGCACAAATAAATGTATTTTAATTTAATTTTGCTTTAATATGTAAAACTGTTGCTCTTGGCTCCTGTTACTGAAGACTGGCCAAGAGCAACACAAGGATTTTTGGAGTCAAGGAGCTCCTTGTAGAGGTGTGGCTGCCCCTCACCTCTGCCCTGCACCTTGGGGTGCTCCTCCCTCACCCCATGCCCCTCAGGTACTCCTTGGGGTGCCCAAGCCCTGCCTGAGCCTCAGGGACCTGCAGTGGCAACAGCAAAAGAGCAAAGGAATCTTCCCGGAGCTTCATCCCACCCCAGAGGTGGGCAGGGGGTACCGGGAGGTACCGCCAGCACCCCAAGCCTTGCCCTTGCATTGCCCCACTGCCTGTGCCTGATAGAGAAGTGCGCTGTCCCTGCCTGCCCGCACGCCCGGGGAACGCGGGGACGGGAGTGGGGACATCCCGGCCATGCACAGAAGCCGAGATCTCCAGCAGGTCTGGGAGCCCCACAGTGAAAACAAGAACCCCAGGTAGAGCAACAGAGAGATTTACGGTTTTGGAAGTGGCCCTGCGCTGTGGATCCAAGATCAATAGCATGAAGAAAGGGCTCTCAGAACTGCACAGGAATCCTGCCCGCGAAGCGGCCAGGCAGGCGAGCGGGACGGATCGCCGGAGCCCGGGAGCCTGTGGTTCCTGGCAGAGCTTTGCCCCATTTCCTTTCTTCCCGTCAACAGCGCCTGAAACCTGTGCGAGAGCCTCGGCAAGGGGAGTGGATGGAGGGAAAAAATACGCTGGCTGCCCGCCCCCGGGTACAGGGGGGCTGCAGCAGTACCCCTCTGGCTAGCCATGGGAGCGGGGACGGTGTCTTCATGGGGGGAAGGGCTTGGGGGATCCCCTTGGCACCAGAGGTAGGGACAGCCCTGGTGGAAGTCAGGGAGAGGGCAGTGGAGGTGGGGAGGAGGTGATGGAGCAGAGGAGGGAGTGGTGGAGCAAGGGAGGGCATGGTGGAGCTGGGGAAAGGGCGATGGAACAAGAGAGGAGGCAATGCATGTGGGGGAGAGGGAGGGGAGAGAGGATGGGGAAATGGAACTGGGTGAGTGATGGAGTAGGGAAGAGAGTTATGGAGGTGGGGAGGGAGCAGTAGAGTAGAGGAGGGGGTGATGAAGCTGGAGAGGGGGCAACAGAGCCTGGGAGAGGGCGATGGAGCAGCGGAGTGATAGAGCAGGGCAAGGGAGGAGGTGATTGATCCAGGGAAGAAGTGATCGAGCTGGGGAGAGGGCAGTGAAGGTTGGGAGGGTCAGCAGGACAGGTGAGGGGGCAATAGGGCAGGGGAGGGGGTAATAGGGCAGGGATTGGAAGACGGAGTTGGGGAGTGGGCAATGGATTTGGGAAGGGGTGATGGAGCTGTGGCAGGACTGTGGGTGCTGCTCTGCCCAGCCTTGGCCAGAGCAGCAGGACTTGTTGCAGGGAGGTGAGGGGCTCCATGCCAGCACTGCCCTTGCCTTTGCCCTGTCGAGCCCCAGCTCCCCAGTGGTTCCAGTTCCCACCAGTGCCTGGCTCGTAGAGAGAGGCAGGGGCTGGGGTAGGGAGAAGAATCCACCTTGCAAGGACAGGCCATGTCCAGGGTAAGCCAGGGCTCCAGGCACCCTGTGCCCTCCCTGCCAGCTCAGAGGTGGGAGATAGCACAGTCCTGCAGGGATCTGGGAGGGATAATTTTTCCCTTCCTGAAGAATTTCACAGGAATAGCTGTGCAAAAGGCCAGTGGCTTCAGTTTCAAAGGGATGCCAGTGCCAGGCCAGATGGGCTGCTGAGCAGGTGGAGGGGTCCATCCTGGGAGCAATCCATGGGGCTGTGGGCTGGCACCCACCCGGCCAGAGAGGCAGATTACGCCCGCCCCGGCCACCATCTCCTTGGGGACACCAGGAGCACCACCAGGAGTGATCCTCAGGCCCGAGCTCCTCCTACCCCTGGGCACAATCCTGTGTGATGCCAATGCACACGCGTGTGCAACAGACTGTGCTGTCCACAGGGCAACTGATCTCTGTGCCCCTGGGCAGGTTCTGTGCCATGGGCAGGTGCAGTAGTGGGGGAAGATGGGGATTTTGGGATCTGGTCCCCAAACAAGCAGGTGGAGCACAAACAGTGTCCCTTGGCAGTGTCTCCAGGCAGTGCCCCAGTCACCTCCTGGCCTCTGGTTCCGTGCAGGTGTTTGTGGTTGCAACCCAGCCCATGGTGCAAAGATGCTGTGGCCAGGACTCAGGGACACAGGCTGACAAGTGTGACATTGCCAGGGATGCTCACTGCAGCCTTGTCACCCCATCACCCTGCACCTGGGGAGCTGTGGGTCCTGCTGCCAGCCAGCCCCCCCCCCCCAGCCCTGGCCACAGGATCCCTGGGCCGTGACATCCCCATTCACACAGCAGTGACATGAAGCAGGGAGGAGACACACGGGTCAGGGCATGACCCTAACCCCAGGATCCCTGGGAGCCTGAGGGACCGGCACAAGGATGGGGACCACATGCAGCTGTGGGACTCAGGGGATTGGGCAGGAGGACAGTGATGTGTCCCAGCGGAGCCCTTGTTGGGAGAATGAGGAATGAGAAAGGACAATGTCCCCACCTCACCCCCAGTATTTCAGCTGGTGAGTGTGGTGGCAGCACAAGGGGCTGCTTTCAGCCTCTGGCGGCACTGAGACACTTGACACCAGCAGTGGGGACCTCTCCCATCAAAGGGGATCTGGGACTGAGCCACATCCCACCCTCAGCCACCTCGCTCACCCCTGCAGACCCCTTCTGGGGGACAAGAGCCAGGTGAGCCCTGGCAACAGCCATTCACTCTGAACCCTACTAATGGCAGCAGCTGCAGGTTGGAGCAGCTGCCTGAGAGAGGCAGGTGAAGGGCTGGAGTTCCCTCCCAGCTGGCTCAGCCCTGGGAAGAGCTGCTCATACAGCCCCATGCCAGGTCATGGGGCCACTGTGTTCCCCCCCAGCTGATCTTCAGTGCCCACCTCTGTTTCCTGGCAGCCCAAGGATGGGCCGAGGAGGTTCCGTGTGCTGGAAGCAGGCTCCGAGGTGCTCCCAGACAACATCCCAAGCCAGCACAGGAGCCCTTTCACCCCCAGCCCCACTTGACCCCTGAAGTGAGGTTTCTTCCCCAGGATGCCCCATCCTGGGGTGGGTGCCGGCACCAGGTCCCGGTGCTCACATACACACTCAGCCCTTTCTTCAGCCTCAGCCACAGGCTCGGTGCTGGCAGGAGGCTCCATGCTGCACAATGCGCCTCCTTGTTCACCCGGCCCAGGGCTGGCTTGTGGGGAATGGCAGGGAATCGCCTCCGTTTCCTGCTGGAGTTTTATTACATTCACCGTATAAATAAATAAATACGATCCAGAGGAGAAGGGAGAAGCACGGGGCAGGCTGGAGCCAGAAAGGACGTGGGCTGGGGCTCAGCCCCACAGCACCAGGGCTGGGGGCACCCTAGGAGGGGGCAGGGGATGCCCCATAGCAGCTGTGTCCTGGGATGTTCATGCTCCCTGGTCCCTCATGCCTTTCCAAGGAGCAGCAAAATCCAGGCGGCAACCACCCGGTCAGGGACTGTGGCCACCAGCCCCACTACTGGACTGGAGGAAAAACCTTCTCCCAAGCAATTTGGGAAGAGTGGGAGCCCCCTCAAGCTCTGCTGCCCCCTGATGAATTGCTGTGGCACACTGAATGATGCCATAGGCCAAGAACCTCTGCAAAGGTTCAGGCTTTTGTGGGCTCACAGGCTGGACACAGTCAAAGCATCCCCTGCGAAGAAGGAACTTCCTTACAGAGCTGAGCTGCAGCCCACTGTATGCTGCAGGAGCAGGGAGGGCTCTTGGAACCTGCTGGAAATGGCTTTATCACACCATTGACTTGACCAAGCTTCCCACGTGGTTGCCAAGACCAACCACATGGCTACAGTGCAACCCCAAGGCTCTGTCACCTGCCACCTCCCCTGGGTGTCCCACAGCCATGGAGGGCTTTCTCCAGACCTTGCCTGCTGGCAGTGCCATTGGTGCTGTAGTTCTCCAGCTGCATGGACCAGGAGGAAGAATCCTGGCTTTTCCAGGGCTCTTGGGTTGGGTTGGTGTCAGCTCCCCCAGCACAGCTCAGCCCAAGTGCAGGGAGAAGGTGGGAGCAGCCCCAGCTCATGCTCTCCTGTCTTTGATACCTCCAGGTGAGTATTTCTCTTCTTGCCAGTTACTGGACAGAGTTATCAGTGATGGGAAGCCCCATATTGCATTTCTCCCTTTCTTTCCAGGCCCCAAAGACCTTCTAGTGGGTGGCATCCCAGTCTATGGCAGGAAGTTGGAACAAGAGGATCTTTAAGGTCCCTTCCAATCCAAACTATTCTCTGATTCCATGGAAGCAGCCCATGTTCAAGCATCATCCTAATGGTTCCTACCCAAGGCTGGGCCACTCCTTGCTCTGGACAAACCATCTGGCACCAGCATCCTCCTCCCTAAGCTGGTTCCTCCCTGTGTACTACCTCTTCTCCTCTCCATGTGGAGAACACTAGGAGATCCTTACCTCTCACCTGGCCAGAGGAGAAAGGAGAAAGTTCCTCAGACATGTCAAAGCAGTTCACCAGAGAGCTGCCACAGTGCAACAATTCCATCCCCACCTTCCCTGGGCCCTCTCTGGAGAGGAACTGCTGTGAATGAGCTGCGGCTCAAGGACCTGAATTTCCCAGAGCCTCATTTCTCAAAGAACAGAGCCTAATGTCCTGGCAGGGCCAGCTCAAGGGACACAGAATTTTGACAAGTTTAGGGCAAAGAATTTTCTGCTCTGCTGGAGATGGACCCAGAGCCCTTCACTCCCTCTGCCTTCCATCACCCACATGGTTTGGGTTCATGTCCAAATGGGAGGTTCCTCCTGATGGGTCACTTTGCTCTTCATTGTCACCAGCTGGTCAAGATGGGCTCTGACACCCCTCAGGGATCAGAAAACCCCTCACCTGCCTGGCCCCCCCCAAACACTCCACTGGGGAGTTCAGACCTGATCCCAGTCTCCCTGGGGGAGATGGGATTTAGGCACAGGGAATCCAAACCAGCAAAGAATTACACCCCAGATGACCCAAGTGCAACCCCAAGTGTGTTCCAGACAAGCAAGGTGACCTCTTGCCATTCCCCACTCAGACCAGTCAGGAGCATGTCAACTCTCCCACCTCCCCAGGGCACCCATTCCTTGGGGCAGCACTGGTGGATGCAGGCAGGGAGCTGGAGGGGTGCATCCCACCAGGGAAGGACTTTTTACTTGAGCGGCACCAGCGTGACCTACTTCTATCTCAAAAACATCCTTATACACCAAGATCTCTGAAAATATTCAAAAAACCAAAGTTTAACAAAGAAAGCAAGCAGCACCATGGTGGGTGAGTCAGCTGCTCCTTTTCTTTTCCAAAAAACATCTTCACAAGATGGGGCAGTGCCTTGTCAGGTCCATCATCATCATCACGGCACCAGGAGCTCAAAACAGCAACTTGGAGTGGAAACCCTCAGGTATGTCAAACAAAAACACGATTCCCCGTTCACTGGCTAATCCTGTTCTCCTCGAGGGGGAAAAAACCACAAAGCTCCCAGATTTATTCAGCCAAACTCAGCACTTTTGGGTTTTGCTGATGGTGTCTAAATATAGTTTGTGAGAAACAAATAATCTTTCAGGGATTTTTGCTACCTCCATCTCTCCAACCATCTTGTTTAAAGGTCAGCGGCTGCAGTGAAGGCTCTCTGGCATCATTGGGCAGGAGCCTGGAGGTGAGGAAATGAGCTTTTTGATGTGTCACCAAGGCTGTGAGCTTGGTCACCCATCCCTGGTCTCCTCCAGCAGTGCTGGGGTGGGCTCTGGGGTGACTCCTCTCTGTCGCCATTCCCAAGTCCAGCCTGTCCCTCTCCCGGCCCTGCAAACAGCACCAATTTCCCCAGCATGTGCTGGTCACTGGAGGAGATGGGCAGGGAAAAAGCTATTATTGGGGAGGCCGACAGCTGGAGGTGACATCCCTGGAAATGTTCAAGGTCAGGTTGGATGGGGCTTGGAGCAACCTGATCTAGTGGAAGGTGTCCCTGCCCATGGCAGGAGGTTGGAACTGGATGGGCTTTAAAGTCCCTTCCAACTCAAACCATTCTGTGATTCCATGATCTCATCCCAGAGCAGATCCCAACTCCCTGGGTGCCCTGCTGAGCATCTTCCTCTGAAGTTCCTGCAAGTTCCTGGTTTTGCCCTGCCCCAGGGTACTCTGAGTTATCTTTCCCCTCTCACCATCCCTAATCCTGCCCTGTACCATGGGAAAAGAGCCATGGGCAGGGAGTTGTTGCTGGCTGGAGAGCTGAAGGTCCCACCAGCTCTCCATACTCCCAGAATCCAGGGCTGGAAAACAAACATGCCTCCAGGTCTGCAGCAGAGCCTGGCCTGAGGGAACACCACATCCCATGGCCTGAGGAAATGTCCCATCCTATCATCCTGCTGCGGCTGCCTGAGGGTTGTGTTGGCAGCACTCTGGGCAGAACCCAGCTGCCCTCTTAGGTGAGTCCAAGTGTCTCTGCAGCCAGCTCATGGCTCCCAGTAATACAGGTTTGCTGCAAACACCCCAGGAGCAGCAGTGAGGTGTCTGAGTGGGATTTGGGATACCTGTGTGCCATGAGGGATGGCCTTGGGTGGGAGGGAGCTGCAGCACTGCAGCAAACCTATGTCCAGCTCTGTGCTCCATGTTCTGGTGGGTCCCCTGGCACCTCTGTAGCATTCCCATCACATGTCAGCCCCAGGGGTGCCAGCCCATCCCATGAGAGCTGAAGGCCAGCCTGTGATGCTGCTCTGCTTCCCACCAAACTCCAGTCCCCAGCCACCCTGAGTGGGGACACTTCTCAGATCCATCGGGTTTTGGTGTGTGCCCATGTCCATGTCCCCGCCATGGGCTCTGCCCCGGCAGGCAGGGCACATCCCAAAGCCCCCAGTGGCCCCACTCCCCTCCCCTCCCACCACATTTTCCACTCTCACTGCAAACCTCCAGTGCAGGAAAATGTGAGGCCATGGAAAACTAAGCCCGTCCCTGTCAGCCAGGCCACATTCCTCCTTCTCCTCCTCAGCCCCTTGACTCTCAAACCACAGGTTGTCCAGTTCTGGGATCTCCAGTGTCCCACCCCAGCTGGTTGCCCACTCCCCCTGTGCAGGACTCAGAGCACCCCGAGCTGAAGTGAGCCTGTTTTGGGGCTCACTGAGGGTTTTGTGGAGCAGCCAGAGCTTCAAGGGTGAAAGTGCTGCTGGTGAAGCCCCAGTGGTTACCCCATCCACCTTTCCCTGTGTTGCTCCAAGCCCAGGCCCTGCATCAGTTCCAGCCTTCCTGACCCCACACTTGGGACTGGTCCCTATGGCATCTGGCACATGAGGCCAGGGAGACACCAGTCTCCCTTGCTCTGGCCTCACCAAGGGGAGTAGAGCTGGGAATCACCATGTCCCTGACTCTTCCACACTGGAATGACCACAATCTTTCCCTTCTCATTCCTGACCAAGGTCAATATTCCACCCTCAGCTTTCAGACCTATGTGCAAAATCTGAAGTCTCCCTTTGCCCACATAACTCCAGAAACTTCTCTACTACCTTCTCCAGGATCACCCCCCAGAGCCTGTCAGGCACAGTTCCTGACTGGTTTCACACAAGAGGATGCTCCGTACTGTGGGAGGCAGGGGAGGCACGAGGATACACTGAACACAAGATGTGCATGGGAAGGGGTGGATGAACCAGCAAAACCCTGGAGAAAACAGCTCAAATCTGATTTATTTTTTCCCAAAACCTGGAAAAAGAAGTGCAGGAACATCAGAGAGCTCCCACTTCCCTGCCAATGTCAGGACCAGGTGAGAGGTTGAGGATGCATAAGCTGGACCCCTCCCAAAGAGCATCCTTACCTGGGAGCTGCATCATCCCCAGGGAGCTCCCTTGGGCCCTGCTTGGATGGGAATGCTTCTGTCAGCTCTGGAGCCACAGCTGTATCCTGAAACAAATGCTACTTGTTCCCAGTTAAGGACAGACCTTGGATACTCATCAGCACATGGTACCAGCCCTAATGAGTTTTGCAGGATGGCTGGGAATGGGGGCAGTGGAGCTGGGGAAGGCTCCTGCTGCTGGTGTCTGCCCCGAGAGGGGAGATTTGTGTCTATGCTGCTTTCAGGGAAAGGGAAAACGAGCTTTGGGCTCCCCTGGGCTTTCATAGCAGCTCCTTGAGGGATGGAGCAGGGATGTGGGGGTCCCCAGGGATCCCAGTGCCCCATAGCAGTAGTGCAACAGCCAGCCCAGGGGACCCTTTTGCCCTGGCCAGTGTCACCCCCACCTCCCCCTGCTGTGATTGGCTGTCTTAGAGCATCCCAAAAGTTCCTGGGGCCAGGGCTGGGATGGCACAACCCCACAGGCAGCCCCAGCCTGGGATATTCCCAGCTGGACTGGGCTAAGGACATTAAGTGACGGCATCAGGGGCTGCATGACCCTGCAAAACCACCCAAATATGGCAAACAACTGAACCTTGGCTGGGTTGTGGGTGCCCTTCAAGGAACCCAGGCAAGAGGGAAGCAGAGCTGTTTCCCCTGGATCCCAAAGGCTGAGCCAGGCTGGATGCTGTGCGTGTGATACCACCCTCACTGCTTCTGCAGCTTACAGGGATTTTCCCAAAGCTGGAGGAAAAAACTTTACAGAAGCTGCAAAGTCATGAAGAGCAGCAACACAAGATGGCAATATGGGGGTCCAGCTGCACCCGACGCCCTCAAACCCACCCAAGAGAGAACAAGCTTCCAAAACGTGGCAGATGCTGGAAACACTTTCAGCACTGAATGGGGACACATGGGAATCCCTGTGGCTGGGTCCCAACTTTGCTGGAGGGGTTTGCACCTGGAAACACCAGCCCAGGGCGCTGGGAGCCTCTGGGAGCATCTGCTCTTCTTGGTGGGGATTCCCCTTGGTGACCACAGTGTGGGGAGGTGAGGTACCCCCAATCACCCCGTAAGCAACAGCCGCCTCCTCCATTACCCAGCCAGCATGCTGGGGAAGAAAGGAATTTCTGTGTAAATCCCATTTACTGTTGGGTTTCTCACTTCCCGTCCAGTAGACAATCCCAGCCCTCAGCGCAGCACTGCATGAAGGGGCGGTTTAATGTATTTTTGGAAGGAGAGGAAAAAAAGGCCCTCTCTGAAAAGAGCCTCTTTCAGCTAATAATGAAGTGAATATTATATTAAGAGTGAAAACATATTCAGGGGAACTTACAGAGGGAGACAGAAAACCTTTTCATAACACTCTGGCCACAAACACAACTGCCAATTAAACTGGCTTCGCTCTCCGGCTGGTGCCAACACAAACGAGGGGCCAGGAGCAGAGCACGGAGCTGGCGTGTTCCGTGCCCGGTTGGGCTTGGCCATGGCTGGCAGCACAGAGGGGTTTCTGCTTCCATGACTTTCAGAGCCAGCCACTGGAATAAAAAGGTGTGAATCCCTTGTTCTGACCTGGGGGAACAGACGCCCAGTGAGGTGAGGGACTCCAGTGCCATGGGAGCTCCTGGGTCCTGTCCCAACCCAGAAGAACAGTGTGCCTAGTGACTCAAGGGGCTCCAGAACCCTAGGGAGTCCTCTGCCCCTATACCAATCCAGGGGATCCAGTGCCATGGGGACCCTTGGTCCCTGCCCACAGCCTCCCCACTGCCCTGTCAGCAGCACAGGGGTGGTGGCAGCTGCTTGAGCCCCCAAGCCCCTGGGATCAGCAGGATTGCTCCTGGCCATGGGGAGGGTGCTGAGTAGCCACCCAGGCTGAGCTGATGGGACCTGCATGCATGCCAGGAAGGTTTGGAGAGGTGCTGGATCTCCCACTGCAGCACCCTGTGTCTTGGAGGAACCCTGTGACCAGCCTGCATTGTAACAGAAGTGCCACAACCCGGAGCACCTTCCAACATCCCTATTTCACATGCCCTGGATGTCTCAGCCCAGGTTTAGCACAGCCATCCCATGTTTTGGTTGCCTGCCAGCGGTCTCAGCCCACCCTTGTCCCTGGCAGAGCACAGCCCACACCGTGGGGGGCACAAGGATACCCACCCACACGATCCAGGATTTCTGCACCAACTGCCAGTGGAGGGAACAGGCAGGGAGTGGGATCTCACTGCCCTTATGTGTTCTTGGGGGTCAGTGGTGCACAGGGGAGGAGAATGATGGGAGACGCTCAGATGACATACAGGGGTTGTGATTCACACTTCACAGAGGCTTTACCTTTGCAGCCCACGGAGCTGCTGGATTGATGGGTTGAGGGTACATGACATTTCAGGTTTGGATAAACAACCATGCCAGGAAAACTTCACCCGAGATCAGATAATCTTGGAATTGAGCAAACCCGGCACAGCTGCAGCATTGCAGGTTGATATTTGATAAACCCAAACTGGAAATACAAGACCACTGCAGAGCTGGGACCAACCCTCAGAACAGCTTCTTCGGGGAACACACTGAAGATGTTTGTCAAAACCTATTTTATGGAAGGGGGAAAGGGAGGCATTTTGGCCAAAATTAAAAATTCCAGTAGGAAACTTTTCTCCAAGTCGGTATTTTTTGACTACCAACCCAGAAGTGAGGTTCTCTGTGGAGATTTTTGTCTCTTTTGCTCAAGGACTAATATTTCTGCTTTTATGCCAAGTCAGGATCCAAACACACCTCTGATTTTGCCCAGAGGCTAAAAGATTGTATTTCGTTCTTTAATAACACACACCAAAAAAAAAAAAAAAAGCAGCTCAGGAAAGTAGTTTTTGGCCCTAACTTGGTAAATAAAAATGGAAAAATGCACTTCAGCAAGGTCTACTTCACCATGGGAAGTCTCCAACAGCAACAAACTGCCTGTCAACCTGCAGAGGGACTCTGGGTAAAGTACAAGTAACTGGTGTGGCCTGGGTGACAGGGAAGGGTGTTCCTGCAGTGCGCACCACCAGCAGCAGGACTGGAGTGGACCTTCCAGAGGCTTGGAAAGCTCCTCACTGTGCCACAGCAGCCACACCACTCCTACACTTCAGATTTAGCAGATGAAATGCCTTCCTCAATGGGCTTTGTCCCCACAGTTTGGGGTCCAGGAGAACTTGCCTTTCCAAGGTCATTGGTGAACAGGGATGTGCCAAGTTTCCACTCATGGATCCAGCTGCCCACGGTTGTTTGACCCAAGGGCTGGCAGGAAAGTGCCAGCACAGCCCAGTTCAGAGAACTCCAGGGAGGCACAGCTGTCCCCTTCTGGAAAACTTGCCTTATGTCTTCAGAACTATCTTATCGCAGGAAGCACAAAATTCTCTGCTTCTTGTAGGGAAGAGGCATCAATTCCCAGAGTTACTACAAAATTTGTGTAGAAAAAGACCAATATCCAGATTTAAAGGCCATCAGAAAGGAGTCCTGAACACCGCTGGGAAGGAGGCATTGCCATCTAGTGTCGGGCTAGGAAAGGGCTCAGGAGCACACTCGCCTCCAGCAGGAGCTGGACTGGATAATCCTAGTGGGTCCCTTCGGCTCAAGATATTCCATTCTTCTACAATTCTCCTCTTAGTGCCAGCCCAACCAGTACTGACTGGGGAGACAGTTTTAGGCCCTTCTGGGAAAGAGCAAGGCCAAGAAGATGGACAAACAAGGCCACCTGTGATGCATGGATGGCTGGGAAGCCCTGGCTGGTATGGCTGTGGAAGTCACAGAATCATGGAATGCGTTGGGTTGGGAGGGACATTAAAGCTTATCTTATTCCACCCACTGCCATGGGCAAGGACAGCTTCCACTGTCCCAGGCTGCTCCAAGCCCTGTCCAACCTGGCCTTGGACACTTCCAGGGATGGGGCAGCCACAGCTTCTCTGGGCACCCTGTGCCAGGGCCTCACCACCCTCACAGCCAAGAATTTCTTCCCAGTGTCCCATCTAACCCTGCCCTCTGGCACTGGGAAGCCATTCCCCCTTGTTCTGTCACTCCAGTCCCTTGTCCCCAGTCCCTCTCCAGCTCTCTTGGAGCCCCTTTAGGCACTGGAAGGGGCTCTAAGGTCTTCTTGGAGCCTTCTCCAGGTGAACACCCCCAGCTCTCCCAGTCTGTCTCCAGAGCAGAGGAGCTCCAGTCGTCAGAGCATCTTTGACTCTGCATTTATTCAGTCAGTCCCAGCCACAGCCACATGTTCTGAGCACACAGAGTTCTGTAGTTTGCTCCAAGGCTGGTATTATTCAGTAATTTTAAATCTAGCATCAACATTCACAGGAACACTCAGCCAAAACAAAGAGCACAACAACCTGTTGCCCACGAAGGGAGCCAGCTCTACAGACCCCATTCTAAATTCTAGCTCCTTTAAGGCATTAATCACTCTTGCACAATGAATTGGCACAAGTCCTGCCAGCTTTAGTGCTCAGGTTGGTTTATTTTCTCAGAACAAAAACATCAAACATAATTTTTTAAAGAACAACCTGTATAAATAGAAAACTTCATGGCATCCTCCTCCCAACTTGCAAATTCTCTGAAAGCAGCCCGGAATCTATCTGCTAGAGGCAGGATGCCAGGAAAGAGTTTTCTTCAAACTGTGTGCATGGGAGAAGAGAAGGAATTTACACAGACCCTTTCCTCTCTCCAACAGCAGGACTTAATTATTCTGAAAACTGCCTCAAAACATGGCAAACAAACCCAACTTCAGGAAAATCAGGTTGTGTATAAACCCAGAACCTTCACTTCAGTCTCTCAAAGTAAGACAGTGCTCCTGCCCCTTTTCCCAAAACTTGTATGATGCTGAGATCTCTATGTGCCAAGAGCTGGACAGCTGGAACAGTCCTAGGATGACAAAGTGTCACAGTCAGTGTCTCCCCAGCATCACCTGTACAGTTTATTTAATTTCGCACTAAATGATCCATGGTTACCAGCACACACCTCCAGCGGTCCTGAAAGAAACACCTAGAATTGCATGGATTAGCACAAGTGGAACAAACACAGCGAAATCCCCTTAAAATCCATTCAACTTCCTCATGAAAGACTTGCAGAAACCTGAGTATTAAGTGACAAGAGCTAAAAATGAGCCAGGGCCCCCAGGGAAATCCCCAGAGCACTCCTTGGGCCACCTCCCTTCCTACACAAGGTCATCCATGCTTCCCCATCACTTATGCTTTTCCACCCTGGTTCTGGGAAACTGAAGCCTGGATACTTACTCTTTGCCTTTGGGAGAAAGGTGAATCTTGTATGAGACACAGGAATTTCTCATCAATCCAGATTTCTATTGTTTCTCCCCATATTTTCCTGCTCCCGGCTCCTTCCTGTTGCAGGACAGGAGCACTGGAAGGACTGCCCACCCAGCAATGGATCACAGAGCACTCCCAGCACTCTGGGTGTTGTTACCTCACCCCACTTGCAGTTGGGTCCTTGACAGTCTTGGAGCCCATATCCAGCAAAACCTCCTTCTTTCATCTTGGCCTCCACCCATCCCTCCCCTTCTTTAGAGTAACCAGAAGGAAACCAATACCTTGGTGCAGCATCAGCTTGGTCTGGATAAGAACCGGGACTGTTTTTAAGTGGTGATTCCTCCCTCCTCAGCTCTAAATTTCAAAGGGGAACCTCTTGGGAGCTCAGGACTTGGCTCACCTACCTCACCTTCTAATGGCTTCACTGACCTTGTTGCTAAAAGTTCACCTGCTCCTTCAGTGCCTCTCCCAGGTGGGCTTTCCCTCTGCTCCTGCAGAAGCAGCACCTTCCCCTCTCTGGTCCTCAGACAGACTTAGCACTTTCCCCTGTGCCTGGTGCCACAGGTCACATCCTGCTGCTCTTGATGTTGCTGCAAGTGGCTCCTCTCAAATACCAACACAGAAAAACTGATACTGGAAGTATTTCCCCAATTTGTCAGCACAAAAGGCACCAAAACACTGTTGGAACATAAGCCTTGTCCCCTCTGTCATCCATAGGATGATCAGCAGAAGGAAAAATAGAATAAATGAAAAACCAAGAAAATCCTTGGAAACCTTTCCCCAAAACAACCCAGTATCTGTCTCCTACAGGAACTCTGAGGATCAAAGGATCCCATCCAAAAGGTGCCTGACCTGCTCTCAGCTCAGGAATACCAGGAGCCCAAACCCATTTTTATACCCTTCCAGCATCCGCAGGCCACCACAGCTGGCCCAGCCAGCTCAGCTACAGTGGCCATTCCAGCACACATAAATCAAATTAGTGGTAGCAAAATAGGGAAGCCTGTTCCTTAGAGGATATCGAGTTACAGGCTGCTAAGCAGGAGGCAAAAAAAAAAAAAAAAAAAAAAAAAAAAAAAAGCAAGCAGGAATTGTGAGGGAAATAGCCTCTTTACTGACTAAAAGAGGAGAAGATGAAGCATCACATGATGCTCAAAATCCACACCTCATTCATTAAACATCCTTGAAAGGCACCACAGGATCACGGGATAATTGGGGCTTCGAGGAACATCAGGACTCTCCAGCCCACCCCCAAAGACTCATCCTTCTGCTGACCCCGAAGCAGTGTGAGCTCAGAGTCACACAGAACCCGTGATCAAGGGCCACCCTGCCAGAAAACCAGGTCTGATTCAACACCATGTGCCTCTTACAACGTCTATCCCCAATTTAAAGTTCGGGATAATAAAAGCATAAAAGAATTGAGGAACTTTCAAGACTGCCAGAAACACAGGAGTGAGAGTTCCAGCCTACCGCAAACTGGGATTTAGTGCAGTCACTGTCCTGGTTCATCCACACTCACCAAATCCCATGTTACAGCCTCATTTAATAGGCCCCCTTGTACTGCCAAACCTTCCAAAACTGGGGGTGCACGAGGCTTCTGACACACAAGATATCCATAGTCAGTCCTGGCTGGCAGCACTTTCCAGGAGAAGGGGGAAAGGAAGTCCATAAAGAAGGAAAATTACGGGAGGACACTTCAGCTGACCTCCTCTTTGAAAATGAATCAGAGAGAGAAACACTTAAATCATTTCTCCAGTTCACAGAAGAAAGTTCTATCAACCAGGAGAAGGAAAAAAGGGCTTCAAATGGGAAAAAGAAATCCTTATCCTTGATGTGCTACAGTGTTCTGTGCATTGTTAGACGAAAGCATCCTTGCTTCTCCTAAAATACAACTGACTTCCACTCTGCTCCTTGTCAGTCTAATGCCATCCCCACGCAGCACTTCCTTCACATGTTCCCAAACAGGAATACTTCAAAGCTGATCACTGGATGTTCCCACCAGCTGTTAGCTGTGGTTTGGGGTGTCTTAACTGGGAACAAGCCTACAGCTGAGGCTTCTTGTGCACCAAGAAAATAAAGGCTCAGACCAAGAGGTTTCTGGTTTTGTGCTGCTATTTGAAGCAATAAAATCTTTACGTGGAGCTAATTAAAAAAATATTCAAACTGAAATCCTAAAGCCATTTCAGGGAGTGTTTGATCAGTTTACCTCTTTCATTTCCACCTACCAGCTACACAATCAGAAGAGAAGTGGAGGGGAACCACAGAGCCCTGCAGACACAAGAGCTGGATGGGATTCAACACCAGTGGTGCTCCTGCACGGAGGAGAACGACACACTCCAACCAGAACCCTGCTCCAGGATTTGTTTCCTTCACTACAGCAGGTTGGCAGTGACTCAGCCACGAAGCCCAGCAAGGCACACTCGGGCTTTGAAGGTCACACACAAGCCTGTTGTGTCCCAGCTATTTTAACTCATCCTTTGGAACTACAAAGCTGATCATCAATTCACAGGAAGCAACAGGCCCGGTCATGGGTTATTTATAGTCCCAGTCACCTTTACTCTGCATTAAAGCCACAATTAACAGTTAATGCTTAACTAAAGCTTTACAATTTGTCTAAGCTGCTTTTTTGCATAAAAACTGCAGGTGCATCTTCTCCCTTTTCTGCCTCCATCTCTAGAAGGGCTTGAAGGGAAGCACCAAACACGGAAGGTAAAGCTTCTGTCAAAACACGAGGGAACTGGAAAACTCAGAATTGTGCACTTAAACATTGCTCCTGCCAGTTCAGCCCTCACTACCCCCATGCCTTGAGGCAGCAGCTCCCAGCAGTCCTGCACTGGGATAACGCTCAGTGAGAAGAGTGCTCCTCAAGGCAAGTATCCAAGAAATCAGGTTGGTGGTGGCAGCCTGGAAAGCTTTGACATCTCAGAAGAGTGACCTCAAAGGATATTCAGAGAAATGCAGCCTCCTCTGTTAGGGGAAAGAGAGCACCTTCTCTTCAATGTTTCTGTTCAGATCTAAATGGGATTCACACTGAGTATGGAGAAGAAAGGAAGGGAAGTTGTGACTCAGTAGCCAGAAGGATAAGGCACATCCTACACCACAGCTCCACACAAGCCTGGCTGGGAAAGCAATTATGTGCACACATCAGCAAAGAGCCAAAACCTTGAACAGCAACTGCCTGAGAAGCACTCTTCACTCAAAGCCTGACCAGCCCCACAGGCACTGCCTCTCTGGAATGACACTCTGGAGAAAAACCACCACGACCAGGAAGGAACAATCTCGTGGACCTCACGAGAGGTTCCTGACAGGCTGCAGTGCTCTGGAGTGCCGAGAAGAAATTCCAGCAGCACCAGGGTGCTCTCAGCAGCTGATAACACGACATGCTGGGCAATCCACCCTGACACCAAGAAAGGAAGAGCCATTTACAATGCCAGCCTGTCCTGATTTATTTGGGCATCCCAGGGAGCCTTCTCTGAGCATGTGACATGCCTTAGGGAGAAAATTCCCTAATTAAGGACCATTTATATGCTCTCTGTGGAAGTGACTCTGCAGTCAGCTATGCCCTCTTCTTTTCTCTGTAAGTGCTGTTCAGGGATGTCCCAGCTATGAGGGCTTCAAGTGGCCACTCCAATGGTTGAGGTGGCTGTGGATATATTTTCAGAGCATGGCAGCACACAAGCACACAGACACTCACCCTTCCCACATCCAAAGTCAGAGCCTGCCCCATCACAGATGCCCAAATCCACAGAGGAAGGTGGAAGGAACAGATATGTTGAGGTGGAAGGAACAGATATGTTGCTCCTCTTTTCTAGAGCCAAGCTACATGAACTTCAACTGCTATCTGAAGATCTGCACTTACACATTGTTTTCCTCAGGACTGTTTCTTCCAAGTCAATTTGTCAAGATCCTCAGCTCTGCAAAGGATCCACAGTGAGTTCCAAGAGCTGCCTGTATGCCAGACAGCCAGCTCTGTGGCAGGAGGAATGCTCCAGAGATCTGTAACAAGCCTTGACTCCAAAGGCCCTGACTGCTGATAACATGTACTAACCATCCTGAACCTAAAGTGATGGAAGCAAGAGCCGTCAAGTTTGCTTAGATCTGGGGTAAGACAAGGATACATAAAGCAAAAACAAAGAACAGAAAGCAGTTCTTTCCCAAGCACACCTTTAAAAAAAACCCCAAACCCCTAAAACAGCGCCCAGCCAAAACAGCAAAACTTCTTGTTCAGAGAGCAAGAGGTCTCACAAGAGGAATGATTATGGGAAGGTGAAAGAAGGGATGAACCCTTCAACACACACTTCTGACTCAGGAAGGACTTTACCCAGCAAGCTGAGGCTGAAACTGATCCTTGGAGCAGCTCCCAGTCCTTCAAGAGCTCAGATAACTTCTATGACAGTAATGTTCAGCATTCTATGGAACCAACAGCCCCTGATAAAGCAGGGTGGGCTGCACAAGAGGCACATTAAGTTCATGTCTATCCTTACTGGAAGTAACTCTTGAGCTCTGAAAACCAACTCCCAGCAGTACCAAGACACTCCCTGCATCTGAAGCAAAAAGCCCTTCCAAAAGCTCATTCCCTAAATATGGAGTCCTTGTTGGGATCTCCTGGTGCCGACAGCCAAAAATATCATCTGTTTGCCAAGTGCTGCTGACACTGTGTCAGACACAGCCACTAGTGCCCAGGTGCTGTTCCAGCAGGGATGCAGCCCCCAATTCCATCAGGTGCTTTGTGCTGCTGACAATGGAAAAGACACTCCAATATGGAGCAGCTGAGGGAGCTGGAAGGGCTCAACTTGGAGAAAAGGAGGCTCAGGAGGGACCTTCTGTCTCTCCACAGCTCCCTGACATGAGGGTGCAGCCAGGTGGGGGTTGGGCTCTGCCCCCAGGGAATGAGGGACAGGACAAGAAGGAACAGCCTCAAGCTGTGCCAGGGGAGGTTTAGTTGGGATATTCTGAAATTTTTTTTCACTGGGTGGTTAGTCAGGCACTGACACAGATGGCCCAGGGCAGTCAGAGTCCCCATCCCTGGAGGGGTTTAAGAGGTGTGTGGATGTGGCACTTGTGGACATGGGTTAGCGGTGGCCTTAGCAGTGCTGGGGGAATAGTTGGACTCTGTGATCTTAGAGGGCTTTTCCAACCTTAATGATTCTGTGATTCAGTGATTCTATGCACAAGTGAACAAAGGTGAACAAGGGTTGGGAGCTCACAAACAGAGGAGTGTTTCCCAAAACCACAATGAACACTTTTGAGGGCCCTCAGCACTTATTTCATTAACCTCAGCTGTCCCTCTGTCATCACAGCTACTGCAATGCCCAATTAGAGCATTTAAAACTCTGCCCAAGTTTGTCAGTGTTTCACTGCTCACTGGACCAGAGAGCTGGCAGGTCTCAGGACTCTGACCAGCACCAAACACCCTCTCATAATCAGGAGAGCACTTCCCCTGCAGGGTATCAGGACAGTAATAAGCATCCATGATCATTTAAAATCCCTGGATTAAAGACTAAGAAAAACAGATAGGACAAAGACATCTCTTCTGTTGGTTCAAAGGGAAAGTCAGGAGCCTCCAAAGCAGCAGGACCGATGGCCAGACAGAGCACAACCCGAGGCGTAGAGAAAGGAGGCCTTAAAAATTATAACTCAGAGAAAAACTTAGGATAATCATGTGCCTCCTTGCTGCTGGAAGTGAGGGCTAGTGACTCTGAGTGCTCTGCAAAGCTAAAACTTCATAAAGAAATTCCCATCTTACACATAGCCAATTCTCTTTAAACTCCACCTGCATGATAAACCAGGTGTTATCATGGGAATGAAAAGAGCCCAGCACCTTCTTCATGTTCTACTGATTTGTAACACGAGAATATTTTATATTAGAGCTGCTGGCAAAGGCTCTGAGAAGTAAAGCCTTACACAGGGATATCCCTTGGGGTCTCAGCCTAGCCTTCACCAGTCACCAGTGCCAGGTGACCTTTAGCAGGCAGGAGCTGGAAGAGAACAGAATCACAGAAGGTTGGAAAAACCCTCTAGGATCAAGTCCAACCATCAATCCAGCACCACCACGTTCACCACTAAACCGTGTCCTGAAGTCCCACATCCACACTTTTTTTGAACACTTACAGGGAGGGTGACTCCACTACTGCTCTGGGCAGTCTATTCCAATGCTTTACAATGAAAATCCTTTCCATGAAAAGAATTTCCCCAAGATCCAATCTAAACCTCCCCTGGTACAACTTGAGGCTGTTTCCCCTTGTCACCTGAGAGCAGAGCCCAACCCCACCTGGCTCCAACCTCCTGTCAGCAAAGCTTCCTTTCAGCACTGCAGCCAGGTATCTGCTCCTACCTCACCTGGGAGCTTTATGTTTGAGCACAAAGGGGAATCACGGGCTTTAGGCACTTCCTAAATCAGAGAGAAGAGCCCAGGGCCCATCCTTGGTTGAGGCTGGAGAATCAATACTTCACCAAAGCCTTGAAGGACAGGCACAGTGGGACACTGGGCTATTGCACAGGTCTCTGTCCCTTCCATTTCACATCATCTTGTGGCTCCTAAGCCCTGGCTGGGCCTCCCAGTCTGGGCAAAGCCAGCCCTAGTGCATCCAGACCCATGTCCAGTACGCCCACTGGGAAAGCATATCAGGGATCCCTAAAACCAGGTGTTGCGGTCATTTCCTCAGTTTCCAGAAGTGATCAGAGCCCAGGATACTTCCAGAGAGGTATTACAGGTACTACTGCAGGCCAGAACTGCAGAAATTCTCAGAAAAAAGCACGAGATGCTAGAAGAGGAGAGAGCTGGAGGGAAAACAAAACCCCCAACCCAACAACCTCATTAAAGCTTCTCTCCTTCCTCTGCTTAACAAGGAGAATGCTTAATTAAGTCCTCCTTCAAGCCTTCCCCCTCACCCAGCAAGGCTCAGCAGAAAGCAGAGATTTAACAATTTCCTCTGCAGCACAGGACACTTCAGTGGGACAGGAATTTGCTTATTCTAAAGGCGCAGTGAATTGCTGGTTCTCTGTTGTTCAGCCGCAGTGGGGAGGGACAAGATCAGCAGGAGGTACACTTCAGATCTGCTCAGGAATATGAGAGAGCAGGAGGGGAAGGAAGCAAGTTGCTGTTTATTCCAAGTCTGGAGCTTTCCCGAGGCAGAAGTTTCACTGTGTTATGCAGAGACTTCTCAGTTTATTTGCAAGTCTCTTGCAGCTTACTAAATCAGTTCAACTGGCAACTGCTGCTGCTGATTTTAAGCCAAATTATACTCACTCCTACCTGGTGACACAGCCTCAGTTCTGCAGCCAGTTCTCACCCATTAATGCCTCCGGAATTGGTAGAACTTGCTATTTAAGGCAATCACCAGTTTGACCTCAAAGTTACTGTTTCCTGTCATAATTTCAGCCTTGTTTGTTTTCACTGGAACACCTCCCTGTGTGTTCCCACCTCCTGGGACCACTTCTCCTGTGTACTGAGCTGAGATACATTATTAGAGACAAGCTTTCAACCCTGGCTCACTTAAAATCAAATATAATAGCTCAGAGACTCATCCTCCTGGGACAGAACTATCACCAAGGAGCCTCTAATAGAATCCAGACATTCTTAGGGAATTTGTCCCCACTCCTCATGATTTAGTTCTCTTATGAAGGACCACAGCAACACAACAATGGGAAATTTCTTTTTTTTCTGATGGGTCTTTCAATCAAAACAGAACAAAAAGCTCCAAAAAGCCAGAGGCTTTGGCCCACCATTTGGCAGTTTAGGGGACACCAAGGAAGACTTCCAGTTTTGGACATCCCAGGAAACTAGACTCGATATACCTGCACCACACAAAGTGAACAGAGGCAGGTAAATAAACCAAACCCTGAGAGCGGCCAGCATGAGACTCAACGGGGTTTACAAGGACCTGCAGCAGGATGGATTCAAAAAGGAGTTTGTGCTTCTATTTCTCCCTCTGAGTACTTCTGAATTCCCCTCAGAAAGCAACACAAGCAACCTTGCATTTCACCAAAGGGAAAATCTATTCTGACCTGAAATTCCATTGAAAAGGTAGGAAGTGTGTTCTGAGCAAGATGTTCGTGGCAATTAGAAAAACTGGGCTCTACAGTTGGCAGGGGATACAGAAATCATGGGATGATTTGGGTTGGAAAGCACCTTAAAACCCACCCAGTTCCACACCCTGCCATAGACAGGGGCACCTTCCACTAGACCACTGTGCTCAGAGCCACATCCAGCCTGGTTTTGAACACTTCCAGGGATGAGGCAGCCACAGCTTCTCTGGGCACTGTGTGCCAAGGCTTTACCACCCTCACAGGGAAGAATTTCTTCCCTATATCCAATCTGAATCTCCCCTCTTTCAGCTTAAAGCCATTCCCCCTTGTCCTACCACTGCAAAATCCTTTGCAAAAATACCAGGCAGAAGGAAGATGCTCAGGTGTACCCAGGTCTGAATGTAATTATACAAAACAGCCCTGGATTATTCAGGGCAGAGAAATGAACTCTGTCCCTGGAACACAGCAGGGCTCACCAAAGGCACAGCAGTCCCACCTGGGAAAGAGCTCTGAAGCAAGGGATGGATGCAGCAATGTTCAGGAGGGAAGAGATGCCACAACTACAGCTCTGAGTCATTCAGGAGCTGGACCACAGATCAGCTCAGTGCTCAACAAGGACCTGGCAGCTGCTATTTGGGGAGGTTTTCTGTAACTTTTGTGATTCCACTGGACCATTAACCATGGACTGCAGGCAGCATTCCCAGCCCATCTCCTCACTCAGTGTCTAACTCAGAATGGATGAAGCAGGCCTGCCAAACTGCCCCAGTACAGCCTGTGCCCTAAACTTAACTGGTACAAAGCTGTTAGGAAACACTAAAGAATGTTCCGCCTCAATTCTGACCAATTCCCAGTGCCTTTGACAGGGAGCAGGAGCTCCTGCTGGAACTGCTTTGCTCCTCTCTGAATGTGTAATGAAGTTTTAAATCAGCAGCCCAACCTCCAGCTCCCACAGGGCCCTGCAGGAACCTCCTCCAGCAAAGGACTCCTTTTGCCATAAATGAACAGTAGATTTTTATTTGGGTCCAAGTGATTTATGTTCATCTGGGAGACTTAGTTTCCTTTTAATACTGCAACAAAACTCAACTTCAAGGAAGCCTGGAAATATTTTTGACTGACAGCTGTCCATCATCTGTGTAAGGTGGGAGAACTCCACACATAGGAGTCAGTGGATGAATTGGCTGATAAGCAGTTCAGCCCAGCCCTTAAGCTTGCCTCCAAGAGAGATTCTCCCTTTCCCTTTGTACTTCTCAGTCTCCTCTAACCAAAATCACTGGTTTACTTACACCAGATGTGTGAAAATCAGCATCTTCACAAGATGCTTTTTGGGAAACAAGAAGCCCCACAACCTTCCCAGGGTAGGAACTGTCTGGTGCCCCAGCAGATCACCACACTCACCCCAACTCGCACCACAAACCAGGCTCAGCTGATCCCAGAGCCCCACAAGAAGCTTCCCAGGTCAGGCACCACCAGGAATGAGACCCGAGGTCCTACAGGCTTCCAAACAGCAACTTCCTGAAACATAGCAAGTGGAAAACCAGAGCCTCTTGCCAAGTCCAGAGCCACAGACTTTCTGCACAAGACCTTATCAGACCTTACATCCCCTTTCAGAGCTCCTTTCCTGGGGGCAGGCACCTGCTAGCACATCTAGTAAGTCCCATCCCAAACCCAGGGCAGCATGACTTGTGCTCTGAGGCCACATGTCCAGCTCAGACCAGAACATGGGGGCAGCAGGAAGGGTAAAGGCTCCACAAGGAGGCACGTCCAGCCAAAAGAAGGTTGTGCTCCTTTAGGAAGCAGCGTTCAATCCAACCTCTTCCTCAAACACTGCCGTAGCTTCCTCACAAGCACAAAGAGGCAACCTTAAAACACCAGAGCTGATGGAAAGGCTGCCAATACTCATTTTCTACTAGCGAAGAGGTATTGCAGGAGAGACAACAGAAGCAAACTGATGGCCCTGTGCTGGGGATGGTTCATGACAGAAGGATGCTGTCATTTTCCAGAACTCTTTCCCTAGGTTTTCCCCCAAAGCAAGAGACCGGCAAAGATTTCCACTCCTGCCTGCACTCCCCTGAAGATTTTGAGAAGAAAAAAAGAATGATCAAAGAGCCTTTGTGCATTTATAAACCCATCAATTTTGCTAGAAGATTTAAGGCTTTAAAGAGTCCAAAACATCTATTTGAAATTTTCTATCCAAACAGACTTTTTAAATACTTTAAAAAAACCCAGAAATAAAGTATTTAGATTTTTCTGAAGTGAGGCATTCCAACAGCTCCAGACAGAAGTGCTGGAGGGGAGGAGGAAATCCAATTCTTAAGTTTGACAGGAACTTACTTTTTTTTTTTTTTTTCTCCTTCCTTTTAGTTGGCAGGGAAACAAGACTACAGAGCTATTTCACCCCCGGCTCTCATCAGGAATAGCTGCGTTAAGCAGCACAGGAAACAACAAACCAAACGTACTCAACTGCTGGCAGATCCAGGTCCCTGTCCCACACAAGCTTTGCCTCACAGGAAAGATTGTCTGAGGTGATGATGTAGCAGTACCCCACCTTCCACGCCGTTCCTCTCCACACGCTCCCACCACTTCCCATTTTGCCTCCAAAACCTTCCCATGCAGAAAAAAAGCAGGTTCCCCACGTGAGAACAGTACAGGCATGACAGGTTTTGGGAGAGCTCAGGTTTTTTCAAAACCTGGTTACCTTGATTTCTTCTCAGCCATAAGAATTGAGAGGGTCAAATACTTGGCAGCACTTCTTTCTCCATTTCCATGTACTCCCTGTAGTATCTGCAAAGTAGAGCACAGGATGGCATCAGGGGCTGGAGACTGTCTGTGCCACCCTCAGTGTCACAACCTGAAAATGATGTTATTTTTCAGATATAAATAAATTAACATAATGGAAGAGTGTGCTGGCAGCAGAGACACAGCTCCTCCAAGCCCTTCTTTCTGCAGTGTCAGGGAAGGAGAGCAGGAAATGTCACATCTCATCCCCAGACCTTGGGTCTCTGCTCTGGTGGGGACTAAATCAACCATTTGCCTTCTGTGAGACAGGTGCTTTCTGCACTAGTTTTGGAAGCATGGGACAGTGCAGAGGAACCCCATCCATGTGCTGTGGGATACTTTTGTGTCTCCTTATGCAAGTTCTTTCAGCACCCAGGAGACATGCAGGCATCCAAGTGCCATACACCAGGATATCTACCACGGATATAGGATCTGGGCACAGGGTGGGCAGGAGACAGCAGGGATTTGTGTCTGGACTAAGTGGATGACAAGGCAGATGTTTCCTCCTTTGTTCTCTCTTCCTTGCCAGTGTCACAGGATAGCAAAAGCCTCCCAGTCTGCTCCATTTGAACTTCTCCAAGCACAGCATCCTCTGCTCCCTGTGCTCTCACCTCACTGGTAAGAAATCCCTGAGCTGGAGGGTGACTCAGTTTGGGAACACCATCCCAGGGATCAGTGGCTGCCCACAAGTTCGGCTCTCCTGCATCTGCTGCCATATAAGGCCAAAAGCAAAGAGTTTTGTGCAACACACCAGAACTAGCCCCAGTGAGAGGCTGGCTCAGGCTCTCCCAGCCCCAGCCCTCAGCACCCTTGAGGCCCAGAACCTCAGAGGGTGTGAAATCCCGACACAGCAAATCTCTCCTGGTAAGTCTCAGACAGATGCTGCTGATCAAGGATGCCCACCTGAGGGTGGCACATTTCCACAGCTATGACAGCAGGAAATCCAAGAGCCCCTTGTTTGGAGGAACAGATTCATGCCAAATGTCGGAAGAACCCCATTTCATTCTATTTCTTATGCATTGCAAGCCTTCCAATAGAATTCCCAGATCCAGCAGCAGAATTTGTACCAAAACCACCACAGCTCATACCAGACACATTCTACGTACCCCTCACCCTGGATTCTGCCTATTGTTCTCCAGGGAATTTTGCCAAGAACCTGTTTCAGCTGGTAAAGAGATGCATTCCAAAGCTTTGTTTTAGACAGCAAAAGAGAGCTTGCTGATTACCACACAACATTGCTTTTAACGAAGTATAAATGTACTCAGGAAGTGAAAAGCCACTAAGAACAAGATTTTGATTCATAGTCCATTTCTGAAGCATTTGTCAGATCACCCCACAAGTTCTCAGGCAAAGGCAGGCTGGCAACATTACATATCTAGCCTGAGGTAAAGCCTCATTAACAACACCCAGTAACATTTGCTTCATCCGTTTCACACTAATTCCACTCTTTGTCATAGGCAAAAGACCCCACCTGCAGTGCTGCCTCCAGCTCTGTGATCCAACATCAGAAAGACATGGAGCTGCTGGAGCCCGTCTGCTCTGGAGCCAGGCTGGCAGAGCTGGGGCATTCACCTGGAGAAGGCTCCAGATAGACCTCAGAGCCTCTTCCAGAGCCTAAAGGAGCTCCAGGAGAGCTGGAGATGGGCTTTGGACAAGGGATGGAGTGACAGGACAAGAGGGAATGTCTTCCCACTGCCAGAGGGCAGGGTTAGATGGGCTATTGGGAAGAAATTCTTCCCTGTGAGGGTGGTGAGGCCCTGGTACAGGTTGCCCAGAGAAGCTGTGGCTGCCCCATCCCTGGAAGTGTTTCGAGGCCAGGTTGGACAGGGCTTAGAGCACCCTGGTCTAGTGGAAAGAATCTTTGCCCATGGCAGTGGGATGAGCTTTAATGTCCTTTCCAACCAAAACCATTCCATGGTTAAAAGCAAAAAATACACCAGTTTTAAGAGGCAGCAGAGCAGGAACTCCAGGACAAGTGGTTTAACGTGCACTCAATTCTGACACACACACACTCACTGAACATGCTGCTCTCTCCAGAGCTGGAGCTGACTAAGACAGAAATGCCTTGTTGCTTCCTGGCCACACCACCTCAACATCATTAGCAACTTATCTACCAACGTATTTCCAAAAAATCTAAGTGAATACATGAGGCTTCTAGAATCAGGCCTTCTAGCACTGTACATGTACTAGCCTCCAAGAGCAGCCCGACAGATCTAGTCTAGAACTCCCCACCCTCACTGGACAATTTGGTAGCTCTAAACCCAGTGGGAGATCAGGATGAATACAAGAGATTAATTTCAAATTTCCAGACCAGCAGCTAATACTGCCTTCAAGCTCTTTGTACTTCAGAAGTAACAGAACAAATCTGAAGACTTCATGTTATGACAGACTATTAAAGACAACATGGATACAACACAGGACAGAACAGCCCTCCACCAACACATCTCCTGGTGGAAGGCACTCAGCCCATCAGACTGGCTTTTCCAGCAGCACCAATCACTCTTTTTAGATGTTACTGGTGCCTTTCTGCAAGTGCCGGGCAGTGACATAGAGAAGAGGGTTCGTATTCAAAGGCTGCTTTGTGAGCTCCAGAGATGAGGACAGCATTGCTCCTGCCTCAGTGAACACTGCCAGGAGGACAGCACACACTTTTGGGAAAAAGCTAATGCTTCTGGTAGTTTCAAAGGAAGAGCATCATGAGGGCACAGACAAGCATTAGTCATGTTTTGCTGGGGCTGGGGCATGACTAAAGTTGGCAGCATAGTCCTGTACTCAGCCTGCGGGCAAAGGGAGAGTTTGTCTTCAGGGCTGTTCACTTATTATCTCCAAGATGGCAAGAAATTCACTTTTAATGAACATTAGTATTGTGCATTGAAGCACGTGAGAAAAGCTGCTGAAATTAACCAACACATCTTAAAAGGAATGAAAATCATACTTATTGAGAACATTAACAGCTGGAGCATCAGCCACTGTATATCACTGTGTTTGAGGCATTTTAGTAGCCCCCACATCCCTGTCCTCACAAGTCAGGTGGCATACATTGCACCAAAGAAATATATGGAAAGGGTGGGCATTCCCAGCTCCTCACTTGCAGCTTTCTGTGCCTGAAAAATGTCTCAAGCTGTTTTCTCCACATGCGTTTTCCCAAGTCACTTCTTAACCCAGTAGTTTGGGGTTCCGGGTTTTTTTGAACATTTTAAATATTTTGGAATGGGTATTACAGCCTGTCCAAACACTCTCTCTTCCCCAGGGATGGGAACAAGGGCTCTCACCTTGCCAACTTCTTCAGCTCATTGTTGATATCACGGTTGAAGGGCTGGATGCACTGAGCCCTGGTCAGGAAATCATGGGATTTTCTGTATTCCCTCAGGTAGAGACAAGCCTGTCATGGAAAGATAGATGCATCACAAAATAAATACAGACCCACTGCCCTTCTTCAGGACTCGTGCAACAACAAACATTCCTGAGAGAGAGCCAGCTAATTCAGGAATATCCCAGGAAAAGCTCCATGTGATGCATTTCCAGAGAGCCAGACTTTCCAAAAGGACAGATGCAAACAAACCACCTTGACTGCTGCAGCAGCCCAGAATTCAGGGATTCTCCTCTGGGCTCCCTCTACAGCCAGGCTGGGAAGTTCCATGATGATTTATTTGCCCACCTGGCCACACCTGAACAGCGCTTTGGCATTTCCTTGGTCCATCTCCAAGGCTAACTCCCCATATTTCAAAGCTCGGTCAGCACGTTCCATTTTCAGGTAAGTGAGTGAGAGATTCAGGAACAGCAGCAGTTTTGAAGCGTTGATCTGACTCTGCTCTGCCTTACTGGAAGAGCTGCGACCCAGGATGGAGAGGGCCTGAGCAGAGAGGGAAAAAACTGCCAGTGTACAACAAATCCATCATGGAAAGTGAGAAATCCATCTCATCCAACAGCTACACCCATGCTTCTGTTCACCTAGGTCACTTACAAGTAATAACATTCAAAACTCTAAATACAGGGCATGGCATTCTCAGCATGACTAGTCAGCTCAGCCATACGACTACAGGCTTAGGAACTTACCAAGGAAAGCAGAATTTTAAAAAACCAAACTACACCCAGGACTCAGATTTTAAGGACAAATATGGAAATCTTACAGGGAAGAAGACAAGTCAAACTACTTTTGTTTCAAAAATACCAAGGAAAAGCAACTTTGAATCACCTCCACCTCTGAAAAAGTAGCAGATGCATTCCAGTTTGAGAATAACTGAGCATTTACTCTGCCTGTAGAGGGAGCTGAAGAGGCTCAGCCTGGGGAAAAGGAAGCTCAGGGAGTACCTTCTTGCTCTCTACAATTCCCTGACAGGAGGGTGCAGCCAGATGGGGGTCATTCTCTGCTCCCAGGTAGCCCTCTGGATGTGGCACTTGCGGGCATGGGTCAGTGGTGGCCTTGGCACTTCTGGGGAACACTTGGACTCTGTGGTCTCAAAGAGCTTTTGCAACCAAAATGATTCTGTGACTATTCCTTCATTTACCACTGCCGCTCACACAAAACCAGGTGTGGAAGCCCTGTTCTTAAGTAACAAACTATGCCTGGAAAATACCACAAAGTTACTTGATCTCTAACCTGTACCTGTTGTGGTGAGCTAAAATAATCCCTTCTTTCACAGCTTTCCCAAAGCACACCCCACATTTTCCTGGTGCCATACCCTCTTATATCTGCTCTTGGCAATCTTGAAGCGCTGCTTATAGAAGAAGTAGTTGCCAAACTCTCTCTCTGTGGCTGCCACTTTCAACACCTTTTCTAGAGGATGTCTATCCTGCTGCTCCTGGGTGAAGAAATATCTGAATTTCAGTTCAAACACAAGAAAACAGGCAGAGAACTCAGACAGGACAGTCCTGCACAGCCCCCCCCCCCCCCCCCCATTCACAGAGCAGCAGCCAGGTCCTTGCCAAGGCCAGGCCATCACCATGTGGTATCTCCCCAGCCAGGCTGAAATGTGACAGTGTTCTTCTGCTGGTTATTCCTAGTAAAGAGGTCAGGAAGCTCCCCAGGCCCAAAGAGGGACTGAAAAAAGCAGGAATGCGTCCTTAAAACTTGCCGAAGTCTTTCAGCACACAGCTGAGTTAACACAAATGCAGCCACTAGCACAAAGCTGCTTGAAAGGTTCCGTTGCTCTAATTGCTCTCAGGCCAGCTCTGGGACAGCCTGACACTCCCAAAGACACCAACCAGCAAAACAAAAAACCCCAACAATAATTTTAGAAAAAGATGAAAATGGAGAGACAGGATTTCTTCTGGGTCTGCAAGTTGGAACCAGCTCACAGAGAGAGATCAGTCAGCCAAAAAGGGTGGGCAAGGAGGGAGTGCAACAAGTGTGGCTTGCTCACAGGGCTCTGGGAAAAATTTGCCTGTGCAGAGGCTGGAGGGAGCTAGAGGGACTCCCCCATTAGCTTCTGCCTCCCCTCACTGACCCACAACCATAGCCCAAAGCCCCTGACATGAAAAGGTGAATTAACACTAGTACAGTAACTCACCAGGGAGAAAAAGAGCAGGAAAAGAACACTTGGGAGAGGAGCCAAGAGGCAGAGACAAAGGGTGGGGGCTGGTGGGGCGCTGGAATACTGCAGACTGAAGAGGATTGTTACATACAGCTCCTTATTGTTCCTTAAAGAAATTCTTGGAAGTTGGTGCCCTCTAGTGCAACCATGAGGGGTTTCTGGTAAAACTAAAAATAAATGAGAACCATTCCACTGACTCCATCCAGCACACAGGAGCAAACAAAGGCAGCACCCGCCTTCTCCCTCTGCATGGGAGGGCAAACAGAGCGAGGCATGGAGAGACACAAAGGGCAGGTAGGTATGTGGATCAGAGCAGAGCTGGCAGCCCAGGGACTGGATACTTGCACCTGCATTCACCTGAACACATGCAACACACAAGCCACAGCAGCTGTGAGACAGGACAACGATGGTTCACCCTCCAGATTTCGGTCTCAAGTGATATTAAGGGAACTCACATAAGTCAACTCAAAGAATGCGTCGCACTCCTCTGAGTCTATGAAGTCCAGCAACTCCACCTTGAAGAGGACCGTGGTGTTTGGGGGGATGCAGGGGGGACAGCCCCGCTGGCCGTAGGCGTATTCTGGTCTGAGGACGAACAGCGCAGTCTCTCCCTTGGTCATAGACAGCAGCCCGATCTCCAGCCCCCACAGTGTAATGTCTGTCACAACAAGGGGTGGCACAGGTGAGGTTCACAAACACCAACCCCCCTCACACACCAAACACTGATTCCTCCTTAAGCAGAAAAGGAGAAGGAAAAAAATCCTTGGGAGCTCCTGTCTCAGTAACTACAACAGCCAGCTGCTCCAGTAGGGATTATTGGGGCAGCCTGCTGTGGGACTGAGCACATGGTATCACAAATCCAGAGTGGGATGAGTTGGAAGGGGCTTTAGACATCATCCAGTCCAAGCCCTGCCAAGGGCAGGGACACCTTCCACTAGACAAGCATGCTCCAAGACCTGTCCAGCCTGGAAAACACCTCCCTACCACCCTCAGGCAGAGGGTGAGCAGGTCCAGATTCCATCTCCTGTGTGAATCAGGAGGATTTTGGGCTCCATGAACAAGCGTTAAAGGTTTCAAACAACCTAAAGACACCAAACAGCATTTAAACTGAAATGCCTTAATACAACCCCAGGTCCCAAAATGTCTTAATACAATCCTAAGCCCCAGGACAAAGTTTGTGGCTCAAACCTACCTTTTCCAAGTTTCATCAGCCTTGGATACTTGCTGCTTTCATTTGAACAGAAGAGCTTATTCCAGTTTCCCAGGTACCCGGAGTACTTCACTGTGCAGCCCAAAGCAAGGAGTGGGGAGAAGGGAAAAAGCAAGAGTTTGATTTCATATCCCATAATGGCAACATCAGGAACACACCAGGAGTTGTAACCACCCAGTTATCCTGTTTCTCTTTTTCTGTTCTGCTATAGAACAGCAGAGGCAGCACAAACCCTTGTGTTTTACACCAAAAACCTGGTCACATCCAAGCAGCCAAGTGCTGTGTGTTTTAGCATCACTCCCAGACAAAGCAGCTGCTCCACAGTCCTGAGCTAATTAAGAGATGTGATTTTGCGCTTTTAAGAATCGGAAACTTCAGCTGAGTAAATTAAAATTCCCCAGTTATATGTAGAAACACTTCAAAAGTATTCCCTAACCAAAGCTGGAGCTCTGGAAAGACGAACAAGGGGGAAAATGTACCACCAGCCCAAGCTCTGCGTCTGTAACTCCAGTTCTGCCTCAGAAAATACTGTAATGGGCCTCTCTTGACACAGCACCAGGGCCCTGCACTTCAGGAACCACTTCCAGCTTCAAACTTCTGTGAGCATAGGTGGGCCCTAGAAATCCTTCTTTCCTCAAGGTCAAAATGCCTTTTCATTTAATGTGTCAGCCACAAGAAGTTAAACAGGGTATCAAACTGTTAAAATACTGGTAAGGAGAAGAGACAGTCTCTGAAACAGACACACACCACGGTATAATACCAGCACTTCTAAGTCCTTGTTATGGTCTTTGTCAGCCACCGGCACCTCAGCATTAGAGGCTTGGGGGATCTTTCCCAACAGGCTCTGCCCTGTTTCCCTCAGCACCTGCTTCAGGTCCAGCCACACAGAACAAACCTCACACCGAGACACAGGCGACAACAGATGAGCACCAGACCCTCACTCCAGCCCACACTTCCAAGGATTTTTGCTGTCGTAGTCCTGCTGAACACAGATTAAACTAGACAATTGCTATTTAAAAGCTGCTTAGGAGATGGTTACCGGTGCCTGAACCACCTGTGCATTCAGGAACAGCATTACTGCCCCCGGGGCAGCCAGGCGAAGCTCAGGCAGCCTCGCTCCAGGACGCCAGCCCTGGTGAGACTGAGAGAATTGTTTGGGTTGGAAGGGACCTGGAAGATCATCCAGTCTAACCCCCTGCCCATGGGCAGGGACACCTTCCACCGGAGCAGGATGCTCCAATCTGGTCTTGAACATTTCCAGGAATGGGGCAACCACAGCTTCCCTGGGCAACCTGTGCCAGAGAACTGGGACATCCTTAACAGGGGTGCCCCAGGCCACGGCCAGGGGACCTCCCACAGCCCACAGGAGGCTCTGTAGCCCCCAGACTCGGCTGTACCTGCCACAGAGGCGGATGGGGGCACGGGCTGCCCGGTGCCGGGGCGCAGCTGCTCCTTGCGCACCCCTCCATCACTGGTCAGGTCCTGCAGGGGCTGGAGAGACGCCGAGGCCACAGACAAAGAGGGTGTCGAGGCCGGGGTCAGGGCCCATATCGGTGCTGGGGCGGGGGTCAGTGCTAGAGCCCACGTCGGAGTCGAAGCCGGGTCCAGGTCCGGGTCCCACCACCCGGCCACGATGTCCTCCTCACCCGCCATTACGGCCACGCCGCGTCTCCACCGCGCCTCACCCGCTTCGCCAGGCAGCGCCCGCCACGCACGGCCCGCCAATCAGCGCCCGCCAACCACAGCCCGCCAACCAGCACCCGCCAATCAGCGCCCGCCAACCACAGCCCGCCAACCACCGCCCGCCAATCAGCGCCCGCCAATCAGCGCCCGCCAATCAGCGCCCTCCAGCCACAGCCCGCCAGCCACCGCCCGCCAATCACCGCCCGCCAGCCACAGCCCGCCAACCACCGCCCGCCAACCACAGCCCACCAATCACCGCCCGCCAACCACCGCCCGCCAACAGTGGCGCCTTCAGCCAATCACGCTCCGAACAGCAACCCCGTCCCAACGCGCGGCTTTAGAGCCACGCGGGAATGGACACGCCCCTGCGCGGGAATGGACCAATAGGAGGTGGAACGTCACGGAGCGCAGCAGTGCATGCTGGGGGATGTAGTCCACGGCGTGCACTGCCTTCCGTACGAACCAAAAAACCCAAACCAACCCAAAACTCAAAAACCAAAAACAAAACCCCACAAAAGCAACGTCAAAAAACCCAACCAAACTACAAAACACCCCCCACAATACTACAAAAAAAAAGCCCCCCAAACCAAAACCCAATCAAACAAAACCCCAAACCAAACAAAAGCAAAAGCAAAACCACCCCCACCACCAGCCAAACGAACAAAAAACACCAAAGCAAGCAACCAAACCAACAAAAAATCACCACAGGCAAAAAAATCCAAACTGGTTTGGAACAAGTTTGAAAGTTCAGCTTTCTTCAGGCAACTGAAATGGTATAAATGCAAAACAAATGAGAATGCAAAATAAAAGCAGGAAGAAACCCACATTCTTGAGATTTTTTGAGATCACCACAAAAGAACATAAACCCAAGTTTTTGATGGAAGGGAGGAAGGTGCGGGAAGGGAAGGTGCGGGAAGGTGCGGGAAGGTGCGGGAAGGAAGGAAGGAAGGAAGGAAGGAAGGAAGGAAGGAAGGAAGGAAGGAAGGAAGGAAGGAAGGAAGGAAGGAAGGAAGGAAGGAAGGAAGGAAGGAAGGAAGGAAGGAATTAGGAAGGAAGGAAGGAAGGAATTCGGAAGGAAGGAAGGAATTCGGAAGGAAGGAAGGAATTCGGAAGGAAGGAAGGAAGGAAGGAAGGAAGGAAGGAAGGAAGGAAGGAAGGAAGGAAGGAAGGAAGGAAGGAAGGAAGGAAGGAAGGAAGGAAGGAAGGAAGGAAGGAAGGAAGGAAGGGAAGGATCCCCACAGCCTGTCCCCAGTCCCCCTTTGGAGAGAAGGTGCTGCTTTCTCTGCTTTGCTGTGTCTCAGAGACCTTCATTGTGAGGCTGGGTGTGAGCCCCAGGCTAATCCTTCTCTCACTGCGTTCCCTAAATTGGACACTCCTCAGGGATAAGCCAGGACCATCCCCAGCTCCCCAGGAGATGCTGAGAGGGAAGCCAGAGGATGGGCTCATGATGGGATTCATATGAGGGATGCTCATAAGCCAAACACATCCATGAACCAGGAGTTATTATATGAGAAACTATATTTTTTCACAATCAGACAAAATAATTCCTTGTGCCTTGCCCCACACAGTAAGAGCAATGCTTGGTTTCCTTCTGGTTTTTTTCCAAAAGCATAAAAGGTTTTCACCAGAGAACAGAAAAACACTGGTTTGACCAAAAAAAAAATTACATAGTTAATAGCAAAGTTAGCTTAGTTGATAACAATGTCTTAAAGTCAAGTTATCTTAAACTTAGCTGATAACAAAGTGCTTTGGTGAGAACATTCCCTCTGTTGCAGTGGGGATAAGGGAAGTGCCATGGGGATTTGGGGACCCTGGCTGCTGCGGGAGGCAAACACGGCCGGCTCTTCTCTCGGTCCTGCCCAGTCATGTGCTGTGTGTGCCCACACGTGGGTCCACGCAGCCCTTCCTGGGCATGTAGGGACAGGAGAGGGGGACAAGAGCCTGCCTGGGTCTCCCTGGGAGCGGGAACATCCTGGCAGGGCTGAGGCTGCAGGAGGAGAGCTGCTGGGGTCCCCATCCTGAGGATGAGCTACCTTGTCTGACCAGGTCACATCAGCTTGGCCAGGAGAAGCCGAGGAAAGTCCATCGGATCCATGCACTGGGAGAAGCAGAGCCAGAGAAATCCGTGCAGGCCACCTGAGTGGTCGGGTATTATCTGGGTGTCTGGGAGGTGTTTCCTGTGAGCACAGGGAGCCCCCGAGGCTGGTCCCTCTGCTTGGGGTCCTGGGATATCTGGTGGACACTTGAGCTTCCCTTGGTTCACCCCACAGCAATGCGCCACACCAGCCCAGCTCTGGTCACAGCCTCCCCTTTCCCTGGGGAAATAACCAAGTCCCTGGCTTCAGGTTTGTTTTCTTCAACTCCAGGCCATGTGTGTGACTTGCCCAGGAATCTGGCAGTTCTGTCCCACTGCGAACAGCAGGGAAGGCAGTGCTGCCTGAGCCTTACAGCTTGGGAACACGCTGCCCTGTGCTCCCTGGGGCTGATGGGAGAGGCTGGGATTTCAGCTCACATCTTTTGAGGGTGCTGGCCCAAAGCATGGAATATGGAAACAAGTTTCAAGGGGGTGAGCTGTGCCTCAGCTTCCCAAATCCAGCATCGCCCCCCACCTCCAAGATAAATGTGCTTTTTGTGTTTTCCTTCTGCTTTTTGCTTAGATGCATCACTTGGGCGATGCCAGTCCTTCTGAGGATGTCCATGGGCTGAGAGAACCCCAAAGAGATCGGTGGGAATTCATACAGGGTCAAGACTGGGATTTTTCAGCAGAAAATCCCTCCTGGCTGTGTCTGAGCCCTGGCACACAGGCAGGACTCCACTGCAGTCTGACATCCCTGCCTGGGCCCAGTCACCTTGGGGGTGACTGCTGACACCTTGGGCAGATCCAGGACACATGACCAGGTGTGGGCCAGGTGTAGCCACAAACCCATTATGGGTTAAAATCATCATCTCAGACTTTGTTTGGAGTTTTAATGATGGGTTTGCAGCTGTCTGCGCTGCCAATCTTGATCTTGGAACAGGACTGATCTCCCACCAGTGTTTCCCAGCCCAGATCCATGTGGGAAGGTGGCAGGATGGCTCAGAAGACAAACATCAACAAGCTGGAGGAGCAGCTGGTCTGTCCCATCTGCCTGGATGTGTTCAAGAAGCAACTGATGCTGCAGTGTGGGCACTCGTCCTGCTACCACTGCAGGCTGTCCCTCCCCAGGGTGCTAGAGGGGCAGATCCTGTGCTCTGTGTGCTGCCAAGCCAGGGCCTGCAGCCCCCTGGCACCCAGCATTGTGCTGGCCTGTGTCATTGAGGTGCTGTGGAGCCAGGGCAAGGGCAGAGCTCACCTCAGAGTCCTGCCCAATGCATCCCACAGATGCACAGGCATAGAATCATGGAATGGTTTGGCTTGGAAGGGACCTTAAAGATCATTTCATTCCAACCCCCTGCCATTGGCAGGGACACCTTCCACTAGACCAGGTTGCTTCAAGCTCCATCCAACCTGGCCTTGGAAACTTCTAGGGATGGCAGCCACAGTTTCTCTGGGCAACCTGTGCCAAGGCCTTTTCACCCTCACAGGGAAAAATCTCTTCCCTATATCTAACTAAAATATTCCCTTTTTCAGTTTGAACCCATTTCCCCTTGATCTATCCAGTTCCTGATGAAAAGTCCTTCTCCAGCTTCCTTGTAGCCCCTTTCAGATACTGGAACTTTCTCTTCTCCAGACTGAACAGCCTCAGTTCTCTCAGCTTGTCTCAGTTAAGGCTGTGGCAGAGTTGTCCTCCCATGGAAGCTGTGGTGCTGCACAACAAGCTCCATCAGTACAGGAAAGTCCTTTCCCTCTCCTCTAAGAGCATAAAATGTCAGCCTTGACCTCAGCATCCCCATCCCCAGTCTGAAACACAGCTTACCTGCCTGGATCTCCCCCTGGAAAGGTCTGTATGCCTGAACAGGGTGAGCCATGAGTGTTCAGGCTCTTTGTGGCACATCCTTCCAAACAGAGCTTGAGGTGGATGGGCTGGTTGCTGGCTGAGACAGGGACCCTCTCTGAGACTACGAGCACAGTCGGAGCTGAGTGGGCAACCATGGTGCTCTGCAGGATGAGGGGCTGCTGAAGGGGGAAATGGGAGCACAAAAAGCAGCTGAAGAGCTGTGTGCAGGCAGCAGGTCAGTCCTGGTCTTTCCAGCTGCCCAGGGCTGTGAGCCGGCATGGGGGACTGTGTGCCCAGCCTGCTAGGGGGGGACACTGCCCAGGGCCATGGGCTGAGCGGAGCGGGGCACCTGAGGGGCTCAGCCACTCTGCACACAGCCCAGCAGTGCCTCTCCAGTGGCTCCTGCAAACTGCAAAGGGTCACCAGGGACCTGCTCCTTGGTCCTGTCACCAAAATGCACAACCAGCCTGTGCCGACCAGAGGCCAGGGCATAAAATACGGCACCACCAAGGTAAATGTTTGTTCCTGCATCCCCGCCAAACTGGGGCTCCTGATCATGCCTTTCCATGGGTTCAAGTATTGTAGGATCAATGTAATATCCTGAGCTGGAAGGGACCTACACGGATCATCGAGTCCAACTCCTGGCCCTGCACAGACACCCCAACAATCCCACCTTGTGCCTGAGAGTGTTGTACAAACACTCTTGGAGCTCTGGCAGCCTTGGGGCTGTGACCCATTCCCTGGGGAGCCTGGGCAGTGCCCCACCACCCTCTGTGGGAAGAACCTTTTACTGATACCAACCTAAACCTTCCATGACAGTGACAGAGCTCCAGCCATTCCCTCAGATCCTGTCACTACGATGAGATTCTTACACCCTTTGATTGTTCAGGTACAAGTTGACTGATCCTCAGCACCCACTGCTAACCCTTCAGACGCTGCAAAGCAGCTCTTGTCTGTCCCTGGATCCAGGTGTCCCTGGAGCTGGTCGTGCTGGAGTGACTGATCCTTCACACCAGACAGTGCTGGGACAGTTTCAAAGCCATGTCCAGGTGGCTGGGATACTGCCTTATGGTGGCTGTCCTGGGGTATCCTTTGCCCTCCATGGACAGCTCTGAGCTTCCCAGAGCAGATCCCTTTCCTGGAGCAGACCCCTCTTTCCAGGGCTGGGCATCCTTTGCTTTGTTTGAGTTCAGCATAAACACCACCAAAGTCCACAGTAAATCCCCACCAACCCATCACCCACAGGGTATCACAAGGTCTAGCAACCAGTAGTAACGTCAGCGTGCTTCCACATGCAGGGACCGGATGGGGTGTCCAGGGTGGTGACCGGAGTCGGTGACCAGGGTCACTGGGGTGATGGAGGTGGCTGGGATGGCCAGGGTGACTGGCTGGTCAGGGTGGCTGGGATCACCAGGATGAACAGGGTGATGGGGGTAGCTGGTGTCACTGGGCTGGACAAGGTCACTGATCATGGGGTGCCCAGGATGATGGGGGTGACCGGGGTCACTGGCTGGCCGGGGTGACCAGAGTGGCCGAGGTCATTGTGATGATGGGGTGGCCAGGGTGACCAAGGTGGCTGGGATCACCGGGGTGACTGGGTTGGCCGGGGTCACTGCGATGATGGTGTAGCCAGGGTGACGCGGGTCCTTCCGCCGGCACTGCCCGCCCAGCAGCGCCCGCACGGCGCCCGCCCCGCTTCCTGCCCTCGGTCCGCTCCCCGGGCAGCGACCCCGGAGCGGGGCCGCGCTCGCCCCCTGTGGCCCCGGAGGCCCCGGCGGAAGCGGCGCGGGGCGCACATGGCGCTGTACAGCGCGGCGGCCGCGGTGCTGGCGGGGCTGGAGCGCGGCGAGGGCGGCCTCAAGAGCCTCGTGTACAACAGCGGCTTCCCGGTGCGCCCGGAGGGGACGGGGGTGCGGGGCGGCCGGGGGGGAATCCCATTCGGGAGGGTGCGGGGGAGCCCTGGAGCCTGGCGCAGGCCCGGAGGCGCTCACCGCTGCCTGCCCCGCAGCACGTCCGGCAGCTGTACGCGCTGGTGTCCGAGACCCTCCGGTACGCCTCGGTGCTGGAGAAGCTGCTGGATGGAGCCGCGCTGCTGCAGGCCGAGAAGAAGCTGCCGCCGCAGCTGGCGAAGGTACGGGGAGTCGCGTAATCCCTGGGCCGCGGTGTCCGGGATTCGCGGTACCCTGAAGCCGCGGTGTCCTGGAGCGCCGGGGCCGGGCTCACGTCGTCCCCTCGCCTCAGGTCCTGGTGTATGACCTGCTCTTCGGCAAGGGGCTCAAGTGCGGGGGCCGGTGGAAGGCGCTGGCCCGGCGGCACCGGGCGCGGCTGGAGGCCGAGCTGGCCCGCATGAAGGTGCGGCACAAGGTGAGCCGCAACGAGGACCTGCTGGCCCCGGAGCAGGCGGTAAGCCCCGCAGGTGAGTGGGCTCGGGCTGGGTGGGCACCCTGTGCTGGGAGCAGTGGAGGGCCGCGTCTGACCTGTCCAGCCCCTGCAGCCTCCCAGGTCCCACGCTACGTCCGGGTCAACACCCTGAAGACTTGTGTGGATGATGTGATCGACTTCTTCAAGCGCCAGGGATACACCTACCTGGGCAAGGCAGCCAGGTGAGTATTTCTTTCTGCTATGCTGCCTTTCCTGGGATGTCAGCAAGTGGCGTGGGATGAGGTCTGGTGGGTTGAAGGATTGCTGAACTTGGTGCTCAGGGTGGTTGGGCTGGGGTCTCAATCACCCCCCATTCTTAGATGCTGCCTCTCTGGGTGCTGCCTGGAGCTGGAGAGGAGCTGTGGGATGAAGGGGGTTCTCAGCCTGGGCTCTGCTGTAGGCACTGGGATTAAGACTTTGTATTCATGCTCCCTATGTCTCATGGGCAGTGTGGAGGAGCTGAAGGCCCTCTCTGGAAAAAAATTCTTGTTGGATCTTCATCTCCCGGAGCTGTTGGTTTTCCCTGCACAGACAGACCTCCATGACAACTTGCTGTATACTTCAGGACACATAATTCTGCAGGACAAGGTGAGGGAACTGGGGAGCAGGAAGTTGCAAGGGCAGGAAAACTACCGACAGGTGGGAAGGGTGAGCTCCTTCCACAATGGCTCAACTTGCTGCGGCATTTACTGTGGGAGCAGAAACTGTGGGACTCCCCTGAGGCTTTGCTTCCATAGTTTGAAGGTTCAGGATGAAATCCTGGGGTATAAACCCCTGTGGGAGCTGGGGACCAGCAGCTGGGAGGAGCAGGGGACTGTGGGTTGGGCAAGGCTGTTGGTGGAGGGTGGTGGTGGCCTTGGCCCTGTGTCATGGTGGTCCCTGTGACCCCACAGCATCAGCCAAGTCCGAGGAGGGGCCAGGTGTTTCTGCCCACCCCTTTGATGGTCTTTGCTCTCTTGCAGGCCAGCTGCCTCCCTGCCTTCCTCCTTGGCCCTGCTGCCGGTTCCCACGTCATCGATGCCTGTGCTGCCCCTGGAAACAAGACAAGCCACCTGGCTGCCATCCTGAAGAACAAGGGGTGAGGGCAGGGCTGTGTGCAGGGGTGGAGGGAAGGGGGGAGGTGGCCCTGGTCCTCCTGAGCCCATAGAGAGCACAAGAAGGTGGCAGGAAGAGCTGCAGCCTGTCACCAATTCAGGTGAGCTGGTGGCTCTGACAGTGCTGGGCCACTGGAAGGACCTGAGGGGACATGAAGTCATGTAGGGGTTCACTCCCAGCCTCCCGGCCCTGGCCCTATTCCATACTCCTGCCAGAGGGGAGGCAGCTCTCAAGGTTTGCCTGCCCAGTATTTGCGTGTTCCTGGGGGCCAGGTGGTCTGTTCACAGTCTCTCTTGGGCGCTGGGCTCTGCCTTCAGACAGATCTTTGCCTTTGATGTGGACCCCAAGCGCGTGGCCACCATGAACACGCTGCTGACACGGGCAGGGGTCACTGGCTGCCAGCTGGCCCAGCAGGACTTCCTGACTGTGGACCCCAGAGACCCCAAATACAGCAGGGTGACCCACATCCTTCTCGACCCATCCTGCAGTGGCTCAGGTAATGTTAGGCTCCAGCTGCTCACCTGAAGCTGGGCTGTGGGTGTGCAGACCCCAGGTGACAGCTCCTGTCCTGCAGGGATGGTGACCCGGGGGCTGGGGCAGGAAGCGGCCCCGAGTGCTGAACGCTTGCAGGCACTGGCTGGCTTCCAGCGCCGGGCCCTGAACCATGCCCTGAGCTTTCCAGCTCTCCAGCGCCTGGTCTACTCCACCTGCTCCCTACACCAGGAGGAGAACGAGGATGTGGTGCAGGCTGTGCTGCAGGAGTGGGGCTCGGCCTTCAGGTGGGTCTGGCTCAGGGAACTTGGGGGGCTGTAGGGGCAGGGTTTGGTGCTGACCCCTTTTCCATGCTGCAGGCTGGTGACTGCCTTCCCATCCTGGCCCTGCCGAGGACTCGCTGCCTTCTCTGGAGCAGAGAGCTGCCTCCGTGCTTCCCCTGCAGAGACCTTCACCCATGGCTTCTTCGTGGCTGTGCTGGAGCGGTGCAGGGAAGGGGCTGCTGCTCCCAGGTGAGAGGGGGCTGTGGGGGACTCCAGCTACTTCTGGGGGGCCCCATTGCCAAGGTCAGGGCTCCAGGCACCCAGGGGAGGGTGTGAGGGGACGTGGCTGTGGGAACAGAGGGCACTGGTGAGTGTGGCTCAGTTTGCTCTTGTCCACAGCTCCCTGCCTGCAGTAGCCAAGGAGAACCCACAGCCAGGAGAGGGAATGGAGCCAGGAGCAGCTCCCAAGAAGAGGAAAAAGAAAAAGCAGCGGGTGAAAGAGTGAAACATTTTCTGGACAGACCCCTTCACAGCTGGGGCTGTGGGGAACACACACTGGCCTGAACCCAAGTCAAGCTATGTGCCAGCTGTAGTCATAGTGAGAATTCTGTAACACCGGGGACTGAGTGCCAACACTGGGACCAGCCTGGAAGGGGCAACTGCTCAGCCAGGGCTGCCCCTTGCAGCCAACCCCCGCTCCACACCCTGCAGGGCTGGGGTCCTCCAGCTGGATTAAGGGTGGAGTATCATGTTTCCCCCCCAAAAAATTCCAACCCCGAGCCTGATGTGGAGCTTTGAAAAGACATTTCACTGTAGGGATGAAGCAGATTAAAAGTTTATTTCTCTTCACTGTCTTTTCCAGGGTGTTTATGCAGTCTTGCCCTGAAATTGCTACTGCTCATAGTAGAGGCAAATTGGGGGCAAAAAAGTGAAATACTACTACTACTAATCCTGTCCGTGCATCTGTCTTTGAATTGGGGGAGCAAGGACACACGAGCCAGAGGGTGCTGGACCTGAACCCCACTAGCACCCTGGGAATCCCAGCCCCAGGAATCGCACACGGGCACAGCCACGTGAACACAGTAATTTTATTTTAAACCAGGGACATAAGAAGCAAGGAAACAAAAATTGCACATTCACACTAAAATCCTCATCAGCCACACCAGGAATGATCCAAGTCTTCAAGTCAGTTAAAACGCAGCCTCCCCCCAAGCACAAGGGGCTCTCCCAGCGGGGCCTGTGGCAGGGAAGGGACAGCCTGGCTCCTCACAGGTATGTAGGACTACACGGGGCAGCATCCAGAGCCAGGGTGCCCTCAGCCTTGTCCCAGCTCATCCCCATCTCATCAGAGCTGACCTGGCCAAACCCTGGCACCTCAAGGATGGGGAGTGGGTGCTCTCCTGGCCCAGGGTCAGTTGGCAGGCACTAGCCCCTTCCCATCTGCTTCTTCCAACACCAAGGACACATTTTCCCAGCCTGGCTGCTCTTGGCCCACTGCACCCTCAGCCATGCTGGTGGGTGATGGAACATCCTCACCAGCACCTGCAGGTCCTTAATGTCCCCTTACTATGGGGCTGTGTCCCCTCTGTGCCACACAGAGCCCATCCTGCTGGGAGAGATGCCTTGACCCTGGCACTCAGCACCGTAATGTGAGAGCTCCTGCTCCTCACCCTCAGAGAAATAATTAAAAAATAAAAACAAACAAAAAAGGTTTAGTCACATCCACATACGTCACATTTAAGAGGAAGGGGATGATGTACAGCAGGGGGGAGCATGGCAGAGCCTGCAGGATGCAGCTGCGTTTCCCAGCACAGTGCATTCCCGCAGGCACAGCCAGGGTGGGAACAGCTAAACACTAACAGCTGCGGGACTGGCAACTTCACTGAACCAAGCTTGAAGGAATTTGAAGGCAATTTAGCTTAAATATAAAAATAAATTTTTATTTCATTAAAAAATGTTTAAATATTTGTGATTTTTTTTTGGTTTTTTTTTCTTGCTTTTTTTTTTTTTTTAATTTAGACCTCAGCAGACACACACACTCACACGGCTCGGAGAGTAAAAACCTGGCAGCAAAGCACTCCTGGGAATGGAGTGCCCATCCCTCACCTGGGGCAGGGCAGGGGGTGGCTCTTTGGTGACCCCCAGCTCTGGCAGTCTCTTTCCACAGAAGCTCCAAGGCAGGGAAGGGTGGGATTCCCACTCCTGGCTGGATGGGGACAGGGGAGGCAGCACCACAGTTCCTAGGAGCTAGTAAAACCCACAGGGATGGAGATGAGCTAAGAAATGAAAAACAACTTGGATTTGGGATAGGGGGGAGAATGCATCTGCTCTGGACTCCTTGCGTGAGCAATTCCAGATCCCCCTGAAGTGGGGAAGAGGACCTAGGAGAGAGGGAAAGGGAGTGGAGAGACTGCCAAGGTTGGAACCCCCTGTCCTAGCTGCCTTCCAGTAACGACATGGAAGGGACAACTCCCCAGCACGAGCAGCCACGCAGTGATGCTACTGTCAACACCCAATTAGCCGGGGCACATCTCCCCCCAAGGACTGGTGCCCCCCAAAAAAGAAACTCCAAACAGCAAATCCGGCATAACCAACATGCCGCCACACACACGGTTCAGCTCTTCCTCCAAACTCGATTCAGTGAGTGCAGGAACAGGAGCACAGATAAAGCAGAACGGGGGAGCAGGGTGGGGGCAGCCCACAGCCCCATGGAGCAGCGGGAATGGGACAGGGGTGGGGGGACCCCCATCCTCACCCCGTGCCTCCAGCCCAGGTCCCGGGCTATGGCATGTCCTCAGCTGGAGGTAACAGGACATTAGGCCCCAGCGAGGAGTGTCACCTATAGCTGCACCCATGTCAGTCACCTGTGGCACCGAAACAGTGCCAGGCTGGAACCAGCCCTGGTTGCGGGGATGGAACCGTGTTCACCAGGCCATGGGATGAACAATGGGAAAGATTTCGGGACCTGGTGAAGATGGTGTTTGACAGCAGCTCAGAACCCCAGCATGTCACCAGTCAGGCTCTGAGTGGGACACAGCCATGGGGCTGGCTGAGGGCTGGGGAGGGACACGGGAACAGCTAGAAGAAGCAAATGGGGAGAAATTTACACATTATTAAACATGGCAAAGTAAATTGAGGAAAAGAACATTGCGGATATGTACAGAGATTTGTCCAGCCTTGGCTCTGGAACTGTTCAAGTAACAAGAGTTTGGTTTATCCCGTCCCAGCACGGTCTCCGGTGGGTGTCAGGGGATGAGGCCTGGTCCCACCACGGGGGCAGCTCCAGCCCAGAACCCCCCACATGTGGGCCAGCGGAGCCCAGCAGCACCAGGGTTACTTTTTGCGGGTGTGCTGCCTCCGTGCCTGAAGCCGTTGGCGAGTGCCCATCTTGGATCCTGCCCCGATGGAGAAGGTGGGGGTGGATGAACCTGGAAGCAGAAAGGTTGCTCAGGTCTCTGTAGCTTTGGGATCAGCGTGATCCTCACCCTGGGAGGAACGGAAGGCTTGGCATCCCCCAGAGTCCAGCAGGTACCACCTGAGCTGTCTCCCAGAGCACACCTGGCCTCACCTCTGTCCCCAGCCCACGGGGACACCATGACCCGTGAGCTCCCCAAGGCTGGAGCACCAACTCCCTCCTTACCAAAGGAAGTGCCGACTCCTCCGAAGCTCGAGGCAGGAGTGCTGGGTGTCCTGAAGGAAATGGTGCTGCTTCCACTGCCCACGGCTCCTGGGACAGGTGTGCTCTGCCCAAAGGTGGGCACAGGAGCTCCTGGAAAGCAACAGGTCACTGTGAGCCAGGGTTGGCAAAGGAGAGAGAGCCTTTGGGAGTCAGTGGCACCCAGAAGAGGCACAGCATGCCATCTGGGGGCTGAAGCACCACAGTCCATCCCCCAGGACCAGCCTCTGCTCCTGAAAAGCCCTTTTAATGCATAAGTTACACTTTGGATAATCCCTGGGCTCTCCCAACAGCAGGGCTGCACAGAAGGATTTGCCAGGGAGGAACAAAGCCTTGGCCTTTCTAGATCAAGGAGTTGCTCACTGTGTGGGTTTCAGTTCTGTGGGAGCTGGGAATATCCAGTGAGGATCTGAAGTGTTAGGGAAACCCTGAGAGCAAGCACGAAGTGATGGCAGCCATTGGCTGGCAGCATTCCAGCTCACCAAGGCACTCCAGGTGGCTGTTAAGGACTGGAATGATTTTGGCTCCTGCAGGACACTTGGATGGGCAGAGCTGGGGAACTGGTGCCTTTGCAAGGGCCAATGAACAGAGTTTAGTGATTCCCCTCCCCAGACAGCCAGGATCCTGACAGGCAGTGATGGGAGCGCCTTCCCTTTGTATGGCAAGGCTCAGCTCTGCATAACAGGGGCACTGGCCTCACCAGGACTGTGGACCCCAGGAGCTTGGCAAGGTCCATCAGGACTACTACTGCCCAACTCGAGACACCCAAGATGGCTTGTTTGCCCCCACCCCATCCTGGAAATTTTCAAGGCCAGGCTGGACAAGGCCCTGAGCAACCTGGCATAGTGAAAGGTGTCTGTGCCCATGGCAGGGGGATGGAACAACATGATCTTTAAGGTCCCTTCCAACATGACCCATCCATGACGACTCACCTCCAAACGCAGGCTTGCTGTTGGGAGTGCTGGTCATGGTGAAGGCGAAGGGCGTGCTCTGGCCCTGCGCTCCCAGCGCGCTCTGCGGCAGAGATGAGCCGAACGGCGCTGCTGCTGGGGCTGCCCCGCTCTGCCCAGCCCCAAAGCTGAAGGCCACGGCCGGGGACCCGCTGCTGAGGCCCGGCGTACCCATCCCAAAGGCGCTGGTGGAGGGGCCCGGCTGGGTGGTGGCCCCGAAGGTGAATGGAGATGGGGTGGTGCCAAAGACGGCGGCACCGGTGCTGCTGCTTGTGGTCTGGGTGGTGGAACCAAAGCTGGATGTGGTGGAGGTGGCTGTTCCAAAAGAGAACACCGAGGTGGTGGTCCCAAACGCTGCCTGGGTGCTGCTGGTGCCGAAGGAGCCCTGGGCATTGGTTGTGCCGAAAGCTGGCTGGGCACCACTGCCAAATGCTGGCTGAGCCACTGACTGTGCTGGGGGGGCTCCAAAACTGAACTGGGGGGTGAAGCTGATGGGGCCAGCAGCAGGCTTGCTGGCGGGCACCTGGCTGTCAGCAGCCCCAGTACTGAAGGTGAGCTGGCTCCCAGTGCTGGGGTACGGTGGTGGTGGCTTTGCACTGGCACTGAAAGAGCTGCCAAAAGCTGAAACGGAGGAGCCGAATGTCAGTGGCGCTTGAGCTGTGGTGGCTGGGGCCGAGGAGGTCAGTGTAGTGCTCCCAAATATGCTAAAGCCCACAGTGGTGGCAGCAACTGTTGAGTTTGAAGGTACTTGGCCAAAGGCAGGGCCTCCTGGGACACTGGTGGTGGCAGTGACTGTGGCTGGAGGCGCCTTCCCAAACTGGAACACAGGCCCTGGGGTGGCAAAGCTGGTTTCCGTGCTGGGAGCAGAGCTGGCCAGGCCCCCGAACAGGAAAGGCTGTGTTGTGCTGGTGGAGGTGGCAGTGGTGAGAGTCACACTGGCGGCAGGGCCAGTGGAGGCAGGCGGGTTCAGTCCGAAGCTGAAGACAGGTTTAATGGTGGCATCCGTGGAGGAACTCTGGGTGGTGGCTGTTGTAGCTGCAGTGGTGAAGATGACGTTGGGAAGACCCGTGAATCCTGCCAGAGTAGCTGTGGAGGCAGTTGGTGGCTCTGAGGCTGGCTGTGCCACGGGTTTGAAGGCGAAAGGAGAAACTTTCGCTGGAGATGAAGTGGCAGTGATGCTACCAAAGATCGGCTTGAATATGGAGGATGTGGAGGACGTCGAGGCAGGGCCCGAGCTTGCAGACACGGTGGCTGTAGTGGAGGTGACAGCCGTGCAGGCTGCTGTGCTCTCACTCTTCGGCACAGCACCAAAGATGGGTTTGAAGATGGGGGTTGTGGTGGGCATGGCAGTGGGGGGGGTGGGCACAGCAGTGGCTGTGGTGGGCACAGCAGTGGATGCAGTGAGTGCGGCAGTGGCTGTGGTGGGCGCGGCAGTGGCCACGGTCACTGCTGGCTGGCTGGCTGGAGGGGTGTTCAGCATCCCAAACAGGATGCTTGGCTTTGCAAAGGAGGGAGGCTTGCTGGGGGTCTGGCCCAGCTCGGTGAACACAGGAGGGGCCAGGCTGCTGGGGGGTTGCACCGCCAGGGCAGGGGGGGCACTGGGGGCAGGTGTGCTCAACACAGGCATGGGCTTGGTGTCAGCAGAGATGGCAGGCAGAGAGCTCGACTCCAATGACACAGCAGGAGCAGGTGGCTGTGCAGCTGATGGAGGTGGTTGGGATGCTGCCACAGCTCCAGTGGAGTCTGGAAAGGGGAGAGAGCTTATTTACGGACAAGGGGGCACCTTCAGCAGCTCACCCTTCTGCCAGGTACCCACCCACTGCTGCAAAGGCTCCCGGAGCAGCACCCACCACACCCAAACCTCCATGCTTACCATAAGCCTCCAGCAGGACCAGGGGCTCAGCATTCCCAAAGGTGTCCCCTCAAGCCCTGCCTGCCAGCTCTGCTGTCAGCAGAGGGTTTTGTCAGCTGCCTCAAGCAGAGGTAATGAGGAGTTCCCGCTGCACCTGCCCAACTCTGCTGGTGTTCCACTGTGCCAATTCTCCCCCTCCTCCTCACCTGATGCTGTGGATACAGCCTGGCTGCTCTGCATCTTCTTCAGGCTGTCCAGGAGTGAGGAGCTGGCTGGGGCAGGAGCTGTGGAGGCAGGCATGGGCCCAGGGGAGGTCACAGCAAACGCCAGCGGCTTGGACACAGGCACTGTCTCTGCAGTGGTGCTGGGAACTGCATCTACAGGGAAACAGCAAGATATAAGGACTCACAAGTGGCTGTGATGAACAAACCCTTAGCAGAGCTTCCCAGCAGGCAGGGAAACTGCACCTACACCCTACAGCCCTGGGGAACCTCACCCAGCACCACATGGCATGAGATCTCCTCAGCTGGAAGGCATCAAGAGCACCCCCAGACCTGAGGCACGACTGGCCCAGGAGCTTCCTTGGCCCATGCTGGCCTGCCAGACCTGGGCTTGTTCCTACCCCTCCACAATCCCAGCCCATCCTTACCAGCCTTATCCTCCAAGACACTGTTGAACCACTGCAGCACTGCCTTCTTCTCTGCATCCAGGTCCTCTGAGGTGATGGAGTAGCCCAGCTGAGGCGGCGGGGGCTGCCAAGAGAGAGCAGCAGCAGCTTAGCTCCTTCCCAGGGAAGCAGGCAGAGCCTCTCTGAAGGTGTGCTGGCGACTGGCCGTGGCGAGCCCTGTGAAGCAGGTGGTCCTGCCGCAGCTACCGCGGAGCTCCGGTCCCCAACTCTGGTGGGCCCCCGGCGTGGCACTGAGGGCATGGCAAGCCTTCCCCAGGCCATTACCTGGTCCGGCAGCAGGCAGCACAACCACGCACAGCCCACCAGACACTGGGGCTGGGGAGAGCGTCACTTCCCACTCGGCCAAGGACGGGGCCTCCTTCCTGAGGGCAGGCAGGTCAGTGTGCCCCCAGCCCTGCAGAAATTGCAGTGAGCACATTCTATTGCCAGAGCGGGGCCAGAGGGGCTGTGAGACAGCGACATACCAGCACCAGCTGGTCCCCACGGAGAGACGATAGCAACGGGATCTTCCGCTTGCGCTTCCCACTGCTCCCCGATGCGGATGGTGGGCTCAGGGAATTCTGCTTCTTCCACACTGGTGACTCCACCACTATAGAAGGAGACAAGTTAGGCCAAGCTCTGGGCAGAGAGGTGTTTGGTTGTAGTGACGGGGTTGTCTCTTCTGGCCCTGCTCTGGGTGGCCCCACTCAGAGGGCAGAGCCAGGGGCACAGCTTGAAGCTGAGGACAAGGTTGTGATGCCCTGAAGAGCAGTTCCACATCCAGGAGGTCTGTGACAAGAGGCTGGCAGGGCTCTGTGGGGCAGTGGCCCCCTCCCAGCTCCATGGATGGTGCCAACACACTGCCTACCCAAACCACATGCCACAGCTGGCACCCTATCATGGGGGCCCACCTGCCACAGGCACAGAGGATTTCCTCTCCATTTTAGCTGAGGAAGCATTGGAATAAGCTCAGACTGGAATTTGGTCAGGGTGCTATTCATGCCACAGCAGGCTGTGGACTAAGGCTGACACCTGACCCGTGCTGGGTTGGGAGCTGGAGTTCCCCCTTGCAAGCCACCTCCCAGGCATCTGCTAGCACCCCAACACTGTCAGCATCCCCTTATCACCTGGAAATCCCACTAGAGCAGTCACTGAGGCCAGCAGAAGTGCCACTGCCTTGGGAGCAGCACATGCCAAGTTTCCAGGTGATCTCTCAAACCATTCCCACTGCAGACCTCAGCTACCTCCTGTCCTGCTCTCTTGCTTGCACTGGTAACCCATCCAACCTGGGTGCAGTGTCAGGGCACACCTACACTTACCTTTCTCTGTCTGCAGCTCCTTGTCTGACTTCACTGGGGTGGAAGCATTGGAACGAAGTGACTCCTCTTCCCTGTGTAAGCAGGAGAGACAGTTAGGGTCAGCCCTGGGCTCAGCCCTGTCCCCAGGGAGCAGGATGAGACTGAACATGCTGAAGACTCGCACGAGGATCCCTGGTGTGTTTATTCGCCTCCTGTGAACAGATCTCAGGACAAAAGCTTTGCCCAGCTCCAGGCAGAGGAGTTGCTTCCTGCTCCAGACTCAGCTTGGCTGAGCCTGTGCGCCCTCCGCAAGACGAGTCAGCCTCAGGAGAGTAGCTGGGGTCCTCAGATGGGAGTCACTGCCCCTCGCAGGTTGGGCCCACCAAGGTGGTTGTGTCAGTTTTAGTTCTGACATAAGCTCAGGCCCCTCTGACTTGGCAAAGAGGAGAACACAGGCTGTGCTCCAAGGAAGGCATTAAAACACAAATACTGCGATTTGACTTTGAGATGGCAAAAATCAGGGCCTGTCTCTTCCCAATGATCCAGCAACCAGCAACTCAGGCCATGCCAATGCCACGAGGCACCATCGCCACTGCTGCAACCTGTGCCCGTAAGTCTCTGACCCGGCTTGGGAGCGGGCCAGGGGTGGCACAGCTTGGACAAGCCACAGCATGACAAGGTGGCAGGGAGACCAATCGACACAAGTGGGTCTCCTGATCGTTATGTCTGGGAGAGGGGCCTGGACTGTCCCAGCTCCAGTGGAAAGTGGGACTTGCATGCTAGGATGGCTGGGAAGGACTGCTCTCTTGCCGGCTGGCCATCAGTGAGCAGGCACTCACCAGGTGACTGGCTGGTTACCTGGCTTTCTTGAGAGGCCACTCCGGTGTCTGGGGGCGGGAGGACGCTGGGCTGGACAGTGGGGAGACGCTCACACCACTTCTCTTCCACAGCTGGAACGCAGAGAGATACCAGCAGTAACTTGGCGTGGGGCTGGCAGAGAGCACAGCCCCTCTCCTCCCTGCTCACTCACACTAAGCCCCATTGCCTAGGGCCATAGCTATTGAGCCCAATGAGCTGAGAGCCTCTCCTGCTTCACCACCACTTAACTCCCCTCCACATTTTAGGGAGCACAAAGTCTGGCCACCCCAAGCTGAATCCACATGGGGAACAAGCAGCCTCCAGGGCCTTTACAGCCCTGGCTGAGCACAGGGAGGGAGGACACTGCCGGGCCAGCCTTCATGTGACACAGGCAGAGGCCACCCAGCTGCTTTGGACACCCTTGTGTGTAGGGCTGCTCTGGAGGGAGCCAGCACCTCCTTGCCAGGAATTCAAAGCACATGGATCCCAATGCAAGGGTCAGACTCTCTGCAGCCCCAGCAAACCCCTCCCTCTCACCGCCTGGAGCAAACCTTTCCCCACACAGACAGAGCTCCACTGGCCATGTCTATGTGTCCCTTGCATGTCTGCAAGCCCAGCCAGGCCACAAGCAGTGCTCCATTGTAGTCAGCAGCTGGCATCTGGGTCAGAGTGGGAACACATGGCTCCCACACTGCTGACTCCAGCTGAAAGGATGTCAGCACAGCAAAACCATTTTTTTTTTTCCTTTACCTGGATCTATCCAGTCTAACAGACCAGGAAAGGAGGAGGAGGGAGGGGAAAACAGTCGTGTTCTTGGTTTGGTGTAAAAGCAGCAGTACAGCTCAGCCTGAGATTCCGCCAAAAACCACATAATTGCTGCTTGGCCCATGGCCCACAGCCCACCTGATCCCCAGGGTGGTGAGACTGCCAGGCTGAGCCACACTGGGTCCAGGCATCCAGTCACACCAGTCTCCTCACGAGCCCAGAGCTGGGATTACATGGGTGATCCCAAAAGAATGTCAAGCTACTGTGTCCCTACCTGTGCGAGGCCCCGGCTGGAGCTGTAGGAGCTGGCAATGGCGTTGCGGATGGAGCTGGGGATCCCACCAGCATAGGTGTTGTTGAGGGAACTCATGGAGGAGGTGCGAGACCTCTTGTTGGAGCAGTCATCGGGGCAGTGCGAGATGAGGCCCCTCTTCAGAGAGCCTGGCCTGGAGGGGGATGAAGGTCTGATATGCCCCTCACCGCTCCTGCCCGCCAGTCCCTTCCATGCAGGGCAGGTGGAGGAAGGCAATCTTGCTCCTTCTTACGGCACAGGGCTTAGAAACAACCCTCAGCAGCAGCACAGCCCTGCTGTCACAGGGTGACAAACTGAAGGGCACAACCACAGCCTCTCTTGCTCTGCCCCAAAGCCAGGCTCTGCAAGCAAAATCCAAGCCCCCTTTTCCAGATCCCACAGACATTTTCTCCCTCCCGTCCCAGGAGCTGCTTTTGGCCCATTGGGTACTTACTTGGGTATGAGAGAGGCAGGGGCACCATTGGCTAACAGTGGCTCAAATGCTGACTGCCCACTTCCACTGCTGTCGTGGCGCCTGTGGAAAGAGAGGGTGAAAGCCTGTGACAGCGTGGAAGGCTCTTCCAGCCTGGGGAAAGGCAGGCTGAGCACCCAGAGAGAGATCAAATCTTGTTTTTTTCCTAGCACAAAATGCCTAGGACAGAGCTTTCCCCCATCTACACCCTGCTGCAGATTTTCTCTGTGGGCCTGTCCTCACTGACTCTCACCCCAAACACCAGGAACTCCCCCAGCTGCCTCCTGGGCACAGTAGTTTGGTGTAAGAAAAAAAATACAAATCTTTGCTTAAATCCATTACTATAGGCCAAAATACTTCCAGAAATGAGCTGCTGAGTCTTTCTGAACAGACCTGAGCTCTGAAACTCCCACCTCCAAGCTCTTCCTAACCAGTGTCCTGGACGGTTCAAGTCAAAAACTGAACTCCCCTTCCCACTATGATTTCATGAGGATCTGAAGTGTCAAAATCACAGAAGACATGTTGTGTTCCCTGCTGTGAAATGGAGCTGGAAGTGTAGGACAGCCCTGTCACTTGGCCAGGAGCTCCCCTCACGCCCAGAGCATGCTGACCCCAATGCACAGGCGATTCCACACTCTCCAGCTGACACAGCTCCTTTCTGTCCATCAAGTACATGGAATTTTCTACCTACAAGCATTCCTCATACTTGCCAGACATCAATGACTTCAAAACTGGCTTTTGCGGCAGAGCTGTGTATTGCCATATTAAAAAAAGTTTAAAGAATAATACCCTGAGCTGATCCTGCCTGTGTACCCATTCTGTTGTCACCCTGATTGGCTCTTGTGGGGCTCAGATCCAGTGAGCCAAGTGTTCAGAGACAGGAACTCAGTGCTGGAGGAGGATGGTGTGCTCTGCTTTACCCTGCTCTGCTCCCTGGGTCACCTCCAGCAGCAGCCCTGGTGTAGGACAATGCCCCAGGCACTGCCCAAGCATTGTCTCAGCTCCCCAGCCCAACCCAGATGGAACAGCCTCCATGGCCACAACTAGGAAGGATGAAGCAACTGTTGGAGCAAGTCCAGAAGAGAGCTACAAATTTGGTAAGGGGACTGGAGCACCTTCCCTATGGAAACAGGCTGAGACATCAGGGGCTGTTCAGCCTGGAGAAGAGAAGGTTGTGTGGAGATCTCAGCAGCCTTTCAGGATCTGGAGGAGCCTGCAAGAAAGCTGGAGAGGCACTGCATCAAGAAGTGCAGTGATAGGACAAGGGGGAAAGGCTGCAAAGTGAAAGCACGGTAATTTAGATTGGATATACAGAATAAATTCTTCCCTCAGAGTGGTGAGGACCTGGCACAGGTTGCCCAGAAAACCTGTGGCTACCTCATCCCTGGAAGTGTTCAAGGCCAGGCTGGACAGGGCTTGGTGCAACCTGGTGTAGTGGAGAGTGTCCCTGTCCACGACAAGGGGTAGCTTATTGGATGAGCTTTAAGGTCCCTTCCAACCCAAATCATCCTATGATTCTATGAAAAACAGGAGGATGGGATGGCAAGGCAGTGCTGTGCCTGGGTAGTTGGAAAGGCTTTGGGAGACCATGGCTCTCAGGATTTACTCCTTGTCCTTCCTAGAACACTGGCGAAAACACAGCACTCTCCCTCCTCTGAAAGCAGGGATGGAAGTTGCTGGCCTTGAGTAACAAAAGCAGCAGTGTCTTGTTTACGCTCTTGTTTCACCTCCTTCTGCTAGATCAGCTCCCAAGGGAAGCGCATGGAGCTCTCCAAATGCAATGCTTCCACCCGGTAATCCTGTCTCTCCTGGGAGCCCAGGGTTGACGGAATGACGGAGCCCACGGCAGATACAAACACTTCCCACCAGGCTTTCCCAGTCTACAAGCCTCTGTGAGAAGCCACTTCCCACAACACATCCCAGCCAGGCAGGGGAACACACTGGACCCACACCTAAACCACATTCCTTTGACCTCAAAACCTTGGAGGACTTTTGGATGCAGCACCAAGGGCCAGGTGATGGATGGGGTGTGCTTCCTCTCCGCAGTTCACTTCTCACAGTACTTTTCCAGCCCTGACTCCAAGTCTCATGGGGCCTGGCACGCTCTGGGACACATCCCATTCATCACCTTTGAAGCAAGAATCCCATTTGTGACCTTCCCAACGCACTGGCTGCAACTTAAATTGCTGACTTTTTACCTTCTCTTGCTCTCCTGATCATTCCCAAAAGTCTGGTCCTCTTCCTCCTCTTCCTCCACAGCCCTTTTCCTGCTCTCCCTGATGGCATTCAGCACAGTCTCCTTCGCACACGGGTCAGGGCTGCTGGTGGCCGGGAAAGCCGGAGGCGAGACCAGCTGCTCCAGACTGCGGAACAGAGCAGAGTGAGGTGTGAAGCAGGCTTGGCTCCCCGGTCTGATCCCCCCACAGAAGCGGGGACACGGCTCTCCCACACGGCCCTTCCCGGAGGTTTGGACAGCACCATCCTCCCTAGCCACATGGTAGCACTCGGGATGGGATGTTGATCCCGGACACAGCACACCGGCCGAGGGCTACCGCCGGTGTGTCCTGGTCCCCACCGTGGCTGATAACCAGGCTCCCCCAGGTGTGTCCCGGTCTCCCCCGTACTCACGCCGGGGAGCGGGCGATGCCGACGGCCGGCGGGGCGATTCTCACGGTGACGGGGCTGCGGAGCGGGCAGGCGCGGCGGGCCCAAGGCGCGCTGCGGGGCGAGCCGCCCTCCCACCGGGCGGCGGACAAGCACAGCGGCACGGCCGGCCGGGTCTGAGGCAGCGGGTACCGGCGGCGCGGGGCCTGCGGCCGGCAGCGCGGAGCCCTGCGGGGACAGAGCGCGGTCAACACCTCCGACGCGATCTGGAGCTTCCCCGCGCGCCCTACCCCCATCTTCCCCTCGCTTACCCGGGCTGGGGGCGACGCGGCGCGGCCCTCGCGGCCGGGCCCCCGTTGGCGGCGGCTTTGCCGGGCAGGCGTGGCGCGGGCGGGCCGGGCCGCATGGCGCACCAGGCGCCCGCCGCGCCCAGCGCCGCCGCGCCCAGCAGCGTGCCCCGCAGCAGCAGCCAGGCCAGGGCGAGCGCCAGCGCGGCGGCCACGGCCAGCGCGGCCCTCACGGCCCCATCCCGCCGCCCGCCCGGCCCCGCGCCCGCCATCGCCGCGCGCCCGCCGCTCCCGGCGTGCTCTGCGGGGCGGGGGCAGGGGCGGGGCTTAACGACCGGGCAGGAGCTGCGCGGGGGGCGGGGCTTGGGGGAACGGGGCCGGCCCGCTCGGTACGCGCTGCGGGGGCGGGGCTCGGGACACGCCGGGCAGGCGGGGCTCCCCTCCTCAGCGCCGCCGGTCCTGCCGCCGTACACCGAGGGGGCGGGGCCCCGCGGGTAGGCGGGGCTTAGTGCGCGCGAGGGGAACCGGCCCGCTCGGCCTCAACGCGGGGGGCGCGGCTTCCTGGGGCGGAGCTTCCGGTGCTCCCGCGTGGATGGGCGGGGCTCTCCGGGATGGGCGGGGCTCTCCGGGATGGGCGGGGCTCCCCGGTGAGCACGGCCGGTTCTGCCTGCGCGGGCTCCCGGCATGCTCTGCGCGGGGCGGGCGGGGCTCCTCCCGGCCCCGCCCCGTGTCCCCCTCCCGCCCCCGTGACCGCTCCGGGCGCCCCTGTCCTCCCTTCTCGTCCCCCGGCCAGGGTCTCGCTCGTCATCCATCACCCCTGCCCCAGGCCATGTGCCCCTGTCCCCACCCGGACCCTCGGGCCTGCTCCACCCCCACCCCTTCCCCACCGCGTCTTCCTCACCCAGATTCCAATTTCTCCATTTACTACTCCACCGTCCTGTTTACCACCCCAATCCCCATGTCCTCCTTCTCCCGGTTCCTGTGTTCCCATCTTGTCTCTTACACCCCTCCTGCATCATTCCAGCCTCTGTGTCCCCCTCTCTGCCCCTCCCTATGTCCCCCTCCCCATCCTGTCCCTTACAGCCCCCCTACACCATTCCAGCCTCTGTGTCCCCCTATCCCGGTCCCTGCATGTCCTCGCATGTCCCCAGTCCCAACCCCGTATCTGACCATGCGGCCCACGTGCAGAACACGTGGGCACAGTCCTGCCTGTCGCCAGTCACCACCGTGTCCAACCTGTCCCCTTGTCCCAACTGAAGGGTGCCACTGCCACCACCCTGCTCTGAGGACAGAGCAGTGGGAAATTCACTCTGGCTGGCTGCGCCCTTAGGGTCCTCAGGAGACATGGCTATCCCTGGGGATATCCCCGCTGCTGCAAGCCAGCTCTGTCCTGCAGAGCAGGGACCATGGCAGGCAGCGACAACAGCAAGGAAAATGACAGGGGCCTTGACAGGGATGGTGGCTGTCAGGGGGTTTTCCGCACCTCAAGGGTCTGGGTGGCCCTGGCAGGGCTGGAGGACACTAGGTGCTACCCAGGATGGGTTAACCATGCTTAGGAGGTGACATTCCCCTTATATCCCTGTCTGGACTCCATGGGCCACCCAGTAGCAGGACCACCTTGCCATGACTCTGCCAGGGTGAGCCGACAGCCCGGGATGATCTGCATGGCCTCCCCACTGCAGCATCACCCCCCCAGGAAGGGACTGGAGAGGTCAGGAGGCCAAAGCCACCTGTGCTCCTTGGGGCCGGGCAGGGACCAGGTCCTGGTGCCCTCTCAGCAAAAAGATGTGACATGCAGAGTGGCCATGGGGACACACAGGTGCGGGACAGGGGGGGACAAAGGCTGGAGGTCATCACCAGGACAACACCTGGGTCACCTCGACACCAAGTGATTTTGGGGGCCACTGAGCACACTGAAGGGGTCAGAGCCCAGGACCCTCTTGTGACACAGGTCCCCTGCATCCCCCCCCCAAGCTGCGGGGCTGGGCTGAAGGCTTTATTGAAAAATCCAAAACAAACAACATGGTCGTTATTATCATACAATGAAAACTCAAATCAACCTGCCCTGCAGTGGGGGGGCACCCCCACCATCCCTGTCACCAGCTGCCAGCACCAGGGACACCGCAGGGACCCTCCTCCCACACCTGGCTGAGATACAAAAGGGACAAGTGGATTTGGGCGAGAACAGTGCCACTGTCCCCCAAGCCCCCGCTGCCACTGTCACCCCCATGCTGCTCCCCGGCCCCAAGGCCTGAGGTAGTTGGTCGTGCAGGCGAGACTCCCCCCCAAAAAAGTGGGGAGGGTTTTGGGGCTCCCTGTGTCCTGCAGGAACGGGATGGTTGGTATTGCATCCTAGGGGAGCCAGCACGGGTTGAGGGTGGGGAGGCAGCAGGACCCCCGGGGGCAGGTCCAGGTCCCTCTGGCGGGCTGGCGCCCAGAGCGGGTGGTCTGGCACCAGGGCTGGTGGAGGACATGGGAACAGCGGGTCCCTGTACGCTGGATGGCTGTGTGGAGGGGTGGCAGCTCCGAGGCCACGGTGGTGGCAGGTCCCACTGCTCCAGGTGCCAGCTGGGTGCTGATGGGTGGGCACTGTTGGAAAGCACGTAGTGACAGCCCAGCCCCTTCCCAAAGGGAGAAAGGCCAAATCCTGTGCTCAGCACCCCTAGTGGAGGGACACTGGCCCCTGCAGGGGCACCAGCAGGACCATGGGGGATGGGGATATCGCTGCCTGGTCTGACGTCACTGTCTCCACTGCAGCGAGATGAGCTGGGGGACCCGGAGGTGGCTGATTCCCCCCTGCCCTCTGAGCCCCCTGCTCAAGGCACAAAGGTTCCCTCGCTGGTGCCAGCCCCATGGCCACCCCTGCCCACAGCCACACTGGCCCTGGTCCCCCTGCACCCAAGAGGGTGGCGGTGGCACCAGGGTGGCACCAAAGTCAGCAGGGTCAGGGAGTTGTTTGCTCTGGCTTTGGGATGCTCTGGTTTTGGGGCACCCTGGCTGCCCCCCAAACCCTCTGTGCTGCTGCCCTAGAGTCACCCTCCATCCCCAGGAGCTGGTGGCTTGTGCAGTGGCACCGCGGTGGCCCAAACCCGCACCCAGCACCTTGCGGAGGGCTTATTGCTGGCATGAACACAGTGATCTGTCAGGGCAGAGCAGCCCAGCTCAGGTGGGGCTTGGAAGGTGTTTTGGGGACCTGGAATGAGGCGCAGGAGCTCATGGCAGCACCGCTCCTGCTGCCACCCCTTTCCCAGCTGTTCCTGGCACCCCGTGTCACTGGCCAGGGTGTCCCATGGGAACACCACCTCCCAGCCTGCAGTGGCCAAAGGCACTTGGTGCCCCTGCTGAGTGGGAGCACACTTAGCACCAAGCCCAGCAGCACCCCGAAAGCTGTCCCCCACCCGGTGGTACCCCTGTGGCCTTCAGCATGCTCATTCCTGGGGCGGGGGGACGTTCATGTCGAGCCAGGGGCTGGATTAAGGCTGGAAAAGCAACGAGAGGCAAGAGAAGCCCGACCGCTCTCGCTCAACCAGAGACGGCTCTAAGAGTTCCCATAATCTGTGCAAAAACAAAACTAAAGGGTTAAAGACCCCCACGCAGACACCTCCCCCCACCCCCAGCAGCTCTAATAAATACAGGTGCGGTTTGCACGAGCCCTCGCCCTGGGCCCGGGCTCTCGCTGGCGGCTCGGCTCTGGTGCTGGAGGCGGCTCCTGGGGGAACACAGGGGATGTGTGCTTCAGGGGGGCTTCTGCACCACTTCCTTGGGGATCTTCTCAAAAGACTGCACCAAGTGGGGTCCCAGGGGTGTCCCCCGCAGGGTCCCAGCTGTCCCCCGTGGGCTGCTTCTACCACTGGTGCTAATCTGCAGCTATAGGCGGGAAGACAGGGTCAGGGGGTGCAGTGTCCACCGGCATCCCTCTGCCCCAAACCTCTGGGACCACAGGGCTGCTCTAGCAGCACCTGGTGGCCTTGCCTGGGGGTGATGCAGATCCCACACGCCACATAGGATTTTGCCCATGTGTGCCAACTATCCCCAGGCTCGTGCCAGCTGCAGCAAAACCTGCTCACTGCCATGGATGGCAGGCAGGGCCTCTCCATCCTGCCCCACCTTTTCTGGGAGCAGGGCTGGCACCACTCACCGTCCTCCTCCCAGCCTTCCGCCACTCCAGCCAGCTCGTAGTGCTTCTTGCGCAGCTCCCCCAGCTTCTGCCGCTCCTTCTGCAGCTGGTTCTCCAGCTCCAGCACCCGCACCTGGGGACATGGCCCAGGACATGCCCAGCCAGCACCCTGGTACGGCGCTGGGCCAAGCACTCCCCTTTCACACCCATTATGCCCCCAATGTCGAGCCTAAAGACCACAGAGGTGCATCCCACGAGTGCACCAATGACAAGCAGACCTGGGGAGGGGATGGAGCTCAGGTGGGCACTGCTTGTGCAGGCAGGTGAAGGCGCAATGATCTGTGTGGGCACTCCAGGCAGGGGAATTCCCCAGAGCTGCCCCATGCCAGGTAGAGGTGGGTGCTGTGGGTAGCACACAGGGGACAGGGGTGGCCGTGGGCTGCTATGCCATGATGGGAGCAGCACAGGGGAGGGATCAAGGACCAAGTGCATATGACTCCTGGGCAAACACCTTGGGCTTCCCCTGTGCTTGTGCTACCTGGGGGCAGCTGGGCATGGTGACCCCAAATTTGATGCCCCACCCCGGGCAGCCCAAGAGAGACATGACCAGGCATTTCCCAAAACATGTGGGAATTTCCTACCTGTGAGTCCATCTCCTGACGCTTGATCTGGGTGAGTGTCATGCCGGAGAAGTCCATGCTATCTGTGGAGAAAGACACCACCAGCCCGCCTCAAGCTCTGCTCCCCACTCGGACCCCCCGGCAGCTCCCATACCACTGGCAGGATCTGGCATCATGGGATATGCAGGGAGGGAGTGAGGGGCAGCCATGGGCAGAGACCACAGGGGCACAACCAACCAAGGGTGGTGAGTGCCAAGAGCACTCAAGGTTTTGGGGTCAGGTGTGTGCTCGAAGCATTAAGACCAGAGGAAACGACCTCAAGTTGTGCCAGAGGAGGTTTAGGTTGGATAAAAGGAAAAATTTCTTCACGGAAAGGGTTATTCAGCACTGGCAGAGGCTGCCCAGGGCATGGTGGAGTCACAGCTCCTGGAGGGATTTAAAAGCCATGTAGATGTGGCACTTGGGGACATGGTTAGTAGTGGGGGAACAATTAAACTCAATTGTCTTAGAGAGCTTCTCCAACTTAAGTGATTACATAATTCTAAGATCCCTGCAGCCCAGCACTTACCTTTCTCCTCCACCTGAGACTTCCCAGCCTTGGTGGAGGCCACCACACTGGCTGTGGCCTGGTTGACGCCCCGGGACGCTTGTTGGAGCTTGCAGAGGTTGGCGCTGTCTTTGTCTGCCTTCACCTGCCGGGACAGTAAGGAGGGGTCACACCCTGCCTGGCAAGCAGAAGACCAGCCCCACGATTTGGGGTGACCACATGGTGCCCCAGCATCACCCTGAACCATGGGCAGGGGAGCAGCCTTGCTCCTACCTTGGAGGCTGCCACCAGCTGAGCGGTGCTGGCCGCGATCTCCCGGGAACAGACCATCAGCTCCTCGAATGTCCCCTTGCCTTGCACCACCAGGTCGGCAGCATCACTGCAGGAGAGCAGAGAGGGGCTGGAGCATCGTCCCACCATCCATGTCCCCTCCCTGTGGTGATGGCAGGACTCTGCCATCCTCTCCCCGCTCTGGTGACAGTGGCACTTACACCATGACAGTGGCACCCCAGCCCACTGCCTTGGAGGCGGAGATGAGACCCTCGGTCCAGCGTGAATTCTTGGCATAGAACTCCTTGGGGGATGCTGCACCCTGCCGTTGGTAAAGGCACAATTAGTTACTGGGCACCCCCCGACCCCTGCTCTGGGGGGAAAGGAGGAGGTCAAGGTGTCATTCAGGATGTGTGTGGGAGCTGGAGACACACTGAACTTGGGGGTTGTGGGGTCCCCTGTGTGGGAAGGGAGATCAGGGATCACCATGACACCCCAGGAACCATAACCAGGGTGAGACTCTAGGGTTGGAGAAGAGCTCCTGGCAGCTGGGGGGGAAGTCCCAGTGGGCCAAGGGTTGGAGCAGCACATCCCAGCAAGTGCGCAATGAACCCCAGCTGGACAAGCACCCCTGTCTTCATCCCTGCCTGCCCCCTTGCCTGCATCCCTGTCCCAGCTCACCCGTCCACTCTCCACGATCTCTCTCTGGAGGTCCTTGGAGGCCAGGACCAGGACATGGATGGCCTGCATGAGGCCTGTGCAGGAGCCCAGGATCCTGCAAGACAAACACCACTGAGCCCCACCTGTGGAGCAGCTGCCCTGCCTGCAGCACCTGTCCCCATCTGGCCTGCCTGGCTCTGTCCAGTGCCCCAACCACCACTCACCTCTCGTTCACTTCCAGTTTGACCCCAGTGTCACCAGCCCGTGCCTTGCTCAGCATCTCCTGGTTGAGGGGAGAGAGGCTGTGCTCAGCCCAATGCGCCTCTCTGGCCTCTCCAGCAGTCCCAGCAGGCCCCCAGCACGGTGCCTGTGGGCACCTCTCTGCTCACGGTGACCCTCACCTCAATACGGGCAGATGCCGTTTCGATGGCTGCGGCTGTTGCTGCCATCTCCTTGTCCACCAGGTCACCCAGCTCCTCCTGCCTGACGTCCAGACCTCTGGGACGCAGCTCCTAGGGATAGGATGGGATGAAAGGGACTGTCCAGGAGCAGTACAGTCCCTGTGGTGGTGCCTGCCATGGCCTGATCCCATCCCACTAGCCCTCCTGGGGCACCCACCTCCCCAATGGCGCTGATCTGGCCCAGGCAGGCTGTCACCAGGCTGCAGTCAGCACTTGCCACCGTCCCTGGGTCTTGCAGGGCGCTGAGGTAGCTCACAGCCGCACTGCCACACTGCTTGCACAGCTCCAGCAGACCTGCATGGGCAGCATGGGGGGCTGAGGGGGCCACATGTGGGGAGGAGATGTCTGGTTCCTACCCACCACAGCATCCTACCTGTGCTGGCCTCTGCCTGCCCTGGTTTCTGCCCACTTCAGCGCCCTATTTGCCCCAGCATCCCGCCCACCTTATCCCAGCATGCTGCCATGACCCCTGCCCACCCTAGCCTCTGCTCACTCCAGCATCCTCCTTGCCCTGGCCTGTCCTGGCACCTGCCCACCCTGACATCTGCCCACCCCAGCCCCTGCCCACTCTGACATCTGCTCTCCCCAGCCCCTGCTCACCCTGATCCCCTGCCCACTTTGGCCCCTGCCCACTGAATTCCCTGCCTACCCCAGCCCCTGCCCACCTTGACCCCTACCCACCCCCACCCATGCTCACCCTGATCCCCTGCCCATTCTGACCCCTGCCCACCCAGCCCCTGGCCTGGGGCAGCACTCACGGTCAGCAGGCTCCACAGGGGCCACATGGGAGGTTGCACTGCCCTGCAGGAGGGTGTCGCTGACCAGGTGGGCAAAGAGGGCCAGGCAGGGCAGCAGGGAACCCACAGCTGCGGCAGGACAGCGAGCACAAGCCTCAGCGCCCGCCGTGCTGCTCACCCGCCCCGCATGCCAGGGCTGCCCCTGTGCCCCCTGCCCGGGGCTGCCACCTCTCACCTGCGCCATCCAAAAGGTACTTGCTGTGTGCGTCCCGCAGCCGCTCTGCGCACTCGGAGGCTGCCAATGTCCGGGACAGGAGGCAATCTGCAGGCAGACAGCAGGCAGGGCTCAGCCGGGAGCACAGGGAGCAGGCAGGCTGGGGTAACGCCAGCTTTGGGAGCAGCAGGGGCGTCACCTGCTGAGCCGGTGCAGCTGATGTGAGCAGGATCCTCCATGCGAGTCAGGGCGTCCTGCACCATGCGCTCGGCCTCGCGCGCGGTGCCCTGCAGCAGGGACAGCTGCTCCTGGGCCAGGCGCTGCTGCAACGCCCGCTCTGTGCTCTCCTGCTGGGCCAGAGCTGGGCTCAGGGCCCCTGCTGGGCCACTGGGCATTCCCTGCACTTGGCCCCACTGAACCCCTCTGGTCTGGCCAGAATGGGGATGGCCATGAGGACCCTCACGGTACCTTGTCTCTCAGCTGGGTCTGCAGCGTCTCCAGCTCTGTCCTGCTGTTCTCCTGCTCGCTGCTGAGCGTGTCCTGAAGCTGCTGCAGCTCAGCCTGCAGAGCTGCCATCTCGTCCCTGTGCTGCTCTGCTGCTCGGCTCAGCCTGTCCCTCTCCTGCTCAAGGCTGGCAATCCGAGTATTCTGCTCTGCTCCTGCCTGGGGGGGCATGAAACAGCAGTCGGGACTGTGCTGAGGGTGAACTTTCCAGTCTGGGGACTCATTCCAGGCTTGGGTCACCCTGACTGTCCCTGCTGGGTGCACCATGGCCTGTGCAGGCACAGCTCCCCACTCCCCCAGCAGCACTGATGACCTTACCTGGTGACACCTGAGGCTTCTGGGGAGCCCTTTCACTTTTGTCAGTGAAAATGCATTTTTATCATGACTGTCACCATCCTGATGGAGGACTGGATGCACGGTGGTGCCTCTGCCCCATCCCCATCCTGCTGCTGAGTCTGCCCACTTCATAGATGGGTGACTACATTTTCCTGCCAGCTTCTACCCCCTGCAACGAGTCCAGGCACCCCTGCTGTCTTCCACAGCTCTGCAGGCATGGGATACCCTCTGGCACATCTTGCAGTGTGATGCCACACTGCTACCTGGGCTTAGAGCAGGCAAAGCTGCTGACTGACCCTCTTCTTCCAGGCATTTTATTCCATGATCCCTGCTGCTGGAGCCCATTGCTCCACATACTACCACACCCAGGAGTGTGAAACCCCCTTGTGTGACATCAAACCCACTCAGATGTGGGAAAGAAGATGACAGGGAGCTGGTTTTGAGGTCAGTGGTGGGTATCACCTCTCAAATGGGTAAGGCCTGGCTACCCAGCCCAGAGGGGTGCTTGGGGCCCCCATGGGCTCTCACCTGTGTGCTGGACTCCAGTGTGCCCTGGACCACCTGCAGCTCCTGTTTGCTGGCTGCCAGCTCCCGCTTCAGTGTCTCCAGCACCTCTGCCTGCTCCTGAGACTGCAGCAAGGGGAGAGGTTGGCAGAACTGGTGCCCCATGGGAAGCCCGTGCTTATCCCTGGTGTGTCCCCTCCCCCATCCCTACTTACCTTCCTCTGTGCCTGCTCGCTCAGCCGCTGGAAGGAGTCCTCCAGCTCCTTTTTCTCCCGCTCCACATCTCCCTGGGCCTGCCTGGCCACTGTAATCTGCTTGGTCACCTCCGCGTTCTGGCGATGGCAGAGAATGAGATGAGGAGCCCATGGTGTCAGGGGGCATGGCTGGGAGAGGACATGCTGGGGGGGGTTTGGGGAGCCCACCTTGCGCAGCAGGTCGGCGTGGTTCTGCACCAGCTCGCTGTACTTCTCCTTCAGTTTGCTGTAGCGCTGCTCATTGGCCTGTGCCCGTCCTGCCACACGCACAGTGACACAGAGCTGAGCACTTGGGACCCCCCAGCTGGGGCTCACCCCGACCCCACGCCAGTGCTGGCACTTCCTGCTCACTCTCGATTTCCGTCAGGCTCCGCTGAGCCTTCTCCGTGTCCTCCCGCTGCTTCTTCAGCTCCTCCAGCTCTGTGCGCAGGAACTCGCTCTCATCCTGTGCCTGCTGCTTCAGGTGCTGCTGCTCGGCCAGCTCAGCCTCCAGCTCGCTGGCACGGCCACGCAGCTGCACTGCACCCCGTGTGCTCTGTGGGGATGGGTGGGGGCTGATGGTGCTGTTCAGTGCCCACCAGGACCATCCAATGACCACTGGTACCATCCAACGCCCACCAGTAATGTCCAGCAGCCCCCCCATGGGGGCCACTGCAGGCCCCCAAGTGCATCTTGACAAAGCACAAGGATGCTGGGCAGTGGGGCTGAGCCCACCCCCCGGCAGGGATGCAGCCCCCTGGCATACCTGGGGGCCCCCCGTATGAGGGAGGCCACCGGGAACAGGGCAGGACAGAGATGGGGTCACTGTCTTGCCCACCCAGGGACACAGCCACCAGCCTACCCCACACTCCCAGTGGGTGTCATCCTGCCCACCTGGCTGTCACCCACCTCAGCCTTGAAGTTCTCCAGCTCCTCTTTCAGGCCAGCGATCTCCCCATAAAGCTGCTCAATTAGCCGGTCTCTGGGAAGGAGAGACATGGGGTACACCCTCAGTGCCATAGGGACACAGCCTGGGAGGGGAGGTGTCCCCTGTGCCACCATGGCTGTTCCAGGCAGGGAGCTCCCGGTACAATCCTGGCCATTTTGCAGCATCGCCAGCATTGCTTACTTGTCATCCTTGCTCATCCCATTCTGGCTGTTGAAGTTGAAGGGGTCGCAGCTGAAGGAGCTGCCAAAGATGTCATCAAACTTGTTGTCAAACAGGCTCTGGGGGAAGAGCAGGACAGACCTGGAGTGACCCCACCACCACCTGGGAGCCCTTGTCCCTCCATGTCCCCAGTGTCCCTGCCAAGCCAGCCTGTCCAGTGCCTGGACACTGGGGCCCCGCTGCTCCCAGGGCACTGAATGTTATGAACTTGATGAACATGGAGCATCTGTAGTCCATCCCCACCTTACTCCTGGAGGGAGAAGATCCCCAAAGCCACATCACTGCATGCTCCCTCCCCTCCGCACTCAATGCCTGGGGACAACTCGGCAATGCTCGAAACCAAACCTCTCCTTGCCCATCACTGGAGGGCACCACACCACTGAGCAGACACCAGGAGAATTCAGACTGGCTCAGCCCTAGGAGCATCCAGATGGGACACCCAGCATGCAGATGGGATACGCAGCACCCAGATAGGACATCCAGCACCCAGACGGTCACCCAGCACCAGATGGGGCACTCAGAACCGATCCATCTCTTTGCAGTGACACTCCCCAGTTCCCAAGGCCATCCCCACTGTCTCAGCCCTCACCACAGTGTGGGTTTGGAGAAATAACCCCAGGCTCAGCGCCAGAGAGCCCCCACCATCCTTACCTGCGAGGCTGTGTCCATTTCCACCAGGTCTGTGATGGGCTCACTGTCGGGCGAGGACGCCTCAGCAGGGATCACCACCACGGGGCTGATGTGCTCTGACAGCGCAGAGGCACGCAGGAAATTGGGAGGGTTCTGGGGAGGGAGGGGAGCAGGGCTGAGAGGGAAACACTGGCACTGCTGCTGGGCTGAAGGCACAGTTGTTTGAAATCCTGCCCTGGAGCTCAGCTGGCCCATGCCTTGACCCATGAGAACAGAGCGAGGACCCACAGAGATGGAGTCAGGATGCAGAGGAATAGAGTCAGAACCCACAAGGATGGAACCAGGACCCGCAGGGGTGGATCTCAGCAAGGGCTATGGATCAGTGAGAGAGGGGATCCCAGCTGCCAGTCAGAGGGCAGCTCCATCCAGCCGGATGCCACCCAGCGAGGGATACAAGAATGATCCTCAAGGTCCAGGAACCCCATGTTGCCACCAGACCTAAGAAGCTGGGCAAGGCAGCAAGAGGCTTTTTTTGGCCATCTGCCAGTGCCAGTGGCCCCACTGCTGCCCCTGGGCACAGGGACAGGAAACACGGGGACTGCAGGGTCTCACCTCTGGCAGCTGCGGGATCTGAATCAGCCGCTTGAAGTACTGCAGGTTGCTGGAGCGGTAGAAAAGGTCCTTGAGCCTGCAAGGGGCAGGGAATGGTGAAGGATGGCTCTTGTCCAACCTGGACAACCCCTTGCTTGGCTCCAGGAGGTGTCACCTGGCCACTGTACTGCCTTGGAGGGGAAGGCGTTTTGTGCTGCCACCAAACTCAGGGCAGGTGTTGGGAGCCAGCCTCCCACCGCTGGAGGGTTTATCCCATAAATCCCCAGCCTGATAGGCAGGGAGAAAGACCTGGAACTTGAACAGCCTGGTCTAGTGGAAGGTGTCCCTGTCCACAGCAGGGGGTTGTACCTCATGACCTTCAAAGGTCCCTTCCAACCTAAACCATTTCCTGCCTACCCAAAGTTTCCAGGAGCAGGGGGCTTCCTGCCTGGAGCCAACATCTCCACCCTCACCTTCAGTTCCACAGAAGCAGGGTACCTCCCTCCAGGACTCCCAGTTTTGGGGAGGAGGGACAGTGCCCAGCTGCACTACTCCTAGCTCTCACTTCTCCCAGTCACCTGAGCAACCTAGTCAGGATCTTGGCGCTCTTGATCCCTGTCCCAAGGTTAGTCCCTGGGTGGTCAGAGCACAGCCAGCCCTGCTATCTGCTCTTTGCAGTTTGTGACCTTGAATCAAGCTGTTGGTCAGTACCATGACATCCTCCCCTGGCACCATGACATCCCCTCCCTGCTCTCGGTTGCCAGCTGTTGTTTTGGTTACTCATGTACCAGAGACCACAGCATGTCCCTGCTCACTCATTTTAAATCTCAGTGCATTGGGAGCACCCCCAGAGCACCGATGCTCTGGGTGTGGGCACTTACTTTCGGAACTGCTCCAGGAAGCGATCCCGGTGGCCCTGCAGCGTATCCGCTGGCAGACCTGGAAGAAGCAGCAAGTAGAAATGTCAGCGGGTGTCTTCACGGATCAGGGAAAAACCCATCAGCACAGCCACATGGAGATGGCTCTTTCCCAGAGATGGCCACCCTCCTCTGGGGGTCCAAATAATCCAGGCAGTGTCCTGCTGCAGGAGGGGATCACACCCCATACCCCCCCAGGGCAGAGAAAAGCGTGGGCTGGCAGCTGCCACAATTCCAGATCCTGAAGGATATGGGTTTTGCACCTCCTTGCCATGGTGACTCCCTTCACCCCCCAAAAGAGGCTGGGGAAGAGGTGGTGGTGAACAGCCCAGGCTGAGCAGGGTGGTGGCCCCAGTGCCTCCCTCTGTGTCCCCCCTGACAAAGGCAGCGCTGCTGGGGGCACTCACAGGAGTGGAGCTTGAAGAGCAGCTTGACGGTGTAGTCGTAGAGGTGGCTGCAGTCCAGGATCACCTGGATGAGCGGGGCCAGACGGCACTGCCCCGCTGCCGTCACCGACACCGAGCGCGACATGTCCAGGGAGCTGAACACTGCAGGGAAGAAGTGCAGGATCAGATCCAGCAGCACCAGCAGCACCAGGAGGTGCCACACTGTGTCTGCCAAATCCACAGATGTCATCCTGAGCAAGAGCCGTTCGCCTGGAGCAAGATACCCACTGGCCCTTGGGGACACAGCCTGCTGTCCTGCAGCTGTTTGTGAGCTGAGTGCGAGGGGAAATTCCCACCCAGGTCTCCCACACAGGCCTGGGAACACTCCAGCCTGGCACCATGGGCCTCCAACTGGGACTGAGCCCCAGCCATGTACCTGGGCAGAGATGACATGTGACTGCTGTGCTCTGCCTGTCACTGTTGTCCCACTGGCACTCGAGTGTGCTAGGTGTGCCTGAGGGAAGATGCTCCAAATCCAGCTGGGAGCAGCTGAAGCCCATCTTATTCCAACACCTTCCACTAGGACCAGAGTGCTCCAAGCTCTATCCAACCTGGCCTTGACCAATTCCAGGGATGGGGCAGCCACAGCTTCCCTGGGCACCCTGTGCCAGGGCCTCACCACCCTCACAGCCAAGAATTTCTTCCCAATATCCCATCTAACCCTGCCATCTGGCAGTGGGAAGCCATTCTCCCTTGTCCTGTCGCTCCATCCCTCGTCCCCAGTCCCTCTCTGGTCCTCTTGGAGCCCCTTCAAGCAGAGGAAGGGGCTCTGAGGTCTTCCTGTAGCCTTCTCCAGGTGAACACCCCCAGCTCTGCCAGCCTGGCTCCAGAGCAGAGGAGCTCCAGCCCTCGGAGCACCTCTGTGTCCTCCTCTGGACTTGCTCCAGCAGCCCAAATCCTTCCTGGGCTGACGACCCAGCGTGGGCAGCAGGTGAGGGGGGGATTCTGCCCCTCTGCCCCGCTTAGGTAAGACCCCACCTGCAGAGCTGCCTCCAACCCTGGAGTCATCAGCCCAGGGCATAGGGGGTTTTGGAGCACACACGGCTGGGGCACGTTGAACTTCTCATCCTCCAGCACCCCTAAGTCCTTCCTGGCAGGGCTGCTCTCCATCCCTTCATCCTCCAGCCTGGACTGATACCAGGGGTTGCACTGACCCAGGTGCAGCACCTTCCACTTTGCCTTGTTGAACCTTAATTCAGGTGAAGTGCCCATAGAAGAGCTGAGCTGTGGTGCTCTCAGCCAACATCCCCTGTCAGAGCCTCCTCCAACTCGGATCAGCCCCACGAAGGGGCTGGACTCCTGCAGATCTCTCACTCCACCCTGTCTCAGAGTAATGCAGGGCTTTACCTGTCTGGAAGAGGTTCAGCTCACACTCCAGGTAGTCAAACATCTCCACCGTCAGCTGAAAACTAGGAAACAGGGTTGAGGATGGTTGAGGACTGTCCCCAAGGCCACCCACGAGCCTCAATCTTTGATGAGGGTGCTCTAGTGTGGATGCACCAGCCTTGCCTGAGGCTCTGCCCGTTCTCAGGACCTGCCACAGGGCAGGGGGCAGGAGGAAGGTCCTGTCCCTGCTTGGTTATGCTGCCGGTGGGGTTGGGGAGATCGTGTCCCCCACCTGCACCCACTCCCTCCCTGACCTTCCCCTGCCCCACACTCACAAATTATTGACATCATTCTCCCCAGCCTCATCAAGCTGCCGGTCAGACATCTGGAGATTTCCAGGGAATCGGGGATTCTGTGGGAGAAACAGGAGGTGGGAAAGGGTTCCAGAGGCTCTCCTGGTCTGGCCACAGCTCTGGGAGCACCAGAGCTGTGATCCTGCAGCCTCAAAGTCAGCTCCTGGATGAGCCAGGGGAGTGATGTGGGGGAAAAGGGAGGTAACACAGGGTCTCTGAATCCTGGCTGACCACAACATCCCTAATCCACAGCATCTGTGCTCTTCCCAGCAAGAAAAGCTGATTCTCCCTGGGTTGAGAAATCTGTCAAGCAGGGAGGAGATGAGGCTGCCAGCAGAGAGCTGGACGGGATGGAATGATATCTGCCCCAGGGGGTACCCGCTCTGGCATTTTGGGGAAGGTCATATCACACTTCCAAAACAGGGTGATGGGCACAGAAAACACCTCTTTCCAGCACTTTTCCCCCTTTTCCCATCTAGGATAGCTGGGGGGGGAAAGGGGGTGTGTGTCTCCTACTGCTGCAGCCCACCAACTCCCAGCCCAGACCGAGGAGCCCTGGGCCACCAGGAATCCTGCCACCCCCAAAGCATTGGTCCTTGGGCCATTTTTGACGGCCATTGGCAGCTTCGGGAATATTTCATGGATGCAGCAGGATGGCCATACTGGTCCACTGCTGCCACCCCAGTGCCCACCCCTTGCTACAGCCCTGGGGACAGGGATGGGGTGTGGGGGGGCTTACCTTGGTGTGAAATTCCATCTTGGTTCTCAGCAGTTTGAGGTAGATGCTGCAGAGCTGCCCATAGCCCTCGCTCAGGTGGCCCTGTGGAGACCCCAAAAAGCTGTTGAGATCCAGGACAGGCTGTCGAAAAGCCTTTTTCTGCTGCAGAATGACTGGCCCCTCCCTTATCTCCCCAAAACCACAGCCAAACCCTCCTCGCTGGCACCTGGATGCAGGCTGGCTGTACTGAAGGGATTTGGTCAGACCTTCTCATCACCTTCTCTGCATGTTTCTATGCTTCATTTGACTGTCAGAGCCGAGTTTTTAGTGGGTTTTTGCCACGAAACAGGAAGGAGGCATTTGATTTTGGTGGAAGGGAACACCGAATGCAATTGAAACCCAGCCCAGGCAGGTGACGACAGCCACAAGTCAGCCATGGCTGCGCTCCACTTCCTGAGAGAGAGAACCCCCCAAGCCTACACCCCCCCAGCCTGGCCAAGGGACCCCTGGGATCTCCCCATCATGGCTGGCAGGGTTGGTCACTTACCCACATCCTGCTCATGTCGCTCAGCTCATTCTTGTATCGCACGGAGTCTTTCAGGACCTGGAGGAATGATGGTGACAATCAGTAGGCAGAGCACCAGGACACGATGCTCCATACTTGAAACCAGGAACTGGGTGAGAAATGGGAGGTTGGGAGGTCTTGATGCATTCCCAACCCTTTATCGCCACTGCCAGTCCTGGGTGCCTCAGCTTCCCCAAGGAGGAGCCTTGCTGACGGCTCCTGCACCAATGCCATTGCCAGGCGCTGAGCCATTTCCTCTGGCACTGGCACTGCCGTTGGCACTGGGGTTTGAGGCACACAGGTTTTTGGGCAGGGCAGCACCAGGAGGGCTCTGGCACCCAGGACTGACCTGCAGGAAGGCACTGACCCTTTGGAAGAGCTCTAGCACTGGTGTCCACATAGGATTGACCCCCGGGAGGGCACCAACCCTCCAGGAGGGCTCCAGATCCAGTCCCTACTCAGGACTGACCCCTAGGAGGCCAGTGACCCTCTGGGAGGGCTCCAGCTCCAGTCCCCACCCCGGGACTGACCCCCCAGAAGGATACTGACCCTTCAGCATCTCCCATCACCCAGTGCAGCCCTGCAGGGGAAAGGATTTGGCCCCAAGCTGAGCTTTGGGCACTCACATTGGAATGTCCATCCCGGAGGAGCTTGTGGAACACATGGCAGAACTTCCAGCAGAGCACAGCATTGCCAGACAGCGGCAGCCGGTTCACCACTGACCAGAAGGTCTGTGCTCCCTTCTCATGGTGCGTGCCCAGGATGCACGGTGCTGGTGGTCAAGGAAACACTCCTCTGCCCTTTGGTGATGGAGAATGGCCACCCAGAGACGGCTGCACCCGCAGAGCCCAGGGGGGCCAGGCCACCACAGGGAGCTAATACTGCCCACCCCAAGCATGTGCTGTCCCCAAAGTGGCACAAGCCACCCTCTCTCCCACAGACTTGCTCTAGGAGCACCATGGCACATGCAAGGCTGGGGCTGTGCCTCCGCTGAGCCTTCCCAGGTGCCTGGCTGGGATGCTGGGGATCCACTTTTGGTGGCAGTGTCCCAACCTGCTGCGGGCACCTTCCCCTCTTGCCCTCTCATGGGATGGCAGTGCTGGGAGCACCAGCCAGGGCACCTACCAACATTCAGTGGCTGTGACAGCAGGAGCAGGGACCCTGTGCCATGCTGGAAAAATATCCAGTGTCGTTAACAGCACTCCAAGGTCCCATCCAGCCTCCCCAGCACCCTGGGCACCTCTCCTCACACACCCTCTTGATGCTGCCCCTTTTCTGGGCAGCCCCAGCCCCGCTCCCACACTCCTTGTCCCACGGCCAGCTTTGAGAAGGATATTCCTGGCGTGTTTCTCCTTGACAGCCACTTCCTGTGCATTAATAGCCTTATTGATGCTGACGGTCTGCAAGAGAGAAGTGATGGAGGGGGGTGAGATGGGGAGGGTTGAAGCTCCCTTATGGTCCCCCCCTTGCTCACTGAGACCCTTCGGCTCTGACAGCACCTGCCAGTGGCTGGGTCCCATCCAGGTCCCCAGTCCCTGCTTGTGCCAGCTGGATGCTGACCCTTCCCGGATGCCTTTCTGGGATGCAGTTGGCATCCGCCAGGTTCAGCTGCTGCCAGGACTCATTTACTCAGGATAATAATGATGCAATTAAAGCAGCGCCCACAAAGAACCCTCTGCTGCCCTCACAGTGGTGGGACAGGCAGAGGGAAGGCAAGTCCCTCTCCTGCCCTTGGATTGTGGGCAGCAGCTGGTGGCTCCTACCCCACTTTTGGCAGGGCTGAATGGGGAGGACAATTTGGGGGGGCATCAAGAATCAGGTAGTGGGATGGCAAGACCACTGTCAGGGCTGCCTGGCAAGGTCCTGGCTGCTCCATGGATTAGAGGGGCAGGAGTGGAATCCCCAGGCAGGACTGGCCATGCAGGTGTTGAGGACCCTGGGGAGTCCATGCTGAGGAGCCTGGGCACAGCCAGCCACCATTTACCCTATGGAAGGCAGTGGCAGCTACTGGAAGCGTTTTCCAGGCAGGATTTTTAACTCTACCCCATTTCTGATCCTACACAGGGACACAATGATGCCAGCTCAGGGTCACCCTCTCCCCAAGCTCCCACATCACCAAGTGCTTCCCTGGCACCTGCTCCGTGAACATCCCGCTGCCAAGGGAAGGAACCGTCTGGCTCGGCACTGCCAGAAGTAGCTCATTACTGATATAAACCAATTAAAGCTGTGAGATTAATTCCAATGCCTTCCTCACTGCAATCCTTGCTGCAGCTCTGCTTCCTGGCCCTCTCTGAGGTGGCCCCATATGGCTTCATCTCTATGGACTCTGGTGACTCTGTGCTGAGCGGGACTGGAGGGGCCCACAGGAGCCCCAAATGTGGGAGGGGGTACAGCCCAAACCCCCAGGAAGTCCCTCTGCCACCAAAACATGTGCCAGCTGGAGTGGGAATGATGATGGCCTGAGACAGATGAGACCCCACTTACAACTGCACCCCCAGCCCAGAGCCAAGCACCCTCTTAGCTGAAACCGTGTCTGGATGTCCCAGTATGAACCAGTTCTGCTGCAGGGATGGTGCTGCTCTGTGGTGTTTGCAGCCCCATCCCTACTGGCTCTGGGTGGAGAGCATGGAGGTGACCAGTAAGGACCATGGATGTGACATGGGAGGTCATCAGCAAGATGAAGAAGGCTCATTTTGAGGTGTCAGGGGACCCAGAATGCCAGTTGCAAGACACCCCTCCAAGGCACCCAGAGCAGAACCTGGATCTCAGCTTGGTTTTTTAAGGAGAGCTGAAAGGAACATCAGCAGTGGAGAGACCCATCCATCCCTTCCTGAGGAGCTGGATGGAGGCAACAGGTTCCCAGCACATGAGGACAAGAGTGGGAGTCACCTCTGCAGCTCTGTCTGTCCCAGCAGCCACAGCCCCTTGTCAGAAAAACCATAAAATTAAATTCAGCATTAAAAAATGCTTGGGAAGGTGCCTCTGCCAGTCTGGAGAGGGATGCCCATGTCCCAGAGGCTTGGAGCAGGATGCCTGCATCCCAACAGCCATCTGTGACACATGCCTCAGATCCAGCTCCAGGGGCAGCTTGTCCTCATCCAAAATCCCAGTCCACAGCCCCAAGGCGCAGTCAGGACAGCCGTGATGAACCAGCCAGCACAGCGAGGAGTGCCAGGATTGGCATTTAAACGCACATTCCACCTCAGAACGGAATCCTGGACCACAAGGAACAAGCCAAATGCAAAGCCAGAGCTGGGGAGTGGAAGCTCACGGCCAGAGGCGGGATGTAGACACCTCTCTCCTGAAGCCAGCACGTGTCCGCTCCTGCCGCCCTTGAACGACGGGATCAGGGGTGGTCTCCGGAGGGAAGCAGTGCTGCATCCCTGGGAAAGCTAGAAATGGAGCTCCCAGTTTAACTGCTCTTTCGTGCCAGCTTTTCCTAGCAAAGCAAGGACACTTTTTTCCAACCAAGGAAGCCCCAGTGACCTCCCAGCGTGAGGAGACACAGTGGGAGGGTGACAGGGGCCGGCAGCCCCTGGATCCGGGCAGGGACCTCCCGGAGCTTCCATCCCCAAGTTCCTCAACTCCATTTCAAGCACATACAGACTTCCTTTCTGGAAGGCAGAAAGGTTTTCCGAGGAAAAGCTGGATCTCACTTTCCTGTCCTTGTGGACACCCCTTTCCCACTGCATCCCCAGGAGTGCAGGGCAGGGGTCCCATCCCGGGAGCCAATTGAGACATGCCCAAATTTCCATACCAGTGTCTCTGGCAGCGCCCACATCAGCAAACTGGGAGAGCATGGAGCAGCAGCAGGAGACCAAAGCTGGAATTGTCAGCTCCAGGGGACAAGTGGGGTCAGGGAGGGTGATTTGGCTGCAAAATCGGGTCAGAATGGAGGGAAATTTGGGGCTGCCTGGACAGCAAGCCCAGACCCCTTCCCCACAGAGGGTCTTTCACCCTGACTCAGAGATGCCACTTCCCACCACCATCCCACACCTGTAGTTGACGGAATTCTAATTTAATTATGAGCTTCCAACCTATGAGGGCAACTTCTGACCCACCAGGACACATCTGGGCAGCACTGCTGGCCCAGCTCCAGTTTTCTGAACAGGGCAGGGGACATGGGGGACATGGGGCAGCCCCATGCCCCACCCTGCTGCTGGGACAGGAAACCCTGGAGTTTCCTCTTGTGCAACAGGCCAGGCGGGAAGCGGGACGAGAGTCCAGAGGGGCCCATTGCACAAGGAGAGGTGTGAGGGTGACACTGCCATCCGGCCACCCTGGCAGAGCCACAGGGCCAGGATGTGGGACTGAGCTTAGTGGGGCAGGACCTGGGGCAGGGCTGGGCATGGGGCTCTGCCAGGCTGGACAGTGATCCATGGATCAGGTCTCATGTCACCTCTCTGGGCGTGTGTCTGCAGGCTCCAGACAGGGACAGAGGAGCCCAAAACTGTATGGAGGGAGAGGGTCAGGATGACAGAGGCTTTCTGAGCCCTGACACACACTTCCCTCTGTCACACACACCCTCACTCCCCACCAGGTCACCCCAGATTACGCTCTCACTCCCTGAATCCAAAATTTCCCATTTGGAGGCACAGAGCCAAGCTTGGCTCAGGAGCAGCACAACGCCTTCCCGCTTCTTTCATTTCCAAAAGGAAATGAGTGTTGATTAAAGAATCCAGAGCTACTGCAAATTATTTGGAGAAACTGAGTAAGTCGCAGTGCAAATCCTCTCAGTAATGCTCCCTCATTTCTCCTTAATTCCTTTCTATAAATGGAGAGACGGGATGGAGCATACCTCCGGAAAAACGCTCACAAGCCCTGCAGACGCAGGAGCTTCGGAGAAGGGAGTGAGCAGGGAGACTTGACTACAACAAGCCTGGAAGAAAAATCCATGGGCTTAACTATAATGCAAACCCCAGTAAAGCAAAGCTCAGGTCAGGCCCTGGAGGTGTGCAGGACATGGGACGCAGGCAAGCTCTTCCAAGGACACATCTCTCTTTCAACATCACCCACCACCGGCAGCTAGTGGCAAATCCCAGCCTCGATGGGGCTCAGGGAATGGTTTTGTCCAGCAAAATCCTGGAGCAAAGACAGCTGGATAATACCTGGGGTGTACAGTGCTCCGCTGAGGACTGGCGAGAGCTCCTGGGGACAATTGGGGTGGCTGCAGTCCCCCCATGCTGGGCACCTGTGGCCTGACAGCAGCAGCAGGAACAGGGAACAAGCCTGGCTTTGTGGCTGCCAGCAGCCGGAGGGAAAGGGAGCCAGGAAGGCAGGAAAGCAATGCCGGCAGGGCTGGCCAGCCCCACAGGATGTAAAACCCAGGGATATATTTCTATGTATTGGATAGGAGGATGCTCAACCTGTCTTCCCACTCAGTCCCATGGGCTTCCTGTGAGCAGAAAGTCAGAAGATGTGAAAAATACCTTCCCACCACTTAATCCAGGTTATTTGGCTGCATCTGCTGCTGAATCCATGAGTCTGGAAAGCAAGTGCTCCTCTCTTGGCTAGCTACATCCTGGAGCTGCTCTGGGGATGAAGGTCCTTGTCCAGGCTGTGTGAATATCTCCCGGAAGATGCTGCTGCTCTTCTCACCTCCTGCTCCCTCCAGATGAGAGTAATTCCCAAAATGACACAAGTCTCAGATTTCCCACTGCTTGGCCCATAAAAACAACCATTTTTCCCAAACCAACTACATACTCCAGTGACAGAGACCCCAAAACATTGCTGCATCCACCGGGGTCACTCCCAGTGGTGATGGCTTCAGATGTCCCTCTCCAGGAGGACATGCCGATGCCACCAGCCCAGATGCAGGCAGGAGGAGGACCAAGGTGTCCAGAGACAGCCCTGAATCCCAAGAGATACCAGTGTAGGTGTTTGGGGTCACCTTGTCCCACAACCTGCACACGGAACACCTCAAAAGAGAGTCACTGGGAAGATGGCAACAGGCTCTGTGAGCCACGCTGGAATCCAGTGGCATCACCATGATGCTCTTCTTAGCAGAGACCCTGCCCTGGCATTGCTGCCTCCAGGTCTGCTCTCCTGAGGCCAGGAGGATGATGACTTCAGATTGATGACACCACCAGCCCCTCCAGCACTCAGCAATGCCCGATGGAGTGTTACAGAGCTCTTCCAGCACAGGTGGGGTTTCCAGGGAAAAAACCACCTGGGCCAGGAAATGGAATGGCGATATGAGGTTCAGAGGTCTCCAACCACGAGGAGACATGTGAGGCTGGAAGCTGACGCCTGACTACTTGCATGCCTTTGCCTTGAGAGCTGTAGTGCTGTTATCCCACTAGGAAAACCAAAATAAAGTTGTAGGATGTCCATTTGGAGTGTGCCTGGACAGCCCATTCCACCAGCTCCCAGCTCCTCCTGAGGGTAGCAGAGGTTGGGATCCACAGGGGTATGCACCCATGAGCTGCGTGTGCAAGGACTTGACCCACTGTTGGCTCTTCCAGAGCCTCCAGTGAAAATCCCGAGTTCCGCACCATCAGGAGAGACAGGGTAGGATGAGACAGTGTGATCCAACTGCTCCTCCACCTTCGAGGCAAAGGAAAAGAACACAACCACCCAACCAATCTGTGGTGGGTCCCAAGGGCTCCACTGAGATACTTGATGCCAGCAGGGGAGAGCTGGAATGACCCCAGGGAGGGTTTGGCTCCACCAACACCAGGGACGAGAGCTCACCACAGTGAACACATCACTGCCCACCACAGGGAACCAGCAAGTGGAGTGCTGGGCAACTGGATTTGTCCAGCCATAAACAACTTATGCAGTTTAATTACTTGGACATGGAATTTTTAAATCCAGTTTAAGGAATGTGGACTTTTCCAATACACAGATAAACCTTAGGGGAAAAAAAGGATAGTAAAGAGCAATTTTGGGGAGAACAGCTGGCAAAAAGCAAGGCTACAGAATGCAGACCTCACAGGGACCACTAGGGAAGCTGACACTGTAAAGCTCAGAGCCCAGGCTGCTGCTGGCCAGCACTTCCGACCCCACAGCACAACCAAAGCCCATCACAGGGAGCTGGATCCGAGGAGAGGCAGAAATCCAGAGGGACCCCAGGACCCCCATCCCTCCATTAAAACATGCACATCTGCTCATTACTCTCCTCACTTAATTACTGCTCAAGGCACTCTGTCAATCCTGCCCCATGTGCCCAGCTGGCTTGGCCGCAGCCAGAGCCTTTCTCATGAGCTGCCCCAATATCCAGGCTTTTAATTCTAAATGGGGATTTTATGCAAGGATAATCTCTTCCAGCAGTGGTGACTTCTGTCTGGGGAGGGACTGTGGCTGTGTCTGACAGTGTCAGTGGTCCAGGAAGGTCTTCCACCACCTTCAAACGTTCCTGAAACATTCCCAGTCATGCTGACCAGAGTCTTCTGCTTCCCAGCAGATGCAAATATTTGGGCATTTTTTGGAACAGGAGGAGATAAAGGAGCGAGGATAGAGAATTTGGGGAGCAGATGCAAGGAGCTCACATCCAGACGTGCATTTCTATGACCAGCTGCCATTCAGGACGCATCTTTCTTGGGAAGTGTCACCCTGGCAGGAACACGGCGGTGCTCATTGCCCTAGCAGGATATTCCCAAATTAAGCTGGGATCTAGTGTTGGTGGAAATCGTTCCTTGCAATGCTTCTGGGTGAGCAGCAACTCCCGGGAGGAGGATGGGGCAATCCCTCCCCTGTTATCCCCCCAGGACGTCTGGATCCTGCAATGGTGCCAATAGCAGCCACGACCATGTGGGCTCGATGCTGCATCTGAGGGACCTGCTGGAGCACCGGGAAAAGCCAAACCCCTCTTCCCAGGAGAGCAGCGCAGGGGTGAGCATGCTCCCTGTAGAAACGGACCCTAAAAACCCACTTCTTGCCCCAAACTTGTTTCCATTCCTTCTACCTGGGTGAGGGGCAGTCCCCATGGGCCGGAGGAGCTGTGACAGCAGCACCGGACATGGCGACACAAGCGCGTGGAGATACAGGTATGTGGGGACACAGGTGCTCCTGGGGACACGGGAACATGGATGCATGGGGACACGAGTGAGTGCTCGTGGGGACACGGGTGCTCGTGGCACGGCCTGAAGCCGGCCGAGCCGAAGACTGGGGGAACACGACTCACACGGGTGTGTGGGAGCGAACCCGCCCCGGCCGCAGCACCACGGAGACGAGCCCCCCACAGATGCTGGCGGGTCCCCCCGCCACACGAACCATCCCCGCTCCCCGCGATGCTCCTCCGGGAACCGCCGCTATCGGGGGGAACGAACTTCCCCGGGAAGGAGTTTCCCTGGATGCGAGCCTTGATTTCAGGAATGAGCCCGGGAGGGGCGCGAGGGTCCCCGGGGGGTGGCCGTGGCCGCGCACTTACCACCTTGCCCAGCTCCATGGCGGGGGCGGCGGGGGCTCGGCCGGCTGCGGGCTCAGCGCGGCGCGGCGGCGGCGCCCATGGCGGCGGCCCCGCGGGGCGGCGGCGCTGGAAGGTTCTGCCGGGCAAAGGCGGCGGAGCGGGGCGGGGGAGCGGGGGGGCGCGGGAGGGACGGGAGCGGGGCGGGGGCGCGGGGCGCGCTCCCGCGAGGGGCGGCACGGCCGGGGCGAGGGGCGGCACGGCCGGGGCGGGGGGCGGGGGCGCGGCCGCGGCGCTCGGCCGGAATCACAAAGGAGCCCGCGGGGGGCGGGCGCGGGGGGCGGCACGCGCGGGGCGCGTCCCCGTCCCGCAGAACCGCCCGCCCGCCCCCGCCGCGCCCCCGCGCCCGCCCCGGGGCGGTGGCAGAGGGTACCCGGGGGGAGGGTGGCCGCACGGTGGGCGCCTGGGGAGCTCCGCACCTCTCGGCGCCGCCGCCCCGCTCCATCTCCTGCCCCACTGCCGAGCTCCATCCAGATCCCTGCTTTATCCCCTACACGACTCCCACCCGAACCTCTGCCCCACTGCCAGGTCTGCTGCCCCATCCCTGCCTCCTGCCTCATCCCCTGCCTCATCCCTCGTACCACCTGCACCGTCCTGCTCCATCCCCTGCCCCACCGCCTGACCCTCTACTCCACTGCCAGACCCCTCTCTTACTGCCTGTCAGACTCCCTACCCCTGTGTGTGTCCCCATGTCCATTCCCTGTCAGCCCCTCCTACTCTATCCCCTGCCCCACCTCTGTGCCTGGGGGTGAAGCTACACCGGTGGATCTGTCTGGGACCCACCCAGGGTTCCCTTATTCCAGAGCCCACTCGGCTGCTGGCGTCTTGGTTCCAACAACAAAAGCAATTAAACCAGTGTGGTAACAACCCCCTGGCCCGAGCCCACCCCACAGGCAGGCACAGCTTGCTGACTGCCACAACCACCCTGCCGAGGGACAAGAGAACATCCAGGCAGGAGGATTTTGGTTTTTCCCAGCTCCTCCTTGTGCTCAAGGAACATTTTCCGATTGGAGGCACAAAAGAAACCCAAACAATTCTTCTATTACTCAGTGAATCTCCTAAAAGCAATCCCAAAGCACTGGCGGGGCCCTTGGCTTGCCGGCGGAGGAGACGCTTCAGAGCCCGAAGAACTAAGTGCTGCTGCAGGGCCAGCCCAGCCAACACACTAATCTCTTGGGATTACTGCAGTCTAGTCACAGCTCAGCCACTTACTCCGGGATGGTGACTTGGCCTCTCTTAATGAGATAACAGGATCCCACATCCCAGAGGGGACAGAGCACTGCCACCCCTGCACTCTCCCAACACCCAGCTCCGCAACCACCCAGTTCATCCCAGCCTTGGGGGAGCTTTTAGGGCCAAGACCAGGCTGTATTTTCCTCAGGTAGCTGTTAAAGCCCCTATGAGATCCCTGGGATGGACAGACAGATGAACGGAGCACCGCTTGGCAGCACTGCTTGTCTCAGAGCACACAGCTCACAGGTTTTTTGCTGGACTAAATATGTTTTGCTGGACCAGATGGTTTTAAGCAGCAGCCAAATTCCTTTGGGAGCAGAGTCTGGATCCTGTTCTGAGCCTGGGAATGAGCACGGGTCAATGCTCTGCAATCAGGGCAGGCACTGCCCCTGTTGCAGGTACCTGCTCCTGTCACAGGTGCCATCATGGGGCCAGGTTTTGTGCCCTCCCCCCAGTGAAGCCCCTCAGCGTGCGACTCCCAGACATGTTCTCAACATGAAAAGTAAGAGCTTGGATCCTTGCTGTGCAGCCCACCCACCAGCCTAGTGTTGCCCCCAGCTTAAAGGGGTCCTGGAATTAATTAATTCCCCCTTAGCTGGGTTTAGCATCACTCTGAACTCAATGCCACGACTGTTGCTGCCTGCTGCCCCAGGATATCCTGGAGGTGCAGTCCAGAATTTCCAGGGCACCATCTCTGGAGTCACCAAGAAGCCAAGCCACAGCTTCCAGAGGCCACAGTGCTGCAATTAGCACTGGGTCATCAAGTATTAATGGCTCATTTGCATGAAGAGACCTTAAGGCAGGTATGCAAAGAGCACAGCCAAAGCCAAAGAGCATCTGGACTAAACCCAGTTCCTCCCACATGCACAGGATGGATGGGACTTTCTCTACAATGGCCCCTGCATGGAAAATAGCCTCTAAAAGAATAAGCAGGATACATCCATTTTTTCATAGTTAGTGGTGACATGCTGTAGTGCCACTGGAACCTGCATGCAGTCATGCCAGACTGCCCACCCCTCACTCACAGGCTTTGTGCTTCCAGCATCCCTCCTCAATCCCCCAAATTAAAATCAGCTCATCATTAACCTTATTTTTCCAAATCAAGCTTTCAGACCAGCTCCCCCCTGAACAAAATGCTCAGCTCAGGGGGAAGGTGGTTATAGCTGCTATCCAGGGTCTCCTGCAGAGCTGGGACATCCGAGTATCCGAAGCCACTGTGTGTGTATTCCTTATGGCTGAGCTGCTCCAGCAAGCCCAGAGTTTGGACACCACCAGGAAGCACTTGGGGCAAAGGCAGAGAGCTCCAAATCCACCTGGCTTCACAGCATGGGGGGAGCTTCAGCCAGGGGGCAAAACTAAGAGCCAAGGCAGCTCGAGGAGAAAATCTGGAAATTAACTTAAAAGGAATTTTGGGAGGATCCTCAGAGCAAAGGGAAACACCAGTTCCAGAGCGGCCAGGAAAGCTGGAAGCACTGAGCAGGAATGACAGCATCCAACCATTCCAGGGCTCAAGAAAGGCCAGTGCAGCCTATGGGGACAAATCCCACCACTTCAGGGATTCACTGAGGTGGAAAGAATTTCATGCTCTTCCCAGGAGAGTTCCTTGCTGTGGTTCACTGCATCACTTTGAGGACACAAGGGTGAAGAGGCATTCCTTGGCCCCACCCTGCTCTTGGATTATTCCCAGGGGTTCCCCCGAAGAGCAAGGGATATACAGAGTATCCCAGGCAGATGTGCAAAACCACACGCTTCATCTCAGGCTCCAGCAACCCTCTCCAGGGCTGCATCCTATCTCCACAATTCGGGATGTGCTTGCAGAGGCCGTAGCAAGCCTCTCCAGGTGGGACGGAGGGAATTAGGAGGGATGCACTGATGGGGCTGCTGAACAACTGCAGGGCATCACAGGCACTGCCTCCACTGGGGTAGGAAGGAGCCATTCCCACAGGGAGTAGGGAAGGCAAAGTGAGGGCTGCTTCCCCAGAGAACCAGGGGGGAGGCAGCTCCTTGCTTCACCCTGTCCCCTAAGGGCCTTCATTCATCATCCTCTGGTCTGATCTGGAGAGGTGGAGATCCCTCCTCTCCCCCTGGCTGTACTGAATCTCGTTGGGTGCTTCACTCCAAGTCCCTTTTCTCCACCCTGGAAGCACCCTCCATCCTCCTGCAGCTCCGTGACTCTCCTGCCAGCTTCCAGGATGGTATGTGTGGTCCGGATCACGACGGATGAAAAAAGAAGAGACAATCAGCATCTTCCCCCACCCGCCAGAGGCTCTGCAAGCAGCTTTTAAACTCTACTTCAGCAATCGCCTCCCATTAAAATGATGGGAATTAGGGTAAAATGTCTCAGCAAGTGTGGGCTTTTGTCATTGCAGCCCAGAGAGGCTCCTCGGAAATGCTCTCTAAGGCTTTGTCTTTTATTGCTTTTACATCTCTGATTTCTGTTGGAGCAAATCTCCGCCTGAGCTGATGCTCAGGGCAGGAGTGGGAAGCCTGGGCCAAGCTGCTCCAGAGAGCATTTATGTGCCTCTCAAAGGTCTCCTTCCCTCTTTTTTTCCTCTCCTTCTGTTCATTTTACCAGGTCTAAAAATACTCTACTAAAAACCCTCTTCCCCTGCAGCCGCCTCCCTCCTGGATGACTAATAATATCTGTTGCTCCCTCTTGATCTCTCTGTTATTTCCCAAGTCTTCCCCAAGGAGAGGAACCAAGTCAGAGCTGTGCTCTCAACCAACCCCTTAGATTCAGACTCCTAAATTCATTTTCCTCAGAGAATGGTATTTTTTCCCAGCTCCTCCAGTGTAGAAGCAGTTTAAACCCAGCTCCTCAGCTCACCATAAACTAATTCTGCTCCACAGCTTACACCTGCCCAGTGCTGCTGAAGCATTGTTCTGATAGGGGAGCTCCAGGATCCTGGGATTTTCAGAGCTCTAGGTAGAACAGCAGGTTCACTGGGAAAACCACCAAGCACTTACAAAACAATTTATTGTCTGTTTTTCAGGTTTCAGCTCTTTCCAGCAGCTTTCCAGCCCTGGAGCACTCCCTTGGGGGATGTGCTGAGGAGGCTGGGTTAGGCTGGGTTTGGTGTCTGGATCATCCTTGGAGCTGCAAGAGCAGCACTGGCTGTGTGAGGAGCTTGCATTTTAGGAGCAGGGAGTGAATGCTGGGCACCAGCAGTGTTTGGGATAGTGGGACTTAGAGGAAAATCCTGCCTTGCTGTCACCACATTGGTGGCAATGGCTTTTTTCCCCACTGAATGGGATGTTAGAACATTCTAACAGGGATCAGCTTTCCTGCACTGCTCCATGTCTTTCCAAAACAGAGCCAAGACCTGCACCAGGCACCTTCCCCACTGCCAGCACCACATCATGGATTAGTCAGGATATAGGGATGGAACAGCACTGGCAGGAGCTGGAGGTGTGATGAGTTTCTCTGGACTCGGACACTGCAGTACAGCCAAATCCCTCAGGCCTGATCCCAACCCACTGTGATTTTCCAAAGAGATCCATCAATGAACAAGCTCTGGAAAACCCTCATGCTGACACTGGTGATGTAAAAAATGTCTCCAAATGGTCACTGTCCTCATGAACCAGCCACTTCCAGCCTCAACCCTACACTGCATGGAGGCAGATTTAAAGGGTGTTTGGCTGCTCCAACACTTCTGGAAATCCCCCTGGCTGGCTAATGCCCAAATCTTGCAAATCTTGATTTAGGAAAAATATCCGCTTGGGAGCAGTGCTTAAAAAGCTCAAGGCCATTTTCAAATCCTTGTAATGCTGCAGTTTCCTGGACATGTGAAAGCGAGAGGAAAAAGCAGATCAGGCTGAAGCAGGCACGGGGCCAGGGCTGGCGGCTGTGCCCAGGGCTGTGCCGGCACAGAGCGTGCAGGAGCAGGCAGGAGTGGGCAGACCGGGGGCTATTTCAGCACCAAGTTCTCCCAGCTGCTCATCATGACTGGACCAGCATGGAAAGCAGGGAGGAGAGCAGCCCTTCCACATCACCCCGGGCAGGAGATCCATGAAGGGCTCCCAGGGCAGACCACAGGATCCTCATGGACAGAGGGGTGCGGGTCGCTGCCAGCCCCGTGTGCGGGCAGGGAGCCGAGCTCCATTATCCCTCCTGCCTTTACAGGAAGCCACTTGGTTGTGTTGTCAATATAGAGATTTTCTTTAAAAAAATAAAAAGCAAAAGCTGGGTTCATGGTGCCATTATCGATCATTTGGTATTTTTAGCTCCTTGTTCAATCCATCCCTGTTGGTGTTACAACAACCACACGGCCCTGTGAAACACGGCTCAGTGGGGCTGCTCCAAGATGAGCAGGAGCTCAGAGAGCAGCAATACAATGCCAGTGGGATTAAAAATGCAAGAGGGAAAGAGAGAGGTGGGATAAGCAGCATCCTCCCCCTTCGCTGCTTCCAACTCCTGCCAGTGTTGCAAGGAGACAGGTAGATCCTCCCATCCAAACCAAGGGCAGATGAAACTCCTGTTTCCTACCTGGTGTGGAGGGTTGGGAACCCATAGAAAGGGTGAGACTGAGCTGAGTGGTGCCATTGATGGGCTGGAGGGAAGGGAGGACATCTACAAGGCGCTAGACAGGCTGGAGCAGTGGGTCCATGTGAGCCTCATGAGGTTCAGTCAGGCCAAGGGCAGATCATGGACCTGGGCCATGGCAATCCCTAGTGCCAGCAGAGACTAGGGAGGTCTGTGGTGACCCCAGAGGTCTGTGAGGATAAACACTCTCAGCATCTCTCTTCATTATGGGGCCATTTACCCACCAATGGCTTCCAACTTTGTCCTCCCTTTTCTGCTTGCAGCCCCTCCATATCCTGGATCCACTGACTCCATAGTGATTCAGTGTATTCCACCATCACTGATTTCATAGATGGTGGATGGAGGGATGGATGGAGGGATGGATGGATGGATGGAGGGATGGATGGAGGGATGGATGGATGGATGGAGGGATGGATGGATGGATGGATGGATGGATGGATGGATGGATGGATGGATGGATGGATGGATGGGTGGATGATGGAGATGACCCTGTGGAGGAGGACTGGGGGATTCTGGTGGGTGACAAATGGGACATGATCCAGCCATATATGCTGACAGCCCAAAAAGCCAAGTGTCTTCTGAGACCCCCCTGGGGCTGCCTCTACCTCTAGGGCCCCAACACAGGACAATGATGTTAAACTGAACAAGGGTGGGGTCAGGTTAGACATGGGAAAGAAATGCTGGACCATGAGGGAGGTGAGGGGCTGGCACAGGTGAATCATGGCAGTGGGATGTAAACCTGCACACTTAACCTCTATGTGACAACTTGCTCATCATTGCAGATGTCTCCTGGGTCCCCTGTGGCCCCATCCTTACATGCAGGTTATCTGGGAACCCTCCTGGGAACCCCAGGCTGGCTCTTCCTTTGCACACACACAATGCTCTGTTGTGGCGTCGCTTCCTTCTTGCCTCACATTGACACCACTGAGATGAGACAACGCCCAGAAGAAGGAAACAGGGTCAGCAAAGGAGACAACTGTACTGGGAACTGGTTCATCTTGCCATGTCTGACCCTTGCTGTTCCCTGGGCTCACAGGAAGCAGAGCTCCAATGTCACCCAAGTGCAAGCCCCAAAGTTTACAGGTGTCAGTGCCCCCAGCAGCTGTCCCCATCCATGGGGACGTTTACCCCCAGCCATGAGTCCACTGACCCCCCCATCAACAGCCCCCAACTTTGTCCTCCCTTCTCTACTTGCAGCCCTTCCATATCTGGATCAGTGTCACCAGTGACTCAGAAGATGGTTGATACATCATAGAATCCCAGAGGGATTTGCGTTGGAAGGGACCTTAAAGCTCATCTGAGTCCACCCCCTGCCATGGGCAGGGACACCTTTCACTATCCCAGGTTGCTCCAAGCCCTGTCCAACCTGGCCTTGGACACTTCCAGGGATGGGGCAGCCACAGCTGCTCTGGACAACCACCCTTGCAGGCAGGGTAGAATTCCTCCCTAACACCCAATCCAAACCTACTCTCTTTCAGTTTGAAACCATAAAACACATCTCCCACTCATTTCCTTTTAAAGTTGCCAAGTTCTGCCCTGGAGACTTCATAAATGGGGAGTTGAAGCTTCACATGAAGCACAGCGCCAAAACACATTCAGCGTATGCTCTCAGGTGCCTTCCTCCCTCTCCCAAAGCATAGTGAGGCCCTTGTGAATCTCCAAACATTTGCCTTAGGTGATCCTTCAATTGCACCCTCAGAGGAATCACTTTAATGATCTGCTTTTGTTTGTCCCTTGAATTGAGACAGCAGAGCCTGGCAACACCACTGCCACATGTGACGCTCAGCTCAGTGTCCAGCCCATAACCACCTCCCAGGACCTTCCCAAGCCTTCTCCTGAGCTTTATATCCATGTGAACCCGGACAGGGGAGCAGGGGTACAGTACAGGCACACACACCTCAGCACGAGTCTTAAATGTGAACGGTTTTGTTGCAACCAGATAGCAAAGGGGGAACAAACTCGCCTGAAGTGAAACCACTGGATGCAATAGGTTGGGAAATGCCACAGCACGTGTTTTCCCTGCACCAGACCACACCCCATGAGGCCAGCCCCTGCCTGCAGCCCCCTCAGCAGTGCTGGGGCTGTAGGGGGATGTGGATGCTGCGCCTGCCTCTGGCTAACAGGCAGCAGCCGAAGTATTTATAGGAAATATGCAACATACTTCCAGCATGGGGACAGTTTCCAGCCCTGAGCTTGTTCGTATTTAAGTGCTGTGTGGTTGCAGGGAGAGGTCGGAGCAGAGTGGGCGATGCTGGGTCGCAGCAAAGCTGCCTCCTCCCAGTGCTCCCACAGGTTTGGCTGCTTGCTTTGGCCCCAGAGGCCACTTCCCAACTCTCTTCCCCCCACCCCAGCTACCGAGACCCCGTCCGCCTCCCTGTGTCCCAAACAGCTGCTTCCCAGAAGGGCTATGGAGCCATGGGCTTTAGAGAGCTGCAGGTTTGCAGAGGGGCCAAGGGCTGGTCTCCCTCCCAGCAGACCCAGCAGGATGGAGGTGCCCAGTTCAGTCCAAGGGGAAAATGCTGGAGCAAATAGGTGTCCAAATGACAGCTAAAAATGACATGGTAAATTCCCAGCCTGGCATCCCCTCATATGCACCAGTGCTAGGATGAAACCCCGTGGGTGAACCCCAAGGGCTGGAGCCCCTCTGCTCTGGAGCCAGGCTGGGATACCTTGATGTGTTCACCTGGAGAAGGCTCTGGGGAGACCTTAGAGCCCCTCCAATGCCTAAAGGGGCTCCAAGAGAACTAGAGAACGACTTTGGACAAGGGCCTGGAGAGACAGGACAAGGTGGAATGGCTTCCCAGTGCCAAAGGGCGAGGTTAGATGGGATATTGGGAAGAAATTCTTGGCTGTGAGGGTGGTGAGGCCCTGGCACAGGGTGCCCAGGGAAGCTGTGGCTGCTCCATCCCTGGAAGTGGCCAACGCCAGGTGAGGTAGAGCCTAAAGCAACCTGGGATAGTGGAAGGTGTCTCTGCCCGTGGCAAGGGGTGGAGTCTTTAAGGTTCCTTTCAATCCAAACCATTCCAGGATTCTCTGCCATGAGAGTTCAAGCTTTCCTTGTGCTCTTTTAACAGTCCCTGCTCCTGCATCTAATGCCTGTGGCTGCTCCTGCCACAGGTGATGGTCTTGCAACAGCCTGGTCTCTCAGCCTGGCTGAGAGCACCTAGCACGCTGCCGGCTCCTTGGGTGTGGGAAGGGCCTGGGCAGGCGGCAGGGCTGGAGCAGGGATCTCCGCTGCGACCAGGGTGGAGCCCGAGGTGGAAAAAACCCCAGCATATAAAGGAAACTGTGTTTCATGTGTTATTGCCGCCTGTCTGAGCTGATCGAGGAGGGAACAGCAGCCACGATTCCATGCAAAAGGCTGCAAAATCCCTTCCTGAGATATAAATATTTGGTTTTCCTCATTTTCCTTGTGTGGAAATAAACACCACTGGCTGGAGTGTTGCCAGCATACTTTTGGGCTCATGCAGCCCAAGGAGAAAGGTTGCACTGTCCTGCCCCAGCACCGAGGATGGAGGGGCACTAAGGGCATGAAACCCAGCTCTGGGTGTGGAAGACACGCCCATGCCTCCCGGAAGCATTGGGAAAACGGATGGGAGGCACTTTGGAATAAGCACAGACTGTAAGATGCAGCTCCATCGAGAGCCTCTCTGGCAGCAGGGGATGCCCCTGGTGTTGGGAGCCACTGGTTCCCCATGGCATGGAGAGCATCCCCCACGTGTAATTCCACAGTGGAATGGGTTGGGCGTGGAGGGCTGTGCCTGCCACTCTGTTCCCTGCTTCCTCTGGCCCTACGAGCAGGATGATACATCTTCCACAGCAGAATGAAGGCACGAAGATGGGCGCCTGAAGGGCTCTGCACCCCAGGGATGCCTCTGCTAGAGTTCATCAGGACAGAGGGAAGGACAGCCCCGGGATTTCCATGTTGTTCCAGGAAAACAGGGGGTTTAATGTGGGAGGGAAATCTCTGCTCTCAAATGCAAATCACAACGCGTGGAGCACACACAATACCATCGACGCTGGCAGAGGGCACACGGGACAGCTCTGAGAGACACTAAACGCACCCAATTTCCTTCTTTTCCAGCAATTCAGCAGCCGTCAGCCACTGCCAGGCCAGCCCAGCCCAGCACAGGGCACCCTGGTCTTCACACCCCCCACGCCACTGCCCCGCCCCCAGCACATCCTCCTGCTGGGGACATGTTGTGCTGGGAGGTGACAGGGTTGGGTGGAGTGACACAGGGACAAGGCTCCTGGGACACAAAAGCCACGGGAATCAGAGTGGCTTCGGAGAAGATGATGGATGGCTAAGCCAGGCACCAGCCCGGGGACAGTGGGAGCTGCACCCAGCACTTCTGCGGAGAAAATCCTCAGTGTTCCGATGATGTTCAGGGAGTCAGGACTTTTTTCTTTTTTTTTAATAAATAAATAAAAATGTGCTAGAAATCTGCTGTATGATATTAATCAGAAACAACCCAGAGAGCCCTGACACAGCCCAACCACCATGGCCAGGCCCTCTGCTGTACCCTGGTGAGGCAGAGAAACAAATCCATGTGGGGACAATCGGTGGGAATTTCCAAATGCTGCTTCCTTCTGGAAGAGCATATTGAAGCCAAACACAGGACCAGGAACACCTGCAGAGAAGAAGCAAAACTCCAGGTCCTGAAACACCCAGGCTGTGGGACCAGCCGGGGATTGCTGTGTAAGGAGCTGAGTACCATCCTTACCCTCCAGGGCTGGGAAAGGTGGAAATACCCATGGGAAGAAGAAGCAGAAGACCTCACCATGGCTACACATACTGTTCATGAGATGCTTGCTGTTTCCCCAAGCAGAAATCACAGCACTTCCTGCTGCAGCTGGAAAGAAAGAATCCCTTGGAGGTGCTGGGACTGGGTTCTCAAAATTTTCTTATTATCCAAAGAAAGGGCCTAACAGACTTCCCCCCTCTGACAGGAATCCATAGTTCTTAGCATTCCCACAATATGAAAAACCTCTTTTCCCTGCTGATGGGGAAGAGAAGTTGGATTGCAACTGCTCACAGAGTTAGTGAATGCAGCAGAAAGGGAGGAAAAAGGGTTAAAATTATTAACGATGTGACAGCTGATTAGAAGAAAGATTGGTTCAGATTTGATCCCAGATTTATTTTTCCCTGGCATGTTCCTTTCCCAGCTCACAGAGATGCTGGTGCACACACACAGCACCCTGGAGGCTGACAAAGGACAGCAGGGACCCAAAGTGGTTCTGTGCTAAAAGAACTCTCAGAGGGGAGATTGCAGCTAGGGTATGCCCCTACATAGCTACTACATAGCTAGTACCCTAGCTGCATACTCCAATAGTATCCAAATATTAAGGGATTAATGGAAAAGTCTTGAGGTGACACAGTTAATTATGCCCTGCTCCTATGGGAGAGAGGAGCTGACCCCAGGATGCTGTGGATGCTCTGCAGCTCTGTCCACATGCCCCTGCCCTAGCATAGCACCACAGCCAAAATCCCATATAATAACGGGCTGGAAACCACAGGTTTTGTCCAACAATTTCTCCTCTTTCCTTTGCTCTGGTTTATTCTTGTCCGTGCTGCTGCCAAAGCTTTTCTTCCCTCCCCGTAGGCAGAAAATCCTGGATATTTAGTCTGAGCTTTTTGCCCACCACTCAGAAGCTTTGGCAAGTACCTGATCGCTCCTCCACCCCCCCCAGACATTACTAATTCCTCAGGGAGTTCTCCTGGCAAACCAGCCATGTTGAGGGGTGAAATCTGGGGGTTACAGAAAACACAGGAAGGGCTGACAGACCCCATTCCCTGGGGAAATCATCTCGAGGAGGCTCAGCGGTTGGTGTGAGGGCACTGGAAATAAGGCAAAGGAGAAAGAAGACCCAATGTGAATGGAAAAAATGTGGATGGTTCCCAGCTCTGTGTCTGCAGCAATGGGACTCTTCAAATTTGGACATTTCAGCTAAAAAAATAAAAAATCTGGAATGCAGGAGCAGAGAGCAGCCCTATTTCTAGCTGTGACTCCTCCCTGTGTGCTTGGCCTCCCAGACGACTCAGAAACTCAAGGCACTTCTTCCCGAGCTATAAAAAGAGCTGGAGTGGGACTGCAAGAGCCAGGAAGACAAACAAGGGAGTAGTTTACCCTCCTGTTGAGGACATGGGTGAAGTCAGGAGAGGGTCTTGCTCAACCCACCTTTTGAGGTGCCCCCAAGGAAGGAGAGTTGTGGGGCACAACAAAAATTCCAGGCTGGATCCCACCCACCAAAATGTTGTCTGTGCCGTATCCCAAGGCACCCCACCACCTCCCACCCCTCCTGTGTGAGGAGAAGGTCCAGGACTGGCCCCATCCATCACCCCAACACAACTCTGGGTTCCCTGTGCTTGGGGAGGGTCACAGGTACCACAGTGATCAGGGACAGGGCATGGAGTGTCCCCCGGGACCACAGGGTGGAAGGAGCTCCACCAAACCGCAGCTCCCCTTTCCCCAGGCTGCTGAAAGGGTTAACAGCCTCACCCGACACCTGTTCCATGAATCCCAGCAGGACAGGATGGACTGTGCAAGTTCCAGGTGACCATAAACTTCAGCAAATTCAGGAATACCCACCTTTGCCCTCTCCAGACAAGTATTTACCTCTGCAGAAGCAGCCAAACCTTGCAGACTGTCGGAACATTTCATTCCCATTTGTGAAGTGCACAAAACATTCCTGGCTGGAAAAACACCACCAGGCCACTGACTGGGAACGGAGCCACCAGGAGAGATGAGTTCTTCAATGGCTTCGCTGACGTAGTGTAGAAGCAGCATCTCTTCTGGGGAGCCATTCCTAGCCTACACTGACTTCTTCAACACCCTGAAAGTCGAAGTCTTCCTCTGCCACCACTTCAGCATTCCCTTAAGACCTCAGAAGATATCCTCACACCACTAACTGGTGCTGTGGGACTTTTCTCCTGAGCAGTTCCAAGGGTTGTAGAGCTGGACTGGGTGGTCCATATGGAGCAACCTGAGGTTGGCACACTTGGTAACCACGGTTCAGGAGAAGAACAACAGATGGGACAAGAGGGCATTGACTCAAGCTGAACCAGGTGAGGTTTAGGTTGGACACCAGAAAGAATTCCTTCATGGAAAGCATTGTTCAGCATTGGAAGGGGCTTCCCAGAGAGGTGGTGGAGTCCCCATCCCTGGAGGTGTCCAAGGAATGACTGGACATAACACTCAGAGCTCTGGGCTGGGGGACAAGGTGGGAATCAGTCACAGGCTGGACTCGATGACCTTGGAGGTGTCTCCCAATCCAAATGATTCTGTGATGCCCATGGATCAACAAGTTGAGGGCACCAGCGTGACCTGCTGCCAAGCCCATGGAGATGCCAGACTGCTGATCCATGCTTTATTCAGTGGGATCCAGAGGTTGCATTTAGTTCATTTAGAGATGGGATGCAGAGGTTGCATTTAGACCTGGATGAACTGTGACTTCACCAGGATCAGGTTGGGGATCTGAGGGTCACATCTGGCTTGTGCAAAAGATGCCAGTTGCTCTTTTCAACAGTTCAACAGAGCCCTCCTGTGCTCAGGTGCCTGACCCTGGAGAAAGATGTCCCTGCCCATGGCAGGGGATTGGGACTAGATGATCTTTAAAGGTCCTCCAGCCTACCCCAATGTTTTAAGAGTCTCTCAGCACATGGAGCTGACTTTTGTAACTGAGGAATCTCAGTCCCTTCTTTGGTGGGACACTTCTCCAGCTTACCAAGCCTCACACCAATGGAAAGCATGTCCTGAGTGTTGGTTGTGGTTGTGGCTGGTGCTGTGCAATGAGGATGGGCTCAGCTCTGTAGCTGCTGCAGAATCAGACCCTGGTCATGGCTTCCAACAACATCTTCAGGCCAACACAGGGTGTCAGTCCCCACCATGGGCTGGGCTGGGTATATCTATCACGTTTGTCCTGGAGTCTGTGTGCTCCACAGTGCTCAGCACTCACTCACTGATCCCTTCCTGTCCCTTGGTTGTGCCAGTTTGGTGCTCCAACAAGAAGGTGCCTCTTTTCCCACCAATGCAGAAAGTACCAGTCCAGTGGCTGGCAACAGTGTGGACTGAGGAATTGGGCAGCTCCAGAGTTGGCTCTAGCTTTACTCAGCTCATAGGGAGGTTGTCAGGCTGGTTTGATGGTTTGGCCATGAAACTCAGGTTCAAGGGGAACTGGGGTTGCCCAAATGTGCCATACGTGAAGAAAACCCTTTGTTGCCTGGCAGTGAAGCAAACTAATAAAACCCTGCTGAGCTGTGGCTACTTTATTCCAAGACTTCCATAATTTTAGATGCTATTTTTGTCTAGTCTGACTGGTAGCTTTATGTGATGACAATAAATCCCAGTTTAACATCATCAGCCTGTGCCCTTCCCCAGTGGGTGTTTGGTCCTGTTGTGCCAAGTGCTCACCATGCAGGAAAGAGGAAATTTCCATCAGAGGAGGGATCCTTTGGGAGAAGTGGCTTCTCTCGCCAGGGCCAGGTTGGAGACTTGCTGCTTATTGTTTCCATTTGTCTCTTTTATTGGAATAAAAGATGGATGTGAGCAGCTCAGCGTTCTCGAGAGAGCCTGTGGCATCGCGTTTTATTTGAATTAGCAGATACTAGTTGGAAAATAGTTTTTTCCAGTCTGTGTTCACATGGAAGTGAACAAGAATTCAGGGTTTGTAAGTGCAAATTGTGTTGCAAGGTGCTTGTGCCAGAACCTCAGGGACACCCAGGAATTGTCCCTTCTCCTTCTGAGAGCCCAGAAGACAGGGGATGGCATCAGTGGGGAGACCTCAGCAGTCATGGCCCACTGGGACTCCTAAAGAGCACCAGGAAAGCTTGAACTCACATAGCACAAATACCGGACTGCTTTGGGTTGGAAGGGACCTTAACGATCACCCAGTTCTACCCCCTGCCATGGGCAGGGACACCTTCCACTGGAGGAAGACTGGGCTGCTCCAAGCCCCATGCAACCTGGCCTTGGCCACTTCTAGGGACGGGGCAGCCACAGCTTCTCTGGGCGACCTATGCCAGGGCCTCCCCACCCTCACAGCCATGAATTCTTCCCAGCATCTCATTATCTATCCACTCTCTGTTGATCTGAAGCCATTCCCCCTTGTCCTGTCACTCCAGCCCCTTGTTCCAAGTCCCTCTCCAGCTCTCCTGGAGACCCTTTAGGCACTGGAGGAGCTCTAAGGTCTCCCCAGAGCCTTCTCTTCTCCACATGAACACCCTCAGGTGTCTCAGCCTGTCTCCAGGGCAGAGGGGCTCCAGGCCCCAGCACATCTTTGCGGCCTCCTCTGGACTCGCTCCAACAGCTCCACTTCTATTCCTGGAAGTGTCCGAGGCCAGGCTGGACAGGGCTTGGAGCAGCCTGGTCTAGTGAAGGTGTCCCTGCCCATGGCAGGAGGTGGAACAAGGTGAGCTTTAAAGGTGCCTTCTGACCCAACCCCCTCGGCGAGTCCATAATAAACTATTCAATGTCTGTGTATGCATTTGATAAAATAATTCACTTTTCTCCTGTGGACTGGGATCATTTACCCTGCCCTGTGATTAGCCCAGGACAGCACACAATGTATAATTAGTCCAGCCGTGGGCTGGACTCACACATCCGGGCTAAAACACCGGCTGTACTGCCTGTTGCTGCTGTCACCCGGGGAACAGGCTGTCCCCAGGAAGTTTTATTTGGTGACTGTGCAAAATAAATCAGCCAAGCTGGTGGTAGGGATGAGGGCCAGGATCCAGCCCTTCCTCCAGCCCTCATGCTGCTGCATGACCCCCAGCTGCTGACGCTCTGTCCCAGGTTCAGAGGGTGCCGAGCCAGCAGCAGGCGATGGAATGAGGGTGGGGACAGAATCCAGGTGCTGGGGTTTGTGCTGCAGTGTCATGTGCTGGACGCTGCTGGAGCAGGCGATGCTTATCCTGGCCCCATGTCACATATATGGGATGATGCAATGGGCTGCAATGGGCACCTTCTCCCCATCCTTGGATTCTCAGTCTTCCAGCCAAAATTGGCCCTTCTGCAGCTCCAGCCCCTGTCCAGAAGTTTTTTCTTCTGGGAGAGCAAGGCTGGGATGAGTCACCCCCTCCTCATGACAGGTGCCCACATCCTATATGCCCTTCCCCACTGTTTTCCCTGCACTCGGGTCATGGCCAGTGGCAGCAGAGGGGACCACACTCAGTCCAGAGTCCTCTGATGGGAAATTGAGTAAAAACCCTGCCTTCCTGGCTGTTTCTCCTCAGCTCTGCAGATGGATGGAGTTAACTGGATAAGAGCCCCCCTGCACCCCTCAGGACATCCTTGATGGGAAAGTACATGCTGAGCGAGAGGCAAAGGGGTTTTTGGGGCAGCAACAGCCCCCAGCATCTCCGTCTTCCCACTCGGCCTCTGGTGTAATTCAGGGCAAGGTTCCCCCTTGTCACTTGGTGGTCCAAAACCATCATGTTTTCCCAGCTGCAGAAGCTCCTGGACTCAGTGGCAGTACTTTCAGCACCAAATCCATTCATCCTCCTGAGGCTCAGCTGCTTCTGGAGTCCATCCCCACATTAAAAAAATCAGATATTTCTGCATCTAAAATAGATACTTCTATATCTAAAAAAACCTCCTAAACCCCTCCATCCCTGCGTGCACTGATGAGAAAAGCAGCCCCATATCTGGTACAAGACAAACTATTTTCTTTCCCTGGGGATGGAAATAAGTTTCTAAGAGGGACTTGCTGAAAAGAGAGGAGATGACTCATTACTTCACTGCTAAAGCTGTATTCAATCCCCAGCACCTCTAGTTCCCAGTAAAAGCCAGGAGACCGAAAGCATGGGGGTTTCACACAGCACAAAACCCAGGAGTTCCTTTTCCTGGAGATGAAAGGGCCATGAATTAATCCCCTCTATCACCTACTCCCCCAGGATGGGCTCAGCTGCCTTGAGCCCTCGCTCCCCACAGCCAGGAGCTATTTTTTCCTGTTCTTGATAGTGTCAATATGTTTCTTTAAATATCTTTTTGGAGAGGCTGTATATATATAGCCCCACTCTGGTGCTTTGAAAGGAGCCTCATTTCCTGTGTAAGAACTGAAGTTCTTGGCAAAGCTGCTGGTGGCTGCAGCATCTGAACCACAAAAATTGTTTTTTTCAGTAGTAAAATGGTATTTCCTCTGCAACTGTGAGTCGGACCAAGCTGGGTCTGGTCTGAAACCAGCTGGGCTGCTGTGTCTGGGAGATACAGATTCACAATTATAAAAATGATGGGAGAAAAGGATTAATTGCATTAATGGGGCTGTGATGGTGCCCAGAGGTGGCATAGCCCATGGCAGGGACTGGATGGGCACAAAGCTGCTTTTAACCTGCATTTGACTGTGAAAAAGTTTGGTTCACACATCAAAAGGATTTATTAACTGATACTGGGGGAGAAAAAAAATCCATTTAATTTGCACCTGATACTTTTTCTCTTTCTTTTGCACCATCTCTCTGCACCTGGTTTTGGAGAAGGCTCCTCCAGCAGCGAGGCAGGAAGCAAAACAGCTTTGCAGCCCCTGAGGGATGGCTCGTGGATACTCAGGACCTTAAAACCTTCCTGAAGAGATGTGGCATCAGCTGCATTCAGAGTTCTGCAACTCCTGACATGAAAATGCCACACCTTCTCACTGGGAAACCCTTAGCAGGAGGGTCTGACATCCCCAACACTACCCTGGGGACTCTGATGGCAGTAGTGGAGATGCAGCCAGGTCAGCAATCACCTTCTGCTGCAAACACGTCTTTCCAGGGTCATTTCTGAGTCATAAATTGCTTTTATTGCTGCACACAGTGCTAAGGACCCAGCGTGTAAATGCGCCAGAGGTAGTGGCGGCTGTGGGCAGCCCAAGTGGTCCTTGTTTCCCTTTGCTACTCCATGACTTTCCCAGAAAAAAACTGCTGCCAAAGAACCTAAAATGCAAGTTTTTTAGGTTTTCTGCAGGAATTTCAAAGAAGTGTCTCGTCTCAACCCTCACCCTTGTCAGGATGGATCATCCTTGGAATTGTCCCTATGCCACAGGGACCATGCTGGGCATGCAGCCACATCTGCTGGCATAAAGCCCCAGCAGCCATGAGCTCTGGGGAACAAACATGGAATTTCTGTAGCTCCTCCACAGCCCCAGATACTGTCTCCACTTCATTTCCTCATCCCTGGGACACAGCACCAGCTCAGGACAAGGCAGCCTGCAGTGGTGTGGGACATGATGGCTCATGGTGGAGCACAGCCAGGCACTGGAGCAGTGCTCAGGATGGGAGACACAAGAGAGTTATTTGGTGACTGTGCAGCCCAGGAGATGACATGCCACCACAACATGCCGCTTCCCTTCCACCAAAACCCACAGGGCAGGGACAAGGACTGAAGCTCAGGGCACATCCTGCTGCAACTTCAAGGGCACTTCCCTCAGTTTTGATGTCCGAGCATTTTTGCCCCTCTCCAGTGATGGGTTTACAAAAAGAAGGAAAGGGTTGGTGCAGGAAGAGCTGAGCTGTGTCAGGAAGGAGATCTTTCCACACCTCCAGCCTTCCAGGAGTCAGATGCTGCTTTGCTTGGGAATGTCACGCACCACCTCTGGGAGTCTGCAGCTGCACCCGCACTGATGCCCTGCTGGGAATGAAGGGAAATATCCCACAGCAGTCCAAAACATGAGTGAAGGAGCAGGAGAGCCTGGGACATCACCCTTGGAGCATCATCCCTGCCCTGCCGAAGTCCTGTGTCCTTCCAACTCTGTTTTCACCCTCAGTGCTTTGGCTCATCCAGTTGATGAATATCCAGTCTTTGCCAACCAGCCAAGCACAGAAGGAATTTACCTCCTTGGCTCCATCATGGCACAAGGATGTCTGCTGTGGACAACTACAGTGTGGAAGGAGGAAGAAGGAGGGAAGATCCCAAGCACCAACCTAAACAAAGAAGACCTTCCCTACAGAGCTCCAGCACCAGGACATGCCCCTCAATCCAACCAGGAGAACTTGGAGGGGATGCAAACATCAGACACCATATGAAATACAAACATTTGTCTTAAAATACGGCAGAATTTTCACTTTTTTTCTCCTCCCTTGGTGACCTTTGCTGTGCCCAAAGATTTGTGCTGAGGTTGAGGTGATGAGTGGTGGTGAATCACCACGTGAAACACCAGCAAAGGGGGCACATTTGCAACACTCATACTCCCACAGCAGGGCTGCACCCAGCTCATCCCGACGGCAGCAGAACTGCAGGATTTGGTGTCCCTGTTGCTCAACTTCCCATGAAAACGATCAGCATTGTCAGGAAAGGAAAAGAGGAGCCCTTGGCTGTGTCTTGTTCTCCCTGAGCTGCTTGTGCCCAGCAGGCAGCAAGGACAGCATGAAAGGAACACCGTGCCTGGGCATGTCCTCAGGTTTCCCACATTTGCATTCCCAGGAAAACTGAGACACTTGAACAACTGTAGGAGCAGAAGAGAGGCTACCAGGAAATTTATTCCTGTTTGTCTCCAAGCCAATAGATGGATGTTGTCAGGGAAGAGTCATTGTGCAATGTAATGACCACCGTGGAAGCGTCCCACTGCCATGGAACCATTCCATCACCAGTTTAGCACCACCATGGAAGTATCCCACCACCACAGGAGCATCCCACCACCATGAGAACATCCCACCACCAGACCTCCCCACTACTAGGGTGTCCCACCACCACCACAGCTTTGTAGGGTGCTCTTGTTCTTCCAAACTAAGCTCAGACCACAGAAATTGGGTGGTGTCAACCCAAGCAGGTGTTCCTCAGGCTCCCCAAAGGCCCATTTGGACACACTTTCTGCCTGTTTGGGCTCTTTTAGCCCAAAATAGGCTTTGCGGTGTATGTTCTGCTGCCCTGAGACAAGGAGATTTGGAGGGGAGGAGGGAAGGAGTCTGTACATGCTGAAACACAGGTAGACTTTTCATTTTAAAGCCATTTAACAGATGAAACTTCTCTTAAAAGAAGTCACTTTCAAAAAGAAAAAACCGCAAACACACAAAGTTTCTCTAAAAAAAACCTCAGAAAGAAGAAGTTGGACAAAAACTGGATGACCAAGACCTAAGGGGTGCCTGGCAAGTTCTCTAAACTAAGAGAGAGAATTATGCAAAAAAAAAAAAAAAGGAGGGGGGAAATAAAAAAATGAGTGAAAAAGGGAATTGCATGGAGCTGAAGCACAGAAGAAGGAAAAGCCAGGCAGAGCCATGCTGTGTCATTAGTCTGGAAATCAGATGAGGAAGATGAAATCCAGCTTGCAGGGATGTAGGGAGTGTGTGCTGCTCCACTGCCCTCTCCACTCAGCCCCTCCCGGCAAAGCACGAGTGTCAGGGGGAGCCCGTGAGAGCTCCAGGCATCCCATGGGGCTGCTGCTGACACAAGGAGATGGCAGGTTCCAGGAGCAAACCGGTCCCAGTCCTACCTCTAGCACTATGAATAAATAATTGATGTCTGAGGTAACCTGAGTGGGAAGGTGAGCAGAGCCCTGCACATGATCCTGCATCCAACCTCACACCCTGGTGGGTTTTCTTCCTGCAAAATCCCCTCAGACCTGATCCTTGGTGTTAATTTCCATCCTTAAGCCATCTCCCATGTGTTTTTCCCACTCTGGTCTCATCCAAGTCTGCTCCCACTGGACCTACTTCTACCCTGCTTCTGCCTCAGTTTCCCTTCCTCTCTCGCAGAAGGTCTGGACAGCTCTGCTTCACTGGTACTTTCCATCCCTGGACATGGAGCAGGGGCCAAGCTGTCCCCAGCTCTCCCTGCTGCCATCCCTCCCTCTTCACCCTCCCAGTGCCTTGTCCAGGCATATTCCCAGCTGCTCCAAGCACATCCTTTCCTCAAATGACCAGCTTTTTCCACCAAAGCACCCCTGCTGCTCCTCCAGCTTGGTTGCCACCTTCTCTCTGTGCAGGACATCAATCCATCACCTAATAACACCTGAGTGAAGGGCTCCATCTGGATATTCTGGATGCTGCTGAGGAGCAAATTCTGTCTGCTTTTCAACATGTCGGTGCCTCTTTCCAGGAGCCATCCACAGAGACAGACCCTGTCCCCTGCCCTGTCCACACCTGGTGTCCCTGAGGGACACAGGAGCAGAACCCAGTGGGGTGACTGACTCCACTGGCCAAAGAGCCACTCCATGTACCCTCCAGCCAGCGGAGACACAGGCAATGTGTGCCCAGGGTGGTTCCAAGGACAGGGTGGCACTGTCCTGGGCAAGATGCCCGGCTGTGGCTGGGCTTGGAGAGCCGGCAGCCCAGGCCAGCGGGTGAGCGTGCCCTGGCCCCACTGGTGGGGAGGCCAGGCTGAGCAGCTGGGCTGGGGCACCCCGGGTGCCGCTGCACCCTGATGCCCCCGGGCTTTCCTCCAGGGCCGCGCTCAGCCCCAACCAGGGGACCCGCGGGTCCCCATCCCTGTCCCCGCTGGCGACCCGCTGGCTGGGTGGGGCCAGCCCCGTCAATCCCCACCTCCCAGGCGCAGCCCCGCCCGCTGGCGCCAGCCCAGCTCGCCCAGGCCGGCCCAGCCAACTCCGCCCCTCGTGCCAACCCCAACCTGCGGGGCAACCGAGCTGTGCCCGCCCCCGGCACAGCCCCGCCCCGGCTCACCTGGCTGAGCCCGCCCGCTCGGCACAGCCCCGCCCCGCCGTGCCCACTCCAGGTACCTGCCGGGCCGCTCCCATCGCACCCCGCCCCAGCCCGGCCCCGCCCCGGCAGCCGGCACCTTCCCTTCCTCGCCCTTCGCATCCCCGCCCCGCCCTGTTCCGCCCGCACCTGGGCGCGCTCGAAGCTTTCTCGCTCCGCTTCCAGGCCGCCGCCGCCCGCTCGCCGGCTCAGCACCTTGGGCAGCGGGTTGGACACCTGCTTCATAGTGCTGCTCACGCGGTCCATGGCCGCCCCGGGCCCGCCGCCGCCCCGGCCCCGCAGCCCCGCTCAGCGGCGCCGCCGCACGGGCCCCGCGCCATTGGCCTGCCCACCTGCCACTCACACCCCGCGGGCACCGCCTTTACTCCGCAGCTCCGCCCACCGTCCCGGCTTCTCGCTCTCATTGGTTCCCGGCAATGCCACTGGGGAGGAGCGCCCGGGAGGCCCAGCCCCTGTGCGGCAGCTGCCAAGCGCATTGGTTCGGCTGAACGTCACTCAACACTGGCTCCCGCCCCCCAAGAGTCCCCAAGCGCTGTGGCCGCGCCTTCGTGCCGTTCCCTGCTGTAATTGGCCCACGGCCCTGCCGCTCACACTGCGGTGCCCCGCCCCGCCCCTCACGGGTGCGGGGCGCGGCGCCCCCTGCCGGTACCGGGGACTCCGCCGATGCCGGGACCGGGCGGGGATCGGGCCGCGCTCGGGCCGCGCCGGGAAGGGCTCGGCCGTGGACGGGGCGCCGCCGGGGCGTCCATCGGGCCCGGGGGCTCGGGGAGCCGCTGTCGAACGGCTCCGAGCCGCGGCTGAACCATCCGTGCCCGCCCGCCTCGGGGGTCCTTAACAGGCCGTGGGTGTTGCCTGCGAGGCTGCGGCCCCTCAGCCGGGCCCAGGCTGTGACCAAGGGGTGACACGGCACCAATGCCCCCTCTCTTGCTACCCGTGTCAGGCCCAGCCCGGCCCCTCTCGGCGCTGACCGCCCTTGTCAGGCTGTGCTTGGCGCACCGGGTGGTGCAGGGATGGGGAGGCGGCTCCGCCGTCCGTCAGCGGGAGCAGGGCCCCCGGCAGCCTGCGGGACTTGTGTGGGGCTTTTCCTTTGTGGGATCCAGGCTGTGGGTGGGAGCTCTGGAGGGGGTGCTGCAGGCACAGCTGGCAGAGCCCAACAAGAAGGGTGTAGCATTGGCAGAGGGGCAAAGTGTTGTAATGAATACAGTGTGGTTACAGGTGTCTGAAAAAGAAGAGAGGTGAGAGAAGGATTTTGCTTCCCCTGAGCAGCTGGACTGTACTTTGGCATAATCTGATCCAAGCCTATGTCTTGGTGGTCCCATCACTCATCAGAGGTTTGTGTAGGGTTAGATTGGATACTGGGAAGGAGTTTTTTGGCAGTAAAGGTGGTTGAAGCCATGGCACAGGTTGCCCAGAGGAGCTGTGGCTGCCCCATCCCTGGAAGTTATCCAGGCCAGATTGGATGGGGCTTGGAGCAACCTGTTCTAGCGGAAGGTGTCCCTGCCCATGGCAGGGGGTGGAACAGGATTGTTGGAAATGATACAACTTCTAAAATTTTTAACTAACTTTAGTCAGAGGCTTTGTTCATCTTTGCCCAGGGGGAAGGGAATGGAAGTTTCTTTTCGAGAGACTGTTCCCTGGGCAAGGCCCGATGAACTTAACATCTCAATGCACTGGGAGCTGCCAGAGGATGCACAAGAGATAAGCGACCATTAATGAACACCAATGCCCAAACATCCTTCCTGGTGTGTGTGTCGGAGACACCTGGTCTAGGAAAAGATCATAAGAGAATGAATAAAGAGGACCTGATTAGCATTGAAGTCAAAGGGATCAATAACAAATAGGAAACCAAATGCTAAGAACCACTTGAGACCAATAAACATTGAACTAATGAATTTCTCTGGGTTTTGACTGTGTAAGTATGTGAAAAATCTAGGAGAGAGACACCTGTGATGGAATGATTTTCCTTGCACAATCCGGCCAATGTGTGGATAAAATGATTTCTGTTGCACATCCTGGACAGAACAACATCCTGGCCAGAATAAAGTAATGCTTGAATTCTCTAACACTAAAAAATGTTGTTGGAAAGGTTTTGTTTTTCCCACAGTTTTGGTGATAGGATGAACTTTAAGGTCTCTTCCAACCCAAACCATTCTGGGATTCTCTCAACATGGTGAATTGCTGACTCCTTTAATTTTGACCAGGAATATCATCCCATTCCAGAGGCAAATTTCACACTTTGAACATTTCCGCAAAATTGGGAGAAATTACGTTTTTTGTGAAGGGACTGAAAACTGAATCCCCAGAGATGGCAGATGGGCTGTGCTAGGGTCATACCAGCTGGGTTCCTGCATCCTTAAAAGCAGATCATAGCAAATCAGTGACTTTGCTCCAGGTGGGGAGGAACTGTGCAAAACACTGCTGTGGTGATGGGGCAATCTGGGAATAGCTGTGTAGGATGTGAGCTGTCAGGAGCTCTTGTGTAAGCAACTCTTCCAGCATATCTCTCTTTTGTGGCTTATTTTTCAGCTGAAATAATTGCCACACCAGGACCCTCCTGGAGCTGCCCAGCAGGGTATGTGACAGGCTGCTTGCATCATAGGCCTTCCCAGTCCCCATGCATTGGATATCAAATCCCAGCTGATGGGAAATGGCCTGCACGGAGCAGCGAGGCCATTCCTCCCACTGGGGCTTGTCTCAACTGCCTGTCTGCATTCTCCTTAATGTACTTTCTGGAAACCTGCCTCCTTTCTTGGGGCTGCTCCCAGGGGAGGTTTAATGGGTTTGATTCATCCACTACTGCAGCAAGGTGATTAATAATTGAAGAAATTATGTCATTGCTGAGTAGAGATGGAGGAAAGGAAGAGCAAAGGAGGGCACTGGACAAAGGACAGTGGTATCCTTGTGATCTGGACCTGTCCCACCCTCCACCTGGCTCAGAACATTCTGCTTCCAGAGAGCATGGCAAGGGACCACAAGGCTGAGGTCTGGTGTAGCTGCTCCCTCCTGCTGAACAGCAGGGTCACAGCCTTTTCTTCCCTGGCCAGGGCTCAGTGCCCACTCTGGGACCTGGGCAGGAGCAGAGGAAGGTTCTTGGATGTGGGACAAACCAGGCTGTTTCTACTGGCTGCTCCTGCCTCCTCCAGGAAGGGACTGTAACAGGATGGAACTGGGATCCAACCCATGGGCTGCTGGTCAGACCACCCTGGGCTGGCTCAGTCCACACAGCATCCCTGCTGAAATGTGCTGTGGTGCTCTGCAGGGATTTGAGGGGCTCCTTTCCAGTGGGAAAGAGTGCCTTGTTTTCAGGTAGCTGAGAGGGGAAGGCACAGAGCTGTTCCTGTGGAGTGCCTGTTCCTCTGCCTCCAGTTCCATGGGGAGATGATGGGGAAGGGCTGGAAGTGAGCAGGGTGGAGGTAGAGCAGATTGGGCATTGCTCTTCCTCCCCAGCAGGTCCTTTTTGGGATCCGTGGCTGGGGTTCGCCTGCTCCAGTGCTCTGTCCTGACTCCTGTCCAAGAGGCTGGACTGAAGGGTGATGGCAGAACCCCTCATGGGGGTGTCTGGCCTGTGTAGGGACAGACATTGTCTGGGCATGTAGAGGACAATGTGTGCCCTCTCTTTTTTCCTGCTCAGCAGAGTGTGGTACCCATCAAGCACTGCTCAGGTCAGGCAGGTGGGACTGGAGCTCCTTCCCCTCTTGCAGGGCTCCATACAGCAGTTCCCTCTTCCTGCACCATCCCCAGAGGCTCCTATCCACAGGACCCTTAAAGGGCGTTTGCTCCCATTCTGTCAGGACAGCCTTAACCCAAAGGGGAAGCACAAGTGGCAGGAGAGGGGCCAGAAGGGACTGCAGGGGCTGTGGGCCCTGCCCGGGGCTCAGGGATGCTCTTTTCCCAGGGGCTGGGAGCTAGAGTCTCCTTTTCCAATCCCCTCCCCAGCCAGAGCTGCAGAGTCCCAGGGTGCTGTTGCAGCACTCATGATCCTCCCATGGCCTGGCCTGGGCTCAGGGAGAGCACAGATCGCCCTTGTTTCAGCAGGAAAACAGAATCACAGAGCTCCAACAGTCCTTCCTCTGTTATCCTGCTGGCTGTGCTGGAGTGGGCAGGCACAGGGCTCTGTGCTAAGATCCTGCTCTTTCCCCCTTGGAGGTGAGAAAAATGGATCCCAAATGGATCCCCTTCAGTAGTGCCTTCACACATTCCAAGGCACGCCATCCTGATCCCACCTGAGCAGATGAGCCATCCCTGGGGGGCATATCTGGAAAGGGCAGTGGCCATTTCAAGCCTTCCATAAACCCAATCCTGCAGCCCCAGATGCAGCCCTGCCCTGGTGATGGGGTGATTTGCTCAGACTGTGGGATAAAAACAACTTCTGAGCCAAAGTGCCCATCTGGAGACAGCAGGGTAGTGGTCCAAACCCAGCAGAAGGGTCCCTGGGGAGCAAAGATTGTGCCAGGAGGAGCAGGCATGGGGGCATGGAGAGGTTGTTCATTTTTTGATCCCATGTTTTGAATGCTTTGGGCAAACCAGATGCTGCTGCTGAGTCTTTGCTTATGCTCCCAAAGAGACCCTGGGCTGCTATGTGGGGCAGGGACAGTCCTGGTGCAGGACCTGGGAGAGCATTGGAGGCAGAGCAGCCTGGGATTGGGAGAAGGTCTTGGAGAAGACTGCTTGACTAAGGCGCTTGAGGTCCATGGGGCCCTCACCTCTGTGCTATCTAGGAGGAGGTCTCCTACTTGCCCAGGTGTTACAAGGAGGGCTGTAACCCCAAAACATCATCTGCTGTGTTTTCTGCATGGAAGCCTCAGCAACTGCCTCTGCTTGCCCAAGAATTCAAAAGCAAAGCTGAACAGGTTTCCAGAGCAAAGACCTGAACAGGAGAAGACCTGAACTCCACAGGGATGCTGGGCTGCAGGGGCAGCTGCCTAGGTGAGAAACCGGCTCATGAGAGGACCTGGAGGTGGGAAGTGTTTTTGCCACTTGCTGGAGACCTTCCCTTTGGCATGGCCAGCAGGTCCAGCTGGAGCACCCACCAAGCCCAGGTCTCTTCCAAGGCAGGGCATGGCAAACTTGGTTTCACAGAATCAATTGGTTGGAAAAGACCTCTGAGATCATCAAGTCCAACCTGTGACTGATCACCACCCTGTCAATTAGACCACGGCACTAAGTGTCACATCCAGTCTTTCCTTAAACACCTCCAGGGATGGTGACTCCACCACCTCCCTGGGCAGCCCATTCCAATGTCTGATCACCCTTTCTGTGAAGAAATTCTTCCTAGTTCTTCCTTTATTTCTGTGTTGTGAGCTTTGGCTGCCAGAGCGGGATCACCGAGGAAAGGATTTCTGTGTGGGACTTGGGTGTCCTACTGTGTAGCTGGGTGTAGGAGCCCTGTGCTGGCTGCAGAGCCGTGTTGGGAGAGCACAAGGCAGGCGCTGCAGCAAGGCATGGCCATGGATCTGGAGAGCCAGTATATCCCTGTCTTCCCTTTATGATATGGGAAACGTTCTGGCTCTCTACAACTCCCTGGCAGGAGGGTGGAGCCAGGTGGGGATCGGGCTCTGCTCCTAGGGAACAAGTGATAGGACAAGGGGAAACGGCCTCAAGTTGAATCAAGGGAGGTTCAGGTTGGATATTAGGGAAAATTTCTTCACTGAAAGAGTGGTCAAGCATTGGAACAGGCTGCCCAGGGCAGTGGTGGAGTCACCATCCCTGGAGGGCTTTAACAGAAATAGAGATGTGATGCTTAGGGCCATGGTTAGTGGTGGCCTTGGCAGTGCTGTACTCAATGATGTTGGAGGTCTTTTCCAATCCAAATGACTCCATGATTTCTATGATTTCCATGATCCAACATGCACAAGTGCTCTTGTCAAACGTTGTTTTCAGGATTCCTGCAACTCCATGGCCTGACTGGCAGAGGTCCCCTGTACCTCCAGCTGACAACAACAGGCGGCAGAGTGTGCAAGGACAACGCAGCCGTCATGCTGGTGCTTGGCAGGCTCAGGTCCTGCCCATCTCAAACCCAACACTAAATGGTTTTATTTTCCTGTCTCTGAACCGTGGCTAAACCTGTCACGCTGTGCTGCAGCTGCTGGACAAGCCCTGCTCAGCTCCAGGCCAGTGGCTGCTCAGTACTGAGTGCATCACTGGGGAAACAAAGTTGTCATGTGGCAGAGGCATCATTTGGCTGTCCTGGGAAGTACCATCACGTTTCTGTGACGGCCACATCCCAACTTGGCATCCAGCCACCTCCTGCTCCTTAGACTCTTGGTCCCAAAGTGAAGTTTTTATAGGTGCCCCAAATTTGTCTTGGAAAATTGCAAGAACTGCAGCAATGTATTTCTGCCTTGCTGTCTGCTTAGAAACTGTTGGTGTCTTTCTGCTGACATTTACCAAAAATATTTATCTGGAGGCACATCCTGATGTATAGATTTCAGTCCAGGGATTTCAATGCAATTTCACAAGCTACTCTGTAGCCCTGATGGTCCTGTTGGGCCAGTTGTCCTGGGGAATCAAAGATGAACAGTCCCAGAGGATGTAGACTAAGGATCCATCTAGACCAGCCTTGATACCTCCAGACGTGGCCACAGCAGACCCCTTGAAGAAACAGACCAATATTTGTACTGCCACCCTGGAGTGCACTTCCAGCCCCCAACCATTCTCATTTTCCAAATCTTCTCAAGCTTATCGGTCTGAAATCCAAGCTCGGACTCAAGGAAATTTCCTTGTGCTCACCATGTCCCTTGGCAAGGAGCTCCTCATGTGAAGAGCTGCCTCCCTCTGTTACTTTTGAACCTACCTCTTGCCTGCTCCATTGAATGATCTGTAGCTCCTGCTCTGGGACAGACAGTGACTATTCACTTTGTCCCTCTTTTTAGGCCACTTATCATCTTGCAGACTTCAATTCCCATGTGGAAAGTCTCAATTCTTCTTGAAAATACTTCTTCTCATCTGAGATCTTGCTTGGAGCTGCACCACCCCGGGATCTCTGGCCCCAGTCAGTTTTTTTCTGTTTCCAACTGATTTGCTCACAGTTAAACTCCGTTTCCCACATTAGTGATCCAGCAGCTCCCAGGAGGACTGTGATAATGTGATCCCCCAGACATGACTCCAGCCCAGGAGGTGGTGTGGTGGAGGCTGCCCTCAGGGCTGAGCAGAGGCTTCCTCCCACATCCCAAAACTGTCCTGGTGATGGATCCAAAGACATCGTGTGTGGTCTCTATAGCTGAAACACACCATAAGGCAGAGGTTTTACAGACTCCATAAATAGCCACTATTTAGGATGTATAATATGGAGGAGGTTTTAGAAATCAAAATATTTAGAGATTTGCATTATTTGTCTTGGCAGGAAGGAGCAGCCAAGACTGAAATACAGAATCTTTAGGAAGGAAGAGAGTTGAGGAAAACAGTGAATAGGGGAAATAACAGAGGTGTTGAAACCTCCAAGAATTCCTTTGGGATGAATAAAAGCAGGAAACACAGCACGGTGTATCTGAAAGGAGGGAGAATTCATTGACAGTGTTGAGGTACATTTATATTCCTGCTATAAAATACTGATTTTTCAAAACAAATCTTGACATTTTGATCAAACCTGTAATTGAATGTTGTGGAACATCCAGAACACTCAACTAAAGCTGCTCTGAGCTGGGCTGTGTTGGTGTGAGCCATCAGCGAGCAGGCTCCAGCTCATTCCCCAGTCTGTTCTCCTCCTCTCAGTTTTATTCTGGTCCTTGTGCAGAGATGTGTCAGAGCAGTGTAGGGTTGGTCCAAATGGAAATTTGGGCAAGTTTGTTTCTGCATATGCTGGTAGAAATGGAAGGAGTAGGGGATGGAAGGAGTAGATGTTTGTGGCACCTGATCTTGGAGGGCTTTTCCAACCTTAATTATTCAGTGGTTCTGTGATTCTGTGACTCACACTTGAGCAGTTTATTAACATTGCTCAGAGAAGACCGTGACAGGTTCAGAGACTGCCACTGATAATAACCGACTGCAAAAATATTGGAGTCTCCTGACCTCCCTCCCCACTTCAGCTATATTTATATTATTTTCTTGGGAAACAGTAAAGTTACAGTTGATGTCATTTACTGTTTAGGTGGAGTTTGAGTGACTTTAGCTATTAGCATATGAAGAAGTGTGAAAAGTAATATGTATTTCTGAGTTGAGCAAAGTTCAGCTTTCGATTTCCATCTAGATCATTCCTTTGGCTCAGTTCCCATTAGCTGCATTGTTTGCCTGTCCACGACACTGCTGTGTCACTCCATCCTTTGTTTTATATTTGCTTTGATTTCAACAGAGAATGACTGCAGTGCCTCCGTGCTGCTCCATCCTTTGTTCCATGTTTCCCTTGGAATGGCACACCAAGCTCCATCAGCACTCCTGCTCCTAAGGTGTGCAGGCAGTTTGTCCCTGTCCTTGCACTCCTTCTTGCTGAGCTTTGGGTTTCGGTCCCCTCACACCTTCCTTGTCCCACTGTGTGCAGTGTTGGGGGGGAGTGGATCCAGGGTGGTGGTAGGACCTCATGCCCTTGGAGGTGCCAGGTTTCATCCCAGTATCTAAATGGGCTCTGGAACACAGGACAAGGCAGATCATGGAGCAGGAAGGATCCTACAGGAATCCTGAGCTCCTCAGCTATTTGGAGCAGGGTATTCCGAGTCCTCTTCACAAGTAAAACCTCAGCCTTGATTCTGGCTGTCTCAACTGACTCTCACTCTGGGAGTTTAACCTTTTAGCAGGAGCTGGGATAGAAGCGAGCCAATGCATGGGGAAAGAGCTTCAGAGAGGAAATGGATGTGCCAAGGCTAAGCTGGGGACTGGGCTGTGATGGCAACAGAGAATCCATGGGCTGTATGGAGCCTGCCTGACTGCTGTGGGAAGGGGCAGGTATGTGTCTGCTAAGGAAATGTCCTTTCAGAAACCCAGCAACATGCCCTGTGCTCCCAGGGCTCTGCGGGCAGACCCTCCTCCACTGCCCACTCCCCAGGTTTGTACCTGCACCTCCCTGGCACCAAGGCACCACGTGTGGTCTCACCCAGGCTCAGTTTTGCTCATGCTTAGTAACAGAGTGTTGTAGTGAGAGAAAAAGCTCTGTGTAAAACAAACACCACCATGGCACCAGCCTGCACCCTCTAATGAGTCTGGCTCACTTTTCCATGGAGTTCAGTCTCCTGAGATGTGCTGATTATCGATCACATGCCCTGGAGCACTTGGGAGCCCCAGGCCTGGAATCCACCCTTCTTAATTTCCCTATCTTAAATTCACCTATCTTAATTTCCCTTTGAGTTCCTCCTCTGGGTTCCTCCAAGAAGCCCCACTTTGGTTGGGGAATTCTATTTTGTGATCATCCTCCTCCAGAGAGGAGCAAGACCCCTTTTGTTACTGGACCATCAGGAAAGGCAGCCTGCTCCTCTGGCTTTCCCACTGTGGCTGTGGTTGTCCTGCACCCAGACACATTTCCTAGCACCATGGAGACCTCTCTCTTCCTCCACTCTCCTGAGGCTCTGTCCACAGACCTTTGCCTGGAAAACAGCAGACCCCTTCTGGAGGGATGTAACATTTCCAACAGTTTTTCTGACAGTGCAGACACCATTCTTGTCCTAAGCAATATGAGCTAAATCAGCCAATCTTTTCTGTGTGTGTGTTTGGCAGCTGGGACAATGACAGAGCAGTGTCAAGAGGGTGCTAGTGCTACACTGCTGGAACCAAATAATCATCTGAGTCAGCTTTGCTGTGCCAACATGGTCATGAGCTCCTAAAGTTCTCTGTAGGCATCAATGGCTGATTCCCATGTCCATGAAGAACTGAGTCCTATTTTAGCTGTCACTGGTATTTGGGAAGCTGTGATGTAACAGAACCAATTCCCTAAAGACTTGCTGGAAGGGATGCTCAAGCACAGAAGAGGAGCCCAGGTCTGGAATGGCACCATGCTCCACCCTCTGCTCTGCACATTTATGCACCGATGGCCTTTGGGGTCCCACGGAGGAAGCCCCCACTGCAAGTGGGACCCAGCATGGCTGGGTGGGCACACGGGTGGCCAGCCCGACTCACAGATTTTCCCTGCTCCAGTTGCTGTGGCAGAGGTGAGATCTCCTGTTTGTCCATGATGCAGATGTTCCGGGAAACACAAGTGTGTGACAACCATGGTCGTCCTCCATCCATTGCTGTGACTTCTAGGCAAGTGGTCAACCTAACGATCTTCTGAATCGCTCATTCTGGGTTTTCTGCAGAGTCCTTAGGTCAGGGGAAAGAAAATGACAAGCCACATCCTGTTCTCTGCCCTCTCATGGTATCATATCATTCAATGGTATCGAACCTGGTGCCATATCAGGACACTGCTCTCATCAGGGCTCTGGATGGTTTCCTCTGCAGGGCTGTGTGGTATCCTTGACACTGCACTTTTTCCATTGTGTCACGGCTTTCAGCAATGTTTCCATCATGTCTCCATCCTTGGTTGCTCTCTCCCTCTATAAAGAGGGCTGAACCCATGGATCCCACACTAGGCACCGTAAGGGACACTCTGCAACAGTCCTGCCTGACTCCTACAATTCATCTCCACCCACCAGGACCATGAAGACCTTCACAGCAGCCCTTGCTGTACTTTTTGTGGCTGTCTTCTGCTACCAGGCTGCCTCTTCTCCAAGTGAGTCCAATCTCTCCTCTCCAAGGTGCTCTCTCCTCTTCCTATCTGTTGCATAAGGTCTAGTAATGCTTGGCAGCTCTCTCTCCCCAGCATCTGCTGCAGGAAAGGAGAGGCCTGTCTTACCTTGGCTCCCTGAGGGGAAGGTGGCTGTGGTGGGAGGCCACTCTGGAAGCAGCACTTCCTCCAATGGGGATCTTCTCATCTTCTGACCCTATTTCTCCCCACTGGCACTTTTCCTGATCTGGTGTAATCAGAAAACTTCTCTTCCAGTTTCTCTCAACTTTTATGGTCCCTGCTGTGTTGAGCGCATCACCAGACCATTGCCCTTGAGCCGTGTGGTGAAGTTTGAGCACACGGGCAGACACTGCTCCCCACCAGCTGTGATGTGAGTAGGTCTCCTGCCCTGTTTCTGGGGACCCTGCTTGTCCTGACAGTGTCAGGGAACCCCACATCACACCTCATCCTGACAAGGAAAAGCACTGGGCAGGGCTCTCCCGTGTGAGGAGAACAGCCTGGGAACATATCACAGGGCAAGCCCACATCCCAGGCAGCCAGTTTGTGAACCTCCCTATTAAATTTGAGCCAAAAGAGCTTTTGCTGGTCACGCCCCTCACCCCAGATAGTGGGACCCAGCCAGCACGGTGTCCCAGCTGCAGAGATGCTGGGGACAAAGTGGCTTAAGTGACAGAGAGCGGGATACCTCTAATGACATAGACCCACCCCCACTCCATTTTCCTAGGGCTGTTTTGCAGCCTGTAGAGCTGTCTGGCAGGGTTCACTGGTGGTGTGGAGCAGGTGGTCCCACTCTCCTCTCTGTCTTCCTTTCCCTCTCCTTTCCTCACTGGATTTCCTTTTCCAGATTTACCACTGTCAAGAACAAGCTGGTCTGTGCCAACCTGAATGACAAGTGGGTCCAGGACATCATGAATCAATTAAAGGAGAATGAGCACAGTGGATGAGCTCTCTCCAAGCATCACTTCTGCAAGGACCTGCTCTCATGGACACCTCTGAGACGTATTCCATTTTCTCATTGCCTGGGAATTTGGCAGGGTATTCAACTCAGTGTTTACCTCTTTTATTTAGAATTATGCAAAGGTAGTCTTAATTTATTTGGCATTTTCAGTGAAGCCCTTCATCCTCCTTTGTACTGAATGTGTTAAAGTTATCATATAATAAAAAGGAGCAAACCCTGCAGCTTCTCCCAGTGGTTCTTGGGATGCTCTGCAGAGACTGGGGTGCGTACCAGTGGCTGGGAGGGGATCAGGGCTGACACTCGAGTGTCTGTGAGTGATGGGGTGACTCCTGGCTGTCCCCCAGCCCCTGTGTGCATGCATAGGAGAGCATTTCTCATCCTGCCTGTCCCTCCTGCCTCCTGCCCCGGCACATTCCCAAGTTCTCAGCTCTCTGCAGTGAGTGGGTGTCCCGGGGGATGTTTTGGCACAATTGTTGGTGTGGCGAGGGGTCCCCGACCTCGACCAGCACCTTTGGGCAGCAGGCAGGTGCCACAGGGGCTCCAGGGGCTGCTGGCTCAGCCAACACCAGACCCGACCGCATCTCCACCACCGTCCTGGCCTGGGGTTACCTCTGGGCGCGGGTTATTTCTGGTGCTTCCTAATCTGTCCCGCTCTCCCCGCGGGCTTTTTTCTGGCTTTGCCCCGCCGGGCTGGAGGCAGTCCCAGCCCTTGGGGCTGGCTGCAGCTGTCCCGGCCGGTGCCAGCTCCTCCCCCCGCCAGCACGGAAGCTCCGTGGCCGGTGCTACCCGGCAGCAAGGCCGGCTCGTCCTCCAGGCTTTCATGGCACTGCCGCCACTTCCTCGCCGTGGGGCTGTGCCAGCCGTGCCTGCCTGCGAGTCCGCCTTTGCTGGTTGAGGAGGGGCGAGGGCAGTGCCCGTCGAGAGCAGCGGGTCCCCATGGCGCTGGCAGGTGCCCTGGAGCGGCTGCAGGAGGAGGCCATCTGCCCCATCTGCCTGGAGTACATGAGCGAGCCGGTCAGCATCGACTGCGGGCACAACTTCTGCCGGGGCTGCATCGCCAAACACTGCCAGGACAAGGGGCTCTGGGCCGACGGGCCCTTCTCCTGCCCGCAGTGCCGGGCCTCCTGCCACCGCAGCGGCTTCCGACCCAACAGGCAGCTGGCCAACATCGTGGAGAGCATCCGCCAGCTGGGGCTGCGGGGCGGCCTGGGGCCCGAGCTGGAGCCGGGCACCCCCCTGTGCCCCCAGCACGACGAGCGCCTGAAGCTGTTCTGCGAGGAGGACGAGGAGCCCATCTGCGTGGTGTGCCGGGAGTCCCTGCAGCACCGCCCGCACACCGTCTACCCCATCGAGGAGGCGGCGCACGTGTACAAGGTAGGGCACGGTGGCGCACCGGGGGTCCCCGCCCTGCCCCGAGGCACTCTGGCACGGGGGCGTGCGGCCACCGGGACCCCAGCATGCCCAGTGGCACCGCTGGGAGAGCGGAGAAGAGGTGGCGCAGACGGTGACGCTCCCCCAGCCGCCCTCGCTGCAGGGATAAGGCTGGACCCGCCTTGTCTCCCAAATTGTCGATGGACCCAGGCTCACCCTGTCCATCCAGTTCAGGGAGGCAGCCTGGCTCCCTGCCCATTCACAACCCCTGCAGAAGCTGAGCCGGTGGGTCCCTGAGGACGTTTTGCCTCGGTGGAGGGATGCTGGCACCCAAACCCCACATCCCAGCAGTGATCCTGGAAGTACCACCATCCACCCTTCATCCCAGCGTTGAAGGAGGGCTGTCACTTTGCACTCCAGAACCTTAATAGTGAGGAAAAGCATAGGGTAAACCTGAGGAGCACGGGGAGGGTTAACGCTGCAAGTGGAATGAAGAGCGCAGCTGCTTGGTTCGGGTGCCAGTGCTGGCACCGCCTGGCACCGGGTCACTGTCTCCCCCCAGGCAGAGGGGACCCAGCCAACCTGCAGTGCTCAGCGGGTGCTGGTGGGGTGAGCTGAGCCCATTTTTCCTCTTCCCAGGTCAAACTCCAGAAATCCCTGGAGAATCTTTCAAAGGAAGTGGAGGAGGTGAAGAAGCGTGAGTCAGCAGAAAGGATGAAAACCCAGGAGTGCAAGGCAGGTGCCTGTCTTAATTCTTAAAGAATGAGCTTCAGAGATATCAGGATTTTTTAAAAAACACCCTGAATGGTCTTGTCTGGGAACACAGATTTGTCATAGTCTCCAGGCTTGGACATGTCCCCGTGTCCTGCTGTCACATGTAGGAGCAATGCTGGAAGCCAGGCTCAGTAACTATGTGTGGCTCCATAAAAAGGTTTGCAAGGAGCAGCATGCCAGATTCCCTGGAATCATGAGGACTTTGTGCTGGTTAAACAAGGAGACATGGGCTATTTTTTATTGCCCTTTGTTTTACAACATGTGCTTGAGTTCCAGGCCAGGCATGAGCTGTGTGGTGAGCTGTGCTCCACAACAGCAGGAACCAGAAGTGTTTTCATAAGAAAAAAAAAAGCTGAATTACTGCACCTCTGCCTGACTCCAGACAGTTCTGGGAAGAGCAGATGCCAGCAAACAGCTGCGTTTCAAGTCCCTTGGGGTGAAAGCTGGAAAGTGAAAGTTACTGTAGAAAAGGAAATGAAACTGCTGGATGAGTTATCCAGCCCTGAATGTGAGCTGATGGTTAATCAGCTCTGGCAGGGAAAACAGGCTTCTCTGAACTCCCCTAGTTTTTTGCTCAGCTCCCTTGCCTGTGGCAGTCCAGGCAAGTGGTGTTGGGTTTTGAGGAAGTCCCTGTGAACCCTCTGTCCCCCCTGGGGCTGGGATGGGGCTGGGGATAGAGACTGTGAGAGCTGTGTCACTATCCTCCCATCTGCCTGAGTCAGGGCTCAGGGCCGTGGCTCAGCTGCCTCCAGCTTCCTCTGGTTGTGCTTTTAGAGCAAAAAGAGCAAGAAGTCCCTTGTGGATGGTGGGTGGAAGAGGCTGTTCTGGCTTATCAAGTCTTCATGACTCAGGTCCAAGGAGTGATGTACTTGGATGGAAAAAAAATGAAGTTCAATTTCCTGTCCTTCATCTTCTTTGTTCTGAGGTTTCCCGGCCCAAGCTCACCACAGGGTGTCTTTCTGCAGCTCCAGGTTTCCAGCTAGTTTTTAGGGCTGAGGTGAAAAACCCTAAAGCACTGGCAGAGCCTGCCTATTGCTGGCTCTTCACCTTATAGTGAGACCCAGGGAGCCCTCCACAGCCCTGGGGCTTCTTTACATGGCAGAGAGAGGAGAAGAGGGAACTGTTTTAAACTAAAAGAAGAGAGATTTGGATTAGAGATAAGGAACAATTTCCTCCCTGTGAGGGTGGTGAGGCCCTGGCACAGGTTGTCCAGAGAAGCTGTGGCTGCCCCATCCCTACAAGTGTCCAGGGCCAGGTTGGATGAGGCTTGGAGCAGCCTGATCTAGTGGAAGGTGTCCCTGCCCGTGGCAGGGCTGGAAGCAGATGGTCTTTAAGGTCCCTTCCAACTGAAACCACTCCATGATTTTATGGTTTTTCCACCTCTTGCCCTTTACTGGGGATTTTCCCAGCATTTTCCATCTGCACAAGCAGTGAATTAGCCTGGATTTGGCTGGAGGTATGAGTTGTAATAAAAACCTACCCCAACACCTGAGGTCACTTCCTTGCAGCCCAACACACCCCAGACATCTGGGGTCCAGCTGAGCAGAAATGCCCTAGGCAGAGTCCTGCTGCTGGTAAACTGAGGATGTGAAGCAGGAACTCCAGTGAGGTGGAAGCACAAGTTTGCCTCCAGCTGGTTTTTAAATTCATGCACTTATCACAAAAATGCGGTGTTTTCCCAGGGCCTGATGCTGGGCATGGATGCCGGAGCATCCGGCTCTGTCTCGGCTGCCTGGGTAATGTTCACCCCATGAATCTTCTTATCCCAAGGAGACAGTGAAGAAAAAGCGGGAGAGGATTGTAAGTGAGTTTGGGAAGCTGCATCGGCTGCTGGCTGATGAGGAGAAGCTCCTGCTCCAGAAGCTGGAGGAGGAGGAGAAGCAGATTCTGCTGCTGATCAATGAAAACCTGGCCAGGCTGGTGGAGGAGAAGTGCTTGCTGGAGGAGCTGATCCTGGAGATAAAGGAGAAGAGCCAGCAGCCAGCTGATGGGCTGCTCAAGGTCAGGCTTTGCCACCAGCACCACTAACTCAGCCCCAGTGACTTTGTCACCTGGGTGGGTGCTTGGCCCAGACAAACCTAGAATCATTTTTGTTATCTTCTAGGACATGAAAAGCATCCTGAGCAGGTGGGTGATTTTTGCTGGTAGGTGCCTTGATTACTCCTGGCAGGTACCCATGGTTATTTCTGGCAGGCACCATGGTTGTTCCTCCTACTGTCCTCCAGGCTGCCTCCAGGCTCTGAGGCAGATGTTTGTGTCTGTTCCATCCCGTCCTCCCTGCCCAGCATCTGCTTTGGTCCTCCTGGGATAGACACAGGAGGGACAGAGACAATCCCTCAGAGGATCCATCCTCTTTCACAAGGAGCTCAGAGCCAAGGTCTTGCCTGGCTTGTGACATGAGAGATGTGTCCCCTCCTAAGGGATGTGCTGCCCAGTGGCTTTGCTCCTTCCTTCCCCAGGCCTGGTACTCCTGCTCCCTGTATTGTTTAACTCTGATCTCACTTGGGTTGCCAATATGCAAGTAATTATCCCTAGTGCTCTTCCCAGCCAGAGCTCCAGGGAGGCGATGGATCTATGGAGCCAACAAAAGGGCATTAACTCCGCTCCCCAGAAGAGAGGGGTCATGGCACAGGCTCTGGATACAGCCCATGGACATCCCTCTCTTCTCAGGTGTGAAGGGGTAAAGTTCCAATCCCCCCAGGCTGTGTCTGTGACCCTGAAGGAAAACTACAGCATTCCTGAGCGCTGCCTGGGTATGAGGGACATGCTGAAGAAGTTCAAAGGTAAGGGGGCTGCTTTTGTGCCAGCTCCAGGCACATTTGGGCTCTGGTTTCCCCCAGTACCCTGGGGCACAGGGAGGTTTTTCCAACAAGCTTTGTCCAGCTGCTCCCAGTTTGTGCACAGGCTGGTTTCATGGTGGGAAGACCTTTGTTGTGGTCTTGGATGGATTGTGAGGGGACCCTGAAGCCCAGGATGTCCCTCAGGGGTTTCAAGCACCATGTTGCCCGTGACCTTTTGCTTTCAGTGTTGGCTCTTTCTGAAGCTGCCCTCATTCTGCCCTGGCTCTGCAGCTGGACACCAAATATTTTGATGTGGCTGATTTTCTATATTGCACTTCCCCACTACCAGGCAGCACTGGGACCTGTGCAGAACCATGAGCAAATAATGGTGGGAGGCGGGATGGTTTGGGAGAGCCCAGCATCCAGGTCACAGGCACCTGCTTGTGTCCGTGCCTGCAGATGCCTGAAGCCTTGTCCATCCTTCCACCCTTCTCTCTCTCCAGTGGACGTGATTCTGGACCCAGAGACGGCGCACCCAGACCTCACTGTGTCCGAGGACCTCAAGAGCGTCCGGCGCGGGAGCAAGAAGCTGCTTCTGTCCCTCTTTGACAACCCCAAGAGATTCGGCACCACCCCGGTGGTGCTGGGCCGCCCGGGCTTCTCCTCGGGCCGCCACTACTGGGAGGTGCAGGTGGGAGACAAGCCCGAGTGGGGCCTGGGGCTGTGCCGGGAGGCTGCTGGCCGCAAAGGCACTGTCCTCTTCTCCCCCAACAATGGCTACTGGGTGCTGCGGCTGCAAAACGGGGGCACCTACGAGGCTCTGACCGTCCCTGTGTCCCCCCTGACCCTGAGTGTGAGACCCCGGCGTGTCGGGATCTTCCTGGACTACGAGGCGGGAGAAGTCTCCTTCTACAGCGTAAGCGACCGCTCCCACATTTACACCTTCACTGACAAGTTCTCGGGCAATCTCCGGCCTCTCTTTTTCCTGGGTGCCTTTTTGGGGGGCAGAAATGCAGAACCCTTGGTGATCTCCTGGGTCAGGGACCCCCAGGGGACTGGATGCATCATCCTGTGACAGTGGCTGCCCTGGTTTGTCACTGGTGGGCAGAGACCTGGGAGCCCAACCAGCTTCTCCCTGTGAGTGGGGCAGCACTAGGGAAACACCTCAGTGCCTTGGTGAGTGTCCTGGCAGGATTCTCACATGGTCCCGGCTGCTGGGGTGACCTGCCACGTGTGATAACCACCATGTGCCACATGTTGGGAAGGCACTTTGCAGCAGGGATGTGCCATAACCCTCTGTGCCACTGACGGGGACAGGGGAGTCCCCTGATCACTGATGCCCTGATGCTCATCTCACAGGCTGCTGGGGAAGGGTATGTGCCCAACCTGCCATGTAGTGCTGACTTTGGTGTGAATTGTGCTGGAATAAGGCAATAAAGGCTTGATTTGGGGAGCCTTGTGTTGTTAATGGTGTGCGTTTGTGGTGTTGCTACTCCAAAACATCTCAGAAGGCAAAGGGTGCTGCTGGACCTGGTCCTCTCCAGCCCAGAGAGGGTCCTTGAGAGATCCCACTGTGCCATCCATGGGACACAGCAGCACCCTCCAGGCAGGGATTTGGGAGTGGCAGCTGCCTGTATGGTGGCTTCACTCCAGCCTTGTGGTGCTGGGGCCTGGGGTGAAGAGAGAGGATATCTCTGTGGGTGTGGGTGTTCCCTGGACTGCTCTCTCTGGTGCCCTGGTCAGGAGATCCCCTCCAGGTCTGGCAACTCCAACGTCTCCACCCTCCTTCAAAACCCCGTGGGTGGGAAACCTCCAAGTGTGGGGAACTGCCCTCCACAGGGCATGGGTACTTCAGGGCTGCAGGGGAAACCAGGGAAAGAAAAATAGCCCAGACTTCACCTTTGGTCTCTCCATCCCCTGAGACATCCCTTCTCCTCCAGGCTTTCTTGCTGCCCCAAGGCTCTTGCCTTGAGCGGGCTGCCAGTGTGTCACTGGAGGAAAAGCTCATCTGAACCTCAGTGGGGCCATGGTCCCTTTGCACAGGACCAGGAGGCAGGAGACACTGCCCTGGGGGGCCACCAGCCCTGGAATACCAGCTGGAGTGGCTGTGCATCATGTCTTTCAGACAGAAATCAAGAAGCTGCTCAATTTGAAGTCTGATTCAATTCAAATAAAATGAGATTTGGTAAAACACAGTCTGAAATGCTCAGCACAATTTATCAGAGTCCTGGACCGGTTTGGGTTGGAAGGGACCTCAGAGCTCATCTCATTCCACCCCTGCCATGGGCAGGGACACCTCCCACTGTCCCAGGCTGCTCCCAGCCCCAATGTCCAGCCTGGCCTTGGGCACTGCCAGGGATCCAGAGGCAGCCACAGCTGCTCTGGGCACCCTGTGACGGGGCCTCCACACCCTCACAGGAAAGAATTTCTTCTCATATCCCATCTAACCCCGCCCTCTGGCTGTGGGAAGCCATTCCCCCTTGTCCTGTCACTCCAGGCCCTTGTAAATTGTCTCTCGCCGATTCTCTGGGGATGTCCTGGATGGTGCTTTAGGAGTCTTCTAGTGAAAAATTAGCTGGACTGGGAGAGCAGTTCCTCTTGGCTGAGTTTTGCTGTGTTTTGGGGAGTCCCACACTCCTTCAGGATCTTTCTTTTGGAGGCTGCACAACAGAGAGAACAGACCAGTGAGACAAGCTCAGTCACAGCTTTGCCATGTCCCAGGAAGGAGAAGGGTGATGGGTCTCAGTGGGTCCTGCAGTGCACTGACACCCTGGAGGTATCATGGAGATTGTGACCTTACATCCGCTCCATGGGGAGGGGGTTTATGGAGCCTGAGGAGATAAGGAAGAACATGACCTTTGATGCCTTGACAAAGGGCTGAAAGCAGAGGCAGTTGGTGAGGGGAGTGATGAGGACAGCCACGGAAACCTTTTGTGCAGGGAAGGAACCAGGGTAAATGTCACTGAACCAGGGGTGGTAGGAGGTGATGGAATAGAAACTGCCCAGAGCAACCTGACCCTAGCAGGTGACAGACAAGTGGCACTTGTTGCAGTGCTGGGGGGTAAAGGGTTTCCAGAAGAGCAGAAGGAAGTGCAACAATTCAGAGACCTTACAAATGGGGGAAGAAATGAATGAGCAGAAAGGATGTGAACTCACCCCAGTGCAGGATCTGAAGTGTTTCTAGAAGTCATGAATCTGCCTTTCCTGGGAAGGACAGTGGAGGTCAAAAGTATGAGATAGCTCTGAGTAGGCTCCCAGATTTTCCATCTGGTGGACTCTGCATCACCTGCTACTAAGGAACTGCTTAGGGCAAATACCAGTCTGCCCTCTGATGCCCAGACTGGTTGGTAGTGGGCAGCTAGAGAGCAGCTGGGAGCACTGGGACCTGGCTTTGGGAGCTCCCTGCTACCTTGAAACTGATCCTGCGGTGTTTTGCATCAGGATTTCTGTCTAAGTCACGACAAGTGGAGTTTGTCCCTGTCCTCAGTGGCAATGCTCTGGCCTCCACACAGACTCTGTCCTGCAAGGACCAGATCCTGCTCAGCCTCATCCAGAGGAATGGCTGCACAGCACAGCAGAGAATCATAGAATCATGGAATTGTTCAGGTTGGAAAACACCTCTAAGGTCATCGAGTCCAACTATTACCGCAGCCAAAGACTGTTCTGTTCAAGGGGTGTGGTTTGGCTGAAGGAAGAAATCCCTTGGGATTCCACATCTGGCAGAGTGACCATGGATTGGGTGTTACTGTTTTTCTGAGCAATCAGTAGATAAAAGTAACAGTTTTTGGCTCCTGAGGCAGTTTGGTCACTCTGAGGCACTGGCAGTGTCCCCTGTTAAGATTCAGCACAGTTAACAGAGCTGCAGATTTAGAAATGTGCTTTCTCAGAAATGTTGCATCTTTCCCTTCTAGAAGAAAATGCTTCGTCATCTCAGGGGGATGTGAGTCACTGTCTGTGTCTTTCTAAGAACTCAGCAGAACTCCTTTGGGTCCTTGTGGCCACTTCTGCCTTTTGTTGGCTGTCAAAGGGAAGGTGACAGCCAGGCACAATTTCTTCTGTGTCTTCCTTAGCCCTGGAAGTCTGGGATATCTCACCACTTTAGGAAAACACTACTTTTGTATGCAGCATACAAACCCATCCCCTTTTACATTATATTTTTGGGTTCTGGCCCCTCAGAAGTGACACACCCCCTGCTCGTGGTGTCTCTGGGAAGAGCCGTTCTGGATGCGGGACTGAGCCTCCCCTCCCTGTGGCAAACCAGGGCCCTGGAATGGGGAGGAAGGCATGGAATTGGCACTTCTGGGTGCACAAACATATCTAATTCCTCTCTGAAAAATGGAGATGTAAAAGCTCAGACCATGAACCTTGACTGGCTTCAATCCACATCCTCATCAGCACAGCCCAGCTGCTCCGTCTGTGAGGTGCTGGACTCCAGCCTCCAACTCCTCTGACATTTGTTGTGCCTCAGAATGCCTACAGACACACTAGAGTGATGTAAACAGCAAATATGGAGAGATGTGCACATATATTATAATAATGATATTCTTATCATAGTAATGATTGAATTTTTGTTCACAGCTAAGCTTGCCCAGGACTTTTGTCAAAATAAATAAGAAACCAAAAAAACAAAAAAACCCAACCCCCAAAAACCAAAAAAAAAATTATTTTTATATACCTTGTACAAAACATTCAGTAAATATCACACTCTGGTTTCAGGATGACTAGTTTACAAATTCTGAAACCCTTGACAGCATTGTTCTTGTTTTGATCTGAATCCTGAGAAAACTCCCCAGAAAACCACCCTCCTCTTGGTCCCAGCCCCACTTTCCTCTTCATCTGCTGCCTTGGGCTTTAGGGTCCTTTCCAGCTCAGCGTATTCTGTGATTCTGGTGTCCACCTGCCTGAGCACCCCATGAGGTTGTTTCTTGGAGGGATGAGCACCATAATTAGCCCTGAGCCCTGGGCATGAGCTTCCTAGGGAGAAAAAATTCTTTACTGTGAGAGTGGGCAGGCCCTGGCACAGGGTGCCCAGAGCAGCTGGGGCTGCCCCTGGATCCCTGGCAGTGCCCAAGGCCAGGCTGGACCCTGGGGCTGGGAGCAGCCTGGGACAGCAGAAGGTGTCCCTGCCCATGGCAGGGGGTGGAACAGGATGAGCTTTGAGGTCCCTTCCAACCCAAACCATTCCATGATTTTATGATTCCATGATTCTGTGGCCCAAGGGTTGCACAGTGTGAGGATTTCCTTGCATCCCTCAGCCCTAGCAGCAAAATCAGCCTCAAACAGCTGCAGCAACAGCAAATACACCCAGCAGGGTGATGCCTGGGTGAGGATTTGAGCTGATGGCGCCCCTGCCTGCCCTGGGCCACTCCTCATCCTCTGCAGAACGTGCTCAGTTCTCGCCTCTCTGCCGGGGGTGTGGAGTTACAGCTCCTCGCCTGCTCCTCGCTGGCTCCTCTGAGCTGTCGCACGTAGGTGGGTGCAAGATCAAGAAAGACATGAGCAATTCAGGGCTGCTGCAGGCTCCCGGAATAGCGGAGTTCGCTGAGGTACCCCGGGGCGGGGGGCAGGCGCTGCTGTGGGGGGCGGGGGTGCGCCCCGGCTGCCCAAGGACGCTGCACAAGGGGGGGTTTGCCGCGGGCTGCAGCAGCGCCCGGGCTGGGTGATGCTCCCTGGATGAGCCCGTGCCCTTCCACAAGATACCCCAAGGCTGTGGGACTGCTCCCGGTACCACGGGGGGAGCTGGGGCTTGTACCCAAGAGGCACTGTGGAGGCTCAAGTGATTTTGGGATAGCTCCATCACAGGTCTTCCCCCTTCTGTCTCCTGTCTCCTGCTCCTGCTGTTCGCTGGAGTGAGGGCAGCTCTGGGCACTCGGCTTTGTGCCAGTCCCAGTCCTCAGGGTGAATCTATCCAGCAGCACCAAGGGTGGCTGGTACCCAGTGGCCAAGATGTTTTCCTGGCCCTGATGATTCCTCCTTCTGGAGCTGGTCCTGGGGTGTGCAGGGTCTGGTGAGTGCAGGCTTTCACCAAGCCACCACCTTCACATGTGGGTGGTGATGTCCATCTGAACCTCCCAGCCGTGGGCTCCTTCCCCTCCCAGCAGCATCTCAGGGAAGGGGGCTCCGGTCTTGCTCTCTACCTCACTCCCCTCCTCCCAGGGTGCTATTTTAAGCTGGATGCAGTCATCACTGGGGTGGGATGACTGATGGGATCCACACGGCCCCGTGGGCTGAGGAGCCGGGGGCTGCAGTTCCTCAAGTGAGGAGCGATGCATTCCTTCCTCCCCCAGACACACCCACGGCCCCCTGATCCCTCCCAGCCCCACCCGAGCCTCCTCTACCTGCGCATCTCCCACCCACCCTCTGTGTCTGCCCAAGGTCACCTCTCCCCAGGGCCACCTCCTGCTCTGCTCCCCTATGTCCCACTGATGTTCGTGTTTGAAATCCCAAATCCAGTATGGAAACGCAGTGGGGTGAGCTGAGTCTTTTGCCTTGGACTGCACCAGAGATCCAGGCAGGAGGAACCCAAATCCTCCATGCTGATCCAACAGAGCCTGTCCAGAGCTGATCAGAGCATCACCATCGGTGGTGTGGGAAATGCCATCAGGGATGTGGGAAATACCTTCACTGAGGTGGGCTCCATCTCCTTCAGCTCCAGGGGGGACCAGTGGAGATGTTTCCTTGCAGGAGCAGGTCCTGCCCTGGGCCGCATCTGGCATGGTCATCTCTGGACAGGCATCTCCAGAGATGAGCAGGTTTTGGAGTCAAGGTATTACTGAGAGGGGAATATCTGCTAAGCTTCGTGTCCCAGCTAAATGAAAGCTTTATGAAATAATTCTAAAATTCTTGCAGTGAAGCATATCTTTTCCACCCTCAGCTCTGGAAATAGATGATCCATTTTTCCTGCAGCTCTCAGAAAGCTTTCCCTAAAACAGCCAATGTGTTAAATTTCAGCCCCTAAAGGTAATATTTTGATTGACTATAATGGGGCCAGCAGTGGAATTCAATGAGCTTCCAGTTGTCATAATTAATGGAGATTAAATACCTTATAAAAAGCTTGAGACAAGTTACCTGAAGGTAATCCCTGCCCTTCTCACACCTCCTCCTTCATGGCTTTTCTCATTATTATTTTGCAAAACAGTATGTTCAGACACAGAAAGTTGTAGGAGTTTTGACAGTGTGGAAAAGGAAATTAAGAACTTGCTGTCACTATTATAATTTCAGCTATTGTCATCCCAAAGGATTGTAACAGAAGCAAACACAGAAGGTTCTTACAAAAATATTTATTTATTGACATCTGAATTGAATTTTATGTCAAAAATACATGTACTTAAATACAGAAAATACGACCTGAGTCTACATTAAAAAAATACATATATTAAATAAAGTTATTTTTTATCTCAGAGTTATTGCACCTGATCCCTCCCCTATAAAAAATTAAATAGCACAACATTAAGTTGGATTTTGGAATGTTTTCAGTTTCTCATCTAGCTCTAAATGACATTGAAGCACTTCCAATGGACCCCAGCTGGTCATGCTCGCCCATCCCGGCAGCTGGGGACATGGAGCAGCTGGATCTGTCCAGGACCTCAGTCCAGCTCCAGCTCATTCACGTACTGCTGGACCCAGTCCTCCACGGGGTTGGCGCAGACTTCCCGGCCCTTCCTGGTGATAAACCTGTGGGGTGAGAGGAGGTCAGTTTTTGGTGGGAGAGCACTGAATGGAGAATCACAGAATCATGGAATTATGGAATGGTTTGGGTCGGAAGGCATCTTAAGGCTCATCCAGTTCCACCCCCTGCCATGGGCAGGAACACCTTCCACCAGACCAGGTTGCTCCAAGCCCCATCCGACCTGGCCTGGAGCACTTCCATAGCTGGGACAAGAGCCCTGCCCAAGTCCAGCCTCTCCCAAGGATAAGCAGCTCCATGCCTTGCCCATCCTATCCAGCAGCCACCAGTTTTATCTGCAAAGGCGTAGAGCAGGACCAGCATGAGGCTTCTGTGCTCCAAGCATCACCTTGTACTTCTTGTCTACCCCAGCCTTCATTCCCTGTCTTTGGAAAAGGGGCCTTCTCCTCCCTGGCTTCTCATCCCAAACCCTGCCCCAGAGGAGGGACTTACACGACAGCAGGCTGGGAGCACTGGCTGTTGGTTTCATAGTAATCCGTCACGAAGCTGCGGGGCAGCTGCCGGGAGATGTAGGAGAAGCAGCAGGAGGTCGGTGGGTCAGAGCCAACTGTAAAGGGTAAAGACAGTCATGAGCAAGGGATGGGGAACAGGGCTGGGAGCTGGGATCACCCATCCCTGGGTCTAGGGAGCAGGGAGGATGTGGAGGAGGAAAAGATGGGGTCTTTTTTCTTCTTCTTCCTTCAGTTGTTTCCCTGTTGGGTTCACCCCGAGCTGGCATTGACACAGCCCATGTCACCAGACAACATCTCCCAGCCCAAACCTGGCCACCCCTAGCCCTCCTCAGGGTGCCCACATTTGACCTCTGTAGCTGGGGTGGGGGGCATGGTTGTGGTTTTACCCTGAAAAGGGTAAAAAATACTTTAGATTTTATGCTAATGGTCTTTGAGCTGTGCCTGTCCCACAGCCCCAGAGCACCTGCCAGAAGATGGTGGGACAGAGGGAGGGACCCGGAGTGGAAGTGCTGGCAGAAGGGACAGTTCCAGCAGCGACATCTCTCCTGTCCCCATTTAGGGAAGGTGGGGAGAGCCCGGACTTACGTGGAGCAGCAGAGGTCTGGTAGCAGAAGGCAGCGATGAGGATGGCCAGGGCAGCCACAGACACCTTCATATCGGTGAAGAAGTGGTGGCTGGAGCTGGAGCAGGCAAGGGAAGCTTGGAAGGCTCTTTGCTGTCTGATGCTGAGACCATCAGCAGCCTCTCAATTTATGGGGCGAGAGGTCCATGCGGTGACTTGCGTAGGCATGGTGGAATTTCCACCAGAGTCCACTCATGGTGCAGTCTCGTGATGGAACAGAGCAGCCCCAGCCCCGGAAGAGTGAAGCTCCCTGCTCGATTCAGTGCCTCCCCAGTGACACAGGATATGAAACAGTCACTGTGGCTATTTCTGCTTCTCTCATGCCTGTCCCTTAGTAAGAAGTTCCTCTGTGGAGGTTCCTGCATTTGTTAAGTCCCCTGTTACCCAACCTTCCCAGGCAGCTCAGAGGGGAGAGAGTATCAGTGCAAGAGCTGTGCTGGGCCCAGGAGCATTCGTGGGATGAGGCTGGTTAGGGAAAAAGAGACTGAAGACTCCTTTACCATGGAATTCTCCCCTCCCTTATCTGCAAAGCCCTTGCTGCCCCAGGAGCAGGAGGTGGGAGCTGTCACCAGTGTCCTGCATGTGCTCCCCATGGTTGGAGGTGGCTCAGGGCAGGCACTGGCACAGGTAGTGGTAGGCATGAAAGAGGAGTCTCAGAAGCTGAAACACTCAAGTTTCCCCATCAATTTAAGGGAAAGGAGAGCTGAGATGGGCTATTTGTTATCTCCTGGAACTGCCTGATGCACTCCAGGTCCTATAAGGAGACATGAAATTACAATTTAGATTATACAGTTAAAATTCAAGCACTACTGGTTGTCTGGGCATGGGGATGCAGAGAGCTGAAAGAAGTGTAGACTTGTAACTCTGAAGATGAGGCAGAGAGAATTTCTCTGAAGTGCAGGGTGAGGAAGGAAACAGTGCTTCTGAAAATGAGGAGCAGATGAACTGTGGGATGAGAGCATGGGCAGAAACTGGGAGGTTGGGAAGAAAAGAGTATCCTGTCTCAGCTGATGAGAGCAAATGACCACAGACTGGGGAAGCAGTACAATATATGGGAGAGAGTAAGAGCACTGTGAAGGCTGGGCAAAGGGTGAGACAGAGATGGTTCACTGGGAAGAAGCCACCACCCTCCACACAGAGAGCCATGAAGGCGTAGCAGACTCCCTGAGGAGGAGAGGGAAGGCCAGGCAGGGAGGTGGTGAGCGCTCTGGGAAGAGCTGAGGGCTGTCCAGCTGGAGCGAGATGTTCCTAGAAGGATATCTGTTCTCTACAGGAAAGCATACATTCCCAGGGAATGTCTCCATTTTGTTATTTTCAAGACATCATGGAGTGGTGATGTCTTGATAGACACTTCCTGAAAGCCAGTGGAAGGTTTATAATGCAAAGTGGAGCAACCCAACCTCACCCCGGCACCTCTGCACTCCCCCCAGCGGCGCTGGGCATTGACTCATCCTGGTTCTATTAAAGGTTTCCAGCTACTGCCCCAGGAACCTTCTGTAAATAACCGGGTATTTTCCCAGTATCTTCCAGCCCTCCACCAGCCATACCAGGTTAGCTTCCTGCAGGTGACCTGCCCTGCTCCAGGTGGACAACGAGGGGTCCAGAGGACAAGGCACAGGAGAAGCCACAGATTTGTCCCACCCTCAGGGAGGCTCCTGCTGGGAGATGTGGTGGTGTCTTTCACCCAGGCTGGGGAGGGCACATCTACCCCACAGAGCAAATATGGCTCTTGCCAAGCTGAGCATCCCCTTTCAGAGCTGATCTGGCCCATTTCCATCTTTCCCTCTGCAGAGAGGCACCTTGCAGGCTCACTCATCAGTCCAGATCCCATTCCCTCACTCTGTTTGTCATCTTGCTTGTCCCCAAATATCCTGGGAAGATGAGGAGAGAGCCTGCCTCCACATGCAGGGCACTCAGCCAGGCAGGAGGTGGGAACCTGGCGTTCTGACGACGCCAGCTGGGGTGGGAGGGAGTGAGCGTCATCTCCCTTGGATCCTGTCTGGCTGCTCAGGAAATATAACTTGTACATGGATGGAGGAGCATGGTTTGTCTCTGAGCTGTTCCTCTGATTGTGCCCTCAAGCATCCGTGGGTTATGCCTGGAGATCCAGCCCCTGCAGCCCAGTGCTCCTGTCCTGCTCCCGAGGCTCACGGTGCCAAAATGTGGAGAGATGTTCTGCTAAATGACGAGTTTCATGAAAACAGAAGAATTAGTTTGGGATCTGCTTTGATTATTCAAATGTTTTCAATGAGGGATTTTCCCTTTCAGGCTGGACACCTCTGCGCCTTAATCCCTTTGTCAGCAAATTATTTTGACCTCTTGGGGACTATTTTGAAATTAATAAAAGCAAAAATTTCCTTAGTTTAGCTGAATCAGTTTAGGATCAGTTTAGAATCAGTTTAGTTGAGGTAATGTGTGTTACAGGGGACTTGTAAGGGCTGAAACTTTTCCACTGCTGAGAGCCAAAAATAACCCCAAAGCCAAGTTGCTTGGTTTCTAGCAATCAAATTCTTCCTTAGAAATCTGACAAAGGCTCCTGCTGTGCCAGCTTGTGGCCAGCTGGATGGAGGTGGGAGGCTACAGTCATGCCGGTGATGCCCTGGGATGTTGCAACATGCTCCTAAAAAATGTTTCCTTACCCACTTCCCACATTCCAGTGATGATGAAAAGAGAAAGTCATCTCTTCCAGCTCTTCGCCCTTTTAGGAAGGATGGTTGAGTGTGTCTCATTTTCCCTGGGAGGTGCCTTGAGACATGAAAATGGCCATGGAAGAGTGGGAAAAGTGGGCTGGAACATCTCTGGGGGGAATTAATTTAATTACACAGCAAAGTGGTGGTGTAAAAAGGAAGTTTTCCCATCAGGTGGCTTCAGAATTCCTGATCCAGCAGGCAGTGCTTGGAGTCAGTGGGATTTGCCATCTGAAGGATGTTGCCCTGTTTTACACAGAGGGATATGACTGAGGTTTTCTACAAGTCCCCCAAAAAATCCCAGAAGAAAGTGCTAAGTAAAGCAAATGCCTAAAATAAATTCAGTGACAGCAGAAATAGGGAAATTCTCTGTCTTAATGAATGGGGAACCTGGAAAAAACTGGTGACATTGGCTGATGTAAGCTGCTATTTATAGCAGGGTTTAATGCTGAGGAACTGGGATTCACACAGAAAAGGAAGTAATTGAAGATGTCTTGAGTTCAGAAATTGCCCCTAAGCCAAGATCCACCGACATCTCCAGCTCCATCCTGCCCTGCTCCAGCTCCAGCTCCAGCACCAGTGACATTACATCAGTGTCCAGAAATGTCACCCCCACCATTCTTGACATTTCTGGAGAAATGTTGGAATTTTTTAGATGATGTCACATCCTGGAACTGACTCCAGTAAGAACCTGTGCCTGTGGGAGTGACTGGGGACCATCTGTCTCCAGTGTGGTGGGTCCAGGGGAGAGCATGGCCAACTTGGCCGGTCACCTCTGGCTGGTTCCACAGGAAACACTTTGTGTTTCCCCAAAGTCGTGTCAGGACAGGAAGCTGGTCATAGCTGATAAGAAATGTGTATCTTGATAAAGGTCCCATCCTTCTCCAGCAAAGGCATTTTACAAAATAAAATATTCTGGGAAGTGCTCTTCTTTCTAATGGCTGATGCCTCAGATTTTTCCTGGCCTTTCTTTTAAAGCAGAGAAAACCAAAGAGGATGGAGGGTACAGTATTTCAAAGCAAATTAAAGTGAAATAAAAAAGCCTCTTTGCTCCACACCCCTCTCCATTCTTGGCATGCAAAGAAAGAAACAGGGGAAACCTGAGTTTTTGCAATTTTTGAGCCTTAGGGAGGTGACTGTGGGGCTGTGCCCCTGGTTCACCCTGACTGCTGGCTCCAGGGGCTGGGACATACCCAACCCAGCCCCTTCAGCATCCCTCAAACCCCAAAAGTCTGGGAGGACCAGACAAAGTGTCTCTCCCGGGACTGCATCCTCTGCCCACCTCCCGCAGATCGTTGGTGAGTGCCCCAGGAAGAGCAAGGAGGACCAGGCTGAAAATTCAGAGCTCTGCTGTGATGGAAACTAAAAGAGGGTAGAGTTAGAATAGATATGAGGAAGAAATCCTTCCCTGGGAGGGTGGGCAGGCCCTGGCACAGGGTGCCCAGAGCAGCTGGGGCTGCCCCTGGATCCCTGGAAGTGTCCAAGGCCAGGCTGGACATTGGGGCTTGGAGCAGCCTGGGACAGCAGAATGTGTCCCTGCCATGGCAGGGGGTGAACAAAGTGGTCTTTAAGGTCCCTTCCAACTTTTTGATTCTATGATTCTATGAAAACCAAACCCACTTTTAGTGAATCCAGTGGGCCTTGCCTGCCCATTATAATCGAGGAAAAATAAAAATACATAAGATACAAATAGTTTTCATTTTCATTGGTGCTCCTGGTGTGCAGATTTCTAGGCTTTTTGGGGTGGGGTGGGCGGAGGTCCCCCCAGGGAGCATGGGATATCTGGCTGATCCCCACAGGTTAGAACCACAACCTCCCCTGAGAGCAGGGATAACCTTTAAATTTGTGTCAGGGCCATTGCCACAGCTGGAGGACTTCCCCAATCATGGAATCATGGAATCATTTAGGCTGGAAAAGCCCTCTGAGATCATCGAGTCCAACCATCCTCCAGGCATTACCAGGGCCACCACTAACCCAGGTCCCCAAGTGCCACATCCACACATCTGTTAAACCCCTCCAGGGTGGGGACTGATGGCCCCCAGACTCCCTTGCCCAGCGCTGGCCCCTCTCTGCAGGGTCCTGGCAGGGCTGTGTCACTGCGGGGAGCTCGGAGCCCCACGGGAGGTGCGAGCCCCGGTCCCACAGCGGGGTGTGAGCTCTGCAGCTGCCAGTGAACAGCCATGGTCATGCACTGGTGTTTACTGGCCTCATGATGTATTCAAAGCTGTAAAACCACTTCCCATGTGTGGGGCTGGTTGGAGGTTGGGGTGTTCGGCAGCGTTTCTCTGAAGTGCAGGTCCTGTCCCACGTGATGTGGAGGGTTTTGCCACCCCAGATGGGTTTGTGCCCTTCAAAGGGGATATTGTCTGGCTGCCCCAGCTAGCACGGGCTGTGCCTGGCACCCGCATCCCCTGGGGGAGAGGGGAGGGCTCGGAGAGCTTTGGCACTGCTCACTGATGTGCCACAGCTCCACAGCCTCTCCTCCATCACTTCATGGCCCTGCAGCCTCCCCCTGTGGGCTCTTGCACCCTTCCACTGCCCCACGGCCTCTCCTGCATCCCCCCCACAGCCTCCACAGCCACAGCATCCCCTGCCCTCCCCAGCCCCAGGGTTCCTGCATCCCTTGGGGACCATGCAGGAATACGCAGCCACATGCTGGGGACTTGCTGGGCTCGGTTTGTGAGTGGGAGTAGAGGGACCTGGGCTCGATCAGGGGTCACCTGAGGGACAATGCTGTGCTGTGACCCCCAGAGCACCTCACCTCTGCCCCAGGTGAAGCCACCAGCATCTCCCAAATGGATCATCCCGCTCCCCAGAGCCTGCATCCACTTGTGGACTTACAGAAGGAGGAGAAAAGGCTACAGGAAGTAACGGGGATAATAATACTCCTTTCTGTGCTCCAAGGTCCTTCAGTGCCAGGGCTGGCATAGTGCAGCCCCCACGGGTGAGCTGTGCCCCTGGGGGGGGGCTGACAAAGTCCCCCCCAAGCCTGGGGAGAACCCTCACCATCACCCATGGGCAAAGTACCCCCATGCTCCTGCCCTGGGCTCTTGGCTTTGTGACCTGTGGCTATAGGCGAGGGCACGATTTCAGGGGAGCTTGAAGGAGTTTGAAAGCTTCTGGGCTAATCCTTGTCACTGTTTATATCCCATGGGATGCAGGCTCAGCACCCCCATAACATCCTTCCCTACACTCTTCTCCTTTGAATAATTTTAGCTTTCTATTTCTATCCTGCCTGCACCAAAACAAACCTCATACCCCAGTCGGGTGAGGCTAAAGTGGTAAAGAATGGCTTGTTTCCAGGAATAATAAAGGAACCTTGAGAGGCGTCAGCTCATAAACAAACTACAGGAACTGCAGTAGCAGAGGGCTCTGGGATTTGCCAGAGAAGCGAAAACCAGTGGCCAGAAGCAGAAAACCGAAACCAGAAAACGGCCCCGGAGGTCGGCAAGGGCGACTCGCTTGGCATCATCCTGGCAGGAGCTCCAGGGCTGGCAGCCGGTGACTCAAAGCTGGAGCCCTGGGGGCGGGGGGGTGTCTGTGATGGGGAGGAGGTGGCCCCCCTTTCCAGGAGGCTTCCCAGCATTCTGGGGGAAACAACAACCCCGCTGACAAAGCAGCTCTGTGGGCATCCACTGGTGACACAACCGAGGGGCTGCAGCTGCAGTAGCTCTTTGCAGCACCCCTCCTCCTCCGCCTCCTCCTCCTTCTTCAGCTCCTCACATTTAGTGATACTTTCTTTCCTCACACTGACCATCTCAGAGTTTCCAGGTCAAAGACAGAGCTGCAGGTCCCATCGCAGCCACCACGCCTCCCCACATCCCCCTGTGCCCCGTGCACATAATCAGCCTCATGGTTTGTGCCTTGCAGGCAGCAGCTGGTGAGCAGAAGGTGCGAAGTTCCCATGAGCAAAGCTGTCACTGGCTGGTGCCAGCCGCAGGGTGCCTTTCTGCAGCCTCTGTCACCGCTCCACGCAGCGCTGGCGTTTGTCACTTCCCCGAGCACGCACTCACATGTGAGTTGCAAGAACAGAGGAACATAAAACCCCCACTGTTGGTTTCTGAATGAATTATTTCCGTGGCAAAAAGCCACAATTTGGGTTTTTCAGCAGCAATTCAGCCAAAAGCTGGAGCCGCTTCTTGTTCTGTGCTGAGCTGATCAGACTTACCAAGGGAACAAAGAGCTGATCCTGCCAGAGCTTGCTTCTGGCAAAAACCACCACCTTCTCTGATATCCATTCAGGACTTACAGAGCCTTTGTCCCCTCTAAAAGCACACCCTTGGCCACTCCGGTGAGGTCGCTGCCCAGATGAGGATGAGTCATGGCCGGCAGCATCAGGAATGTAATGCAGGACAAGACCATGAGGGAAAGGAGGAATGCAAAACAAATCCTCCCCATGGGATAAGCATGGGAAGGAACAGACCATCACCAGTCTCAGGAACCTCCAACCTTCTTCTTTCAGTCCCTGCCAGGGACAAGCCAGCTGGTGAAGGACAGTACCTCCATTGCTCTCATGTGCAGATCCAGGGTAGCCAAGCAGGGGGTTTAGACTCCTGGGAGAGAAAATCCAGGCTCAGGAATACAACCAGAGGCCTGAGCATCCTCTCTGCAGTGGTGGGGTCTTTGACTGTGTGCCCAGAATGTGACAGGACATCAGGAAGCCTAGGTCATCCCTCTCCCTTCTCCCCAAGGAGCTGCCCTGAGTTGCTGGCCTGCTGAGACTTGCAAGTCTGTCCCATGTCAGGCAGGTTGTCCGCCACTTTCTTCTCACCTCTTTAGCCAGAAAATCCATCTTCTACCCAAGCCATCTTTTGGAGAGAGTGGCTGAGGCTGGAAAAATGTCTCAGGTGCGGCAAACCCCTTTTGCCAGTGAACTCCCTGCTCCCAGGTGGGATCCCGCCCTTTGGGATGCCTGTGACTGCTAAGGGCAAACTGATGAAGGGTGGGTTAGTTAAACAGCAGTGAGAGAGGCAAGAATGGGCTGGATACTGTGCTTGGAGGGTTGTTATCTATGGCACAAAGTCCAACTGGATGCCAGGCAACAGCGCGGAAACCCAGGGATCGATACTTAATTATCTTCATGTCCTGGCTGATGGGACAAAGGGCGCCCTTAGCGAGCTGGCAGGTGACACAAAGCTGGGAGGAGGGGTTGTCACACCCTTCCCCTCTACTCAGCACTTTTGAGGCTGTTCCTCGAGTGCTGGGTCCAGTTCCGGGCTCCCCAGGGTTAGAGACCTATGGACATGCTGGAGGGAGTCCAGCAAAGGGCCACAGAGATGATGAAGAGACAGGAGCATCTCTCCAGGGAGGAGATGCTGGTACAGTTCAGGCTGGAGAAGGCTCAGGGGATTCTTACCAACGTGTGTGGAGCAAAGCAGATGCAGCCCAACTCTCCTCAGTGGTAGCCACTGACAGGACAAGAGGCAATGAGAAATTCTATTTAAACACCAGATAAAACTTTATTGCACTTTGAAACAGGCTGTCCAGAGAGGCTGTGGGGTCTCACAGCCCACCTGGAGATGGTCCTGGGCAGCCTCCCCACAGACTGGGCTGGATGAATTCAAGCCTCAGCTCCTCACCAGCCCTGTGGGTGTGGGGAGGGCAGGCAGAGTGTTTGGGGTGGCACAGAGCCCTCAGTGCAGCCACCCCTGAGCTCTGGGACAGCAGCTCAGTAGTCTCTGGCAAACACCCAGCACACATGGCACGAGAGCACTTCTGTGCTGCCTGTTGGGGTTTTTTCCAGAGCTGCATAATCTTACACAAACATTATCTTTCCCTAAACAGCTTCACTGGGAAACTCCCCCTGGAGTCCAGAGAGACCGTTCTCCTCTTTGTGGCCAGGCCACTTGGCACATTTTAGTTTCCTTTTGTTTTGAATAAAGCAAAAATGAGTGCTGAGTCACTTGGCATTGTGAACCATATTCCATTCTGCCTTACTTTTTTCTGTTCCATCTAATTCCTTTCAGCTATTTTCACTTTCATGTCATCCTTTTTCATCATGTTGGAATTTCCATTTCGGCTTCTCCCAGCTGCCTCCAGGACTCCTTTTTAAAAGGGGGCTGAATCCAGCTGCTGCACACTGAGCTGCATCTTCCGGAGCTTCTGGTCCTGCTCCGACAGCCCTCGCCTGACGGAAAGATGAAGGTCTCTGCAGCTGGATTGGCTCTTCTCCTCATTTCAGCCTCCTTCTCCCAGACTTTCTCTGGTCCGGGTGAGTCCTGCTTTTTCATTTGTGAAGGGAGAACAGATCTGGGCCTTCAGTGTTATTTCTCCATTGAGCTCCCATGGCAGATAACTGGGAATTTATCAGCATTTGTGCCACTCTCCACTCTGTCCAGAGATCAGCTGCATGTAGGAACCCTGGAATTAGAAAATCATCCATCCATCCATCCATCCATCCATCCATCCACCCTGGGCTCAGAGCACTTATTCCTGGTTAGAGTTGAAGGATTTCAGCCTCTGCCCTGGGGCTGGAGGAGTTGGGGAAGTGAAGCTCTGAGCAATGGCAGGTTGAGAATCTCCCACAGTACCTTGATACTGCTCGTGGCATTGGACCAGATGATCCCCCCATGTCCATTTCAACCTTAATTATTCTCTAATTCCTCACTACCTTCCCTGACAGCACAGCTCCCGCTGCTCACATTGTCTTCCTTTGCCTCTTCTAGCTGGATCTGACCTCCCAATCTGCTGTGTCAAATATACACAGCACAGGCTCCCATGGAAGCGCATCCAGCGTCATTACATCACCAGCAGCAGTTGTCCCCTGACAGCTGTCGTGTGAGTGCCAGCACGGGGGACAGGGTGGGGACAGCCGCTGGGGGGGCGGTGGGGGGCTGACCAGCTCTGCACAGCAAGGGGGGCTGCAGGAACACAGCAGGGAGAGGGGAATACCAAGGAGAAAAGGCTCACACAGGGATTGCTGGGGATACCCAGGGGTGCTCTTGCAGGAGTGGAGGAGGCTGTGTGGGACAAGGGATGGGAGTGGGGAGCATAGGGGTAAACCTCTTGTGATGCTCAAATCTGGGACCCAGGCTCTCCTGGGAAGCAGGTGTGAGCAGAGATCTAACATGTCCCATCCCTGTTCCACAGGTTTGTCACAAAGGCAGGCCACCAGGTCTGTGCCGATCCCGAAAATGCCTGGGTCCAAAGACACCTGCAAATCTTGGAGAAGAACTGAGCCAAGCAGCAGAGCATGTGTGTAGCTGCTGTCATGGACAAGTCATGTTATCCTGAGCTCCAGCCATGGAGCAGGACCCTGGGACAACAGGAGCTGCAGGAGCATCTGCAGGTGTCCCCAAGGGAGTGCTGGAAGGACACCTTGTGTTCGGAACTGCCGCTTATCCTTGGCTTGCACGGACCAGGCTGCAGCCTCCTCCCTCTGCCCTGACCCCAGGCCCATGGGACTGCGCCTCGGCTGCTGTATTATTTGAAGTTATTTAAGAAATTATCATATGGGGCAGTCAGTCCTTTTTTCCCTGTGGATAATGATATTATTTATAGGGGGGTGACAGGGAGGGTTATTTATAGGAGGGTGACCCAATGTTGGATGACGGGGGACCCTGGTTTATACACATGAACTCATGATTCTGAGAATAAAGAATTTGGAGAAAACCTTTGCTTTTTCCCTCTTATGTGCCTTCGTGTGGTGTTCACCAGCTCACACACAGAACATCCCTCTGAGCCATCTGAGCCTCTGTAGGACACATGAAGATGGAAAATGGTTTGAGGCAAACCCATAAAGTTTCCACACTGCAGACTCAGGAACATCCTCCAAAACCTCATTCCCCCACTGCACACACCCCCACTCCCCACATCCTCTACCGAATTAGATGTGTTCGTATCCACATGTGGGACTTTTACACACATGAATCTGCTCTCCACACTCCCCAGGCACATCCCACACACTTGCTGCTCCCAGCCCCACACACCCCACCTCAGACTGGTCCATGGGTGTGCAGTAAGTCATGCTGAGACCAGCAGTGCTGCTTGGAGAGGGACAGGGGACCCATCTTTCATTCTGACCCTCCCAATGGGGTTTGTTCCTCACTTTCCCACCTGTAAAACAAAGAGGAATGTCCAGCTCTTGCTGCAGGGGTAAAACAAGCAGCAGAAAACCTGCTGCAGTTGTTCTCAGGATGCAGCTTTCCATGGGAACACAAATGGGAAGGAGCAGGTCCCAAGGGTAAAAGCACAGTGCTGGGCACAGCTTGTCCATGGAGGTCTTGCTCAGGGCTCCTTGACATCTGCACTCTGGGAAGAAATCCCAGAAGGATTTTGGTTGTAAAGGACTTAAAGCCCATCTCATTCCATCCCTGCCATGGGCAGGGACACCTTCTGCTGGACCAGTGTGCTCTAAGTCCCATCCAACCTGGCCTGGAACACTTGCAGGGCTGGGGCAGCCACAGCTTCTCTGGGCACCCTGTGCCAGGGCCTCCCCACCCTCACAGAGAAGAATTTCTTCCCAATGTCCATTCTAAATTGACCTCCTTCAGTGTAATACCATTCCCCTTTGTCCTACAGCAACAGGCCCTGCTAAAAGTTTTGTCAGCATTTTTCTTACAGACCACCTTCAAGTGCCCTCACAGCGTAGTCCAGAGCTGTCCTGGCCTTGCCCACATCCCATTCTTCTTTCTAAAGCAAAAAAAAGCTTTCTCTTAGTGTTTATTTTTTTCCTGCTGCAGCTATAGGTCAGATTTGGCAACTCTGAGGCTGGGAAAGCACCTCTGTGTTGTCTTGTGATTTCTCTCTAGTCTTGTGTTTTCCAGGCAGGAAAGCTGGCTGGAGGCAAGAGGGTCATGGACACCCAAGGAGCAGCATCCCAGCAAAGGGCAGCCCAGCCCAGCATCATTCTGTGTTCCAGGAAATGGTGCTGGTGCTGGGGAAATATGTGGAGAGATAAAAGTCTGCAGGGGGTGTATCCTGAGTGGGGCTACCTCACTGCACTGTGAAACCCTGGAGCACAGTGGCCAGTGGATGGACAGGAGCGGATGAAGAGCCTGGGAACGGGGTGCTGGGTGTCTCCCATACCCGTGAGGACATCCCAACCCCGTGTTTGGTGCTGCAGAGGAACTGCAGGAGCCCCAAATTGTCCCTGGTCTGGGACCCTGGGTGCTGAGAGGGGATGGAGGATGGATGTTTTGGAGAAAGGGAAGTTGAGGGGAGTACTGGGGTTTATCCCATGCCCAGGATTCAGGGACAGGCTGGAGAGGCTGGATCATCCAGTGCTGCAGCTGCCTCCCCTCCAGGCAGTCCCTGGCTGTGTGCCCAGGCACTTGTGGGAATTTCCCTCTCAAGCCTTTCTGGTTTCGGTTTCCAGTTGCTGAACTTAGGGAATGTTTCCTTCACTGCCTGCAGTGGCAGAAAGCATCAGGAGATCAGAAGACCTTCATGGTTCCATGGGCAAAACACTGGATAGCCTGCTTTTCTCTGGCCTTTTTGAGAGCATGAACCCTGTGGCTGTTCCCTCTGTCCCAGCTTCACTTGAAGAAGCCCTGGGAAGACAGAGGAGCCATGGCTACCCTCAGTCCCAATGTCCACATTGTCTCCCTGCTGGTCCCTGCTCCAATCCCATCATGAACATCCTGGCACAGCCTCTCACTGCCACTCCTGGAGAACTGATGGTTTGAACTTGGCCTCACACCTCAGCCACTTCAATTTCTCTCTTTTCAATCTGCACTGGCCACTTCATCCAAGAATCCTTTCTCCTAAACCCACCCATTTACACATCCCATCACTGGTGCTACCCTGTGGAAAGTGGGGGCTGGATGGATCAGTGCTACACAAACATGGTCTGTGTGATGGGAACTTGAAGGTCTCTCTGCTTGAGCCTTGTTCCTCTCCTTGTTGCTGCTTTTCTTTCTCAATCCTGCTCTGCTCCAGGTAAGTCCACCCACCCAGAACCACAGAATCACTAAGGCTGGAAAAGACCTCTAGGATGGTTGCCCCAGCCACTACCCCAGCTCTGCCAGGGCCACCACTGACCGACATCCCTATGTGCCACTTAAATGCCTTCAGGGATGGGGAAGGTGATGCCCTGGGCAGAGGTGATGATAAGGGGAGGTCAGGAGACAACATGAACATCTGCAGACCACCGTGGCACCAACGGGGCTTGGGGGTGTTTTACAGGATTTTATCTCACACTGGTTTTCTTGGCCCTGATTATTGGAGGTCATTTGTTGCTGGACATGAGGGGGGCCTGAAGAAATTGCTCCCAGGGGTGATGGAGTGGAAAATGCTGGAAAATGTCCTTGGAAGTGAAGACTTGACCTGCCTAGCTGCCAGGTGAGGATACTCTTGTCCAAGGGGTGATACAAAAGCTTCTGAACTTTTGCTTCAGCCGGCTCTGATGGATACAGCCCGAATTGCTCCCATCCCCTGTAGAGCTTCAGCACAGGGAGGTGGGACCAGCAGTTTCGTTTTCTACCCACAAAGTAATCAGCCAGTTTTGAATGTCAACCGCAGGCTGATAAAGTGCTTTTGTTGGTTTTACTTTGTGCTTTATTAAACAAAATTCTTGTTTCCTTCCCCAGGAAAATTCAGAACAGCAGTGAATTGGTGCCTGTCTTGCAATAAACACTAACTGAGCATCCCAAGGGCTAAGCCTGTCTCAGGCTGCATTCCCAGAGCAGTCTGTGCCAGTGATGTGGTCCCAGCCACCCCCCTTCCATCTCACCATAGGGACACCCCTGAATCCCCACCCTGAGATTTCCAGGCATTCCTTTGCCAGATCTGAGGTGGCAAAGCCCCACCAGCTCCCAGCCTATGATATGATGGGGGGAAAGGGCTGGGAGGAAGTTCTGGCTCTGCATCAGCATGGGGGCTGGGAGGTGCTAGCAGGTGCTGAGGCTGCTGCTGCTGAGGTGCTGGGATCAGGGAGGCCAAGCAGAAGGGAAGGCTTTCAGAGCTAAGGAGGCTGGGGCATTTCCAGCTGAGAAGTTGGGGTTTTTCCCCTATGTCTCCCAAAATAGTTGTAGTGGGGTTCCTGTTTTCCAAACAGGAGGGAAACGACACAGATGACACAGAGGGAAAACAACTTTATTCTTTGGCACCAGCACAAAACAGTGGTTTGAGAATAAGCCTGAACGCTGCGGTTCCACAACGAGCATCCTGTAAGAAACCAGGGTACCACTTCCTTCTCTGGGCGCAGATGTTACTCACAGCATCTGCTGCACCGCTACAAAATTCAGCAGGCAAAACTCAGCCTGGGCTTACAGGACAGCACTCAGACCTAATTCCAACCTAGCTCTGGGATGAAATCCCCCTCCCATTCTAGTAGTGGAGGCACAAGGTGGAGCTCAGTTTAGCCACATCACACAGCAGGGCCTAAGATGGGTCTGCAAGGCCAGGAGGTCTTCAGCCTCACGGCTGCCCTAAGTGTGGCTGAATTATTGCATATAAATGACACCTTTGCAAGACAAAACGGACTTCAGGGGTCCCAAGGTGGCTCAGCAGGTCCTGGTGCGTGGCAGTAGCATTTCTAGGTCTGTGCCAAGCTCTGACGGATGGTCTGACAGGACTTCTCAGCTTCCAGTGCTCACTGCAGCTCCAAGCTGTTCACATATTCCTTCACCCACCTGGCATCAGGGTCAGCACAGACCTCCCGCTTCTTCCTGGTCACAAACCTGGCAAGTCAGAGGTTCAGGGGTTACAGTCCCAAAGGGGAAAAGGGACATGAGGGACTTGGGTCATGTCATTGGATCATCTCCCACAAACCCACAAGCATCCGGGAGCTGCAGATCCTGCAAAAACCCAGGGGGAGATCAGGGCCCCTTGGGAGAACCTGTCACGCTCAGATATTCATCTCCTTGTCCAATGCAGAGGTGAGCCTGGATGCAGCGTGGAATGTTGTGTGGATTGGGCTCATCAGCTCTGGAAGGTCCTGCTGGCTCCTGACCTCCTTCCCATGCCTTATTCCCAGCACCAGGACAGTCCAAGGAGACCAAGGACCACTTATTTCTCAGCTGAGGAGGGTGAGGGCTCACACGCTGCACAGGGACCTGGGTGGCTGCTCCCTTCCCCCGGGGATGATAGCTCACAGCACCCTGCTCCTGACCCTGTTGAATGTGAAGCCAGGAGCCCTAAGGCTGGCAAAGCCTCCCCTCACAGCCCAAAGCCGGTACTTACACAACTGCTGGCTGGGAGCACTTGCTGCTGGTGTAGAAATACTCCTGCACATGACTCTGGGGCAGCTTTCGTGAGGTGTAGCTGAAGCAGCACGGAGTTGTGTCAGATCCCACTGGAAGAGATCAGGAGATCCAGCCTGAGATCATCACTCAATAACTTGCACATTCCTGGCTGAGAGCACAGGCAACCACCCCTTAATCAGCTGGAAAGCCCCTTCTCCTCCTGTTTTCCCTGAAAATCAGCAAGAAATTGCTGTGAACACTAAAGCTTGATAAACAACATTGCTAGGATTGCTTGTTAAAAGTTTTACACTTGCATCCCAGGGTAGAAATCCCTTTGGTTACCCTGGGTCCACTCCTAAAGGCCAGAAACAAAATCAGGGGAAAGGAAACCTGAAAACCTTGATACCAGTAAAATTCATCCCTAAGATGAAAGGATGTTAGAAAGAAAGACCAGTCCAAATAAATCAGGAGAAGTCATTCAAGCAGGTTTCCAACCTTTGCAGCTGACTTTTGCCAGTTCTGCTCCAAATTACAGGCAGTCAGAGCAAAAGCCCACCCCAGGAGAGCAGAGGGATGCTATACTCACATGGAGCAGGAAAGGCCTGAGAAAAGAGGGCAGCAACCAGGATGACAGAGAGGCAGAGTGTGGAGGTGTTCATCCTGGACAGGAATAAGCTGCAAGAGCAGAAGCAGGACCAGAGCAGGTTCCTCCTGTGCCTTTTGCGAGGTGCTGGCTCAGTCCTTGCTTTTTATAGGGACAGGGGCCAGTCAGTCAGATTAGAAGGCAAGTGTGGAATTTCCAAAAAATAATAGAGCTGATGTCATGGCACCTTTGCCTCACAAATACTGGAAAAAAAAGAGGAAACAGCTGGTTGAGGAAGCAACAGAATAGTGTTTGTGTGAAGGGAGGTAAGCGTGAGCAAATCAGCCCCCACTGACCAAGACAGGATACGAAACCACCCTTGAGCAGCAGCTTCACATTTGCATCATCCGAAACAACTCTGCTTACCAAACTCACCTCAGCATCCTCCCCAAAGCACCAGGAGGACCCAGCTTGGTCTCCTCTTCAAGGAACCCAGTTTGGGGGTCAAGGGTGCTCAGACCCTCAAATGGAAGGTGCATGTCCAGCCATGGGGTCCCTTCTCCAGTTGTGGGTCTGGGAAATGTCCAGGGTGGATACAGGGGGTCAGTGAGGGCAGGCAGCAGGAACACTCAGTCTGCAGGCTGCCTGTAGATCCAGGCTGGCAGCCTTGGCACCGTCAAGCACAAAATTCTCAGTGCTGTGCTTCCTGTGTGGGGCTTGTGCCCCCAAAGCCCTCCCAACACCCCCCAGTAATGGCAGGGCTTGACTGGGAATCCTGCTTGGATGGGCTGACTCTACAAAGAGCATCTTCTCCAAGTGCCAGGGGGTTTGGTACAAGGTGGGATGCAGAGGGCAGAGCAGGAGGTTCCCCAGCCCAGGGAGTGGAGAGGGACCAAGAGACCCCAGTCCCTGGCACTTGCCCACAGTCAGGGGATCATGGTATGGTCTGCCCAGAGGCCCCGGCACTGCCCTTGCCATGGCACGATGGGTTCTCCAGGATGTCCCAGGGAGCATTTCCCCTTTTTCCACCTCTCTCTTCTTTGTGACAGGGCCCCATTTTGCCAGCTCGCAGCCTGTGGTTCCTCTGGGTGTTTTTCAGCCCAGCTGCTGATCACGAGGAACCACAAGCTCATGTTCCTGGGATTTCCTCACTGACCCTCGGCCCCAGTGTTGCAGCAGGGCTGCAGACAAGGGCTGTTCTGCTGCCCCTCTCCTTCTCCCCCACTGATCTCATGGGTCTGTGGGGCACTCAGAGCCTCCCCAGTGTCCCTTCACCATGATGTCCCCATGGGTGGGCACCAGTGCTGCAGGAGGGTCTCCAGGGCTGTGCCAGGGACCCTGCTGGGGTGGGCAGGAGCCCATGGCTTTTCCAACTCATCCTCCCAGGAGCAATACAGGTGGTTTCCTGAGGACCCTGAGGACTCTTCATGAGCAGGAGCTGGAGCTGAACCGAGTGCCTGACATCATGGGGTTGTCACAGACACATGGTGGTGGCATTTTGGGGCAGCACAGCAACGTGCTGCGGGTACTCAGGCTTTGCAAGGGACAAAACCTCAGCTGGAATTTGCCAAGGGACATCCCCCTGTCAGAGGTGGGGAGCTGGATTATTTATTGCTACTGCCATGTTGCAGTCAAGAATTGTGATTAGACTGTTGGTCTGGCTAATTGATGTGTGGGGGCACTGCTGATGCCCCAGACCCACGCAGGTGCAAAGGAAGGCAGTGGGTCTCACCTTCACCTCCTCAGCACAACAATAATTGCATTTTGTGCTGAGCCTCATCCCCACTGCCCCAAGGCTGATCCTGGGGCTGGGATTTCTCTTTCCAAGGAGCAGTGCCTGTAGAAAAAGTCTGGTTTTTATGCCCTCCACCTGCCCTGCCACATGGCCTGACAAAGGGCTCCGAAAGGCAGCTCCTGTGCCGTGACACCTCCCAGTTGCACGTGGTGGGTGGCAGCCACTCACCTTCCATCAGAGACAGAGACTGTCCTGCCCTGGGACATGCGAATGAACCTGTTTGGTGTTCCCAGACCTGCTGGCAGACGAAGGAACTGTTACTGCCTGTGACATAATAGGTGACAGGGCCAGATCGAGATCTAAGAAACCACAGAAAGGTACTGATGCTCCCCCAACCGCAAGGCAGCTGGAGCTCACACTCTGTCACAGCTGGTAAAGGCAACTGAAACCGTGACATCTGATTTTTGCTCTGACAGTGCAGGGTGACTCTGCCTCAGCCCTGCACAGCCTCTCCCTTCCCTGCTCCTGACATGCCCAAGGGCTGGCACAATCCTGTAGCATCATCACACAGCCCAGCCTTGCCCCTCACGGGCAGGCTTTGCTCTGTGCAGGGTTTTTTGAAGGTGCATTCTGCAGCCCTGGCCCTCACAGCAGAGATGCCAGAGGGTTGGAAATATGCCAGGTCATTTGTCGTGGCTCCATCCTTCCTCCAGGCCTACTCTGCATTCCCCAAAGCTGCCTCCCTTTGCCTTCTCCTTCTTGCAGCGCAGCTCCCCAAGGAAACGTGTTAGCAAAGGTGGCATCTGGGATCCACCAGGCACTGCAGAGATACCTGGGATGAGATCGTGGCACCACAGGGATGGGGGGCGGGATGCCCGAAGTCCCACTGGGACCCCAGACCAGGTCATGGAATGGCAGCAGGGGGGAACTGTGGTGGGGTTTGGCCTCAGATGGAGACGGGAGCCGCACTGGCCATTTTTTGGGAGCTGCATGGGACAAGGCAAGGCACACGGAGGTTTCCCCAGTCTGTGTGCATCGATCCCTGAAAACCAGAGAGGTTTTTTCTCTCTGTCCATTTACTTCCCCTCCCAACCACACGCGAGCATCCAAGGGATCACCAGGCCCTCTGCTGTCCTCCACGGGAAGCGTTCCTGGAGCCCTTCCACTCACCTCCACCTCAGCCGCGGTTCACCCATCTGCTGAGGGGCCCTGGGGACACGCCCGTGCTCCCCTCTCGGGGTCTCCTCCCTGCACACAGCTCAGGAGGTCCGTCCTCTGTGTCAGCGCTCCTTCGCCTGGGATCTGAGCCCTGCCGTGCTGGGAGCTGCAGGCACAGGTGACACTTTTACTGCCCCCTTGAGCCCTGGGCTCTCCCTTGTGCTTTTTGTCCTGGGCAGGGATCCGGGGCTCTGCAATGCCCTGTCTTGCTGCCCATGCTGGCAGCAAATCCCTGGGGAGTGAGGGGGAAGTTGGGGGGTATTTCCAGCTGCTCTCCATCTCCCTGTTCATCAGGAAGCCGCTTTTTGTTCCCCTTCTGTGGGGCAAAGGAAGACAGAAGTCTCTACTCCCCCTACAGACTCTCTGCAAACAAGAATCACCTACCTGCTCTCACAGCTTCAGATTAGGTTCTAAAAGATGGCCCCAACCAGCTGTTTCCTCATAGAAAAACAAGATGGCAAGGTAAAACTATCAGGAATGGGGGCTCCAGACACACTCCCTGCCCAGCACTGGGGCTCACACCCATTTCCCTCGCCCAGGAAAGGCTCTGCTGATAGTCAGCCGGTACCTGCACTTTTGTTCTTCTCCCCAGGTGACTCTGGGGAAGCTCTGACTGTGCCCTGGGGGTCAGTATTGTTGTGTCCATGACACTGTGCCCAGTGTGGTGTGTGGCACACGAGCCTGGCAATGTCCAGCAGCCCCAAGGGGGCCATGATCCAGCAGCAGCAGGAAAACCTCCCTGGTGAACCCCCAGAGGATGCTACACCTTCTCCTGGACCATTTGCCGTCACTGCCTTCCCCAAACCTGCCTTCAGTAGTGGTCAGAGTCACAGCATAACCATGTCCTGCTTCCCTGGCCTGCAGACGTGGGGTCCTCTTGCACAGAGGGGCCTCCCAATGCCACAGGCATCGCTGCCAATTCCCCCAGAAAGGCTGTGACATCTATCCCCTCTGGTCCTCTCCTTGAACCGTGGGGAGCAAGTGTCCCTGTCCCTTTAGGGCTTGGTTGATGCCAGCAGCAGGTCATCCTGGTGGTGGCCACTCTACACTGGTGGTCACCACTCCTCCCTGGTGGTCACTACTCATCCCTGGTGGTCTAGTGGTCAGGATTCGGCACTCTCACTGCCGCGGTCTGGGTTCGATTCCCAGCCAGGGAAGGGACTCCTGCAGCCACCACAGGTCCCAATCTTTTCCTGGGTGGCTGTGCTGTCCTGGAGCAGCTCCTGGGGTTCAGTTCAGGGTTCAGAAGCTCCCAGTGTATGGGACTGGGTCAGGGCAGGATGAATTTTGGGGGATGGCAGCAGCTTCCTGTCCTCCCACTGCCATCAGGCTGCACCTGCCAGTGGGGTGATACCCCTGTGGTGGGGTGTAGGAGCAGGGCGTGACAGGGATGTAGGGAGCTCACGAGGCAGTGCCCCGATACCTCCCTGGGGAGGGGTTTTACACTGATGCAACACTGGGGGCTGTGATGGTTTATGTCCCCTTCCAATGCCATGGCCAGGGTCAGGCCCCATTTCTCCTGAATGCTTTATTGTGCCAGTCGGGAGTTGTTGGAAGGAAGGGAATTGGCATGATAAAAAACATTACCCCACCTCCACAGGATCTGCTTCTTATCAGCCTTTGCCCTTACCTCTTGAACACACTCAAGACATTAATCTCTGACTATCAGGGACATAATAAATCACAGGGCCCAAGCAGCTTGTTCAAACAAAGCTCAGTCTATCACTGCAGAGTGACACAGCTGCAGGGAGCAGGGTGACACAGCTGTAGGGAGCAGGATGACACGGATTTTGGGAGCAGGGTGACATGGCTGCAGTGAGCAGGGTGACACAGCTGTAGGGAGCAGGGTGACACAGCTGCAAGGGAGCAGGGTGACACGCCTTATGGGAACAGGGTGACACAGCTGCAGGGAGCAGGGTGACACAGCTGCAGTGAGCAGGGTGACACAGCTGCAGGGAGCAGGGTGACACAGCTGCAGGGAGCAGGGTGACACAACTGCAATGAGCAGGGTGACATGGCTTTTGGGAACAGGGTGATGGGCTGCAGGGAGCAGGGTGACACATTTATAGAAAGCAGGGTGACACAGTTCTAGGGAGCAGTGTGACACTTCTGTAAGGGAGCAGGATGACAGGAGGTAGAAAGCAGGGTGACACATCTGTAGGGAGCAGGGTGACACAGCTGTAGGGAACAGGGTGACACAGCTGTAGGGAGCAGTGTCACACAGCTGTAGGGAGCAGTGTCACACAGCTGTAGGGAACAGGGTGACACAGCTGTAGGGAGCAGTGTGACACAGCTGTATGGGGGGGGGGGGGGGGGAACATGCTATTGCAGGATTTCTTCCTGTGGTAAGAAGAGGTGCAGGGTTGCGCCCCTGAACACCCTCCTGACCATCTCCTAAAGGTAAAGAGTCCCTGGAGACCAGGGCCAGGACAGGAACACAGGGGTCCCTTGAGGGGGTGTGACTGCCCTGTGTCCGTCTGTCCCTCCTGGGGCCAGGGAGACAGGGACTGACAGTAAAACTCCCGCTGTGAGCAGGACTTGAACCTGCGCAGGGAAACCCCATTGGATTTCAAGTCCAACGCCTTCACCACTCGGCCATCACAGCAGCTTGTCTGGCCTGTCTCCGCAGGAGCCCCTGGCTGTAACCCTGCCCAGGGACACAGCAGGACCTGGTCCCACCCTGGAGGTGGATTCTGCCGTCCCTGCTGCACGTCCAGCTTGGGGACTGCTGCTCCTGCTGCCACCTGCCCTGCACAGAGCATCCCAGGAGTGCAGGGAACCAGAACTGGACACTGGCCACAACGTCAGTGGTGATGACATGGGGGATGGACATGGTGGGAGATCTGTGTCCTGTCTCCTCTTCTTGTATCCAACAGGAAACTTGTCCCAGGACAACTGTCCCCAGTCTCCTTTTCTGGCCTGGGGACATCCCAGCCTTCTCCATCCCCTCTTCCTACAATATCCCTATTTTTGCCTCTGTGACAGCATGTCCAGACACGGCTTTCAGAGGCAGCCTGAGCCATGGATCTGGCAGGTTCTGTCCTGCAGCTGGGAGAAGATGTTTCAGGCTTGTGTGGTTCTCACCAGGTTGCTGCCTGCATTTGGGCTTTTGGAGCAGGGGATTTGGAGAAAGGATGAAAAGGTGGCTGTTAAGAGGAAATCCTTGCTGAGCAAGGTCTGGTAGTGACTTGGCCTCTCCTTTGGAGCATAAATCCAATTTGGAGGGCACTCCTAGAAGCACTATCCTTGGAGCTGGCTTTGGGACTCATCCGGAGACATCCAAAGCCCTCCCTGGGTTCCTGGAATTGTGTCCAAGAGCTGTGCAAGTGCTTCTCTATGTTGCTGGCACTCCATGCCCCTCCCATGGGGATCTATTAGCAGAGACGTGCACATTACCAGACCCCAAAATGGGGTCTGGAGTGGTCCACCATGATATCAAAAGGATGGGAGGGTCTAGACCCCAATGGAGGGACCTGGAGAGAATCAGAGTGGGAGCAGAGTGTCCTGGAGAGGAGGGGCACCATAACAGAGGAGGTTGGAGGAGACCAGACCTGAAAAGAGAGGTCTGAGGGGGTTAAGGAGGTTGAAAGGTGTGGTCTGGAGAGCTCCAACAGCAGGGTCTGGAGGAGACTGGAGGACACCATATCCCCCAACTGTTTTTGCAACCCAGCTGGACTCACACTTTCATTGCACTGGTCGAAATTGCCCCAATATTCCTCTGAATCTTTCATCTTGTTGACTTTTTTCCTTATCTAATCTTGTGTCGTTGGCAGTGAACACCTATTTTCATCCACAATTCTTGTCATATTTACAGACAAAACAGTCTTGCCTGATAAAAAGAACGGGATGTGTTTACAAAAAAGTCTGAGTTCAACAGAGAGCTGACAGCTCTTCTCTTGTAACAAATGGCACTTTACAGTGTTACGCAATAGGGGAAACCACAAGGTGTGTCATGAGGCAGAGGTTCTAAATCAAGGAAATGTTCAGACTCTCGTTTTCACCCTTTGATCTTCCAAGTTTCAGTGATCTTCCAAAACAGTGACAGCCCTGCCCGAGCACCGGCTTTGCTGGACCCAGCACACAGCGCTCACCATTCCTGAGGAGAGGGAATGGTCTCAAGTTGTGCCAGGGGAGGTTTAAGTTGGATATTAGGAAAAATTCCTGCACTGAAAGGGTGGTCAGGCACGAGAACAAGTTGCCCAGGGCAGTGGTGGAATCACCATCCCCGGAATTGCTCAAAAAACCCTGGAGATGTGGCACTTGAGGACATGGGTTAGTGGTGGCCTTGGCAGTACTGGGGGAATAGTTGGATTCAATTGTCTGAAAGGGCTTTTCCAACCGAAATGATTTGGTGATTCCTTGATTCACTGTTCCCTCCCATCACTTGCTGCAGTGTTAAAGACACTGCTCTCACCATAAACCAGCATGTCACTGGTTGCAATGTGAGGGCATTGGATGATCCAGAGGGGCCTTGGAACACCAGGGAACCCCTGCAAGCTCTGTCCATACAGACATTCCTTCACAGGGTTAAGCATTGCATCAAGCCACAAAATCTGTGATCCTTTCTTGCTTCTATTCACATATTCAGCCTCTTAAGAATTTAAGCTGCAGTCCTGGAGGAAGCATCCGTGGCAGTGGATGGCTCCCATATCTCCCAGCTGTGGGACACAATGAAAACTGCAGTGGGATCTAAAGCTTCTTCCACTCTCTTTGCTTAAATAAATCTCTGGAGTATTTGAAGCCGTGTGTTCTTGCAGTGACTTCCAGGGGCCTGCCAACTTGTGCTGTGTCCCATATTTCCAGATAAGATGGGAACTGATTCCAGAGCAGGAAGATACAAGGAAAATGGAGAAGCCATCCTCCTGTGTTCTGCCTTCTAGTCCTGCCAGCCCCATCTCCAGAGAAGCCATCTCCCACTTTCCAGCCTGAGCATGGGTTCACAGTCTGAAAGAGAAGTGGAAGGGGTGGAAGAAAGGTTTACTAAAAGATGGGGCAGGAAGAAGTTTGTTGAGTCTTTAGAGGAGGGCTTCCAAAAGAGGTGATAATGTCACTCCTGGGCATCACACAGCTGGAAACACCCCTGAACACCTCAGTGATGCTGTGGTGCCACCTCCTGAGCATCCCTTGCTGTTGCTGTCACTTATCCATGAAGGGTTAAAGTTCTCTTTTAGTGTGGCAGCCTTTCTGTTTTTAAAGCTGGACAATCTGGTTTTGTTAAATGTCACCCTTGTGCTCCTGGGAAGTTTTCGTCCTCTACTTGCCCTACAATTTCTGTGCTGTAACTTATCACTTCTCACTTTTATCTGTTTCATTCTGCTCACTCCATCCCTTTATAAGCTCTGCCTTTCATCTATTGGAGCAGAAGATGCACTGGAGACAGTTCTGTAAACCTGTGCCCTGGACAAGGACAGCTTGGCTTGTACAGGCTATTGGCTCTCAATTTGTAAATAAATCCACAGTTTGAAATATAGGAAAAATACACCATTGGCAGGTGAAGAGGAAACTTTGTACATTTGAAGTTGTACCTAAGTTAAGTCCTTAATCATTATTAAACTTGAGGCATCATGGTTCACACCTGGGATTTAAATGTGTCTCTGTCATCCAAGGCCAGGTTAAATGGGGCTTGGAGCAATCTGGTCTAGTGGAAAGTGTCCCTGCCCACGGGATGGGGTGGAATGAAATGAGCTTTACAGTCCCTTCCAAACCAAACCAGTCTGGGATTCTGTGATTCTATGATTTCTATGGAAACAAAGCTGAAAGAGCTTGCAGGAATATCAGAGGTGTCAAATGAGGAAGAGGAGGATGCTGCCTTTTGCCATTAGGGTGGTAAATAGGAATGCAATAATGAGCTCTTTCTTTTGTTTGTGTTGTTGGAGTTTAATGACCTTGTTCCTATGCCTACTGCTTAGTCACATTTATAGCAAACACCATCAGTGTTTTACACAGCTCTGGGTTTATACTGGGATTTACTGGTGAAGATCTGCAGCCTGAACAGGACTGAGAAGTAATGTTAACAATACCAAGAACCTGAGAGAAAAGAAATCTGCATCTTCTCAAGATAGGGGAGATCTGTTGCTTGGTCAGATAACTCATGGATAATTATTGCCCCGGTTGCCTGGAAGCCTTGTACATCGCTGAGTGTACATCGGCCTTGGTGAGCAGGATACCCTGGGCTCTCTGGAGGCTCCAAAGATTGCACTGGAACACCACAAATCCCAGCTGGAGGTGACATGGTACTGCTTGCCTGACATGTGAAAGCCTTGGGAACAGCACTTACACCCCAGTAACAGACAGGACATGTAAAGTGAAGGCAACCTTTGCCTCGCAGGGGACTGGAGCCATGGGAGCAGTGTGGGGCCACCTGCCCACAAGGACGTGTGTCCTCGAGGGTGAACAGAGTCCCTGTCCAAGGGCAGTGGGGGTCACCAGCCTGCCAGTGAGGTATAAAGGACAATTCCTTGTCTGACCGTCCAGGAGCCACCCTGCCAGTCCCACTGGCACCGCCTGAGCTGGGACTGAGGTCCCTTCTCAGCCATGGCTCCAGTGACCCCACTTGAGTGCTCACACCCCTCACATTTGCCCAGTCAGACCAGGTTTCCTCACTAGCTCGACCCCAGGTTTCCCACAGGAGAGTCACAGATGTCTGGATGCTCAAAATATTTTCATCTTGGTGTAACAACAGAATAACAGCTCGAGTTGGTGCCTCTGAGCGCGGATCCAAACAAAGGAAACCCTGGGCTGTTATACCCCTGCAGTCCAAGCACAGGAAAGTCTGGAGCCATCGGCTCCTGCCATGTCTCGGAGTGCCCCTCACCTGGCTGTGAGGGGTCCCGTTTCCCCTCTGCTGGGAAGGGGCCCCAGCTCAGGTGGTGCTGCTGGGACTGCCAGGGTGGCTCCTGCCTGGTCAGACAGGGAAGTTTCCTTAAGAGTCACTAATGGCAAAGATACTTGTCACAAACACAAAAAAAGTAGCAAAGTCACCCAGCAGGCACCTGGACTTCTGCCCACACACGTTTTGCAAGGAAAGCTGGATAGATAAGGTGGAGCACCTGGCAGGGTGGTCAGAGTCCCTTTGGTGCTGGGGGCCACCTTCTGCTTTGGCTTCAAACTTCTCTTTAGGGGAGAAATATTGACTTTGCATTTTCAGTTTCTGAAAACCTGGCCTTCGTGCATCTTTCTTTTTCTTTCCTTTTTTTCCCCCCACAGATTTAAAATGGCATCTTTTTAGTAGCAGTTTCCTTTATCATACATGCTTTTCTTTTATTTATTTTGGTTTAATAAGAGCTGTGAAAATATTTAAACAGTAGGAAGGATTGACTCCATAATCCTGGGAGGTTTACAAGGCTGATTGATGGCAAGAAAAATCAGCATTGTCTTTTGTTATCAGCGTCACCAATGTTCAAAGGATTAAATTATTTCTACTACCTTCCCATTAGTCCACTGAAGTACTGTCCTTTTCCCTCTTGCATATCATGGAATCATAGAAGGATTTGGGTTGGAAGGGACCCTGAAGTTCATCCCATCCCACCCCTGCCATGGGCAGGGACACCTCCCACTGTCCCAGGCTGCTCCAAGCCCCAATGTCCAGCCTGGCCTTGGGCACTGCCAGGGATCCAGGGGCAGCCCCAGCTGCTCTGGGCACCCTGTGCCAGGGCCTGCCCACCCTCACAGAAGAATTTGCTCCTAACCATCTGTCATAATTCACATTGAAATGAATTACATCATTTGGCCCAAGACTTGGCTCCTTTCTAAGAATTTGCCCAGATACAACTTTGGGATTGTCCATATTCCTGCCCATGTGATTTTGCTGGAGACAGCTTGACCCTGCTCTGTGTTACTGCCTCATTCCTTGTCCAGTCTGTGTCATCCCCAATAATCAGCAATTATTTTATAGGAATTTCCAAATCCCTGATGGGACACAACTTTGTTTTCCTGGACACAGATAGTGGCAGGCCCACCATTCACACATGCTCTGTGTGGATGCTGGGATGTTCCACAAATGCATGCTGGCAAAATGATCCATTTCTGGCTTCCCAAACCTTCAGAGCTGTCAACCAACAAGGAAAAAGAAGCCAAATTTCACCATGATCTTTTACCATCATAAAGTTAAGCTAATCTCTTTCACTTGCAGGTAAGAAATGCATGTCTTCATTCCTTTTTTTACTGATTTTTCAAGAAGGAAGTCGGAAGGACTGGAGATGTGTGCACTTTCTAGATCATTCCAGGAAAGCAAACCAGCAGATATTTCCTCTTGGCTCAATCTGGTCCCATTTTTTTGGCCACACCCATCTTAGACCCGACTAATTTCTGCCCCAGTGCAGGTGTATAAAGGACTGACTTATTTCCCAGCCCTGCCAGTGCTGCAGAGATGGCAGGTAAGATCAATGCATTTTCATTTTATAGCTGTATTTGATATTTCTGGTGTGGATATTGGTGCATTCCATGGGTGAACCCAAGGAGATGGGAGGCATAGTGCAGTGTTGGGAGCTGGTGGTACTTCATTCCTCCTTCTCCCCTGATATGTATTTAATTTATTGTGAGAAGTGAGCAAAGACAGTCTGATTTATGCCTCATGCAGAAATATCCTGCAATATAAGGTTGCAAGGAATAAGCAGCTTTCAATCCCCAAGAAGATGGTCCAAGAATTTTCATGGAATTTAAAGTTAAGATAGCCTCTCCCACTGTGAGAAATCTGTTAGTTCTTCCAAATTTTGTCTCTGTCTCATTCTAAATAGCTAAAATGTTGGCTAAATTACTTAAAATAGATCTAGTTGCAACCTTTGGGTGAAAAATCTCCATTCAGGGAAGGTACTGTGCCACAGGGGGAGACACTGGTGGAACAGATCATGCACATTTCTGCTGTTAATGTGAAACAGGAATAGAGACGAATTTCAGGGAGCAGCAGGAGGACTGGCAGGGGTGGTTGAAAGACTGATGATAGATGTGGCAGCTTGTTTTGTTCAACATCAGGACAGAGGGGGCAGAGAGGGATGTGTGGGGTCAGGCTCCTTTCCACCAGCTGCTTGTGGACATTGCCAAAGACAGGACACCAGGACACCGCCCTCTTCCAACTCACCTTCCCAATATTCTCCATCACTGAGGCTGGACTGTACCTGTCTTCCTGTTCCTTGGCAGCTACTCAGCCCGCTTTGCTGAGGGTCCCACCACTCAGAGATGTCCTGGTGTCCTGCCAACACCTGCAGCCACAGCCACAGCCCGAGTCCCACCGACAGATTCCTGAATCCTGAAAGAGATATTGAAACCAAACGTCAATCTGTTCTGACCCCTCAGTGAAGCCCTGTCCATTGAGGATTTTATGTTGCATTTCTCTCTAGGCACAAACCCAAGGATGACTCTCCTGGGATCCATCATCACCCTCTGTGCAGTTGGAGCAATGGGCTCCTCAGGGAATGGTAGGTTCCTGTTTGTCCTTTGGCTGCTGCTCTACTGGAAAGGATGTGAATCAAAACTCAGTCTGAGCTCCCAGTTAGACACTGCTTCAATAAAGAACTGAAATTTCCCGTAGATTGATCCTCTAACAATGAAGTTGATACCTGAGAGGTTTGCCTAAGGAAACTCCCTATTTAACCAACAGCCAACCCTTCCATGCATAAATCATCCTTTTATGACAGGGAACCTGGGGCAGAGATTGTATCTTTGGCTTCTTCTGTGCACTTTCCCTGGGGAAATGTCTGGAGCCCCAGGAGCAGCTGAGGGAGCTGGGAAAGGGGCTCAGCCTGGAGCAAAGGAGGCTCAGGGGGGACCTTGTGGCTCTGCACAAGTCCCTGACAGGAGGGGGCAGCCGGGGGGGTCGGGCTCTACTGCCAGGGAACAGGGACACGAGGAGAGGAAATGGCCTCAAATTGTGCCAGAGGTTTAGATTGGATATTGGGGGAAATTTCTCCATGGGAAAGATTAGGAAGCCTTGAAACAGGCTTCCCAGGGCAGTGGTGGAGTCCCCATCCCTGGAAATGTTCAAAAAACCTGCATGTGTAGCTGCTGGGGACATGGTTTAGTGGAGAACAAAGCTCCTGGTGTATGTTATAATTGAGTATCCTCAATTTCTGCTTTTTCTTCTTTCATTCTTTTGAGCAGAAGTCTCAGAGGTGCTTTCAGATTCATCTCTCCTGAGCATCATTACGGAGGCCAGGCAGTTGGTAGACACAGCATATTTACAGGCCCGGAAAAGGTGAGTTCTTCCTGCATGATGGCCCCAATATTTTAAGGCAATAAGATTAAATATATGTGTGTTTTCTCTCTTTTCCAATGCATATTTATAATGGAGAAGCCTTAGTGCCAGGGCTCTCCTTGTCATAGCTAGAGGGATCCTTTTGCCCAGTTTGGCTGGATTCTGGCCCCAGAGCCACCAATCATGACCCCCAAGTACTGTTTCCTCACCTACCGTGCCACGGGCACCTCTCGCTGGTCCATAGTGGTTCAGACATGCTGAACACGTGTGAGTCCTCTCCTGGCAGCCAGAGTTCTGCCCCTCTCTGGAAGGACTGGAACTGTGCAGATGGACACCCTGTCCCAGATAAGTGCCAGTGGAAGTCAAACCCCAGCTATCCTCTGTGATTGTCCCAAAAGGCTGGTTCCAGGCAGTGGGAGGATTTGGGAAGGAGTCGCTCTCCACCCATCCTGCAGAAGTAGCAAGACACAGCCATGGGACCAGAAAGAGATGGAACAGGAGCAAGGTTTGTCCCTCTGTTCACAGAATACACCTTGCAACATAATACAGGTAAAATCCTATCCAGTCACAGTTCATTGATCTGGATTTCCACATGATACAACAAAATTTATTGTGACAAGGAAGTGTGACTGCAAAGTTGAAGTAGGGGATTACAATGATTTGTTTGCCAAAAACATCTGAGCTGATGTGCAGACAGCTTGTCCTACTGGGCAGGGCTGCCTGCCACCCTGCAGGGTTGTCACAGCTAATTACACCCAGTCCAGCATGACAGAGGAGCTCTGAATTCAGAGAAGGTGCTTCATGGAACTCTTCTATGTTCAGCTTAAAGAGAAAACTGGAGGAAAAGAGTGTCAACCCAATGGATTTCCTGAAGCACCTAAAGGACCCAATAGGAAAAACCAGATCTGCAGTCCGTGCTGCTGATTACTTGGAAACTACTTTGAAACTCCTCAAAATGAAGCTGCATCTCTCTGGGGAGCAGAGCTTCAATGTCACAGGTAATGTGATTTAGACCAAAATGTCTTACAAAGAGCTAAGAGCAGGAAATGTGCCACAGCAGGTGGCAGAGAGCAGCTCTGCCAAGACCCAAAAAACTGGGGATAGAACTGTTCCCCAACAGGGGAATAGATTTTAAGGATGCTCAGAGACAGACCAGACCCCCCAGGTGTTTTATTCATCATCTTTGCGAGTCCATCTCTCCTATCCTTGTGAAAACAGCCTAACAATGCCTGTGACAAACCTGGGACAAAACCCACTGGAGGCTCTAACCACTGAAAACCCTCCCTCTTCCGCTTCTGCTCCTCACACCTGGGTTGTACTGCTCTGCAAACTCATCATTTTGTTCCCAGCTGGGGTAACACCTTCCTGGTGATGATGCTCCCCACATTCCCCTGGAATGTTGCTGCATGCCCACCCAGTTTCCCTAGTCCAGAGGGGACGGCTGAATCACAAAATGGTTTAGGCACCAAATTAACAATTCCAATCCAGATGTGTTAAATCCACAGCTCCGATTTAGCTGGCTCAAATGTTGACCTAGAACACTTAGAAGCTGAAACAACAAAAGAAGAGTAGGATCAGATGTTACTTTTCAGGGTTTCTCTTGCAGACCTGCTAAGCAGGAGACAGAAGGAGATGATTTCCAAGGGCACTGGCTGTGACTACCAGACTCGTTCCGTTAAATGCCCGGAGAGGGACTTTTACCGGACCATTACTGGGGAGTGCAACAACAGGTAGGATTTATGTGTGGACAGGGAGAGTCTCAAGTCCGTATTCTGACCCAGGATAGATGATTTGTGAAAGTGCCTTTTGACTGAGCAAGAAGAGTGAAATGCTCGGTTTAATGAGCCTCTAACAGAGGATTCATTTCTACCTTTGCCTGGCAGGAAAAAGATGCAATTTCTTGAAAATCTCAGATTTGCCCCCACTGTCCTTTATGTGCTGCTTTGGATGAAAGAAAGGACTTCTTGGGGTGGGGGCAGGTAAGAAGCTGAGGAAATTTTGAGGCTAAGGCTCAACGTCTCATTTTGCTGGAGGCTACAGGAAATCATCCCTGCACTCTTCCATAGGGATAATACTCATTTCCCCAGCTGAGTCAGATGATAATATTCAGCTGTTGATGTATCTGTGTGATGAGTAAGGATGGGAATTAAATAAGACTTTAATTCTTGGCTCTTCCAACTTTGTATATTGTACATCTTTCATCTGAGAAAATTAGTTCTTCAGCTTTTTGCACATAGTTTCCCTCCAGGTTCAAAGCTGGGATCAAACTTTTTTTTTTTGACCAGAAAATGACCAAATTCCTACTCTGACAATGGCAGTCAAGGCTCCCTGTCCTGCCGTGCCAGCACCAGCCCCCAAATCTGAGAGGGATTTGCATCCAATGTGCATCTGGCATGAAACAGATGTACCAGATGTGATGACACAGCACAGCTCTGCATCAGTGTGCGGGGAGCTCACGCTCACTGGGGTTTTCCAGTCTGTTCCCATGGAGTCCAGGGCCTCCAGCCCCACAAGGACAGCAGTGTCTGTCTGCCCAGGGAGGGTGTGGTGTCTCTCTCACTGGGGATATTCCAGAACTATCTGGACACAATCCTCTGCCTCATGGTCTGAGATGACCCTGCCTGAGCAGGGACATGGGACCACATGACCCCAGTGGGGTCTCTTCCAGCTTGACCCATTCTGGGATTCTGTGTTCATGCTGATTTGAGGCTCAAGGTAGGGTTGTCCTTGGCCTTGTCGGGCTGTGGGAGAGATGAGGAACCACTGGGCTTGAGGGATCCCTGTGGTGTCAATATTTTCCCAAGGATCTTGCTCAGTTTGAGGCACACACCACGAAGAATATTTTGCCTGCAAGCACAGTAATAACAATCAGAACAAGACCCTGGTGGTTCTGAGTCCTTAATACTCGATGGAATTGCTTCGGCTCTGGCAGGGTCATTTTCCTAGGACACGCTCTTGTTTCACGGCACACTGCTGTAAACACTGGGTACTCCTCTCCTTTTCCAGTGCAGAATCACAGAATCATTTCTGTTGGAAAAGACCTCCAAGACCATCAAATCCAACCTTTGACTCATCCCCACCTTGTCAACCAGACCAGAACCCTGAGTGCCACATCCAGTCATATAGACAGGCTTTGCCTGGGTTTTGTGTCCGCAGGGCCACAGATCGTTGGCTCAATCAGAATTATTGGTCTTCTGAACACAAAATGCTGACTTTAGTGATTCTGACTTTTCAGAGCACAGTGTAAGGAACCACAACAATGGCCACAACTGCAGGTTGAGAGGGTCTGTGTAGAAACTTCCCCAAGGGGCAGCCTTGGCACAGATCCCCACAGGGGTGGAGAATCTTTATCCTTGGAAGCTTCCAGCCCCCAGCTGGACAAGACATGGCCACCCTGACCATGATGATGGCCCTGCTGTGAGTCTGATTTTGAGAGGCCAATGAAGACAGAGGTGGTACAGAGATTTAAATGCCAAATAAAATTAATGTAGGTTTAAATGACAAATAAAATTAATGGAGTGACACAAGGCACCTTTTAAAAAAAAGTTGGTTTTTCTCCACATCAACAGCCTTGGTATAATTTGCTTCTTGGTGTTTTCCCAGTCTCACCCCTGTTACCAGAGTGCTCATATGTGGAATAAGGGACTGTGAAATGTTGGTCTGTGCAAGGCTGCTGATGTTTGAAAAAATAACAGAAGTTGTTTTTCTGCTGATGCTGCAGAAATCACTCCCACCTGGGGTCCTCTAACCGCGCCTTCGCACGCTGGCTCCCGGCCCTGTACGAAGATGGAGTGTCTGTTCCCAGAGGAGCAAGTGAAGGAAAGCGCTACAATGGATTCCCACTCCCGCTGGTGAGAGTTGTTATCCTGATCCAGCCATGAGCATGGGCACTGCCCTCCCTGCACCTGTCAGGAGGGAAGCAGTGACAACATCTAGAGTCTAAATTGCTTGATCTTTGATCTCAGGAGCTGAATTGAGGCTGCTTTTCCACAGCTGAGTTATGGCTCAGGTTAATATTTTTTGTTGGAGACAGACATGAGCAAAAAGGTTGTGGATGCTTCCCTAAGCAGTTTCTGAAGTGTGCGTCCCAAGGATTGCTGCAGTCAGTGTGCTCAAGGACTCCAGGAGGTTTGTACAAACCACAAGGCTTGGGAGCTCCTCAGCCACATTCTTGACTTTCTGGATGTGCACAAACAAGTTTCAGCTGGAATGGGCTTTCCATGAAGCCAGGTTTGGCTGAAGGGCTGTGGAGTCTACTTTTACACCTGATTGGATAGAGCTGGGGGATGACATGGAACTGTTTAATGTCATAATTAATTCTTAGTAGCTTATCTAAGATCATCTTGTGCATGATCTACAACCTCCTGAAAGGACTAGGTTGGCCCTTCTCCAAGGGAACAAGTGACAGGACAAGAGGAAATAGCTTCAAATTGTACTAGGTGGGGTTCAGGATATTAGGAAAAATGTCTTCCCTGAAATAGGGGTTAACCATTGCAGCAGGATCTTCAGGGCAGTGGAGGAGTCAATCCCTGGAGGTGTCCAAAAATCAGGTAGACGTGGTACTTCTCAAGATGGTTTAGTGGGAGTGAGGATACTCGGTCGAAGGCTGATGATCTTGGAGGTCTTTTCTGACTTTCGTGATTCTGTGATTCCAAGATCTCACAGGGGGAGTTTGAGTGAGATGCAAATCCACCACGGCAGAGACAGTCACATATATTTTCATTTCGGTTTTCTGCAGGTTCGAAAAGTATCCAACGAAATTGCTCACACGGCCAACGAGAACGTCACCGCAGACCGGCAGCTCTCGCTGGTCTTCATGCACTGGGGCCAGTGGGTCAACCACGACATAGACCTGGCCCCTGCCAGCGGGGAAGGAGCCAGCCTGGAGCTCCAGTGCCACACCAGCTGTGCCTTCAAGCCCCCCTGCTTCCCCATTAAGGTACCCTGACTCTCACCCATCCCACACTCTCACAGCAGCAAAAATAAAACCGCGGGACTTTCTGAGGCATCACTTCACTCCTTTGCTTTAGTTCCCCCCCGACGATCCCCGGATGCTGAGCTCCGACACCTGCATGCCGTTCGTCCAGTCAGCCTCCGTGTGCAATCCCGGCACGTTCAGCCGGGAGCAGCTCAACGCCGCCACGTCGTTCATCGACGCCAGCACGGTGTACGGCAGCGACGACTCCCTGGCCAGGAGCCTGAGAAATCTCACCAGCCAGCTGGGCCTGATGGCCGTGAACCAGGAATTCATGGATGAGGAGCTGGAACTGCTGCCCTTCGAGAACACAACGCACAGTGTTTGTGTTCTCACCAACAAGAGCGCCAACATCCCCTGTTTTAAAGCAGGTAAGGTGCAGCTGGGGGGATGTTTTCAGTGGGCCATAAAATCAAAAAGGGTCAAATATCTCCATACAGGATCCTTGTGGGTCCCTTCCAACAGAGAATATTCTGTGATTCCGTGATATTTGAATGAGGCTCTTCAAGACATGACTACGTACGGTGAAAGACCGTGGATCCTCCCCACAGTTAGGAAAAAAAAAAAAAATCAAGCAATAATTGATTAACATAAAAATTATTTTAATTTCCCAGAAGAATTACAGCAAATTGTTCTTCCTTTATAAAGTCTTCTCAAAAGCAGGAGAAATTTTCAATAGAATAACCAACAGTGCTTAAAACTTCTCAGGGACTTTTTTACTCCTACCTAGAATTCACCATTCATGAACTGAATGCCAGTTGTCAGCTTGTCAGCACTGACGGGCTGAGAAAGTTGGGGCTGTGCAGCCTGGAGAAGAGGAGGTTGTGTGGAGACCTCACAGTACCTTCCAGGATCTGAAGGGACTACAGGGAATCTGGAGAGGGACTGGATCAGTGACTGTAGTGGGAGGACAAGGGGGAACAGCTTCACGCTGAAAGAGAGTAGATTAAATTAGATATACGGAAGAAATTGCTCCCTGTGAGAATGGGGAGGCCCTGGCACAAGGTGCCCAGAGAAGCTGTGGCTGCCCCAGCCCTGGGAGTGTCCAGTGCCAGGCTGGATGGAGCTTGGAGCAGCCTGGGGTGGTGGAAGGTTGAAATGGGATGGGCTTTAAAGTCCCTTTCATTCTGTGATTCTATGATTCAGTTTTCAACCCAATCAATACTAACAATGTAACACTCTTAAGTAATCTAGTTGATTGATTAACTAACCCACCCTACATGAGAAGAAAAGTCTAGAAGTTTGTCTGAAATTTAAACAAACTGAGGACAAACACAGAACTTACTTAAATTTGAAGTGATCCATCACAGGCATAATGTTAAAAAAACCCATTATAAATGTGAAGCTTGCAAAATCAATCATAGGAATACAGAGTGTTCCTATTTCCTCATTCTCTGCATGCTGAGAATGAGGAAATGGGAAACCTTGCTGAGTGAGGAAATGCTCAGTGCTTCTTCCATCATCTTACAGAGGAGTGAGATCTCTCCCTGGGTCCCCTCCAGCCTTCATAGAATCACAGAATGGTTTGGGTTGGAAGGGAGCTTAAAGCCCATCCTGTTCCACCCCATGCCATGGGCAGAGACACCTTCCACTATCCCAGGGTGCTCCAAGCCCCATCCAGCCTGGCCCTGGACACTTGTAGGGGTGGGGCAGCCATAGCATTATCACCAGGAACATCACCACTTGTTACTTGTCTGTCCTAACACAAAAACCTGCTTCTGAAATTGAAAGCAATGTACAAAATCCCCAAAATATTTTCATTTTAGGTGACAAACGGGTGACAGAAAACCTGGGACTGTCTGCAATGCACACTCTCTTTGTCCGAGAGCACAATCGCCTGGCTATGGAGCTGAGGAATTTAAATCCCCACTGGGATGGGGAAAAGCTTTACCAGGAGAGTCGAAAGATTGTGATTGCCATAAACCAGGTACTGATCACTGTTTGCTGTTTATCATCCACACACTTCGGAGTGGTTTTTTCTCCAGGCAAAAGGAGGAAAACCATGCTTTGTAAAATCAGTGCAGTTATTTGTGGGAGATGGAAATTGTGAATGAGGATAGTCCATCTGAGACAGCATGGATATCCAGAGCTTTTTTTATGCATCATATTACTGATTTATCAATTATTTATTATATTTAATGTATAAATTATTTATTAGATAAAATAATTTCACATTTTAAAATGATTTAAATCCATTATGCCAAACTTTTTCCATTGCTACAGCTCTTTTTTCTAAAGATCTTAATGAATTCTGCTGCAGAGTTCGTTCTCTGCATTTGGCTTTGATGGCATGTCTGCTGCAGCTGCTGCTAACGTGCTGTGCTCTTGTGCTTTTTCAGATCATAACCTACAGAGATTACCTCCCACTCCTGCTGGCCGAGGAGACCAGCAAGTGGATCCCTTCATACAGTGGTTACAATGAGAAGGTGGATCCGAGGGCCTCAAATGTTTTCTCCCTGGCTTTTCGATTTGGCCATACGTCGGTGCAGCCTTTTGTGTCCCGTTTGAACGAGAGCTTCCAGCCTTTGGGTTCCTTCTCCCATGTCCCTCTGCATTTGACCTTTTGTGCTCCGTGGAGAATTATAATGGAAGGTAAGAACATGGAGCAATGGTGCTGGTCTGGTCCTGAGGTGGAGGTCAGCTGGTCAGGCACATGGAATTACAGAATCCCAGAATCATTTAGATTGGAAAAGATCCCCAAGACCATCAAGTCCAACCTGTGACTGATCCCCACCTTGTCACCCAGCCCAGAGCACTGAGCACCATGTCCAGTCATTCCTTGGACATTCCCAGCTCAGCAAGGCCTGACAGTGGGAGTGCTCCACATCCACTCAGATGGTGCAGCTCCTCCTGCTGCTCCAGGAGGCAGGAGACTCCCTGTGCCCAACGCCAGTCCACCAAAGTCTGTGTCAATCAAAGCTCTTATATCCCCCTGCAATCAGGAGACATGGACAGAGGGTGATGCATCCAGCTTAATTGAGCTAAAGCAGCATTGTTCCTTCCTAGAGGTGCCCATCCCTCTTCCTGGCTCTAATTGGAGTTATGGGGTCCTGCTATTACACAGCTGAGATCTCCAGACATGTCTTTCCAAGGAAGACAAATGTCTCTTCCAAAATAGGTTATTTAACTAATTATGAGAAATATAATTACACGTGTGCAGCCAATTTTCCTGTGTTTTGCTCATATCATCGCCTTAATTGCTATGAAAAAGACACGGACAATCACACATGAATTAATTCTATCATTACATTTAATGTTTTTTAAATATCTGTCATCTAATAGTGAATTATAAACTTAATCCATTGCAAATCCTAAAACCTTGGACAGAGCCTCCAGGCACCAGGACATGCTGCAGCCTGGCAGGCTGAGGAGCAGACTTGGAAAGGGACTGGTGGACAGCAAGTGGTTTTAGGGCTGTGGAAGGAAAAGCTGAGGGATGGGGAGGGATAAGGAACTCAGTTACTATGAGAGGCTTTGTTTACTGGCACCTGCAGACATGTACAGATTCATACAGGTACCACTGTGAGGGTGGGCAGGCCCTGGCACAGGGTGCCCAGAGCAGCTGGGGCTGCCCCTGGATCCCTGGCAGTGCCCAAGGCCAGGCTGGACATTGGGGCTGGGAGCAGCCTGGGACAGTGGGAGGTGTCCCTGCCCGTGGCAGGGGGTGGAACAGGATGAGCTTGAAAGTCCCTTCCAACCCAAACCATTCCACGGTTCTGTGATTCTGTGATTCCATATACACATGGTGAAATGAAAATATGGAGATGAAAACCCCACCCAGCCCATAACAGACTGTTTCAGCTGCATGAAAGGGACCACCAAAGCTGCAGATTGGCACAAAAAATCTTTCCTTGATTTGCAATGGCTGCAGGAGGCATCGACCCCCTGATCCGGGGCATGCTTGTGGATCATGCAAAACTCATGAAACAGAACCAGCTGCTCGTTGAGGAGCTCCAGAACCACCTCTTTGAACAGACAGAGGTGATGGGTCTGGATCTAGGAGCCATGAACATGCAACGGGGAAGAGACCATGGCCTTCCAGGTAAGGAGACACAAGTCCACACCTTCTATGAATAAGACTTTTTTCCTTCTGCTGCTTATGAATGAACTGAGCTTTTTCTATACTAATGATTTGGTGGTGAAGGATGGACAGACAGTCAAGCTCAGGGGAAAAAAAAGGTCTCTGTATTATAAAAATCTTTTTCTGAGACATTTAAAACAAGGGCAAAAGGCTTAGAAATCAAAGATGATATTTGGGATAATGTAAGAAAGCAGGTGAGAGACAGTGGTGTATTGCAAAGAGAGAGCATGTGTGGTTCAGAAGCTACAGGCACAAGTGACCAAATTCAGCTTTCACATGGGCTTGGACAGGTCCCCTGGGCTTTGTTCTGTGCTCATCAATCTTGTCTCGTGTCCCAGACAAGCCAGAGTTCTGAGCAGAAGTGCCTTGCACCCACAGGTGGGACTGCCCCAGGTGCTAGAGAAGAACAAGTGCTCTTGGGTTAAACACAGCTAGATTTCCTCTTTTCTAAGAATTTTATCTGAGAAATTTGGCCTTCCAAGGCTGCAAGGACTGATGCATTCCCCCTCAGCAATAGAAAGATGTAACCACCAGGATGAGCTGCAGTCATAAAGACAGCCCAGACTGTTAGTTTAGTGTACATACAAGAAGGACCTTTGAAAATGTGATGATTGTTGGGACTGCCTGGACAATAGTACCTTCCAGATCCTTTAATGCCATGAGAAGAATCAGGGAATGCCTATGGGCCAAGAAAGGTGTTGTAGAGACGTGGTGGTGGGTCCTGGTCATCTGCTGCTCCTGCTCTTGCAGGTTACAATGCCTGGAGGGGCTTCTGTGGGCTCTCCCAACCCCAAACTCTGGAAGAATTGTCTGAGGTGCTCGGCAATCCCAAACTGGCCAAGAAGTTCATGAATGTGTATGGGACACCGTACAATATCGACCTCTGGATTGGGGCAGTTGCAGAGCCCGTGGTTCCCCAGGGCAGAGTTGGGCCCCTCCTGTCCTGCATTATTGGCACCCAGTTCAGGAACCTGCGTGATGGGGACAGGTGAGAGATACGTTCCCTGTGGCATTTTTTAGGGGGGAAATGCTGACCTTTCCTGTGACATATTAATCCAACCCATCTACAGCACTCCAGTGAGTGCTCCCAGCAAGGCTCACCCCTTGATTTTAGCCCAGTTACCAAAGGACTCTTTTTTGCAGCCTGTTTCTCCAGACTGACATGGCTGAGGAGCACCAGCTCCAGACCATGGGGGTCTCTGCTGTGGTCTCTGCCTGAGGTGGCTTTTGCTCTCAGGGCATAAAGGGGAGGATAAATCACTGCATCCCAGCAGGCTGCTGATGCTGTGTGGAAGAGGCAGGCTCTCTGCACTGGCAGAATCCAGGTCTGGCCACACTGGTGACACCTCTTTCTAAAAGGGTGTTCCTGGAGAATCAAGGTGGATCTAAGCACCATTCAGACTCACCTTGGTCAGGTTCCCATCTCAGCAAGTAACCAAAGATTATAAACTGCTTCTGAAAATATCATTGCAGATTCTGGTGGGAGAACCACGGAGTTTTCACTCCACAACAGTTGCAAGCTTTGAGAAAAATTTCAGTGTCGAGGGTGATCTGTGACAATACTCACATCAAAAAGATACCCAGGGATGTGTTCAAGATCAACACTTATCCTGAGGACTTCACTGATTGCCAAGAGATCGACGTGCTTGACCTCTCACCCTGGAAAGATGAGCCGGAGAGTGCCATGAAAGGTACCAGTGGTCTGAGATTGGTCAAAAATAATAAATGCACTATGAGGTTGCTTCCATGCCTAAAAAATGAAAGAATTAAGGTTTCCACAGTGACTCTGCCCCCAAAAGACAATGACTGTCCATTTAGCTACACTCAGACAGCACTGGTGGCAGACAATCCATCACTTTCATCATCCCTTATTCCCTGCCCCTTCTGTTCAAGAGAATGGGAAATCCCTCAAAATCCAGTCTGTTCTGGACTTTGTGAATGTTTCCTGTGATGACCTTATTCCAGGACAACCACAGTCTTTCCTGACAGGAAAGGTGTTGATGAAAAAATCAACTAGAATTAGCCAACCTGCTCCAAGGTCTTACTCTGCTGCTCCAAGTTCCTGCTCTCCCCTCATCTTCCCCAAAGCTTTAAATCAGTTTAAGGTGTATCTGGAGTAGTTTTGACACTGTATGGCCTCACACACCAGTAGCTGAACACAAAGGTTGTGATGTGCCACAGTAAAACAGTGTCTTTTTCTGTGAGATGTGGACACTCAGTGTCCTACTGAAACACTTTTGATGAGGGCTCTCCCAGCTGAAATGATGTGGGAGAACGGATACTTGAAGAATGGACTGGCTTGGATTCTTTTTCTTTCTGACAACCCATTTACAGATGATCACAAAACCTGGGGATCACCTACACCTACACAGATCACAAAGCATCTCCATGCAGTTCCTGTATTGAGTTTGAGTAACCATTTGAGGGAAACTGTTGTTTAAGACAGATACTTGCGCTTAAAGGCTAAATTACGGTGGCTTCACCCCATTCTTTAGCTGAGTCCAGCTAAACAAGAGTTTTTTTCATTTATTTTTTTATCGTAGTCTTACGGTTACTAAAATGTGCTGAGCTGCTTCCTGTGGCTCCTTTCTCACCAGGCTTGGAGGAAGCCAAAGTGTTTGTGTAACCCAGAGAGAGTGAAATTCCAGGGCTAAAAGCAGCTGCTAGAAGTTTAACCTTTTCCAATGGAATGAAATTGCCCCCAAACCACTCATTCTAAGGCTGGAAGCACCACCTTGTCTCAGAGGTGCAAGGATACAGGGATTACAAAAAGGTGGAGGAAAATGGTGTGTCCAGGGAAGACTTTCTGCCTCTCAGCAGCTTTTTCTGCTTCATTGACAGTGTCTAATCCTACTCATCAGACCAGCGTTGGAAACCCCTAATGGTGGCACCGAACTGCTCCTGGGAAATTCCTGCCTGGACATCAGGCTCCGCTGGCTGCTGTTGACTGAACATCAGCACATGGTTTCCCAGAGGGGAGCTCAAGACTATGTCATCTGTTTTATTTCCTGTAATGTGATTTTTAAATATAATTTCTTTCTAAAAACTTCCAGTAATGTAAGTCTTCAGATGGAAGGACAATGATATTTTATTTTCTGTTGCCCTAAAAAATTGATCAGAGGCTTTACAACTCTCTAAATTGTAATTATGACAAGTTTTTTTACTTCCCATACTGAATGAGTGTCAAACCTGCAGGCTAGCATGCTTGCATTGCAGAATCAAATTCCTTATCCTTTGTACCTGCTCAGAAATCAGCACATGCATGTAATCTTCATCAAAACTTTCCCAGTCTCTGGGTTTTGCACAAGAGAAGGAGCTGTTTTGGCTGCTTCTAATCAGCAGTGAGATTTTCAGCCATTGAAGACACTGCAGCAGGGCAGCTGTGCCTTGAAGCCTTGAGACAAGTTTTATTGAAATCCTACAGTGAACCTGTGTGGTTTGGGTGTTCTGGGCAGTAATAAAACACATCCTGGGCACTCACCTACAGCTGGCATCCATGACAGGCTGGGGCCAGAGGGGTTGGAAATCATTCCATCAGAAAAGAGCCTGGTGGTGCTGGTTGACAGTGGCTGAACAAGAGCCCAAGGGAGCCCGGGTGGGCAAGAGGCCAATGGCACCCGGGCTGTGCCAACCACAGTGACCAGCAGGACAAGGGCAGTGACTGTCCCCCTGTGCTGGCACTGCTGAGACCCCACCTCAAATCCTGTGTTGTTTTGCACCTCTCACTCCAAGGAAGACAGTGAGAGGCTGGAGTGTGTCCAGGGAAGGGAACGGAGCTGGGAAGGGGCTGGAGCCCCAGGAGTGGCTGAGGGAGCTGGAAAGGGGCTCAGGCTGGAGCAAAGGAGGCTCAGGGGGGACCTTGTGGCTCTGCACAAGTCCCTGACAGGAGGGGGCAGCCGGGGGGGTCGGGCTCTGCTGCCAGGGAACAGGGCCAGGAGGAGAGGGAACGGCCTCAGGCTGGGCCAGGGGAGGCTCAGGGTGGACAGCAGCAGGAATTTTGCCATGGAAAGGGTGCTCAGGCCTTGGCAGGGGCTGCCCAGGGAGGTTTGGAGTCCCTGTGCCTGGAGGTGCCCAAGGAAGGGCTGGATGTGGCACTCAGAGCTCTGGGCTGGGGACAAGGTGGGGATTGGGCACAGGTTGGACTCGGTGATCCTGGAGGGCTTTTCCAACCTAAATGATTCTGTGAATCTGTGTGTGATTCTGTGTAAGTCAGACCTGTGTCCAAAACATTCTTTGTCTCTGGTTCATAGCTAAACATATCAGCACAAAAAAGCAAATCACATCGAGGCTGGTGGGCATCCTCTGACAGAGAAGGCAGGGCAGAACCAGGCTGGACTCAGAAATCAGGAGCTGCAGCTCCCAGAGTGTGTTTGAGTTGAAAGATATATAGGTTGTGTTAAAAATAATGAGGTTATCAAAGAATCATCGTAGAATTGCAGAATCAGTAAGGCTGGAAAAAGCACTCCAAGATCATTGAGTCCATTAACCCAGCACTGCCAGGTCCACCACTAAACCATGTCCCTAAGCACCAGATATACACATCTTCTGAACACTTCCAGGGATGGTGAGTCCATCTGGGTGTGGCAAGGATATTAGGCAGCATATTCCTGCTGTTTGCCTCTGGTTTCTGAGTCCCCAGACAGACATGTCCCTCTTGCACTTTGAAGATGTGCCCAACCACTGAAAGCAAAATCTTCCTCAGCTTAAAAGGAAGACTAAATATCCCAAAGAAGCCACCAAGCCCTGTAGACACATGTAAGGTCTTTAATTCCCCTCTCCCAAGGCTGCCTTGGTTTCTGTCTCTTGTGGCAGAAGTACTTCCCAAATCCTCCCCATGGAAGAGGAAGAAAACAGCACCTTCTCCTGAGTGTGTTCCACGGGAATGTGGCAGCCCTCAAACCCCAAGGCAGCCATTTCCCAGGCAGGATGGTCACAGGCTTGGGATCCATGCCTCCCCCTTGTTGTTTCTGAACAGGGAAAGGTGCTTATGAGCAGGTAGCGATGATCACAGGAAGGGCCCAGCTCTGCCTGGGGTCCAGCTGGGGGGACATTCTCAGGGTTATGATTACACAGAAATGTCCAGCTGTCCACTGTGTGCCTGTCCTCCTGGGTGGCACAGTTCTCTGGGAGGGACATAGCAACATTCCCCTTGGAAGCTTCTCTCCTTCGTGGATGTTTTGCCTGTCCCTGGTATGTCAGCATTGCAATCCACAGTTGTCTCTGCTGCCAAACCTCCCTGTGGTTGCCATGGCCCCCCTCAGCTGTAGCACACACAGATGGAGCTGGAAGATGGGATTGCTAATGGGAAGCTCCGTTCGTCATTCCTGATATCCCCTGGTAGGCGGAGAGCATGGAGTCACGGACCTGCTCTGTCAGCTTGGGAACATTGTCTGGGCCCAGGCCAAGTGTCTCCACTTCTGGCAGGATCTGGATGATCATCTTTCCTGGAAGAAGGTGAGAGAGGGGGGAAAAAAATACATGAGTGGTGTAGAAGAGCAGGAGAAGGTACAGCAGGAGGGTTGGTGCCAACCAAGGAAATGCCCTCGTTCCCACACCAGTGTGGGAGCCCAGCCACATCCCAAATGCACACAGCAAAAACCCAGCCCGGGCTTTTCCCATCCACAGAGAGCACAAGAATCATAAATATGGAAACAGGTGAACATCTCCTCCAACACACTATAGTGTTTCATATAGGATGAGTTTTCATAGCAGAAAGGTCTCAGGGTCTGTCTAGATCACAGGCAAAGAGAAGATGTTTAATACAACACTTCCAAACTGGCTGTGCTCTGTCTGTGTACACCAAATTTAGCAGGGTCCCTCCTTCCAGAAACACACTTTGGGATGATGGAAATTGTGGCCAGGATTCCCTGGTCACACAGAAGCACCTAAGCAATGGACTGGTGTAAACTGGAAGAACATAGTGGGGAGCTGCCATCACGCTCTTCTGTTCTGGCACCAGGAGTCCCCTGGTTTGGCCAGTGGAGACAAGACAGCGCCTGCACAGACAGGAACCTGGGGATCCGGGGAGTGTCTGTGATGTGTTGTAATGTTCTTGCATGACTTTACACGTGTGCCTGGAATGAGATCCAGCAGTGCCAGCAGCAGAGCCGTGGGAAGGAGGCAAAACAAGTGTAGAGAAGAACTTCACAAAAGGAAAGGGTTTGTCAGGTTGGATAGGGCTTGGAGCAATCTGCTCTTGTGGAAGGTGTCCTCCCCCATGGTAGGGAGTGGAATGAAATGAGCTTCAAGTCCCTTCCAACCCAAATCCTTCTGTGATTCCATGATTCTGTGTTCCCTGCCTTCACGTCTTACACCCAAAGCCAGGCTGGTACCTCACTTCACTTGCTCCTACTGGAAGAGCAGAGTGATGACGAGGCTGTGCTGGAAATACAGGTCACTTGGGAGCAGACTTCCAGCAAGCACCAGATGTGTTCCATGAATGACAGTGTCCAACACCAAGCACAGAGCCACAGGCTTTCCAGAGGCTTCTCAGCACACCCAGAGCCACTGTGGACACAGGGAGCTGTCCTGACCCACAGACTGCTCAGCATGCGGGAATCTTGACCGCCATCTTCAGAATCAGCCCTGGCAAAACTTCCAGGTGGGGAAAGTGGGAAAGTACAAGAAAAGCTAACTAGGGTTCTTTCTTCAGCAGTGCAGGTCCCACCTGTTTAACAGACATTTGGAAAAGGGCTCAGAGATCAGCTGAGCATGGAATTAACTAACCATGAATTCCCAGGGTGACTGAAGTTGTATATAAGCAAATGTACATGCAACTGCAAAAGTCTTTCCTAAAAAGCTCAGGGAATTCTTGTAATCTCCATCCTTGGAGTTAATACAATCTCGTCTGGACTGGTCACAAAGCCAACTCGTCTGCCTTTAGAGCTGGCCTTGCTTAAAGCAAAATGTTCAGCTGCTTCAGAGATCCCTCCCCAGGATGTTATTCTCTGATTTCCCAGAGAAGGGAAGGTGTGGGAAGGGAAGGTGCGGGAAGGGAAGGGAAGGTGCGGGAAGGGAAGGTGCGGGAAGGTGCGGGAAGGTGCGGGAAGGTGCGGGAAGGTGCGGGAAGGGAAGGGAAGGGAAGGGAAGGGAAGGGAAGGGAAGGGAGCAGGCTGCTGAAATCCCTGTTCCTGGTCCTATTGACCCTCAGGTGGGGGAACACTTCCAGATCCAAAAGACTTTTGTGTGTGAACAGGGAGAGGATAAACCCAGCAGGTGAAAGATGACTGGAAACTTGCAATTCCATGTTTATAATTTGCACCACTCTCTCTTCCAGGTGTCTCCCTTCAAGAGAATGACTGCAACCAGGCACAACAATGGGAGGAATGAGAAGCAGATCCTCTCCTTAGAGAACACCAGGGCTGGCCTGGGAAAGAGTGGCAGAAGTCCATTTTAAGGTGGGCAGCAGCTAAGGGAGCGAAGGAACAGGATGGGTTACTATTCTTTGTTGGAATTTGTACCATTTTTTCCTGCATTTTCCTTCTGAAGCCCAAGACTTGTGTCATTTTTTCCCAGAAAATTTTATCATTGGCCAGTAGAAATTTTTGTAACCATAAATGTTTCCCAGCTCTCCATGCACCTGCAGATCCAAGGGCAGCGTGAGGGGTCAGGGGCAGGACCTACCCCAGGACTCTGCTGCTTCTCCAAGTTCTCTTGGACATGTATTGGACAAGCAGTGAGAAATCCAAGGGGAGAAGAAAAAGTGATACCTGAAATGTCCCATTTCTTCCCGAGAAGATAGAAACTGCTGTTTTCTGGGTGCCATCTCCATATTACACGTGGTCCTCTGCCCACCCTTGTCATGGCTCCAAGGACTGAGCTTGCACCACCACCCAGACCATTCTTTGCCCCAGGTCATCCTCACCTGGTGTAAACCTCTTCTCCTTCCGGTTGTAGAAGCTGTTGTAGGAAGACAACACTACAGGAATGATGGGGACCTGGAGGGAAGGCAGTCTACAGTGAATATACACATCTCCTTATCCTTCCCCCAAAATTCAAGTCATGTTTTCAGGTGAATCTTGCACCTTGCTGATAATTATCACTGTCAGTGCCACAGCAGACAGAGGATTATTTGAATATTTAGATCATTTAACTCTATCACTCCATGTCCTCACTACTAGGCTTTGTAATTTCATCTCTGTATTTAGGCCAACAACTGTGGATTGTCAGATTACTGCCTACAGAGGCCAACTCAGCAGAAACTTCCCTGTGCAGGTCCAGGGCTCTTGTCAAGGTCCCCCCACTTTTTTTTTTTCCAAGCTGTAACAAAGGTTTTCCACTTGCCACAGAAACAGCCCCCTCCTGTGCCACCTGCAAACCCCTGAGGGCTCCTGGATGTGTGCTCAATCCATAGGGAAGCCAGGGGCCAGGACCCAGGTTTGCTGGTGGACCACAGTAAGCAAATCACACTCCAAGGGCAGGAGGAAGGTGGGTCTCACCTGGGCTTTCACAGCCAGCTGGAAGGCCCCACGTTTGAAGGGCAACATGGAGCCACCATGGTTGCGAGTTCCTTCAGGGAAGATCAAGACACGCAGCTGCAGGAGGGAGAAGACATTAAGGCAGAGGAATCTCCAGGTACAGTTCTAAGCCACTGCACAGGGATGGTGCCCTGGGGCTCATCTCTGTACTCCTCACCTCCATTCATGGACACAGAACACACTGATGCTCTCTGTCCTGCTCAGTGCCCAGCCCAGAGACAAAGATCTCTTCCCACCCACATCCAGATTCCTGTTTTCCAGCAGCTCCTCATTGGACTCCTCCCCACTCACGCTGTCCTTGTGCAGGGAGTGTGCCACCTCTGTCAGGGTGCCAATGGACTCTTCCCTCCTCTTGCGGTCGATGAAGATGACCCCTGAGAGCCAGCAGGCCAGGCCAAATGTGCCCATGTACAGGATCTCCTTCTTGGCAATGGGCACACAGCGCCTTGGCAGTATCTCCATCACCACTGCAAAGGGACAGCAAGGACAGAACAAGTTGTCATCTGCACTCAGGGTCCCTCTAGATTCTGGGTGACAGCCCTCTGCTCTAGGAGATGCCATGCCTGAAGCTTCATAGAATCCCTGGGGAATTTTGGGGGTCTCTAGACCATCCACCCTGGCACTGAAGGAGAGCAGCTATGAGAAGGCTGTGGTCAGCTGGCAGTCTTGTCCCCATTCCCTTGGAGAGGGTGAAGCTGATGTAGCTTGAAAATGCCTCTGACACACTGGAGAGCAGCCCTGGCCTGGGGCTGGCTGGTGAAGGACTCTGTAGCAGCCAGGCCTGCCCTGCTGCCTGTGGCACCTGGGATTCCATACGACCCAGCCCTACAAACACCTGGGGCCAGGAGCAGGAGGCAGGATCACCACATACCCAGGATGTCAAGGGAGGTCTGGTGATTCAGCACCAGGACGAAAGGTTTCTTAGTCCTGAGGTTCTCCTTGCCCTTCACCACTATCTGAATGCCAAAGATGTATTTGAGTGGCAGGGTCAGTGCGCGCAAAATCCTGGAAAAAGGAGCGGAAATTAGCCAAAGAGATGCTGAAATTCGGGACAAAACACTGCATCCGAACCAGCCCACCTCATACACTGCTTCTGCCAGTTTCCCACAGACACAGATTTGACCATGACTTGGAGAAGAACAATTAGTGTCCCTCTGCAGCTAATTATTTAATTACAGAAGACAAATACACCTCACAGATTTCCCTTGAGCCATACATGACCATTGACACAGCAACTCCAGTCCCAGAAGTTCCACAGATCAACCAAATATTAGATAATATCCATATTCACAGCACACCTTTGTACTCTGCTTCCCTGCCCACTTTGCTGGGTTGGGAATACAGGCTGCAATAAACCTGTGCCTAACTCTGCTGGCTTTGAAAGAGAGGGGTTTGCCTCTAGGTGACATTAGGCTGCAGTGCTGGGAGCCCTATTTGATGAGATCCTGGTAAAATAAAAAAAATGAAAGTCAGGCACCAATGTCAAGAGGTGAAGAAAATTTCTCAAAGCAAAAAACTGATGCTCAGTTAGGAGATGTGAATTCTCACTGGAGCATAAAATGGAATAGTAAATTCTGCTTCTGCAGCACTTCAGGAGGGTTCAAGCACTGCGGTACCGTGTACAAGAGTCATCTTCGTGTCCCCCCTCAGCCCAGGTTCCTGATTGCCATCACCACTGGTCACTCCTGGACACCCCACGCAGCCTCCAGGGTGAGTCCTCAGCCCAGAGAGTCTGAACGGAATCTGGAGAGACAGGATGGGCAGCAAGGGGATGGGCTGGGGGACTGCCAGACCTGGGACACCAGGCTGTCACTGAGCTGATGGGGACACCAGTGCCCACGCAGGGGCCAGCACTGCACCATGGTGATGTCTCAGGTGTGCACTGGCTCAGAGTAGCGAATAGGAAGAGCACCTGGGATGGCTTTCTCAGCACAACTTAGAAATGGAATGGTCAGCCATGGGGAGGAGGGAAATACAGCTCCAAAGACCAGATAAAAGAGCTTTAATAAAAAAATAGCAATATGCATTACACCCAGGTTGTTGGCATTACCTGCTCTGCCAAATCTATGTCACTTTTTACATCCTTTCTTGCCATAATTTGTTATTCTTTTATCGACCCCAAACTGTAGGTACAAAAATGCTGTTAGTGAGGATTTTCTTGTTATTTTTCTAAGTCCGTGAGAGACTTTTCTCTCTCACAGAAGAGGTAGCAGGGAATGTAAACAACCAAGCCAGCTGCAACCTTGGAAAGTCTTGTTTATGGTATAGTAGAAAATATTTTGACAATGGATGTTTTAGGATTTTGGCCAATCACCCCCAAGGGGTGGCTGGTCCTTTGTCCAATTAGACTATGAAGAAAAAAGTCTATAAAAGGTTTGTAAAATAATTAAATAAATCAATCTTGCTGCACAATTCCTGCCTGCTGGATCTTCTCCTCCTCCTCCTCCCTATGGCTCCGGGACACGGTGATATACCGTAGGAACCAGGCCTGTGGTAATACCAAACCAGTATTAAAACCCACACCCCTTCTCTGAATTACAGTCTGTCATCTCCCCACACCAATATACAACTGATCCCTCCACACCACAGCACACCCCCAGGACCCTCCACATCAAAGCACTGGACAGAGTGGACTCTATCAGTGCTCAGAGCAGAAGGGAGCCACAGACAACTTACATCATGTTCTCTGCGTTACGTCCACGAGGAATACTGAGGATCATAACCCCAATGCTTATGATGAAGAGCCACAACTTATAGAAGGTCATCTTGCAGAAGAATCTGAATGCAGGTTTCACCTGGTAGAGGACTAGAAAGGCAATGAGCAGACAGGTAAAGGGGTAGTGAAGGAGGAAAAGCTCCATCCTTCCAGCCCGGAGCAGGTTGAGCAGAGCAGTGAACGAGTCACGAGCAGCTGGCGATGTAGAGCAGAGGTGAGACTCCCTCCATCAGCTACGTGTGGGTGGTGCAAAGCTGGAATGAGGTTTGGGAGTGAGGCTTCAGCCAGGCTGTGCTCTCTGCTGGGAGCTGCACTCACCGTGGGAAGCCGGTTTAGCAGCGGCACTGCGAGAGCTCCAGGAGGGCTGGATGGCAACACAGCGAACACAGCAGCAAAGCTGTGCGTCTGCAGGGGCTGTGGGGCTGGCAGTGCCTGGAGGGCCCCTTCAGGGGGCTCTGGGAATAGGAACCCTGAGGAATCGTAAGAAAACCTCTAGTGGGGAGGAGCAGGATGTACTGGACAGCACAAACCCTGTGCAGAGAAGCTGCGGCTGCCCCGTCTCCAGAAGCGTCCAAGACCAGGTTGGGGCTTGGAGCAAGCTGGGGTAGTGGAAGGTGTCCCTGACCATGGCAGGGGTGGAACTAGATGATGTTTATGTCCCTTCTAACCCAAACCATTCCATGATTCCATGATTCTATGACCCCAGGATGTCTCACTGTGTGCAAACATTAACCTTCACCAAGCGAACTGGCTGCAAGATGTCCAGGAAATCAGAAATCAGTATTTTGGAGGGGAGAAAAAGAAAAGCAGTGATCTGAGCAGCCAGACCCTGCCCTACACATCCAAGAACTGGAGGGACCAAGCTGAGCAGCTGGACATTCCGCATGTAGAGTGGGAAAAGTGCCACAAGTCTAGAGAAAAAGATAAACAAAGCAGGAGCAGCTAGTCCCAATGTGTTCCTGGCCAGAGGCAGGCACATGTTCAGACAGCATCTGCATAAGCAAGGAGTAAATCAGGAAAACGCAGGTATAACCTGGGACTGCTCCAACTGCATTTCATCTCCTAAAACAACTACGTGAAAAGGAACTTTGCAATAGCCAGAATGACTGGGCTGAAAAACTAATGTTTCATGATTCATCATCTGCCCACCAGGCCTTGCTCTAGAGTCAGCACTTCAAAGGAGCAATGACTCTAAATTCCAGCCAGGACTGAGAGCTGCAGATTCTCAAAAGGGAATAGCCAGAGGACCCATAAAACCACAATGACCATCACCTGCAACCTAAAGAACAAAGTCAAATCCTCGAGGAGAGTAAAATGAGCAAGACTCAGTGATATTTCCTGAAGAAACTGAGAAAAGACAGAATAATATAGAAAGGCACTGCTTGTGCTCTCTGCTCCTCTGGCTTAGCCAGGGACCCTTCTTATCCTGATTTTCAATGGAAAACTGGAGAGGGGTGACTGCAGCCTCACCTCTCAGCTCTCCCAAGGCTTCCCTGCAGCCATAGGAGAGGCAGCCAAAGCAAAGAGCTTCTCCACAGCCTCTGAACTGTCCCTGCACCAGCCCATGGGAATGACAAGAGCCCCATGTGTGCACACTGGGACCCTCTGAACTGGTGCTTGCAGAGAGCAGGTCCCTGTGGGAGCCAGTGCTTAGAGAAACCATGGCCTCTTTCTGATTCTCCAAAGTTTGATCCAGCAAACAGTTGCCTTTCTAACACCTGTCAGCCTTTCCTGTATCTCATCTGTACAAAGTTACGGCCTTTTGCAACTGGGGGAAGGTTGATTTGATGCACAACTGGTTCATCCTGACCTACCAGACAGAGGTTCCTAAAATGTAATGCCAGTGAAAGGAGTGGAATGGTTGTCCTGCAAGGATGGCCGTGGCTTCCAAACCAGGGTGCTGCTGTCAGGCTCCTACTGTAGAAGAAACCTTTGACACAACTCTGCACATAGAAACCCACCCAGAATGTCAGGGACAAGGAAATCTGCAAGTTCACAACAGTTCACAGACCACTGAAAAGGTTTATTTTAAGTCACTGTCCGGAATTTTCAAAGACTTCACAGAAACATTGGTGTTGGAAAAGACCTCCAGGATCATCAAGTCCAACCTGTGACTGATCCCCACCTTGTCACCAGCTCAGAGCACTGAGTGTCATATCCAGTCCTTCCTTGGGCACCTCCAGGGATGGGCACTCCAAACCTCCCTGGGCAGCCCCTTCCAGTGCCCGACCACCTTTTCCATGTGGAAATTGCTCCTGATGTCCAACCTGAACCTCCCCTGGTGCAATTTGAGGCTGTTCCCTCTCCTCCTGTCCTTTTTCCCTGGGAGCAGAGCCCAAATTCCCCCCAGTTGCCCCCTCCTGTCAGGGAGTTGTGGAGAGTAAGGAGGTCTTTGTTTCCAAAAGCCGGTAAGTGTCTCTGATGAGAATGGAGAAAGCCAAGGACATTCCCAGTTCCCCATGGACTGAGAGTCAGCTCAGATCTGATACAACATTCAGGCTCCAAACCCACAGATACCAAAATCTGCAGCTATAATTTTCACCTGTTGCAAGGATCCCCAGCACCTGGGTCCATCCTGCTCCCGTTTCAAAGCAGTTGGCTCTTGCCTAACCTGCAAGGTGTTTTCAGAAACTGCAGCTCTAATGAAGATCCCAGTCTCCAGACTAAGTGTATCCATGCCCAGCTGACTCCCTTGTGCCCCTGGCTCTTTGCATCCTTTCCAGAACCTGGCTCAATTCAAGTGAATCTGAGACAGGGAGAGGAGGGACTTGCTCACACTGTGAACTTTTGTCACACAGCTTTAATGACTCTCCTGCTCCCCAGATCTGCTCAGCCACATATTGGCCAGAAGAGAGAGGGGAGGCAGGGAAAGTGATCCAATGTGGTGGGAAAAGGCCAAGGAAATTGTCTTGTTCACCATATGAAGGCTCAGAAGAGGATGGACTGTTGTCAGCACAGCAACACGTGAGAGAGAGGAGTTGGTGAAGCTGAACATCACAACTGGCTTCCAAATACAAAGCAATGACTCCAACACAAAATATGAGGACTGGATTTTGAAATGGGAGTGATTCCCACTGAAAATTGCTGGCATAAGTATTTCCTCTGGTACAGACTGCAACAAGCAGAGGGGCAGACAGCAATCTCTTCTCTCTGGTAACCAGGGAGAGGGAACAGCTGAAGCTGTGTTGGGGGGTTTAGCTGGAGGTCAGGGAAAGGTTCTTCCCCCCGAGGGTGCTGGGCACTGCCCAGGCTCCCCAGGGAATGGGCACGGCCCCGAGGCTGCCAGAGCTCCAGGAGCGTTTGGACAGCGCTGCCAGGGATGCCCAGGGTGGGGTTGTTGGGGTGTCTGGGCAGGGCCAGGGGCTGGGCTGGATGATCCTTGTGGGTCACTTCCAGCTCAGGATAGTCCATGTCTCTATGATAAGTTATCAAAGGGCAAAGTGTTGGGTCTGGCCAAGGACTACATTGGTCACCAGCCACCAAAGGGTGAACGGGCCAAAAGGGAATTCATCACTTACTACTCACTTAGAGGCATTAACATTGATACTAAAACCTTCAGAGGGATTCCAGGGTGAATATATTAGAGAAAGATCATCAAGACTGAGGAAAGTGTTTATGATGCTCTGACTGCAGCTCCATGATGAATCCATGTAACCCTCAGTTTTACAAGGCACAAATTAGCTTCGGAGACCAATTTATGAGCAAAGATATGGCTGGAAGTGCTTGTAATTACAGGAGAGGAGGTTTTACAAGAAAAGGTCTTCTGGCTCATGAAGACTTCTGTGGTATCCAGACAGCCCTGACAGAAAAGAGTGCAATAGACTGGAACCGCCTGGGCTGCAGGGCTTGCATCCAAGGGTTAGTTTAGAGTCCAGCCAGTGAACTCTGGCTAGGAAGTAAAACAGTTTATCACTGTAAATCACAGGAAAACTGAAGGAGGAAAGGGCACCAAGAGATCTGCAGGCCAACCAGCTACTCACAGCAGGGTTAACAGCAAATCCAGAGAGCTTGCTCAAGGCCTACACAGTCTGGGAGAATACCCAAGGCTGGAGATCCCAAGATCTCTCTCATCCCTGTGTCTGCACCACAGCCTATCCCAGGGAATAACGTTTGTCTTTGTCTAAAGGTTGTTTCCCTTTTTGTAACCTGCATCTTCTTGTCCTGTGGGCCTCTGGGAAGTGTTCACCTTCCCAGCTATTCCTTAGAGAGACTGAAATCACCCCCACTCCCATTCCCCAAACTGAGCAGATCCAGCTTTCTCAGCCTTTCTTTGCATCCCATGTGCTGCAGCCCACTGGCCACCTTGGTGGGCATCCACCGAGGAAAAATCGAGTTGGCACTGGGAGAAGGACCTGACAGGATGAACTCGGGTCGAACATCCAGGTCTGAGCAGAAACAGTTGGGTGAGGCTGCAGGTGAGAAACAAAGTGAATGAGAAGACTCAACAGAGATAAGAGAGAGAGCTGCGCTTCTGAAGTCAGCAGCAGAGGTTGATCAAGGTAAACCATCCCATCCCAGCTCCTGCAGGATGCATCCCCCACCTCAGGAGCTCCACTGGCCAAGGCAGGCACGTGCCAGGCACCCTATGGACAGTCCCTGTGCTGCTGTGCCAGCATTGCAAGTGTTTGATCAAGTTGATAAAGTAAATCAAATTGTCCATATTTCATCTTGGCTAAAATACAAAAAATCAGCTGTCTGTGCTTAGTGCACACAGAGGGGTTGTGGGTGATTTGAGCCAGTCACGTCCTCCCCCAGAGGGGAATTGCTGAAGACAACAGGTAATGAAGGATGCTCTGTCCCCGAGGGGCTGGGCAGACACGGGGCTGTGTCACCGTTAGACAACCGGGAGTGGAAAACCAGAGCTGCAGAGACTGGGGCAGCCCAGTCAACACCTCCCACCCATCAGTGCTGACTTTCATAGTTCTGCATCACACAGGAGTTATGGTCAGAGGCTGCAGCAGCAAGAAATACCTTCTTTCTTTAATGACACACCGTTTCAGGAACTGCCTTTTCCCAGTATTCCCAGAGAAAACCTACCTGTGGTTGCTGCACCTTTTACAAAGCGCAAAGAACATCTTGGCCTCAGCCCAAAATTGCAATTTATTAAGCAATAAACAGGAATATAGCAGGCTACAGAGGGAGGAGAAAGTGGGTTTGATCCCTTTCAGAAAAAGGGAAAAACCTGGATTGAAACCAGAATAGTTGTTACTTTCTTGTATGTTCAGACTGTTCTTATCTTTACCAGGCCACATCCCACAGCTCTACAGTCCAGTGGTGAGTCACGCTGGCTCATGCCAGGCTTCAGGAACAACTTGTCACAGGTTTCTGTCACATCAGAGGAAGTTTTGGGCATTCTGGAATATGGGAAATAGTGGTGAGAAAACTCTCTTCCATGTGGCAAATTTTTCCTTCCATGTTGGAGCAAAACCTGGCACAGAGCATTTTAGGACAGTGTGTTTGGGTGCAGGACAACTATTTCTGCTTCCCTCTGAGGCATCTTGCCCTTAGTAAATTTTCTCTGGAAATTGAAGGATTTATTTATTTCAAACACAAAAATCTGAGAACAAAAATCAGCTGTCATTGCAATGTCCTGGAGCATTCTGTGGGGGCTGAAAATTTTAAAAGGAAGGTCCAAAATGTGTTTGACAGTAAATCTTGGTGAAGCATTGTGTGGTTCTATGGCCTAAGCCAGCAGCTGGTGTGATTTGGGATCAGCCTCTGGATAACTCATTTCACTTGGCTTTGTGATACTGAGTGATTGCACAGATCTGGGGCATCTCTTCATGAAGTTCTTTCATTCCTGGGCTCCATCCCACTGTAAAGGCTTCATGCAAATCAAGCTGAGCAAATGACAGAACCATGCTCAAACATTGCAGGCAGTAAAAGCATAAACACAGTAAAAATTAATAATCCACCTCAGCAGCTTCCCGAGTCTGGACATCTGGGAAATCCTCAATGTTCAGCATTTAAAGTCACCAGAATCTTTTTCTAGAGGAGATAAAAAGCTTTGTGTTAACAGAAAAGAACCTGCCTTAACTCCCTTATACCTTGTGTGATTTGTTTCCACAGGTTAAGCTGGAAAAGAGGGATCAAAAACTGGTATTATGAGAGTGTGGCAGGACCTGACTGTCAGGAAAGGAAGGATGTTCTGTTAGGAAAAGGCACTGGAACAGCCTGCCCTTCCCGGGGAGAGCCACTCTTCCCTGCATCTACTTCCCATGGATTTCAGGGAGTATTTTGGAAGGAATTAGACCTCAAGAATTTTACAAATCCTGAAGGCATCTGAGAGAAATAGTGTAAATATAGGCAACAACTCTACAAGCAGAGATCAAAACCAGAAACCCTTCAGTAGACTGGGAATTCCTTTCAAATGCTGAGTTGCTTTTGGGCTTACAAGGATGTGCTGACAAACAGCATCTCAACAGAGCAGCCTCCTCAGTCTGGGCATTGTTTCCCATGCAGGAAATCCTGGCATCAACAGTGAAGAGCTAAATGGAAAATCTATTAATCAGAAAAAAATCCCAGGCTGGGCGAGGCTGGAGGGGACCCCAGAGGGTCCCTGGTGCCACCTCCCTGCTCAGGCAGGGCCATCGCAGAGCACAGGGCACAGGATTGTGCCCAGAGGGCTCTGCAATATCCCCGCTGAGGGAGACTCCAGCCCCTCCCTGGGCAGCCTGTTCAGGGCTGGGCCCTGCCCAGGGCAGCAGTTCTGCCTCCTGGGCAGGGCAATTGCTGGGCTCAGGCCCTGCCCGGTGCTCTGGTGCCACTGCCGGGCCCCGGAGCAGAGCCTGGGCCCTGCCCTGAGCCCTCCCTGCAGCCAGGGACACCCAGGCCTGAGGGCCCCTCTCAGCTGGGGCTCCTCTCGAGGCTGAGCAGCCCCAGCTCCCTCAGCCTTTCCTTGTTAAAAAAATTCCCAGAATAGGGCACTTGGCTCGGTCTGCCAAAAAATCTGCATTTTGCAGGAGCTACTCTGAGTACACCTGGTGAAATGGAGCATCTAAAGCTGTACCTGGCACACAGGTCCAGCCCCATGTCAGGCAGCTCAGTTTTAAACCACAGGGTCTGGCTTTCTCAGGGGTGTGCAGGCAGGATCTGCTGCTGTTTGCAGATCATACCTTGCTCCTCGCTGCTCGTTGACTTCCAGGGTCTGAGGTCCAGCTTTGGGATCTGACTGCAGCTCACAAAGTCACGGGGGTATCTGTTAGCCCGAAAGATATTCCTTGATACTTTAGTGATGCGGGTGTTGTCACATATTATTCTTGACAAGGAGATCCTGGCCAGTGAACAGCGCTGGCGAGGAGTGAAAACCCCAGGGTTCTGCCACCAGAACCTGCAGGAGAAAGAAGAAGACACAACAGATTTTTGCCTTCTGCCTTCTTCACATTCATGACTCCCACAATATTATTTCCCATTAACACTAACTTCTTTTGCCAATGACAAATTTGAATTTCTGTTATTTAAATCGAGAGTCCTGACTCACCAGTTGGATAATTGCCTTGCTTTTCTTTTGGCCATGGACATTAACAAAGCTGCAATTGAATGAATTGCCCTCAGATGAGGCACAGGCACCCTCTTTCAAATGGGAAAGGCTGCATAGACTGTGCACAGGCTGGGGTTACAGCCACATGATTGCCGTGTTGGAACAAGACCTATAATTACTCAATTTTTTAGAAAAGGGTTCATTTCCTGCCATAGAGACAGGATTTCTAGACATGCAGCAGACTGTTTGCCTCTAAGCCCCCCATCCTCGTGTTTGAGCTCATCCGAAGTCTCTCTCAGCACAATCGTTTCCCAGAAACATGGGTTGTGATCCCATTTTCAGGCAATATTGCTGGCAGGTACAGGGATCTTGCTTCATAAATTCAGCTTTAGATGGGGAACGTAATTCACTGCTGCACCTGAAGCCCCTGAGCAACCTCAAGCAGAAGAAGGAGGAATTCAGGTGTGTTGAAACCTCAGCATGGCTGAAGTGATTTTGGCTGACAAGAAAACCCCAACCCACCACATCCACCACAAGCAAAGACCAAGCCCTGCCATGTGTCAGAGCAGAGGGTTCCAGTTCAGAACTGGGCTGGGAAGAAGAAATAGTGAGACATCACTTCACTGGGAAGGGATCTTAGTGCAGGATCTCAACCATCAAATGGGGAATAAGCACATCACTACAAAGAGAAAGAAACTTTTGAAGGAGTACTGAAAAAAAGGCAACAAACAACTGGAGTGGTTTTCAGATCTGTGTGAAGAAATCTGCATAAACTCCAGCCTCCCTGTACTTTGGGGTTGGTGTACCCAGCTCCCCTCTTACCTGTCCCCATCACGAATGTTCCTGAATTGGGTGCCAATGAGACAAGCCATGAGGGGCCCAACTCGGCCTCCATTCACAAAGGGCTCTGCAAGGGCCCCAATCCAGATGTCAATGTTCTTTGGTGTCCCATAGAGCTGCAGGAACTTCTTTGCCAGCTTCTGATTCCGCAACACTCGACCAAGTGACTTCACTCCAGTGGGCTGTGAGAGCCCACAGAATCGTCTCCAGGAGTTGTAACCTGCAAGTAGTTGGATGTCAGAGCAGATAGAGCACTAATGTGCCACCCCCTCCTGGAAAGATTTTTCCCTCTCTTTTGCAAAGAGACCTACAGGGTCCCAAAATGTTTAAAACATTTTTCTGTATTTCTGTTAACGCTACTGACTTCCCGCTCCTCAGAGCCAGTTCCTCCTGCCTGGCCTTTCTCCTGTTTAGGGAGAGCCATGTCTTTGCAGGTGGGAGTTGTTCCACCACCTTCCAGCAGTGTTCTGCTCCACTCAGCAGGGATGCAACTGATGTTGCCTTCACTGAAAATGAACCTGGACAAGATGTTGATGACCCCTCTCTCCATAACAGGAGGATGACCGAGTGCTTCCCCACAGCTGGTCCCTGTCCAGCCGTGGGGACAAGCACCCACTCCGCACAGCCCAAGTTACTTTAGCCACCAGACTTCGCCAGCTGGACTAATTTTTCTGGACTGCAAACAGCCAAAAATCCACTGGGCCACAACTGGTGCATAATTCTGCATCTTGGTGGAGGAGATGAGATGATGCTGCAGCAAACACCTCTGCTGTGAGCAGGATGTCATGGAATCATGGAATGATTTGAGTTGGAAGGGATAATAAAGCTCATCTCATTCCAACCCCCTTCCATGGGCAGGGACACCTCCCACTGTCCCAGGCTGCTCCACGCCCCAATGTCCAGCCTGGCCTTGGACACTTCCAAGGGATCCAGGGGCAGCCACAGCTGCTCTGGGCACCCTGTGCCAGGGCCTGCCCACCCTCACAGGAAAGAATTTTTTCCTGATATCCAATCCAAACCTACTGTCTTCTGTCTAAAGACCAGGGAGAATTAGGAGAAAAAGACACACCATATGGTGCCTGGATGATACCACTGTCAAACAATTCCAGGACACTGAGAAATTTCTTAATCAGAAAATTAATTAGGGAGGGGTTTTGACCTTGCTATGCCATCACCACCTTAATGGATGTCTAATATAAAGGAGTACAGCAGCACTCATTGGTGGGTTGACACCTAAAGCTAAACCCAAATTCACTAGAAATACATGTCACTCCCACCATGTTAGGTCTGGAAACTCAGGATTTGTGGTTCCCATCAGGTTTTGCATGATGGTGCTCCTCAACAAAGCATGGAAAAAATCACAACCTTCTGTTGTGACCAAGGCAGAGCAATTCTGTGAGCTGATGATGCACCTGGATGTACCGCAAAGCCTTTGACTGGGCTTAAAACCCGTGGATCCAGCTCAGTTTTCATCCCAGTTTCAAACAGGAGCCCTGTTGCATCCCTCAGGATGTTGCTGCCACAGCAGCTCCGGGCACTTACATCAGCCTAATGACACTGTTGGGCAAGGACCCACCCAGGAGCCAGCTCTGAAGTCCCATCAACAATCTGTTTCTCAAGACCATCTTGCAATGCCATTACACTGGTTTTGCAGAGCCCTGGGAGTGGTTCTGACATGCTTGTTTGTTTTGTTTTTTTTTTCTAGGACACAGATTTAATAGAGACATTATAATGAGATTTTCTTTACATATTGGAATCTGCTCTTCCAGTCATGTGTAGACTACAGATGGTTGCAGAGAAGTCACAGGGGACTTACAGCCCTAATTCCACTCCTGCAAACTTGTTGCTGAGCTATTTTACCAATAAAATAGAAATGAGTCAGTCACTGAACACCAGACTCTGGTCTGTGCAATGCCCCGTGTTCTCCTGCCTCCACGTGTCTCCTGCAGCTTCAGCCAGGCTGTGCCTTCAGTGCTCAGCCTCCACCCACTTACCTGTGGTTGTTCAGAAACAAGGAAAGGGTTTGGGAAAGAGCATCATAGGATCACCGAATGTCCTGCGCTGGAAGAGACTCATAAGGATCACTGAATCCAACTCCTGAGTAATTTCAGCCAAGCATGGGCTGGAGAAGTTTCTCAATGTTTAATCACAAAAACGCCGGATTTCCACTTGTTTTCCTTTGTAAGCTCTGCTCCTACAGCTGACTTACCTGGAAGGCCGTGATCTCGGCTGCGCTGCATGTTGAGGGCAGCTAAATCAAACCCAATCCTTTCAACCTGCTCAAACAGCCGATCCCGGAGCTCGCCCACCACCATCTGCTGCTGTGTCATCAGCTTGGCCTGGTTGGCCATGAGGCTCCGGAGATATGGATCAATCCCTCCTGCAGAGAAATCCCATCCACAGGGAAACTGGGATCAGTTCCACCTGAAGCAGGGATGTGTGAGCAGGGCAGGGAGGCTGGTGTGTGTGTAAGAGGCCCCAGAGAGGTGAGCACAGCTTATATTTAATGATAAGCTTCTACTACCTGGGAATCAATTTTCCTGCACTTAAAGAATTAAGAAGACAATACTTTAAATAATGTTCTTGGAGGCCACAGCAATTAAGCAATCAGACCATTTTGTAACATGATGGGCTGCCCTTGACTACAGGGAACAGCTCTGTTGGGAAAGCTCTGGCTGGTAGTAAAGGCTATTTAATACATTTAATGCAAAATGCTTTTAAATTTGGCTGAAGCAGGAGCTCATCCAGAGAGGGCAAAAAAGGATGAATGAAATAAATCCATACTGCAGAGCTGCAAGAAAGGATTTACCTTCTTGAATGATCCTCCAGACAGCAAAGAAGGAGGTTCTGAGTTGAATTTCAGGAGTTATGGGTCTGTAATTTTCATCTAAGCGACCAACAGTTGGGGGGACTGCGGCATGAGCAAAGCGAAAAGCCAAGGTGAAGACGTTGGATATCCGAGGATCCACGGACTCCTTGTAGCCCCGGTAGCGAGGAATGAACCTCCGGAACCTGCATCCCAACAGGAGAGGCAGGTAGTCCCTGTAGGTTATGATCTAGGGGGGAACAAGGAAAGGGTGCACTGTTAATGTCTTAATTCGTTTCTGTGCCATCAGTTTCTGTGGAAGCAAAGTTGTTGTTCACGTTCTCTCTGCCACCACGTTCTGGCAGGTGAGAGCAACATAATAACGGGTTGGACTCAATGATCTTAGAGGTCTTCTCCAACCTAATTGGTTCTGTGATTTTGTGAAGATAAAAGGCTGCCAAATCCTCCCAAATGTTGCCTCCTTGTCACCATTCCCAGCAGGCAGGCAGAACTGCACCTTGTGTGCCTCAGATGGCACAGATAACATTGGCAGATAACAGGGGTAACACCACCCACGGGCAGCTCCTGAGTCCTCCCACAGCAGAAATTTCCAGTCCTGCTCTCATGTCTCTCTGGGATATTGAGAAGGCAGCACAATATAGTTGAAAAAAAAAAAAAAATCGAATTCTGTGTCAGTAGGAGAAAATGGATTGTCTGAAAACTGCATGAAGATGAAACCATTGATGTAAACACAATGATGGAGATGATACTTTTAAGGACAATCCTTCGAGTGTTTGCCTTGCCCAGCATGGTTTTTCAGCAATACAATAATATTTAAATTGACAGCATAAAAACATAAACATTTTGATATTCCTGCTTTTTATTTTTTGTTAAACCAGCTCAGAAAACAGGTTTCAAAGGAGGTGCAGTGCCTTTGGAAACCCCATGTCCCTTTCTCTCATAGGATCCAGCCTTTCCTGCCAGCTGTAAAACCTCATCTGGCTTTGAGGCCATTCCTGCTCCAAACTGGAAGCTGGACAAGAGACCTCAGGAGGTGCTTCCCAAGCACAGAGGTGTTTGTGTAACCCCAGGATCCCATTCAGGGTCAAGACTGGGGTGCAGCCCAGTCCCAAGGAGACACCATGACTGGCTGCACCCACCAGCACATGGGGCTTCTTCACAGAATCCCAGAATGGTTTGGGTTGGAAGGGACCTTAAAGATCTCATTCCAACCCCCTGCCATAGGCAGGGAATCATTGAGAGGAGGAGATTCAAAACCCAGAGGAGTTTTAATCCAGATTTCCAGTACCATCTTTATCAGGCACAAAACACTGGTTAAAAAAGCTTCTCCTCTGATTTTTTTGCCTGTTCCTCAAACAAAAAAGTGCCATTAAAAATTTCATCAAGCACTTTGTAAATTTAACAGTAGAGGGACATCAAAGTTTCAGGAGGACCCCTCTGTGTTTGTCATTTCAGGTATCTCTGTGATTTTGCTTTGGTCGAAAGGGGCTGGTAGAAAGAATTTGGTCCTTTCACCCCAAAATCCTGCACCCTTTCGCCACCCCACACTAGCACAGCCTAACCCATGAACCTTGTGAGACTGCAGGCAGAGCCAGGGCAGGTGGGATGGTGGCTGGTACCTGGATCATGGCTCCCAGGATCTTTCGTGCCTCCTGGTAGAGCCTCTCATCATTCCAGTGGGGATTGAGGCTCTTCAGCTTTCCAGCCAGGCGGTTGTGCTCCCGCACGAAGAGCGTGTGCATGCAGGCCAGCTCCAGCATCTCACTCGCACGGGTGTCACCTGGGAGGGGCACATACGGCACTGGAGTGGGAATGTCATACTGGGAAGCGAGCACAGGGGAATTTTTAGATGTCTCAATATTTGTGTTGTGGAGAAAATGGGTAAGAAACACAGAGGAGGAGAAGGAAACCAAGGATTGGGCAGCACCAGGTTGGACAGGTCACAGCTGTGCTGAGAATCGCAGAGAAGTGGGGAAGGTTTCAGTGAAGGCCTGGGAGCATCAACTTAAAAAGTTAAATACAAGGAGGTGTTCTCCAGGATTCCATATCAGAGACATTTGGTCTCAGAGCTTGAAATGCAAATGGGATGAGGGAAGTCAAGATGGCCCAAGGAGCTCTGAAAGTCAGAAGGCCTCCTTCAAACCAGCTGAAACTGTGGCCAAAGCAAGGTGACAGTCACAGTCTCTCTGGGGAGTAAAAGGAAAAGCAAAATGAGTCAACTTGCAGGAATAAATTACTAACAGCATCACAATGAAATATCAAATCCTTCTTCAAACATCTGGGGCAGGAAACCCAAGAGCAAGCAGGTGATGAGAGTATAGACAAGCACTCAGAGAAAAGTAAATATGTTGTATTCAGCCCCTTTGTCCTACAGTAAATAGAGGCATTTGCTCCTGCACTTGGCACGGAGCCCTTTTCATCCACTCTCAAAGGCTGCCTGTGAGGGACTGCGGAAGGAGGAACAAAAGCAGCACTGTGAGGTTTCCATGAGCAGAATGCATCCAGCCAGAGCTTCCAGCAGAGCTCTGGGAGGAAATGCTGAGCCCTGTGAGGCAACTGCACGTGTAAAACTCCCCCAGTTCTCAGGGACCGGAAAAGTCACAAATAAGGCACTGAATTTTCAAAGACGCTGCCAAAACAGCCTGAACTGATGACTGTAAAAGAATTGATGGGTCTGTTCCAGCTATGGAACAGGAACTGCTCCTCACTGAGAGCCCATGGGGCCAGAAGCCCCTCCTGGGAAGCACCTGATACTCCTGCCTGCTCTGCTTCTCACTGGGCACATGCCTTTGGCCACAGGTCCTGCATGGTCCTCACCAAGGAGAGACCTTCACGGGACTGGGGGAGCAGGTGAACACACGGAATGACCCATGGGCAGGTGGAAAGCTGTGGGAGCCTGGAGGGAGCATGAAACACCATGAGCTTCAGAGGAGGGAGCTGATGGGTTGCAAGGAGCATGGGGATGTTCAGAGGAATTTCAGCCAGATGTGAAGGGGGCCAAGGGAGTAGAAAGCAGCTCCACAGCTGATGAGATTTGTTGTGCCCTCAAGCTTTCTCCAGCAGTGCCACAAGCAGCCTGGCGTGTTCAGAGCCAGCAGGAGCCAGCTGGGAAGTCCTGCTCTCCAAAAGAAATAGGCCAGGAACTGAGACACTAATTCATGAGTTGTATCAGAAACATCCCTCTCTGGGGTTCCACAGGCTCGTGGCAACATCCTGGTCCTCAGTAGCAGGACCAGAAGGGAATAGTGCTAAGGATCCATGAGGTCAGCTCTGTCTCTGTGACAGAACGTGGCAAAGGACAGCAGTGGGGAAGAGGGTGGTGGCTGTGCAGGGATTTGGCTGGAGGGAAGGCTTGGCATTGGGAGCCTGTCTGCCTTTGGGAGCCCGTGCCCAGGACCAGAGGAATTCTATTGGGTTGAAGAAGGGGTCAAGGGGATACCAAAAGCATGACAAAGGGTAAACGTAGCAGGAGGGTGTCCTGATGGCTGGAGTGCTCCCAGTGCTCCCTCAGCCTTCACAGTGGTGGGAACACACCCTAAAAGGCCACCTTGGTCTGGTATTGGCCTCATGCTCATTCCAGCTGGGATCCAAGCTCCTCTCACAGTGCAGCAGGGACATACAAACGTTTCCTGCTGTGCCCCAGCACAGTAGTTACACACCAGTTCCCTTCCTGCTGGGATAGAGGCACCCATGGAATGACAGGTACGGACCAGCCGTGGCCTCCAGGCCAGGCTGCCATTGCTGTGCCTGCTCAGCTCCATCATGGCACTGGTCCCTAGGTCACTCCGGGCCCTGCACCAGAGCTGCTGAGCGTGGATGGGACACCTTCACTCCAGGTTTATCCTGACAAAGAAGACTTGGAGATGGTGAATACCTTCCTCCTACCTAGCACAGCCTCAGTCTTTCATGTTTTGCTCCATTCTATTTTCTACTTAAATAAGAAAAGCAAACAACTAAAGAAGTGAACTGGAGCTGGTGGAATTGTCTGCTCCAGATTCCAGATTTGGGGTGCCAGCACCCAACTCACCTGCAAAAAAACAAGGGATTCGAGCTGCCCCGCTGGCCTTGAGGCAGGGCTCCTTCCTCATGGGGCCAAAAGGCATGTACGCCCTGCCCCTGTCTGTGAAGTTCTGGTTCACAGCCAGGAGGCCCCGCTGGCTGCTCCGGTCCCGCAGCCGCTTGGCCACGGCCGCCTCGCTGCCGTACACGACGCTGCCGTCCAGGAAGGAGGTCAGCGCGTTGATCTGCTCCCGGATCGCCCTGCCCCGCGTGCAGGTGGGAGCTGAGCGGAAGAAAGGGAGACAATCCCTCCTGTTGGTGATTCGGGGGTCGTTGGGTGGGATCTGCAGATAGAGAAAAGGAAAATTCATCAGCGGCTCAGGAGATGGAGCCAGGCAGGAGCCCTCTCACAGGGCATAGATCTTGAGAGGGAGGGTCAGATTGACAGCAGAGATGCTGCTTTAGGAGCCCAAGTCCCAAACAGCCTGGAGACACCTAGGTTTTCCTAAAGTCCTATGGATTCCTAAAGTTTTTCCCCTGAAAATAAATACATTGGATTGAATCTTTAAGGCTCAGTTTTCTTATCTCCATGTCTACACCACAGACAGTTGTCATCCAAAACTTGTGGCCTTGCCTGCATTCTCAAATGCATATCAGGCAAATACTCAGTGATGCTCCATCCCATCATACTTTTCCTTGAGAGGAATTAGGGAAACACGTGGGAGCCAGAGCTGCAGCAGAACTTCAAAGGCAGGAGAGCAGGGCTGCAGGAGGGACATGGACATGATCTGGAGCAAAGGAGGCTCAGGGGGGACCTTGTGGCTCTGCACAAGTCCCTGACAGGAGGGGGCAGCTGGGGGGGTCGGGCTCTGCTGCCAGGGAACAGGGCCAGGAGGAGAGGGAACGGCCTCAGGCTGGGCCAGGGCAGGCTCAGGGTGGACAGCAGCAGGAATTTTGCCATGGAAAGGGTGCTCAGGCCTTGGCAGGGGCTGCCCAGGGAGGTTTGGAGTGCCCATCCCTGGAGGTGCCCAAGGAAGGCCTGGAGGTGGCACCGAGTACCCTGGGCTGGGGACAGGGTGGGGATTGGGCACAGGGTGGACTCGATGGTCCTGGAGCACTTTTCCAACCTAAATGATTCTGTGATCTACTGGAGCAGGGACCACGATGTGACTCCTGCTAACGCCGCAGGCACTGCTGGGAGATCTCAGCACTCCCTTGTCCCGTGCACAGAGCACTTAAGTCCCATGGATTTTCTGGGTTGTTGACACTCCCCAGTGTCTGTCTGTGACATTTCCTGTTCTCCAGGCATCACCCGTGCTGCCTTTGCACTACAGCTCCAAAAAAAACCTTTGCTGAGGGAGATGGGTAAATGCCTGGAAACCTGGAAAAGGCTGTGTCTGTGCCTAAACCCAGGGACAGCCTTGGAACACAGCACTGCCACCACACAGAGTGCTCTGACCTCCTTGGCCTGTTCTGGGAGGATGCTCCTCCATGGCCAAGGGCTGGGAGAGCCACCAACGTCCTGGTTGGAAGGCAGATGCCCTGTCCCTTCCTCCTCTGGAAGAAGGAGGCTGCCTGTACCTGGATGGGAAAGCAGGGAGGCTCCTTGGCACAGCTGGTGTCACAGTCTGTCCCGCCACTGAAGGGGAATCTGGCTGGGGTTTCCGGGCTGAAATCCAGATCGTGGTCAATAAACTGGCCCCACTGCATGAACATGAGGGATCTCTGCTGGTCCATCCGGAGCTGCTCCGGGGGGAAGCGGACGATCTCATTGGACACTTGTCGGACCTGCAGGGATGGAGGCAGAACACCTTGCTGGGAAATGACCTGTATGAACAGGTGCACCCAGTTGCGGGGTCATCAGCAAAAATTCCCAAGGCACTTCTGGTGCTTTGCAGACAAAAAACCTCAAATCTATCTGCACAGGAAGGTGTCACCATCACTGAGTGCCCTTCGCTGAGCACTGCCTTGCTCTGGCTCTAGGCAGGGATCTGAGCCCCCAGGCCAAGACTGTCCCTTGATGGACTTAGGGAAACAGCTAAGCAAGCCTGGGAAACAGATACAAAACAGATTTTAAAATACTTTTTTTGAATAGAAGTGTGGAAAAAAGAGTCCCTGGGAATTTCTGGAAGTTATCTCAAAGTTCTCCTCCCTTCTCATCCCTTCCCCAGCCATCACAGTTCCCCCGTGTTCATGTATTACTACAGAAAAAGTGGACACTGTGCTGTGGAGGAGGGCTAGGAAGTACAACAAATCCATGAACACAACCCCAGCTCCTCATCAGAGCTGTTGTTGCACCAAGCTCAAGCGACCAGAAGCCACATCAAGTGTCCATGCTGACATCCAGGTGCCACAAGAGCCACAACCCCTGCAGTTCACCCACCCAGGGACCCCCACACAGCATTTCTGGCCGTGTATTTTTTGTTCTGGGGATTCCCTGGCTCACTTTATCCTCTCCATAATTGCTTTTCAGGAAACAAAAACTGCCAAAAACCGAATCAAAAAAGGTGAGTAAAATAATTTGGCTTAAACACACTCAATTTAAAAGAACATATTGTGTAATTCTGCATTCCTCCTGTGATTCTGCAGCAATCAGATTAATTTTTCTTTGCTTTTCCTGAAGGCATGGGACTTAGGAAGCTTTCCTAATAGATCTCCCTGGATATTCTCAGACCATCACCCTGAAGCTGGTGAATTTAAGCTCCTCCAACCTGATCAACAACTTCAGCTGTTGGAGGAGCCCTTCGTTGCCTGTGGCCTGTCCAAAACTGACAATCCCTAGGCCCTGACACTGCATTCTGAGACTGGTACAAACTTTACCAGTGGAAGGGGGAATCCAGAGAAACGCCTTCCTTCCGTCCACCCACGGGGCACGGACACGCCATCCTCATATTCTGCCGGCAGCCACCTGGCCAGGGCTCTGTTGGAGGCTCCTAGGGATGGGTTCCTCCTGTCAGGGGCAATGGGAAAACAGCAAACAGAGCCAAGAGCTTGTGGATGTGGAGAGACATGGACCTTGGAACGGGAGCACGCCGTGGTTTGGGAACTGCTGCAGCTCTATGGGTTTGGTGCTATCAGTAAACCTCAGCATTAATAACAACAATAATCATAGAATCGTTTAGGTTGGAAAAGACCTTTCATAATCCACCCCAAGCCTCAGCTTCTCCCAGGCAAGAACTCCAGCCTGATCCAGCCTGAAGAAGGGTCCTCAACCTCAAACTGTGGCTGGAAAACAAAGCTGGAAGCTGAGCACCAAGGAAAGGGGAAGAGCCTTGGACTGGAATTACCTACAGTGTCGAATGGAAATCGGGGGATTTGGACTGTGAGGTTACTGCACTGTTGGTTCTTTTGAAGGTCGTTACTGAAGATGTCCCTGCCCATGGCAGGGGGTTGGACTGGATGACCTTTAAACCCTTCCAGAATTGCTTCCAACACAAACCAGTTTGTGACTCTATGACTGTAGTTTGATTAGACCATTAAAACCTTATCAGAGTACTAACACTCTACGTTGGAGTGCATGTCCAAAGGATGTTCTGTGGTGGCCTCTCACCCACAGGGGTCCAGCACTGCCCAGGGCAGTGGAAAGACAGAGCACAGCTGAGCCCCCCTTCCCCAGGGCCTCAAGTCTGGATCAGGTATAATGGACCTGTCCTTATTGCAGAACCCACATCCCCCTGAAGTGGAAGGAGGCAGGAAGGTCTCTCCTTAGTTCTTACACAGCCCCCTGAAGGATAAAGCACCTCGGGGCAGGGAGAGCTGGCTGAGCTCCTTCCTCTGCCTGAGCTGCTCCCAGGAGCTTTCCAGCTCTGTTTGTACAGGGGATGTTTCTGACCTGTCCCTTTCAAACACTCCGTGCTCAGCAGCTTCCCATGTGTCCCACATTCTCCATTCCAGCTGTGGGAGCTGCAGGAGGTGCTCTCCCAGCCCATGTGCCCAGATTCCTCCCACACACAATGTGGGGCAAGGGGATGGCTACATCATGCCCAGTATGGATTTAGGTCAGAAAACCCTTGGAGACCTTGCCAAGGGGCAGGGCCAGACAAAGTCTGTCCCCAGCAGAGAGCTCCTCCTGCTTTGGCAAAGAGCTGGTTCAGGTACATCACCAGGAACCTTCCAAACAGGACTGGAATTAACAGCTCCACACATTACTAGGAAATACTGAGGGGTGTGAAATCCTAAACCAAGGTGCCTGCGTGGGTCATCCCTGGGGAAGTGGGTCCAGTTCCACTAACAGAGGATGCATCCATCCATAGAATCATTTACATTAACCTTATCACCAGCCTGGAGCACTGAGTGCCATGTGCAGTCCTTCCTTGGACACCTCCAGGGATGGGGACTCCACCAGCCCCCTGGGCATTTCCAATGTCCAACCACCCCTTCCAGGAAGAAATTCCTCCTGATGTCCAACCTGAACTTCCCCTGGTACAACTTGAGGCCATTTCTTCTCATCCTGTTCCATCCATCCATCCATCCATCCATCCATCCATCCATCCATCCATCCACCCTCTTGCTTACATAGCCCCTCACCTGTTGTTGCACTCGCCAGTGATGGTTCTGTAGCCAGAAGCAGCACAACTTATTTTCTTATCCTGCTGGTCACATCCAGTGGCCTTGAAAATCATCTCCATCTGAGCAGGAGTCAACAAGTCTGGTGGGGAACAAGGGAGAAAAAACACCCAGGATCACACTGGCCCTGCTGGGTTTGCTCGGGAGAAGGTTTTCCTTCCTGTCCCCTGTACTGAACCTCATCATCTGCACAACCACAGTGTGCTGTCATTTAAATCATCCTGCTCGAAGATGTGCCGAGGATGCTCTTTGAGCAGCAAATGCTTTTTCTGGTTTGGAAAGCATCAAACCCAGCAAAGCTGTGGTCAAATCTTATTTATAATCACACATTAGGCTCATGCAGCAGCAGAACGGTTTTCTAGTATTGGCACTTCCTCTCCTCTCCCTTTTTATCTCCCCCATAAAATGCAAACAGCCACAGCCATCCAAGGGGGTGTCACAAGTTTTTCCCCCTGGAAGCAGCTCCCAGTGTGTGTCACCCCTGCTCGGAGCTGCCTGGAAAAGAACCATCCTGTGGCTGGGCTCCCCAGGGGCACTGTGTTCTGCTGTGCACTCCCCTTGCAGGGGAGCTAAGTGGCAGAGCTCAACAAGAAAAGTCTTACAGAGTCACAGAATCATGGAATGGTTTGGGTTGGAGAGACCTTAAAGACCATCTTGTTCCAACCCCTGCCATGGGCAGGGACACCTTCCACTATCCCAAGTTTCTCCAACCCAGCCTTGGACACTTCCAGGGCTGGGGCAGCCACAGCTGCTCTGGGCACCCTGTGCCAGGGCCTCAGCACCCTCACAGCCAGGAACTTCTTCCAAACATATAATCCAAACCTCTCCTCTTTTAGTTTAAAACCATTCCCTCTTTTCTTGTCACTATCTATCCGTGTAAAAACCCTCTCCCTCTTTTTTATAAGCACTTTTAGTCACTGGAAGGGGCTCTAAGGTCTCCCCAGAGCTTTCTCTTCTCCAGGCTGACCTCCAGCTCTCCAAGTCTGTCTCTCCACAGGGAAGATGCTCCCTCTCGGCTCTTGCTGCTCTCACTGCACGTCCCATCCCTCAGAGGTTTCCTGGTCACTGCTGCCACCAACAGTCCGGGTCACAGCACAGTTTGAAAAGCCCCTGGGCAGGCGAGTGAGAGGTGGCAGCCAGGTGGCCCTCGCAGGGCTCTGGAGTGTTACTGGAGCATCAGTCCTGGATGGAGAGGCTGGAGCTGAGCACAGCCAGTTCTGCCATCACCTTCCAGGTCATCCTGTGCTGGAGCAAAGCCAGAGCACCCCATGATGGGTCTTGTCCTGCCAGTGTTTTACTGTAATGTTGGGAAAGTGTTTGAGACCAGGCTGGAGAGGGCTTGGAGCAACCTGGGATAGTGGAAGGTGTGGGAGGTGTCCCTGCCCATAGCAGGGATGGGACTGGATGGGCTTTAAGATCCCTTCCCACCCAAACCATTCCATGATCCCCATGAGTTCATATTTATACAGCAGGAGTCCTCCCTGTGTGTCCCTGAGCTGTTCCTCTCACTGGCCCTGATTTGCCACCTTCTCTCAGCAGCCTGGCCTGGCCTGACTCCATCTCAGAGAGGATGTTGCTCCTCCAGACAGACACTGAAATGTCCTTTCACACCTCCCCATTCTCTGTTTGGACAGTGTCGTGTCGGTGACGTGACTTTGGTGCTGTCTGAGGTCTGGCTGAAGAGCTGCCTTCCTTGGGGTCAGGCTACTGGGGGTCAGCTCTGGGTTTGCTCATTCCCTGCTCAAGCACAGAAACATCTGCCAAAGCCTTCCACACCTTGACCCGTTGGAACCTGAACCTCAATACAGCAGAAAGAGCCAGGGAAGTGCACAAACCACTTTCACTAACTGAAAAACCCCCAAGTAGTATTCAAGATGGAAAAAGAGCACAGAAGAACAACTCAGCTTTGCCTCCCAGCAGTCACATGGGAGAGATTTGTCACAGCCCATCCCAACACCTTTTCTTTTCCTCCTCCCAAGCCCCAGTGACCAAACCCTGTGTCTTCCTCCTCTGCCTTCCTCCCAGCAAGGGGGATCCCTACCTGTGACGTTGAAGTCCCCCCTCACAGCCCATCGCAGCCTCTCTTTGAGCAGACTCAGGGTGGTCTGCAGATAATCCGCTGCCCGGACAGCTGCTCGTGTCCCCTCCACTGGCTGCTTGAAATACCTCAGGAGCTCTGCTGGGGTCAAGGCATTGTTCTGCAGGTTCTTCTTTATGCTACAGGGGACAAGAAACCAAAATCTGAAATGGGGCAGGGCCAGGAATGCTGCAGTTGCACACCTGAGCATCAAGCACGGCCCATCCCAAGTCTGAACTGCTGGAGAGTCACTGGGAGAGGCCAGGGCTGCTCCCAGCACCCTCCACAGAGCAGCAGGGGGACTCGAGGAAGGGAGTCTGTGAAACTGCCCAGCTCCACCTGCCAGAAGGCAAGTCTTAGGGCTTCACATCCATGATGCACCAAATCTCACTCAGCTGTTATCCAGATATCATCAATATCTGTCACTGTCCAGAGGCCTCAGATGTCTCCAGGCCACCCTGGCCTAAAGCTGCTGGAGCCTCCTCTCAGCTGGAGGGGTCCCCAAGCCAGGGAGAGGATTCAGAGTGTGGCTGCTGGCAGAGGACAGGTATGGGCTGGTAGGAACCTGGACACTCCCAAAGCATGGCTGGGAGTCCCACAAAATATCCTCACTGCAGCATCCAGCTGCCTGCTGCATCCATGGGAGGGAACCACTGGAAATAAGCAGAAGCCTGTGCTGGTCTCAACTCAGAGCTCCTGCTCAGACCACCCTGAGGGGTGGAACAGAGCCCAGCAATAGCATCAGGTGCTGCTGTGAGGGTGGGCAGGCCCTGGCACAGGGTGCCCAGAGCAGCTGGGGCTGCCCCTGGATCCCTGGCAGTGCCCAAGGCCAGGCTGGACACTGGGGCTGGGAGCAGCCTGGGACAGTGGGAGGTGTCCCTGCCCATGGCAGGGGGTGGAGCAGGATGAGCTTGAAAGTCCCTTCCAACCCAAACCATTCCACGGTTCTGTGATTCTGTGAACACCGAGCTGGGAGGGGCAGCCCAGAGGAGGTCACAGATCTTGGTGACCCAAGAGACTGGTGTAAAATCAGGGTGAGCAGACAAAATCCTGCCTGCCAGCGCGCTGTGCTCCCGGAGCTCCCCACCGGGCTGTCCCCGTGCTGCGGGGAGGAGAGGCGGGGGAAGCTGCGGTGCAGGAGGGGACGGGGACACGGACGGGGATAGGGACGGGGACACGGACGGGGATAGGGACGGGGATAGGGACGGGGACACGGACGGGGATAGGGACGGGGACACGGAGGTGCCACAGCCAGCCCGGCTCTCACCGGTCCCGCGTGCTCCTGTAAGCAGCATCCACCCGCTGCCGGGCCTCGGCCACGCTGCTCAGCAGGGACGCGTCCGGCAGCTCCAGCGGCACATCTGAGCAGGGAAAGGGAAGAGCAGAGGTGAGGGTGCTGGCAGGGAGCCTCCTGCGCCTCCAGCACCCGGGGGTTGGGCACGACAGCGCTGGAGGCAAGTGCTGCTCACTCTCTGGAGATCTGTGTATAAATATATTCCTCAGGGGAGTCTGAGAGCCCCTCCATCAGTGGAGGCTTCAAACAGCCCCCGGGAGAGGTGCAGGGACCATCCCTCCTGCCCTTTCACAGCAGAGCACTTGCCCAGAGCAGCTGTGGCTGCCCCTGGATCCCTGGCAGTGCCCAAGGCCAGGCTGGACATTGGGGCTTGGAGCAGCCTGGGACAGTGGGAGGTGTCCCTGCCCTGACAGGGGTGGGATGGGATGAACTTTAAGGTCCCTTCCAACCCAAACCATTCTGGGATTCTCTGACTCTATAAACAGCCCAATTTCCCCACGGCTTTCCCCAGTGCCTCCTGCAACCTCCTGCCATTTTAACTGCTCCCCTTCCTGCCCTCGGGGGAGCTCCCAAAATGAATTTCATCTCCATCATATGCTGGCTGTAGGTCACAGAAAGGGAAGGGACAGGACCTGAGGGCTTCTCTGAGTGACAGCACTTTCCTACAGCTTCTGGGGAAGAAGAAAACTTCAGAAAATAGCACAAAAGAGATAAATATCTCCCAAATCCCCCCAGTTTCTTTTAAATATCTTCCCAGATCAGCCAAGAGTTCAGCTCGTGGACAATCCGGATGAGAAAAACTATTGCCTGGATCACAATTTGAGACAAATGAAAATCCAGGCATGTGCTTTTCATAAGGATTTGACATTGTCAATTAACAGGTGGAGGTCTCTATATGTTTTGGAGCAGTGATTCAGGGCTGGAAGAGGGGGAGTGACTGCCCCATCCCCACACTCCACAGGCCCTTGTTGCTCTCCCAGGTGCTGGCACAGGGAGGGAGACCCTCGTTCCATGGGGATGGACCAGTGCTGAGAACTGATCTCCTTTTGCCTGATTTTAAGGGATCAGGTGGGATGTGAACTGGTAAAAACCTGAAAGAGCCAAGATTGGTGCCACGGGCAGTACTAACTGTGCTCCTTCTGGCACCTCTTCAGGGCTGTACTGCTGGGTGACTCAGGCTCTTCCAGACTTAGCTTTGTCTTTCCCACTCAGAAAATCCCGACCTGCAAAGCCTGAGGAATGGACAATACCGTAGGAAGAGGATACAGATGCCTGGAACAGGCTGAGGATCAGCAGAGACCCCAGGAAGCTTTCTGCCTTCATCCCTGCAAAGAAACACAAGTGAAGAAGACCAAGAACATGTGGATGCACCAGGAAGGTCCGTGCCCAGGTTGAGGATGGCATGTGTCAAGGGAGCTCATGGAGCATCCCCTTCCAAGGCAACGCTTCCAGGAGGGAGTGCACTGCCTGGGAGGTCCTGTCAGTGCCACGTGGAAAGGGAGCAGCCTCCCGGCCCAGGGACTCCCAGCACTGGCGGGAATGTGCTGGCTGAGGCTTCGGGGGCAGCAAAAAGGGAGCAGAATCTGTTGCCAGGGCAGCACACAGAGTGTGCAAGGGAGAGCTGGTGGGGAAGAAGGAAGAGCCAGGTTAGCACAGCAGGTCCTCTACACCTCTGTTTCTCTGCCTTTAAATTCCAATAATCCTTACAAGTAGTCATGTCACATAGGATGTCACATAAAAACATATAAGGATTGTAGTCTCTTTACTCCTGATGAGCCTGGGATTGAGTATATTCAGATTAAAAGTCACACCAAAAGTTTGGAGGAAATAATACTTCAATATTTAGAATGTTGCTATGAAAATCACTGAGGGAGCTGTTTGTGCTCCCCAGTAGAGCCAGAGTGAAGCCAGCCATGAGCCGGGTATCACTCTATCCCCCTAATTATAAACCACGGCATTTATATTTGTGTTGTAATGGGAATTTATTCCGTTGTTACCTAGCTGTTCCGTTAACTGGGCTGCAGAAGGAGCGGGAAGTATTTAATAGCTGTTTGACAGATGTTCGGGATGCTTCTCCCAAAGCTGACCCACTCACCTCCCAAGGCTGCTCCCAAGCAATCAGCTCCCAGAACGAGCCCAGAACGAGCTGTGGGCAGACGCACCTCAAAGGCACCCGGAGCTGCCGAGCTGGCCCCGTCCGTGCGGAGGAACCCCCGGCCACAGCAGCACCGCGCTCCAGCCGAGGGTGGAAGCAGCGGGAAGGGCAGAGCTCAGCCCAGCTCCCCAGTCCCACCCCCGGCACAGAACCGAACCCTCCACGAGAGCAAAGCCCGGGCCGGGCTCTCACCTGCGATCCGCCGCCTCCCCCCGCCCCGCGGCCCTTCCGCGCCCGCTTTTATCTGCCCGGCCTTATCAGCAGCGGCTGCTCCGGGAACTCCCGTGGGCTGGGCGGCCAGGCCAGCACAGCGCTCACCCCCGCCCCAGTGCCCGCCGGGGAGGTTCCTTTGCTCGCGGCTGGATGCACAGCCTGATGCTTCACCGGAGCTTTCCCGGGATTTCTGAAGGTGGAGATGTGACCACTTTGTGGTGGTTTGAGAGTCTTGAGCCCTTCTAGGGGTGTCTTCCAGGGACAAGGTTCCTCCCCCATGGTGCTCTTCATCCTTTGCCGCTTTTAAAGGTCGAAACAACGCCTTGATCTCTATACCCCGGAGACACTGCAGCGCCCAGCACTCCCCATCCCACTCCTGACGTGCTCTGCCCCGTGTCCCCTGGGGGTCCACGAGAGCTGCTCCTTCTTCCTGTGCAGGAGGAGGCACTGGGATGATGGATGAACAGGCAAACAGGCATCAGCCTCCAGCTGCTGGTCTGGAGCACGGGCAGCACAAAGTGCTGTTGCTCCTGGAGCTCAGCTGGCAAAGCATCTCCTCTCCCTGCCCCCGAGCAAACGCATCTGATGGACAAATCCTTGCCATGCTGACAGGGCAGAGGGACACTGCTGGTTCAGTGGGAGATGTGTTTGAGCACAGAGCTGTACAGGGAGGCAAAGGAGCTGCTCCTCATCTCCTCCTCACTGCACATTGCAATTGTGTTTGCCCTCATGGATCAAAACTCCTTGGATCAGCAGCACAGACTGGGGGCAACCGAGTCCCTGCCAGGGCTCCCAGGCCTGGGTGGATGAAGGACTTTACCTGGCCTCTGCCCTGCATGGACACCCCAGGACCCACAGTGGCTGTAGAATGGTACAGGTGGTGCAGTGCCTCTGGCAGTGACTTGGCAGCTGTGCCCACCCCCAGAGCTGGGATCCACCATCCCCATCCCCAAAGCTGCCTCCTTGCAAGTGGAGCTGTGCACTGACACTGGTCCTCGTCCTTTAATGTTTTAAAGAAAATCAGCAAGGCAAATTACAAATCTTGCAGTGAGGCCCAGGTGAGGCTGGTCCTGTTTGCAGACTGGTTTTGACAACCTGGAGGGAATCCGCCTGGAGCCCAGGAAAAAGCTGGGTTTGGTCAGCCTGGAGGGAAGAAGGCTCTGGAAGCCTTACTCTTGACTTTGACTGTCTCATGGAAGGGCTGCAGAGCAGACAGAGCTGTTCAGAGTGCCCAGGGATAGGACAAGGGGCAATGGCACGTGGTGCTGCCAAGAAAATTCCCAATAATGTAAGAAAACACCCAGGATAGTGGTGAAGTGCTGGGACAGGGCCCAGAACAGAGGTGGGGTCTGCATCCCTGGGGATAACGCTCCCTTGGATGAGACCCTGGGCAACCTCCCCTGGCCTTCAAGGTGACCCTGACCCCAGAGACTCAGGAGGTGCCTCCAGCCCACCCCTTTCTGTGTGTGAGACAGAAGCAGAGAGTCTGCCTGAGGTCCCAGCTCCAGCACCAGCACCAGCACCAGCACCAGCACCAGCTCCAGCACCAGCACCAGCTCCAGCACCAAAACCAGCACCAGAACCAGCACCAGCTCCAGCGCCAAAACCAGCTCCAGCTCCAGCATCAGAACCAGCACCAAAACCAGCACCAGCATCAGAACCAGCACCAGCTCCAGCACCAAAACCAGCATCAGCACCAGCACCAGCTCCATCACCACAACCAGCAGTTTGCACAACAGAGACCACGGCACGGCTCTTGTGCAAAGGGGCAGAGCTGGTGGGTTTGCAAAGCGCGCTCTGAGTCCTTCCCCTGCTGTGTCAGCACCAGATAGAGGAGAAGGATGAGGATTTTCGAAGGCTCCGGACACTTAGTGCGTGTCAGTGCTGATAACTGTGTTTCACAACTAGGAACTTTGTCAGAGAATCACAGAATGGTTTGGCTTGGGACAGACCTTACAGACCAACTCGTTCCACCCCCTGCCACGGGCAGGGACGCCTTTCACTATCCCAGGCTGCTCCAAGCCCCGTCCAACCTGGCCTTGGACACTTCCAGGGCTGGGGCAGCCACTGGAACCTGCGCCAGGGAAGCCCTTTCTTCCTCACAGGGAACAATTCCTTCCCAATCTCCCATCCAGCCCTGCCCTCTGGCACTGGGAAGCCATTCCCTGTGTCCTGTCCCTCCATGCCTTGTCCCCAGTCCCTCTCCAGCTCTCCTGGAGTCCCTTCAGGCCCTGCAAGGGGCTCTGAGCTCTCCCTGGAGCCTTCTCCTCTCCAGGTGAGCACCCCCAGCTCTCCCTGCCCAGCTCCAGAGCAGAGGGGCTCCAGCTCTCGGGGCAGCTCCATGGCCTCCTGCTGTTGGCCCCAGGGCTGGAGCAGCTCTGCAGGTGGGGTCTCACCTGAGCAGGGCAGAGGGGCAGATTCCCCCCTCCACTTTTGCCCACGCTGGGGATCAGCCCAGGGCACGGGGGGTTTCTGACACCCGTGGCTACAGCACATCCATGGCACGGGTTTGGAACCAGATAACCTTAATGTCCCTCCCAGCCCAGGCCATTCTGTGACTCTGTGTTGAGCTTCTCATCCACCAGCACCTCCAAGTCCTCCTCAAGGCAGCTTTCCATCCATCCATCCATCCATCCATCCATCCATCCATCCATCCATCCATCCATCCATCCATCCATCCTCTTCCCAGCCTGTGTTTGTGCTTGGGATTGCCCCAACTCCCATGCAGGACCTTTTACTTGGCCTTGTTGAATGTCATGAGTTTTGCACAGCTCCACCTCTCCAGCCTGTCCAGGTCCTTTTCCTGGATGCCGCATCTCTGCCCTCCAGTGTGTGACCCCAGCACACAGCTCCGTGTCACCAGGACACTGCCTAGAGTGCCCATGAGCCACTTTGTCACTGGGAAAGATGTTAAACACACCAACCCCTATACCAGTCCCTGAGAAACACCACCAAACTGCTCTCAAAAAAAAAAAAAAATTGTTCTCCAACTGCCTCAGAAACCATGGAAGTGGGGGTTGTGAGATGCTTTGTCTCTTGAACATTTACCTTCCTGGGAGACTGTGACCCTGCTCCCAGATCATGGTGACTGGGAAAGGCCACAGGTCTGGCTGAGCCTTCTGGTGAGCACCAACACAAGCACCAAACCCTCGTACTCAGAGAGCACATGCTGCTCCTCCGAGAATGCAAACAGGAGTATGTTGATGCCACCAGCAGCTCCCCTGAGCAAAAAGGTGCCATCCACACCTGGGCTGTAGCACAGCAATTAGAAGCAGAGGATGCAAAGCAGAACATCTGGATTATATCTTTATTTTGCCTTTTTTTTTTTTTTGTTCCTTGTAGCCTTTCGTGTTTAGCTATAACAGCTTGAAGCTGTTAATCTTAAATCTTTCTTGTGGAGACTTCTCTGAGCTTTGCTGCACAGCCTGCCTGGTGTTGGGGAACCAACCCAACTAGGGAGACTTTGCTCAATGATGGGCCTGGGTCTATCACAGCAAAATTTAAAGGAGGCACACACAGCACGCACCTTGTGGCCCCAGGGGCTCAGCTGGGCAGGGAGGATGGAAGCAGCAGTAGTGAGGGAGCCAGGCAGGCACTGGCTGCATGGGGCCTCTGGCTCTGGGCATACCCCAGAACATTCTAGAGGCTGCTTTTCTTCCTAAAGGTTTTGTTCTTCAATTCATGCCCCAAGGAACTGATAAAAGCAGTTGACAGTTTCTTTCAAAAGACCTTCAACAACTCACTTAGGAAACTCCAGTTGGTAAATTCAGTTAGAGCAGCAACGACTTCCTCCGTGGGAGGACAGGCTGCAGATAAAGCTCTGGGCTGCTGATGAGTTTCATCACCGAGGCTGCTCCAGAAGCCATGGAAACTCCAGCAGAGCTGCAGCACTTCATCATTTCAAAGCCTTTGGTCTGTCCTTGCCCTGACTCCCATCCACCACAGGACATGGTGCCCCACTGCGGTATCAAGATCCTTATGGAATATTCTCTCTACAAGCAGCAGCTTCCCAAACAAGTCCTTCCTGTCAAGGGAATTCTGCAGAGTCCCCACAAAATCCCAGAGTGACTTCTGGCACCTTGGCTGGATTCCCAGAGGCTGCAAGTGCAGGACCAACGCTCACACACCAGGGGAGTTGGGAGTGCAGGGTCCAGCCCAGGCACCCTGGGCAGCCTCGTGCCCACAGCCCTCCCTGGTGCCCTGCAGGCCCAGGGCTGCCCCCCTCACCTCACACCCAAGGAACCCACAGCCACATCTGTCCCTCCGAGAAGGGGACACAGAAGGTGGAGAACATCCTCAAGGTGCAGGTGATTGGCATAAGCTCCCCACCCCCGTGAAGAAGCATCACTGAATCTTCAGCTTTTTTAAGGAAAATGTATTTTTGTGAAAATAGACTTTATTATAATAAAATTTGATATGAAATAAAAACATACCATACCACCACCACTCGTGGCCGCTGTGCTGGCACCACTCACGGAGCTCACGGAACTGCCCTGCTCAGAACAAGGACCCACTGGAACATGCAGAGAAAGAAACATGGGAGGGACAGAAACCATGGCAGACAGAACCCTCCGTGCTTGGGCAGGGCTGTGTCTCAGCTGCAGGAACACATCACCTCCTATGAAAACAGAGCAAACTCCCCAGCCCTGCTCTCCCAGCGCTCTGCTCGGGAGCAGCTCACGGACACAGCCCAACGGAACCGTGGAGAGAGGCAGATGGACAAATAAATAAATAAATAAATAGGTAGATAAATAAATCAATCGATAAATAAATCGATAAAATAAATAATAAGGCGGAGTCCCCAGCCAGTGCATGGTCAAGGTGAACCAGGCAAGAGCAGCTGACAGCAGCCCACCCCCAGGCTGAAGAACCGACGCCCACCGGGGCATTGCTCCTTCCTCCCCGGGGATCCTCGTGCTGGAAGCTGACTGAGGCAGTGTGGGATGCTCCGAGGCACAGCTGCAGATTTACAGGGTTACAGTACAAGTAAGAACTCACTCATCAGCCCAGAGACAGCGAAGGGGAGTCACAGAACAGAAAAGTGCAAACTTTCTTTGCAGGAAGTGAAGGAATTGACACGACCTCCTTCGGAGCAGAGAAATACCAGGGTGTGGAGTACAGGGGATCTCTCCTAAGGGGCCGGGGCTTTGCTGGGAAAAGCCAGTTAGCTAACTTACAGCCAGAATATAATCCTTAAATTAAAATATTTACAGGGAACCGCTGCACCGAGGGCTGCATGGAGCAGGACACGCTGGATCCCGGAGCCGAGCCCTCACACCCCAGAGCCACTTCTTCCCCAGGGGGTCTCAGCTCCCACACCCTCCAGAGTTTTCTCTATTCAACACATACTTCTTCCCTATGAAAATAATCAGCTTATTGCAGAGGGCTTCTCCTGCACTCTCAGTCTCTGGGGCTGTGTGGGCAGCCCGGACGGAATAAACCCTTTGTTAGTTTTTCTTATTGGACCCAAGTTTTTTGAAGAGGTTTTTCCCTTTGAAGAAGAAGCCTCTCTTCTTTTTACTCTGCCCAGGTGCGTCACTGCAGGTGAGGAGGGCCAGCGATGCCTGCTCTGGACACTGCTCGCCCGGGACAAGGCAGGAAGGTGCTGGCGGAGGAGGAGATGGAGAGGAGTCACTGTGATCAACAGATCCATCTGGATTTAGCTGGGTGGGAAAGAGAGAAAACAAAAGACAAAAGCACAAGTTAGAACTGCTGGAGATCACACCAACATAGACCTCAGCCAGAGAACCTGGCCTTCTCCCCTCTATGCAGGTGCAGTTCCACTTAGGAAGTTTCCAGTGGATTTAAATTTTGTACCTACAACCCAGACCCTTCCTGAGCTAAGAACTCCTGAAATTCCTGAACTTTGGGCTAAGAACAGGACAGCACAAAAGACCCACTAAGGACATAGTGAAAGATGTTGCTCCACAACTACGTGAAGCAGCTCCTGAGAGCATGGATGGAGATAGGTACTGATGAATCCATGGATGCCTCAGCCACGGAGCCTGCTGGGCTCCCAGCATGTCTGGGACAGAAGCCAGGACATGAACAAAACCAAATTTCATAAGAACAAGGGCTCTGCAAGACCTCCAGAAGATTGAGGAGACTGGCTAAGCCCTGAGGCTTCGCCACAGTGACTGCCATGGTAGGAGGAGGAACTGGGGTCCTGCAAGGCTGCTCAGCATCCAGCAGATCCAGAGGCAGGAGGGGCAGGAGGCCAAGCCTGGTGCTCTGCAGTGGCACCAGTGGAACAGGACATGGAGAAGCCCTGGATCAAGCAGCACGTGGCAATGAATGTTCCTGAGCCCCTGAGTGTCTGAGAAAGTTCACTGGGATCCACCAGTCTCAAATGGTGCTGTTCCCTTTGGAACGGGCTTTTGGAAATCAGGATGTGCCCTAGTCCTGGGCTCAGTTTCCTCTTCCTAACACACTGACAGGTCAGTTCCCAGCAGCAGCCTTCCTTCCACGATCTCCTCTCACTAGGCTGAGGTGTCCAGACAGTGACAATTACCAATCTGGCAGGTCAAGCTTTCCCAAGAGGCTGCAAAGTTCCTCAGGGAAGAGGCTCTGGGTTTCTGAGGCCCAGGAGAGCCTTAGTCTCATTGCCTTCTCTTCCACACAGCTTTCACAAACCAGCAGCATCCAAGCTCCAGCTGTACATCCTGTCTTGGCATTACCCAACACACAGGGTGAGAGTGGCTGGAGCTGTGCCAGGAAAAGAGCCCTCTGGACGCTGGAACATCACACCCTCAGCATCTCTCTGCCTGGGCTCCAGTGAGTCCCTCACAGGTCTGCAGCAGCCACAGCCCCCAGAGGGAATGTGAGACGGTGACAGTGGCAGCAGGACCCTCTGCCTGAGGTGGAAGCACTCCTGAAGATCAGACACCAGCCAGGAACTGTGTGAGGATCCCAGCAGCCACCCCTGGGCAGGGCTGGATGTGCCTGGTCCTGGTCCCTCTCTGTGTCCAGGGCAAGCAGCTGAACAAGGCAGAGGCACAGCCAGAGCACTGCTGCCTCCCTCCAGCCCAGCCATGCTCACGTGCTGTGAGGACTTTATAAATAAAGCCTCCTGGGTGGAAAGTCACAGCACGCCTGCTCTGTCACCCTGCTGCTGGGTCAGCACCCCCCTCCTGCAGGACCAGGAGCACCCAGTGGCTGTGGCCTGTCCTCCCCTCACGGGTGGAAGCTGTGCTGGTCCGGGCTGCTGCAGGAGTGAAGCACTTCTGGCCCAGGGTGAGCAGAAACCTCTGCTCTGGGTCAGACTCAGCACCTGCAATACCCATGGAGTCAGTCCTGAGCGTGCAGGAGCACAGGGAGCTCCGTCTTGGAGAGAATTTGTGACCCCTCCCAACTCCACAAAGCCGAGAGTCAACTTCTGCCTCACAGCAGTGACCGAACTGTGCCAGAGGCATCAGACTCTCCCTTACCTGAACTACAGGACAGAGCTGGAACTCCTCTGTGCCTTTTTCCACGACAGTAACCAGTCCCACGATTGACTTGTCCTGAGCTCACAGTCTCTGTTCACCTGAAAATGTTCCTTTCCCAGGTACTCCTGCAACACTCCAGGTGTGCAGCATGGTGCCCAAAGGCCAGCAGGACACGCTGCAGGATGTCACACATGCTGAGGGATGGCCCAGGCTGGCCCTTGGGAAAGCTGCACTCTGCCTGCAAGGTCCACTCCAAGCAATGCTGCAGCAGCAACTGCAACCTCTGGCTGTCCTGGCAGCTCCCTTGTGCACGAACAGCACTTGGTGCTGATAACCCCAGCGTTAGCCAGGTCTGAGGAGTCTGGGAATACACCTGAATGAATCCAGATGAACCTTCTGCAGCCAGAAATGCAAGACATGGAGGCAAAGAGAAAAAGAAAGCCAGGTAAAGGCTAACTTGGAGCCCACTGTCTTAGCTGGGAGCAAGAGAAAGAATCCCCAGGTTCTGCTCCAGAAACTATTTATGATTTGTGCAACAAAGAATCCTTGGATGAAACGCCCAAGAGCACTGGGCTAAAGTCAGAAGGGGCTCACCAATACTCAGGGGGTGATGTGGGAGGGATGTAAAGGCCCCTGTGCAGCCAGGGCAGTGGAGGCTCTGTCCACACGCCACTGGAAAACACTTTTTGGGTAAAGGTAGAACAGTTTCAGGGCAGACCTGAAGTGGCCCCGCAAAGAATTTCTCCTGCAGAGTCGTGCACGAAAAGCCCTGTGCAAACAGAGGCAGGTACCCAAACCTACTTGCAAAGTCACAATTATTTACTGGAGTAAGAACACTGCAGCACCAATGGCATTGCCAAATATCAAACAGCTGGAAGGAAGTGACAGTTTCCTGTCTGGCTGGAAGTCCTGCTGTGGATTCCCTGCCGTGGAATATGATGCCCAGGCAGAGTTCCACACACAGAGGCACATGTACAGACAGCACACACACAAACATGTACAGATATCCTCAGAGTCTCTATGTGGCAGAAAAGCAACAGAACCAGTTCACAGATTCACCTGGTAACAGAAAAATCATACTAAAATTGGGGGTTCCTCTCTAAGAGAAACAAAGGAAAAACTGCCCTGTCAAGATCCTCATACAAGTTATTAGAGTGATAAAGAAGAGTGATGTCAGTTTTCAGGAGTGGTTTTAGTGCTCTCTCAGGTGTTACTGATTAACACCATTTCTGGAAAACATTTGAAACTAAGGAAAACAAAGACTGTTCCCACTGCCCCCCAAAACCAGGGGTCTCACCCACCCAGCCCCAGAACAATTATCCACACAGCATTGGTTTTAGGGACTAAATGTTACTGTTTTCTTAAATTGATGGCGGGCAGGGGTTTTTCAGGACTATTCTCAGGAAGGAGTAAAATCCAGAAGGAAAAAACCCCAGGCTGACCATGAAGTGTGCTCAGACTGAGGAGGATCTTGCGAAGGCCAAACGAAGCTTTGGCTGTTGATGTGAACAGAAGGGCCAAGCTGAATTATAAAGCAGGTCCTTCCCAAACCTGAATATGCAACACAGTCCCATCCTGGTCCCCAAAACCACCAGATAATTGTTCCAACCAACTGCACCTCGTGTGCTGAATGGTTTGTCTTTAACACAACCCGCATGGCAGTGAAAGGTCTGACATCAGACCTGAAGGTGGATTTGCCACCACAGCCCCACACCAGCCCCAAACCAGCCTGTCAAACTACAAGCAAGAAAAGGAGCCAACTCCAGGCACAGGAGCCTTTGAGGTGCTGGGCTGGGTGGGAGGTTGAAGGTCTCACACACTTACATGGTTGCTCTCTCTATGTATCATTCATATCTATCATTGGACTCTTCTCTTCCTCATTCTCTGAAGAAAAGAACCGTCCCGGGTGCGTAACACAGGCAGAAATAAATACATGAAATCAATTAGAATCAAACACTTTCTGCAGGTGCTTTACAATCAGTCTTTGACAGAAACTGCATGTTACTGATGGAAAAATATTCCATCAGCAGGAACAGCGTTAAAGCAGCTGCTCTGAGCTGGTAAGCATGAGTGTTTTGGGCCCTGGTTGTGACCAGAACTTCTTGGATCCTCCTCTTTGTGCTGTTTTTGTTTGCCTGTTTAATCCCCAAATATTGTCAGTTTGTAAGTTCAATTGCTTCACCTTTTCAGTTGCCGGCATTTTAAGATTTACTCAGGAATAATTCAAAATGATCCACCTTCCCCAGTTCAATTTGGAAATAAATTGTCCTTATTCTCATGCCTTTGGTAGGGCAGCAGGGAGAGGGGAAGTGAGAAGAACAGACAAGGTGAGAACATCACATCCAAGAAGTTACAAGTGATTTAAAAATCACTCATGGAGAAGCTTCTGTTGCAACTGGAATGAACTGTAACCGAGTCCAAAGCTCTGCCATGGTGCACACACATCCCCCCTGAGGTGCCAGGGCTCAAGCCGGGACTGGGAATTTGCAGAGAGTCTGCTCTGCCAACAGCAAATTGAACAAACCAGTTTTCCTTAACTCTGTGGGGTGAAAGTGCCACAGGAATTTGTAAAGCCTCAGGCATGGCTGTATCACAGAGAGAGTTCATTCCAGCTCAGGGATGGATATGGAATATGTCTGTTCTACAGGAGGTTTTTCCTTCTTCTGCCTTCCCCATGAGGTTTTCTGCCCACACGCTGGGATGCTGTGATTGCTGTGACAGCCAAAACCACCGTGGGGTTGGGTCCTGTCTCCTCAGGAATCACTAAACACACTTAAATGCAGTTAATTAATACCCATTTGGCTCTGAGCAGGGTAAATACACCACTTTTAACAGGGGGAAAACATGCCCTTCCTGTTTGGAAGCTGTTTAGACAGGTCTGGATTGCAAAGCACAAGTGGGAGGAGTGCTGGAGTGCTGAGCCAGAATCCCCTGGGACAGGGATCCAGGGGAAGCAGGGAGGCAGCAGGACAGGAGCCAGGCTGGCATGATGCAGAAGGAGCCAAAGCACAGTCATGCCTAGAGAGTTCAAGCTAATTCTCACTGAAATAAAATTGGTTTAATCATCATCATCTGAATTCTCCAAGCCCCCAGACTACAGAGACCAGCAGTTCATGGATCAGGAGAGTACCAAAAGTACCAAATCCAACAGGTTCCTGCTCTGTGCGCCCAAAAGTCAGAGCCAGTGCAAGGGGAAGCTCCCTTGGATCTCAGGCACAGAGGACTGGAGACAAATGGAAAGGTCTGAAGGGCAGGCAAGCCTGAAATGTGTCTATTTTATATGGGTTGTTTTTAACACACCTGAAAGGTGCTTCTGGGTAAAAAATGTCATGGAACATAGGAGAAGAGCTTCCAAGCTTCAGCATGCAGGGATAGGCAGGCCAAAGTGCTGCCCAGGGGTTCAGTCACCCACTGAACTCAGCAGCAGTGGACAGCAGAGAGGAAAGTGGGTTTGGCTTTGCAAACCCTTCACACCTGCAAGTGGCAGACAAGGTTACCTGAACCCCCTCGCTTCCTGGGAGGACCTGGGCTGGAATAAGGACCCCTGGAACCTGAAACAGGCCCTGTGGCTGCTGGTTGATGCCAGAGGGAAGGGGAAGATCTGCAATAAATTACACTTGGAATTCCACCGTTCATTTTACTGGTTGAGGTCTCCTTTGGCACCCTCTATTTCAACAGATGAGTAAATTGGTAAGAGTAAATAATTTTGAGAGGGAAACTGAAGAAAGAACCCCACTCTGCATCCTTGTTAACCCCCAGGGAGGCTGGACTTGGGTGACCTCAGGGTTCTAAAACCCTGGCAGTAAGAACTGATTAGCCTATGATTCCCCAGCAAGGACCAGTACCCTCAACAGGGAAGTACAAGGATCCCAGAGAGCTGCTGAGGTCAGAAGATGATCCAACAAACAGCCCACAAACCTCATTTCCTGAGCCAGGCTGCTCTGCCCGAGAAGGCATCAAGGCTGGAGTGCAAATCCTATACCCACAAAGCCTGGAATGCCTGGAAGCAAGGGATGGGGCTGAGGTGAAGGGAGACCAAGCAGCATTTGAAGACAGAGAGATGGATACAGAGAAAAGGAAGAGCTGAGCATGAAAAAAGGCCAAGGAATGCTGCAGATAGCTGGAAAGCTGGGATGGCACCAGTGGGGAGTTCAACAGAGCAGGATTCAGGGCCACCTACTCCTCTAAGGATGGCTCAAAGCCAACCTGCTCCCACTCATGTGGGTCTGGCACCACATGACAGTGCCAACAACCTCCCAAGAACGACTGAAGGTTGAGCCCATGTGAGCTGGACCAAGCTGGGTCCCTCCTGCCTCCCACTCCAGAGTGGGACAGCACAGGAGGTCCATGAATGACAAAGGAGCTGCTACACTTTTGGCCTCAGCTGCTGACATGACCCCAATCTCCCGCTTAAGCCTTTATTCCAAAAGTCTCAGCAACATATGCAAGGGATTAATTAAACCTTTGAATTCCCTGCCTCTGGGGCATGCTTTTGAAACCGTAGGATCCATCCCACAGATCTGTTTGGGAAACTCCTCAGGGTGTTTTGAATTTATCCAGAAGCACCTCAGCCTGGATTAACATGTCTCTAGCTTGGGGTGGATGGAAGAACATTGGTATTTGGGTGTTGCTAATTCCAGAACTCTCTGGCATGGATATAACCATATTTGTGGAATTTCATGTGCCTGGGGAGCTAGCTGAGCTTTGCATCCAATTGGATTTCCCCACTGACCTTTCAGTGGATCTAAACAATTTGCTGGTGGGATTTGAATGCTCTGTGCCCAGCTGAGCACACGGAGGCCCCAGCAGGTGGTGGTGTTTTGTGCCTCGTTCTGCACTACAGCAAATCTTCGGGAAGAGCTCCCAGCACTCCCTCAGGCATCTCCCGTGGGATGAACGGGCAGCATGCAGTAAGTTCAGTGATCCCATGGGTGCTGCATGCCATGCAATGCCCAGGCTCCAGACACATCCCAGCCTGGATGGCAGTGCCATGCAGTCACATCTCACCTGGCTCTCAGCACTCAGCGGAGAAGCTTCTTTATCTTTGGAGTGGAATTCCTCGGCCGTGTCTCCATCCAAAGGGACAGCTTCCAAGAAGTTGGATGGGACAAGCCCTCTCTGTTGGTTCAGCTCTCCCTGCAAGATCAACATTCAGTTCCCCCATCAGCTTTCCTGGAGAAATGAGTAACAACTCGAGGTGCAGTGCCCTACAGAGAAGGTGGGGCTGTGGGCTGAGACAAGTCCAGAACACATCCATGTTGGGAGGATCCTCAGCAAATTCCACAACTCGCCTCCTTGCTTAGTTGTGGAACAATTCAGAGCACAGACACACAGAAGAGAGTAAAGCAAGAAGAGATGGCAGCAAACTGTGACAAAGGTATTCCAGCAACATGGTGATTTCTACAAACTCAGAATCTCCACTACCATACTGGAATATGACTGTGCCACAGGCGCCCCAGAGGCCTTTGATTTGCCCTGGTATTTACTGATGTCTTTACAGAACGAGGCACTGCATCCATGATCACAGCGGCCCAGAGCTGCATTATTGTATTCGTACAAACATGTCTCCAGTTCAACAGGAGGTGATTTGGCTGAGACAAAACCCACCCCAGCAATGCTGTCTGTCCAACACTATAAAAGGATCAAACAAAACATTCCCAGTGATGCCCTCAGACTTAACCTGGAGCTCAACCTCAAGTCTGATGTGTGAAGGCACACCGTTTCCCAGGCAGGAAGAGAGGGGTGGATGATCCAAGGGCCAAGGCTCACGTAGGCACACAGCTGGAGGGCAGGCACAGCCCCAGGAACGTGTTTGCCTACTTGGACCACCATCCCAGCCTCTGACCCAAGTGTCCGAGTGCTGGTGAAATGCCAGCTCTGAGCAGGTGCTGGTTCAGCTGGTGTGTGCATGGAAAAATGCAGGCAAGGCTTTGGGAAACCTGCAGGCAACTGGTGCCAAAACAAACTCAGAACCACTGGGATATTTAAAGGCCACGGAGCTGCTGCAGGGCTGGAGCCCCTCTGGAGCCAGACTGGGATACCTTGGGGTGTTCACCTGGAGAAGAGAAGGCTCCAGGGAGAGCTCAGAGCCCCTTGCAGGGCCTAAAGGGGCTCCAGGAGAGCTGGAGAGGGACTGGGGACAAGGCATGGAGGGACAGGACACAGGGAATGGCTTCCCAGTGCCAGAGGGCAGGGCTGGATGGGATCTTGGGAAGGAATTGTTCCCTGGGAGGGTGGGCAGGCCCTGGCACAGGGTGTCCAGAGCAGCTGGGGCTGCCCCTGGATCCCTGGCAGTGCCCAAGGCCAGGCTGGACATTGGGGCTGGGAGCACCCTGGTATAGTGGAAGGTGTCCCTGCCCATGGAAGGGGGTGGAAAAGGATGACCTTTTCCTTTGCAACCCAAACCATTCCAGGATTCTGTAATATTGGACTTACAGCAGGAGCAATGAGTGCCAGAAACAGGCTGCCCAGCACTAAGTAAAGAGGAGTTTATTTTTTTTCCCAAAAGCAGAATACTTTGTTCCCTGATTTCTGCTTCCCTGCCACTCGATGAACTCCAACAATTTCCAGTGTAACCACAGGATCTTCCCAAGCCCTGCACTTACATAGTAGAATCCATCATCGTCCATGGACCCAAAGACAGTGATAATGTCCCCGGCACTGAAGGTCAGTTCAGCCTGCAAAGAGCCAGAGAACAGAGGTCACAGGAGAAGCACTGCCTGGAAATTCTCACCAGGAACTTGGCTCCCCCAGGCTTCTTGCCCAATCTCACTCCAAGGGAGGGAGACCACTGTGTTTAGTCTTGCAGTACCAGGATGCACGAGAGAAACTGAAATGGATAACTCTGGAATTCACTGCTAAGGAAGCATTTCATAAATTAAGACAAGAGCAAAGCCTATTTTTAAACCAATTTTAATAAGGGTTCAAAATATTCCCTACCACCTGCTCTGGAAAGCACTGAGGACAAGCTCAGCAAACACCAGAAATACCTTTAATTTCTTTAAATATAATTACAAATCTGTCCTGTATAAATATAATTACAAATCTGAGCCTGTTCTGTACGCAGCACTCAGGGATTGGTCACTAGCAGGAATGCATACAAACAGGGAGATTTAACATGGACACAGAACAGCAGCACAGCACACAGTGACTCTCTGTCCTGTCAGGCTCCCCAGCACATGCTCCATGGGGCACAAGGACAAAGACAAAGGTGTCACCAGTCTCTTTTAATGGAAAAAGCTGCCCAGTGGAGGCTCCAAACAGGCTGAGTCCCACTCAAGACACTGGCACTTCACAAGTGTCAGCTGGAAGGGATCTACTTCCAATATATTTACCATATTTTATCCCTAGCCCTCAATTTATGTCTGGAGGCTGCAGGTCGCTCCTGCGGAGCATCTCCCACAGAACTGTACCAGCTTGTTTCAATAATTTGAGCTCTTGTCCAAAAGGAAAGTTCTAGAAGAGTGAATCACTGCAAAAAGTACAGTTCCCTCTTTGGTGACAAGGGTTCAAGAGTGTTGGGTGGCTGGATACGTGCTCGCATTGTGTCTCTCCCAAGATATTCCACCATCCCTAAAACGCTCTGGCCTCGGCCGTGTCTGTCCGGGCAGGAGACACAAGCACTCCTTGAACTGTGCCCTCTGTTGGCCAGACACTCCTCTGTGGATGAAGGGAAAGGCTCTGGCTCCAAACTCCACGTTTGTGTTTGCTCAGAGTGCTAACCCAGCTCACACAGCTCGGAGGAACAGAGAACAGAGCATGTGCTCATCTCTTTTTGCAAAAAGGATTCTGCATCGCCACCCTTCCACCTGGAACAGACTGATCCACAAAAATACTGTTTGCATTATATCCTCCCCTGTTTAGATTATATCCCTTCCTGTCCCTGGAAGTGTCCAAGGCCAGGCTGGAAGGGGCTTGGAGCAACCTGGTCTAGTGGAAGGTGTCCCTGCCCATGGCAGGGTGTTGGAATGAGATGGGCTTTAAGATTCCTTCCAACCCAACCCATTCCATGATTCTGTGATTCTATATATAGGAATTGCTTGGAAACAAGAAATTTGCAGACTGGTCCATTAAACTGGAGCTAAATCTTTTTGCTTGAACCAAGACCTACACAGATACTTAACACAAAAGTCACGCTCGAATTAAGTGCCAGAAGTGCTTTCAAACCCTTAAGCAGGTTTTTCCTTTTCCCAGAGTGTTTCCGGGATCAGCTGCTACCAGTAGGAGCTGCTTCCTCCTGCCCCAGATCTGCTCAGGCCTGTCTAACCACTAAAGGATGCCATGAATACTCACACAGTTCCACTGAGACTCTGGTTGGATCAAAGGGCTGAGTGTCTTGGGAGAGAAGGAAAAAAGAGACAGGAAGAAGAAACCTCTAAAAAGAGAGGAGCAGCTGGTGGTTACCTCCACATCTGTGTTTGGAGAGCTCTCCTTAGGGTTGTAGTCAAAGGCAGCCACCATCCTGCGAGGAGTCAGCAGCTCTGCTTCAATGTCTTTATGTTTCTGCCCTGTAGGACAAAAATAAAATATTCTCAGATGGAAATTTTGTCTTAGGACAAAATCCCAAATCACAGCAACTCCTTCACCATTCTTGTAGTGGAGTGAACAAAAAGAATACTGGGGGAAACTGAGTGGAGAGAGACTTTCGAGGCATTTGGTAAAGCAGTTTTCCAATCTTCTTCTTCACCTCATAAGCACAAAAGTGGGGATAACCCCCCATCCCAGCATCCTGGTGCTCTGTCTGTATGTACAGGAATGTTTTATTTTACGTCTCCTACTTACACACACACACACACACACATATATACACATAGAGGACAGCTGTCTCTTTACAGTGTCTTGAAAGGACATTTCTCCTCCCACTACACAATGTTCTGCTACTGAGCTACAAAATTTATCCTCCAAGGGCCAGGGAACAGCACACAGGGAGGTGCGGCCTTGCCATCCACAACCTCCTGCCTGCTCAGCCCCATTTACCTACAGACCTGCCCTGAGCCTACAAAAGCCAAGTCTGCTGCTGCAGAAAACACACATTCATGGATTTAAACCCTGCCTCGGGTCAGCACTGGATGGGCTGGCAAAGGGTTTGCAGACCAGGCCTCTCTGGATATCAACAGATGATGCACCTCAGCAGGGGGAGCAGCCTCTCAGCAGCCCTTGGATCTTAAGGACCACAGCATGCAATGAGCGAGAGACTGGCCTGCTCCTCCCACAGCACAGCAACATGTGTGCTCCCCCTGCAAGCACCCTCTGCTCAGTCCAAGCACTCTGCACCCACTGCTGAACTGAAAGAACTAAAACCTTTTGTTACAGTGCTCTGAAGCAGCACCACAGGGTGTCTCACTGGCCCCTGACCACAAAACACATCTGTACTTTGATCATGCATTACCTACTCTCCAGTAAAAGCAATTCTCACCTGGCTGAGACTTGTACTCCTGTTTGTCCAGCCCTGCTGGGGGAAGAGAATGCCTCATCAGTAAGAGCTCATCTCCAACAGTGACCACGCGACAAAACTGACAAACAATAAAGAGAACACCAAGACAGCAAACAACAGAAGCAAACTGTTCATGCAACTGAAAGTCTACACCAGTAACCAGGACTCAGGAACGTAACAAGAAGCAGAGGTCAAGCTCCAAAACTATAAAAGACATCACTGTTGTTAAAAACTTAACACCAGCACAGGGATGGGCTCTCTTTCCACTTCCTAGCAGTCGTACAGAGACAAACGTCTGAGGGTCCTGAAAGCAAGTAGTAAAAATTCAATGCAGTCTGTAATCCTATAGCAAAAACCAAAGAGGAAGCAGTGGGTGACACAGACCTTTCTTGGAGCGTCTGGGTTTTGGAGGAGGGACGGTTTGGCGGCGTGGAGGTGGAGAAAATGTGCCATTTCCTTAATAAAAACACCAAAAAAGCAAATAAATAGACAAGAGAAACAGACAGTGAATGGAAAGTGAGAAGCATCTTGAATAGTGAACAGGGAACAGAGGAGATGACATGCCTCCCCTGGGAGGCTGACACCGGGATTTCTGTGGGCAAAGCCCTCCAAGCCTTGCCTGTGGACTCAGATGAGGCATGATCCACAGCCCAAATACACAGAGAAATCCACACTGTGCTTATGCCTTTTAGCCACTCCACAGCTCACAGCAGACAGACTTTGCTGCTCTTATCTTTCAGAAGCAGCACCATAAGGACAAAATAAAATCTTGTACCATTAACACCTGAAAAATCCCAGCCCTCTAGCTAAAGTTTCTGCACTGAGCAGGGTCAGGACTGGATGAAATCCCAAATGAACCCGCAGAGTGCCCAGACCAACCCCTCCAAGGCATTTCCTTAGTTACAAGGCTGTGATAGGGGTTTATGGCAGCAGGAAAACAGCAGAGGTACAGCCAGCCCCACTGCCAAGGAATCAGAGGACCACTACGGTTGGAAGAAGACCTTTAAGATCATCAGGTCCAACCCTCACCTGGCTGCCCCCTCCTGTCAGGGACTTGTGCAGAGCCACAAGGTCCCCCCTGAGCCTCCTTTGCTCCAGCCTGAGCCCCTTTCCAGCTCCCTCAGCCGCTCCTGGGGCTCCAGCCCCTTCCCAGCTCCGTTCCCTGCCCTGGACACACTCCAGCCCCTCAGGGTCCCTGACAAGAGGGGCCCAAAACTGCCCCAAGGATTTGAGGTGTGGCCCCACCAGTGCCAAAACTACAGTCCCTCCCTGCACACACACACAAGGTACTTCTTACTGACTACCACCACCTTCCTCAAAACTTTCAAACCCTTCATGTTTAATGAAGTCTCAGAGCTATTAAAATCCTTTACTCTTTCAAGAGTATGCAGTGGGGCAGGGCAGAGAGAGCCCTGTGTATCCACAGAGGGACACAGGCCACCACAGGCATCCAGCCATCTCTGGCATACACACAGGAGAAAGAGTATGGATGTGGGAAACACCTTATTCAAATCTCCTCAGACACGAGAGAGGCCAAAGGAAAAACATACTCAAGAAATCACAAGTGAAAGCATCAGGCTCCTTCAATCCCTGTGCTCCTCAGGATCAACTTTCCAGGGACCAATATTTAGGAGCTGGGCACTGTCAGCCCCTCAGAATCATAGAATGGTTTGGGTGGGAAGGGACCTTAAAGGTATGTTAGGGCTGGATACTGGGTCTCCCTCCACGGAAATAGGAAGGAGTTGGATTGCTCCTTTTTTTTTGCTGAGTTTTCTTACTTTTTGGTTGATTTGGGTTTCTTCCCCAGCTCAGGCAATGTCAGAGCTTACCTTTGCCATGTGCTGTTTTTCACTGCTGAACTGGCAGGGAAACAGGGATCAGGCAAACCAGGAATATCCTGGTGTTTTAACAAGTGGAGCAGATCCAACAAGTGGCACTGGCAGTAGAGGGTGCACAGAAGAGTGCAGGTTGAGGGGTGGAGGCATGAGGGACAGGCACTGGGACCAGTATTCACAGCAGGGGCAGCTCGCAGCCACTGAGCCTGACTCCACCTGAGCTGTGCTGGCTGCACATCGCAGGGATGCTCCCTTTCCTCCCCGAGTACGTGAGTGGGATGAACAGGAAAAGTCTGCAGTGCACAAAGCACTGACCACGTACTTCAGGGAGTAAGGAAGGAGGAACCCAACGACCAGGTCTGCTCCTTGTACACTCCTGTCTGCCTACCTTGCTGTCTCACAGCTTTCCTCCCTCTTCCCCATCGCCATTCCCAAATCACAGATCCTCTCACCCAGGAGCAGGGTCATCCTAAGAGTTCAGTCACAGGCTTTCAAAACAAAGGCGAGAAGAGAGCGAGAGCTCTTGTTCACATCCTTCAGCTGCTCTCCAAACGCTTCTGTTTCCCCTCCCCTAGCAAGGCTCAGCCTCTGTGCTCAGTTCCCACACCTCAAGCCCAGGAGCAGCTGCAGCAGCTGCAAACACTGCAGTGGAGTCAGGGGTGAACCGAGAGCTTGGAACACCCCCATCCAGCCAGACCCCCCTGCCGCGGAGCAGCCGCTAAATCAGGCTGCAGATCCAAGACAGCCCTCCAGATGGCTTTGGTGGCTGCAGCGCCCACACACGACAGCAGGACTGAGCTTCCCACATTCCAGCAAAGAGCCACAGAGCAGGGCACACACACACACACACACACAAACACACAGAGTACCTGGGCTCTCCGTGTCTGCAGGCAGGAACCCCTGCTTTAGGAGCTGCTGCTTGAGCTCACTGCTCTCCACAGGGACTTCTGACACCATATTGCATGGAATGTATCCCTCCCTTCCAGCACATTCCCCCCTGTAAAAGCCATCAGCATCCTTGTCTCCACAAACCTGCAAGGGGAAATAGACAGTTTACGCTGCAGGGACTGAGCTGCACAGAGAAAGAATCATGAAATATCTTGAGTTGGAAGGGACCCCCAGGGATCACCCAGCCCAGCCCCTGGCCCTGCCCAGACACCCCAACAACCCCACCCTGGGCATCCCTGGCAGCGCTGTCCCAATGCTCCTGGAGCTCTGGCAGCCTCGGGGCCATGCCCATTCCCTGGGGAGCCTGGGCAGTGCCCAGCACCCTCGGGGGGAAGAACCTTTCCTGATCTCCAGCCTGAGCCTCCTTGACACAGCTCCAGCCATTCCCTCAGGTCACCAGAGAGAAGATATATAAGATATATAGGAGATATATATACATATATATATATATATATATATATATATATATAAGATATATAAATAAGATATATAAATAAGATATATAAATAAGATATGTAAGAGGGGCATCTGCCCCTCTACTTCCCTCATGAGGAAGCTGCAGACCTCCCAAGGTTTATGCTGCCCCAGGAACACCAGATGGATCCATAGAGTAGGAGATGTTCACTAAGCTCTTACTTTCAGGATCTGCCCCTCCTTAAATGGGAGCTCCTCTTCTGCTGCATCCGGGTTAGGGGACATGGAGACAGGATCGTAGTCAAAGAGAGCCACAAAGATCCGAATGCCATCATCTTTGCCAGAGCTCTCGGGAGCGGTGCTCCTTGGAGGGCCTGTGCACAGAGGGGACACAGCAGAGAGAACATCAGCACCCTGCCCCTGCCCTAGCCCTGCAGGCCCAGGCACTGCCTGCCAGCCTCTCCCCAGCCACTTCCAGGCTTCCCTCTCTCCTGCTGCCCTCATCTCCCCCCACTGCTGCTCACCTGGACTAGAGAGCAAAGGTTTCTGCATTTGGCTTCTTCTTACGCTCTTGCTCCGCCTCCTGCTAGGAGCCTGCCACGCGGCCGGGCAGGGTGGCTCTGGGCCCCTGGAATCTTTATGACTGGATGCCTGCAATTGGAACCACCAGAGAATTAGTAGCAGCCTCTGCCTTCCAACTCCCTGAACAGTGCTCAGCCCAAACGCACTTCACAAAGAGCAGTGCATCCAAATGCAACATTCCTCTTCAGGGACACTCTAGAGCTGGAAAGACCAAGAGAGTTGGAAAACAGAACTGAGGACAGGCAGGCGCCCTGCCAGGCACCAGTGACGATCCCCTTGGTGAGGGTGAAGATGGAGGAAAGGGCATTTCGAGGGGAGGCAATGACATTACAGTCAGCATCTACACAAAGCTTTCACCAATCAGCTTATTGCACCAGGGATTTTCGTTTGGGTCCCACAGCCTCCTGCCGTGGGGAGGAAGACCCAGTGTGAAAAGGAATACTGCATCGGTGACACCTGGTCAGGGAGCAGGAAAAGCAGAAGCAGCTACTACAAGAAAAGCCAGGGAGCAGCACAGAACTACAGAATCTCTCAGGTATTCTTCCAGACAATCCTAGAGGAGGGTCCTTTCCTGGACAACACGGAACAAAGCAAGATACAGGCAGGCCAGGGAAGCAGAGGGAAGCCAGTGCCACTGCAAGCTGCTTCAAAGCCAGAATAGGAAAAGTCACCCAACCCTTTTGTGCAAGGAGGTGCTACGTATCCCCTTCGAAGAATGTTCGAGCCTCCTTCTCCAGCCAGGTGACTTACAGTCCAGCTCCCAGCCCTGCTCCTCAGAGCTGCTCTCACCCCTCAGGGCTTCCTTCTCCCGGCAGAAGAATCTCAGGTGCTGGCTCGGAGACCCAGCCCACTCCATACCCTGTTCTTCCATCATCTCCAGCCTGGTCAGCTCCCTTCTGCCACCTGGGTGGGCAACCTCAGACTGACTGGAGCAATCACTCCAGTCCCCCTGACAGCTCTGGGACCTCTCTGGCCACAGCCTGCTCTCCGGGGAGGATGCACAGGTTGAATCCTGATCATCTTCAGAGTCATACTCGATGTCTATTTCCAGGCTCCTGGGGCTGGGGCAGTGCATTGCCATCACAGCAGGTTCTGCCCCCCCTGCTCCCACTGCTCTTGGGGCTTTTTTCCGTAAGGTGCCTTGTCTGGCCCGGCTGTACAAATCCAACCCCTCCTTCCCACCGGCACTGCTGACAACATTCAGCTCCTCCCTGAGACTGGGAGCTCTGTATAACCCGCTCCCCATCTGGCTGCAGTTGCCCAGCAGACGACTGCAGTGCTCTGCTGGATCACTCTGTCTCTTCCTACTTATCTCAGGCCGACTCCGGGTCTTCTCTCGATAATTATTTCCCTTCTTCTTGCTCCAAGAAGGACTTGTGCCACTCCCAGACTTTGGGTCGTTTTCCTGATAGCCCCAGTTCCAGGGTGCCTTCTTTTGACTCCAGGCCAGCTGGCCAAAGGCAGGATTTGCACGGTCAGCATCTGCTCTGCTCTCCTTAGCGCCGTGCTCCTCCTGCAGAGTCTGAGCAGACACATCCATGGAGGTGTTATTCCCATCTTCCTTTAGAAATGGCTCCTTGCTGTTAGGTGGTTTCTCTGTTCTTCCTGAATGGTAGGTTTGTGTTTCCAGCGAGTCTTGAGGGTCTGTCTTTTCTTCTGTAACATCCTCGTCTTCATCCTCATCCTCAGTCACTTCAGGGATGCTGAACAACTTCTTGCTGTGGTTCTTCTGAAGTGGGAGCTCCAGGATCCTCTCCAGAATCTCCTCATCGCTGTCAGTATCACAAAGATCCATCTGTACCCAGACCCCGAGAAAAGCCACAGCCAGGACAAGCAAAGGAAAAAAGAGAGGAAATAAACATTAAAACAAGAGGCAAAGTGACCCTGATTCCCTCCCAGCAGAGCAGGATGGAGCTGTGGCTGCAGCAAAGCAAGGGGAGGGGGCAGAGGGAGCGATGGATCTTCTGGCAAAAGCAATCGGATGAACCAGCAATGCAGCGGGAAGCAAGGAAGGCAAATGCATGGAAGAGCTCCCTCCCAGCCTCTCCTGTACACACACAGCTGCCTGCAGCACCTCTCATCCTGCCACAGGAAGGATTCCTCGGGGCGGGACGGGGGCAGGAGAGGTGCAGTCCCTCCACGGCAGAGCTGAGTGGGCTCCTCTGTCCACAGGACTGAGCCTCAGCCTGCGCTCACCCCCGGAGCCACGGGTCCCCCTTACCTCTGTCCTCTCCCTGGAGCACAGGGAATGGCCCCCTGCTGTAGGACACCCCTTGGAGACGTTGCTGCCTGGGCCCTTCCCATCTCCTAGCAAAGCACAGCCCTACTGCAGGTTCCTGTCTGCAAATCCAGGAGTAGAGCTCCCACAAGCACAAAGAAAAACCCCTTTACCTCAAAGGGTCACACAGACCTGAGTTTCACTTGCAGGTGGGGGAAAGCCTACTGGTTAAAAGAAAATTTTGGGGACAACACTGCTGAATTTTAAAATTTGCTGTGGACCAACTGTAGAATTTATGGGTTTGCTCCTTATTACATTAGCACTAACACAAAAGGTAAAATCCCAGATGCATAGTGTCATTTTGGTAGGAAGATACGTCTGGAGGTCTCTCGTTCAACTTCCCTGACAAGTTACATCATTATGTGCTCTAAAGACACTTACAAATAGCTTAACAAGCATGTGTAGCTATTGAAGTTTTAAGCTACAGCCATGAGCAGGTCTGTTCAGAGATAATTAAACACTGAACCACAGTGGGGGAGAAACAAAGGCAGTCGCAGGCTCTCTACTGATAGTTCCAACCTCGATGGCTTTTTCCAAGCAAAAGTTGGTCTTGAATTACATTTAGAACTGGTTGAAGGGGCCTCCAGAGGTCTCCAGTTCAGTCTCCTAATTGCAGCAGGACTGTTGCCAACAATGAATCAGTGTCTTTGCTTAGATGAGGCTTGAAAACACCAAAGAACGGAGATCCTGAACCCTCTGGGGACCTGTCCCAAGGCTGCACCATCCTCCTGGGAAAGAGGTCTCATCTCCAGCATGAACCTCTCCAACAGCACCTCATGATTTCTGCCTCTTTTTATATATCATCTCCCAGGAACAAGAAGACTTTGGCTCTTGTCCTTTTAACCATCATGCAAATAGTTATAGGCAGTCACAAAATCTCCCACTCAACTCCTCTAGGCCAAAAAAACCCTCAATTTTCTCCTTACAGGACACATGCTCAAGGCTTCTGCCTTGTCAGCACCCATTAGGAATATGCCAAATTCATAAATACAACCATAAAGTAAGTTCAGTAAGACTTCTTTTAGCTGTTCGCAGAGTTGTGGCTTCTGCTTTTGAGTTTTAATACAATAAATGGTTTCAGCAATTAAACAACTTATTTGAGGATAAGCATTTTAAAAGCAGCACCCCTGTGTGTTTTCATCCTCTGGATCCTGAAAGAGTTGGCTGAGGAGTCTTGAGGTAACAGAAAATTTAATTAAATATGCAGAATCCTAGAAAACAGCCCTACTCCAGTCACATCCCCTTCAATCCATAAGGCAGTCACTGGAGCTCTGTGCCCTAAAGCTTCCTGCCCTCATGTCCTCTCCCCATTCAGCATCTTGTCACTCTCACTCTGCCACTGCCAGAGCAGAAAAGTTACTTCATCCAGTCAAGAAGCACCAGTTTGTTCAGCTCAACAGGACGTAAGCAGGGTTTTGGTGTTTCCTTTCAGAAAAAAACCCAACCAAACAAAAACATTAAGGCAAATAGAACACCCAGAAAAAACCCACAAAGAATAGTGCTCCTGATTGCCCTTATTTCCTTTTTTCTCCTTCCAGGAAACTTGTTTTTCGTCCACTTTTTCCCAGTCCAATCCCAACAACTGGAAGCCCTTCCAAAACCTTCAGAGGTAGCCCCAGCCCCTCCAGCCACCAGGCTCTCCTGGGGCTCCTGATGTGCTGTGCTGCAGGTCCAATCCCACACCTGGGAAGCAGAAGCCCCTTCAGAGGGAGAAAAGGAAATTTACTCCCAAGTCATTACATTGTCTGCTACCACTGAGTGCTCACCAGCCCCATCCCTGCAGACCAGCAGCCACACAGGGCACCATCAACCACAGATGCTCTTTGGTCACATGAAAAATCAAAGAGAGGCTGCTTTCTTGCCATCCAGGCGTATCACATTTCCTGCAAAGCTTTTTAACTTCCCAGTCTCTCACCCTCAGTCCTTTCCCTCATGGACGTTCATCCCAGCTGCTGTAATCTGTATGGTTACACACCGGCTCCAGTTGGAATCACATTCCCACAGGTGCATTCAGGCCAGGTTTAACTCTTTGAGCACGAATTAACCTGGTCACTTACAGCTCAGCTCAGGCAGAATTTCGCCCCTTGCAGCATCTGAACTGCAAAGCCACAGCTCTGCTCCTACATGCCAACCCTGGCTACAGAGAGCACCAGGGCCTAAGCCAAATAATCATAGGATCATGGAATATCTTCAGCTGGAAGGGACCCAGAAGGATCAAGTCCAACTCCTGGCCCTGCACAAGACACCCCAACAACCCCACCCTGTGCCTGAGAGCATTGACTGTTCCCTGTTTACGATCGGTGTTAAGAACTCAATCAATAGCATTGACTTTAACCCTGGATTTTAAACATCACATCACCCTGTGTGTTTTTCCATCTAATTAAACCCTGGCTCCATTCATTACAAACACACACCCTTCCCTCTCCCAAAGACCTTGTGTTTTTACTACCTTGAGCCAACACTGGGAGTAAAAGCAGAGCAGCAGGACCTTGGGAAAGACTCAGCCCAGTCCCTCCTCCTGTGAGCTGATGGCATGGGATGGCTGCGCCGGTGCTCCCCGCAAGCAGCACTCGGGACAAGTTACCTTTTCCCCGTTCTCCTGGGAACACGGCTCTCTCTGGTCCCATTTCTTCTCTTCCAGAGCTTCTGAAGACAGCTCCTCTTCTTCCTCCTCTTCCAAAATATCTGAAAGGTCAGAACTCCGGTTGTGCTCAGAGAAAAGGGTCAACTGTCTGCGGCCCATTTCCGACAGTTTTTCTTCTTGCTGTTGAAAAGCAAAACACATTTTCTCAGTTCTCCCAGACTCTATTTCAGCAACAAAGGAGCATTTTTCCTTTCTCTGAGCACATACACAGCTCAAGTGTGGTAGGAAAGAAAGTGGGCAGCAGCCAGGGAGTGACTGGCATGTGTGGACACACACAGCCATCAGCCTCTCTTTACAGCCTGCAGAACAGTGCTGCCTAAGGTTGGAAAACTCAAAGTGTCAAGTAGAGTTCACATCCCTCCACAGGCACACACATTCAACCAAGGTGAAACAAACCTCTCTTTTCACTCTGGACATTTCTTTCATCACCTCCTTGCCAGGAGACAACCTCAGGAACTCCTGGCAGCTGGTCCCACTCGTGTTTCCATCTTGGAAGGTGTCCTGTGTCCCCTCAGCCTGGCTGGGGGAGGACGGAGGCTCTGGGCTCAGGTGCTTCTCTGCCTCTCTCTCCCTGTCAGCACTGGGACCTTTGGGTGCCTCCTCCACAGAGCACATGTGGCAGGTTTCTGTTTGGAGCTTCCCCCTGCTGTCGGTCGGGCTTCCCAGCTCCGGCGCTTTGGTTGCGGATTGCTCCAGCTGGGAAACAAACCAGCAGTGAAACCAAGGGCAGGTATCTCAGAGTACTAATACACCAAAACAGAGTCTTACCACCCCAAACTCTTTGACCCTCTGGTGTGTTCTGTGCTGTAGGCATATGAATATTTTGGCAGGCAACTTGCAGCTGGAAATGTTGGCCAGCCCTGGAGCAAATCCCTCCCTGTCCTCAGCTCCCAAAGGACACATGGAGCTCCCAGTGCTGCAGCTCAGGAAAGGCCCACAAAGGTATTGACAGGAACAGGTTTCAGAGCAGCAAGGAGAGCCCAAGCTATACAACAAGGTAATTTTCTCACTGTCATCTGCCAGAGGCATGTCCTAGACACCATCTGGCATGGTGGGCTGAGCTGGAGATGAGGACACTACTCCAGGACTTCCTGGGGTGCAAGGGGTGTGAAGAAAAGGGGAATTAATGAAGGATAATATACACAGAGAGTACACCAAGCTCCTGATTATGTCACCGAGTGAGAATTAAAGAAGGTCTTCATCTGTATTCCAACCAGTTCAAGAAAACCTCTGGGAGATGGAGGAATGGAGCTCCAGAAACAAGAAAGGTAAGGCAGGTGGGCCCTCAGCAGCTGCCTCTTTCTCTCGCTCTAACCAAGGGAGCCTCCCTGCATTTTGCAATGGAGCACAACCTTGTCCTTATGGACCAGGCGCACTTTGGAAACACTGAAGGATCAGACCCCAGGGGCACTGAGACATTGCAGTGTTGAGCTTCTCAGTGTCCCTTGGGCTCACACAAAAGCCAGCCAGATCCTGATCTCATGCCTAATCTCACAGCTCATTCTCCCACCCAGTTTCCCTCTGCTGACAGCCAAGAGAGGAGACACATCTCAAGTGAGAAGGACGATTTGCATCCTGGGAGCACCTGTTTCACTCCTCTCCACAAAGGAGGCAAAGCAACCACCACAAGTGCAGCCATCTACACCAGACATCTGCATGTCTGGAGGCAACAATGCTGGAAACAGGTGAAGTGCAGCAAGAGGCTCACAGCAAACCAAGGAAATCTAGGCTGGAACTGAATCCACCAGCTGAGACATCATTCTCACAGAAACCTCCTGGCACACCTCGAACATCTGAAGCTGGGGCAAATCCACCAGGACACTCCTCATCCCTGGAATTGCTCAAGGCCAGGTTGGATGGGGCTTGGAGCAGCCTGGCCTAGTGGAAGGTGTCCCTGTCATGCACTAGATGATCTTTAATGTCCCTTCCAACCCCAACCATTCCATGATTCTATGAAATGTGGGTAAATGAATCCAGCAGTTGACCCAAGGTACTGTGAGCTGCAAATGACCAGGAGTTGATCACTGAAATTTTGGACTCAACATCTCATTTCTTCTGGGTATTTAGCTGGCCTTTGGGCTTGGGCCCACCAAGCTGCTGTTGCTTCAGCAATTCTCAGACATCTCAGCCTAACTCTGAGCCTTTGCAAGATCACACTGCCATGATTAATAAAGTTATGCTGAATTTAACAGCTTGGAGCACTCCCCTGAGTTCTGATGTCAAAGGTCAGAATGGGAAATAGATTATTCTCCCCGATGTAATACATCCCACACCAGGAGGGCCCACTTCCCTCTGGTCACAGAGCAATCATTCACCTGTCTTATATGGCTCTCAGACATCCTCAACACTGTCCTGAAAGAGCTCTGAAAGCTACTGGGGATTCCACTGGGAATGTCACTCACCCACTGGGAACTGCAAATAGCCAGTGTCAGGACAGTTTGCCAGCTCTGCAGCCTCGCTCTGCCATCCACTAAGGTGCTCTACCACTGCCTTGTGCAAACCCACCAGACTGGAGAAGGTCCCTTCAAGTCAGAGAGCACAGCAATGCCAGACTAACATGGGAACATCCTTTTAACTCTGCAAATTGCTCCTTTCCTCACTCTGCTCCTCAGCTGCTGGCAAACAGAATCAAGACGTGAGCGGCATCTTCCAGGTACACAACAGCAGCCAACACTCCCTGTTTGCCACCACTGGATGATGGCCCAGAGGCAACAGTGTGTCACAGAAAGATGCTGTGGCATCTTGCTCCACTCCCCAAAAAGGATCCATTGCCCTTCCCTGCACACCTGGCACTGGGCAGGAGAAGTAAGCACTTACCTGCACCTCTGTCCCTTCACCCGGCTGTTGCAATCCCGGTTCCTGGGAAGGACCAGGCTCCGTGCCCTGCCCTGGGAGCACTGTGCCAGCCTGCTGGGGAGGCACACTCAGGCATTTCTTGTCTCCCCCAGTGTCCGAGCCCTGTGGGGAAGTGCCTGGAGCCTGCACCAAGGAAGCACTGGGGGAGGGGAGGTGTGGTGGGGAAGAGGCTTTCTCTGGCAGGGGCCATGCTGAGCCGACGGGACTGGAGGAGGGATCGATCAGTTTGGCATCTGAGCTCTCAGCAGGAATTTTCTGTTGGAGCGGGAGCGCAGGTGTGTGCTGCGGGCTGCGGGCAGGCAGCGAGGCCCTGGGGCCCCCCCGGGCCAGTCTGGAGGGGACGGTGGTGCAGACAGGGGAAGTGCAGTGGGAGGATCGCAGCAGGACCGAGGAAATCTGGGCTGGAACGGAATCCACGGACTCCCCGTACTGAGACATCGTCCTCACAGAAACCTCGCGGCACACCTGGAACATCTGAAGCTGGGACAAGTCCACCAGGACACTCCCAGCTGTTGGAGAGGTAACTTCTATCACCTGTAAGCAAAGGAATAGGAAGGCATTATTCATTTGCACAGCTCAGCCCTTCTGAGAAGAACAATTCCCAACCCAAAGAGAGACCCCAAAGCTCTGGAGGGCAGCTGTACAGAATTCCCACCCTTCTGGCACAGTATCTGAGAAGAATGATCAGTTAAAGAGAAATCTGAGAAACTGAATAGTCTACAAAATATGAATACATTCACTCTCACTCCAGATTTTAACTCTCCTTGTTTCCTAAGTGCTTTTTAGTGCTTTTCCCTTTTTTTGGCCATTCTTTCAACTACCTTCCTAGACTCCTCCTTTTTTTGACCTTTTAGCGAAGAGGAAAAAGCATTTCCACAACAAAAGAGCAATTATCCAACACAGCATCATTCTGTTTTGCACTGTGCTCCTTCAAACTACATCATGTGTGCACAAGACCACAGGACAATTTTAATACAGAATGTCCTTGGATGGTCTGTACCTGTAATAGTACTGAACCCTGGGGTGTTTGTATGTTGGAATTCACGGAATGGTTTGGGTTGGAAGGGACCTTAAAAACCATCTCATTCCAGCCCCTGCCATGGGCAGGGACACCTCCCACTTGGAGCACCCCAGGCTGCTCCCAGCCCCAATGTCCCGTCTGGCCTTGGACACTGCCAGGGATCCAGGGGCAGCCCCAGCTGCTCTGGGCACCCTGTGCCAGGGCCTGCCCACCCTCCCAGGGAACAATTCCTTCCCAATCTCCCATCCAGCCCTGCCCTCTGGCACTGGGAAGCCATTCCCTGTGTCCTGTGCCTCCATGCCTTGTCCCCAGTCCCTCTCCAGCTCTCCTGGAGCCCCTTTAGGCCCTGCAAGGGGCTCTGAGCTCTCCCTGGAGCCTTCTCCTCTCCAGGTGAGCACCCCCAGCTCTCCCTGTGCTGGCTCCAGCGCAGAGGGTCTCCTGTCCTGGGAGCATCTGCACAGCTTCCCCTGGACTTGCTCCAGCAGCTCCACATCCCTCTGATGTTGGGGGCCCCAGAACCGGAGGCAGCTCTGCAGGTGGGGTCTCACCTAAGCAGGGCAGAGGGGCAGATTCATCCCCGACCCTTCTGCCCACGCTGTGGGGATGCCAACTTTATGATGGATCACTACACCTCACTCCTCACATTCGAGAGAAAGCCCCAGGTAGTGGCTGTGTACCTGTCCTTGTGCTCTGTCCATGCCCTGGGGACTCACTGTTTCCCAAAGGATCAGGCCACTGCCTGCGCTGAGCAGAGGAGGCTGACTGTCCTGTTTTGCTGCTGAAGGGTCCTGTTCCAGGAGCACCTCCAAAATCTGGACAGATGTCTTTTGTGGTGTGCATCACACACCCCAGCAATGCCCCTTCTCTGATGTCACTCCTTTCCAGGCCAGGGACTGTCACTGCCTCCTCAGGACACCTTCCTGGATCGAGCTTTCCATGTCTTAAGGTCCAACACTTCGTGCTACCCCTGCAGCAGCCCCAGCCCCCCCCACACCCCGCACCTTCTGTCCATCCGCGTACACGGCATAGCCAGTGACCCGGACCCCGTTGGAAGATCCCTCGGCGTCAATGGTGACAGGTAACCAGCTGATAACCAGGATACCTGGAGAGGGACCAGCTTCTACCTGGACATCCAAAGGAGCATCAGGTGTGCCTGTGAGAGACCAAACACAATTTCCTCTTGCTTGTCTGGCTACAGCATAAAGCTCAACCCTGGTTAGAATCAAAGAACAAACTCCCAAACCAGACTTGCCCCTGCAGAACTGAACTACAACAGCCAGGCCAGTCCTGGGAAATGACAGACAGAACCAGAGGAAATAAGGTGCTCTTGTTCTGTGAGAGCTTTAATGCACAGAGAACAGAACTTTGCAAAAGTAGCTGAGGCCATGATGCAGCAACCCTTGGAGCAAGGTCACGGCAAACCATCTCTTCCCTGCCCAACCAGCTGCTCCAACCAGCACAGAGGATGTCGTCCCAGAGCAAATGAAAGCAAAAGAGATAATCAAATTTTAAAATAAAGGAAGAAAAGCATTAAGAAAAAACAGTGCAGCACCTCAGGCTTTGGGGACCTAATCAACCTTGCTTCCCTTTGCCCCACGGCTTCCCCAGCGAAGGGCCAGCCGAGCACAGCCTCTCCACACGCAGAGGCCGCCGGTACCTGCTAGAGGGGTAGTGAAGTGTATCACAGCTGAGTCCTGCTCCTGCCCCTGGGGCACCTCCTCCCAAGGAGTTTTCATGGGCCGGGCCTCCAGCTTGGCCACATACTGGGTGCTGGGCTGCAGGTTGCGGAAGGTGTACCAGTACACGCCCGGCTTGGTCACATCACACTCCTGCCCGTTGAGGTACACCCCATGGCTGTAGTTGCTGTTGCAGGGAAGCCACGTGACCTCTGCTGACGTGGCCGTGACACTTCTGACTTTCAGCATCGTCGGTGCCACGCCAAAAGCCTGCCCCACAAAGAAAGTGCAGCGCAGTTTATCAGAGCTGCCGTGCTCCGTCACCGTCTGCACGGACACGCGGTAAGCCCTGCTGTGTAAATCCAGCTTTTCTATCACTGCTTTGGTCTGAAGGCCACTCTTCACGTTCTGACGTAGCTCTTCATCCACATAGATGTTGTAGCTTTGTATGTCTGGGCAGCCAGCTGGCAAAAGAGGTGGTTCCCAGCCTACAACTATGCTTCTGGCAAGCTGCTTGATCAGAGTCAGTTTTCTTGGGTAAGGCACTGCTGTGTGACTAACGGGTTCCTCCCGGTCTCCTTCTGCTCTACTGGCCAACGGACTGACGCTACTCTCTTCAATGGAGAACTCGCTCTTTTCTCCACTGCTGGTGCTTGCACTGACCAAACTTTTCTCCTGGTATGAGCTATGGGTGAGATCACTCAGCTCCGGAGGCAGAAACGTCATGAGGTCATCATCTGAAACTCGCTCAACAAAATTGGAGGGGACCAGCCCTCGCCGGCCATCCATCAGCTCCCCTAAACAAAAAACAGGACACCTGTTACCACTGCTCCTGCCTTTGAGCCTTCCAACTCAGCTGTGAGGACTACGGGACAACATCTATGCCAGGGTACAACTGCTCTGCAGTCAGGAGTGGAAAAAACCTCAGGGAGGTTATTCCTGGCAATGTTTCCTGATTTCCTAGGGCTTCCCTTGTTAGGTCCCAATGGACACAGTGAGGAGACTCACTGCTCCACACATTTCAGAGCCAACTAGGTAAAAAGCTGGGTTATGTAATTAGCTAAAGGGTTTCTCCTTCTTCATTATCCCATTCTTCCTCATCACAGCTCCTTCACTAACTTTTTCAGCCTTCCCGAACTACGCAGATGGATGATTTTATGTCTTCTCCCAGCCATACAGATTGGGGGTTTGCAGTACTTCCTCAAGAAAGTCCATCTTTCCAGCTCTGTATTTAGCTCTGGCCTTCCTTTTAGCTCCCTCCTTTCTCAACTTAACTCCTTAAGGTGTCCCAAAAAGACTTGTGGGGACAACAGATACACAGCACTTGGTCTGTGCAGACCCATCATACCACAAAGGAGCAGCACATGGGGACTGCACTGCCTTCCCCCTTCCAAACTCTAATACAGCAAATCAATTGAAAGCAGGGAAAGCAGAAAAGGTTAGTAAAGAATAACCTTTTTACTCTTTAAACAATAAACAAACAAATAAATGATAAGCTTGGGAATAGAAAGAAAGAAAAATGAGGCAGAGCAGTCACAGAACAAGCAGTGCAACACACATGCATTTGCCTCAGCTCTTGCAAAGCACCTCAGGAAATCAGGAACCATCACCCTTTAAGCAAGAGGCTCCACAAAGAAACTTCAGCACAAATTTACAGCCCACAAATCTTGGTTTTGATTCCATCTACCTCTTAATCAACCAGGATCATGTTTGCAAAGGGGCCAGAACAGAAAAACTGTGTGACAGCAGCGAGGGTCACAACTGTAATTTGGGTTGGGTGCCAAAAGAGCACAAGGCAATGGAGCCCATCACCTGCTGCAGTTCCTGGCTCACTACAGTCACTGGAAAGAGGGAAACAGCCCATCTGCAGAAGGGGCTGAACATGTTCCTCTCCATGATGAGGGAGGAACCATATGGGAGCTGAAACCACAGGGCATGAAAACTGGAACTTGCTGAAAGTAGTAGCAAAATTTCCATTGAAATCACTAGACCAGGATTTCATGGCTGAGACTTAATTAAATCATAACATAAATAAAGCCTTTTCCAACAGAATCTGCTCTTCCTTCTAACAAACTAACTTTAGGCAGAAAACCTTTACCTTGAGGTTTCAAGATTCACTAAATTCCTCTCTCATTTTCTGGAGAGAGATCAACTCTCCCACAGCAGGTCAGTCACATTTCATTTTACTAGAACACACCTTCAAAGAAGCCATCTTCATCCATGTCTCCATAGATGTAAATATATTCTCCAGCAGTCAGTGGAAGCTCTGCCTCTGGATTTTCATTAGGTCCATCAAAAGGATTGTAGCTGAAATATTTACAATTGAAAGACTTAATTTGCATAGGAACCTTCCCAGCAACACATTCCAGCTGTGATGCTGATAAGCTTTCAATTCACTGGGAATGCATCCACTTTGGCAAGCAGCAAATTCCAGAGACAAAGGACGAGACTTTAGTTTACATATAAAAATATTTAATAACACGTAATTTCTGAGGAGCAGAACAGATGACTTGTGACATCCAAAGAACAGGGATATGAAGATGCTGAGGGGACTGGAGCATCTCTGAGGGAGCTGGGCCTATTCAGCCCAGAGAGTCAACAGAAAGGGGATTTTATCAATGCCCAGGTGTATTTAGGGTGGGTGTCAAGAGGAGTGGGCCAGACGCTTTCCACTGGTGCCTAGCAACAGGACAAAGGGCAACGGGCACAAACAGGAAATTCCACCTAAATCTGAGGAAAAACTTCTTTTCTTTGAGGTTAAGCAAGCACTGGAAGAGGCTGCACAGAGAGGTTGTGGTGTCTCCTCCTGCTCTACCCCACATTTTACACAGCACTCCAAAAACTTGGCTAGCAAGAGAGTTAGAAATACACTGGTGATATGGCTTGGACTCGAGGCAGTTCTAACCTGCCTACCCAGGGATCCTCAAACTAATCAGAGGGTGTCATTTCACAGCAAAATGCCTCAAGAAAAACCTTTATCTTTACAAACACTTACTGCCAATTCCTATTCTTTACCCCTTAAAAGGGTTTTATTCATGCCAAAGCAATGTTTACCTCTGTGATCTGATTGAGACCTCATGGGCCCAAGACTGACCTGAAGACACAAAGCACATCTGATGTGCTCCTCACAAGCATGGAATCTTCCCAGTTCTCTTCCTCCCAATTCCCAATATAAAAGCTGAAGGATTGGTAATAACTGAACTGTAGTGATTTGGGCTTGACCATGGTGGCTCAGTGAACAGCAATAGTCATCAAAAAATCTGGGTTTATTCTGTGCTTTTTTTTTTTTTGTCCTTTAAAAATCAGAGCCAGAAAAATTTTGGCCAAAAATTTCAGGAATTCCAAGCTGAAATTTTCTTAATTGTTGGAATAAGATTTATTGGAGAAAATTTCTTGCACTGTTCTGAAAAAAACAGACAATTCAACAAATACGTCAAGTCCAACTAATTTTCAACAGGGAACAATACTGAAATTTTCACACAGTGCTGCTCACTGAACAGCTACTGAGCTTCATGTGCTTTTGTTGAGCTAAGCCTGGACTGTGCAGGAAGTAACAAGTCTCAAATCATGGAATGGTTTGGGTTGGAAGGGACCATAAGGATAATCCCATTTCACCCCCTGCCAAGGGCAGGGACACCTTCCATCATCCCAGGCTGCTCCAAGCCCCAATGTCCAGCCTGGCCTTGGCCACTGCCAGGGATCCAGGGGCAGCCCCAGCTGCTCTGGGCACCCTGTGCCAGGGCCTGCCCACCCTCCCAGGGAACAATTCCTTCCCAATATCCCATCCAGCCCTGCCCTCTGGCACTGGGAAGCCATTCCCTGTGTCCTGTCCCTCCATGCCTTGTCCCCAGTCCCTCTCCAGCTCTCCTGGAGCCCCTTTAGGCACTGGAAGGAGCTCTGAGGTCTCGCCAGAGCCTTCTCTTCTTCAGGATAGACACCGCCAGCCCTCCCAGGGTGAAAATCCCATGGAGAAATAAGATGAAAGCTCTAACCTATTATTATCCAGTCCTAACAGTGGGGAATCCTAGATAAGAGTGTGAAGTAGGGAACTATGGAGAACCCATGTAACTTGACAGAGCACAAGCAATGACCACTCGGTACCTGTATCGAGCTAAGAACACCTGGAGCTTTGCAGGGCCTTGGATGCCTGGCTCTGGCATGAGGGAGATGCTGTCAACATCCAGTTCTTCCATTTCACTTGCAGTGTCCACCTAGAAATGTTTAAGATAAGGATCTGAGTAAAGGAACACTCCAAGTGTTTGTACATGGTGAACACATCCTCTAAACTCGTGGCTGGTGTCAGTCTGGCCCCTGGGCTAAGGACCATCCATAAGAATGACTTTTTAGGTGAGCTAGTAATAGTAATAAGAGGCAACAGCCCCAAGTTGGAGCTTCAGTCAGACATTACGAAAAACTCCTTGCCAGGTGGGTGATGCAGCCTTGGGAACAGTTCCCAGAGCTGGGGGATTTCCATTCTTTAAGAATCCGTAGCCTCAGCTCAGCAAAGCCATGGCCACACTGATCTGGTGACAGTCCCACTGGAGCAGGAGATTGGACTAGAGGCTCTGGAGACCTCCTCCAGTCCACACATCCCTAATTCAGTATGTTGATTTCCTGCTGCCTCTAAATGGTAGCTGTGCCTGTGTGCAACACAAATGTCAACCTGAACGAAGGAGCTCTGTTGGATGTTGAGGTCTTTAACTGCTTCTGTCCTCTCCAACACCTGCAAATTTTCTGTATGGTGTCTGTGTACTTTAGACAGAACTTTGACTGGAACTCCTGGTTTTAGCTGGCTCTGCTAACAGCACATGCTGAATGAAAAAGTACAGGAGTCAGGGCAGGAAGCCCCCCTTCCTGCCACAGCCTCTCCCTTTCTAGCCAGCAGCTCCTTCTGCACTTCCCAAGCTGGAGGCTGCACCCTCAAGGCATTTGGTGCCTACTGGCAAAGCACCTTTGAGAAATTTCTCTCAGCTTTTTTGATCCCAGTAAAATTTGGGGATTTTACATCCAGTGGCAATGGGTTGTATAATGCACCCCTTCTTCTTGAGGCAATGCACTCCCTGGGGTTTGTCTGAAATTGTGCCAATGAACCAATTCAAGCTGCCTTTTTAAAGCAGGCCTCGAGGCAAATGCGTTTGTGATGAAGACCCATTGCAGGCACCAGAACACAAAAGTATTTTCCCTAATACATGAAGTGCCAGACTTAATCTCAGAAAGAGTTCAGAGCATCTTTTCAAGGTAGTGTACTCCTTGTAATGCAATCCTGCCCATGTCCTTGGAGAACAAACACCCCTAACACCCAAATGGAGGCCTGGAATGTTCCCACAACTATGTGCTGGCTCTTTTCCAAGGATCCCACACTGATCTCTGCAGGCATCTATCTCTCCAGGGAGGCATGGTGGCTTCCAAGCTTTCTCTTGAACTAGAAAGCAGGCATTTTTCCTGCAATAGACTTGCTAACAGTTCCATACGTGTTCCTCCCCAGGTGTGACCTTCACTTTGTCTCTGAACGCGGCACTTCCCTGAGCTCTTACACAGTGGGAGGCTCAGCCTGGCACTGCAGCAGCCCTTTGTTGTGGGTGTCCTGACCTGGGCACCTCAGCACTTCAGTGGCTTTAGTGCTCAGGAAACCCCAGAAGAGCAAAAGGTGCCCTTCAGGCCACCACACCCAGCCCTGCTCACAACACTGCTCTGCCCTAAACTGTCCCCTCAAGTGATGCACCGGAGAGAGCAACAAGCCCAGCTCAAGTGAACCCCACAGCACCACGAAAGGGCTCCTGGGGAGGAGAAGCAACAACCACCAAGGAGATCTTGGTGACACAAACATGCAAAGCCTGGTAGTTCCATCCCTCTTAGCACAAACTCGGCATCTTCTCATGGTTTCTTTCACCAAGTAAAATCTTAGTAACTAAAAACGCCAGACAAGAAGTTTGAGTTCCTCATCCACAGCTCAAGGCCAAAAATAGTCTGGATACGGTTTCTCCCCATGCTAAAAATTCCAGTTTGTAGCCTTTACGTGTTTTAGTGGCAGCTGAGATGCCACAAGGAAGCTTAGCAAGAGCCATCTCACACTTCCCGTCCCACTCCTTCTCCAAGCTCCCAGGCACTGTCTAACCAGTTGTTTCCTTCATGGAGCACAGCAATATATTCAAATGAGCATTACAGACACGTATTTCAGTATCTTCCTACAGCTCTTCTCTTGTTTTTCCCATTTTCTTCAGGCAGCCAGAAGGGAATGAATACAACCTTACTGGTGAATGCACGTGACCTTACTGGGGAGTGAATGCAACTTTACTGGTGCTCTCAGCAGTGTATTTATTCCCTTCTGGCTGGAAAGCACAGGCGGCAGAGGGGACTCCCATACTGACCTCTGGAGTTGGGCAGGATTTTGGGCTGTTCTGCATGGATTCTGATTTTGAAGAGCTGGACTGAGATTCCCCTTTCTTGGATTGTTTCTGAGTACTGGTGGGAGCAGCTGGGGAGCCCATGGTGGTGTCTGGCCCCCGCTGCGACGGCTGCAGCTCATCACTCCCTTCATTGTGAATCTTCTTTGTGCTCTGATGGGGGAGCAGCCCAGGAACAGCTGATTCTGCAATAAAATCAGCTGGCCATTAGTTACAGCCACAGGCAGGATACAGGACCAGCAACGAGCATCCCAGGGAGCAGCCCAAGTCTCTACAAACGTGTCTCGTTCAACAGACTGGACACCTGTGCTCTCCCTGGCCGCAGAAATGCCAAGTTCTCTTTACAAAATGAACCAAAAGTATTTGCAATAGGGACAGAGATGCCAAAATTACACTAAACATTTGCATTATCTCCTCTAGCCCTTTTCATTTATATCAATATCAACCCATTTGTCAAAGCCCTCTCAGGCACATCCAGCAATTACCCTTGTCCCAGTGGGGCTGCGGGGCGGAGCTGCACAGAGCAAGGGGCAGCTCCGAAGTCACCAGAGTGGAGGTGAGAAGGTCGATTTTTCCCGTTTGAAGCCGGAATTGTTGGAGTTCCTGTGACAGGAGGCTGAATTGCTCTGTTTGACTGCGACACTGGTCTTCCAGATCCTTCACCCGGGCCTGCCAGGAGAGAACAAGGTAAGGAACAAACCCCTGTTGAAACGCTGAGGTTCCAAACAGGATTTGCCTTTGCTGCATCTTTTCCCAGACTCCAAGGAGCTAAAGGATGCTTTTAAATGCCCTGCCGAGGAACAGTCATTGGAAACTGGCAGCTTCACACCTCTACTTATCTTAGAAAAGCTGAGGCTTATCATCTCTGAGGAAGCTGACTGCAAACTCCATTAGGACTTATCCCTAAAATGCTGGGTTTGAACTCCAGTATCCTCTCCCAGCTCTGCACAAGACCAGATGAGGTAAGTCAGAGATAAATAAGCCTTAAAAAGATTCAAAAGGCTTTGCATGGTTTTTGGACCCTCAAAATCATGTCTCCAAAAGGAATTGCTCTCCCAATCCTGCCCATCATTCCAGAGGCTCCAACAAGCTCCCAAAACCTTAACCTGACCTCGCCACCATTCCAGGCATGACTACCAACTGTCCCTCCAGACCTTGGCTCCTCCAGGCACTAAGAAGGGCAGAGCTCATGGGCCCATGCTGCAGAACTCTCCTTTGATGTGTGAGGCCCATACACTTCCCCCCTGGTCCTACAGGGATGATTTGCCCCAAATCCATGCTGAGGACAAGAAAGCCACACCTCAGCAAGATGAGCTGCCAAGGAACCTTGGGAAATACTATGGAGAGGGAAGGACACATTCCTGCTAGAGAATCATTTGTATTTTCCCATATTCTCTTCTTACCACCTCTAGAACTTCCCCTTACAAAATATTGCTGATTCCTGGCTGTCTTTACACATCCCCACATTCCCCCAGGTTGTAGGTAGACCAATTCCCAAGCGATTGCAACTGCTCCTTTCCCTCCTCTCACTGCTTTTTGTAGGTAAGATGCCCCAAAACAGATGACTGCACTGCACTCTTCAAAATTTTCCATTCTACAAAATGTATTTGAAGTGTTTTTTCTCCTTCCAACTCAAAAAATAAATTATGCCTTGAAATATTACATGAGACAAAGTCTGGATTTTTAAGCAGGTCTAAAAATAACATTTCTGACCTGGAAAAAGCTCTCTCTGTGGTCTCAGAGTAACAGAAAACCTTTGTAGCCGCTCCCTAAGGATTTAGGAGAGTCATGCATTTTTATTTCACTGTGTCATATCTGTTTTAGGTGTTTCAGTTTATTACTTGTTCCCTCCACAAGTCCAAAGGGGCTCTCATGCTCTAAGGAAAGCTTGGATAAATCTCTCAAGTTTGGCAAGAATGGTCTCTGAACAGAAATCAGATGCCAGGAGGAGCTTCCAGAAGTGTCTGTGTTATCCACTTGCTCAGAGTCAACTCCTTGTTTACTAAGTCACATTGCACAGGATTCCTCTGCCATTAAGAGTGTTTGAATTTACTTACAGTTTGGGTTTTTCACATAAATACTTCTCCCCTACACGTTACATCTTATTAGAGAAAAGAAACAGTAAGAACAGCTGCACTGGATCAAAGGAGGGCTTCCTCAAGTCCAGCATGCATCCCTGATCCCACCTTGGGACACAGCCTACAACAACAGACAGGCACAGAATGACTGCAGGACCAGAGGGGGATTTCCTGTCTTCTCTGGAGACACGAGCCAGCAGATGCATCAGGTTACTGTGTTTAACAGCATCATAATAGCACCTTGTCCTGCAAATTCATAAACCACAGTTTAAATCCATTTACACTGGTGGCCAAGCCAATAGCCTGGATAAATCACAGTTTAATTCTAAGACACCTAATTAGTCAGGTGTCTTTTAATCTGTTGTTCCAAGCAACATACAAACATCCCTTAAGTACTACTGCCACATCATACACAACGTGTCCTTCTAGCAGCTACTTGCAGGGGATCGCAGACAGCTGGGAAGCAGCAGGTTTCCAGGGCAGTGCTGGGAGGCAGGAGGATAAGGAAGAGGAGGCCCAAGGACGTGGCTAGGAGGTTCAGGGAACCAGCAGGAATCAAGCTCCAGACACAGAGAAGACTTCTGTGTCTATGCCCAACCCAAAATGGGGAGAAAGAAGCCTCCCACAACTGGGACTGCATTTCCAGAAGAGGCTGCAAGAGCAGGAGCAGAACTTGCTGGGGTCAGTTTAACCCCCAATTCAGGAACTGATTCTCCACACCCAACCACCAGCAGCTCAGCCCCATCCTCTAAGACACTCTCCTCGGCTGGTCTGTCCACCTCTCCAGCTCATGCTCTCCTTTCAGATGTCCCTTGTTCCCTTTCTCCGTATCTTCTGCTATGTCCCTTTGAGATCAGAGAATTCCCATTTTGCTACAGATGTGCAGTCCAAGATCTTGCTAAAAACATGGCTGATGCCAAAGGAACTAAAGGAACATCCATAACTCTACATCAGTGTGGGTGCCACTTCTATGAGATGTGGGCATATCCCAATAAAGTCCTTTCCTAAGAGTTCCCAACACCTTACTGCTTTTTTGACCAGACTTGAGGCTGGCATTTTTTTAAGAACTCCCTTACCTTCCACCCTGCACCTCCTGCACCAGCAGGGAATTCTGAGCCCACCACTGGGCATGTTTAGCCCCTGCTCTCTTCCTTCCATGTGCCTTTGCACAGTCAGTGTTACCTGCATTACCCATTCCTCCTGAGATCTCTGCCAGACTGGAAGATTTCAAAGCAGTTTTCTATCAGCTACAAATCCCAGCACTTCTATACCAGCCTTCTCTCCAAACCACCTGTGAACAGGCCAGCTAGCACAGCTCCCAGGCTGGAATTTCATTGCTTACTACCTCTTCTGGGAAAACTATTATCTGCAATCTCTGCTTCCCATCTTCCACCCAGTTACAAAGCCAGCAGGACCCGTCTTCTTCTCCACAACGCTCATTTGCAACAGTGTCACCACTGCCTTTGGGGTTTGAAGGAAACACTTCACTCTTGGACTGCAAGTACTTCCCAAAAGACACTTAAATGTGGAGAAGGAGCACAGTTGGGCAATTCTAAAAATCTGGAAGTGCCCAAAAAAGTAAACTCCTAATTCTAATTGGTGAAGAAAGCAAGGCACTTAAAGAGAAAAGCAGCTGCTCCATCAAACTCGCAGTGGGAGTTCCTTTAATTACATTTATTTCTTGGCAGTAACACTCTTGCAATCTTTTCCAGAGTATAGTTAAAACAAGAATATCAAGCAACTGTCAAAGTCAGAACAGAGGGGAAAATGTCCTGTTTGACAGGATTAGAGCAGTACCTGCATACAATCCAAAGTACTCTGGGAGCAAGAAGAAAAGCAAAAAGAGATATCAAACCACATCAGCAGTTACACTACAACACTCTGCCAAAGACAACCCCACCCTCAGCCTGAATGAAACTGTTTTCTCACCAACTTACAGCGTCTGCCTTGCTCCATACTGAGATTCCCATCTCATTCCCAGAAGCATCTGCTTGCCAAACAAAAGCCAAATCCCACACACCAAAGGCACAAATAAGATAACCAGGCACTTTTCGAGGGCCTCCAAATCACAGTGTGCTTTGAGATGAACGACAACATGCTTAGAGTGGCTGCTGAACTTCAAGCCCCCTTTCCCAGCACATTGCACTCACCCAAAAGTCAACGGAATGGATATTTTGTGCCCAGACCTTTCCCCAGGCCTGAGACCATGGGAGTGCTGGGAATCAAAGCGCAGCTCAGAACCTGGCTGTGACAGGATCTGAAGCAGCTGACAGCCTGCTCAGTCCTGCATCCTGCTCCTAGGTCAGGGAAAACAAGCAAAGTTGAGCTCTGGTCACCTCATTTCCCACCAAAACTGGATTCCTGGAAGGAGGCTGTCTCCTTTTGCTTCTATGCAGTGCCAAAGGCAGTTGAAATCTTGTCTCATGTACTTTGGAACCACTGAACTACCTCGTTCCCATGATCATAACCCTCAAGCTTTTCCTCCTAAGCTGAGACAGTGCTTCTCTCCATGGCATTCCTGCACACACCCCATTCCATACTCTCCTCACCCCTGTCACTGCCTTGTCTGGAACTACAGAACACCTAAGGCTGAAGGAGATCACCAGGAACACTGGGATCACCTGATCCAAGCCCTCAGCTCAGAGCATGGATGGCTGCCGAGAGCTCTGTCCAGTTCTGAACATCTCCAAGGAGGGAGACTCCACTTGTGACAATCATGGGACAGAACTCTTCCAACAGGAAAATGGACTACACTCATTCTCCATTAACCTCACATCAAAAAGCAATTCAAGCACATGTAAAAATGATAATTCATAGCCCAGGCATCTCAAACCCCCTAAATTACACCATACACTGATGTTCTGGAATGACTATGATTATAGTTAAGTAATTTAAATGACTGTTGCTCTGCATTAATCTGGCTTATAATGACAATTCCTCTTTTTTTGGTCTATTTTGTAAAATACAGGGTTGAATGGGGTTCTAAGAAACCTGGTCTAATGGAAGGTGTCCCTGCCTATAGCAGGAGGTGGAACTGGATTAACTTTAAAGTCCCTTCGAACCCAAACCATTCCATGATTCTGTGATCTCTGTACCAGTAATATGAAAGCAAAAATATTTAACTGATAAGGGCCTTGCTGAAGAACACAACCAGCCCCTCAAACACGGAACAAGAAGACTGTCTGTTTCTTCCTTTGCACATGGAGATGTCTGCTGTAAGCCTAAGGAGCTTCTCCAACCTTTCACTGAGTTAGTTCAGAAAATGTTTGGCAAACATCATAGAATCATCAAATCCCAGAATGGTTTGGACTGGAAGGGACTTTAAAGCTCATCTTGTTCCACAGGCAGAAACACCTTTCACTAGACCAGACTGCTCCGATGGCCTTGAAACAGAATGCAGCAACCCTCCCTCCCCCTAAACGCTGCTCAGAACCCAGCTAAACACCAGCTGATGTAGAGCAGCACCTGTATCAGCTGATCCCATCTCTGCAGCCAAAGCAGAGGTCCCCAAAGGGATGTGGCAAGAGGACAAGATATGATGTCACATCCCCCAGTACTCACCCAGCCTGCAATACTTCAATCCTGTTTAGCAGGAGCCCAGCACTCTTGGGCTCTACAGCTCAGACACTGGCCCAGCCCCCTCCAAAGCTGGTGCTATTTGCAGTCAGGGAGCAAATTCCTCCATCAAGGACACTTCCCATCTGCATCAACAATCCTGGGCCCCCAAGAGCCACAGAGCTGCACAGCAGTGGGCACAGGGAGCTCACTCTGACATCCCTGCCTGTTTGTCACTGCTGGAGATGGGAGCATGGCCCCCGGAGATCTCACTGTCTGCGTGCACAGTAAGACCTTCTGCTCATCTCAGGCGTTTCAGTGCTCAGAAAAGCTCAGAGAGCAGAAGATGCTCCCCTTGCCACCACACCCAACCCAACCCTCTGGCAGTCACTAAATTGCCACATCAAGTTCCAGGGTTTGGTGCTGTGCCTTTGCAGCTCCAGGAATCCAAGGTTTTCTCCAAAGCCATCCTGACAGACACTGAGCTGATGCCAATCAACCCCAAAGCAGTGCTCAGCACATCTGGCAGGCTGCACCAGTACCCTGTCAGCCACCAGGCAAAGCACATTCCCTGTGCATGTCAGAGCAAATGGGACAAGGGAGCTGCCTCAAGCTTCACCACTCCTTATGCTCAGGTTTTCCTATTTTTCCCTAATAAAACAAAGAGCACGCATACACAAGGGAAATTTTAAATCCCATGGGCACAAGTATTCTCCTTTCACATGATGCTGGAAAATGGAGCAGGCAGATCTGAGTTTGATTACTTAATGCATCCCTAAAAGAGTTTTTGGGCATGATCTGAATGAAGTAACCTATCTAAGGACTGAGCAGGCCAGGATTTAATTCCCTGAACTTTGACCCAAACGTTACTTTCACTGCAGCAACATGTTGCATCCGATCAAGACACTACAGCATTTTGCACAAGAACCAACAAGACCCAAGGCATCCAAACTGATACTATAAACAAAAGATACCAAATCTGGAACCACTAATTCCTCTTGTCTTTCTGTCTTACCTCTAGAAGCTGTACTGCTCCCTCATGTTCCCTTCTTGCCTCTGCCTGCGCCTAAAGAAAAATAAGGAAGGGAGTAAACCAGAAAGCAGCCAGCCTGAGTTCACTTCTACTGTCATCCTACCTTGGTAGTCCATTGTAGACCAGAGCACAGGTCTGGTGAGGAGCAGCTGAGGGAGTTGGGGAAGTGGCTCAGCCTGGAGAAAAGGAGGCTCAGGGGGGCTTCTGGCTCTCCACAACTCCCTGACAGGAGGGTGCAGCCAGACGCAGGGTCAGGCTCTGCTCCCAGGGAACAAGGGACGGGACAAGGGGAAACAGCCTCAAGCTGTGCAAGGGGAGGGTCAGGTTGAATATTGGGAAAATTTCTTCACAGTGCCTGGCGCAGACTGCCCAGTGCAGCGGTGGAGTCAGCACCCCTGGCGTGGTTTAACAGCTGTGTGGATGTGGCACCTGGGGACATGGGTTAGCGGTTGTCTTGCAGCGCAGGGGGAACAGAGGGACTCGATGATCTTAGAGGGCTTTTCCAACCTTTATGATTCCATGATTTAATTATTTAAACCACTGTATAGTCTGGAAACATCTCCGGGCTCTGGACACACAGCAGTGAAAGGCCAGAACTAACATTCACAAGCAAAGCCCTTCACTTTGCTCAGGTACCAGAGTTCACCTGGACTCAGACACACTTACCCTGTAAACTCTTATCTACCTCCTCCATGCACACCTCCAAAGGAAACAGGGTGCAGGAGGCCATTCAGAGAGGAAAACGTCCCTGCCACATCCCACATACCTGCTGCAACCGCCGGACCTCCTCCTGCTTCTCCTGCAGGACTAGCAGTGCTTCCTTGTGCTCCACTTCCAGCTGCTGCCTCCGCTCAGCCACATTTCTCATGTGCTGCAAGACATGGCACACACACTGAAACCCTGTCCTGTGTCCTACCAACAGCCACAAAGCCAAACCAGGGCCTGTATTTCATGTCATTATTGCACAAAGTAAGAAATGCCCATCGCAAGGCAGAGCAACGCAGTCACAGAAAACCCTCAAATCAATGATGGCCATCTTATCTCCCACACAAATCCCTGAAGCAGCCTTTCCAAAGCACCTCTGCCCACTTTGGAAAGCCACGTTCCAGGATCCTGCAGAAGCAGAATTCCCAGTGGAATTCCCAGCACAGAGACAAAAGAATGGTCAAAAAAGGCAAAGAGACAAGTGCCATCCAAAGACAGCAGTAAGTGTTTGGACAGTCCTTCCAGCCATGTGGATCCTACTGACCTTCAGCACCTGCTCTAGATTCTCCAGCTTGGTTTGGAGTCCTTGATTCGTCTGAATTACAGAATCCCGTTCCTTAGTCACCAAAACAACCTGCAGTTTCAGGTCAGCATTCTCAGATTCAACCTGAAGAGAAAGGATTCTCAGTAAGCACAAGCAGCCATAGGTGCTCCTTGCATAAGTAACAGAGACCGGTTTATTTCTGTGCTTTCTGCTAGCAATGATACCAAAATCAGGAACCTCCTCTCCTTCTGGTTTTCATTTAAAACAAATAAATGAGCATTTGTATCAGGCCTCAACATGTAACACTTTATTTGCACACTGCTTCTCTCCCTAGATTCATCTCCCTCCCTGTTTCCAAGAAGGAAGAGACTGGGATAGGAACAGGCTATATAATGAAGAAAAAAAAAAAAAGCATGAAGGTCTGTAAGCATTTTTAATGTCTAATGGTAGGATTAAACACAGAGAATGGGACAGAAAATTCAGTAGCCTGCTGAAATCATCTTTGCCTTCTCCACTTATCACAAGGAATTTTTGGTTCCAGGGTGCACTATAGCCTGACGACTACCAGCAATGCAAGCAAAGGCAAACATTTCCACTTACAGCAGTTACTAAACACATAGGAAGCCTTATGCAGGGTGGCAAATTGGCACATGGGACTGACAAATGACTTTCTAACTCTTGTGCATTACATTTGTCCAGAGAAGAAGCTGGGAACAGAAGCCCAGATCAGCACATGACCATTACTGAAGCTGGAAATGTGAGAACAGCATGTTCTTCTCAGTAACTCTGAAGAAGCCAATGCTGCCAACCTGACAAAGATGCTGCTTTTACCTGTCCTGCCCACCCAGCCTTCTCATTCAGCTGCAAGTTCTCTTCGGCCAGTCGTGCATTTTCACTCTGCACCTCCTGCAGCTGGATCTCCTGTCCAGAAAGAGCAGGAATTACTACACCAAGGCCCTCCATCTAACTCCCCCAGATTATCCTGCAGAGCAGCTCCACTGCTCCTGTTTCCTGATGGTGCAGGATGCTGGTGCAATGTTGCTTGAGGGGTGGGAGGCAACAGTGAGCAGCACTGCTCACACAGAACCCAGCCCTGGGCCTGGGGCTGGACCTGGATGACCTTTAAGGTCCCTTCCAACCCAAACCAGTCTGTGATCTCTTAAGGAAAGCAAAGCAGAAACAGAAGGGAGAAACCCAGATGCTCTGCTATCACTTGCAAAAACTCCCTGGAATTAAACAGGATTTCAGCCAACAAGTAAGAAGCACAAGAAAATGACGGTGGGATGGTGGTATTACCATCTCCATACCCATCTGGAGTGCCTGTGAAAATGGTATCTCCCCAAATTAGCAAAAGGTCATGGAATTTCATCCAGTATTTTATGTAGCTGTATTCAGCCCACAGGTAGCTGAAAGACTAAATAAACAATCCCAGCCTTAAGGGCTGGAGCCCCAAATTTGTGACACTGTTCAAATAAACAGAAACACTGGTGATTCCTTATTAAGATGAACTGAAGACAATCCAAGAGAGGCACAAAACAACTCAGCTCCTCTTCTCCCATTATGCTCATAACAGTAGGCAACAAGAACACTTACTAGTTCTTTGCATCTTTTATGCTTTTTCCTCACTTCATGCTCAAGGTTTTCACATTTTTTGCGCTTTTTCTTGAGTTCAACTTCCTGCACAAAACAAGCAGAAGTAGATCAGCAAGTCCACACTCTTACAATGCATATGAAATTCAAGTCCAGCCTCTCAGACTCAGGGCTGTATTAGGTATTTTTATTTTCTTACGAAAATCTCTTTGTGACAAGCTTAAACAATGTAGAAACCAAGGGAGATTTTTCTGAAAGTTAGGAAAATCAAAAAATAAAACAACTATTCCCCTCTTCCCCAAGCCTTCAGTCTGGAAACAGTTCTACTCCCATGTGTGTGGACTGTTCCTATTTACACAGAATAGCAGAGAGGACACGGTGTGGGAGACAAAACAGAGCTGTTTAAAATCTTCATCTTTAAACACCAGCTGTGCTACTTTAGCTCCTATTCTAATTCCAGTGACACCTAACAGAGCACAGACATCCTCTTTATCTGCAGCTATTCATACCCCTCAGACAGACAGGAGCTGCTAAACCTCCCTGTGAACTGTCTTAATTTGCTGGAATAATTCACAAGGGACACATTCCTCATCATCTGTCCCCAGTTCAAATATGTCTAAACCAAACACAGCACAGAACCTACTGGCATGTTCCCCTCTTATTTGAGTGTGACATATTCCCCTGCCAGCCCAGCAGCTGCCACCCAGCAACACTCTGCATGCAGATGGCCTGTGTTTTCCTACCGATTCCCCGAGCTTCCCGCTTTTGCAGAGCAGCTGCACCTAAAGAGACATCAGTCCCCAAAATCTCTACCTGGATTGCACGTGTGAACCCCACAACAAAAATAAAAAAGTAGAGCACTCCTTTCCCCAAACCAGGTTCAGAACTCACCAGCTGCTGTATCTGTTTGCTGCTCTCCTGGTTTGTCACTGCATTTTTGGGAGGGGAATTTTCATGTCCTTCAGAGGCAGGTCCCAGTGGTTGCACACCTGGTTCCACCTGAAAGCACAGGAGACGCCAGAGAGCTCAAGGACATCCAGGACAACAGTGCACAACGAGGGAGAAGGGACTTTCCTGGCAGTACCCCCCAGGAGAGCAATGCTCCACAGGGAACTCCTGATCTCTGAGCCGCACCACTTGACATGGAGAAAGCTGGACACCATGCCAGGGATCTCTGTGCTGGGAATCTCCTGGAGCCCAGTGCCAACCAGCCCAGCTTGAGTGAAGTGTCCCTGAGGCACAGCGGGCTCCTGGAAACCCTCAGATCCAAGCTCCCATACTTGTGCCTCACCTAACGACTCAATGACAGGCAGCAGCAACACTTTTCATGGCCCTCCCCAAAGCGACACAGAGAGGAGAAGAGAGAACACAGCCCACAAACGGCAGAAACAAGTGAAGATGTCAGAATCTAAGGGCAGGGAAGAGCAGACAAACACTACCAAGAAATGCAGCATCCCACCTCTGCTGGTAGCTGGGAAGGACTGATAGGGCAGCAGTGCCATGGCTCCTGTGCCACCACCAAACCAGATGAAAGGAGACACTTTTATACACATTTGTACACAAGTTTCCAACAAAATACCTTTTCATTTGGGTCACAGACAAACACACCTTAATCCTCTGAATTTTTGCTCTCAGCTGATACTTGACTTGACATTGTCTGCCCAGAATAATCCCTGACTACAGGGCAAAGACTGAGACACACAGAAGAAAAAGGGCCTTGATAAGGCTTCAAACATTAACTGTAAAGTTACTTCTCATAAACAGATTTTAGGGACAGATCTTTAAGGTCACCAAAGCCAACCTACAGAATGAGGAAGCAGCAGGACTTTATGAATCCATCTCAGCCTTAGCCTTCAGCTGACCTCCATTACTGGGTCCCCAACGGTTCTGTGGCTCACGTGCATGAGCACACAGGCGCAGGGATGGCTTCAGTAATATTAAGCCGACGGCAAGGAGCTAAGAAGGGTCCTTGCTGTAGAGTTCCACAGAAAGCAGTTCATTGCTGCAACTTGTGAAGGGTTCCAGAGGCAAATGACCCCGACCATGTGACAGCTGGAGCTTGAGTACAGGGCTGTGGCTAACACCAGGAGCCAGCTGGGGAATCAGAACTGGGGTCCATTACCATAACCGAACACCCTGGGAGAGGCTCCTTCCCCTCACCATAACCGTAAGTCTTTGGCACCAGAGGCTGTCTTACCAAGAACTCTCTGTCTCTTGTACCACAGGTCAATCAGCCACCAAAGACCTCTACTCAGACACAGAGTTCCTCATTTCACTCTGAACACCTTCAGTGCTGAGGAATCAATGGGATGAGATCTGAGCTCCCTTTACAGCCAGTCATTAGGGCAGTGTCTAAGCACTACACCTAGGATGTGATTTTTAACCTATTTTTGGCTTGAAAGATCTAAGTTTTATCTATGTCTATATTAATGGCTCTTCTGCTGAAAGCCTGAGAGCTCCAAGAGCTCACACTCAAGCCCAGGCTACCAAGGACTTCTCCTTTTTTGCTACAAAGAAAATTCTGAAATCACCTCCCATGTGAACCCCGTTCCCTACCACCCATGGAATAAGGTTCACTGCAGAGTCTGACAGTCTGAGCACCAACCAGCACATGGAAATTGGGATCCTCCACCAACCCATGGTACCTCCATGAGTCCCAGCCCTTGGAAGCTTTCAGGTCTGCTGTGAAACCCGTATTTAACTGTGGAATATCGATGTGGAAATGTTTCTGAGACTTTTTTGTTCTTTTTCAATCACCTTGCTCATATTAAGTTTCAAACTGGTATTCAGAGAATCCCAGAATCACTGAGTTTGGAAAAGCCCTCCAGGATCGAGTCCATCCTGTGCCCAATCCCCACCCTGTTCCCAGCCCAGAGCTCTGAGTGCCACATCCAGGCCTTCCTTGGGCACCTCCAGGGATGGGCACTCCAAACCTCCCTGGGCAGCCCCTGCCAAGGCCTGAGCACCCTTTCCATGGGGAAATTCCTGCTGATGCCCACCCTGAGCCTCCCCTGGCCCAGCCTGAGGCCGTTCCCTCTCCTCCTGGCCCTGTTCCCTGGCAGCAGAGCCCGACCCCCCCGGCTGCCCCCTCCTGTCAGGGACTTGTGCAGAGCCACAAGGTCCCCCCTGAGCCTCCTCTGCTCCAGCCTGAGCCCCTTTCCAGCTCCCTCAGCCGCTCCTGGGGCTCCAGGCCGGGGTGCTCCACAGTACAGGGTTCAGCCAAGGGACTGGCAACAGCCTCCTCCCTTCAGCAGCGCTGTCAGACTTAGCCTTGCTGACTTACTCATCAGGCAGAAAATCTTCTGGCAGTGAGGACAGACTCTCCTGAGTCAGAGAAACAAAGCACATGCATGAGAAAAGTAGTCTTGTCTGACAGAACCTGCAGGATCAGGTGAAAATCAAGGTATGGAAAGGTAATTCAAGGAAGGTAAGGGCAGGGTAGAGTGAAAAAACATCCATGCATCTCTCTTCACCATAGCAGAATTTGGGGGGCACTTGGGACAGAAATCTCAAACTATGAAGAACAAAGCTGAGAACCTCTCTGAAACGGAACTGTCCATAAGAACTGTGGAAGCCAACAAAATAAACAGTAACAAACCACCAACATTATGTAATATTCACCCCAGGGTTCAAAAACCCCTTTGGCATAAACTGTGTCCTTCACTTCAGCAGTAACTGAATCAATATGTGCAGCAGGTCACTTCTGCAACACTGCCTTAACACAAAATAACTGGGAAGATGGCAAATACCATGTTTTAAGAGTATTTAAGCATATTTCAGCAGACATTTTGACACCAGTTCTGGGCAAACTGATAGAAACTGAAACAAAGGCAAATACTTAAAAAACCCCCAAACAAACTTATATTGGGGGGGGGGGGGGGAGGGGGAAGGCAACATTTTCACAGATCCATGAAGAGTTTTTTAAGATGTCAGCAAGCAAGTGGGTGAGGGAGATCCAGTAGGAACCTGCTTGGGTGCACAGAACACATTCAGCTGCAGTCCTTTAACGGGTGTCTGCAGACACTGAGCCACCACAGGGCAAGGGGAGGGTTTTTTCTCTTGGGTAAATATTCATTGAACATGAAAGAGCTGAAAAAGAGGGAGCAGGAACTGTGCTCTGCAAGTACTGATGTAGCAGAGACAAACAGTGACAAGGGCCTCGTGACACTGAGAAATTACAGAGACGAATGATGGTTTAATAAAGAGTGCTTAGACAAAAAAGTGAAGAGATTTTTTGGGAAAGGGAGAGACAACTTCATTATGCTATCATATAAATCAATGCCACAGCGGCCGGGATGCTGCTGCATGCTGCTTCCCCAACACAAAACCGACAGAGAAAACACACAAAGGAGAGAGACAAAGATAAGGAACACTGAATAAAAGATGCTGGAAAGAAACAAAAAAAACCGGCTGAAAGACAGGGGTTTACAAATCCAGGAGTGACTTGGAATAGACGGACAAGGAATGAATATTCAATGCATTTGCTGTAAGAGCCGGGGGCAATAAACGAGAGCAGCTGGCGGGAAGGTGGGGGGAAGACGCGCAGCCCGTCCTCCCACCGGGGGATGTGGGATCCTACCACACTGAAAACACGGGAAGAAACCGGGAGAACCCCCAGGAGCCGAATCCCCCAGAGCCCGCGGCTCGGACACCCCTGACCCGCCGGCCCGGGGGCTGCAGGGCACAGCGGCACCCGCGGCCCGGCCCCGCGGAGGCCCCGGCCCGACTCGACCGCGCTGGGCGAAGCCGCTCCCCGGCGGGGCCTCGGGGCCGCCCGGCCCAGCCCGGCCTTACCTGGCGGCGGCGCGGCCCCGCCCGAGGCCCCGCGGCACCCCCAGCGCAGCCCCCGGCCCAGCGCAGCTCCGCGCCGGCCCGGCCCGGCCTTACCTGGCGGCTGCGCGGCCGCGGCGGGGGCGGCGCCCTGAGGCGGCCCCGGATCTGCCGGGCTGAACCACTGCGGGCGGAGGGGCCGCGCGGGGCTGGGCCGGACCCGGCGGCACCGGGGAGGGCGGGGTTGTGCCCCTCTGCTCTGGTGAGAGCCCCTGGAGCTGCCGCCGGCTGGGGGCCCCGAACCTGGAGCGAGGCCAGAGGAGGCCCCGGAGCTGCTCCCAGGGCTGGGGTACCTCTGCTCTGGAGCCGGGCGGGGAGAGCCGGGGGTGCTCACCTGGAGAGGAGAAGGCTCCGGGAAGAGCTCAGAGCCCCTTGCAGGGCCTAAAGGGGCTCCAGGAGAGCTGGAGAGGGACTGGGGACAAGGGATGGAGGCACAGGACACAGGGAATGGCTTCCCAGTGCCAGAGGGCAGGGCTGGATGGGATCTTGGGAAGGAATTGTTCCCTGGGAGGGTGGGCAGGCCCTGGCACAGGGTGCCCAGAGATCCCTGGCAGTGCCGGAGGCAAGGTTGGACAGGGCTTGGAGCAGCCTGGGACACTGGAAGGTGTCCCTGCCCATGGCAGGGGGTGGAATGAGTGCACTTTTAAGATCTTTCCAATCCAAACCATTCCATGATTCTATGGAAAAGAAACATTGCCGGGTTTCCTAGGTGGAAAAGCACAGCACGGGAGCCCTGTGCTAGGGGACCGGGACTGAGCTCCTGGCACAGCTCAGTATCCCTGTGCTGGTGTGGGCTGCCAGCAGCATCCATGTCCCTCCTCACCCTGTGAGACCTAGGGCTGGGTTCGGTCCCTTTGGAAACCAGCACTGCACCTGCTTCCAGCGGATGTGAACCACAGCCCTCACCTTAGTGAAGTTCCCTAAGAACAGCAATTAACTGAGTAATTAAATAACCAAACTTGCCGATCGCTGACCCACTTGTCTCACCTCCCTGTGAGCTCTCCCTCCCAGCGTTGGGTCTCCCAGGGCCCCCCTTGGTCGAGGTGCACCTTTGAGGCAGGAATTTGTCGGTCCCAGATGTGCGGCAGCACTGGGCATGGCACTGCCTGAGCTCATTTTGGAGGAACGCAGACACTCCTTGAAATTCTTGAGCGCGATCTGCCTCTGGAGCCGCAACACCTCGCGCTGCGATTCCCGCAGCAGGCGGTCGAACTCGATGACGTTCAGGCAGCGAGGGTCATCCTGTGGGAAACCAAACATGGCACCATGGCCCTGACAAGCTCCAAAAGGTGGGACAGGTCACATCAAACATGCTAACACCAAAAGAGGGGAGGCCGGGAAAACCCAGGTAGTGTGGCACACATGCATGGCTGACTTCTAGGTCTCCAAAGCCTCAAAACTCACTTTATATCCTTTATGCAAATACATTATCCCTCGTGAAGATAAAACCCAGCCTGTAATGCTCCTGCAGCTCTCCCAGCATGATGCCCAGGGCTTTTCCAATCATGGGCCATCTCAGCATATGCCAGCAGGGAGCGTGGCAGGATAATGTCATTTCATGGCCCGGCCAAGTTAGAGCTCTCGCTGCTTTCTTTACTCCTTGTTGTGGGTGCTGGCAAGCGCTGGGCTTTGAGAGGTTGCAGGAATGAAGAACATCTAGGTTTTGGTCAGTTCTTCCTCAGGATAATATTTGGTTTCCTATCATTCTTGATTTCACTCCTCTCAAGACAGTATGTGTGATGGACACCTATCTTTAGCACAAGGGGTCACTCCCATCCGTTCATGACCTAAACACAGGAGCTTTTGAAGGAAACCAGCACAATCTGACTCTCACAAAACCGGGAAGAATATGTCACCAGCTGGTTTGATTCTTCAAAGGTTTCCAGATTTCAGGAAGCTGAAGAAACATGTACCTGCATGCCCATATGTACAAAATTGGTTTATGAAAACCTGTCTTTTCAAATCTGCTGCTGGAGGAGACATTGTTCATTCCCCTGGAAAGCTCCTAAGCCAGAGAATTCAAGACATAATTGGTATCCAGGACAAATTCAATCTTCCCCGTTCGCTTCTTATTTGCCCTAAAAATAGTGTGTGCCTTATAAATACAGTTTGTGGAGAGAACCATGGTTACTCTCACACTGCAAGGGGGAAACTGAGGCAGCATTAATGGGAACTGATTATAGATTCAAGAAGTGAGCAGCTGGGCCTCCTCTGTGCCAGGCCCATGTTCAGGCTATCAGGGTAGTAGTTCTTTAAACAAAATTGGCTGTGGCTATGTATAAAGTCTCCCTTCCCCCACCAAGAAAGGCAGCTATTCCCAACAGACAGCCTCCAAAGCCTGGGGGAACAAGGGAGTAGAAAAAAAGCTCAGTCCTCCCCTCAGTTTCTATTATATCCATCCCCTGCAGCTGTTCCCCCCAGTCCTCCACTTCCAAGGATCCATGCTGCAAGAAATTGCAGCCCAGATTTAGCTGGAGCCGGGGTTTGGTTGGAAGCAGATCACTGGAGTATGATCTCAGGAAATTATTTTATTCCATCCTAAGAGCCCTGGCTTTGCAAAACAATGCCAATGCCTTTGCAGCCCAGGGTGCAGGGTGTGAGTCCTGCTACTGCCAGGGAAGTGAGTGGATCCATTTCATAGGCACTGAAAAATTTCTACTGATTTAAATACCCAAGATTAAAATTGATTTGGTTACAAACTCTGAACGTGCACATCATATCTCTGCATAAAACCCCCTTCATTGGCATAATGCATTTTGCATGCTGCAGACAGATTAGGGGAATTTGGAATTTTAAGTAGCTGGAAATTAAAATTTAATGAGCGGTTTGCTTGGAAGAGAAATGGGAAAAACAAGATCAGACAGAATGATCTGTACTGCTCTCTTTTCTGTGGATTCCCTGCTCAGGCACTGATGTCCCGGTTGCTGGTGCCACAGACAGGGTCACCTTCCAGGACAGCGTGGTCACCCAGGTCACCTGTGCCCTAGGAAGGCAGTGACTGAATTTGTCAGCCCTGACGGTTGCACCCGTGTACTTTTCCTTGGCCAGGAATGAATCTTGCTCACCCCCTTCTGTCACATTCCTTTGCAATCTGTCACTCTCCTGTCCCTAGCAGGTTCAGGTTGCCCAGCACACTCTGCTATGAAAATCAGAGTGCTTTGGAAAGGGTCTCTTCCCCTTTCTGTGGGGGCCTGAGGCGAGAAATCAAAGGAATGGGAAGGAAACTTCTTGCTGACACTGTAGAGCACAGACAGACCCGGATAAGTTTGTCCTGTGGTTCAGTGCCAGGAAGGATCAATGGGGCAGCTCTGTACGAACACCAAATACACCCCATTGTTCTTATCCTGACTAGATCTACATTAGGAAAAGACTGAGACTCCACCTTCAAACCTGCAGTTAAAAATGAACATATGGAAGCACAGGGAAAAAAATAAAGCTGTTTTCAATGAGGAAGTATTTGTCACCTAAATACCACGTAAGTAGGGCAGGTAGAAGTGCAAGTGTTCAGCTCAGCTGGGGACAGGGAGGTACAGTGGCACTTGACTATATTTGCATTAGCAAACCAGGGGGAAACCAGCATGGGCCCAAGTGTTACTGAGCTTCTCTGGAGATTTGAACTGACCTGAACTGAAAACATCCAGTTTCAGAATAAGAGATGCAACTGAGATGCCCAGAACAGGTTGCTTTAGTCCCTTTGAGTGAGAACCATCTCACCCAGCTCCAGCCGCCTGCAGAGGCTCCTTTCAGAGCTCTCACAGAGAAAAACTTTGCAGGAGCGACACATCTGACCAGTCCTAGATCTTGGGATGAGCTGAATTACCACTTTATCCCATTTATATTGGCATGGCCTGTGCTGGTGCTGAGGGAAATGCAGGTCACCAGCCCAGGAGCAGACACTAGCACTGGGGATGGTTTCATGAACACCCAGCCCTGCCTGGGGGCTTGTAGCCTTGGTCATAAACATGTCAGGAGGCACTGAATTATCACCAGTCTCATGGTGGCTGTGAGTCCTCAGAAAGCTGCAGCTTGAGGCTTGGGATCTAGACTGGTTTTTGGGAACATGCTGGTTGGCTTCTCAAAGAAACGCTTTAAAAGGAGGCCCTGCTTATCTTGCTTGCAGCTCAGTCCTTTGAAAAGTCATGCTGTCTGTGGCTTCTTGGGGGTTTCCAGGGAAGGAGTTTTAGTCACTGCTGGAAATGGCAGCTCAGATCCATGAACTGATGGAGGGACAAGCAGGGTGTCCCTCAAACACACGCTACTGGAGAGATCTGGACACTGTCTCTGCCACACACTCCCCCGGTGTCCCCATTCAGCTCACACATCGAATCCCCTGCCCTGTTTTCAGCCTCCACTTGAGACTAATTCCCCTCAAACCACTTCCTGGAGCCTGGTTTCCATCACTGCTGTTGCACCACTTGTCCCCAGCCCCGGAGTGATGTCCCACAAAGTGTCTCACCTTCCCTGCCAAGAGTTTAGCCTGCAGTTCCCGGCATTCTTGCTGCAGAGCTTCAATCTGCTTGTCTTTTGCCAGGAGAGCACTGGCTTGCTCTGTTAGGTCCTTGGCACGCTGGCGGGCAAATGCTTTTTTGCACAGTTCCAGGCTGGAGCCCTTCAGAGGCACCGGAGCAGTTACCTATGCCAGAGAGCAGTGAGGTGTGTTTGTGTGTGACCATCACCCCTTGGTGTTCACCAACCACCACCCCATCACCCTTTTGTGTTCCTTAACCACCACCCCATCACCCAGCACAGGGAGCACTGTCAAAAATTGCAGCCTGGCCCCAAAGGAAAGACAAACAGACAGAGGAGCAGGACAGACCTACAGAAAAGTAGAAGAGGAGAGGCTAGATGGAAAAGTGGCTCAAAGAAGAGGTGGGAAGGACACAGTACTCAATAGGTACAGCCAGCACGGGGGCTGCAGGCAGGGCAGAAGTGGGGAGGGGAAAGAGAGAAAAACAGTATGAGGTAAAAAAGACAAGAGAAGGCAGCAGAGAGGAGGGGAGAATGGCAGGAAAGATGAGCATGGGCTCAAGTATAGCATGGAATCAAGGATAGAGGTGGCCAAACCAGGAAGAGAATTGGAGCTTCCGTGGGTTTCAAGGCAACAGGGAAGAGCTTCAGCATGGATGGGTGGAAGATAGAGGGAAAGGCAGAGGCTAAGGAGAGCCCAGCAAGGGCCAGTGCAGCCAGGGAGGATTGGGACAAATAAAACAGTATTTGTATAGGTGCTGGGGGTCTGCATAGTATGTCAAATGGTTTCTCTTAACATAGTATCTGACGAGTCCGTCTGCTGCCCTGCAAGTACCAATATCCCATGACAGACAGGTGGCACAGTGCCTGGGGACAGAGAGGGCAGCAGCGCCAGGAAATCCCCCTACCTTCTCTCCAGCACAGTTTTCACTTCCTCCTTTCTACCCTAAACAGCTTGAATTCCCCATCACAATCCCCGCTTTCCTTCAGGAAGGTGTGCCCAAGATCCCACACCCTACAGCCACCTCCCACTACTGCTGCACCATGTCAGACACTCCAGGGTTCACAACAAGCTGCTGTTGGGTTGGAGAAGGCAGAAGCCCTGTGGCTTGCACAGCATTTCGAGTGAGGTGAGGATGGGACAGAGATGCCTCTCACCCCTTCCTGTTTTGCTTCACCGCACTCCTTTTCTTATTCAAATCCTTCCTGTTTCTTTTTGGTGAAGTCAGATGAATTATTTTCATGACTTGCCCAAGGAAAGCTGAGTTAATGACTTTAGACTATGACCTTACAGTAAGAAACCAAGCAGGAAGAAATTCCACAAACCAGCCCCCAAGAGGAGTAGAGAAGCTGGCGATGGCTGGGGTTGATGATTCTTGCTCTGCCGTGATGTGCAAAGCATGCTTGCTGTAGGTTTAAGAAAAAGGGAAAGGAAAGGCCTTTCTAGCTCAATGGAAGCAGAAAACCAAAGTTCCTGGTGGTGGGGTGCTCTCCCAGCCCAGCTCCCCAGCCGCAGCAGGTCCCGGCACCCACCACTTTGAGGTTTGCCTCCTGGAGCTTCCGGGCTCTCTCCTCCAGGCGCTTGGCGATCACCGCCAGCTCTGCGTTCTTCCTCTTCAGGTGCTTCACCTTCTCCTCCGTCTGGGGGAAGCAGCTCCTGCGCTGGAGAGCAGAAGGAGAAGTTGGAGGTGAAGCCCTTGCTCAGGAGCCAACATTCCTGGCTGAACCTGACCTACGTAAGGCACACAGGCCGTTTCCCAGCCAGGGCTTAGTTCTCCTAGAACTATCCCAACCATTGAACACCAACCTCTGCTGCCCCTCCAGTCCCTGAAACCTGTGTTTTCCTGGTATTTTTGTTAATGTGACCTCTCAGTCCCCATGAGATGCCCCTCACCCCACCCTGGACCATCCCACATGGTCCCTCTCCATCCACAACATCCCTGTTGCAGGCTCTGCTAGGACTCAACATGTCTCCAGCATCAGGGTATCCTGGCCACCCACCCTCTGGGCTTTCTCTTCCAAAGTCTTCCCAGTTTATTTTCCCGGGATTACAGGACTCGACACACCCCTGAGGATTTGTACTTGCACAGCGAGCTTATCTGTGTCCTTTCTCTCCTGACACCAAAGCATGAGTGGGAGAAGGCAACAAAGGACTTTATGATATTTGCAAAGCAAATTTCCTTTTTCTTCCTATTGATTCTGTTCACTCTTAATCCCCTTTTATTTGTTATCTGTCCGTTCCAATAAGCTGCCACTTGCCGATGGCTCCTTCTCCCAAGGTCGAACCCAGATGTGTTGTGCCATCTTTTCACATCAGCAGAAACGTCAGGTCGACTGATTCTCACGATTATTTCCCTCCCTCCCCCAGTGAGAGTGCACCATGGGCGCCTGGGCTGGAAGGCTGAGGCTGATTTTTGAGAGCCAAATTTGATGAGAGCACAGGCTTGTGCTTCACTAAAATCCAGATGACTGATAAGGGCTAACCCCTCGGGGTGCAGGTCATGCTGAATTTATGCTTTTAGTGTTAGAAAATTATCTAAAATATGCGTTTTGAATGGGGTGATATAAATCTGAAATGCTGAGCAATCAAATTTGCTCAGCGTGGCTGGGCTGCATCCCCACACTGCAGGGTTGTGCAACGGGTGATGCTCTCCAGGGAGGATGCAGGAGAGAAATATTCCCTCTTTCCTGAGGGTCCTGGCTGCCTACCTGGGAAGTCAGGCATGGAGGAGGGGGCAGAAGACAGAAGGCCCAGGCTATGGCAGCCTGGCTTGGCTTTGGGGTGCAGCTGGGGAGGATGTCGGTGCTGGGCTCTTGTGGGAGCAGGTGGCAGTGCTGCACTGTCACCCAGAGCCAAGGCTGAGTGAATCAGTGTTTCTGCTTTTCCAGTTAAAGAGGAAATAAGAGCGACTTCCCCTGCCCTCCCCTGCGCAGCCCTGCTCTGCACTGTGGGGAAGGGTCTGGCTCCAGCTGACGGCTGCAGTGTAAAGGCACCCAGGGGACCCAAAGCACCCAGACCCCCTTCATTCTCTGGCCCTGCCCAGATGAACCTGTGAGTTCAAGAAGCATTTGGACAGTAGTCCTGCACATGGTGTGACTCTTGAGGATGGTTCTGTGCAGGGCCAGCAGTCGGATTCAATGATTCTTGTGGGCCCCTTCCCACTCAGCATGTTCTGTGATTCTGTGATCTCTTAGAGTTGGCAGCAGACAGCAGCTCTCTGTGTCCAGGACTCGCTCCCCATGGAGCATCCCACGACAGCATCTCCTGCTCACCAGCAAGCTGTTCTCCTCGGCCAGGCTGGAGCAGCGGTGCCGCAGGTCCTCCAGCGCACTCAGGAGCTTCGTGTTCTGGCTCACGAGGAAGCTGTAGTCAGCCCCACTCTGCAAAACAGCACGGAGAGGCAAGGCAAGGCTTCAGCTGCCTGGGGCAGGGACTGCAGGTCCTGCAGGACCACAGGGATTCACCAGGGGCAGGGGCAGAGGGGCTGCAGCCTCACACCAGCCCCAGCCCTGCAGTGAGCCCAGCCTGGCTGTGCCAGGGGCTGGCAGGGTCAGGGTGCTGGTGGCAAAGGGTGGGATGTGGGAGCTGATTTCAGGAGGAGGCAAGAGGCTGCATGTCCACTGGGGGACAACTGGCCTTTGAGGCCACCCTGAGGGTGACAGCTGCCATCTCCATAGCTTTAAAAATTCTTTCAACTTCCACCCATGGAAAAAGCCCAGACTCTTCTGTTGTCCTGAGCCATGGCACCATCCAAACTGGCTCAGGTGAAACACGGGCAGAGCCAACAAGACCCAGGCAGGCAGAACACAACCCCTGGCACCCCAGACATGTGTGCTGCTCCCCACAGCTAAGGGACCCAGTAGCCTCCAGCACCACGTGGTTTTGGAGGCAACCAGACTTCCTCACCCTCTTCCCCACATCAGCACTCGTGTTTGGCCCAGGAAAGTGCCCAGGAGCCAGACCCCAGATCTTCCTCTCTGTGTCAGCCTTGGCTCCGGAAGAAGGTGACATGCAGGATTTTTTGCAAACACCAACTTCATTTTGCCACCTCAAAAGCAGCAGCGGCAGCAGCAGCTCAGCCGGGAGCTGTATATAGAGTTTTGTGGTTGCTGCTTCCTGCCGAGAGCAGCTCGCCGCAGGCTCGCTACCGGAGCCGGCTCCCAGCAGGGATTTCTGGGCGTGAGCAAAGCTCAGAGCTGAGCTGTTGCTTCACAGCTGCCATATGGCAGTGCCTCGGGAAGATCTAGCCACATGTTTTCCCAGCAGCCAGGCAGGTCCTGCAGGACCCAGTCCCAGAGCCCAACAAGTCTCCGCTGAATGGCCGCGACCCTGCCGGTGCACAGCTCTGCCCTGCAGTTTTCCAGCCAAAGCTCCAGGGGAAGCATCCCTCGCTCCCAAAGGAGTGCTGCCCAAGCTTCCGGGGTAGCAAGAGCTCAGACAAGAGTTCAGTTCTAGGAGTCTGAGACTGCCTAAAACTCATGACACTTTTGAACAATTCTGGTTTCTCCATCGTGTCCATTGTAGAGATAGGGCACAAGACCAGTGCTACAAAGTCCCCTCCCACTGAATTCCCCAGCGTGGTGCCATGCCCATGGCTCTCCCAGCCTCTCACACCTGTATGGAAATGCCTTGACAAAGCAGGGAGGGAAAACATAGCTGAAGGAGGTTGAAAACAACCAAAACAAAACCCCTGAAGATGACACCCAGCCCTTCCCATCAGCCTCATCAAGCCCCTGAGACACCAGGATATGATGTGCCATGAGCTGACAGGCTTTTGGCTGAGTGATTTGTAGATGTCCACCCTCCCTGCAGAAATCCCAGGGTTTGTGAAAGCTGGAGTGAAATGCCCCATGGAAGGAGGCTGTACTGCTACCCACACGTGGGAAAGCAAGAATGTATTTTCCTCTTTTTTTTCTCTCCTAGGCACTCCAGGCCACTGTTCTTGGGGACATCACACTGCAGCACCTGCGTGCCCTCTCCTGCTCTCCAACAACTTAGGGCTGCTCCCAGGGATGGTCAGGGTAGGCACAGAAACAAAGGAAATCCCTGAACCCAGCATCCCAGGGATGCCAAGAAACTCCCCTGGGAGCCATGTGCACAGCTCTGTGCCCAGTACCAGATCCTGCAGCATCAATCCCATCCCTGCAGCTTTACAGGGACAGAGGAGGTGTCCCAGGGAGCATTTCCCCCATCACCAGCTCCGAGAACAGCGAAGCACTTCCTTGGCCTGGGAATCCACGTAGGGGACACTGCAGGTGTCAAAGAGGAGACAAAGCAGGGCGGGTTCATGGGGAGAGGGGTCCTACCAGCATCTCCTGTGCTGTGCATGACAGCACCTCGGGCTGGTCCCCTGCTGCCACCCCCAGAGCCAAGCAGGCAGCCCTGGGATGAAGTCAAAGTGCATTATTTCCATCTCTTTGCCACTGCCAAGAGGCCTCAAAATTCTTGCCTGTGGTTGCACTGAGACAGGGCAAGCACTGTGAGCCAGCAGCCTCTGCGTTGGGATGGGAGCAGGAGAGGTTCTGAGGAGGAGCTGATGTGCTCCTGCTTCTCCCACCAGCCAGTCAGGACTTCTGACATCAGCAGCATGGGGTTTCAGTAGGGGACAATCAGCACCTCCAGCATGGCATGGGGATCTTTTGGGGACCTACATGCAAATTCCTGCATTTGAAACCCCATTTCTGTAGCCATAAACCATTTCATCAGGGCAGGATGCAAAGGCTCATAACCCCTCACCCCTACCCTGCCAGGCTGTCCCCAGCTCAGCCCAGGTTTTGTGTCACGACTCCAGAGCCCATGGCATGGCAAAGGCTGGCATGTCCTTTCCCATTCTGTGGATGTTGCTGCCTCCCCGGGCAAGGTGCCACAGAGCAGGAGAGTGTGGCTGTGTGCTCCAGGCTGGGGCCAGGCACGGGGCCAAGGCTCCCCTGTGCCAGCACGTCCCTCTGCGGCCACAGCTCCTTGGGGCTTTGCCCAGAGAGGCACAAGGGACATCAGCAGCGAGACGACGTGGAGGCAGCAGATCCTTGCTGTGCCAGGATGTCTGTCCCGCGCAGGGACGTCACTGCCCACAAAAGCTTTGCCAAACCTTCCCATCGGCTCTGAGCCGGCGCTGTCTGCATCAGCTGAGCCCTCCTCCAAGACCACGGAGAGCCTGGAACCAAAGGGCTGTCTAGACGTCATCCCACGCTCATTAAACATTCATTTCCTATAATGAAATGGCTTTTAATTTATCAACCGCTCCACAGCTCCTTAAGGATCCCGCGCTGCACGGCGCAGCCTCGCTGCTGGCTGCACTCGGGGCTCCCACGGTGCTTTTCATGGGGAGCTGGAAGAAATCGTCAGGGAGGAGAGACACAGAGGCTCCCCCCAAAGTGACTCATCCTGATGAAGACGTACAGAAGTGTCAGCAGGAGCTGGAATCCAAATGCATCCCTCAGTCAGGGAGGTTTTCCATGAGCTGAGGCAGAGCTGACACCATGGGGCAGCAGAGAGGGTCTCCAGGCAGCCAAATTCCCCAGATCAGGAGCATCCTTGGCCACTAAAATATTAACCTAAAAATTGACGCAAGTGATGTGTTCTTTTGCCACGGGAAAGTTTCTAAAATGAGAGGAAGGCAGGAGCAGAACAGCAGGGATGCTGAGGGAGGAGAGCAGCAGGCACATGGCTTTGAAGCCTCCGTTACAGGGGAATCAGCATCATCTGTTGTCTCCTTTGGCAGGTAGAGCCCAAAGTTTCTCCAAGACACATTGAGAGCAGCAAACAAAGAAAAGCCTCAGCATGGCAGCTGCCAGAAAACTGCTGCTTTTTCACCCGAAAGCTTCAAAAAGCACAGGAGAACTGCAGCGGCTTTTGCAGGGAGAGGTGCCCAGCCAGGCTGCTAAATGGGTCACGCAGGCAAAATCCCTCTGGAGCACCCAGCATCCAGCACAGTCCTTAAAGTCCTGCAGAAAACTTGCAGGAGGCCTTTGGGGGACAGTAAATCAGCCAGCAGCCGTGCTCCGCAATGCGGCTGGGGCTGTGCCGGCACCGCGGCACGGCCTGGCACCCACCGGCCCAGGGCTCCCCCAGCCAGCCCTGGGGAACAGCCAAAGTCTGAACCCTGCCTTGCTTTGAAATTCCTGCTGAGAGCCAGACAGGGAGGAGGAATTTACCAGGTGGCCCCATGAGCAGGAGGTCTCAGGTGGCCTTTTGGAAGCAGGCAGGCACATGGCTGATTTGAAAACAGATAATTTGAAGGTGTATAAACCACACGCAATTTGAAGGTGTATAAACCACTGACAATTTCAAGATACCCTGCAGTGACTTCTCCATCTGCAGCTCATCCAGGGTACAGCTGCTGGGTTTGCTTTTGCAGGAGCCATCTCTGAACACAACTCCCCTCTGCAGACACCTTGCAGAGTGATTTCCCAGGTGAAGCTTTCCCAGCTCTCCTGCTATCTTGGATATATTAAATCCACTACCTCTCCTTCATTTGAAATCATTGTCCCCAAGCCTCCACCATGTCAAAGCCCTTTAGCTGTTCGTTCCACCTGACTTTAGTAATTAGTTCCCTTAACTTCTCAATCCTCTTCACTTGGAAATGAAGCCTATCATTGCCAATCCGTTTTCTCCTCTTCCAGCCAGTTTCAAGGGAATCAGCCACCTCACAGAACAAAGTTATTTTCCATAGGCTGCTCTTCTGCAGTGCCCTCACTGCATGTCAAAAGCAAGACAAAAATAGCCTCACCTCCTGTTCGGTCAGTGAGCAGAGCCAGCCCCGGCGCTGCCGCTGCCGGCACAGCGAGCAGCCAGCCCATCCCCACCCAGGGAACAGGGACAGTGCTGCCAGAGGTATGGGAGCAGTAAGAGACATGCCTGGGACGAGGCTGTGGTTATCCTGCCACTCTTCTGACAGGCAGTGTGTCCCACTGCGCTTGTCCTGCTTCCTTCCTGCATTTTGCGCTGTTCCTCGTTTCAGACACAAACATCTCTGTTGTGCCCTTGCCTTTAGGGCACTTCCCCACAGCCCTGTGTGCTGCCAACTCCCCTTTCCATCAGTCAGCATTTTCCCCTGCTGCCCATCCCTCTTCCAGCCTACTACTTGCCCTTATTTATGTGATTTCCTCATTTATCTGATTTTTATCACTCCATGTAACAAATTCACGGAAGAAAAAATCCATCCAAGGCTATTAACTTCAAAGATCCTGCCTCCAGCATGAGGAGTGCTGGAGCCACGAATTTAAAGATATTGAGGGAATATTCAGAGGAGCAGTCACTATATATTTGCTGTTTCTCTGCATTTCCCCAGGCATCCTCTCCTGCACACCCTCTGACCACTGCCAGCTCTTCATATGCTCCTCACTGGCTGTTTAAAATGAGACGCAGCTAAAATTGGAGTCTTGCAAAACCAGGTCCTCTCTATCTTTAAACCCTCTGTGGAAGCCCCATTATGAATCCCAGGACCACAAGCCCAGCTATTCCAGGAGGAGAATAATCACCTCAGTAGCCCTGATGGCCCTGGCTCACTGTCCTTTGATGAGCTCAGCTTCTCCAGCCTCCCAACCAGGGAGAAATTAATGTTCCTGCAAAACTGAGACAGGGAGGAATGTGAGTGGAAAATAAACTCCCAAGGCAGAGGATCAGCTCTCCAAAATCCAATGCTGCAGCTGGGTCCAGGGTGCAATGCGGCACAATTCCTCACCTTTAACAGCAAATCCAAAAGACAGGAGGATTTGCTAGGAGATGAGAGAAAATGACACTGAAATACCTCACGGCTGCTGGGAAGGTGGCTCTGAAATGCTCCTGAGGTGCTGCACATGTGATTCTTCATCCTTCACCATCATACAGAAAACGGGGCAGGGAGTTGTGAGGAATGAAGGGTTTGGAGAAACCATGGGAGACTCTGGCAGGGGAAAGGTGCTGCTCAGGGTGCAGGTTCTCATGGTGCTGAACACTGCTGGTATCACCAGGTCTTTTGTTTGGCCAGTTTGCGCCTGGCCCTGCTCTCCAGTGGGCTATGGAGATGTGTCCCTGCTTCCAGCTGCCCATGACCCGCCTGGAGCAGAGGCATGACAAGGTCGGTGTGGCCCTGGACAGGCTTTTCCCAGCTGTGACCCAACTCTCTCCTGTTAAGCACAAAGTGTTTTGCAATCCCAGGATGTGTTGGCCACAAACTGCAGCTGATCCATCAGATAACCTGCAGCAGCCCCGGGTTGTGCAACACTCCTCAAGTACAGGAACATCACCCTCCTGCCCTTGGGCCACTATGTGATCCCTGGCCACCTCAGTGTCCCCTGCAGGGTCTTTGCCCCCTACACACCTCTGAGAAAGATATCTGCATTTTGTAGGGTGAAAAGCAGGTGCAAAGCCTGTTCTACCAACTACCCTTTGAACAGTGGTGTACAAGTGTCTCCCTTGTCGCTTATCAGCTTCCAGAAAGATTTGGCCAAGCTCCACTCGTGGTAAAGCAGGACTGTGCTCCATCCCCACTGCACTCAGGGGATGTTGCTGTTTCACTGCCCAGCTGGGGAATGTGTGGAAGACAGGCTGTGCACTATAAAACCTGGCTGTAATATTCTGAAGCCAAGACAGCTAAACTGTCTTTTTCCCCCACTGCAGAATTCTCTGGGTGCTGAACAAATCATTGAATCTGCAGAGAAGTAGCTCATGCAATGGTATTTCCACTAGAAAAAGAAGTGTAAAATGTAGAAGATGTGGGAAACAAAGTGTGAAAAACTTCAGTGCAAACACAGAAAGACTTCGCAACCTCTGCTGCTGTGTGCTCATGCACATTGCAAATCATTTGAGCTAAAACATGGGTACTGGCATTTTTGGAGCTTTCTGTTGCTTAGCTCTAAGCAGAGGTCAGTCTGAAGCTCCCAGCACTGCAGGCTCAGGCCCAGACCACCCTGAGGTATTTGTGCAGCATCTGGACTCTTTTTGGATGCCACGTGTCAGATAATTCTATTTTGTAAGCATGCAAAAACCCCCAAACCCCTGGTGAAGAATGATAAAATTTAGTTCTTTCCAGGTTTGGTATTTGATGGCTGGAGTAGGGATGATTGTTCTCTGATATCTCATCTTTCTTGTAACAGAAACTCTAATCCAAAGAAACACTCCCAAGAAAGGCATGAGACTTCTGCCTTCACCCTGGGAAGCCACTGAGCTGCAGCTCAGTAAATCCCCTGCTCATACTAAAAAGCCGCAGCCCTCTGAGGATCATGGCTTGCAAAGTCAACACCAACTCTCTTCTCACCACAGAGCCTCAGCAGCAACATCCATGATCACAGGTGTGCTTTGATTAAGTGGAAATACTCGATTCCTCACCATGTTCAGCTCTGAAGAGGCATATTTGCTCTTCTCCCTAGCAGAGTACATCAGGGAGCTGAGGGGCAGCTTTGGTATGTACAAGTCAGTTTTTGCCCAGAAATCTGCACTGCAGTTCTCACCTGCTTCTTCCTGTTTTCCAAATCACTGGCAGCTTCCCAGGGGCCAAGAACACCTTTTCTTTTGTGCCACATTGGCTAAAAAACCTGCTCAAGTTGCCCAGGCAACTCGATAGGAAGATAGGAAGGAATTGTTCCCTGGGAGGGTGGGCAGGCCCTGGCACAGGGTGCCCAGAGCAGCTGGGGCTGCCCCTGGATCCCTGGCAGTGCCCAAGGCCAGGCTGGACACTGGGGCTTGGAGCAGCCTGGGACAGTGGGAGGTGTCCCTGCCCATGGCAGGGGTGGCACTGGATGGGCTTTAAGGTCCCTTCAACCCAAACCAGTCTGGGATTTTGTGATTCCAGGCTGGGATCAGTGTTCTTGCTCATCTCGGTAAAGCAGGAACTCACCTGGGGTATTTATAGGATTTTGTGCTGGTCTGAGAAGCCTCAGATCTCCAACAGCTTTAACAAGAGATGGAGGGGGGAAAATCATCTGCTTGCACCCACCACGGAGCCAGAGGCTGATGTAAAGGTTGGACTCGATGACCTTGGAAGTCTTTTTCAGCCTTAATGATTCTATGGAAACATGAATGGCAAGAGCAGCAGCAGCTGATGCTCCAGAGGGTGTTTTCCCAAAACTCTGGGCAGGTGTCTGGGATGCAGAACGCCCACACTCACAGCAGGAGGGGGACAGCAAGGCTGCCAGCACTCCGTGTGCCATTTCTCTTCATGTTACTCCCATAAGGAGGAAGACTAGAGCCAGAGGACACGAGAAAGACATTGGTGAGTCCCCTCCAAAATGCAGAGGGTGAAACGAGAAGGATGCTGAGGTGAAAGATCATGGTGTGGCAATGGCCAACAGCAACATGGTGTGACAGCCCTGTCCCAAAGCCTGTTTGTCTCCACCAGCCCAGAGGAGCCAAGGACACAGTGAGGAGGCACTGCTTGGTGTCCCTCACCCTCCACGTCCCACACAAGTGACCGGGCCAAGCCATTTGGACATGTCTTTGCACAGAGGGCATGAGCTTAATTAGAGAAAGAGCTAAAATGAGCATTGCCTTCCCCTTCCTAGTCTCACTTCACCTTGTTTTCCATTCATTCCTTCAGAGAGGCACTGCCTCCTCCTGGCAGGCAGCTGCCTGAGGTGGCCGTGCATCCACAGTGCTGCAGCAAACAGCACTGAGGCATTTGCATGAGGCTGAGCACTGCTAAGCAAAGGAAAATTAATTTACTCCGATTTTGATGGAATACAGTCTTCTAATTGGGATTGCAGGAAATGGCAAGAACTGTCTCCATTGCCCAAGGTCTCCTTGTCCTACTGCCATCTTTCATTCTGCTGACCTACCCTTCCCAGTCAAGGGTGCAGCTCTACACACCCTCAGACACTAAATGAACAGTTTCCCAGCTTTGCCAATGGAAAATCTGAAGCTCTTAAAAGACCACAAATTCGTGCAAAAGGCACTAAGCTTATCACTGAATGCAGCTTGGCCTGAGCACTTGACGTGGAGGACACTTACCAGCATTTTATAATTCTTCCTGTGTCTCTGCTTTGTGTTATTAAGCCCCACTGGGACCAACAGGTTTTTTTTTTTTTTTTTGAGGCTATTTAAATTCCTAATCACTGGAGGGCTCCTTGATTTAAGCATTTATAGTTGGGTTTACAGATTTACTGAATATTCTCAGTTCCACATGACCTCAAGGGAAGCTGAGGCTTGGATTTTAAGAAATTCAAATCCAAAGCAACCTCTTGTGATTGGGAAAGCATCATGAGAACCAGCTCAGAGCACCCTAACTGTGCCCCTTGCCTGTGTGGTTCTGGGATGGGAACAGGGAATGGTCAGCTGCTGAGCTCATCCCTTCCATGAGTGATCTGGGGAGCTTGGGGAGATGAGTAATCCTGGCAGGGAAGGATGCAGGGAACATGCAGAAAGTGAACGACCTTGATCCTCTCCCGTTGTCCAATGTAGGGCACCAGGAGGGGGCCTTCCCTTCAGCAACCCACTCCCAAACCACCCTGAGTTTTCCAGGGCCAAAGCAGATCCCGCTGGAGCAGCATCCCCTAGGAGATGCAGGCAACTGAGCTCTTGTGGGAAGTGCTCTACAATCCATCTGACAGCATTCTGGGAACTTTCCAATTTCCAGCCAGACTGTATCTGTGCCACTTTAACCCCATTCTTCCTACACAGAAGAGTTTTTCTCCTTCTCTGATATTCATTATTTGGACTGGGATCCTACCCTGGAGATTCTCAGCAGGAAAGTAATTTCTTACGTCTCATGTCCACACAGAGATTTTGGGAAGCAGGACCAGAGCAATTCCAAAGGCCCAGGAGGAAGGATACACTTGTGACAACCCCCAGACAGCACTATCCAGTGGGGCCATGGTGGGACACATTGCTCTGGAGCTGGGAAAGCCTGCAGTGCCTTGCAGGATGTAGGGACACGAGATAAATGGATGGAGAGATGTGGGCACAAGTCTCAACAAGGAAAATTCCCACCAGGCTATGGAGAACATTCCTCTGGTGGGATCCCAGCCCTTGGAGATCCTCAACACTTGCCTGGTCAGGACATGATCAGCCTCTTCCAGCTCTGGAGCCTTCTGGGGGCAGGGAGTGGATGGGAGGCTCCAGGTGTCTCCCCTCATCCCACCTCCCTAACTCCAGAGTTCCTCTGCCAGCTCCCAGATGGGAGAAGGGCAACAACTCTCCACTCTGCACTCAGGAGAGACCCAGGCAAGAATGCCAAGATTAAGCTGACCTACAGACAGGCTTAATGCCTGTCCACAGTCTGTCCCCCAGGGAACGGCTGAGCAGCGGTGGTGGAGGCTGGGACACACAGCAAGAGCTTCATCATAAAATCAACATCTTTAATCAACTCTGTCAGCGATGAGCCCTCAGGAGGCACTTCCCCACACCAGGAGAGGACTCCCTGGAGGCAGCTGTCCTGTTCACAAAATGCAGCTCTGACATCCCAAGGACAAATGTCCTAAAGGAAGCCAGGCTCTGGCAGCAAGACACACAGGGCATGTCCCAGCCTGGCCAGGAGCAGCCAAGCTTTGGAGGGGAGCTGTGCAAGCCTGTCTTGGCCCCAGCCCTAACACAGCACCTTGTCCCCAGGCTGGAGGATGTCGCTCCACAGCCCAGCAGCAGCAGCAGCAGCAGCACTTGCTCTGCTGGGGACAGCAGCACTGAGCTCCCTCCTGGGGCTGAATTGGAAGCCTTTCACATCCCTAAAGCCACTTGGCTCCAGGAGAAACTGCTGGATTATTTTTTTTTTCCAGGAAAACACAAGGTAACCTTTCTGGAGATCAACATCCATGTTAAGGATGGTACTGCCATAGTACCACCAGCACCACCCCAGTGACATCACAGTGCCACTGTGGCACTGCCATGATGCAGCAGAGCACCATCACTGGCACCAGAGTGCATCACAGCACCACCAGCACCACCACAGTGCTGCCCCAGGACACTGGTGCTATGATGGTACCACCATGGTGCTGCCAAAATCCCATGGGAGTGGGAAGGCTCCCACCAAGCCAGGAGCCTCCAGGATGGCAGGAAAACATTCAGTGCAGCCCAAGCACCAGGACAAACTGGATGGCAGCTGCTCAGCAAGAGCTGGTGCACAGCTCCTACCCCACAGGTGCAGTTCAGCTGCTGGAGCACCCACAAACACCCCTCTGAACCAGCCACCTGCCCTCCTTCCCATCCCAGCCTTCCCACCTGGGCTCCCACCAGGACACAGCACCTACTCCCTCCCTTGTCAGCCGGCTCTCCCAAAGGAAGTGTTCCAGGCCAGGATGGACGGGGCTTGGGGCAACCTGGTCTAGTAGAAGGTGTCCCTGCCCATGGCAGGGGCTGGGACGAGATGGTCTGTAAGGTCCCTTCCAACCCAAACCATTCCAGGATTCTCTGAAGACAGTAAGTCTGGCACAACCCATTGGACTCCTGGGACACAAAAGAGGGGTGGGAGCAGAAATCCATCCCATTTTGCTGTCCCATATTTTGACTGTGGTGCTTCTGCCACAGCCAGGGCTGGCATCAGAGTCAGACCAAAGTTCAGTGTGGTCTTTCCCTAAGCATCACGATAAACAGCCCTTCAGAAGAGACCCTTAACAAAGTGTGCGGGAGTGAAGTCATGTTCTCCCTCGGTGGGTTTCCAGGGGCGCCGTTTCTCCCGCAGGCTGCTCCAGGCTGCTCTCCAGCTGGGCTCAGCAGCACGGCACAGCCTTGCTCAACCCCCCCTGCTAAACCCCGACCAGCACTGGTCAGCTCTTCTCCCCCGTGCTCAAGAAGAAAAGGCCAAGAGCCGATTTCTCCTCTGTTTTAAAAGCACCACAGGGCTTCCCCAAATCACCAGGAGACCCCAGGAAGATGGCTGATGTTCTCCATGAGAAAGGGTGGCAAGCTCTCCTAAACAGCTTTTGTGTGAACTTCTGTGACCTAGATCAAGGCGTTGAGACCCTGAGGGAGCCTTTTGGGCTGTTTTTAGGGAGATGCTGCACGGGCCGGGCATTGCACTGCCCCGAAGTGCCCGGGTGCTGCCTGCAGGGGCTGATTCCTCCAGAAGTGGAGGTGCCCCAAGCCCCCCAGGGCTCCCCAGAGAGGAGAGGGGATGCTCTCGGAGGGGGTGGCAGTGAATCATGTCCCTGCCACTACCTGCAGAGCCATTGATGCTGCCGGAGCGGGGAGATGCCGCAGGGATGGCTCAGCCTTGGCTGGTGCGGGGCTGTGTCCGCTCCATGTGGGCTCTGCCCAGCGCTGGCCCCGTCAGGGCTCCGGCAAGACGCCGCCCCAGCTCCAGCGTCTTGCAGGGCAGAGGCAGCTGGAGATGCCTGCTGAAGGGCCGTGAAGGCTCCCGGCTCTCGCGCGGGTGCGTGGCAGCTGTGGCAGCTCCCAGCCCCGCGGGGATGGGTTTGTGGGTGGCTCAGCCGCAGCCCCGCGCTCCCAATTCCCAGTGATGGTCTCGTGCCGAGGTAACATCGCCCGCCTCTCCCCCAGAATGAGCAAACACCCCGACCCCCGCCTTACCTGGGGGTGTCTGTCTGTCCGGTCCATCGCTCGCAGCGGCCTGACGAGCTCCGGTGCGGAGTGAACCCGCTGGGGGTCCGGCGGGGGGACGCGGGGGGTTCCCGAGGGCTCTTCCTGGGGCTGGGGTGCTCCGTCCCGCTGCGACCCCGGGGACAGCTGGCAGCCGGCCGTGTCACCCCCCGCGCCTTCACGCGTGTCCAGGTCCGGGCGGGCGGAGGCGGCGGGGGCACCGCTCTGCCCCGGGGCCGCGCTGGGAGCGCCGCGCTCCGGCTCCTGCATGGCTGGGGCAGGGCTGGGCTCACTCCGCACCGGCCAGGGCTGCCCGGGGCGTCGGGAGCCGGCAAGAGAAAGCCGAAGGCATCAGAGCGGCGGCGGGAGCAGCCCGGGCCGCGCTCCTCCGCGGCGGGGCCGGAGCCGGGGGCGGCCGCAGCAGCAGCATCCCCGCACCGGGGCTGGCTCCGTCCCGCACCGGGGCTGGCTCCGTCCCGCACCGGGGCTGGCTCCGTCCCCGCCCGGATCCTCGGCTCCCCGTGCGGAGGCTGCTCCGCCGCCCTCAGCCCCCCGCCGCCCCCGGCCCCATGACGTAGCGGAGGGGCCGGGGGAGCTGCCAGCCCCTCGCCGCGGCCCCGGGCAGCCCCCGGCGCAGCCGCTGCCGAGTCATCAATACGGAGCCGGGCCGGGCACCCCGGGGGGGCCGCGCCGCGCCCCGGGCCGCCAATGGCGGCGGCTCCGCCGGTTTCCACGGCAACGCTGCGGGAGCGGGGTCTGGTGCCTATTGATGAGGCGGCGACAGAGGGGGGGCGGCCGCGCTCATCCCGCATCCCCCCGCACCGCATCCCTCCCGCACCCGGGCCCGGGGAGCCTCGGAGCCCCGCACGCCGCCGGGATGGGGGTTCGGGGACGGCACCGGCCCGCGCCCGCTGCTCGGCTCTGCCCCAGGGCTGCTCGGCTCTGGCCCCGGATACCCGACTCTGGCCCCGGGATACCCAGCTGTGCCCCAGGGATGCTGAACTCTGCCCCAGGGATATCCAACTCTGCCCCAGGGACGCCCGATTCCATCCCAGGGATACCTGGGTCTGCCCCGGGGATGCTCAGCTCTGCCCCAGGATGCCCGGTTCTGCCCCAGGGATGCCCATCTCTGCCTCGAGAATGCTCAGCTGTGCCCGAGGATGCCTGATGTGCTGCAAGGATGCCCATCTCTGCCCCAGGCATGCCCGACTTTGCCCTGGGGATGCTCAGCTCTGCCCCAGGATGCCTGGTTCTCTCCCAGGCATGCCCGCACACCTTTCTTCCACGGGAGCGAAACCTCGGTACCTCCCTGACACACCGTTCTGGAAACAACCCTCTTCTGACAAGGGCTGGGCCACGCCTGCAGCACTCCCGGGACAAGAGGCAGAGGGTGGTGCGGGCAGGGAGGGAGGGGGTGGCTGATACGATCCTTGGCGACAGGAGCTCGCAGCATTACGCCAGAGCCAAGCGGACACTGCCATCCCTGAGCACACGCAGCAGGCAGACGCGTGCTCTGTCTCTCTCTGCCTCCTCCCTGCCGTGCTGTGTCTTTGATGAAGATCACACCATACATCAGGCTGCACAGTGTTAGTGATGCTCAGGGAAAAGCCACTGGGCCACCCTGGGGGACATCTGTCTGGCCCGGCTCCCCAGCCCCACTCAGTGCTTGACCCACTGCAGAGCAAGGTTTGCTGATCCCAAACCCAAGAGCACTTGATGATCCCCAAACCCCTGAGCATCTGGGACAGGTCCTGCCTCCCCATGCCCTTGTGCGTGGCAATAGCTCTCAGCCCCACTGCTGGTGCCTCCCTGCTGCGGCGTGGGGGTGTTGTGTGGCATCTCACACGTGCTGCTCCCAGGAGAAGCTGCCTGGGCCACCTGCTGCAGGGGAGGTACCGTGGGGGTCTTCAGTGCCCCTGTCAGACACCACTTTGTAGGCACCTCCTTTGAGCAGCTTCTCCAGCCCATCCAGATGTGCAGATGTGTCACCTCTTGAACCCAATGCCATCGCCTGTGTGTCACCTCTTCCTGAGCCCAGGCAGCACAGGCAAGTCACCTCTCACCTCTGGGTGTGGCTACGAGTCACCTCTCACAGCGTGCAGGACTCTGCCATCCCGCCTGAATCCCAGATCTCTGAGCCCATTCCTAAGGGCTGTTTGTGTGGTGGGGGGAAGTCCCAAGCTTGCAATGAGCAGAAAATGCAGCCAACAGCCCAAAGGGAAGATTCCAGAAAACTGATCCCACCTTCTTGTGTGTTCTGGTACTCATGCACCTTCAAAACACCAGCTTACGTGACTCCTTCTGCTGCAGGAACGGGTCAGGAGAGATCCCACCATCTCCCACCGCTCAGATTCCCTCAGTTCCTGCCCACGACTGTTCCCCCTGGCAAGGTACCAGGCAGGCTGTGCAGGTGCTGAACCGGTGTGGAAGAATGCCCAGGCACTGCTCAGCTCCCTGTGGAGACAGAACAAGCAGGTTTCATTAGAAGAGGCAGCAGCAGTGGGAGGAGAAAAGCGCCCTGATAAGATCTCGTGTGGCTGCGCAGCCTTCTCAGAACCCCAGCCTGGTTTGTGCCTCCACTGCCCTGCGCTGCTCACAGGCTCTGAGTGGCTTATCTAGGACCTGCAGCCACCACTGTCTTTCCCCTTGTCCCACTCATCTGTGCCAGACCCACCTGGCTCCATGGCACTGCTGGGACCTGCTGCCCTGGAGAAAGACGGGCCAGGGATGCCCCGGGCTCACGTCTGGATCGCCCACAGCATTCAGTGAAAGTCCCAGTCAGGTGAGGTGAAGGATGGGGTGTCCACACCCCCCACACCATTCCTGGGGAGAGGATGTCTCCTGGGGCCTCGAGCTTGAGAAGCTGGAGATGATCTTTCACATTTTGGCCAGCCTACAGCTGGATAAGTCCTTAAAGTCTTACTAAGTCTACTTAACAATACAAGAGGAAAAATTCATCTGGGCTGTTGAAGACTCAGTGGCTCAAGAGCTCCCTGAGCTGTGAGTCACTAAGTTCTCATGAGGGCTATGGGGATGGGGTGCTACAGATCCCCTTGGTCCTCCAGGTCACCCATGGATCTGCCAGGGGCTGTGCTCCCTGCAGAGGAGACCTAGAAAGATCATTGAAACTCTCTCAGGATAGGGGAACCACAGGCTCAGGGAAAGGAGGTGATGACGTAGAGAAAATTATGAGAAACAGTGACATTGGAGAGCTCAAGATCAACAGATCAAAGGTGGGGAGATGACAAAGGTCCCAGGAGAGCCCTCCAGCAGCTCCCATTGCTCTCCAAAGGTCTCCAGGGAGCCAGGCCTGCACCCGGCGGTGCAGGGACAGGGATCCAGTGTATGGTGCTCCCTCTCCATCAGGGAGCAGCAATGATAGGGCTGCTCCAGTGGGCAGCAAGTGGGAGCCCAGGTGTGATCCAGAACACACAGCGTCCTCAAACCCCAGGGAGCCATCCCAGAGCTCCTGGGCAGGACAGTGGTAATGGGGTCCCTTGGCAGCCCCAGACAAGATCAGATGAACCAGGACAGGGACCCCAGCCAGGATCAGGAGGAGACAGAGCTGGGACTACAGATAAGGCTCCAGCAAAGGTGGGTCCAGCCAGGTGCAGGGCCAAAGAGAAGCCAGCTGGTCTGGGCTCCAGCCAGCACAAGTGGCTGGAGACAAGATTCTTACAGTGATGATCCAGGGACCACTGAGGAGATCAGACTCCACAGAGCTTTATTCCTACATAGAAGCTCAGCCAAGGCCTGAAGAACCAGGGCTGAGCCTCACTGATGCTCCTGGCCCAGCACCTGCAGGTCTTACAGGCAATTAAGTCCAGTTAGCACCTGATGAGTCCTCCTGAGGTCCTCCCCTTGCCCTATGGGTTCCAGCAGGGACTGGAGTGGGCAGTGAGAGCTCTGCTGTGGTTTCTGATGAAAAAGAAGCACAAGAATGAGCACGGGGGGGCCAAGGCAGCCCTGAGGGAGGTCCCCAGGGTGTGGGGACAGTGATGTGTGTCAGCACTCAGGGACACCTCCAGCCTGAGGTGTGATTGGTGGGTGCCAAGCCATTCCCACCCTCCTTCCAGCAGTTCCCTGGGAATGCCTCTAGCACATGATCCCTCCTGTCTCTGCAGGAGCATCGCTGGTGGCTGCAGGGACGTGCAGTGACACGAGCAGGCACCTGCTCTGCCAGCAGAGCCCTGCAGCTGCCATTCCCACCTCCTGAGCCTGAGGTCTGATGTGTCCTGCAGCAGCTCCAAGGAGGAGATGCACATGGCCACATTGCCCGCAGTCACCCTTCCTGCTGCTGCTGCCATCCCCAGCAGCACGTGGGCACTGGCAGGGAATGGCTCCACGCTCTGCAGCAGCACTGGGACAGAACCCCTGCTAGAAACAACCTAGAAAAGGAATGTGCTGGACTGGCCCTGCCAGGGGTCACGGTGAGCCCCAGCCATGGTAGCCCCAGATGGCGTGGCGTGGCAACACCAGTTCAGGCACTCGGGCTGTGCAGGAGAGCCTGGCAAGAGCCTGGCTGGGCTCTGTCAGTCCCTACAGCCCTTCCAGAGCCATCCCAAGAGTGCTGGGATGGGCACCCACACCCCCCACAGCCCCAGGGGTCACAGTCCCAAAGCCTGCCCTGCTCGGGGCATTTTTGGGTCAGCAGAGCAGCAGGGCCTGGGGACCACCCAGCCTGCGTGGCATCAACCAGGGAACTGATGAGCACAGCGAGGTCCTATGGAGACTGGGAGCTCACCCCAGCAGGGACAGGACACGTTTCCTTGCAGGAACCTCTAAAATGCCTTCAGGATGGAAGGAGGGCTTGAAAAAATGGAGGGTTTTATTTAAAAAAAAAAGAAAAAAGTAGCAGTTTCTGTTTTGCTGCTCTCAGCAAGAACCACCTTTCCAACCGTCTCTCCCAGCAGTGACCACTGAGTAGTAGCTGTAACCACAATAGTCCTTGGTCATGAAACTTGGATATTTATCCTTCCTAATACTTGAATACACATTATTAAGAGGTAAATTTTCAAAGCTTTTGCACGTTAAAAATGTGAACTTGCTTTTCCCTCCCGGCGCTCACAAACTGAAAGCTGCTCAGGGCAGTCCACAGTGGCTGCTTGGGGTTTTTTTTAGCCCTTTTCGTTTTTACTGTTTAAAAACTTGTCTCCTTGTGACCATGACGACAGTTTTGATTTGATTTTTTTCCTTCCACATCCCCTTTGAACAGCCACAAAGCCAGGGAACGTGGGAAAGCTGGGACAGCAAGGAGAAGTAAAACACCCCAGTCCTTTCTGGACAGCCCAGTGGAAGAAAAATACCACAAACTCATTAAGCCCCCCCCCCAAATGATCCTGAGATCAGCACAAGAAATTCTACAAAACGTAAAAACTTTCCACTGACATTTGGGCTCAAAAAAGAAAACAAAAAATATTTTTAGTATTTTTTCCACTGTTTTTAGATGATCTCTCCCACAGGCAGGACATGGGCAGTCAGAGACAAAAGGAAGATGCCTGAAGGGGTTTTGGGAGCTGACATTTGGGAACAAGGACCAAACATCCTCTGCGGAAGCTGGGTTGGTTTTAGACCCCCAGGAAACACAGGCCAGGGGTGTGTGGCTGGAGGGAGACTGGGATTGTAGGAGGATTTTTTGGCTTCACGTGCCCTTGTGACCACGGCCGGGGCTGTCACGGGACACAGCAGCTTTGCTGGTGACCCCCGAGGGACTGAAGGGGACAGTCCTGTGTCAATGGGCTGAGATTTGCCGGCCACCACCCCCACCCGTGGTGTCCCCAAGGCTCCCCAAGGCTCCAAATCCGGGATGACCCCACTGCACGTGGCCCTGGGCACGGCAAGGAGCTCTTCCCCAGTTCTGCATTTCCCAGGAGTTGAATAAAAAAATCCACAAGTCAATACCAAAAGAGTTTTATTTAGCAGTCCCTCAGCCCACTGAACCCAGCAATCACCAGGAACCCCACTCTGCCTCCCCTGCTGCACGTGGTCGCCACTGCCCAGCTCTTCCCAGGGCTTCACCACGTGGAAAATGAAGATGGGGGTAAAAATGTGCATTGGAGGCTCTGCTGCCTACCTGGCCCCCCAGTGTGAGGCTCGCTCCAACGGGATGGGTCCCTTCAGTGGCACTCATGGGACACTGGGCCGGCGACCCCTCCCGCCCACGTGGCCATCCCAGGTGCTGAGGGGACACGTGGGGACAAGCAGAGCATCCCCAGGGAGGGTGGGGGAGCTCTGGGTGGGTGCTGTGAGCCAGGCAGGGCCCGTTGGCCGCTCTCGGCCCGCGTGCGGCTCCCGACGGGCTTGCGGGTCCCGGCGCTCTCCGTGCTCTCTTCTCCGTAGCCCACAGTACACTCATCCATAAAGTAGGAAACACTACACCCTGCAGTGCTGTTTAGTAGTGCTTTCTACTTTATGGGTGACTGCACTGTCTCTCAGTCGCTGTCGGCGGCCGCTCTCCTCCGGCGTGCAGCTCCTTCCCCGCGCAGGGCCACTGCCGCGCCCCACGTGGCCCCGCCATGGGCCTGGTGTGGCCAGGGACGCGAACGGCAGGTCTGGTCTGGCCCCGGGACAGAGACTCTCTGGCAGTGTCACCTCCTGGGAGCCACGCCAAGCACGGGGGACGTCCTTATCCCATGGGGGAGATCCTGCCTTGCCCTCCCTTGTCTCCCCAAAACCTCCACCCTGAGCACGGGGGACATCCTCACCCTTGTCCCCACTGGTGAGACTCTACCTCATACCCCACTGTCCCACCTCCAGCCCTGTCCTGGGCACAGGGGATATCCTCACTTTTTCCCCAAGGCAGGGAGGCCACTCAATACCTCATCCTAGTCATAAGGGACAGTTTTGACTCATTCCCAAAGGAAGGACCCCACATCAGACCCCATCCTGGTCACAGGAATAAGCTTTCACTTGTCCCTCAAGGAGGGATTCCACCCCAGACCCCATCTGGGTCACAGAGAACCCAAATGCCTGGTCCCTGTTGATAGGGACCCCACCCCAAACCCCCCCACCCCAAACCCCATCACCCCCTCTCAAACCTCATCCTGGGCACAGAGGGTGTGTTTGCTTTGACCCCAGGGGGACACCTCCACCTCATACCCCATCCCACTCCCGAAGGACCCCCTTGCCTTGTCCCCACATGGGAGATTCCACCTTGAACTCCATCGCTGCCCTTCAGACCCCATCCTGATCTCAGAAGGCCCTCATGTCTGGACCCCAAGGGTGAGATCCCACCTCCAACTCCATCTTTGTCCCTCAAATCCCATCTGCATCACTGAGAGCCCACTGCCATGTCCCCGTGAGGGGACCCCACCTAAATGGCACCCTGGCCACAAAGGGCTCCTCTGCCTTGTCCCCGTGATGGCGAGCCCAGGGCAGACGCCATCCACATGATGAGGACCTTGCATTGCCTTGTCCCCATGGCGGAGATCCCGTGGCAGTGGATCCCTCCTGAAATGTCCTCATGGGGACCCTTCTTATTCCCCCATCCTTTACTGAAGTCCCCTTTGCCCCATCTCCCTGCCCTGAGGCCACAGGAGCTCCATGTCCTGGCGCTCCCCTTGGGCCCCCCTCGCCCCATCTCCCAGACACACGGAGATCCTTTGGATGCCCCCACAGCCCTTCGGGGTTACCTGCAGACCCCCGTGATTGAGACCACCCAGCCCCAAGAGCCTCACCTGCCACAACAGCCTCCACGTCCACCCAGTCCCATCCCGGCTGCCACCAAAAACCCCCTGGGTGTCACTTCTGCTTCGGGCACTTCCCGCCTCCGCCCGCCCGCCAGCACGGCACCTCCTCCCCCGCTGCCCCACGGTGCCCCCCTCGTGGGCAGGGCCCCCTTACCTGTCATCAGCCCCCAGCACCCACTGCCCCCCTGGCGCTGGCACCAGAGCCCCCCTGGACACCCCATGCTGCTCCTCCAGCACCGCGTGGCGCCTCGATGGGTCCCCCCGTTACCGGGTCGGGGCGCGGGTGGCCTTCGCTGGGTGCCGGTGGCCCACGCTGGGTGTGGGTGACCCACGCCAGGAGCCGGTGTCCCACACCGGGTGTGGCGGTGAGCGCCAGGTGCTGGTGGCCCAAGCCAGGTGCTGGTGGCCCGTGCTGGGTGCCGGTGTCGTGGGGTGCTGCATGGGGTGCCGACCGGGGAGCAATGGGCCCCTGCAGGGCGCGGGGCTGCTTTTAACCCCATCCTGCCCACGTGGCCCGACCACAGGAAGAGCCGTCGCTGCGGAGCAGATAACGGTGCCGGTCCCACCCAGCGCCGCCCCGCAGCCCGACCGCAGCCGGTCCGGCACCGGGGCAGGAAGCACCAGCCGGTTACGCTCTCCTGGGCTTTGCTGCTGACAGCGACAAACATGTTTGTGCAGAAAAAAAAAAAAAAAAGAAAGAAAGAAAGAAAGGGAAAAAAAAAAAGGTGTTTGCACAGGGTGACAGTAACTGAATCCACCTCCCACGGCTGCTCGGCTGCACCACGGCCCCTCGCCCCGTGCTAGCGGTGGGACCTGCACGGCAGCAGTTCCTGCCCACGGAGGGTCCAGCAGCCCGTGGCGGGGGCTGCAGGACTCAGGGGCTGCCTGGTCATGGGGGTGAAGCAGTGGGGACACAGGTGCCAGCGAGTCACAGGCCCTAAACCTGTGCTTTAGGAAATGCATTGCACAAGAGGCTTCCTGGAGCCTCTCACTCCTCAGGGCTCTGCAACACCAAACTTCCCCCCGGCCCGGGCAGCTGTAGCGACCAACAGGGATGTGAGACCCTGGGAAGAAAACCGAAAGCTGGGTTTGGAGGTTGGCACATCCAGGTCACAATGGCCCCAGTGACGGCACTGGGACGGTGCTGGGACACAGAGCCGGAGGATTTTGCTTGGCCAGCACCGCCCTGTCCCAGTGCCAGGGGAAGCCCACCACTAAACTAGATCAAAACCTACAAACTAAATCCCCAAAAGTAACCGTAAATGGGGCCATGTCTGCCCCTGCACTGGTTTTCATGTACCTCTGCAAAAGGCTCTTTTTTAGGCCAATGCAATTCACTCTCGACATTGATAATATGGACGGAAATGTATAAAAAATGGTACTGGTGAGGTGTGCAGGAGGCAGGGGGAGAGAAAAGCCAAAAATAACTGAGCAGCAGCACAGGCAGAAGTGATTTGACTTGAGCTGCACATGTGCTGATGGCAGCAGGTAAAAGGCTTTAGGAGAGAGAGAATTGGTTGGGAAGGCCTTTCCAAACCAAGGCTGAGCTGGTGGAATTTCAGTGGAAGAAACCAAACAGAACTGGCTGGAGTGAGCCCATTCACCAGCCCAGCAGCCCCGTCCCTGTGCACTGGCCTGCCAAGGACTGCCCTGTCTCCCACCCTTCCCTGGCCCTGTGCCCATCTCCCCATGGTCATGGGGCTGGGGACACTGTTCCCTGTGCTGGAGAGAAATTCAACAAGGAATGTGAGTGCTGTTGGTGATGTCTCCACAGGGCCCTTTTGGCAGCTCTGAGCCCAGGAACATCGCTCTGCCTCGCCAGGGGCCTGTGGTAAGCAGCCACTCATCCATGGCAGAGGCCACCACGTGCAGGCTGGGTCCATGGGGTGGCCTCCTGATGCCAGGTGACTTCAGGTGCCTCCCAGACTGGCCCTCCTGGAGGCCTGAAATGTGTAAATATCATTTTTGGTGTGAACCACAGAACATCCTCATTTGGAAGGGACCAACAAAGATCATCAAATCCAGCTCCTGGCCCTGCACAGGACACCACAACAATCCCACCCTGTGCCTGAGAGCAGATTGTTGCCAACCCAGAGACCATCCTGGAGACATCCCCCAGTGCCATCAGCGACCTCAGTGCCAGGGGATAGTCCCCAGCAGTGGTGGGTGCCATCACAAGGGGTGAAAGTTGCACAGGGTACAGGTAACCACGCTCAGGTAGCAGAGAAAGGAGCCTTTTGGGGGGCAACCAGAGAGAGACTTGGCCCCAGAGGTGCTGCTGAGGGACTTTCCCCCGTGCCCCAGGGTCACGGCCATGTTCCTGGCTGATGACAAACTGGTCCCTGGTAAATACTGCAGGCTGGGAGGAGGGGACAGGGTGGGAAGTCAGGCTCACTGAGGAAACCTCCGTTTTAGGCTGACCATGGGGCAAAGCAGGATGAAGATATTTCCCAACAGAGGCAGCCGGGGGAGATTGCACCCAAGGACAAGATGTCAGGGGAGAGTGAAGCACGTGGCCAGAGCTGGGATGTGCAGGATGGCAGTGGGGAGGGAGCTGTGCCTTCCCAAAATGGGGTCCCCAGCAGAGCCCTGCCCAGCACCTGCCCGTGCTGCTGCGGGGCCATGCAGGGGGGCCATAGGCGCCTTCCCAGCAGAGAAGTGGGGGGAGGCGACGCTTCCTCTTTCCCCAGCCCAGCACGGATGGGGGATATGACATTTTGGGTCCTGAGCTGATTTCCTTCTGCCTGCACTGGTCTAAGAAAGGAGGAAATCAGCAGATCTGGTTCCTTGGGCTCTGATGAGGTCTCTGAAAGTCTCCAACTGATGATGAACTTACCACATTCCCCAGCCATTGGTTAATTTTACTGGCTGGCAAACCAGGCTGCAGGAATTCCTACCCCAGCTCTTGGCTCTGGATCGTTTGGTCCTGCTACACTCGTGTCCGTCTGAAGGAGCTCCAGGAGCTTTTTGGGGTCGGGGGAGGCTGAAACAGCAGCGTTTCCTCCCCTGGGAACCCCGTGAGAATATCCGGTCCCCAGCTTTCCCGAGGCCCCTCTCCACACCCTGCCCACCTGCTCCGCATCTCCCGGGGGCTTGCTGACGGACCCCAGGTGCTGCTTCCCAGGGTGCAGCTCCCCGAGAGAAACCACGTCCCCCCGAGGGACCGCTCCCGCACCCTGCCCTCCCCTGCCTCGTCTGGGGGCACCCGGATGCAGCTCAGACACTGCCATGCCCCCCAAGATTTCCTGGGCACGGAGCACCACGGGCGCCTCGCTGCCACCCCGCAGCACCGACGGGGCTGTTCCTTTTCCAGTAACGCTGCCGGTATCGGGGAGCGCAGGGCAGCGGGAGCCGGCTTGCGGGGCAGCGGCACGGCCGGGCCCAGCGCTCGGCAGGGGGAAGGGCCCTTGTCGGGCCGTGCAGCCGAGGCGCTGCGAAAGCGCTGATATTTCTTATCGGCTCTGCACCAACTTCCCCTCCTCTCCTGCGGTTGCGGCGCTCGCTGCCGGCAGGGGAAGTGCTGCCCTCGGCCCCGGCGCTGGAGGAGACGAGCTCCTGCCGGCGCCTCAGCGTGGCCCGCGAACCCCGCTCGGTGCTGGGGACAGCAGCTGCCCCGCCACGCTCAGTGATTCCCACCATCCAGCACCCCGTGGCTCCCATCCAACCGGCACCTTGTGGAGGAGGAGAAGGAGGAGAAGAAGGAACAGCATGGTCCCACCCAAAGCCTCTCTGAGCCACCTCCACTGCCCTGGGGCCAAGGGGCCGGGTGAGCCACTGGATCCACGGGCAAGCTGTAGCATCTCCTGGCCAGGTCCCAAAGGAGCCACAGCGTCTCAGTCAGGCCACTGCTAACGCTGAAGCCTAATGACAGTGTTCCCAAAGCACCACATCCCTCTGAGAACACGGGACAGAGGCACGGGGGGCACAGCTCTCTCTGCTTTACAGTGCCGGGGGGGCCTCCTAAAAGGCCCGCGGGACAGAGGGCTCTGAGCTGGGATGCTCCAGGAGAGCAGGTGCTAGGGACATCTGCAGCACCAAAAAATCAGGAGTGCCAAGCACCACCCCTGAGAGCTTTTTTTGGATGGGAAGGGCATTGTCTGCCACCATCATGGCAAACCTTCAAGGAAGAACTGCAGCGCCTGTGGCACGGCTGAGAGGCCACCTGTGTGCCCAACAGAGGGGCTGCGGTACCTGCGTGGGCCGAGCCCCGTTTCACCGCCGGGCACGGGAGGCGGCCCCGAGCGGGATGTTCGGGGGAGCCCCCCGAGCGCCCCCAGCCCCCTGCCCGAGCCCGGCCGTGCCCCGGAGGCCGGGCAGGAGCGAGGCCGTTACGAGTGACTCAACCAGAAACTGCCGGGCGAGGAGGCGGCGGCGAGAGGCAAATGAGAGCGCGAAGGGAAACCTCAAAAAGGCGAAGTGACGCGGGCGGGCGGGGGACACGGCGCTGGATTTGCCCATATATAGACAAAATCGCGGCCCGGCTGCGCCAGTGGCGGGCGCGGGGCGGTTGGGCCGGGCCATGGCTGCTCCGGCATTTTCCGTGGCACCTGCTGCCACCGGCCACGCAGGTGGGGGAAGGGGACCCCACGCCCGGGGGCTCTGGAGGGGCCCCCACGGCGGCCGGTGCTGCACAGATGGGTGACTCCTGTTTCCCCTCTCTTCTTGGGATGGAGGATGCTCCGGGACAGAGCCCAGCAGGGGTACGGGGAAGGAGGGATGAGAAGCAGCACCAGGCTGGGCTGTGGATTTCCCGGGGCAGGATGGGCTCAGGAGGTGCAGGGCTGAGCTCTATGGTGACAGACCCTGCTCTCCCTCGACCTTGACCCTGCAGGACAAGGGGCAGGAAGAGCTGAGCATCTCTGAGGGCCAGAGGCGCAGAGGAGGGGGACAGGCACTCAGGGCTGCCAGGAAGCATCTGCCCAAAGCTGGCATTGATGGCACCTTTCCAGCACCTTTCCAGGCCAGCTGTGCAGTTCCAAAGCCCCAGCCTGGCCAAGGGGACAGATCCTGCAGCCACTGGAGTGTGTTGCCCTGTACCACACACCTGGGCCATTTGGGGACCAGAGGTGCAATGTCCTCTCCCAGCACAAGTCCCAGGGCTCTGTTTGGGCACTCAGTGGCTCTTCTGCAACTGCCCATGCAGAAGGACCATTCCCTCGGAGGGGAAAAGCCCCTTTCAGCCCAGCACCAGCATCAGCCTTGGTGACATGCAGCTGGCAAGGAGAAGGGAAGGACAAGTGCCACCTGGGATGCAGCAGGAGGTCTGGGGATGGGGAGATACCATCAGATTCTCAAATCCCTCCTTGGACTTCAGCTGTGGTCTCACTTTGCCATGCGCCCTCAGGAAACATGTCCTCAGCACCCTCAGCCACCTCCACTACCGAGCTGAGACTCCACTCTGCCCTGCCCAACCCCTGGCATCTCCCTTCCCATGATGGAGCAGACCAGGGAGGTGAGAGCTCTCAGTCTAGAGGAGGGTTGGGACCCCCCACCAGACTCCAGAACCCCAACTCTGTGGGCAGACCCGTGGGTTTGAAGGTATCCACCATGAAGCAGTTTAAGGCTCTTTGCAGACAGCCCTGAGCTCACAAGGGATGGATGTTCCGCTTGCAGGTGCCCTTTGCAGGCCTCTGTCAGGAACCCAGCAGCCTCTCCCCTTCAGAAGCAGAGCCTCCTCCTTCCACTGCGGTTCCTGAAGGGAAAACACCCAAAGGACCCATCATGCATCAGAGCTCCCTGTTTTCCTCGCAGATCCCCTCAGCAGGGAGCACATCCCAGTTCCTTGCCCACCTGCCTCCATCCCAGTGCACCAGGGTTCCCTGGGCTGGGCACGTGGCAGCTGGGCCCCGTTCCTGCCATGCTTTGAGAGCTCTCCTAGCTTGCCCCTCCCCCCCATCCTGCTGCTGCTCAGGTCTGGGCCCCTCCTCTCCCCACCACATCAGACACAGGGGCCTCGGTGGCTTCTGCCCACGTGCCCTGACATGGAGGTGACGGGCAGGATGGGGCACCCATTCCTGGCATGCCCCGGGCTTTACCATCCTCTCTACAGCAACATTTCCCTCCAGGTACCAGGACAACCCAGGTCATCTTCCCCATCACCTCCACCTGCCAAGGTCTTCTCAGCCAGTTTCCAAGGGCAACAGTCTTAATCTGGGGTTTGTTTGGGGCTTTTTCCCCACCCCTACCACCTATCCCCAAGGGTTTCCACATCCCTGAGGTAACCAGTTCCCCCCAGGCACACAGGGTGGCCAAAAGGAACCTGGGAAAGTCCAAGTCTGCACTGGGAGCCAGTGAAGAAGTGAAAGTGGAATTAGGGTGAAGCAGGGATGATTCTCAGAGAGTAGGAGCACCTCTCCTATCAGGAAAGACTGAGAGAATTGGGATTGTTCAGCGTGGAAAAGAGAAGCTTCGGGGTGACCTAATCGTGGCCTTCCAGTACCTGAAGGGAAATTACAGGAAGGATGGAGAGAGACAATGGACAACGGCCTGGAGTGACAGGACAAGGGGGAATGGCTTCCCAGTGCCAGAGGGCAGGGCTGGATGGGATATTGGGAAGGAATTGTTCCCTGGGAGGGTGGGCAGGCCCTGGCACAGGGTGCCCAGAGCAGCTGGGGCTGCCCCTGGATCCCTGGCAGTGCCCAAGGCCAGGCTGGACATTGGGGCTGGGAGCACCCTGGGATAATGGAAGATGTCCCTGCCCATGGCAAGGTAGGGAACAAGATGGTCTGTACAGGCCATTCCAGCTCAAACCATACCATGATTCCATGATGCTGCTGCCAGCCCGGGCAGCATCTCAGTGTGCCACAGCAGGCAGAGCAGCCCCGGGGGCACAATGGGGGGGTCACCCTGCCTCGGCTCCCTGGGCAGGGTCCAGTGTGCTCTCATCCATGTCCCCCTTCACCTGAAGCCTGTGTGGCCCAAGTGGGAGGCCAGAGGCCGCTCTGACCCGGGTGTGGGCAGGTCCCCATCCCCGGGCAGCGCCGGAGGGGCCCCGCGCAGGTGGGGACAGGCATTTCCCGGCAGCTGCCTCTGCAGAAGCACCGAGTGCTCTGCGGTTTGGAAAGTCACTTTTCTCGTCCGCAGGGAGAGCCGGGGTATCGGTTCTCAAAACCCGCACGAAATCTACTGGCTCGTGTTTCCTGCCGGGGCTGCCCTGGCCCCGCTGCCCAGAGCTGCCAGGCTGCCAGGGATGCCAAACCTGCAGCATTTTCGGGCCTGGCTGAAATATTTGAGCGTCATTTGGTGCAGGGGGAGGAGCCGTCCTGACTCACATCTCCGCTCCCAGCCCGTTGCCGCTTTTCTCTCCCGATTCCCGCTCCGGCTGCCGCCGCACATTTTTCCTCCAGTTTCTTCAACGTGAGAGCTCCCTGCCCTACTTTTTTTGCAGCAATAAAGCTCCGCATCGTTTGCTTTTGGCTGGTGCAGACCCCAGGCAGCTCCGGGGCTGGAGTCTCACTGGCAGGCTCCTTTTGGGAGCCTTGCGGGAGCAGTGGATCACCGGGGCTGCGCGACGTGGGATGCGAGGGAGCTCGCAGGGAACGGGCTCGGGGTCAGCCTGGTGAGAGGCACCACGTTCCTGGAAGCGCTGCAGGCACAGGAGGTGCAGCTCTCAAAAACCACCACGTTCGACCCATTTTCCTCGCTGGGGTGGCTCCTTTGCACCTGCACTGCAGCTCCTGCCAGTCTTAACCCTACATATCCTGGAGCACTTGGGCTTCCAGCAAGGGGTGAGGTCTCTGCAGGGTTTCCATACCCCCTCAGTTTCCCCGAGAGGCACAGTGACTGCACACTGCTCCCTGGGGACAATTTCCTAAGCAAAGTTCCCAGCCCTGAGCGGTGACTGCAACTTCCCAGGAAGGGAGATGAGAACCGCGGAGCCTCAGCCCCACAGCAACCGCAGCCAAAAAAGCCCATCCTGCTTAGGGTCCTGTGCAGAGCCCTCTTGTCACCTCCTCTGCATCACGGGGCCAGGGGACAAGTCCTGGGTCCTGATGTGGCTCCAGCCTTGGAGCACCTCCAGCATGGCCATTCCCTGCAGCCAAGGGAAGGAAGGCAGTCGGGACTGAACGGTGCTGTGAAACAGCAGGAACTGGAGCTTGTGGCTCAGTCGGTCTCCAGCAGTTCCCCAGCCCAAGGCCGTGCTGCCACCCCGCGGCACCACCAGCGTGAGGCTCCCCGGGCTGGGCACGGGAGGGGCGGATCTGTCACCCTACATCCTCCCAGCCCGGCTGGAGACAAACCCTTGCTGCCCAAAACCAATCTCCAGCCAGCTGGATAAAGAGCCACCCGCCTCATCCTCCTTGTTCCCTTCCATTCTGAATGTGTCAGGCTGCCCAGACAGCCCTGGCTGCAGCTTTCCCAGACCATTCCACTGGGGATGAATGCATCTGGGGGGATCCCAGGTCACCCTGTGCCCCTCATGGCACAGCTGGGCCAAAATTGCCCTCCAGAGCCCAGAGGCCTGTGCCCAGAATACCTAAACCTGAGCATCCTGCAGAGGCCCTGGGCTGCTGGGACAGTCACATCTCTGTCCCACAGCCCTGGCCTACTGGGAGCTCCCAAGGTCCATCTCCTGCCCACACTGCAACGCAGCAAGCCTGAAGGATGACTCACTAGGCAGCTCAAGGGCTTTGATTTCACCACGGGTGTGTGAAAGTCACGGTCAATTCCCCCTTTTGACTGCAGAACGGAACCTGCTGCTCTGTCTTCCCAAGAGGAGGGTGCTCTCAGCTCTTCCCACAAAAGGTGGATCTGCACCTGGAGACGTTTGCTGGAGCTCAGGGCCCAGCAAGGACTTGACTTGGCCCTGGTCTGCACTGAGCAAATGCTCATTACTTCAGCACCACATCTGCAAGGACCCAAGCAAAATGTGGCTTAAGGCACCTTCCCTTCCAGCCCCCTGTGCTCCAGGCTTGTCCCACCACACATCTGCTCCTAATCTCCAGAGGAGGCCATGCTCTCTCTGACCTGGGGCACCTGGGACTCATTTCTTGTAAGCAGCTCTACAAACCAGAGCAGTGCAGAGAGGCCATCACCTCTGCCATCCTGGCAGTGTCACTCCCCAGCCAGTCCCGAATTCCCTGTGCTGCAGTCACTCTCAACCCAGACCAAGTGCAATTTTCAGGCTGTAATAACTTCCACTGTTTGTCTCAAGAAAACAAAAATTGAGCTTTCCAGCTCCAGGATTATCTCAGGGAAAAAAAAATTATTTCACTCAGCCCTTCGTGACTGGTGGCTGCTGCTGAACTGAAACAAAACAACTCAAGCAAGAGCCATCAGCTAAGCAAGCCAAATCCCTCAGGAGTTCAAGTGTTACACACACTGAGCTGACACTTAAAACAGTCAGATCTGCAGAAGCAGGAGGCTGGATGGGCGTTTCCACCCCTGCTTGTCCACCCCTCCCGTGTGCAGGGCCTGGTGCTGCCTCCCAACCAGCAATGAGCCCGTCCTGCTCTGCCTGCCCTGGAGCCCAGCAACAGCCAGTGGATGGTCCATCCTGCTACCACATTCCTCGTACAGGACCTGCAGGCCCAAGGCTCCGTGACCTCCATGTAACCACCTCCACAGGAAACACTGGCCATCACCGTATCTGCTCCATCCAGCTGGGAGCTGCAGGTTCCCCACAGGGAAGGGCACCCATCACAGCCAGGGCAGGATCTCGCTCTCAAGGCAGGAATGTGGCCCATGGTACAGGCAGTGACAATCGCAGGCTCCAAACAGTCTGGCACAGGCAGGGGGGCAAGTGTGAGCCCCCCCACCTCAGCACCCTGCAGTGGTGAAACCAGTGACAGAGTGACAGCTGGACCCAGCCCTGAGCAGGCAGTGGGTTTTATTGAACTATTTACACAGCTATTTCCCAAATCCCCTCTTTCCCACACCAACCATAAAAAAACTTGGGCATCACCATTAAACACCCTTTCCCAGTCCTACTCACACCCTCCCCCCAGCAAGGCTCAGATAAATGTCTGTGGTCTGTGGTGTGGCGGAGTCTGGAGGTACCGAGTGAGGGGAGCTGAGCCTGCACACTCCGAGTCCAGCCCCACTTCCCCACAGGATAAAGCTGAGAGGTTTTGGAGCAGTGCCCACTGCCTCTTCCACGCAGCACTGGGACCTCCAGGCAGCACAAGAGCGCTTCAGGTTTTTATGGCTGTGTCCCGAGACTTGTAGGCCACTCCACGGCTCTTCAGCTCTCGGACAATCCCTGCAGCAAGGAGACAAACACATTTTAGTCTTCTCCTGGGATGAGGAGCCCTGGGAACTGTCATGTAGAACTGGACAATCATCTTTGTTTCACAGAATCATGGAATATCCTGAGTTGTAAGGGAGGGACGCACAAGGATCATGGAGTCCAGCCCCTGGCCCTGCCCAGACACCCCAACAATCCCACCCTGGGCATCCCTGGCAGCGCTGTCCCAACGCTCCTGGAGCTCTGGCAGCCTCGGGGCCGTGCCCATTCCCTGGGGAGCCTGGGCAGTGCCCAGCAGCCTCTGGGGGAAGAACCTTTCCCTGATATCCCACTTAAACCCTAATTCCTGGGTATTCCAGATATGCCTGGGCTGTGCCAGGCCTCAGCTTCCGGCCTCATGATGTTTCCAGCTCCTTCCCAATGCAGAGCTAAATCAGAAACAAGGGAACTGGGATTCCAGACACAGGCACAGCTTTCACTCCAGGGATTTGGGATTCACTCCTGGGTTAGGAGTCTGCTCTGGGGCTACATACTGGGCAGGAACTCAACTGGATGGATGATGCCCTTTCTGCATTCCAGAGATAAGGCAAATCCTCTGTGCCCTCCAGTCCATTTGTAAACACACAAATCCACCATGGCACGAGCCCTTAGTGCAGGAGGAGGAGTGTGCTCACTGGGATTGCCACAACAGCACCCCATCCTGCAAAACCCTTTTCTATGAACAAAACTCCATGTTCTCCTGGAGCTGAATGGTTTGAGATATGCCCACCTTCCAGAATCGCTTTCTAATCCCAGTTTATCCCTCTGATAGACAGGTTTTAGCCAGCAGTTTTCAATATAAACTTCTGCCAGGTACAGTGCTGAACCCTGAAACTCCTTCTCCAGCAACTCCTTGCAGTCACCTTTGCTGATCCCATCACACCAGGGTGATCCTGTCCCACCTGGCTGATCCCAGCACCCACATGGCATGTTCCCTGTGCAGTGTTCACAGAGCCCCAAACCCTGACTCCATCACACAGATACCTTGGGGCAGGCGGCCAGTCACAGACACTGCATAGACACCAGGCTTGAAGGTACCTGCGGGAAAGAAAACCTCGAATTACCCCATGTGGAGCAGCCAGGTGGGATTCCTCAACCTGTGCATATGCCCCCTCATTGAGGGGCAGAACCCCTTCCACAGCCCAACCTGCAGCTCTCACTGCGCCCGAGAAGGGTTTGCAGAGAAGGGATCTCCAGCTCCCAAATTACTCACTGATCCGCTGCCACTTGGAGACCCAGCTGTCCTCAGGGCTCATCATGGCGATGATCCTGCAGGAGGGATGGCAGTGAGGGGACGTCTCCCAGCTGGGTGACCCCACTGCGCCACTTCGGTGTCCCCACGCTCCTGGGGGACCACGGCCGGGCCCAGGCCCCACTCACCCGTCGAAGGAGGAGCTGGTGCAGTCATAGACCATCTCGCGGTTCCCCTTCATCTGCAGGTACGTCTCGCAGTTATCACAGCCATCATACTCGAACTGGTCGATGGTCTAAGGGGACACGGGTGTCAGGGGCCCGGACCAGCCGGGAGCCGGGTGGCCGCGGGGCCGGGAAAAGGGAGGGAACGGCCGAGGGAAGGGAGGGAGGGAACCCCGGGAAGGAGGGTTCAGGACCAGGGCCGGGGCGGACGGGAAGCGCCCAGAGGCTGCGGGAGGCAGAGAGGCCCGGGGGAGAAGGGCCGTGGCAGGGGCTGGAGGGACAGACCAGGAGGGGGAAAAGACCGGGAAGGTCCAGGCCGAAGAGGGGGTCCTGGGGCCGGGAAGTGCTGGGACGGGAGGGCCAGAACGGGCGGGCAAAGGACCGGGGAGGGCAGGAAGGCTCGGGCTGGGGCCGAGAGGGAGAAGAACCGGCGCAGGGAAGGGCCGGTGCCGGAGCGGGGAGGCCCGGGCCGAGGTGGGAGGGCCGGGATGGGAAGGCGCAGGCCGGGCGGGGAAGGGGCGGGAAGGGCCGGTGCCGGGGAGAAAGGCCCGAGTAGGGGCTGCAAGGCTAAAGCCGGGCGGGGGAGCAGTCCCTGTGCCGGCGCCTGTCCCTGTGCCCTTCCCGGTCCCACCTTGACGAGGGAGCAGAGCAGGCAGGCGCGCAGGTGCCGCAGGTCCTTAGGGACGGTCTCCAGCGAGATGGCGGCCATCGCTGCCCCGGCCCCGCTCTGCGACTGCGCCGCGGCCCCGGACCCGCCCCGGGCACGGGAACGGGAACGGGAACAGGAACGGGCCCGCCCCGGCCCTGGATCCGCCCCGGGAACGGGAATGGGCCCGGCCCGGCCCTGGACCCGCCCCGGGAACGGGAACGGACCCGCCCCGGGAACGGGAACGAGCCCACCTCGGCCCCGGATCCGCCCCGGGAACGGGAACAGGAACGGGCCGGGCCGGCCCTGGATCCGCCCCGGGCCCGAGCGGCAGCGGCAGCGGCGGCCGGGGGCTCTGCCGCGGGCGGGGGCTCTGCAGCGGCCGGGAAGGGCCGGGCTGGGCCGGGGGTCCCTCCCCGCGGGGCTCCTCCGGCAGCGCAGCCCCGCGCACAAAGAACAAACGCAGGCAGCAGACCGGTACATGGATAAATATATTAGTAAATAAATATATTTCTGAGCACATCAGCATATTCACACATCTTTGTGTTTATCGGACATAAATACACAGTTTTGCATATATATAAAACGTATTCTTCCTTTCTTTTCTTCTGTGTGTGGTGTTTGTTTTTTTTTTTTTCCTGGGTCATAATTTATTCCCAAGCCCGGAGAGCCAGGACAGACTCAGCAAAAAAAAACAAACGAAACAAAAAGCAACAAAACGAACCGATATTCACATTTCCAAAGGATCTGAAGGATTTGTGCAGGAGGGGAGGTACCCAGCCAGCCTGACCACATGCCCAGTTCAGGGGGTGGGAGCTCCGGGGAAAGGGGTCCCTGGGGAAGGGCTGGACCTTCAGCTTGGATAGAGGGAGCTTGGGATGCTCTGGCTTCCATCCGTTTTCGGCTGTGACTTTGGATGCAAGGAAGGAAAATGAACTCTGCGTCATTGCAGGGATGCTGGAGAGATTCCATGGCGGAGCCCACAGGCACTGAGCACTCAAAAGCATCACTCAGAAGCCAGAGGTAAAGGAATTGTGAGGAACCGTTCCCTATTTTCTCAGATCCTGCTTCTTCCCTTCCAGGCAGCCAAGGATAGTCATCCATCTACTGAGGAGGATCTTTCAAACCCACCTTCCTCTCCTCCCCCTGAGCCCCCACCGAGGCAGACCTGCACTCCAGCCTTTTCTACGCGAAAAGGAACAGCAGCATAAGGTCAGGAAAAGGAGACACTTGGAAGCAGGCGTTGCCCTGGCAGCCTGGTAATACTGCAGTGGGGAGTGCAGAGGGTGCACGAGTGCTGACCATTTTCCCAAAGAAGCTTGTGGCTTGCAAATTCAGGAATCTCCTCTTTTGTTAGGGATAACGAGGGAAAGAGAGGACGTTAGAGCTGCACTTGTTCCTCTGAGCAGTGAAATGCATCCCTGGAGGCTCTCTGCCTTCCTGACTCCTAAAGAAAGCAGAGGGAGCACCCTGACTCTGAGCCTTCCAGGATGGTCAAGGACATGGGGAGCTGGTTCAGACAAGCCACGGACCAGGAGCACAAGAAGCTGAATTGGGGTGAATCCAGATCCACTCCTGGATTTTTACTCTAGTTTAAGATTGACTTCCCTGCACAGGAGAAAAAATCTGAGCTTGTGTCTTCTGCTTGCACTGGAGGACAAGCAAGAGCCTGGAAAGGTCTAAATGTAATTCTGCTGGGTTCTTTGATGAAAGAAATTCAGCTCTTCCCTAGACTGAAAGGTCCCACAGGGGCCTGGTCACAGGAGACACAGAATGAGGACTACAAGGGAATAATGTTGGGTTTAGAACTGTGCTATTGGCTGATCACTTGACTGTCAGGGACTGATTAGCAGCTGGGACAAAGATGCTTTTTTCGAGGATTAAGGGCAGCAAACCCCATAAAAAGCTTTCCCACCAACAAAGGAAGGCAGAGGATTATCCTGAACTGGGACTGCATCACCAGAGCACTCTCTTGAGAAGCTGCTGCTTCAAGGGAAGACATGGGAAGCTTTACTGAGCAGAAGGGAAAGTCTGTCCCTACATCAAGTTTCAACTGTCAGGAGTTATCTTCAGCTCCAGTGTTGTATCCTCACCAATGCTTCCCTGTGCTTGGAAGCACTTGGTGCCATAGAAATGTGCACTTCATGTGGGAATCTGGCTGATTCTTTGGCCTGACTGATCATTTAGGGCAATGAACTTGACAGGAATTCTTTGCTGTTTGAAAGCTGCATGGGTTCTATGTGTTTTGCATTTGGCAGGTTTTATTTTGCTTGAATGTCTGCAAATTATGAGATGTAGGAAATAAGAACTAGTGACATTCAGGAAAATCCAAAATACCCATAAAGGGGGGGAAGTAAATAAACCAGAGCCTGATGATTTCTCAAGTTTTCTCCCTAAATCATCAAAATGTTGGAAAAGACAGAAAAATCCTTTTGAAGGATCATTTCAGGAGTCTCAGAAATATGAAGTTAAGGCTGGGTGATGGATAGAGCTCTGCTCTGCATTTATTATGGAGGCTTTTGCTGGGAATTTTTGCTGTGTCTTGGGGCAATGAGAGGAAGGAGAGAAGCAGGAGCCACGTGAACTCCAGGATTTTCCATAACTCCAGTGGATGGGGACATCTGAGATATGTTTGAAATATGCTTTTAGCAGGGTTGGCCATGACAGCTATTTGAGGGGAGGTGGAGGAGTTAAGAGGATGAGTGAGAGACTTGTTCACACTGCCAGATGAGAGGGTGGATTCTTTGCAATGGAAAGAGTCTGACCCAGCTCCTTCCCAGAAATGCTGACGTCCCTGTGTCTTCCCCTCTCCTGCTGCTGGCAAACACAGCCAGGGGCCAAGACGGCGTCAGCTGAGGGACACTGAGGTGACCAAAAGTGGTGAGAGCTCTTCGTTTCCACTGAAGTCAGAAGCAGCACCTTGCAGGGCAGCCCTGTGAGTGGGGAGATGGAGAAGAGCTTGTTCCTGTGTCTGAAATAAGCATGGAAAAGTTAATTGAAGAAGTCTGGCTTTTGACCTAAGTGAGGAAATGAAGTCAGGAGCTACCAGGCCACAGAAAGTAATTTCTGCAGCTTTTGGTCTCGAAGGCTTGTTTATTTTTGCAGTGTTTAGCAAAACCTTCTGTGGCATGAACATGCCAAAATAGCAGCTTGCACTCACTCGGTGAGCTCTCCCCGGGAGCCCTGCCCAGCTCGGAGCGATGCCACGGGATGACGATGGCTGCCTGTGCCTTCAGCGGAGACGGGCCCGGAGAGCCGCGCTCTGTCTGGGTGACCTCGGGCCCTGGGGACGTGTCAGGAGACCACGAGTGTCCCGTTGCTCTTGGCAGTCTGTGTCTCGGCGGGGCAGGGCTGGGCAGAGCCAGATGTGAGCAGCTCCATGAACATCTGTGTCCACTCCATCTCCCAGCGAGCAAACAGGCCAGTGTTTTATTAAACTGAGTGTTCGTGGACATCCTGGACCTCCTCTTCAGATGCTGCATTCAAAGAAAAGGAGAAAGAGAAGTGTCAGCTACACCTGGCTGAACATTCCCAGGCTCTGCAGCTGCTGGGGCCTTGACCCTGCAATCCAGAGAACACATGCTGCAGGAAAAACCACTAAGTGAAAGCTACTAAAAAAGCCACTAAGCCACTGGAACAGGCTCCCCAGGGAATGGGCATGGCCTCAAGGCTGCCAGAGCTCCAGGAGCGTTTGCACAACGCTCTCAGGGGTGCACAGGGTGGGATTGTTGGGATGTCTGTGCAGGGCCAGGGACTGGACTTGATAATCCTTGTGGGTCTCTTCCAATTCAGGATATTCCATGATTCTATGAAGTTTCTCCCAGTTTTTCAGAGGAAATTTTCTGGCCACCTCCCAACCATTTTATTCCTCTAAGGTGAAGTACAATAAAATCTAAAGATAAGACATCAAGCTGCTCCTCAAATATTTCAGAAGAGGCAGGCTAAGGGCACCCCAGGATTCACATCACTGCTAGGTGTTTGCTTTTGAGGCTTTTTGATGTTTGCTCTTTGTGAAAATCTGTACAGCTGACTGAAAAATTATTAGGACTGGAAAGTAACACCAATTCATATCTCACAGAGCCAGGGTGCAACAGAACTCCAGGCAATAAGAGCAGAGAGCAGTGATGCAAGACAGGAATGACACATGTTCCACGGTGTTCGAGAGGTTGCACAAATTGCTTCTGAGTCCAGCTCAGGCTCAGGCTCTTCCCCAGCCCCTTCCACCTGGGGAATTATTGACAGGCAGGTGCTGAGCAGTTTACTTGGAACCATCCAACAACAGGGCTGCCTAAAAAGCTGCACCCAAGCCACTGCTCCAGACAGCCCCTTTCTCTCTAAGTCACTGCCTGTTGTCACACACACCACGGTCCCTTCCCAGATCTCTTAAGCTTGCCCAGAACTCTTATACAAGGTAAGCATAGCCCAGCAAAGGCATACAGACATGATTTTTCCTATCTCCCTTTTCCTGAATGTTCCTGAGATCAAAGGAAAGAAATGCCCACATATAGATCCATAGAGGGCAATTTAAAACAACTTTTCAGAACAGTCACAACAAATTCTTGTTGGTTGCTTATCACCAGCTGTAGGAGCAGAGCCTTTAAAATTAAATATGTGGGAAGAAAACAAACACAGGAGATTCTGCTTGGAAAAACAATGATTAGCACTGATTAGCTAATCAATGTGGGAAAATGAATGCACATGGTGTTGTACATGTACACACGTGTGCAAGCATGGCTGTAGTACCTGAAGAAAGAGTTTGAGCAGATCTTGCATTTGTGACTTGAGTCCCAAGTATGTGGAATCAGCCATTTCCAACTGCTTCCCTTGCCACCAGCTTATGTGCAACCCAAACAGAGACTGCCCAGCTTCAATCCCTCTGTGTTCAGATGCCTTCAGTCTCAAATAACATTACTAAAACATTTTCTGAAAGCTGTGCCTGCGTGAGTTTCCCCTGCTTGTGCTAAGAAAAGATCATGAACTGAAGAGCTGGGAGAACCTCGGCTGCTGGACTGGCCATGGCAGGGCACTGACCTGGAGCACACCTTGATGACACCACAGAAATCGTGCTCTTTGCGTGTTAGGTTTTAAGGGTGGTCTTTTTCTGCCCTCTAATCCCTTTCCCCCTCCCTAGTAAAGATCAAAGACATGACATGAAAGGGACTCAGGATGAGCAGGAGGGAGGAGAGGGGGAGGATGCCGAGAGCACTGCAGGAGGTGAGATTTCCCAGGGAGAGAAATCAAGAGATTTCATCAGCCTGTGCTGGAGTAATGTGGCTGCTCTGGGATGCTTTCCGGGCGTGCCGGGGCGGTTCAGGAAGCCATCCAGCTGGAATTCACTGCCAGTTGTCTGTCTTCCCTTAAGAGGATCCATCAGCATTGCTCCAGGATTGATTCTCCAGGGACACGACTCCCAGGTGTGGCCTCTCCCAGGCAAGAGAAGAGTCATGGATGCAAAGCCCGCCAAGATCGGCTGATGGACGGCTCAAGGAAGAGGCATAAACTCCAAGGTCATGCAAAAGGCTCTTTGGGATCATCCAGAGTTACTCCCTGTGATGCCAGTGCATGGCACTGCCTGCACAAGCGGAATTTCTCCAGGGGCTGTGGACCAAGATTCAGCCTCACCTGGGAGCTGGGCTAGGTAAGCACACACCTGGAGGGTGCTGCATCCCACAGGAGCACCAGCAGCTTCTGGAAGCCCTGGTTTAGGAACTTCCTGAGCCAGAGGGTGCATTTGCATCTCTGCATTTGCTACCTCTTGATCTGGGCTCTCAAAACCATTTTACTTCTGGCATCTACATCCCCTGGGCAACCAGCACCAGTTTCACTACACACCATGTGTTGCCTTTTGGGTGTTTTAAAGCTTCTGGTTCCCATTCGATGCCATCACTTACTTTGTTCTAAGTACTCTCTTATCTGCCTTCTCCTCTGCTCTCCTAATTTCATATCCTCTCTTTCATATCCTCTGCTAATCACTTTTTTCCCACATGAAAGTCTCACTATTCTTTCTATTTTCTCAGAAAAACCCATCGCTGGGATGGTACCAGATACCTTCCTGCCCTTCCACCAAGCCTGATTTCCCTTTCTTTTTCCACACTTTTTGGTGACCAGGAGCTGTGCAATCACCACAGGTTTACACAGCTGCATAAAAGGCACTTTCTGCTTGTCCCACATAGTTCCCAGCCAGCTAATGATAATGCCAATGATGATGATGATGATGATGATGATGATAATAACAACAATAATAACAGTAACGTTGTGAATTTTACTTAAAAGTGGCTCTGCTCATGTGTGGCATTTTGTGCTACTTACAGGGGATTTCACCCAGCACTCCCTCACCTGACAGCTCAGCAGCAGGGGATCCTCCTGTAACACTCTGTATCCAGTTTTAATGCTGACATCCTGACGGATTTTGTATGTTACACACTTTGCTATCTCCTCTCCTTGTCCAAGACATTTATGAGCTTGCTGGAAGGTTCAGACAGTTGGAAAACTCCCCTTTTCTCTGTCTCTGAGTAATTTCCCTCCATTAAGTCTGATCTGCACTCTGTCTCCTATTTTTCAGTGAGTTATTTACCTATGAGAGCACCTTCCCTTTTATCCTTTCAGAGCTTCCTTCCCCTAAAAGATCTGCCAGGTGTTATCTCTCCCTACAAAAGCGGGGTTGCCTCCTCCCCTGGTTTTCACACTCAGCCATGTGCCTACAAGTCAGACCCTGCATTTGAATTTTTAACAATTTGCTTGGCTGGAAAGTCAGGCTCATCATTCTGTGGCTTCAGCTATTTCCAGCTGATACTGCCCTCAGCTCTTCCTCTTGGCTCTGGGCATGGGTAAGAGATTGCAGGCCACATTCAGGATTTATCAGCTTTGTGCTCGAGCCCTGAAGGATGCCCAGTGGGTGATCTGTACCTCTGGCAACTTGTTACTCTCCACTGTATTTCAGAAGTGCTCAAGCTGGCGATTTGATTCATGAGGGATCCTGTCCCCCTGCCCTGAAGGCAGCTGTGCAAGGTGAGAACCTCCCCTAGCACTCCCCCGGTGATCACTAATGCAGTAAAGGTAGTTTGCTCTTCTGCTCTGCACTTACAGCCCCTGAACATCCCTCAGACCTGTGTTATTCCCTGGGTCTGAAGAAGCCCAGGCAGCCTTCTCCCTTCTGATGGAGCTGAAAACGTTTGCATTAATAGTCTGTTTTACACAAGCTGTTCATGGAAATATTCCCCGGCCTGTCTCTCCACGGCTCTGCACTTCACTTGGCATCCAGCTCTGTTCTGACTTCCTTCTCCAGCCACACCTTGGCTTTGGAAGAAGAGTTTCTGAGTGCCCTCCCTGCTCTGCTGCTTGACAAGCCCTTTTCTGGGACTCTAAATGATCCCTGTGCCCAAAAGCATCTTAGTCTTTTGCCTGCTTACTTTAGCACTATTCTCATAGGAGTCTCCTGTCTGTGTAGGATCATCTTTGCAGCCTGTGTTACATAAACAGACACACATATACAGATATAAATATACACATCTATATACACACATACATAGATATACACTGTGTGTATAGATATACACACATACACAGACCCTAATGCCACCCTCCTTCTGCTTGGGGGCGACTGGGGATTTTTGTGTCACTTGTCATTGGACTTCACACTCTCCTTAGCACAGTGTCTCTCCCATGCCACCAGAAGAGACACACTCTTCTCCTCTGTAATTTCCCTAGGAATTACAGGGTCCCACTGTTTGCTTTTCTTTTAAACTGGGTTTCTGAAAAGTTTATGTCAAAACTTTAATTTAAAGCTAGGCTTTCTAATTCATCCGCTTATATTTTTAGCCTTATGCCATTTATCTGGAGGCAGAGATGCATTTTTCCCTGGTCTCCTTGTCTGTGTTTTGTGTCCTGCTTGCATGGGACTGTCTATTGAGATTGTTCTTTGCTCTTTTTTACTTCTTCTCTATTGATTTATACCTTTCCCAAGATAAAGAACCAAAGTGATTATAAACTCAGAGGTTGTGTTATGTCAACCAATGTCTTCAGCTTGGTGACTTTTCTGCGTAAGCCCTGCACAAGCTCTCTGCTCTGTCCTCTGCTCCTAATAAAGTTAAATCCTTAATCTGTCTTCTCTCAATCTTCCAAGGGAATTCTGACTCTCTGGCTGGCCCTGAAAGCATCCACAGAAGCTACTGCAGTGAACAGACATAGATCCACAGCACTTTCAGATACACTGGTCCTTCTACCTGCTGGAACAGGGAGGGAAGAGGGAATGAAGGCTTAGCGTGCTTGGCAAAGCAGCTGGCACTGGCTCTCGGTGGGGTCAGAGAGGATAAGGAGGTAGGCACAGATTGGGGCCACTGGGACCATTTCCAAAGAGACAGAAGCTTCCCAGCACGGACCTTGCAATGCTTAGCACCCTGTGTTAGGCACACAGACTCCTGCTCTTGGAGCCCTCCCAGGCTCATTTGGGAGCTCAAAGCAAGCCCTGAGTAGCCTGCCCTGAGCCAGAAGGGCTCTCTCCATGTGGGGTACCCTGGGAGGGCATCCCTGCAAACAGAGGCATCTCTGCCCTGATGCCTCCTTATCTCTCCAAACACCAGCACCCCTCCAGGCCTTGGAAGAACCTCCCTATCACCTATCTGCAGTGTCAGGCAGGCACTTCTCCACCTGGGAAAAATATCTGTTCCTGGGAGTCTGGGAGGCCGGAGGGCTGCAGGGAGCCAGGACCATCCAGCCTCCCCTGCCCCGCTGCCTCCGCGGCACCGGGAGCCTGGGCGTGGGGTGGGGCTGGGTAGACAAGCACCGGGAGGAAGTTATTATCTCTGCGGCACAATGGGCACAGTGAGTCACGAGTTTAAGGCCAGTGTTTTAACAGAAATTAGACAGCCAGATCTGTGTTTGGTACCTAAATCAAAAGGATTTGCCCGAGGACCTGCAATGAGTCAGTGGCAGGGCAAGGAAGGGAGCCAGGCTCTGCTCCCAGCCAGCACCTGCCCCTGCTGACTCGCAGGTTGCTGCCTTCAGAGGACCGGAGAGAGCAAGACCTGGGAGCTAAACTCAGGTTCTTTCAAAGAGCTTCATCTCAAAGGCATTCTCCCTCTCTTTGTGAGAGACGTGCAGCAGTTAGGCAAAGGGCCAAACTTTAATTACATCTGATTTCCAAAAGACACTAAAAAGTAACTCCCACGCAACAGAGGCAGGTGAGAAATGAGGGATGTGCAAATCCAGCAACTCATTTAGTCTGTTCTACTACCCCGGGCCACACACACTTCCTTTCTCACTGATTCCAGTTAACTGGGCTTAGCTAAAACAACTGGAGCCCAAAAAGCCTTAATGATAATGACTCTGCCAGTAAGACACCCAGACTGGTGCAAGGACACTGAAAAACGTGGTCCCACCCCTTCCTTTGGGAGATATTCCAGCTGCTAGAGATGTTTAACTAAAATTAGCCACCTTATTTCTCAGTTGCAGTATTTCAGGGTTTGGTGCACTCTTTAACACACTTGCTCATCATTCAGGCCATCACCCTCACAGGTGAGCTCTGGAATGCTCCTGCAGTCAGTGCTCCTGTAGGAAAGCCCATCAGGAAGGTACCAGGTGTCCTGGCAGCCAGAGTTCCTTCACCAAACCCCCCTCATTCACCTGCTCGCTGCCAGGAGAGGCGAAGGCCAGACTTACCCGGACCACCCTGCTGAGATGGGCAGTGAAGGCGGACACTCAGACTGTGTCTGGGGGTGCCCGTCCCTGAGAAATCTGCAGGAACTGAGCGGTTTCCCTCCCGTCCTGACAACCCCTCCTGCTGCTTCCTCGGCTCGGAGCTGGACTGTGGCACTAAACACTTCCAGAGCGGCCGGGAGCCGCTGGGCAGGGGAGCGCTTGGGATCAGGGGCTGGGCTTCGGGAGAGCAGCGGTAGCCAGCAGGATGGCCGGGAGGAAGGTGAGTGTCGCAGGCTCTGGGCTCGGCTGAGTCCTTGGGCAGGAGAGCGGGGTCGGGCTCCAGGGGACACTTTCTTTTCCTTCGGTGATGCCTGCTCTGTAAGCTGTGTCTGGGGGGCAGTGGGACAGGGGGTGTGCCAGCTGCTCCCGATTGTCTGTTGGCATCTACACTGAAGTCCAACCTGCTTGGAGAAGTGGAGGGGGAGTGAGGGGGCTTCCGGCCTTCCTGGGAACAGGCTGGCTGTCCTGCTGGAGCTGCCTCCTGCAGCACAGCACTGCTTTCCAGAGGCTGCTGAGAGTGATGGCTTTTCTCAGTCCTCTTTTGTGTCCGAGCACTGTGGAAGGCAACCTTGGCCCCAGAGTATCGGGATTTGCGTGGCCCCGGCCCCGGCCCCTGTCCAGCCCGGCCAGGAGGACACTCCGAGTCCCGTCTGTAGTGGTGGTGCTGGTGGTGGTGGTAGTGGACATGGCTGAGCACCTGGGGCTTGGCCGGAGTGGCACCCCTGGGCACCATCAGGTCCAAGGAGCGGGGCCGCCTCTCCCTGGGTGGCCGCAGCTGCTCCTGGCCGTGGTCCGTGGCGGGGCCCTCAGAGCTGCAGTACACGAAGGGATCGTAGTCGCTGCTGAGGGAGCTGCGGAAGGTGGAGCAGCTGCCGTGGATGCCCTGCAGGCTGACGTCCGTGCAGTTCAACATGGAGTCACTGGAGGAGCCGTGGCAGGGCCCCGAGCTGGAGTCGCTGCCCGGCCCGTCAGCCAGGTAGCCGCTGTGCTCCGTGAGATAGCTCTCCCCGGAGCCGCTGCTGTTGTGCTGGTGCCCGTGGCCGAGCCCACGGCGCAGGGCGGACGCACGGTGCTGCTTCTGTGCTAGGGCTGCCTTGGGCGCCAGGCAGGGGGGCTGCGGCTGAAGGGGACACGTCCTGTGGGGTGCCAGCGCCTGCCCGCATGCAGAGGGGTTGGGGTGCTGCTGCCCCAGCAAGCCCGGGGCCAGCGGGGCCACGTGGCCACAGGACAGCAGGGAGGTGGTTGGTCTGTAGGGCATGTAGTGGATGGTGCCAAAATCCAGCTGGGAGAGCTCTGGAGAGTGGAAGAAGGGGTTGCCGGGGGCTGGCTCTGGGAGAAAGCTCCTGAGGTTCCTCTGAGGATACGCATGTGGGAGGTGGTAAAGGGCGTGTCCTGGATGCTGGCGGAAAAGGTGGAGTCGCCGTCCAGGCTCCATGTCCTGAGGGACCAGCCTGGAGCTGGCAGCCGTGGCCTGCTCCCCCGAGTCTCTGGCTGTGGAGAGAGAAGGGAGTATCCAGCACACGTCCCACAGCCCCATGGCAGCAGCCCCGGCACTGATGCTCCACTGCCCTCCCACCATGGCCCCACATCCTACCCCTGCTCTGCAACTCCTTGCTGCCACCACCAAACCACTCTGATGGTCCTGCACACTCAGCACTGTCCCTGCTGCCACGGCTCCCACATCCCACCTTCCTTCCCCACAGGCCCCAGGACTGGAATCCCTCCTCTTGGTGCAGGTCCCAGCCCAAGCCCAGCACCTCGCTGTACCCTGGGGGGCTCACAGGCAACGGACTCCTTTCCATGCACGCACTGACTGCCCTGTCCACTCCGTGCACAGGGACACGAGGACCTGCTGATCCATCTCCCAAGAGCACCTGGAGCTCCTGGGCACAATCCTGCACACAACCCTGTCCCCAGCCAGGAAATGCTGTGTCTGAGCCCTACCAAGAATATTGAACATGCAAAGTGGACATGTGTGGTGTTGCTGCAGCCAAGGGTCAACACACTCCCGATGGAACTCGTGGGAGCACGAGATGATCCGCAGTTCCTAGAAAGAAGTGGAGAGGAGGAGGATGAGCAAGGAGAACCATGTTCCAAGACCTGGATGGGTCCCTCTTGATGGAAGTGAGCCTTGAAGGATGGACAGATGTCTAACAGTGAGGGATCTGCAGCCCAGCTGGGCTGTGGAGCACCTCCGGTTCTGCTCTGTGAACATCCAGAGAGGTGCAGGCCCTTGGGAATAGGCAGATTTCAGGCTGGGTGCTCTGGAGGAGCAAACCCAACTTCATTCTATTTCAACACAGGCATTTTATGGGCATTTTACCCCACAGCCACAGCTGGAGACCTGCCTGGAGACACGACTTCAGCAGAGGCTTTCCAGCCCAGGGGCAAGCAGGCACACCTCCATGGCTGCAGTCCCTTTCCAGCACTCAGGAGCTCAGAAGGAAGCATCTCACAGGCCTCCGGCTCCTGCCATGCTCAGCTCCCACCGCTGACCCCCTCACCTGGGAAGGCAGAGCCGTGGCCGCCCAGCAGCCCTGCCCAAACCCACCTGCCCCTCGCTGAACTCCTCGAGACAGATGGCACAGACCGGGGCGGAGCTGCAGCTGCTGGCCGAGTCCCAGCGCGGGGCCGGCCGGGCCCGGGGCTGGTAGCGGCGTGTGGCCAATTGCCCGATGGCCTGCAGGGTCTGCTGCTGCACCGAGTCCTGCGGAGACAGATGGGGCTTGAGGAGAGGTTCAGCCTTACTCTGCCCTCCCGTCTTCAAAATGGGATTATCAGAAATTTGGGGACAATACTCATCTGCAGAGGTGACTTTCTGTCTAAGCTGACTTGGCCAGAGTAGGCTTTGTCACCAGCAGGAGACATCTGGCCCTAGACATTCAAAACCACTCAGCAGTGTTGAATTTTTGATCCCCAAAGGATTGTCTCTCTATAGGACAAATTAGATACTCTCAAATATGGAAATACATCTGACTCTGGGAAGATGATTATTTAATTTGTTAATTTCTATTAAGAATACTAAATCATACAATCATAGAATCTTGGAATGGTTTGGACTAGAAGGGACCTCAAAGCTCATCTTATTCCATTCCCCTGCCATGGGCAGGGACACCTTCCACCATCCCAGGTTGCTCCAAGCCCTGTCCAACCTGGCCTTGGACACTTTCAGGGATGGGGCAGCCACAGCTGCTCTGGGTATCCTGTGCCAGGGCCTCCCCACCATCACAGGGAAGAATTTCTTCCCACATCTAATCTAAATCTCTCCTCTTAGTTTAAAACTGTTCTCCCTGTCCTATCACTATCTGCCCATTTCCTCTCCCAGTGTCCCTGCTTTTCCTGTACTCCTGTTTGCCCAGACACGTCTGCTCCATGAGATCCCTACCTGAGTCCTGTTCAGCTGGCACTTTGTGCGGACAACAAAAATCAGAATGATGACAACCACAGTGCTGACCACCGTGAGAAGAATCCACACGTCGTAGTCTGGCTGTTGGATAAAACAGGACAGAAATTACTCTTCTGTGGAAATTCTCTTGGCGGGAGTTAGAGGCTAGGGGAATCTCAATCTCTTCTGGACCATCAGCCTTGGAAAATACCATCCTTGGCCAAGCTCTTCCTCTTTTGCTCTTTACACGTAAAAGAAAAAAGGGTTCAGTCTTTTCTGCACATCCCTCCAAGAATGGAGTAACTCTGTCTTGCAACATCTCAGCTCCCTTGAGACCATGGTCTAAGGTAGCACAAGATGAGAAAATCAAGGCTTGGTCTTACTTGAAAAGACAGAAAATCCCCTCACCTCACTCATGACATTGAGCAAAAGAAACTAAGTAAGCTCAAAGTGCTCTTGAGCCTTTACTTGCAGCAGGTCTGAATGCTACAGACAACTCCTGCAACAGGCCGTGATCTCCATCCTGAGGAGGAAAGCTCGGCCTCCCTGGGAAAGCCCAGCAGGTTGGAGGGCAGGTACAGTGAGAATCATGTGTCTCTCACCCAAGCTGGTGGCTCCTTGACCTCTATCTTCACGTGGGCCTCCCTGTTCTTGTTCACGACACCCATGAGGAGCTCAGCATCGTGGCCCCTGATCAGGACCACGGGCTGGCTCAGGCCTCTGGGCTTCCTCAGCTGCAAAGAAACAAACACAGTGAGAGCTGATCCAGAACAGCCTGAAACAAGGATGATCCTGGCCCCCCAGGCACATCTGTTCCTCATGATGCTTCTTGCGACACTTCAGAGACTGACTGCTCCCCCAAATTTATGCTATCCCTCTATGATGAACCAGATGGAAGCTTCTCTTTTACCAATTTTCCAGCATGGATTTCTTCATTTTCCCCGCTGGTGACTCCTCGTGCAAAACTGGACATTGCTTGATGTCTCGTGAGCTCCTTTCAAGCCCCTGTGCAAAAGCTCTTGGTCCCTCCTCTTCCCTGTGGAAGTGCTGACAGCACTGCTGAGTGCTGCCTTCACCACAGAAACGCTTCCTCTGCTCTGGACCCATCCAGTTCCCCTCCTCCCTAAGGGCGTTCTGCTTGTTCCTGGTCACGCTGGCAGTTTTCCACTGTGCTCCAGGCAGCCTGGCACGGGCTGGCTCAGCAAGTGTCCCAGCCTGCTCTCCTCCACACTGACCTGGATCAGGGTGGCCATCAGACCCAGTAACCCCTTCCTATACCCTGGGGGGATACCTGGGGAAATCCAAAAGTCGGTGGACAGGGAGGGAGATGTGAATGGAGGTGCAGATGGTCAGGAAGACCATGGAGGTGAGGCCAAAGGCTCTGAGTTGTTGACAGGATTTGACACTCTTGGCTTTGGTGTACCAAATGGGAAAGCTGGAAAAGTGGGAGCTGAGGCTCAGGGTAGGGATCAGAGACTGGGATCTGAGCAACCTCGGCATCACCTCATGGACCTGCATTTGCTGCTGTGTTTCTCTGGTGCCAGAAATTAAGTTGTAAGTGCATGAAAGAGCCACAAGGGATGGATCCAGCAAGGAGTCAGCCCAGAGTTTGTATAAGCTCAGGCACCAGCTCCCCTGTCTGTTCTCTACCTAAAGCTGGATGTTTTTCATATCCCTGGATTATCTGGATGGGGAATTGATTCCCTTCCAGAGATGACAGCAGTGCTGGGGAAAGGGACCTTTGGAGGTGTCTAAACCAAGGTTAAACCTGCACCAACAGCAAAGCAGGGTGCTGTGACTTTGGCTTGAAAACTTGAGAAATCACCCTTCCCGAGGTACACTGGGCTGTCTGGACTAGATGGGATGGGGAAATCTGTAACTTCCCAAGAGGAAGCATCCAGCTCCTGGCAGAAAAGCTCGATTGACCAGACAATGTCTTCCAAGAGCATGGATGTGCCACGCAGAGTGTCTGTGTGTGGGGTAAGAGCCAACATCCAACATTAGCAGCATCCTCCCGGGACCTCCCACTGGTGACCGGGGGTCCTGGCCTGAGCACATTTTGGGATGGGACAAGAGCACTGTGTTTTAACTGAGGGTATCCCTGGGGTCTGTACCTGATCAGCAGCACTTTCATCATCGGTGATATCGAAAAGGATCGCACGGGCTCCACGCTCCCCCGCCAGCTTCGCCTGTCCAAAACAACAGAAGCTTCAGTGGACGTTTTGTACTGTAACCTGTGTCCACACCTGCCGTTGGGTCTGTGTCTCTTCTCAGGAGAAAGAAGCACCTGCTTGGACTGAGGAAACCGTTCCCACCTTGGCTCCTGAGCTTGTGTTGGGCTGCAGTGCCTGCTCTTGCCGGAGCCCTGTGGCTCACGGATGGTTTCTGCCAAAAGCTATGGAAGTGAACTAGTTGGTGACCTTGCAATCACAGCAACACACAAACCTAACCATTCCCCAGCTGTTCGTGGGCCAGGTGCTCCTGTGCTTCAGAGCTGGATTTGCTGGGGACGTGCAGCCCCGTTAGCCCTGCTGACCTCCACGGACAGCAGAGATATGCACAGGTCATTGCCTGTCACCTGGCAGCAGCAGGGCTGTCACAGGGCCTGACTCCCACCTGCAGCTCTCCCTGGTTTCCCCCGCTCATCGGGGAGAAGCTCAGGTGGAGCCAGAGCTGCAGGGCTGCTCTAGGATCAGCAGTGCCATGGCTCTCCCAGCGGGGAGGGACAGCTCAGAGACCCACCCAGCCGAGCACACATGCCACCCTGATGAGGTAAGGCAGCCAGGACCTCGGGGTCACCCACCTCCTCCCAGGCAGCCTCTGGAGCCCTCGGGCAGACGGAACGTGAGCAGAACGCTGGGCTGGGCCGCGGTTGCTCAGGCGGAGCCCTTTGATCCGCACTCCAGAGCAAACAGAGCTGCACTGCCAAAGCGGCTCGGGGGCCACAGGGCACTGCCACCCTTCCCAGGTGCGCTATCAAACACAGGGAGCCAGGCAAGCCCAGGGATGGGGCATTCCCGGCACGGCAGAGCGGGAGCAGCTCCATCCCTCACTCCCGGGCCACCTCGGCGAGGGCCAGTGGGGGCCAGGGACAGCAATGGGAATGGAGGTGCAGATGGTTGGGAACAGGTAGATGTGGAGGGTCTGAGTTGCTGATAGGATTTGACACTCATTGGAAACCTGGAAGAGTGGGATCAAGGCTCAGGACAGGGATCAGAGAGGGTCCTGCCTGGGATCGAAGGAACCTCAGTGTTTGCTAGTGCTGAAGAGGACTTTCAGGGAGTGAATTCCACCTGTCAGTCAGGCTTTGATGAACAACAAACAGCTCTGCAAAGATTTTATCCTGCTAAAGACACTGACTATGAGGCAATGAACTGCTGAGACTGCAGAAGTGACTTTTCCCAACATCTTTCTGACTCCTGTTGCAAAGGACACAACTTCTGGTGACCAGGGACAGGGCCCAGGGAACAGCTGGAGCTGTGTCAGGGAGGGTCAGGCTGGAGATCAGGGAAAGGTTCTTCCCCCAGAGGGTGCTGGGCACTGCCCAGGCTCCCCAGGGAATGGGCACGGTCCCGAGGCTGCCAGAGCTCCAGGAGCGTTTGGACAGCGCTGCCAGGGATGCCCAGGGTGGGGTTGTTGGGGTGTCTGTGCAGGGCCAGGGGCTGGGCTGGGTGATCCCTGGGGGACCCTTCCAGCTCAGGATATTCCATCATTCTGTTCAAGCCTTTCACGACCTGCTTGCTACAATACTTTTCTCAGTGCTTGCTGTCTTTGTGCTGTATCTCTCCAGCCACATGGCACAGCCGAGCTTCCTCTTTGAGGACTGACACACTTCTGGTGCAAATATGTATTTACAGGATGATTTTGGAGATCTCAGCAGTCTGTCAACCAGACCTGCAATCACTGGTTCTCTCAGAAATAAAAAAAAGCCACTCCCAAAAATTTACAAATGATGATCAGAAAGAAAAGTAAATCACTTTGAATTTATTCCAGAGGCCCTTCTCAAGCCTTCCTCTCCTCCAACGCCTTCCCTGATGATTTTAGCTTTGGATGCTGAAGCAGTGATAGAATTTAGGAAGCAGGGAAGTGCCTCAGGTGGCTGGTGGAGTTCTCCTTGTGTGGGGCTGGCCAGGGCTGTCCACGTTCAGGGCTTGGCTGGGAGACAGCTGAAGCAGAGGTTGTGATAACACTCTGCACATGGCTATTTTTATCACCATTGATACAGCCCTGCAATTCCACATGCAAAGCTCTGCCCCAAGAAGCACTTGGCAAGAAAACAAGGCTCCTGCTCCAGCCAGCATGAGCCACATCCCACAGCTACACCCCTGCTCCAGAGGAGGAGTGTGGTCCTGGGATTTTGAGGGGGAGACCTTGGCATCCCTGCCCATGACAGGGGCTTAGAATGAGATGATCTTTGTAGTCCCTTCCAGTCCCAACCATTCTGTGATTCTCTGATCTGTATGATGTTGGAGGGAAGGAGCTTGACAGAGGCTTCAGGAGGATGGAGAAGCAGACAGGCAGGAATTCCAGGGGGCGGGGGATCCATGATACAAGGACAGGCCCAGGGATGTGGCCAGCTTAAGGAGCATCTGCTGGATTTCATGGCTAAACTACTCCTATTTGTGGGAGATCCCTCGGTGAGATTTTAGAGCAGGAACACCTGCAGGATGGCAACTGGTGTCACGTGCAGCTGGATGTCAAAATCCAGCGCTGGATTTGGCTCTGGTAACAGAGTAGTGATGACTGATGGCCAGTGAACTGTCAGTCTATCAGGTGAACAGAGGGGTTTGTTTGCTTTGGGGGGATCAGGGGTCCTGGAGAAGGGATCAAGTGGATGAGCAGAGTGCAGCAATGCACTGTGTCTTGTCTCCCTGTGCCAACCTTCCTCAGCTGCTCCTTGGACTCGGTAACACACTGGTACTTCCAGTGCTGTGATCAGAGTCTCAGAGATGAAGGACAAAACTAGCAAAACAATCAGATTCCCTGAATCCCAGAATGGTTTGGGCTGGAAGGGACCTTAAAGCTCATCTCATTCCACCCCCTGCCATGGGCAGGGAGGGACACCTTCCACTAGACCAGGTTGCTACAAGCCCTATCCAACACGGCCTAAGTTTTGAAACCTTTAAAGGTTCTGAGATGGAAGATGGGCCCGTGCAGCTGCTCCATCCTCCTGTTCACGATCCTCCACAGCAGCTGCACTGACCAAACAGCCACTGCTGCCCTGCCCCAACATCCCAGAGCATCCTGGCGCCACTGTCATGTGCTGGTCATGTCTGGATGGACATGGGACAGCTGGGGGCACCTGCCCAGCCCTTTTCCTCGTGTCTGTCACAAGCTGCCCAGGTGGGCCCAGGCCATTTTCCAGGTGTGGGGGAACTGACAGCAGGTTGACAGCTCCATCACACTGGCTCGTGCCAACAGCTGGCACCAGCTCCAGAGCAGCAGCAACCTGAATTTGGGCTGGGCAACCCAGGAAGGGATAGGTACTGCTGCCTGGCTGCCCATGCAGCCAGGGGGAACCAGCCCTGGGATGGGAAATCCATCATGGCATCACATCCCTTTCCTTGCTTTTGATGCCACAGCCTCTGTAAAAAAACCCTGCGGTGAAGGAGCAAGTGCTCGGTCCAAGTTTTGCCTGCCCTCTTCAGCTGAGCTGCAGGGAACATGGAAAAGGACCCTATCCCCATCCCTACCACGTCACCACCAGCAGGAAGAAGGCAACAGGGTGGAATCACCTGAAGGCAATCTAGGTAAAGCCAGGAAGTGCTGAACAAGGGGGTTTTCACCCTTGTAAACACTTGTGAAAAATAGCCCAACATTTGGTACACAGACAATCAAGAGAAAAAGCCAATGCTGTCCTTATCCACGCAACTTAATCAGTCACAAAGATTTTAAGGCTTAAAATGGCCCTCGTTCCTATCTGACTTCTTTATTACCAGAGAATTGGACCAGTGACCTCAGCTTTTGGCACAGGAACTGCACACTGAGGTGCCTGATCCAAAGACCTCTGAGATCTCCCAAGGCCCAAACTGTTAACAAGTCATGACCCACCACAAGTTCAGCTGGTCTGCATTTTATCTCATTGCTCAGCACTGACTCTTCTCGAGCCTCATGCAGTGAAGTATTACAGCATTATTTTTGGAAACAGAGCCACAGAAGATGTTTTCTGTGTCCATGCTTTCCCACAGGCCAGAGAACACAGAGAAACACAAATCCCCTCACAGGCCAGGGAGCAACGTGAGGCTGTACAACAGGAGGGGCATGAGGCTGCTGCACAACAAAGAGTGTTGGATGCTGGGGTAAGGTCTGAGCATCCCAGAGCTGCCAGGTTAGGGGGAACTCCACACCTTTTACAAAGTCAGGCAGTCCAACAGGTGGAGGGATGGGTGTTTGGGATGGCTGGCACAGCATCTCTCCCAAAGGACCGTTTCTGCCAAGGACCCTGCTCTGTCCTTGTCCTTTTCTCCACTTCCCAACAGCTCTTTCCTACCTAGCTGCCTTCTCCTGCCCTTTTCTTTGCTGCACCACAGGTTTCACTTCCCAGGCTGATGCCATTTCAGGCATTTTTGCACTCACCTTGTTAGCCAGGGACAGGCAGGGGTTGGGATCCCGATCCGGCTGTTCCAGCTTGACGATGGTGATGAATCCCGATTCCGTGTGTTCATCCTCGCTGGTGTTGCACAGGGATAGCGGGTGGGACTGCAGGACAAAAGCAAGGGAAACTCAGATCCTGGGGCTCAGCACTGTGAAGGGGAGCTCAAGCCCACCCTGCAGACCCTCTGGACCTGCCCAGAGGTGCAGGACCCCCTGTGGCTGGGCATCACCACAACACTGCTACATCCCACGGCCCTGCCCGAGCCAGTGGGGCTTTGAACACCACAAAAAACCAGTCACTGCCCAAGGTGGGTGTCACCCCAGCCACTCGGACCACCACAGTCCCCCAGAGCCTGGCTGGACTCCATGGAGCTGGAGACCACAGTTCGAAGGCCTCCAGCTGCGCCCCACTGACCCCCTGGCACTGGGCTTCCCAGGAAGGTGGCTGGCAGACATTCCCCCTCAATCCCAGGGTTATACCTGTTAGAAAAGTGCCAGGAATGCTGCTGGCAGTGACAGGGGGGATTTTTGCTGCCTGTGCAGTGATACAACCCAGCACCAATCCCACATCCACAAGCACCCAGCACTGCAGAGTCAGGAGGCACCACAAAGCCACAGAGCTGCTTTTGGTAGCACCAAGTCTTGGGCATCAAAACAAGAACAGGTCTAACAAAACCATGAAAGTGAGCTAAAATAATCAAATCCTAAAATCACAGCATGGACACCAACTAGTTCTCATGTCTCATGTAAATGTCTGTGGCTGTGAGTTTGTATCCAACTCCTGATCAGGTCTGGAACTGCTTAAAATAAAAGTAAAAGCAAAGGATTTCAGTGAAATTTGAAATATTTTAAAATAAAAGTTCATATCCTTTTATCAAAACACTGGTCTAGTGGAAGGTGTCCCTGCCCACAGCAGTGGGGAGAAGTGGATGATTTTTAAGGTCCCTTCCAACCCAAACCATTCTGGGATGCTATAATTTAGACTTCAGACTTCAGGACACCAGAGAGAGTGCAGCATTACCAAGCCAAGCACCACAAACTCTCAGAATCCAGGTTTTCAGGGAAGCAATCACATCTGTTACGGCTTGGAGCAGTCAGGGAAGCTCCCAATTAATCCCCTGCTCCCTTGGAGCACTGACGGGCGCTGCCTCCACCAACACCGACACCGACACAGTCTCCAAGTGCCCGTGATCCTGCTGGATTCACCCGGAGGGGCATCACTGTGCCCTGCTCGCCTGGCTGGCAGCTGTGGTTAATATGTGATCGTGGCTTGGGCTTAATATGGGATTGTCACAGGAAATGCAAAGAGTGTGTCTCAGGATAGCTCCAACAGCTCAGGAGGAGCCGTCCCAAGCCTTCCCTGGGCTGCTCCCGGAGCCTGGGGGAGCTGGGAAGGACCTCATCTTGGAGCTGTGTCCGACCCTGGCTGTGACACTCATGGGGCAGTGACAGCCCCGTGTGCTGAGCTCGGAGCAGCCTCTCTGTGACCAGGATTGCTGGGCCTGATCCCAGCATTAGGGTGGGCAGGCCCTGGCACAGGGTGCCCAGAGCAGCTGTGGCTGCCCCTGGATCCCTGGCAGTGCCCAAGGCCAGGCTGGACACTGGGGCTGGGAGCAGCCTGGGACAGTGGGAGGTGCCCCTGCCATGGCAGGGGGCTGGAACAGGATGAGCTTTGAGGTCCATTCCAACCCAGACCATTCCATGATTCCATGATTAATGATGAACACTGGGAAAACGAGCAATGAGCCAAATGGGCTTCTGCAGCTCCAAATGTGCATGGGGAGCATATGGAAAATACTGGCAGCTGTTCTGGAGCAAGACCCAGCTGATAAATCTGGAGAAGACCTGCTGAGGAATGCTGCTCCCTGCACCTGAGGCCCTTCCCACGTGGGCAGCTGTCCATGGAGCTGTGGCAGAGAAGTGGCTCCTTGTTGTTCTGTGCTGGGTCCCTCACAGACACGGATCAGGCTGGAGGCTGAGCCTGGGAGCTTTCTCAACACCCTGCAATGCCCAGGGGCAGCTCGGAGGGATTCCTGGGGCAGGGACACAGGTACCATCCACCATGGCCACACACTCCACTTGTCTTTGCTCCAGAGACCTCTTCCCTCTGCTCCTCCCAGCTCCTTCTCCCGTTTGTTGCTATACAGGCAACTCCTCCAGCAGCAGCACAGCAGCAAGATGTGGCTCTTATTTTCTACATCCTGCAACAGCATTTCTTGGCATTTCCACTGCCCTGTCCCTGTGAGGGATCCTGGCTGCACACTGTGTTCACAGGACAAGAGCAGACTCAAAAAATAATGTAAGGACGATGCAGAAAAACAAGTATCATCCCCCTCTCTGCTGGGCTGAGCACCTCTGCAGCACCCGCAGCCCTGGGGCCACGGCTCCTTACAGACCCTTATCTGATCCAGGAGACAACAAAATCCCATGGCTGGAGAGAGGGGGTGTGTTCACATCCAAAACCAGAGAGGTTTCATACGTGCTGCCTAAATCCCACCACTCCCCACTCCCAGGGGCTCCCAGTCAGCAGAGGGACCTCTGTGGTTGTTATGCTGGACCCCCAGTGCCGTTCCAGCTGGGATTCCCTGGTGGAAGTCACACTGCTGCTCTGCCAGATCCTTCTCCCAGGATGATCCCTGTGCTCCTGGGATCCCAGTGGTGGGCTGGGATCAGCTGGCAGGGTTTGGACCCACTCTTGAGTGATTCAGCCCTGCAGCTCTGTCCACACCCTGGCCCTGGTAAGACACTGTCAACCTGTGAGCCCTGGCTTTGTCACTCCATCTGTCTCTGTCACCACATCCCTCCTGTCACACCTTCAAAGAGGACGCAGAGCTCCTCCTCATCCCTATCTTCTTGCTATCACCTTTTTGGTTTCCTGTTTCTTTACCCTATGTATTCTCTTTATTTGTTACCTTTTCTGTCCACAGTGCCACTCCTACAATACTGAATTTCACTTTTTTAACGCCTGCTTGCCATCTTTCCCATTTTGTTCCCACTAGACCCACTACCTTCACACCAACTTGTCCCTCCCAGCAGCACTCACAGGCTGCACTGACCAGCAGAAACACAGGGAAAGGTCCTGGGGAATCAGGCCTGGAGAGGTGCCCAATTCCCACTTGGGAGCTTCATGTATAAAACAAGAGGAAAAAAAGGTGACCCTGAGAGGTCATCTAGTCCACTTTGCTACCTGAAGACAGGATCAGCCAGACCTAAAACATTCCTCAGAGACACTTGCTCAACCTGTTTTCAAGACCTCCAAAAAGGGGGACTCCTCACCCACTCCAGGGCTCCCTTCTCCTCCACACCAGAAGTGTATTCCAGTGCCTCACTGGAGTTGCTTTTGTTACAGCCTGAGCCTATTAATTCTCACTGAATCAACCATGCCCATGGAAAAGAGATTATTTGTGCTCTTTTTTTTCTCCCCAAGGATCCTTTAAACATTTCTGTTCCCCTTTCTGTTCACCAAGGAGTCCTGAGGGACAAGGGCTGAAAAAGGACTCGGAGGAAGTCCTCAGTTTTCTCTGTAAGCACTTCCCACACTTTCTTCATGGGGGATGAATCAAAATTTGATCTGATCTGAAGTGGCAGGAGAAATGTTATAACCAACCCGTAAGACTGGTATGGGAAAGACAGGAAGAGAACAGGACAGGAGAATGTTCACCAAAGGGCTTGAGAAAAATCCTGGACTAAACTCTTCACTACACTGACCACAATCCCAGAAAAACTGCAGACAGCAAATACCAAAATGCATTTGAAGGAGTTGAGAGTGATGCAGGGAACGGCAGATTGATAACCCTGACTTCCCTGCCAAAAAGAAAAGCCAGGCTAAACCAAACAGGCTAATGAAGAGAAGGGAAGAACTAACAGAGTTTTGGAAAAGGAAAGGGATGGTTCACAGAGCCACAGGGTTCCTCAAAGCAGTCAGTGAGTGCCAGACTCTGGTGTCTCCTCTCCTGTTCTCTTGTAAGGTCAAGGCTACGGAAGACGATGGAATATTGTGCAGTACTGCCCAGGGAGAGGGACTTTGGACAAGGCCTGGAGCAGCAGGAAAAGGGGGAATGGCTTCCCAGTGCCAGAGGGCAGGGCTGGATGGGATATTGGAAGGAATTGTTCCCTGGGAGGGTGGGCAGGCCCTGGCACAGGGTGCCCAGAGCAGCTGGGGCTGCCCCTGGATCCCTGGCAGTGGCCAAGGCCAGGCTGGACATTGGGGCTGGGAGCAGCCTGGGACAGTGGGAGGTGTCCCTGCCCATGGCAGGGGTGGCACTGGATGGGCTTTAGGGTAATTTCCAATCCAAACCATTCCATGGTTCTACGATCTTCAGAACTAAAATGAGAAAAAAGCAGGGCAGCCTTTACAGTGAACTCACCAGGACAGTCCCAAGGCAAACTGTTGTCCAAATATTCACAAACCACACGGAAAATGAGGGATGGTGAAATGAGCAAGTTCTTCAATAACACATAAAAATCCAAGTCCGTAAATATTAAAACTGTCTAGCAAAGGATCTCATGGTACTGAGTGATGGAGTGATACAAGACGTTAAAAAATGAAAAAATATATCCAGGTATTTTCCACAAGGATGAGCTCTAGGTGAGCTGTTAATGCAGAGGAAGGAAAGAGCTTGGAGTCACTGTGGGGAGTTTTATGGAAACCATTGTTGAATCACCCAAAGCAGTCAAAAAGCAAACAGGCATTACTGTAAAAACCAAATGAAAAATGAAAATCTACTAGATAAAGCTGCAGTGTGTCAACATCTTGGCTATTACAAGGAGTCCTTCTCACTCCATCTTAAACTGAGATTTCTGTACAAGTGATTAAGTGAACAAGAATTCTTCAGCTTAGTACAGGTGGGATATGTCAAAGATACAGAAACTCACTAAAAATATGGAGAATTCATGGATCAAAACACCGGGAAGAGCTGTTAAATGCAAAGATGGGGACACCAGCCTGGCTGTGGGCATAGCCTGCTGTGCTCGGGGGGCTGCAGAGGAGCATCCGTTGGGATTTGATTTTTCTCAACACATTTTGGGGCTGCAGGGGAACAGCACACACGGGGTTCTGCACTCCCCAGGCAGCACCTCGGGCTGCACACTCACCTCCCACTAGACTTTTGCCATGAATATTTCATCTAGGAACCAAAATCCAGAAAAAAAGCTGGGATTCGTGGTCAGTGCCAGAGAGCCGGGAGAGCATCTGCCCCCAGAACATCAGCAGAGCCAGCTGCTGCCTTATCTGTGGGACAGTGCTGTGACTTCTGGCTGTGTCCCAGCACCAGCCTCCTTCCCCTCCTCTCACCAGTATTCCAGCAGGTGGAATCCCATGCAAGACTTTGAGGGAATGCTCACCCATGCAGCGCCAGAAGGGTGCAGGGACAGCAAGGCCTCCCCTGCCACAGCTCATGCCAGGACCATTCTCCACGTGCCACCGGTGCCACAGCCTTGAGTGGATGACATGCCTTGTGGAAAAGCTCCTTCAAAGATGAGCTACAGCCAAAGCAGCAGTGAGGGGATGAGCCAGGGGCCCACAGCACCACAGTGGCACCTTTGGGGACACAGAGCACGTCGGACATTGTCGTGCCACATCCGTGTGTCCATGGGAGGCACCCACTGCCCACTGCCCTGCTGGCTTCACCCAGCTGTGTCATGTCACTGTCACCCAGCACGAGCTCCTGAGGCAGGACATGGATATTCCTGTACTTGTGGATATGTCTGGCTCAAGACACCTCTTCCCTGCAGGAATTCCATCAGTGAGCCTCTGAACTAAGTACGGTTTATATTCCTTTGTAGGCTTCAAAAGGCAAGTGAAGGTGGTCTCCTACCACCCTCTCCATCTTCGCTGCCAACACTAACCTGGCTGCAATAATTACTGGGAAAGATCCTCTGCTGGGTCTATGAGGAGATGGAAACAGGGCACCCGAGACAGGATTCCTGTGGGAAGGAGCAGGGCAGATGTCCCAGCTCTAAAAGCCAGATGTACACCTGCACAGTGCATCTCCCAGAGGTGCCAGAGCATGGGCACTGTCCCAGCTGCTGGCACCAGGGAAACCTCCAAAGATCTTGCATGGCTGGGATGGAACAGGCCATGTGCACTCCTCAGTCACTGAGGAATGCTCCTGACAGCAACACGGCCCTGTTGGGACACCCCAGCCACCAGATCCTCCTCTCCCAGCCTCCCCAAAACTCAGCCTGACAGGAGGTTGGAGCCAGGTGGGGATTGGATTCTTCTCCCAGACAAGTGACAGGACAAGAGGAAACAGCTCCAGGTTGTGCCAAAGAACGTTCAGGTTGGACATCAGTAAGAATTTCTTCATGTCAGGTATTAGAAGGGGCTGCCCAGGGAAGTGGTGGAGTCCCCATCCCTGGAGTGCCCAAGGAATGGCACTCAGTGCTCTCATCTGGGTGACAAGGTGGGGATTGGTCACAGGTTGGACCTCATGGTCTTTGAGGTCTTTTCCAGCCTCAGTGATTCTGTGATCAATGCTGTGTGAACGTCTTTATTCCTGTAAGAAAGGCTCCTCCCAGTTTACCTGAACTCTCCAGCTCTACCAGCTGAACAGAAGCCCCTCTTACCCCAAGACCATTCCACTCTAAGAAAGACAGCAGCAGAAACGACAGGACACTACCACAGGCACAGGAGATGCTGCCAGGAGGCTGAAACACAGCGACAGCAGAGCTGGAAAGTGCTGTGGGACACTGCTAGGAGGACACAGAAAGATGAGAAGGGATTGGGCAGGGAGATTAAGTGAATTTTAGCCATGAAGAAGATGGACATGGCTGGTTGGAAAAGGAAAAGAACATCAAAGTGTTTCAAGAGGCCCAAGGAGAAATTGTCACTTCCATGACTCCTGGGCATGAAGCTCAGCCATCAGGATATGGGGCTTTTTTAATTTACCTGCATAAAGTTTCAAGAGCTGTTATAACAGCAAACACACCTTACCACATGTGAGTCACAGAGGAACACATTCACTGATAACAAATGCATTATTCTTAGAGAGACTCAGGTCCTACCTCAACGTGCAAACAGCTCAGACAACCATCCGAGTCCCCTGAAGGAGTGGCCAGAGGTGGCAGAGGAGACAAAGGACCTACAAGGTGCCAGTGCAATACTCCCGTGCTTGTGCCCTCACTTGTGCTCACGAGCTTCACCACCTTTGGCCTGAGTCAAGGGTCAGCAGGGCGTGCGGGTTTGATAGAACAAATCAGTCCCTAATCAAGAAATGACTGTGTTTCCCTCTCCTTTTCATTACCAAGCTGGTGAGCAACAAAGAGCAGTGCTGAACCCAAGAGGGATGTTTATTTGATTATCACACATGCAGGATTAGATGGTTTAGGTGAAGTCTGGATCTTCTCTGTCGCTCTCTGCAACTCCCTGAAAGGACTTCAGAGCCAGGTGGGGGTCGGGCTCTGCTGCCAGGGAACAGGGACAGGAGGAGAGGGAACGGCCTCAGGCTGGGCCAGGGCAGGCTCAGCTTGGACATCAGCAGGAATTTCCCCATGGAAAGGGTGCTCAGGCCTTGGCAGGGGCTGCCCAGGGAGGTTTGGAGTGCCCATCCCTGGAGGTGCCCAAGGAAGGCCTGGAGGTGGCACTCAGAGCTCTGGGCTGGGGACAAGGTGGGGATCAGGCACAGGGTGGACTCGATGGTCTGGGAGGACTTTTCCGACCTAAATGATTCCTGTGGGGTTGGAGAAAACTCTCAAACACCCCTCACTGACAGCTCTGCTGAAGTTTGCTCTCCTGTGGACAGAGGTCCCACATGAGGGAAGCAGGTGTCACTTCTGTTGGCCCAGTCACCACGAGGATTGCATGGACCAGCAAGGAAATCTCTGGCAAAGCTCCATAACAATGTCTGAGTAAACTGTCTCTGTCTGGTCCACACATCCATGTTGCAGTATCAAAGGCAAAGGGAGGTTCTCTGGTCAGCCCTGACTCACAGCACTAAATGAAAGTAAAGGCAAGCTGGCCCAAGTCACGGGAGGACAACTCATGCTCCTCTGCCTCCAAGCACTCTGCAGACAGTCTGGATCCCAAATCCCATGGAGAGCATCCAACCCATGCTGACCTGCTCACCTCGCACACCTCGGAGGGCCCGGCCTGTCCCCACCCCGGAGCCATCTCCATACTTGAAGACCCTCTCTCAGCCGACCCTCTGTACGGTGCCGGCAGTGGCTGGGAGGTTAAAGCTGTCACACAGAGCTCACACAAGTCTTGTCCCTCTGCAGCCCTCAAAGCACTGGCAAAGCCCAAGCTGTGCTGGCAGCTCTCTCACCTCTCCAAGCACAAAGGTCCCTTGGGACCAGCTCAAGGGTGGCACAGACACATAAGGACTCCCACAACTGGTCCATGAAACACCTGAGGCAGCTCTGACCCTGAAAGCAGCTCTGCACTAATGGGCCACATACAGAGACTCACCCGAGCCCAGATCACTTTACTGCAGGCACTGGCTACTTTTCTTCAACCATCAGCTTTTTACAATGGGTTTCAAAGTTAAAACCTTGACAACTGATGCCAGAAAGGGCATTCTTGATCCTCTAGAAAAGAGAAAGCAGATCTAGAAGAGCAAACACCGACAAGGAAATTGCTTTCGGGTCAAATTAAGCAACAACTTCTTCTGAACATCACACATCTCCAGGAGGGCTGAACTGCTCCTGGAAAGAGACCAAAGGGCTCTCCAGAGGCTGATGTGGGCTGGGGAATTCTCTAAAACTCTCCTGAAGATGAAGCTCAGCAGCATTGTTGCCTGGAGATGCCAGGACCCTGGCATGGCCCTGAACCACCACTGTGGCCACTTCTGAAGAAACCAGCAACGGTCCAGGGAAGCTTTACCTGTTCACAAGTGGAACGTTTGCTAGGATTGCACATGGAGCTGTTCTCACCAGGGAACAGCTGCCGGCAGGAGATGGGTTTGGGGTGGAGGAGTCACCCCAGGGAAAAGCTGCCGGCAGGAGATGGATTTGGGGTGGAGGAGTCACCCCAGGGAAACGCTGCCGGCAGGAGATGGGTTTGGGGTGGAGGAATCACCCCAGGGAAACGCTGCCGGCAGGAGATGGGTTTGGGGTGGAGGAATCACCCCAGGGAAACGCTGCCGGCAGGAGATGGGTTTGGGGTGGAGGAATCACCCCAGGGAAACGCTGCCGGCAGGAGATGGGTTTGGGGTGGAGGAATCACCCCAGGGAAACGCTGCCGGCAGGAGATGGGTTTGGGGTGGAGGAATCACCCCAGGGAAACGCTGCCGGCAGGAGATGGGTTTGGGGTGGAGGAATCACCCCAGGGAAACGCTGCCGGCAGGAGATGGGTTTGGGGTGGAGGAGCCAGCCCTGCTGAACCTTCCCGGCTGGCGCCGGGGGGAGCGCTGCCTGATCCCTTCCCCCTCCATCTCCCTGGGCTGCACCGCCGAGCCAGGTGCAGAACAAAAGGAAAGTAATGATTTAGTTGTTGCTGCAGCGCCGAGGGTTTGAAGGTCAGGCGCTCGGCACAGCGCTCGCTGCACGGCCAGGCCGCGCCTGCAGCCCCGCAGCCAGAGCTGCTCCGCGGGGCCGGCGCTGCGCGGCTCCGGCTCCTGCGCGGGCACATGAAAGGCTTCTCGCTAATGTAATAACTGACGGCCTCTTCAGTGCCGTTTGAACTGTTTACAGACCGAGTTAACGATTACAGGCAATGTGTACCTTGGCTGCTGCCCAAAATTCTTACCCGCCCGTCAGATATTATCAAAGAGCCCTTCGCTGCTGGCCTGGAGTCCTTCCAAAGCACAACGCCGAAATGCCGGCGTAGAGGAGGGGCCTTGGGCGCTCCGTGGTGAAACCCAAGCTAGAAAAGTCACAGATCTGCTCTGGAGAGGTGTCCTGGGATCCGGGTGCCAAGTCACGTAGAGACACAGGAACGCCCGAGGGCTCCCTGAAGCCCCCCGTGCCCAGGGCGCACACGGGTGGGCTCTTCCCCGCAGCACATCAGCCACGGCTTTGCTGTGCTGCCTTCCAGGCTTTCGGAGAAGACACCGCTCAACCCACGAGCTCTGGCTGTCCAGGTTTCCCTCCCTGCAGGAGGTCACTGCCATCCATACCTGGTTCTTTACACACAGCCCGGGCGGTTGCGTTAATGCTGGTGGTTACACTGCTTAAAGCTCCTCCTGCCAAAAGCATTTTCAATACCCTCATGCCTAAGAGTGAGGACAAGAACAAACCAGGTGGTGGGAGATTAGATAAAATCACTTGCATTGTAGCTGGAGAAATGCAGGTGTAGGTATAAAGTCTGGCTAGATTTGGGCTAGAAAACAAGCCCCAGCTCTTTGGGGCAAATTGCACCAGGTCTGGAAATCCCATTGAAATGAAGGGATGAAATAAAGAACTGGCAAGCTGCTCTAATTACAGCTGAGTAACACAGAGCCACATTCAAGCAGCACTGAGGCTGCAGAGCAAACTCTGCTTCCGAGCAGGAAATTCCGCAGCTGCAGAGGAGGGTCCATCCTACCCACGATCCTGCACCCGCAGCCACCTGGGGAGGCTCGGCGAGAGCAGAAGTTAATCTCTGCACCATGCTCTACCCCTGGAAGGTCCTGTCACAGGCAACTTCCTAAATACAACTAGAAAAAAAATTAAGATCTCTGTTTCAGATACAAACGTGTCTCATGGCCCGTCAGTCTCCCTCGCCACCAAACTTTAGGCTGTAAAATGCTATTTAATGCCGTTCACTAGACCATCTGCAAACTGTGTTATCGTGGCTTCAAGGTACCACCAAACCATCGTTAAAAACGTGTTACTTCAGTCCATCCCAGAGTTTCAAACTCCCAGCTACACCAGCAGCAGGAACTGATGCATCCCATGCCTACCAGGAGCCTGCATGGTACTGGGTTGCCATCATCCCGAAGCTCTTGGTACAAAATCTCAGCTGATAAAAGTATGAAACTTTAATTAAAATTTTGCTCCTGTGTTCCTAAAATGAGCTATTTCATCCTGCACAAAAAAATGCAAATGCGTCTCTTTCACAGGCTGACACGAGATGGAGTTTTCAAGGGATGCTTTCCAGAGAAGGGCTGATGCCTTCACTCCATGCCAGCTCTGTCTTGAAATATGTTTTATGTCAGCAGGTCCTGGGCACAAGGACAAAGATTGAACAGCTAAAGGAATAAATGATTTGCTTTTCAATCTCACTCTGCACCGGCTTCCCATTGTTTTATTGCTCAGACGTAGTTTTCTGTAGTAGGGATGAGCGAGTGGCTGGTGGAGAACACACGAGTCTCTCTTGTTGGACGTTGTTGTATTTCCAGAAGACAAAAATGTAGATGCAAATACATTTGCTGTGATTTGATTCAATGGAACTTGCCGGTACAGTGCAGTACACGACAGAAATTGGTTCCTCCTACGCTTACTTGCTAAGACATGAGTTCAGGCCCTCTGGGATCTGCAATTCCCTGGCTGCTATCGATGACATCACTGACATCTAAGGAGCTGCAGGAATGCCGAGAATGCAGCTCCGGGCTCCTGGGGATGCTGAGCTCATCTGCTGCTGCAGGAGGCACCAAAGATGGGGTGCCTGGGTCGCACTCCTGCCTCCCTTCCAACCTACACTCACTGCTCTTCTTGAGGCCACACGACACAGGCACACGCAGCTGCACCAGCTTAAACAGCAAAAGTGAAACTGCTTGAAAATTTCTTTCACTGATGTCTTCAGATGCTGAGCAGAAACAAGAATTTCAGCACAGACACAAGGGGTCAGACCCAAAACTGACATAACCCTGTGACCTGGGCAGGAACTGATGCCCAGGAAGTTCCACTTGAATATGAAGCAGAACTTCTTCCCTGGGCTGCCCAGGGAGGGGCTGGAGACATTCCAGAGCCCTCTGGATACAATCCTGTGCCCTGTGCTCTGGGATGGCCCTGGTGAGCAGGGAGGTGGCACCAGGTGACTCATAGTGGCCCCTTCCAGCCTGCCCCTTCCAGGATTCTGGGAATCTGTGACCTGACTATCACAAGCCAGCAGAGACCACTCAAAGAGTGGCTTTCCACTTGGTGTTCCACTTGGGATACCTTCCCAGCATTACTGGAGTTACTGATCTGGGAGACATGTCCGGAGCCAGCTGGTGAACAGCCTGAAGGATTTCACAAACACACCTTATTCCCTTTTTGCCCATTTATACTTCTTCCACAACATTCCTTGCAATTGATCTCAACAAAGGATTTCAGAGAAGTCGATAAAATACTTTTTCTTGGATAATTTCACAGGAGACTTCCTGAGTCTCCTGAGTGAACTGTTACCATCTTTGCTGCATCCTGGGGGACTCCAGCCACTGAAGGTCACAGAATCCCAGAATAGTTTGGGTTGGAAGGGACCTTGGAGACCATCTCGTTCCAGCCCCTGCCGTGGGCAGGGACACCTTCCACTAGACCAGGTTGCTCCATGCTGTCACAGATGTTCAAAGAGCTGAGCTGGTACACTGGAAGGAGCTTGAAGCAGGTAAGCATGAAACTCTTCCCTTAGTTTCAGCCTGCTGGGAGCCTCTGGAGACTCCAGCATTCATCACCAAAGGGCAAGTCTCCATGTGGAGTTTCTCAGGGACAGGGATGACAGAGGCCTTACCCCAGGACTCAAGAGACTGAGGCCAAAAACGTGGATAAAACTCCATTTTCAGGCATCTCTGCTGCCGTGTGCAGAGCAGCACAGAGCAGTGAACATGCAGGAGGACAAACAGGGCAGGAAGTGAAATAACTTCCCTGCTCAACAGAGTGAGACCAGTGGATGCTCTACCCACTGTCTTCATTCAAGGCCCCCAATAATTGGACCAAACATTCCTATGACTGAGCTCTACGAGCTGTTTTACTCCAAGGAGTGGGAAGGGAGCCACTCACAGCCCATTTGTCTGGGGCAGTGAAAGGAGGTGAGTTGTGACATCACCTCCACTGCAGCATCCAGCCCTCGCCGACCTGTACCTCTGCGAGAGGGGACAGACATCCAAGAGGAGGATGAGTGCTGGGACAACGAGGACATCTGGAGCCACAGTAGTTGAGACTAAAATAAGTTCAGAAAGGAGAAAGTCCTGCTGGTTACTGGAGGGAGGTGTCCCACTCTCATCCCTGGCTCCTGCAGAGGAGACGCGATGGACGGAGTCTCCACTGGCACCTGCCAATTCTGCGTTTTTCTGCTTTCTTCTCAACAATGACACTGGCCCCCGCCAGACAAAGACCACTGGGAGAGTCAAGCACTGCCTGGAGCTTCTGCTTTGGCTGCTCAGCACTGAAACTCCACTTTGTTGTGTAAAATGGGCCATGAACACCTTAAGCCCACTCATGCAGAGTCTGGCTCCTGGGCTCCACCGCCTTTCCTCCTGCTTCTGAAGGGTGGAGGTGGTTGTTGCAATCACAGATTCTCCCTCTCTCTCTGCTGCTTTTCATCTTGTGGTGCTCCCGCTCCCAGGGCAGGGGGGCTGAGGGGCGTTTACTACACAGCCATGCTGGAAGCACAGAACAGCTTTCTGGTGTGGTACCTCACCCCATATGCCATAAAACCTCCATACTCCTGCCCTGATGGCCTGGGAAAATGGCAGGTGCCCATCTCCCAGGGCAGCAGAGAGCTTGTGGTGCCGGATCCCATGTCCAGAACCATGCCAGGCCCACACAACATGGATTTGCAGCTCTTTGCAGAGAGCCCACTCTGTACAGCTGTGCCTTGCTGGCACCACAGGGAACCTGCTGGTGTCTGCTCATGACTCTGCAAACTGTGCAAGGGACAATCCTTCATTACAGCTCCGTTGATTTCTCCCCTGATCCAATGCAGTTGCTTTTCCCACCAATATTCCCTGAAGTCACACTGAACAATGTGTATTTACACTGCCCAGTACACTGAGCCCTTGGTTCCCTCATGCAGCCGGCATCCCTGTCAGGGGGGAAGGACAAAAAGCCATTGTAGCCAAAACCTTAAGAGCCTGCCCCAATGGTTTCTGTGGTATTCGGAATCAGTGCAGCACTTGAGAACACAGGGATAAATCATTAACAAGTCATTATTGTTCACAGGTATTTTTGGCAGGAAACCACTGAGGTCAACTTGGACAAACTGCTGTGGGGTAGTGGGGGTGGCACTTTTCCTGCAAGAGCATTCAAATCCTCCTCTAATACTAAGAAATGGGCTGGAAGTGACCTTCCTTGCTGAATCTAATTGAGATGGAGAGTGGCACAGCCCCTCCTTGCCGCTCTTCTTGGCCTGAGCTCTCTTCCAGCTCCGTGATCAATCCCTCACGTCCGTTCTCCGACAGCACTGTTCATCCTGAGCTCCCCTCGCAGCGTGGGCAGCCTGACAGCCCGAACACGGCTCCTCCTGTGCCAATCCCAGAATCTCCTGGCTCCCATCAATCATTTCTGCTACCAGGAGTTGGGGAATTCCCAAATACTGCTGCTTCTCCCAGAGCTCCGAGCAGGGATGGCTGTTTCTCATTCTCTGTAAACCTGCAGAGATGCTGCTTCTGTACGACTGCACCAGATTCCCTCATCCCCAGCCAAACCCATCGGCTCAGTGGGCAATGGGGCGGATGAATCCATGTGCCATTTGTTCCCAGGGCCATCAGCACAGGCTGAGAGCCATCTCCATGGTTAATATCCTGGAGGCTGATCCATCCTCACAGCTTCCAGTGCCGTCAGACACTCCAGCTTCCATGGAAAACTATTAATTCTTGCTGTCATCCAGTTTCCCCCACTGCTATGTAGTTACTGTAAATCAAGTGCCAAAGAACACTTCCAGAACACCATGATGTGGCAATTCCTCCAAATATGGGGATGTGTCGGTTTATTGTTAAGTAACCAAACAATTTGGATACAAAGAGCTTAAAGGCTGAGGTGTGTTGGTCAGTGTGAGCTCCTGCCTGGGAGATACAACACTAACATGGGGCTCCTTTTAAAGCCCTAAAAAATCTCCCAGAAGATGCCATGGATTCAGCTCAGCTATTCAGGTGGTTTCGTGCCCAGCGAGCTTGGGATGGTTTGGTGGTGATTTTTATTTTTACCTAAGAAAAAGTACTTTCAACTTTGACATTTAAAAGTTGCCTTTCATAAGCACAGAAAAATTTCTTTCCAAACTCACCGGCTTCTGGACACATTCATGGAAGCCAAGAAAACCAGTCAGGTAACTGAGTCCAGCTCCTGAGGCAGCCCATGTTTCCATCTTTCTCTAAAAAATATTGAATCCATAACCGCAGACCCAGGCAGGGACACTTGTACTGCAAAGGGACACAAATGCTGCTTTCCAAAAGCCTGAGGCATAGTCAGATAATTCAAAACAGTTCTTCTGCCCAGCCTGACCTGAGAAGGTTCATGGCAGGGCTGCCATCAAGTAGGGTTTAGCAGGGATGGGTTTTCCATGGGATGGTAACAATGTTCAAAGACAATCCTTCCGAGTTTGACACGGTCCTACTGGCGGAGGTACAGCCTGAGCTACAATCGACATTTCAAGGACCTTCATGCCATGGAGCACCCAACAGGCTTTAAATCCAGCCAGAAAAGGTGCAGGAGTAAAAGTCTTCTCAGCCTACCATGGCACACACAGGGGATGCCCCAACGCTTTCTTTCCAGGGATTATTCCTTTGCTGGCATTTTGTGCAATTGCTCCCACTCCCAGAGATGTACCCAAGAGTTTCACTGGCTCTGGAGTGTCCCCAGAATTCCTCCACCCCATTCCAGCAGGGCTGTGCCACCAGCTGCTGTCCTCTGCTTCCACAATCTCCAAGCTCCATTTCCCTGGTCCTTCAAAACCCCCTTCATAGCCCAGAACTGGGGATGAACATCAAGTTGATTATAAAACAATTTCTTTTGTTGATAGAAAATTCTTTGCAGGGCGTGAACAGCAGGAGAAAGAAAGGACTCCTCTGAACTTCGAGCTGGCTGGAAACCCCCGGAGGGCAAGAATCCGATCCCTCCTTTGAGGAGCACAGGCCTGTCTGTACAGGCTGCGGGAGCAGGAGAGCTCTGTGTGTGCAGCTCCAACAACTCTCGCCAGCCCCTGCCTTGCCTTGCTCAGGACCAGCCTCCAGCTCATGCACGGGAAATGGCTCCACTCCTTCCATTTGCACCCCTGGACAGACCTTGTCCCACTAATCCACTCCTCCAGAGCCAAACCTCCTCCCCATCACCTCCCTCCCCACCTGCCCATGCACCTTCACCAGGCCCCATCATCCATCCAAACCCAAATCCTTCTCTCCTGCTGCTCAGAACCACCCTGTGCATCCTTCAGAACTGCTCAGGAGGAAGAAATCCTCCACGCAACAACCCCAATCTGGGCAGGAACATCCACCCATCTATTATTTAATATTTACCAATACCCCACCAAATCCCCTGCCCCGGGTGCAGCCATTCTGCAGATGTCACAGCAACACTTTTTAAAAGAAATTCTGAGGATGGACAGGACGTGTTCCTTAGGAGCAAGGAATCTGCTTATCAACACTGAGCTTGAGAAGCCAAGTCCACAGGTTTCATGTTTTCCAGCCTCAGGAAGAAACATCATTCCTTGGGCAGCCAGTCCTGCTCTGGATCACCCCCATCTGCTTCCCAAGAGGACCAAAGTCCTTCAAAGTCCTTTAGATTCAGTAAAATAACAAATACAGACAAAAAAACCCTCCACCCTCCACCAACAACGCAGAATGGTTTGAAATCGCCCTGACGGTCTCTACATCCTGAGTACAGGTAATACCACAGGCCCACCTGCATCTCCTGACTCAGCTGTGCCATCCTGAGCAGCCCAACTGGGGCAGATCCATTCCAGCACCATTTGTGTCCCACATCCAGGAAAATCCATGGGTGTGCTGGTTACCCCTAACTGTGTTTCCTTTCTCCCTCTGCTCCCCCCACAGAGCTTTCACAGCCTCTCACGCAGTGCTTCCACTACTGATATTTATATAAAATACACAAACAAGGTGCTGCTCCCAGCGCTCAGGGCCAGCATCTGAGCAGGGAGGAGGCAAAGTCAATGGACTTGGGGAAGGGACAAAGGAGGTGAAACTCCCCATTCCTGGACCTCAGCATTGCCATCGAATGTGTGCTGAGCATCTGCAGCTCCCTTTATCCCACAGAATCCCAGGCTGGGTCAGGCTGGAGGGGACCCCAGAGGGTCCCTGGTGCCACCTCCCTGCTCAGGCAGGGCCATCGCAGAGCACAGGGCACAGGATTGTGCCCAGAGGGCTCTGCAATATCCCCGCTGAGGGAGACTCCAGCCCCTCCCTGGGCAGCCTGTTCAGGGCTGGGCACTGCCCAGGGCAGCAGTTCTGCCTCCTGGGCAGGGCAATTGCTGGGCTCAGGCCCTGCCCGGTGCTCTGGTGCCACTGCCGGGCCCCGGAGCAGAGCCTGGGCCCTGCCCTGAGCCCTCCCTGCAGATATTTGAGGAGTCTCAGCTGGAGCCTGGAACAGAGAGCTACTACCAAAAGAGCAAAAACATTTTGGGAAGCTTCCCTGGAGCGGTGTGGGGCTGCTACCTGGGATCTCAGTCCCTGAAATCAGAGATCAAGACTCCAGGAAATCCTTGAGAAGGGGGCTCAGGCAGATCCCAGAACACACACTTTCTTTCAAAAGCGAAAGAGTCCCTTGGGTACCTCCTTGGAGGAGTGTGGGGCTGTGACCTGGGATCTCAGCTTCCAAGAGGAGATGTGAAAAGATTCCTGGAGATGCCTGGTGCATTCTGGAAGATGAGGTTTCCATGAAAGAGGAAATATAATTTCAGATTACTTCCTTGGAGGAGTCTGGAACTGCCACCCAGGATATCCCAATGCCTAAATCAGAGATGAAAAGACTCTGGGAGATGGTACCTGGGATATCAGCTGCCTGGAGAAGATATGAAAAGACTCCAGGAGATGCCTGGGAGGTGTCTCAGGTAGATTCTGGAAGATGCAGATTTCACAAAAAGAGAAAAATCATGTTGGCCAGCTTCCCTCGAGCAGTCTGGGATTTCAGGTCCTGAAATCAAGAGATCAGAACTCCAGGCATGCTACCATCTTGTCATCTTTGAATTACAGTGGTAACATGGTCTTCAACAAGGCTGGGCAAGAATTTCCACAGCTGCTGTCTGGCTGATTCTGGTGGCAGCCCCTGGGTTGGGGCTCTGCTCATCCCACTGTCCTCCAGCCCATCCAACCAGTACAGACAGCTCTGGGGGAGATTTCCCATTCCCAGCCTTTTCTGCCATTCCCATCCTTCCTGGAAGAAGCACCTGTGCTTATCCCAGCTCCCGTGCCACAGTGAAGGATGCCCTGGAATCAGTGCAGCCTCCAGGGTCCTGCTCCAAACCCAGGGTGGGGAGAACGCCAGGATGTCCATCCCCCTCTCCCCACCATTGCACTGCGGCTGAAGAAACTCCTGCTTGATTCTCACCCTCCTGGCTTTGCTCTAAAGGTCACCTGGTCCCTCCAGTGCCACTCACACCCTCGCTGGGCTGGCAGGACACGAGGGGTCTGGCAGGGAATGGAAGGGAAAGTCTGCTCAGGGGAGCTCAGCTAAAGTCTGATTAGGAATGTGATGGGAGCTGAGAAGAAAGTGAAGGGTGTGGAAGAATAGGGAGGAGAAGGATTGTTTTGGAGGAGAATAGGTCCAGAGCTCTGGGCAGTTTCATTAGAGGAATATTAAGTAAATGAGTCAGAGCTTGTGGTGCCTGAGGCTCGGGAAAGCTGCTGCTGGAGTGAAGGATGACGAGGGAAGATGAGGATCGTGGCGTGCTGTCTGCGTGCGAGATCCAACCAGGACACAACAAGAGGAAACTTGTTGCCTGCTCAGACTTTGATGAAGGCTTGCAGAGATCAAGCACTGCAGACGTTCCACCGCTGCCTCCGTCTGTGCCCGGTCCCAGCTGTGCCCGTGCACTCCAGGGAGCCTTTCCCAACACACTGCACGTCCCGAGGCACCGGAGCTCCCGGAGTGCCCCTCTCCAGCAGCACCCCCACACCACGCTGATCCCACACGTCCCAAAAGTCATCCTGCAGGTCAGGTTTTGTGCATTCATAGCTGGTATCTGGGGATAAAATTTGTCTCTTAATTCCTGCACCTAAAAAACTGAATATTGCACTGATACCCACATGCAAGAATGCTCTGGGTAACGATAATCCCTGCAAGTGTTCCAGGCTGGAAAGTGCTTGGAGCAACCTGTTCTAGTGGAAGGTGTCCCTGCCCATGGATGATCTTTAAGGTCCCTCCCAACCCAAACCATTCTGGTTTGATGAATAAACGTATATCATGTCTGTGTACACGTAAATGTACATATGCGTGTGTGTATATGTCTGTATGTGTATATATATATATATACACAGATAGATATCTGTATATATAAATATACATAAATATTCACCTCTACTGCAAACACAAAATCCAAGCCTGAAGTTAAGATGGGTAAACCAAATTGCCTACTTTTAAATTACAAAATTAATTTCATAAGCAACTGGGAAATTCAAGGTAAAGAAGTTAATTCAGATGATGTTGTGATAACAGAGATACAGGAATAATACAGTGGACTGCACTAATATGTATTTAATTGCATGAAAGAGTTCCAAAGATCTATAGGTTGAAATTCCACGCCAGTATGGAAAAAAAAATACCAAAGCTACCAACTGACGACCTCTCTGTGGTGATGCCAGAGACCAGGAAAGGCAAAGGCGAGTGAGAGAGGTTACAAAAGTAGAAAAGCACAGTATTAACCACAGAATTACAGAATCAGTGAGGCTGGAAAAGACCTCCCCGACCATTGAGTCCACCCTGTGCCCGATGCCCACTCTGTCCCCAGCCCAGAGCACTCAGTGCCACCTCCAGCCCTTCCTTGGACTCCTTCAGGGATGGGGACTCCAAACCTCCCTGGGCAGCCCATAATTAATGGGTGACTTCAGTCATGGCCATACAGGCAGGGCAATTGTTGTACTGAAGTCTGAGCAAAAAGACAGATTTTGGTATCTTTATCAATTTATTTATGGAGCAATTTGGAGCAACCTCCAAAGTAGGTGCAATCCTGGATAGTGCACGGGGGGTTGGTTGAATACAGATTATTTCTCTAAGAGTGTCCATTATATATTCAAATTCCCCTATTTGTAGGAAAGAAAAATCAATCAATCAATCAATCAACATTCTCAAACCACTGAAAGTCTAAGAATAAGAAAAGTAGTTGGAAAAACATTTTAGAAAGCAAATGAGAAGGCAAAATATTTTTGGGTTATACAGAAAATGTTGAGAGATTTCCTGCTGGAAGCTTGGAGTAAATTTCCACCATCGAGCCCAGGACTTCAGCTGGACCCCCAAACGCCACAGTGAATAATAAAGGAAAGGAGAAGACCAGAAAGAAAAGGAAACCTTCGAGAAGTGGAACTTGAATCCAAAGGATAGCAACAGCAAAGACTGTAATTCTGGCAAGTTAAGGAGACTGGTCAAAAGACAAAAACATGCCAGGGGCTCCCTTACAAACAATAACGCCTTTTTCAACACATTAGAAGCAGGATGTCTGTTAGTGACTTTCTGTGGCCAACAAATAACTCAGGGAATGAAAGATGCACTCGAAAAATATTTGTGAAAAAAGCTACATGAATTGTTTGCATCATGGGGTACCACGGAGGAAGTCAGGAAGTTCCCATGCAGAGCATTTCAGCACAGTCATAAATTACTTGGGAAAGGGTAAATTAATGAGGAGACAAAATTTGCAGATGAAACACTATTTTTTTGAATTATCCACATCTCCAAATCCAAATTATCCAATCCCAAACTGGTTGGGAAGGCATGCATGAAGGATCTCAGGCTACCCAGTGGATGGTTTATTGAAGAACATGATGCCAACAGCTCCCACCTCCTCCCATGCTCCTGCCCATGCATTCCCCACTGCTCACCCTGTCTTTGACTCCTCCGTGAGCTCATTCAGCTCATGAGAACATGACAAAATGAACCCAGCAAGTAAAATTGAGCATTTGCTGCAATTGTGATGAGTTGGACAGGTTTGGGAAAGGGTCTCCCAAGGTCGGGGGTCACAGCAAGTGAGGGATGAGTTATGGCACAGAAAGTAGGAGGGGGGAAAGCAGCAGTTAGGGAAAAAGAAGAGCAAGTCTTCTTCAGCAAGGAGCTGGGATGAGCCCTGTGTGTAAGTGCTGCTGAAATGGCTCTGTGCTGGGAGAGAGGGGAAGTTCAGTACCAGTGAGGGCAAAGGGATGTGCCCAGGAACGATCATTTGAGCTGTAAAGACAAGGTTATAGACTTTAAAATAGCTCGTGAAACTCAGGGGAGATCCTGGGATCATTCTGGAACACTTTGTGAAAACATCACACTGCTGGTGGGCACTGTATCTATTTCTTTTCTATATATATATTCCTGCTCTACCCAATAAAGCAGATGAAGTTAGGAATTTATGGGAAAAAACAACTAGGAAATGGCACACTTATAGCCCAACTATTTGCTAATGGTGACTCTATCTCAACATGGGAAAATAAGAAAAAGGGCACAGGAAGCAAAAACAGACATGTAGCAAAAAGGTGGGAAATTGTTTGTGGGTAAGAGGAGCCCAGGATGCTCCACCCAGAAGAGGATGGCGCCTTGTAAAGTTGTGAACATTGGAAATGATGCAAATACAGATTAATTATCCACTATTCTTCATTATGCAAAGATGAAGGTGTCACCTCAAACCACTTCCAAGGAAAAGGTTTAAAGTAAACAAAAGTAATTCTTCTCACAGGCTCAGAGTGACATTCCCTGATGACAGATGATGTGGAGATATAAAAGATCCAGATAACCACGGGGCAAGATCCATTCTAGCTAACAATCCAAGTATCCTGCCTGTCATTTCCAGTCTGGGTGACCTCAAAGCTCCTGATGTTGGGATTTGGGAGGATGGACCCACCTTGATCCTTTTCTCTCACTGGGCTTTCTCTCCTGACTCCAAGCACCTGCCACATTCACTGTGTCCGTGTGTAGCCCACACTTGCTGAGCTGCTTTGCCCCATGTCCCTTTAGAGACAGCCCCAAAACCAGTGAGCCCTTGCATGGTTCGCCTGCCCTGTGACAGACACCCACGCTGTGTTCAAGCAGTTGACCCAAGAAGCCCCAGTCCTTTCCAGTGACTTTCCATGAAAGAGGTAAAACTCCTCTGCACAGAAAACAACCTTTTGGAGGAGTCAAGTCTAACAGCAGGGATTGGATTCTCTGAAGAAAGAAGCACCATCTCAGATCTTATTTTTCACTTCTAGGTAAATCTTTCTCTTACTTCTAAATAAAGAAGTGAAGGTACCTTTGACTTCATGTTCTCCAATAAAAGTAAGAAAACGATTATTTTAAAACCAGCAAAGCAAGTCTCTTGTCTGTACAAAAACCCCCACCCTAAGGAGGTGAGGAGAGAACAATTTATGGAAGCAGGGACCTCAGTGCTGGGAGAGGTTCAACACTATCTAATATCATGGAATCACAGAATCCCAGAATGGTTTGCGCTGGAGGGACCTTAAAGCTCATCCAGTTCCAACCCCCTGCCACGGGCAGGGACACCTCCCACTGTCCCAGGCTGCTCCAAGCCCCAGTGTCCAGCCTGGCCTTGGCCACTGCCAGGGATCCAGGGGCAGCCCCAGCTGCTCTGGGCACCCTGTGCCAGGGCCTGCCCACCCTGCCAGGGAACAATTCCTTCCCAATATCCCATCCAGCCCTGCCCTCTGGCACTGGGAAGCCATTCCCCCTTGTCCTGTCAGTCCAGGCCTTCGTAAATACTCTCCATCCTCCTTGTCAGCTCCCTTGTCAGGTCCTGGAAAACCACAATTAGGTCACACTGGAGCCTTTTCTTGGCTGAAATATCCCAATTGATTATTACTGGTTTATTATTTCTGGGGAAAAAAAAGGCAGCAGAGCCAATAGAGAATTAAACTCTTGGCTCAGGCTTTCATACCTCCTTTAAAGCTGACTCCAGGCTTTGATGTCAAGTAACTAAACCAATCAGGCAGTTTAGCAAGGCTGGGTTTATCGTGGGTACCTCTGGGGGAGGCTCCCCGAGAGAGGCAGCGCAGTCGCTCTCCTGCTGCCCTCGGACAGGTCCAGCCCAGCCTCGCTCACCTCCCTCTGCAGCACTGGACACCTCGGGAGCGTGAAGATGAACACAACAATCCCTGTTTGCTTGGCTGCAGGCAGGATCACACCGATAAAACACTGACCCAACACTGTCCCAGCAGAGCAGAACAATATTGCCAGGCAATAAGAAGAAGGAGAAAAAGCATTATCAACTTGACTTTTGTTCAGCTATCTGAATTTACAACCTTGATTTCTCATTTGAGCCTGAACTTCCAGTCAATCGCAGGTAAAAGTACACTGCATTCCCATGTTCCTGCAAGGCAGCCATCCCCCTGCTGCCTGAGGAGATTGCATCACAGTTATCCAAGACTTTTATCAAGCAAGATCATGAACGTGAGCTCTGAGGATGCAGAATAGACCTGAACACTTGCTCAGCTCCTTGTAAGAGCACATCACATCTGACTTCAAGAGACAGAGTTGCTTCCTTGTTTCTTTGATGTAGAACCTCAATTGTTGTTTTTTTGTTATAAACCCCTTTATGGTTTGCATATACTCAAACCCATGTCTTTATTGCTCTGCAGCACATCAGAACAGTGGCAAACACTGAGTTGATAACAAGTGGATTGAATTTTTAGGGGGGGGCTAAATGATTTCAGTGAAAGAACTTTGAAAACCTGAAAGAAGCTCAATTCCCACCTCGGTGGCTGATGATGTCAAATTTCCAGGCATCTGGTCAGCAGCTCTCTTTACAAGGGTTGTATCTTTGGGGAGGGAGTTGAGAGAAATAAGTGCTTTTTTCTGTTCCATTTGGTGCTCTGAGGAGCTTTTAATGAATTACCTGAGATGATAATATGATTAAGTGAGGGCTCTGTGCACCAGAGTATGTGGGCTGTGCACAGAGGTCGTGATACCTGAAGAGACAAGCACAGGAAATGGGTCACTAGAGAAGGCAATTACTGAAATGAAGGGAAAATACGGAGAGATGGTTATCTTGTTAAAACACGGTGCAAAACAAAGCAAAACAAACCAGTGAAGCTCAGAGAAACCCCAAAGATATCGGCTTACAGGTGTAGCCTGAGTGGAGATGGCAGATACATTTTCCCTGTGAGTCTATCTGAAAGATAGTTCAGTTCCTGAAGTTACTCTGAACTCCAGCAAAACACAACTGAATATCCAAATTTAAAGATGAAAAAGAAATTCCTTTGAAACTCAAAGTTCTCCCCCTCCATCAGCACTCACCTGGTGAACACATCACTGACCTGGTCTTTGCATAAGAGAGAATAACTTCTACAGAAACATTTGATAAACAGGATGTTTCAGTTCATTTTTTACCCCAAGGTGTTTCATTTCTCAACTGGAGAGAGAAAAGGGAGTTTGGCGGAGATTTGCTTAATGAATAATTCAGCTACACATAACAGCCAGGCTTCAAACATTTCTATAGGCAAGACTACACACTGAAGTTTCCAAAGGTGAAGAATAAATCAGAAATGCACTTGAGATACTCATACATTGTTCTGTTCTCTTCACCCTATTGTAATCGATTAAGTTTAATCATTTAATAACTACCTACTTAACTAGAAAAGTCAATCAAATGGAGGAACTTAGATTAGTTCTTTGTGGCAATCTTGCTGCAGATAACAAACACCAAGTCCTGCACCATCATAAATAATGTCAAAAACAAGGCTTGCCACCAGCTCTGATGTATCTTCCACATGGGAAATGAGCATTTTAGTGTGACCAGATATAGTCTCAGACACCAATATAATCCAAGAACAAAGAGCTCAGAAAATACAAAGGATGAGGGACTTCTACTTGGGAAAGCACTGACTCTGAAAACAATCAAAGGTCAATGAAAGGACAATATCATGATGAAATAACAAATTAACATAGGCTGCCAGATTGGTATCATGGTCAAAAGGTCAGATGTGAACCTCTGGGTACAATTCAGACAGAGGAGATCGAAGATCACAGGAATTGCCAGACTGGATTAAAGGAAATCCGTAACAAACACCCAAACTGCGGACTGGTTTGCACGGCCACGAGGCAGCCAAACCAGCACTGACCTCTCCAGGCAATGTGACCCCTCCACCAGGACACAATACAAAATCATCCTTCAAATCTGTGCTAACATAGATACATAAAAAAAAAAAAAATTCCCAAAGGTCTAAGCTTTCACCTGGGTCCCACAGGATTTTTCAGGGAAGCAAAGGAATACTCAAAAAACACCCACAGTTCTCCAGCCCACCTCCTTAAGCCCATGTTCACACAGATGCTTAGCCAGAGCTTAGAAGGTATTAAAAATCTCTCGAAGTTCTTAACACGGTCAACAGAACTAAACAAACATAAGGAAGTTTGCCTTCATGGACACAGCAGCCTCTCATTCCCCACATTCATCTTGTTTGCTCAAAGCACTATGGCCACCCAAAACCACCACCAGTTTCATTCCACCTTTTTCCTCCCTCACTTCCTAAGTCATGGCACAAGGGTCCGAGTACTGCCGTGGAAGAAGGAAAATGTTTCCCAGCATTAAGCAGGGATGCACACTTCCATGTGTGGGTGTTCAGAATGGGAAGCAGGGACAGACTCCCCACTGTGGGCTGGCAACTCACCCCAAGCACAAGACTCCAGTGGAAGCAGGGAGAGTAGCTCATGTGGATTTGTACACCTCCAAACAGCCCAACTACGACCCCATTATCTCCTTTTCTCCTTTAAATGACAATCCACACACTCAGGAGGCAACTCCAAGCAGCGATTCTCTCTCCACAGTAAGTGGAGGGAGCATCTCAAGCACTTCAGAGCAGTCTGCAAACCACAATCTGCCTAATTTGGCAGCATTCCTGAAAGCATCAGCAATGGTATGGAGTTTAATGGAACTCCACAGCCATGCAGACATCAGGAATGGAGCCATCCTCTGGAGAGGCCATTGAACAACCTGACCTTTGATGGAATTTACTGATGGCCAGAGGCACAACACTTGGCCAGTATCACAACATCTCCTGATACAGTATGTTATGCAATTACCAATATCACTGCACCTCTTTATCTCCCAGCTCATGATACAAATGGACAGAGGCCTCCGGAGGGGTTCCGACCTGGGCAGACAGAAGGAGATGTTCTGCCTGACATCAGTGTCTGAGGAGACAAAGCTCTCTGTCCATGAAGGCCTGGGGTTGCTGGGGGGAAAAGAAGGGCTAATTTCTGGCTCCGGTGAAACTTAGGTATGACCTCTGGAAAACACGTAAGAAACCTTATCTGGGAAGGGGAACCAAAGACCCTGGATGTCAGAAATTTAGCAGTGGGTCCTTCTCAGCCTCTGGCAGAATTTTATGCTGTCAGAGGAGTCACATTTAGGAACATGGTTACAAATAACAAACAAGCTGCCACAGGCTCGTGGTGTCTGGATGGTGAGATCCTGCTTAAGATCTCATGCTGGGGTAGAAGTCAACACTCCTTTACCAAAGCTTCCTACAGAATTTTAGGACCACAGAGTTAAAGAAACTTGGAAATCCCTCAGATGGACTGAAATAGTTGCCCAGGTGGCTGCACTGGTGTGATCTGTACATCACTGCTCACCAGGCCCAGTGAACCACCCAGGACCACTGAAACACAGTAGGGATGACAGGTCAAGAGAGGAGAAGCTGCTTCTAATAACAACCACCAAAACCTGGATGGGAGAGTTCAGAGGAGAGCCTGGAGCAAATGTCTTGTCTTCTGTGCAAGTCAGGCTGGGAGAACAGGCAAGATGTTCCAGGCCCTCTGGCTTTAACTTTTCCTCAGCCTGTCCCAGCCAGACTGAAGCCTGAAGAATCACCACTTTGCCTTATCCTGCACTCGGCTTTTGAAGAAGAAGGATTAGACAGGTATCAATTAATCCTTCAGGCTGCAAAATCAAGAATGTGTTACTAGGATTCCAAGGAACAAGCTGGCCTGTAGGCAACGGGGCCAGGACTTGTTGGCACCTGAAGAAGTGGATTTTGCAAAGCTCCTTGCTTCTGCAAGCTGCCCTCTGGGGCATTATCCCACATTTCCCACTTGTGGCCTGTCAGCTACACCATCTTTCTGGCCCTGGAACAGCCAGCATTCCCAGTGCTGGGCTCCATCAGGCACGCTGCGTTCCCTGGCTCCACGGCGCAAGACACAAACAACAGGACCTCAAAATACCTTCTTTGACATGAGCTGAACAAGAAGACCTAAAAAGGCAAATCATAGAAACACAGACATGTTTAGGCTGGGAAAGCCCTCTGGGATCATCGAGCCCAACCACTCCCCCAGCATTGCCAAGGCCACACTGACCCCAAGTGCCACATCCACAGGGCTGTTAAACTGCTCCAGGGATGGGGACTCCACCCCTGCCCTCGGCAGCCTCTGCCAGTACCTGACCAACCTTTCAAGGAAGAAATTTTCCACAAAATCCAATCTAAAATGGTACAGTTGGCAAGCATTTGAAGCTATTTTTGACTTAACACCTCCCAGGTGGGGGTAAGAATTTATGTCCCAGAAGTAGTTATCTGATTTATTTATCTGGTATCTCTAAATAAAAACCAGATCTTTCTAAAACACACAAAGTACTTATAGCCATTCAGGGCACATTTAGGGGCTTCATTAAATTAGCAGTGTAGAGTAATTCAGCTGATGGCCATAGGGTTATGGCTGGGTTTTTTTCCCAGTAGTATGATGTCTCAGTCCTTTTTGTTTCAAGATAAATGTTTATGGTTTATGGCTGCACTCGATTTTAAAGATCTTTTCTAACTTAAATGATTCTATGATTCTACATTGACTGGTTTTCTTGGTGATGAAATACCTGATATTTGCAGGTTACCTTGATTCATTCCCTAGGCAAGGAAAGAGGAATATGCCAACAGACCTTCAAAATATATATATTCTCTAATAAATAGGGAGGCTCTTATTTCACATGCAGGAGTATCTCATAAAGAGAAGGTAACTGCTGAGAGCATGTGCTGTACCCAAACTGTCTGGAAAGTATCAAATATCCAGGTTCTGCTGCTTGAGGTATACACAGGGAGATATTATCCCATCAGTGGAGCTTAGTTGAGGAAATCGTGAAGGATGAGGGTGACAAAGAATAAAAATTATACGTCCAGTAAAGCCAGACAGGACTTGGAGCAACCTGGTCTAGTGGAAGGTGTCTCCGTCCATGGCAGGGGGGTGGAACAAGATGATATTTAGGGTCCCTTCTGACACAGGCCATTCCAAGATTCCATGATATGAAGGCCAAAGTGGCAAGGGCCTCAAACACTGATTAACAGCACCAGCTGAAAGCCATGCTGTGAGATTTTCAATAATCGAACCTAAGGAACCTTGCAGTGCCTTCTGTGTGAACAACGAGCTGAGCTCCGTGTCAGTGACGGAGGGTGAAGGAGGCACCTGACTAGGAGGCACCTATTCAGTTTTTCCACCCAGACTTGCCCAAACAGAGCAGAGGGGGGCTGGAAGGGCTGGTGCTGAGGGTGGTGGGCCTTGGGCTGGAAGGTTTCTGAAGGAGAGGAGAATGCAAGGGTAGATTTGGACCAAAGGCCCATCCAGCCCAGCATCTTTGCCTAGAGAACTGCCAACAGTGGATTTCTAAAGAAGTGAGAACAGGACAAGCTTGTAGGGCTTCTGTCCCGGACATTCTCCAAGCCTCCAACATTTTATAGACTCCCTGAGGCAAAGCTGGGACCGGTTATTGCACAGCCATTGGTGGAGCCTTCTCCCATTCATTAGTTCCAGTGGTTTTTGAACCTCTGTAAACTTTCAGCATCCACAGCAGTTCCTGCAGCGAGGGATTGTACACGGTAATTGTACAGTGAGTGAAGAGCACTTCCCTTTGAACATGACTCTTTGTAGCCTCATGTGATGCCCCATTATTTTCATATTGAGAGAGACTGTTAACAGTCAATCCCTATTCATGACTCTGGATCTTCCTCGTATCACCCTTCGGCTACCTCTTTTCCAGCCAGAAGAGAATTAGTCCAGTTTGTTGTTCCTTGGATAAAACACTTCTTACTCTTCTTTTTATCCTCATGTTTTTCTCCAAACACCTTCCAATGCAGCTACTGCTTTTTTAGAGCTGTGGGGAACAGAACTTCACACAGGATTCAACATCTGGATGTGCCTGGGATTTCCACAGGAGCTTAAAGAGATTCTCTGGCTTATTCTCTCATTTTCATTGCTAATGTTCCCTTTGTCTTCATAACAACCACCACATACCAAGCTGACACTTGCACAGACCAGTCTGTTAAAATCACAAGACACAGTTGTGGCAATGGGCAAATCAGAGCCCATCACCGAATGTGAAGAAATGAGTGATTCTCCATGTTCTCCTTAAGTATTTGGTCTCATAAGGTCGTGCAGTGATTCACAGACGAACCTTGTCTTCATTACTTCTAATTAGGTCATGTGTTGGAAAGCTCTAGAACATTACCAAGCGCTCCCATGTGCTCATCAACACTTGGGAGAGCACAGCTACAGCACACACAGCTGTAGCCATGGGCTCCTCCCAAAGGGAAAATCTGCCAGTTATTCCTTCCACCTGCTTCTTACTGTCCAGTAATTATTTATCCAGAAGCCTCCTTCTAATTAATGTCTTAGTTTCCCTGGAAGTCTTTGCATTTGGGAAATGCAGCCAGACCTGCCCAACTGATGCCTATGTGGACTCCTTCACATCCACTCAGAACACTCTGTGTTACAATTTCTGTCAACTTACCATTTTACAACACACTGCTCTGGGCTTTTGTGGATGAATTGGAGCTCAGAGAAAAATGGGAATCCCATCAGCCACCTTCCAGGGATTTTAAACAGGAGTTCATAGACAAGTTAATAGTTCAACGATTTCATCCTCCCCAATCCTTGGGTGAATACCACCTGATGCCGGCAACTGATAGTGGTAATTGTGTCTATCTCCATCACCATCTCATCTCCAGACATTTCAGCCTGAGACAGATGAAAGCACAAGGAGAATTGCATTCATTTTTCTTCTGGGAGTTTAGTTGCCCTAAGCACAGCTTTTAGACTTTAATTTTTTTAAGATTCTACCAATCGTCAGGTGAGCTTTCTGCTTGTGACTGAAGAGAATCTAGCATTAGTTTTTTTACCATTTCCAAGTTATTTCTCTTCTCTTTTCACTGTCTTCATGTATTTTTAGGTTGTTTCTCTTTTTTCTAATTTTGCCAAAATTCTTGCTTTTCCAGGATGCTTTTATATACTTTCCTTCTCTTACGTTTAGGTATCCTGATATGCTTTTATCCTTTTTCAAGTATTTCTTGAGAGGTACATTTTATCTTAATTCTTACTGTAGTGTCCTCAAACACTTTGATGCAAAGGATGTAACTCTTAGCTGCCCTCTCAGACTCTTCCGAATGACCTTATTTGATTTCATGTCACCCTTTTCTAAATTAAAGCGCAGCTGTGGATGATTTTTGGCCTTTTAACATCTCAGCAGGAATAAAGTACCTGATTGCCACTGTCCCAGAGTGGCTTTTCAGAAGCAGGATTTTGAACGAGGGCATGGAAAAGGCCAAGGCCAGCATGGGATTCCCCAGTCTTTGTTCTGTGGAGAAAGCAACCACGAAAGAGGCAGCCAGAAAAGGAGCATGAAGGCAAGAGCTGCTACCAACTCAGGCCACAACCAGGTGCAACTGCCAGAAATGGCAAAACGGTGGTTTCTCAACCAAAAACCAACAAATATTGTTTGATGATCTTTTTTAACATAAGGGCTGCATGTTGTACAAGCACGTGAGGTTTGCCCATCACTCAAATCTGATTGCTTCTCTCATGCAGAAGTTGTGCAAAGTTTACAAACAGCAGCTTTTGGTCCCCTGGAGTGACAAAACAGAGGTCAGAGGTCCTCTGAAGGAGGCAGTGGAAGGACCAGATTATCTCTCTGAGGAGAGCAGTGTTGGAAGCAAATGCTGACAGGCAACAGTCTAAACCCGTCTGTGAACTGCTACTGAACAGAACAGCACATGCAGAAAAGCAACGAGAATAACCATTGTTCTAAGCAAGATGAAAATTATAGAAGATTTAAAAAAGACTCTTGGGAGAGCAGATGAGGACAAAAGAATAGCTGAGTGGGACTAAATGACGTGGGGCATGTTATGTGAATGAGACCAGGTGAAACAGAGGGTAATGGGGAGGACAGTGGCATTTTGGTGGTCCCAGGGAAATGTTTGGAGAGAAATCTCCAAACACTCAGGGACAATGTGCACCCACAGCATGGCTGCAAGAGTACCACCATCCCAACAGGACACTTGGGGAACAAAGGAACAGCTGAGCTACAGCGTCACAAGCAAAAGGGGAACTCTTGTCTCTTCAGGATCTTGGGGAGGTTCCACTTATTTTGGAACAGAACTGCTGTAGTAAATAAAAAGTTATTCAGATCATTCATTCTTCAAGGAACAGGACTCAGTCTGGAGCAGTAACACAATCACAAACACCATCTCTCTTACTACTTTAAAAAGTAGCCAAGACTGGGTTTCTGGAGCTGTATGTCTACACTGGATGGTGGTGCAAAGAGACCAGCTTGCCAAGATTTAACTTCTGATTCAAACTGACCCACAGAAAGCTACAGAAATTATCACAATTCACTCTCTTAGTTGACTTCCATATCCTTAGAGATGTTCCCTATATTTAAAAAATCTGAAAACAACATTTTGGTGCAGGATCCTGCACAAAATTCAACTAATGAAAGAACCACTCACTCCCCAGACCTCCTCAACTCGTCCCTTCTGCTCTGCCACGCAGCCATCACCCCATACCCTTTCTAGACAGTGTGATCACTGTGTCTGCCCTGCTCTGTTTTTTGGCTTTTTGGCCTTTGTAGGGAGAACTGTTTCACACCTCTAACAGGACTGGAGTGCTGTTCATTTTTTACATCTGGATCCAACTCAATCCCAGGGTCATTCTCCCCGAGTTTCTGCAATGGACCTGTCCCTCCTACAGTTCTGCACCAACAGTGCTGCCCAACACGGACCCCATGGAACCACAGCTGCTGAGGAGCTTTGGAAGTAGGAAGTTGAAATCTATCCTTTCATGTAATTTTGAACTAGAATTCACATACCTTTTACCAACACAAAGCAAACTTAATCCCCAAACTGCTTTACTTACATTCAGAAGTAACATGTCATAACCAAACTTGGTCAAAAGCTTTTAATTTGCTTCACAGAGTTTATGGCCAGAGGAATTTATTCAACTCCCCAGTCAGAACTGCTGTGTTTGACAATCCAGTACATCTCTGCCACTACCCTGATGCTGAGCACAGTAATAAGCATTAGATTAACCCATTTGATCACTGGAGACCAAATTACTGAGATGGAGAACAAAAGAGAGATCAAAGGGCCACTAATGCCCTTAACCAGCCCCTTCAGGGATGGGGAAGTGACGAGGTGAGAATACATCCGTTGATTTAGGCAGATGATTCAGATCTCAACATGCACAGGAAGAGGATACACACCCAAAATTTCAGATAATTTGAACGGGGTGGCTGCAGGGGGGAAGAGAGTCTTCCACAGAAATCTGGCAGCACAGGAGTAACCCATACAACATAAGCACATCCAAAACAATCTTCTCTCCACTACCTTTGAACACTGACCTACATCTCTGAGTGCCTTGTTCTGAGGCAAGGCCAATCCTTGATGCTCCTAAAAACAAGATGAAAAGGTCCCAAGACAACTCTTGGCCAACTCCTGCCTGAGCCGTGCTGGCAGCAGGCCCAAAGCTCCGAAGCATGAGATGTGATTACAATTCCTTAATGCAGCCTGAAAGTGGTGTGGGCAAATGAAAGGCTGAGCAGCGCTTCCTGTTCTTTACAGCCAGGGAAATAAGGGAAAAAATAAACAGGTATTAAAACTAAGTAATAAATTACAGAACTCAAAGATAGAAGAGACCACCATGACCATCCACACCACTTCTGTCTACTTTACACCTGTCCTGCTGCAGCCAAGCATCCTTGAATGGAGAGAAGGCCAAAAGGTTAATAAAATACGAATGTGCATTACTCAAGTGTGATATATTCCCTTGTACTGAGATTCATTTTACATTTCTGCTTTGTTTATAACCCAAAATTTCATTTATTTGACCCTCGGCAATGCCTGCAACACTGCAACAGACTGTTGTGATACTTAAGATGACCAACCTGAAGGTCAAACTACAGTGCACATTTCCCATTGTACTTACTTGTTACTTTTCTCAGTTTAGGTTAAAATTTGCTTGTTTTCAGACTATGACTTTTGGGCAAAGTCCACAGAAAGCTTTTAGGCAAGGTTGTGAACATCTTAGGCTTTTAGGCATGTTTCACTGGATGGAAAACCACTGAGACTATTAAATAAAAATGCATGTCAATTTTTGTCCAAAATCCAGCCTGATACAACATAGCTCTCTTTGATCATACTGAGGCGGTGTTGTTTGTATTACTTTGACAATTCTGAAAGTTCTCATTAGAAAATAATGAATTCACATGCAGTTCAGAACACCCTTCCTCAATCCATAGGAAATGCCCACCAAAGCTTTTGCTTGATGGAGGCACAGAAAAAAAGTCATTTCTCTAATGGTTCACAACCTTTCCACCACAAATCCAGCCTGGCTGCAGCCTGCAAGCACAACAGGGCCTGTTTCCCTTCTCCTGTAATCTCACCCCTCTGCCAGCTTATCTTTGGGAAATGTCCACTTGTTCCCTGGATGTATTCCAGGGCCTGTGCATGGCCAGACATCCTCTATTGACTGTCACTCACTCCAGCTCTCTGGGTTCAGTCTCCTGACCACAGATCTGTGCTCTCCTCCAGTTGGGTTTGGATCTCCCATTTATGTCTGCCCCAAGTCATTACTGGGGCCTCCAGATCTGTCACCATTTCAGTACCGAAAATCTTCAGTTCAAGATGGGTCTGCGCCCACCATCATAAATAATTCAACTGCAACAACCAGCACCAGATGGTGCACTGGGAAGCTGGGAGATTTAGGTTTAAAGTCCTTTAAACTCCTTGAACAGGGAACAGTTTCCTGTCACATGTTTTCTGGATGAGAAAAGGAGAAGACACACTATGGAAAGCTCCAGCTCAGCCTCTGTATATGCTCAAGAGAGGGGTGGAGGTTCAGAAGCAGCCTCTGAGCTCAACCTTTTCTAGCAGCCAGCTCTAACTGAAGTTCCTACTCTGCATCTGGATTTTAATGGCTCACCTTCCAGTTACACTTAAATCCTGCACCAATGCTGAACTAATCCACGCTGTGGGTTACACTGGCCACAGCCAACACTACACTCATGCTCTCTGTCCAATTTTCTAAGAGATCTGTTTGGGCCAAAGGGTTTCTTTAGCACTACCAATGTCCCTGTGCTGGTTGACTACAGCCTTTTTTGAGTCACTGCTTCGTGTGCTCCCCAGGACAGCTTCTACTTTCATAGGATCACAGTGTGGTTTGGGCTGGGAGGGACCTTGATGCTCATCCAGTCTCACCCCGTGCCACGGGCAGGGACACCTTCCACTGTTCCAGGCTGCTCCAAGCCCCGTCCAACCTGGTCTTGGACACTGCCAGGGCTGGGGCAGCCACAGCTGCTCTGGGCACCCTGTGCCAGGGCCTCAGCACCCTCACAGGGAAGAACTTTTTCCTAATATCTCATCTAAACCTACTATCTTTTGGGTTGAATCCATTCCCCCTTGTCCTGTCACTCCAGGCCCTTGGAAACAGTCTCTCTCCATCTTCCTTTTCAGCTCCTTCAGGTACTGGAAGGCCACGATCAGGTAACCCTGGAGCTCTTTTCCAGGCTACACAATTCCAAATCTCTCAGCCTTTCCTGAGTATTATCTATGTTCCATGTAAAAATGTGGGGTTTTTTTACTCTGCAGGAGCCATTTGTCTCAGTGTTTCAGTGCAATTTCCCGTTCTAAAGGCTTGTGTCAGAGTCACACTTTCTGGTACTTAGGCACCCATTTTTTTTGTGCCGCAGTCAGGCCAAGTGGCTTCATTATTGCTGCTTCTGAAGCAGTTCTTGCACATTACTTAACGCCAAGTCAAGTCTGTGTACCCAGTACGAGCTGTTCCAAGAGGCAGAAACTGCTTCTTTGAACTGCCTCGTATTGTGCTATCTGACCAGTTTATTCACAGGTAACTTAAGTCCCCATTATCATTTGGTTCGACTTTCCCACTTCTTTGATCTCTGTCAACATTATGCACTCAACATCCTTTTGTTGATCCAGGAGCTGGGAGTATAGAAGACTACTAAGGTATTTACTTTGGTATGGGCTGGGAGTGTAAACCTCTGAGAGCACTGAAGTAGGTGATTCCAACTCCAACTGCATGTGCCTTGCAACACGGGGAACAGGCTCCATTGTCCAGGGTGATCCCATAGGGTTCATTGCAGCAATTCCAAGGGATAATTATCACACTCCTCCTCCAACTGGATCTGTGTTTGATTTTCTCTTTCTGAATTGTACAGGCCACCTAAAAAAACGGTGATTCAGGCTCCCCCTCCAATTCTCACTCAATCCATTCTAAACAGATCAACTTGCATGTTTTTTAAATAATTTATTTTTCTGGGGGGAGAGGAGGAAGGAAGATAATCCTTGGTTTGGGGGTTCAGAGCCTGTAGGGAGCTTGTTCTGCGGGTTTTTTCAAGTTTGTTTTTATGTTCTTCACGGTGTTTTCCTACAGTGATAAGTTAAAACAGTGCACTCTGTGGGTGAGTGAAAGTTGACTTTCTCCTACAATCCCCTCATTATGAAACTGCTGAGTTTGTACAGAAATGGAATAAAATATTGTAAGACTTGCAATGAAACAATGGATGTTGGGAAAACTAGTTCTACATACTGCCTGCTCAGTGAGACTGTGCCACTGTCCCACATACCCACTGGAATTTTCTAGGTGTCAGCATGTAAAGGGATTGGGACTGCTGATCACTTTGCCCTCCCTGTAGCAATGTGAGGTTATCCATCTCTTTTTAAATACCATTAATAGGAACTTTTCCCAAACTTTTAATGCTTTTTCCCAAATATGCTAGAACTAGAGAATGTACCAATCCCTGCCACTCTGCACAGACTAAAGGAATCATCCTTTCCCCTGTGTAGAAGACTGGGGTTATACACACTCAAATAAAGAGATATTAAAGCTCAGTTTTAATAATGCATCCTTGAATCTTGATCATTCTTGAATTGTCCTAAACAAGGCTGTAAGTGATGAACTACTTCTCAAATAAAATGGTTCTTTTTTTTCCTTCCACAATTAGATTTGTACTTGTTGTAATTCAAATCAGAAAAATCTCCTCTCAACTCTCCCCAGTGACTCTCTCCTTTTCTTTCCAAGACATTCCTTATTTTCCTATCTACCTTCAAACCAACAGCTCTCTCCAGTACCAAGTGGAGACTGAGTCAAGGGCAAGAAGGAAACTGAGACTTATTCCTCAAAAGTCAGCCAATAGAGCAGCAGAAGTACCAAAAAAAGAGGCTGAAAAATCTCTATAGCAATCCTGTGAATGGGAGTTCATCTGCAAACAGTCACAGGAACTGCAATTCTGAGGCCACATCGAATCCTGAGCTGCTCATGGATTGTCCATTGTCAGTAAGTTCCAAACATGTTCCTTCCAACCTACTTGTCCAAAAGGTTTGGTTCCTCCATCTGTAATAAAGGGCCAGTTTTTGACTGCCATGGGACTTTTAACAGCAGTTCAGGCTCCTGCAGGAGCCCAGCAGAGATCACAGAATCCCAAAATGGTTTGGGTTGGAAGGGACCTTAAAACTCATCCACTTCACCCCCTGCCACGGGCAGGGACACCTCCCACTGTCCCAGGCTGCTCCAAGCCCCAATGTCCAGCCTGGCCTTGGGCACTGCCAGGGATCCGGGGCAGCCACAGCTGCTCTGGGCACCCTGTGCCAGGGCCTGCCCACCTTCACACCCTCACAATTCCGTCCCGATTTACTTCCAAACCTAAACTTCCAGTTTGGAAACTGCCAGTGAGTTCCGCGGGTGCTTCCCGCGTCCAGCAAGAGTTAATGCTCAGAGCAGGTGCTCCCTGAACAAGCTGCAGCACTGCACAAGCCTGGAGATGATTTCTGCAAGAAGTCTGAGGTGTTGGTTTTTTGACCTATAAAGGCTTAAGTGGCTCTGCCTGCTTGAGAAATTCCTCTCCCTTTGCATCACACGGCGGCAGCAGCGCTGGAGTGCAGAGGAAGCACTGCTGGGGTTACACTGGCAGGGGTGGGCGGCTCCCTGGCATCTTCCTGCTCACCCACTGGGCAGCAATGGAAATACAGAGATTTCCCACAAAACTCCTCACAGGGGCAAAGGCTGTGAGGGGGAATTCAACCCTGGGGCTATTTTATTTTATTGTAGGTAAAGAGGATATTGCTAAAGTTGGCCTCTAAGATGTAACACGCCACAATCAAAGTCCGTTTCTGTAGATGATCCTGGAAAATAGGGCAGGGAGAAATGAAACCAGGAAAACATTCTGGTAGAAGTACCTTTGGTGAGGCTCCATCACTTACGTGCAGGATTTTTTGTATTAAATTAAGAATGCATTTCTAAAAATATATTGACCCGAGCACTATGAAGATAATTATAAGTCATAATAAAGAGAACCTGACTTGACTACAGGGCCAACTCTGCACCACTAATCCTTGAGCAATCCTATTCTACCTCTGAAGGAAGAGAGCGTTGCTTTGGAAAAGGGACTGGGCCATCCATGCCTCTCTTCCAAGCTAAGCTCTGCAGTTTGTGTTCTCCTGGACAGGCTGACTGCACCTTACAGGGTCTGACATAACCAAGACCTATCCAAAAATGCTGTAAAAACCCCACTCCTTGACTCATTAACTGTAAATGTGACCATGTTATGTCCCTAAACTACATTTGAAGAAGCAACTGTGCAGGTATGTGTGCACAGCCATGAGTTTATTTAAGTAGGAATTCTAGTGATATCAAAGTTAGGCACGTGACCTAAAGTTTTTGCAAGATCGGGATGTTGACAACCATGTGCAAAACGAGATGTCCCAATAAAACCTAATTCTGGTGTATTTAATATCCCACTATCAAAATGCAAACTGAAAAGAATTCCTCCCACTAATTTCTTACTTATTTTGTACCCGAAGAGTTATGTCCCCATTTCCCGTTTTCTCTTTCCAGAGGTAAGAACCCACTGCAGCATCAGGACCCAAACAATTCTAAATGCCATTTCATATGCCAAGTTTCAATATTTAGAAGCAGAATTAGAAACTACACCATGAGATCTGCAGGAGAGGTCACAGGTACACCTGGCTAAGCCTTCCCAGAGCACAGTGCCTGGCACCAGGCAAACATCCTGCTGCAGAAGGCACAGCCTGACCCCCTGTCCCAGCACTGCCAGCTGAAAGCAGGACTTCCCGCACTGGATTCAGTGGGATGTGGAACAGGAGCGCTCACCTGAGCACGGAGTGGCAGAGTCAAGGCCTGAAAACACACCCAGGGCAGGTCAGGGTCTGTGTGCCCAAACTCAACAGGCTGGATTAAGAGTTTCCCCAGCCCTCTCCATTTGGAGAATGATTTTTAAAGACTGAAATTGGACGCTATTCACAGTTTTTATTCCAAACACCTGGCTGGTGCTGCTGTGATGGCACAAAATTCCCACCTGGCATTGTTGCATTTGGTTAGAAACCTCCACACATCCCTCAGGAGAGGTTATCATCCTCCCATTTCCAAAAGGTCTCACTCTATACTTTGTGCTCGGTTGCAACACCACTGTAGTTTTTGTAAGGAATAAATATTGACTTTCCTGGACATTGCCACACAACAGAAGAGGACCTTGAGTACATTTGTCTCAGATATTTTTTTTAGCCTGGTAATATAATTTTATAGCAGAGCTTCCATTCTGAGGAGTTCAAAAGGCATGGAAAAGCAGGCTTTATACATGTCACAAATTGTCCATGTTCACTTTCAGACAGGTGACCATGTTCTAAAGCTGGCTCGACTGTATTTCTCCTCTTAAAAAACTACACAGAATTTATTATTTTAATTTAAATTTCCAAACTACAAATTTAATTAAGATTTCAACATACCCCATTTGGAAAGTCCTGGAACAATCCAGGAGAAAATGAAGACTTAATATTAATGCAGGCTATTTTGTCTTTTGTTGTTGTTGTTGTTGTTCTTAAGAATAAAGCACACAATTGCCAGGCAGATTACCCACAGAATGGAGAGAGTGCACACCAGGTCTCAGGAAACTGAGCTCCAAACTCGGTGTGTGCAGGAGATGGGTCTGTTCAGTGAATGGCTCAGCTCTGGCTGTGCAGCACCTGCACCTCCTGTCCAGGTGTGGATATACTCTCCCCTTAATAAAGGTCAGAGAATAGCACTAATTCATCTATAAAAATACCTGGTGGTGACACCACCGGAGCTCCTGCGTAAGTAACATTCACCCTTCAGGTACAGGCAACAACAAGCAGGGCCAGGGATTCTGGTGGACGCAGCCAGGATGGGTTTTGGAGTGAAACTGAACCTCGACCTCGGCAGAGGGTGTGGAAATCCTCATGAATTTCAGAGAAAAAAGTACTAATCCTGTTTTCTGTCAGATGTTTCACATCCCGACATGTGACTTGACACACTCAGCTTTATAACATCAATTAAGATATGAAATAATCTCCATGGAATCAGCCGACCACATCCACAACTCAGCAGCAATGAGGCGCAGCCACAGCTCGGCCCCGAAGGAAGGCTCAGCCCTTTGCACGATGCCGTCCCCTCGGCCCCCGGGGAACCAAACCACGGGGACAGCGCACGGAGCACGGCACAAATCCACGCCGGGACGCGGCACCCAAGGCACCGCTCGGGGAGCCGCGGCAGCCAGGAGGGAAAGCGGGGAGAGGCTGGAAGCGGGTGGCGAGGCTCTTACCTGGAGCAGCTTCCCTTCGGCCGGAGTCACCTCGGCGACGTTGGCGAACTCCCCTTCCAGGATGATGGGTTCCACTTTGAGGGGGATGACCCTGATGATGGCTTTCTGCGCCGCCGCCCGCTCCGACTCCACGGCCGCCGCCAGCGCCAGCCCGGTCTGGCCCAGTCCTGCCTGCAGGGTCGCCATGAGCAGCCAAGGCCAGAGGAGAGCCAGCTGCACCTGGGGGCCAGCACTCATGCTACCAGCAGCGGGCTCCGGCCGCTCATACCGCTCGGGAACGCGTCCTCACCGCGGCGGGCCCGGCCGGCGGCAAAGCTCCCGGGGCTCCGAGCCGGGCTCCAGACAGACCCCAGAGGCCGCAGAGAGCGGCTCGGTCACCGCCAGCGCGGCTCCCCGGCGACGCCGGCTCTCGCCATCGCCGCTCCTCTTGCCCCGTGCCACGTGCTCAGAGGCCGCCGGGAGCTCAGAGGCATATTTTAAACAAACAAACTGAAAAAAAAAAAAAATCCTAAATTGTGAGTCCGACCTCCGGCAGATAAATCCAGAAGGATCAGTGAAACAGGTTGCAAGCAAGAAGTCAGTTTGGGTGTAGAAGGAGCATTAGGAACTCCTCGGTCCCACGGAGATGAGGCACGAGGAGATCTCCCCGCGGATGTGGAGGCCTCCTGTCTCCTGGCCAAGAGTTAGGAAGATCCACAGGTTCAAAACATCCATCCCAAATACCCTCGAGAGACACCTCACCTTCTTGCTAGCACTTCCCACAGCATAAGCACAACCTCGAATGTTATCTGCACCGATTGATATCCTTCCCAGAAATCAGGCAGGCGGTATTCCTTGAATTTATGGTGACAAGAAAGCTTGCTCCGGTACCGTTCCCTTCCAAATGGAGTTGATCCCTTCCATCCTCCTCATGCCAGAAGTGCTTCATTCAGGTTTGGAGATCAGCTTTACTTTTCCCTTAGAAATCCATGCTCAGAGTCTGACTCCGGGTAGAGTTCTCAAAGATAATTAATAAAACACACAGCTCCTCTTCATAGTTGCAAGTTCCCAGGAAATAAAAAGGCCCCCAAACACTGCCAAAGTTTAGACACGAAGCCCAACAGGTATCAGGCAGAAAGTTACGGCGTATCTGGTTTCTCTCGCACTATTTCTGTGCGCGCCCGAGTTCCGGTATGAGCACTTCCAAGCACACGTTAAGAAGATCCCGACTCAAGGCCCCACAAAATAAAATAGAAAGTTCCATGGTCTGCCCAAAGGTCACACGAAACGTATCGAGGAGTCTTCATAACTGAGAGAATTAAGACAGAAAGTGTTTTCGATTAAAACTGAAGTTACAGTGATCGCACGGCTCTGGAGAGAAAAAGGGATTTACAAGGAAAAAAAGCTTTGCAAACCTGTTAGGCAGTGAGCTTGCTGGAGTCCGCAGGGGCCGGGCCGGGAGGGAATGCTGCTGTAAATCCCAGGCAAAAGTTATTTCCAGTAGCTTAACAAACCCATGTGGCTCTGATGATGTTTGGGTTCAGTCTTAAAAAAAAAACAAAAAAAACCAAAAAAAACCAGAATTGGTATTTATAATCAAAAAAAAAAGTATTAAAAAAAAGAGGAAAACTCTCTCGCGCACACACGCAGCAGGCAGGTAGGTGCAAGCGGAGCTCCACAGCCCGAAAGAGGATCCAGGGAGATCAAAGGGAGAAAATTACAGCAGACAGAGAGCTCCCGGGGCAGGCATGGCTGAAAGTGAAGTGTCCGCATGTAATCGCCCGACCTGCGCCAGCACCCCCGCGCGCTCCGGGAAGGCTTCCAAAGCCCGGCGTCCCCGCAGCGGAGGCGGGCACCGGCCGTGCCGGCAGCGAGCGCGGACGGCCAGGAAAGCTGGGACATGGGCAGCGAGCCGGCGGCGGAGCCGCTGCCGGGGGCGCGGGCGGGCGGGGCGGGGGCCCGGAGCGCGGCTCGGCGGCGGCGGCGGCGGAAGGTCCCGGCGGGCGGGCGGCCGAGCCCCGGGCCGGCCGGGCGCTCGTACCTGCGGACACGGGCGGGTGGAGCAGCCGAGCCGCCGCCCCCGGCCGGGCCGCGGGCTCCCCCTCCCGCCCCGCCGCCCGCCTGCAGCGCCCGGGCCCGCGGGGGCGGGGGACACCGGCCGGGCCCGGCCCGCCGCGGCTCCGGGCTGGCCGCACTGCCCCGCGGGGCGCTGCCCATCGCCCCCGCGCTCCGGTACGGGCGGGAGCCCCGCGGCAGCCGCGGCTCGGGGAGGTTCCAGGTCGGGCTGATGTCAGAGGTCTGGAATTCAGCCGCTCGGGCTCCGCGGGGAGGTGGAGGATGCTGCGGGTCAGAGCCGCGGCCGCGGGCTCGGGACGGAGCGGGGATGCGGGAGGGCGCCGGGGAACCCACCGGGAGCACCGCGCCCGGGTCCCGCAGCGGGCCGGGCGTCGCTCCCGCTGCTCCTGGAAAAGGGTCCCCAGCAAAGCGAACTGGTCAGCGAGCGGAGTTGTGACACCCCTGGAATCACTCACAGAGTGAATAAATGATGCAAACGAGGAACTGGTCCCCTCTTTTGTAAACTTGTCGCTGTGCTGAGGGTTATTTGTCGTGTCAGCAACAACTACTGAAAGACGAAGCATGTTTTCAACTGCGACACTCGATCACCTGCAATTTAAAACACAGAGCAAATGCAAATCAACACCAATTTCTGTTTAAAAACTTACTGCAGATTCGGTATAAAATGTCAAGTTATCTATTTAAATATCCATACACCTGTCTAAATATCAATATACCTATGAAATATCAGTATACCTACAACTTTATACATATAACAATATATGTAAGTCTAACTATATACACACATAACTATATGTAACTATACACATATATCACTATAACTATATATAAGAATATAACTGTATACTATAACTATACACATATATAACTATAGCTATATACACACATATAAATATAGCTGTGCACACATATAAATATAACTATATACATAGGGAGCCCAGCTGGCAGCTGCTGCACATTTTCACATGCTCTCTCTTGTTCCTTCCTTTGCAAAGCACCCCCACTTGAAAGGCACATCTGCCAGCAGATGGAGATCTAGGAAGAAGCGGGAATGCTGAGTAAATATGGGGCCTTGTGTGCGTCCCCTGGCACACACATGGTGGGTGTGCTCCTGTCAGGAACTATAAAATACAGCTCCAAGTCGGGAGTTTGAGGCCTGCAGTTGAAAGAATAGGAATCCTTCTAGTTCTTCAAACTTCAAATATAAAACAACAGCAACAAAAAAAATTATCAGCAAAGTGCTCCCGTGCTCCAAGATCTTTGCTTTCACTTCCATGGATACCAGCTGGCCACCGTTAATTCCTCTAAAGCCTGGCAGGACCTGCAGGAATGTTCCACTTGTGACACGCACACACCTTCCCTGGCCCATGAAGGGTTCGACTGCCTCGACGTTCCCGGGGCTGGTGCCAAGATCCTACAGGAAACTCGAGGTGTGACAGAGAGCACAAACGAGAGGCTCCTTCTTTTTGTTAATTACCCTAATTTGGGGCAATATGGGGATATTTCCAATGTCTGGTCAAGAAAGTGAACACACACCCTGCTTAAGTCCCCACAGCAGCCCTGGGAATGGCACCCAGGAGAGCTTTAATCTCTCAGCAGAGACATTCACGTCTGAGGCAAAGAACTGCAGCCCTTGTTCTTTCTCTGTACTGACAAAGACACTTCATTCCTTCCTTAAATGTTTCAAACTGATGGGCGTTATGAGCTGAATTATTAACTAGCAACATTATCTGGAATCTACAAATTCCCCTTTGAAGTGAGCAACAGCTCTTCCAATTCCACCACCAGCTCCTGGATGAACAACTTGGAGGGAAAGAGCTTCCTACAAGACTGAAGGTGGCACCAACTTTGGCTCTAAAATGGATCCAGAGGGCCCTTGATATCCTTTTATGTCTCACTAACCTGTGGATATTTAGGTTTCTCTTTTCATTACTAGATTAGAGGATTGTTTGGCCTCAGATGTTCTGCTGTTGGTTTTTCTCATGTGTCCCAGCATAGATATCAGCAGGCTGATACAACATTTATTTTGTGATTTGAGATGAAATACTTGGACTTCTACATCAACTTCATCAGTTCAGTGGGTTTTTTCCCAGTTACTTCCAGAGTCACCTCATTATTCAGCATTTCCTTTACAGCACTGTCACCCTCAGCAAACACATCTGTGGACATCAGCTCCAAATTGTGACATCCAGATTTCTGACAACTCCCAGAACTTAAGGTTTTAATTACTAATTTAATTAACACCTTTTCCATGGAAGAGGAATTAGTGTAAGCATCTCTGTAGAAGCGTGTTGGTAAGAACACTGAGAGGCTGTACAAGTGTAATATCTTAACTGTAATATTTGAGGAATCACACTGCCACCAATTCTAAACTATTCCTGTCTCCCCTTTCTTTAATAGTTTCAAAGTAATTTCCTTGGTAATCTCTAAAAAAAAGTCGAATCTCTTTTTACCAAGGGAGAGGAAATTGTTCTCACTAGCTTTTCCAGCTGAATCTAGAGATTCAGTCAGACACTGAGTTCCTGAAGATTCCCAGATCACACGAATGGTCTCCTTAAAAAAAAGAAAAAAAAAAAGGGAAGAGGAAGGAAGGAATTCGGAAGGAATTCGGAATTCAGAAGAAGGAAGGAAGGAAGGAAGGAAGGAAGGAAGGAAGGAAGGAAGGAAGGAAGGAAGGAAGGAAGGAAGGAAGGAAGGAAGGAAGGAAGGAAGGAAGGAAGGAAGGAAGGAAGGAAGGAAGGAAGGAAGGAAGGAAGGAAGGAAGGAAGGAAGGAAGGAAGGAAGGAAGGAAGGAAGGAAGGAAGGAAGGAAGGAAGGAAGGAAGGAAGGAAGGAAGGAAGGAAGGAAGGAAGGAAGGAATTCGGAAGGAAGGAATTCGGAAGGAAGGAATTCGGAAGGAAGGAAGGAAGGAAGGAAGGAATTCGGAAGGAAGGAAGGAAGGAAGGAAGGAAGGAAGGAAGGAAGGAAGGAAGGAAGGAAGGAAGGAAGGAATTCGGAAGGAAGGAAGGAAGGAAGGAAGGAAGGAAGGAAGGAAGGAAGGAAGGAAGGAAGGAAGGAAGGAATTCGGAAGGAAGGAAGGAAGGAATTCGGAAGGAATTCGGAAGGAAGGAAGGAAGGAATTCGGAAGGAAGGAAGGAAGGAATTCGGAAGGAATTCGGAAGGAAGGAAGGAAGGAAGGAAGGAAGGAAGGAAGGAAGGAAGGAAGGAAGGAAGGAAGGAAGGAAGGAAGGAAGGAAGGAAGGAAGGAAGGAAGGAAGGGAGACCAAAGATCACTCAATATTTTCCTGTAATCACTTTAGGATAAAATAATAACGATCATTCTCCACCCCAAAAGGGCATCTAAGCTGAGGTGAACACTGCCTGGATGTGTTACATAATACATTTGTAACTCAGTATTGAGTGTGCCAAATTAAAACTCAAGCTCTTACAAAATAAAGCAAAACACAAAATCAGAAAAGTAGACTACACAAAGTTAGAGTACATGTCCTCACAGTCTGAACTTTGCCCTCAGCTATCAAACTGGCCAGAAGAAATAAGCCAGAATCCCATAATGGGTCAAGCTGGAAGGGACCACGGTGGCTCATCTGGTGCCACCTCCCTGCTCAGGCAGGGCCATCCCAGAGCAAAGGGCACAGGATTGTGCCCAGAGGGCTCTGCAATATCTCCTGTCAGTGGCTGCAGGGAGGGCTCAGGGCAGGGCCCAGGCTCTGCTCCGGGGCCCGGCAGTGGCACCAGAGCACCGGGCAGGGCCTGAGCCCAGCAATTGCCCTGCCCAGGAGGCAGAACTGCTGCCCTGGGCAGGGCCCAGCCCTGAACAGGCTGCCCAGGGAGGGGCTGGAGTCTCCCTCAGCGGGGATATTGCAGAGCCCTCTGGGCACAATCCTGTGCCCTGTGCTCTGCGATGGCCCTGCCTGAGCAGGGAGGTGGCACCAGGTGTGTCCCACTCATAAGTCCCACCAGATGAAACCAGTGTAATTCCTTCCAACCTTAATAATTCTGTGATTCTGTGAGTCTGCTGCCACTCAGTGTTAAATATATATATATATATAAAATATATATATATATATAAAATATGTATCATATGAATAGAATTACATATGCATTATTTGACAGTGTTGTATAACGATATTCCAAAAGGCCTGTGCGAATATAGTAATTGAACACTCCAGGGAAGTTTGGGAAGAGGAGAAGAGTTAGAGTATTTCTGAAAAAAAGAGAGAATCTGTCAAACAAAAGGGCTGATAGTCCCTGAATTGCTCTTCAACACAGAATAAGCTCCAGTCATTGAACCAGCTCATGTCCAGGACCACCATCAGCCTTCTCACCAGTTACCCAAGTCATGGGGCCTCAAAACCAAATCATCTCCCCTCAAATCAAGGGACTCACACACCTGGTCCTTCAGTTTCCAGTAAGGAAATTTGGGCCCCAAATGCCAAACGCCTTCAGCAACAGAGAAAATACCCAGTATCTGAAGGAGCCAACAGGAAAGGTGGAGAGAGAATATTGACAAGGGATGGAGAGATGGGATAAGGGGGAATGGCTTCCCACTACCAGAGGGCAGGGATGGATGGGATATTGGGAAGGAATTGTTCCCTGGGAGGGTGGGCAGGCCCTGGCACAGGGTGCCCAGAGCAGCTGGGGCTGCCCCTGGATCCCTGGCAGTGGCCAAGGCCAGGCTGGACATTGGGGCTTGGAGCAGCCTGGGACAGTGGGAGGTGTCCCTGCCCATGGCAGGGGCTGGAATGAGATGGGCTTTAAGGTCCCTCCAGCTCACACCATTCCGTGATCCTGTGATGTACTTTGAAAGCTGCAGCTGAGGAGCTGTCAGAGCTGACAGTGTTTGGAGCTGGCCAGCACAGCCCACAGCGAGGGGGTGCTGAGGGAGGACCCCGCCAGCTCCAGCAGCAGCACAGGGACGAGCCCTTTCCTGGAGCCTGCGCTCGGGGCCGTGTCAGGGACACCCAGCACGGCCCCACTGCACAGAGCCCTTCAAACGTTGTGTACAAGAAGAGCAGGCACAGGTACACAAAGTGCAATTGTCAGGCCCTATGAACTATAAACCAGTGAGGATGCTTTATAGCAATCAAATGTTATTAAATTATATTTTCCACAGAAAACAGAAACGTAACGTCTGTTTATCAGAAACAATGTGACCGTTTATCTAAATTTTCAATGAAAGTCCTTGCCTTCGGTGGCAAATCTCAAAATACTCTTCTATATAAGATTATTAGAACTTTAAAAAGCTTCCACTTCATCACCATGAACTCACCTGCACTCAGTTACCTGCCTATAACATTTTCTTCCTCTTCAAGGGTTTGTCCACGTTTACAGGGGGATGACTCCCAAGGATGCTTCTGCCATTACAGAATAGGTCTGAATGCTGCTGAAATGTTTCCCTGTGATCACAAGCTGTTGGGGCACAGTCACCTCTGACGCCTTTTTTTTTTTAGTAGAATTTATATAGATCGACCAACCTTCAAAGCACAAAGAAGACAAGGAGAAGTTTCAAAACCAGCAAGTCCTACCCAAGTGAAACCATGCATCCCATTTCAGCGACCAGTGTCTGTCCTGCTCCTTCTTCTGGAGATAGATCAGAGTTAAAGGATACTGGAAAGGTAATTTCTTTTGGCAAAGATGAGTCATTTAAATATGTTGAAGAGAAACTCAGGTATACTTAAAATACAGGTTTATTTTGGAAGAGATCTAGGTATGAAGGATTAGTGCCTGATTATCCTCAGACTTTCTGGCTGAGGTAATGGTTAATAAAAAGCTAATTCCATAGATGAATTAGTGAAAACAGGAAGCCACAGGATCACCTACTAGGAAAGTCATATCAGATCAGGTGCTGGTGAAGGACTTGGTCTCTCAGCAGCACCAACACCAGAGTCCCTGAAGGACATACCCTGAAGGAGAGGAGACCCTTCCTCTGGATGTATGGAGTCAAGCCCTGCTGTAGATGTGCCAGCCTGCAGACAGCCATCACCTGTGGAGGGTGGGGAACGGGAGGGGAGGAGAAAAGCTGGAATTGGAGTTCAGGGGTGAAGTTAAGCAAAGCCTTTCCACTAAAGGCAAGCCATCTTTATATTTTTATGATCTGGGTTTAAACATGGTTGCTTTCATTTAAATTTTTTTCAGTTGTGTTTTTCAAACCATGAACAAGGTGTTTCACTTTTGCTCTACTGGTTGATTACTGTCTGAAGCAGCCAGGATTTTAGGTAAGATCCTGGTTCCCAATTCAACTGTCCAGGAATGGATGAGCTCATCCTGCCAAAACCAAACCAATAAATCCATCCACACTGGACCTTCTTCTGCCTCTTCTCAGGGACTTCAGCTCAAACCTCTAACACAGGTCATCTTCTGGGATGCAATATCGGATCCCATATGCATTTCCAACTGGAAAAAGTGCCCAAAGTGCAATTTAAATCCCTTCAGTTCCTCTAGCTAGGACAGACAAGGATGGGACTGGGCCAGTAGTGAAACAATGAAAAGGGATAAAAGATGGAGAAGTCAGGACTCAAAAGACTGACAGTTTGCTGGTCACTTGAGCTCAAGAGGGAAAATGGTCAAATTTAGCCAAAGTGGTGAAAGGGAAGGTGGGAATTTCACTGACAAACAGCCCTTTTCAGTTTTGGAATAATTTTCTATCCCAAACATCCATTCTGAGATGAGTTTTGTGATTGTGACTCCCATCACTCTGACTGATCCTTAAGTCCTGGATGAAAAAGAAGCTCATGATGAAAGTGAGAGGACAAAGATGGACTGGGTGAAAAATAAATATCGAAATACAAATGGCCTGAGTGGCTGTTGGCAATTCCCATCCTTACACCAACATGTTATCCTAGCCATCACCTGGCCAAGTTGGATATGGTTGGATAAACTTGGATATATTTAAAAAAATTCATGAATAAAAGACAAAGGTTGATATTTGCAAGGCAGGAAACTGGATGATCCAGCTTGGGTAGGTCAAGCCTTTTTCAACACACATAAGCATAACTTGCTTTGCTTGTCCTTTCTGAGGGGGAAAAAAAAGGGTATGCATTATGCTGCAGTAGAAAAGGAAGCCCTTGCATTTTTACTTCAGATCTTTTGATATCTGATAAGCCAGGCCCTCCAAGTAAGGAGCACTTTCCACTGGAAAGATACAAAGCATTTAGAGTGAGTCCTGTCGTTCTCTTTAATAAGGCACCTTGGAGGTGCGGCCGATTCCAAAAGTCACCGTAGTTTTTCTCATTCATCAAGTGAAACTCAGGGCTGCAAAAAGCTGTCTGGGAAAAAAAGTGGAGCTGTTTCCCAGTCTTTTCATAATATTAAAGAATCTCTTTTTGTCCAGGCAAAGACATTCTTCAAAGATAAACATAGACTTGTTAACTAAGATAAATTCTGGTGAAGTCAAGCAAAAAACTTTTGAAAAACAAACCACTGCACTGATGAGGACACCCACTATGCTGCTGCCCTGGAACCTCACTTGAATTACAGAACTACTTGTTTCATGTTCAGGGCTTCTTTGAAATAGATATTTGTAACCCACAATGCTTTCACTTTCTCAAGCAGATCCATTTTCAAATTTATAGCTTTCATTCCAGAAGTCCCTAAGCCTCCAGTTCTCTCCTACAGTCTCCCCTGCTCTCCCCTGCTTCCTACACTGCCCTGGAAGGTGCTGCTGCCGTGCAGGGGAAGCTGCAGAACTAGCACAGCCAGTGAGAGGGTTGGGGGCTGACCAACCCTGTGGTGGGGCTCGAGGATCCAAACACAGCCACCAGACTCCCAGAATTTGTGCTCAGTTTGCAGTGCTATGGCTTACTTTGATTAAACATTTCAAGAATCACACAGTAAAATAAATTCCAGAAATGTATTCTTACCTCCCAAGTAATTTGAAGACTGATTTCTTTGTCTTCAAAAACGTTTATTCTAATAGATGTTATCTATTCTATTTATTGTATATATATTGTATTTATTTTATACATATTCTAATAAATGTTAAACATATACATTGGGAAATTGATCTACACACATGTAGAAACTCCATAACCACAGTCTTTAGTGTTTTACTATCAGCATTTTGATTTGCTTGACTTTATCATCACAGCTAGCCACAGAAAGTAGATTCACACAGGAATGTGAATTTCACAGTGAAATTAAATGCTGATTTTATTCTAAAAATCAACTTTGTAGCTGAGGCCGTTTTCTGCAGGTATTACTTGGTGATACACAGAGATAATTTAAAAGCAAAGGCATTATTTGCAGGACAGACAGTCTTTATAATCTGCAATTGTTCTGAGCAAGAGAGAAATCCTTGATGAAATCAAATTCAGTCCAATGCTGATAATCAGCGAATGAAACAAGTATAACTTGAGCTGGCAAACAGCTCAGACAATTAACTTGCAATGCCTTGGCACTTCCATGGGATTTTACGTGAGATAGTTGCTACCATAACCGAGAAGGTTTTTTATACCTCTGCCTATTGCCCTTCTTAATAGGATGTTGCTGTATTTTTGTGCCATTTGGAGCAACAAACCTGGGAGCTGAACAACACAGAAAGAGCTGGTGTCCATCATTCCAAACAAGCAGATGTGAGAATGACTCACATTACCCAAAAGCTAATTCTGAGCAGCTTTGTGATGAAATCTGGGCATCTTTGAGAACATTCTGTGACCTGTGAACAGAATAGTGGATACTGGATAATTCTGGATACTGCCAAAAAACCTAAATGGTATCTGTGTACCTCTCTGCAAGCTCCAAAGTGTGTTTGCAAACCTGAGAAACCAACAAAAGATACCTTTGAAGGGCTCCAGTGAAGACAAAGTGAGAGAGCAATGGCAAAGGAGAAATTTCTTGTAGCTTGTTGGAATGATTCCAAGGGAAAACAAACAGATACTACAGAAAAAACCTGATCTTCTAAGAAAAGAAAAGGAAAGGCCTGAAAGGAAAAAGTGCTTGTGGAATGGGAGAGAAGTGTGAGACATCAAATCCAGATCACATGCTATAAAAAGCTACAAGTAAAAACCCAAAACCACTGAAGGAAGCATTTGCTGAGGGCAGAGATATCAAATGGGAAGGTGGCGATTCATTCCTAAGACTCCAAGATTGAATCAAGAGTCAACAGACAGACCCAGGAGACTTCACTCACACACTCTTGTCCTGCCCTGTTAATTGGACAGAAGTTTCTAAGCTCTTTTGTCTAAGATATGGTTAATCCAGCCCTACCCAGGAGAAACTACCAGCTACAGCCCATTCTCTCAGCAGCTGTTACGAAATAGCTGACAGGGAACAATGATGTCCTTTGAGTACTACGGAAACAGGGATGAACAGCATCTTATGGAATAAATCAATATTTACTAAAAATTTACGAAAAAACACAGCCCCTTCCTTCTTCCAAACAAGACAGATCAGCCTTAAAATAAATTTGGTTTGGGTCAAAAAGGAGATGTACTTGGGCCCACAGAAGCTCTGGATGGACTCTGCATCTCAGCAAGAACATTACCAGGGAGGGCACACGGATGGTGGACAGAACACCTTCCTGAAGGAACAGCAAAGTGGGGCAGGACTCTCCATTCCAGAGAAAATGCAACTGGAGGAACTGAGACAGAAGTGAGAGATAGAGATCCAATCACACCAGAGCCAAGTGGAGATTTAATGCAGGAGGCTCAAAAGAGACAGGAAAAGGTGGCTCTGGGCACAACAGCCACGCAGTGAAGTCCTTGGCACAGTCACGCACATGCCACTGTCTGCATTGGTTGGGACAAACAAATTCATGGAAATTAAATCCACCAAGGGCTATTAAATACAACTTGTGTTATGGTTTAATAATTCCCTCAGCCCACATGGAATCACAGAATCATTTGGATTGGGAAAGTCCTCCCAGCTCATCGCATCCACCCTGTGCCCGATGCCCACCTTGTCCCCAGCCCAGGGTACTCAGTGCCACACCCAGGCCTTCCTTGAACATCTCCAAGGATGGGAACTCCAGCACCTCCCTGGGCAGCCCCTTCCAGTGCCTGACCACACTTTCAGTGAAGAAATGTGCTCTGTTGGAAATATTTTGGAAATGCATCAGTCCCTGCTTGCTCTGCTCCTGCCTCCTCCTTGGGCATTGCTGTCAGAGGAAACAATGAGCTTCAGGATGGGAGTTTGGTCTGACCAAGGCCAGCATTCTTATCTCCAAAGCAGAGATCTGTTCATTACAGAATTATTCAAACATTGATTAAATCCGGCTTTCTCAAAACTGGAAAAAATTGGATTAATTGGGTAGAAATAAGCATGTGAAATCTAGCTGGGGGGATGATAACACTAACACCACATTCTTACAGACATCTTCCTCTTGAGACAGTATTATTTTGTGGCTCTCAGTGTTTCAGTAAAGAACAAATCAATCATCACTTTAGCTGAAGGCACAAAGGCTGCAGCTTTACCAGTGACTGTATCCAGTTCCATTCTCTAGCACAGAGGCTGTTAATACTGGAAAAATCTCCTACTCTTCCATTTCAGAGCTGCCACATCCAAACAGCCTGGTGGGAATGGCTCCACGCCAAGCACCGAACTAAGCCCAGCACTTTTGGGGAGAGCTCTCACCAGTCCAGTGATCCAATGATGGGGCTGAGCAAGACCCCCGGCACTTTTCCTGGTGGGGTCTGCGCTCAGGAGGGGCTCACATTGGTACTGAGGGCTTTCCACAGGTCCCAGGGCTACCTGCAAGCTCAGGAAAGAGGAAAGCCCAGAAAACCAGCTCTGGGGTCCCAGCACAGGAAGGAGATGGACCTGTTTGAGCAAGTCCAGAGGAGGCACCAGTGTGATCACGGGGATGGAGCAGCCCTGCTATGAGGAAAGGCTGGGAGAACTAGGATTATTCAGCTTGAAGAGGAGAAGGCTTTGGGGTGACCTAATTGTGACCTTCTAGTGCCTGAAGGAGCTGACAAGAAAGATGGAGAGAGACTATTTACAAGAGCCTGGAGGGACAGGACAGGGGGTAATGGCTTCCCAGTGCCAGAGGGCAGGGCTGGATGGGATATTGGGAAGGAATTGTTCCCTGGGAGGGTGGGCAGGCCCTGGCACAGGGTGCCCAGAGCAGCTGGGGCTGCCCCTGGATCCCTGGCAGTGCCCAAGGCCAGGCTGGACATTGGGGCTGGGAGCAGCCTGGGACAGTGGGAGGTGTCCCTGCCCATGGCACGGGGTGGAATAAGATGGGCTTTAAGGTCTCTTCCAAATCAGCCCATTCCATCTTTTTATGGTTCTATGAAATAAATGCAAATCCAACATGATCAGCATCAGATCTGTTCCAAGCTTGAAGTAGCACGTGCTACATCCTTTCTCCAAAGATCTGCTGGAAATGGAAGGAATGTCTTGATCATTTCTAGGCATTGTGCGTAGGAACAGGCATCAAAAGGAGTTATCACCAGCTCAGCTGGACCAAAGGACATGAGACTGACACTCTCCAGCACCTTCCATCCCACTTGAGCACATGCTGTATGGGAAAATACCAAGGAAGCAACTTCAGGTCATCCTTTCACTGTGAACTTATAAAGTCAGGCCCAAAAGTCATGCTTAAGGGGAGGTACTCACTCATCTGGCGTCACCAGAACTCAATGCTATGCAGGAAATTAGGGAATGCAGCTGTGCCTGTTCCTGCCCGATCAATGAACACTTGGAATGGGTCTGGATACAAAATCTGCAAGCTCTGGTCCTTTACCATCCAAAGGACTGATGAAGATGAAAATTATCTCTTCACTAAAATGAGGAAAGTCTCTTCAAGAAGTGAAAATGGGAGAGACAATGTTGTCTGCACTTCAACAGCCAGGTGGGATTAATGCCTTCCTGCTACAGTCCCAGAGGTCTGGCAGCTGTCGACTCTCTGCACACTTGATGAACTAATAGGCTCATCAGAAAGAAATTAATTGTCTTCCAAAGGCATCCGTCTAAGAAAGTTGGAGTGACTCAAGCTCTGGGAGGTGCCTGTTTCTCTCCACTGACTCTCTGTGCAATCGGGACGACAAGCCCAGGCACATACAACCAACTATTACACATTCAGATGAATCTTAGGCAAGATGAATCCTACAACGAGTTTTACAAGTGCATTACTAATGCAGCTACTCTGCTTTTCTCAAGGGAAAATGTGGTGCTCTTCACGCTGTGTTAAAACAGATGTTTTCAGCTGCTTTTTATTTTAAGAATCCCCTTTTGGCCATGTGAATTTTAAGCCTCGCATACAAAGACAATTATCTATCTTAATGGGGGGGGTACACTCAGGGCAACACGACTGCTCTTAGGTTACCAGTTGCCATAAAGGTGATCATGGGTAAAAGAACCCTCGGCCACTGATGCATTCAAAGGCATGACTGGACTTGCAAGGTCAGGTGGCACCAATAACTCCCATTTCTCACACAGCCTCCTCGACTGATTCTTCGTTATTCTCTGATAATAAAGCTTCACTGCATTTCTCTGATCCAGCCCTACCTCTAGCAAAGGTTTTGCCAATAGTTGAAAGCAAACAGAACTAAATCCTTCAAATAATTATGGTCTAAAAGACCCAGGTGGGCATCTTTTCTTTTACTGATCTCACAGTGAAAAACCCGGAGAAATCTTCTTGTCGCTGAAGTCAACAAAGAAGTTTGAATACACATAAAAAGAAACCTTTTGACAAGGTTCTACTTTAAATTAATTTAATGGGACTTCAACAGTGACATGAAAAGAGTCAAGAATGAGATTGAAAATATATTCTTTAGTCCCCTCACTTAGGAAATACATATTTGAAGATGAAGTATCACTTTGCAAAGAAGCTAATCTTGGTGCTGTGCCCTTAAGATGAAGGAAGAAGGTTTTATGTGGACATAAGAAGAAATCAGCTTTCAGCATTCTGCATGTTACAATGCAGAGAAGAAAGGAGAGTGAAGAGATTAAGGGATACACAGAATCCCAGAGTGGTTTGGTTGGAAGGGACTTCAAAGCCCATCCAGTGCCACCCCTGCCATGGGCAGGGACACCTCCCACTGTCCCAGGCTGCTCCCAGCCCCAATGTCCAGCCTGGCCTTGGGCACTCCCCAGCTGCTCTGGGCACCCTGTGCCAGGGCCTGCCCACCCTCAAAGGGAACAATTTTTTTTCTAAGAACTTGCTTCAGCTTCTCTTCTGAAGAATAAAAACATTTCTGTGAGACTGAAAATTTTAGCAGAACCATTTTGTCCAAAAGGAAAAAGTCAAGACTTTTGTACTTTGTGTTCTTTAGTGCATAAAAAAATACAACATGAAGAAGTTAGGCAAGAAAAAAAAATATGAGCAGAATGAACTATTCTATGCAATATTTTTGCCTAATCCTTGCCTTTAAAAACACAGCCTGAGAAAACATGAGACGAAGAACTTTTCAACACATCATCAGTTCTTTATTGCCTTAATTTTGCTTAATTAAAAAAAGTATATGAATGTTAGCCTAACAGTGACTAGTTGTGGACAAATGTTTTTCTCCTCGCCCTTTAACCTCAGCAGGGACTGTCTGGAAATCACCAGGGAACACTCAAAATCTGGAGAAAGGACAGGAACACCAAACACAGAATTTTTGGCTTTAAGGGTTTCTCTTCTGTTTAGACTTTCCACTTTCTATCCAATTCTCACTTGAGATATACACACGACAGAGCACTGCAGAAATAGATGTAAATTATCACTTTTAACCCTCTTTTTGACAAGCAAGTGCAGAAATTCTTTTCATACCTGATGGACCTGAGTCCTGCAGTGAGGATGTGCAGGGTTGGGGAATGGAAGCGGCAGTGGACTGAGCCCATTGCTGAAGCAGCCAGAGTGGAAACTCCATTATCTGGAAAAGTTTGGGAATCTTCCTGCCTCTGGGAAGAGGCTGTTATGTAAAAGCATGGAAAGAAACTGTCCTGGTGATAAAAGGGCCCTGAGTCTGCAGCGCTGCAGGGAGTACTTTCCCGTGTCGAGGAGAGGACTTTTCCCAGGCAGTGAAAGGCAGCCGGAGGAGCTGAGGCTCCCCAGCGTTTTGGGGGAGAAGGACTCCCTTTGCTGCAGCCCAGCTGGCCCAGGAGCAGGCTGTGTCCCCACCCCTGGGCACACGGTGCTGCTGCAGTGGCAGGAGGGCAGTGCCAGCCCCGCTCTGTGCAGTGCTGTCTCATCCAACCTCAGGAACAAATCACCAGTGTTCACAAATGTGCTGGAAATCCCAACGTGTAGGAGCCACTAAAGCAAAGCAAAAGCATTCAGAAAGTGCTGTGTGTTAAACCTGACAATATGGTAAAACCCATTGGAAATCACAAAGCCAGGCTTTAACAGAACTCCAGTGCTGGCAGCTCCCAGACAGCTCGGAGAAGGGCAATGTCCAAATCCTCCAGGTGACCTTGAAAGCACTTTATGACAAGTCATTTTGTCAAGAATAAAAATTCAAAGTCAACTTTTTTTTCCAGTCAGCTCAACCAGTTCAGTTTAGACACAAATATCCCAAACTTTGCCCTTTTGTCATTTTGTAGATATTCTCTTTATTTTTCTCTTAGTTTCCTGTCTTGCTGATTATGTCATTAAATGAGCTCTTAAGCTGTGACAGTTTGAATCCTATTAGAGGCTGTGGTGACGTTGTTCAGACACTGACAGCAACACCCAGGATCCCTGTGCTCACTGAATTCCTACAATACCACCTGCATTTGTGCCTTTTCCACAGAGATGTCCCATGCCAAGTACAAATTTCAGGATAGTTTGCACCAAAACAGTTCATCCAGCAGCCAGGCTTTCTTACACTGGAGTTCCCAGTTCTCACTCTAAAGGAATTTTTTTTAATAGTGTCACATTTACCTCTTTCTGTCCTCTGACAGGCCAGGTTGGACACAGCTTGGAACAATCTGGTCTAGTGGAAGGTGTCCCTGCCCGTGGCAGAGGGGTGGAATTGGATGGTCTTTAAGGCTCCTTCTATCCCAAACCATTCCATGAGTCTATGATGGGAACTAACTCAAGATGGACAACTTACAGTCATCATTCTGCAAGTTCACATTAAATCATTAAAAATCACTACAGAAATACAACTTGGCCCTGAAAATCTATTAAGAGTTAACATTTAGAACTGATTATTTCCTGCTCAGGAAGAGCAGAAAATCAGTATTTTTATTTTAATCAGTATTTTACCATATATTAACAGAGAATGACCAGACATCTGAGAATTCCTTTTTTTTTTAATATTTTACCTTTGGATAGGGAAATTATGATTGTCTAGTCTTAATATACCAACAAGACACCACAGGATGCCAAGCTAGGAAGCACAGTTGCTTGACAGGAATTGTTCCTGGATGTTTAACAGAGAGTTACATGTTGCAAGACATTTGGAGCAGACTGATGCTTTGCAAACAAAAGTATCTTTTATCTCTTAAATTACCTCACATTTACAGCAAAGCCATGCCTCAATCATCAAAACAGGGAATTGTCAGCCTGTCAGAACTCGACTGTGTATGAAACCTGATGTCTGCCTTTTTCTGTCTTTCTAGAAACTGAGGACCAAAGCTCCCTGAAATTGCATCCCATAGAAACAGAAGCCGAAAAATCAGAAGGCCGTGTCTTAGCATTTGCTCTACCTCTGCCCTCCACTGAAGAAGTCTCTAATGATTCATCTTAGTCTTAACAAGGTGTTGGGGTTTTAGGAGCTCTCCTGGTTTTTTTCTGTTAAAGGAATTTTCCCCATACGTGTTGCTAGGGGGACAAATTGCTGGGTACTTGAGAAAAACAAAAGAGCTACCCATTGCAGTGGGGGCATCTGGCTACTCTTCTGTTTCACCTGGGTGTGTGGGCAGTCGGTCTCCAGCGTTTGGACAGAGAGGGAGGCTGCTTTCTTCGGCTGCTTTTTTTTCCCTTCTGCTGGAGAAGCCCCGGGATCCCAAAGCCGCCTTCCCTGCCCCACTGGGAGCCAGCCCATGGCTGCCCTGCCCTCGCCGCTGCTTCGAGCCTTTGTAGCCGTGCTCGCCCTGCCTGCCCAGACCTCCGGGGGGGTTCCCTGTTTGGATACACCTCGTCTGCCACCCGGGATTTGCGCTCGTCCCTGCTGTTCCCGCCTGCCGTTCCCGCCTGCCGTTCCAGCCTGCTGTTCCTGAGAGTCCGGGATCGGCTGCCCAGGGGTTTGTGAAGCCTTTGTTCCTTCCCTTCCCGGGATCCCGGGATCGGCTGCCCAGGGGTTTGTGAAGCCTTTGTCCCATCCCTTCCCGGGATCCCGGGATCGGCTGCCCAGGGGTTTGTGAAGCCTTTGTCCCATCCCTTCCCGGGATCCCGGGATCGGCTGCCCAGGGGTTTGTGAGGCCTTTGTCCCATCCCTTCCCGGGATCCCAGGGCACCGGTGCCGCGTGCTCCCCGAGCTCGCTCCGGAGCGCCCCCTGCAGCCGCGGGGGAACCATCGCACCTGCCCTGCTCACCGGGAGCTGCCAGCGCCCCTGCCGGCTGCGAGCGGAACTGCACCCGAGGGGAAAGGGCCCGACAGCCGAGAAGGCTGGGACTGGGTTTGTGTTTGCTGTTACTGCCATAGTTATTGTTGTTTGTTTGACTGGTTATATACATATAGATATCTAATAATAAAGAACTGTTATTCCTATTTCCCACATCTTTGCCTAAAAGCACCTTGATTTCAAAATTATAATAACTCGGAGGGAAAGGGGTTGCATCTGCCATTCCAAGGGAGGCTCCTGCCTTCCTTAGCAGACACGTCCTTCAAACCAAGACACAAGGTTAATATCAAATCGTTAACTTAAATTCTTCCTAGCTTGGTATTGAGTTTTTTTGCCTTCTCAAATGCTTAGTTTTGTTTTCTTGGTATTACAGGTGAAGTGCCACATACACCACAGAAAACACCACAGGAATCAGACGGCAATTCCTGCTCTGAAACAATAACCAAAAACAAGGATTGGGATACCCTGATCTGTCCTAAAGGTGGATGGTGCTGCAGGAGGCAGGGCGAGGGACTGACCCGGGAACCACCTCCCCACGTTTACTGACACCGAATCCACCTTCATGGAGAACCCTTTCCCTACACCGGGTGACCTGAGCAGCCACCAGGGCAGGTCACCCTCCTCCCTCAGCTCCCCCAGCCCTCACAGCCCTGCCATCCCCCTCAGGCCCCCAGTCCCCTCAGCCTCCCAGTGGCTCCCAATCCCCCCCAGTCCCGCCATCCCCCTCACGCCATCGCTCCCGTAGGATGTGTCCAGCTGAGGCCCAGGGGTGACACCCTGAGGGAGGGTCTGGGGTAAAAAGGCAGGAAATGGGAGCTCAAGGCCGGTGAGGAGCGGCTGAGGGAGCTGGAAAGGGGCTCAGGCTGGAGCAAAGGAGGCTCAGGGGGGACCTTGTGGCTCTGCACAAGTCCCTGACAGGAGGGGGCAGCCGGGGGGGTCGGGCTCTGCTGCCAGGGAACAGGGCCAGGAGGAGAGGGAACGGCCTCAGGCTGGGCCAGGGCAGGCTCAGGGTGGGCAGCAGCAGCAGGAATTTCTTCACTGAAAGGGCTGCCCAGCCCTGGCACAGCTGCCCAGGGCAGGGCTGAGTCCCCGTCCCTGGAGGGGTTTAACAGCCCTGTGGATGTGGCACCAGGGGACGTGGGGCAGTGGTGGTGGCCCTGGCAGTGCTGGGGAACGGTTGAATTCGGTGATCTCAGAGGGTTTTTCCAGCCTTAATTATTCTGTGATTCTAAAGCTGCATTAGCAGCCTAAGCTCGGTGAGACTGAAGCGGTACACTGCTGTGGGCAACTTTTTTTTGTTTCAAATTATGTTAATTTTAAACATACTGGAGGCTGTGTGCAGCATCTTTCATCTATGGACAATTGTTTTAGCTTAGGAGACACAGAGACACCCAAGGTCCCATAAACAAATGGCAGCACCCCAAGTTCACTTTCACAGAAGCCCAAGAGCTTGGGAGAGAAATGTGTGAACTGTAACTGAAAATGGCCTGGGCAGACACTCACACACCTCAGAAAGCTCAGAAATCCTTCCTGCCTGCGTCTCTCACTTTGAACTGTCTCCTGCGCAGCACTTGCAGGGTTCACAAGGCCACACATCACCTTCCTCTTCCTCTTTTTCCTCCACATCCCCAGCCGTTTTAGCGTTATCCATTAACACACCTGAATAACCCAACCATCGCCAGCCTGACCTGGCTTCTCCCTACACCGAAATGTGTGTTTATTTTGTTCAGTGGCTGCTGAGATAGCGTAGCACATCACACGAAGCCCCGGTTGTTAATTCACCAAGAATTCCCGGCAGTTGGTGCATGGATGGGGAAGGCTTTGATGTCCCTCTTTGTGCTGGGTTCAGACCCATTTCGGCAGATATCGATTACCTCAGGCTGAACATGTTGGCAACGATGGCTTTATGTTCCTTTAGTGATAACACTTCCCTCCATGCTTAATAACCAGGAGCGTTCAGTGCCCCTCACTGGGGTGGCCAGGATGACGTGACACTGGCCACAAGTGTCCCAGCAGCTTGTAATTTAATAAATATTATTTATAAATAATTATTTATCTTGCAACTGTGCATGGGGGAATTCTGCTGTGGGGTTTTCCCTGCTGGGGATAAGAAGCCAGCAGGTCACACCTGTGTCCCAGCAGTCAGCCTTCCTCTGCCTCTCTGACACTGGAACTGCTAAAGATGGAAGTTAACAATAAATGGTCTTTTCTTCTGAAAATGTTGTTCATGACTAACATTGAACAGTGTTGCTGTGGCAGAGCACCCACCACAGCTGGGACCAGCCCCTCCAGCCAGGGTCCTGCCACAGGCAGTCCCAGTGTGACCAGCCTGTCACACCTGTGGTGGCTGTGGTGGGCAGCAGGTCAGACCCCGGCCAGCCACAGTTAATGTGACTGTTTGACCACGGATCAGACTGGACTGGGCTGGAGTCCTGCCAAGGGTCAGTGGAGTCTCATCCTTGGGTCAGCAGTCAGGGATTCTCTCTGAGGGTCAGCAGCTGAGGGTCAGGCCTGAGGGAATTCCTCAAAGCTGAGCCCTCGCCTCACTGGGGCAGTGACTGCACATTCCACAGAGAGGGTACCCCTCTCCACTCTTCATAACTCTCATGTCAGTCAGGTAGTACCAATTCCATTTCGCATCAAACTGTATTCAAGTGTTGGCAGGGCTATAATTTCACTGATTTATCTGGTTTCTAAAAAGAATCTCATTTAAATACCTTCTTTGTCTCAGTTTTACAGTCTCCTGCAAATACAGCCTCCCAAGCGGACCTTGTGTGACTGTGAGGAACAATGGTTCATGTTCCAGTGTGACACTGTCCTGTTCCCCGCATTTCTAATACGAGGCCTTTAGATACCACCTGACAGGAACACCTGAGCCGAACTGTGGGAGTAGTTACCAGGGATCTGCTCAATTTCAAGATCCCTGGATGTCTGAATCGAGGACAGGCTTTCCAGGAGACTCTCTCTGGCTCCATCACAAACTGTAACTGACCTGCAGCACCATCCAGCTGACAAAGCACAACAGTCCCACCCACCATCCTGCACAGAGGAACCACCCACACACCTACCTGGAGCAGGTGCTAGGAAAACATCAGCGAGACGTGAGGGGATCACAGAATCATGGAATGGTTTGGTTGGAAGGACCTTGAAGCCCATCCAGTGCCACCCCTGCCAGGGGCAGGGACACCTCCCACTGTCCCAGGCTGCTCTAAGCTCCAATGTCCAGCCTGGCCTTGGGCACTGCCAAGGATCCAGGGACAGCCCCAGCTGCTCTGGGCACCCTGTGCCAGGGCCTGCCCACCCTCCTAGGGAGCAATTCCTTCCCAAGATCCCATCCATCCCTGCCCTCTGGCACTGGGAAGCCATTCCCTGTGTCCTGTCCCTCCAGCCCTTGTCCCAAGTCCCTCTCCAGCTCTCCTGTAGCTCCCTTAGACACTGGGAGGGGCTTTAAGGTCTCCCTGAAGCCTTCTCTTCTCCAGGTGAACAATCCCAACTCTCTCAGCCTTTCCTCATAGCAGGGAATCCTGCCTAACAATTCTTCCTTAGAAAGAAAACAACTTCTCCTTAAGTCATTACAGGAGAGGCTGAAGGCCCTGGTTATCCTGGGAAGGACATCCTGCAAGTTTGTTTGGAAGAGGGCAGAGATGTTCTGTGCCCCAGCTGTGATTCTGATTGTGAGAAGGGATATTTTAAATCCCTAACACAACTTAATCAAGGGAAAAGGTAGTGATTCAGCAGCCTGAAACCCTCTGTGCAAGCAGAAGAACTCCCCACACTTGGAAAGAAGGGGCCAAACCCAGCAGCACTAATATAGAGATTTTATTTCAACTGTATTGAGTTGTACAGCACATTTTGTTTGTCACAATGCCATCAAACTGATTGGAGAGTTTTTGGCCAGCACATTGTGACGCTGAAACTCACAAGAGCTAAAAGCAGTTTGGACTAATGGCCTGAATGGAAGGGCCAGCAGTACCTGGTTTCTGGCTTCCTCATCACTTGCAGTCATTCCAAACACGTGCAAAACAGGAGCAAATCCAGTCTCTTCTGCCAGGCCAATGGTCACTCTTCCATGTCCGGCAATGACTGCAAGGTACAAGGCAGGGGAGAATCTGAAGCAAGGTGCCTTCTCTTCCCAGAGCCGTGTTGGTTGTTCCCAGTATGGAAAAGAAGCAGAGTCTAATTAAGTACAGGGTCTTCAGAGGATGAGCTTCACTCACACATCAGGATTTACAAAACCAGAGGCTGGCAGTCAAAGTGCAGGAAAGGGTCCTTATTTCATTCCTTCCGACGGAGATGACAAACCATTACCACAAGATCTGGGATATCCCAACTGTGTCAAGTCCTTCGCCTTGTTAGCAGATCAATGTCCTCACAGGTCCTCCCTGCCACATACTGAGTCTCAGCACCTCATATTCTGAGGTGCAGCATATATTGGAAAGAAAACCTACATTTCTGCAAAGAAATGCCCCACTTTCAAACTCTTCTTCCTCACTAGTATCCGCACATGCCTTACAGAGGAGGCAGGATGGATGCTCCCGGAGGGATCTAGGGATTACAAGCGCACTGAAGCCCACTTTATAAATCTTTCTTTCTCTCTAAACCCAGTTCCTTGTCCATAGGATGAGTTGGGATTCCTGCTCTCTAGTTTAAAGGAGAAGCAGAGAGGCAATTACAAGTTGGCAACTCTGAACTTTGACCGCTGTACAGGAGACCAAAAAAGTCAAATTCAAGAGGCAATTCAGGTAGCACTGGGGCAAGTCAGAGAGATTGTTTCCACCACTGAACAGATGCCACACATCAGGGTTATCACTGCAGCGCGGCTGCACATCCTAAAGTGAAAAGCACAGACCGTAGTGTCTACGTCAGCCAGTGTCCTTCCCCACCCCCGTTTTGGTATCGATGCTTCATTCTCCCTCTTCGGGTTACATTAAGTGCACAGAAATATATAGCAGCATTTGGACTGAAACCCTCACATACACCAGACAGCACATTCCAGGAGGTAAAACAACACATTATGGCCTATACCCTCAAGGTATCAAGTTTTCAGGATAAAGAGCAGTAGGAAGTGGAGAGCTGAGGGCAGAAAAGGGGAGGAGGAGCAACACAGGAACACGAGTTCTGTTTCCATGCCAGGAGAGGATCAGGGTGCCATTCCTGTGTTAGCACCAGGCTGTGACACGACCGCAGACAACGCAGACGGGCAGAGCAGAAGTGAGAAGCCAGTCTCCCATCTCCCCATGGTGCTGGGGGCAAGGACAAGGTCCAGTGCGACACCAATCCCAGCGGAGCCTGAAAATGGGCACGATCTGCTCGGCCATTTTCAGCTGGAATGAATTTCTCTTCAGAGCCCGAGAGAAAATCAGTTAGTGATGGCTGAGTCTTGTTCACCAAGCTGATCACAAATCACACTCATGGAAAGAGAATCTACAGATCTGCTCCAGGCTGAGGCCCTTCCAACGCCTGCGGGACCATCGGGAGCTTGCCCTCTTCCTTCTCATACAGCAGCCTGCCTTTGGAGGGGGAGGTGGTTCTAAACATGCCTTTCTATTGCTTTGGGGGGACTTTGCACAGGCAAGAGTTGTGAAAACGTTGCTTTCCAGCCCACAAAAGGAAGAGGCTGTGATCCTCTCAGCCTTAGGTCATCCGGGCTACAACACACAGGCCCACCGGCTCTGGGGTGGGGACACAGCGAACTCTCTGATCTGAGCTCCTCTGCTCCAGCCCGGCAGCGAGGCTGCTGCAGACAGTGCATTCGAGCTTGGTGTTCAAGTGTTGCACCAAAGGCCTTCACAGTTACCCTGGAGGCAGAGTCACCCTTCAAACCCACGAGAGAAAAGGCTGGGCTTAGACAGGTCCCTTGTCTGGCATTCAGCTGGAAGCTGTGGCAATGGGTTTCTTCATATGTTGGCTCATGAGCTCCCTGGCACGAGACACTTGGATATGGTCATAACAGGAGTTACAAACGAGGACAGGGTCATACAACTGTTGATCAGGGATGGGCAGCTTCAGATGGCAGCAACTAGCACAGAACACATTCCCACAGTTCCTGTCAAAGAGCAAGAAAAACAGTGAGAAGAGAGCTGGGACCACCACAGCAGAACTTCAGAAAGCACAAAGGGTCCAGGTCAGGGCAAAGCACCAGCCTGACTGAGGACTGTAGACGTGTTTCTTATACTGTCATCTGCAGTACAAGCAAACTGCTAGTGCTGACAGGGACTCATTGCTGTCCAGGAGAGGGATCAAAGGCCTTGGAAAAATAGAAACAAGAACAATGTAGAATGGAACTCTGCAGGGAACTGATGAGGCCTGGCATGTAGTGGAAAGACCTAAAACTTTCTCCTGGGAGCTGGAGGGAACAGACCTGGCAAAGGGGCATTTTGTGACACCAGGCTGAGGAGAGGAAGGGCCCAGAGCGCTGACATTTTTACCTGCAATGGTGCCTCCGTTTGGCCAGCCAGAACTCACAGTCGCAGCTGAAGCAGTGTGAGGCCATGTGGTCTGGGACCCACCGCGTGACCTAGGGCAGACACCAGTCAGCTCCCATCTGTAACCCCCAGTGACAGCTCTGGGCAGGCTGGGGTGGCTTTGGGCCACGCCTCACAGTGAGCCCACCCCACCCGAGCCAGCAGCAGCAGAGGATGTGTCAAGGACATGGGAGGCTGCTCACTGCCTCACTTTCAGACCACTTCTGCTGCTGTGCCCACCCAGGTCAGCTGCAAAGAACATTCCCTCCCACTGCATCCCAGCTCCACGATGGGACACGCACCTCAGTCTCCTTCTTATCCACAGGCTCCCAGCTTGCTTCCGACAAACAGTCCTCACTGCGGTCAGAACAGAAATCCTCCGTGTCGCTGCCATCCGATTCCTTCAGACACGTCTGCAAAGCGAGACCAGGTCACCAATCCCCTCTGCTGCTGGGCACACACTCCAGGGCACTCCCTGCTCTGCACACTCCATGCTGGTGAAGGGCACCCGGGTGGTTCCCGAGCACCCAGACAGGGGGCAAAGCATCCATGAGTGTCCAGGAGTTTGGCCCTTGAGCAGCAGAGATACCTCTGGGTGGATGAGGACATGGCCAGGATGGGGACACAGCTGAGGAAACAGAGGAACAATCTTGCCCACCCCCTCCCAAAGGGATGGAGAGCTGTGGGTTGGAGAAGGTGTGAGGGGGTGCAGGGACCTGGCGTGGGGTGTGAGCGGCCTGTACTCACAAAGTCATCCTCGTAGTCCATGGGGGGCTCGGCCGGAGGGGCGCAGAAGTGGCGAATGTCCAGGCGCAGCTGCAGCTCCCGCACCTGCCGGCGCAGCTGCTCCACCTCCTGCTTGTAGCTGGCCTCGATCTGCCGCAGCCGGTGCTGGATCACGTCCGTGGGGAAGGGGAGTCCGTCGTCATCCAGGTAGAGAGGAGGCACAGGAGAAGGACATTTTGGTGGCATGTGCTTGGGACCAGAGGCTTGTTTCAGGTGGCAGGGCAGCCACAAACGGCTGGGCTTCCCGAAATGTGTGCCCGCATGGCCAGCACAGGCCAGGGGCTTCCCACCTTCCCTGCCGGACCACGGGCCACTGAGGCACAGGCCTGGGGCCCGCAGGGGTTTGCTGCTCAGCCTCTTGCTGCAGCAGCCATAGGAGAGGAGGTGTCTGGGTGTGGGCTCCCCATTGGGGAGCGATGTCACCATGCCTTGAAAACTGTCCCAGTTGGACCCCAGGAAGGAGAACTCGCTGCTCTGGCTCTGGGAAATGGGCTTGCGCCATTGCTCCAGCAGGACCCTCCCCGGCCGGCCAGGCTCCTCGAAGGGCACGCTACAGCCAGCATCACCTCTGCCCCTGTCTGCATCTGGGCATGGGATACCCAGGGCAGGGCCTGGGATGTCCTGAGAAGGGGTGCCTGGTGCCAGGGACTCCTGGCTGGGAATGTCTTGGTGGGTGGTGATTCTCTTGGGGCAGCCTCCTCCGTTGGACACTGTGCCAGCAGCCTTCAAAGGTTCCTCGGGACAGGTTTCCAAATGCTTTCCAGAACTGGTGGAAACCTTGTCACCATTGTCCTGTCCGGAAGGATTTGGAGCTGGACCTGTGCCATCCACTTCCTCCGTGTGTGTTCCATTTCCCTTTTCTGCCTCCACAGGGACACTGCTGGCTGGCACAGCAGCCTGGCTGCCCAGCTGCCTGCTCAGCCCTTCGTGCTCAGCACGGCTGCTGCCTTGCAGGGGAGGGCTCTCCTCCCTCTCCTCTGTGGGCCATGCCTCTCCTGTGGCCACTGCAGCACCTTCAGCCCCTTCAGTGCTGGCATGCCGGGCTTCCAAGCCCACCCGCACCTCCTGACAGTGGTTGTTCAGGTTGGGGTCACTGGATGTGCGGGTCAGAGGGCTGCTGGAGTCACAGGCTGAGAGCAGGTCATCCATAGATCTTGTCTTTGGTAATCTAGAACCCAAAAACAAAGCAAATCTCACAATAAACCCCCCAAAACTTCCCTAGTTTCAGTCAAAACTGAGATGAGGGCAGGGAAATACTCCCCATTACAGCTCTGGGGGTGGGTGGAGAGGGGCAGTGCAGTTGCAGGAGCTGAAATGCACACCACCACAGTTTGGCCTCCTGCCTTTGAGGCGCAGCAGGGACCTCAACTCCTTCTCCGAGTAGCTGTGACACTACTACGGAGCTCTTGCTCCCACAAGGAAGATGAGAACAGCAGGGAAACAACAAGAAACTACAGGAAGGGCAGGAAGATCTGTGGGTAGGCAACACCCTGAGCCTGAAGCTCTAAGCTCCTACCTGTCCAAACACCTGCCACTGAAGTCCTGGCTCTGAGATCCGGGGGGCATGTAGATGTCCATGTCCTCCTGTCCCAGAGGATGTGGCGAGGAGGCCGGGAGGTACACGGCTGTCCAGAGGTGCAGGGCGCGCACGTGGCACACGGGATGCAGCACCTGCGACACCGCCCGTGTCAGAGCCCAACGCCGAGGGAACCCCTCCAGGCCCTCCCCAGTGCCTGCCAGGGGCAAAGCCTGGAAAGCTGGGCCAGGAGCTCTACTGACCTGCTCGGATCCGGGCATATAGAGCAGGTTGTGGAAGTTCTTGTTGCCAGCCCGCAGCAGGGACCACACAGAGCACGTGCGCTTGTAGATGTTGTGCATCTCCCGCTCGCAGGGGCTGTTCCCCAGGAAGGTCCCGTAGAGGCAGGAATACGTGTGCTGCACCAGCTTCACCTGTGGCAGGAGGGGGAGCAATGCTCAGAGCCATGGGCAAAAGGGGGCTCCTGCCTACGGGGGACACATCTCCCCGTCCTCTGGGAGGGCTCATGCACTGCCTGCCCTGGGTGACCTCACTGCTTCCACACTGGGCAGGACAGGGATCACTTAAATTGAAGGGAAAGCAACACTCAGCTGATACCAAACCCATCCATCTAGAACCAAATGACCCTCTAGAACCCTCTCCCGCATTTTTTGGTAAGACAGAGATTAACTTTTTTTTTCCTATTTTTTTTTTTTTTTCAAATGTTTCAGACCCATACAGCTCTGAGATTTGATGCAAATCAAACCAGTGCTGCTGCTGGTATCTGAATTCCCTGGGCTGGACAGGGACTGGAGAAGGGATGCAGAAAAACCACAGTATATAAACCCTTCACCACCCCCTCATGGGACAGCAGTTTTAAACTAAAAGAAAACAGATCTAGATGAGATGTTAGGGAGAAATTGTTCCTTGTGAGGGTGCTGAGGCCCTAGCACAGGTTGCCCAGAGAAGCTGTGGCTGTCCCATCCCTGGAAGTGTCCAAGGCCAGGTTGGACGGAGCAATCTGGGGAAGTGGAAGGTGTCCCTGCCCATGGCAGGGGATGGATGGAACAAGATGGTTTTAAGTTCCCTTCCAACCCAAACCATTCTGGGATTCTGTGATCACATCACAATCTCCCAGGTTCTGCAGACCTCTTCTTTCAACTCCAGTACTGTAAAACATCACACCCTTCCCTCTGTCTCTGCTCACATCTGGCATAAAGGCATGTTTGCACATGTATTCCTTACCAGAAAAGCTTCATTAAATTCAAAGAGGCAGGGAAATTGCTTCAGAAGCTGATGAACAGCATCCAGCCACTGGAGAAAAACTGGGCACTGCTCGTTCTGATCTTCCACCTTTTCCTGGTGTCCACAGCGATCCCCAAACTTGTGACCAAAATCCAGCCAGTCTGATTCAACGAGCACCTGGAAGCCCTGGGAATAAAAGAAAAAACAATTGCAGAGACTTTGCTGAGGACATGTGGCAGGACAAAGCAAGCCCCATCCACCAGGAAGGGCTGGGAAGGAGGATGCTGCGGTGCCTGGTGTGGGAGCAAAGCTCAGCAGGGTTAGAGGTTTCCAGACACAAACCAACAGTTGTTGTGTCTATGCAGTAACCAGCTCGGAGAATTCAGAGTAGGGAAGCAGCTGAACTTTGAGCACAAGCTGGTATTTCCCACGGCACTTCCCCAGGCTGGGCAGAGGAGTGAGGAACAGTTCACCCAAACCAGGCAGGAAGAGAACAAGGAAAACTCAACACCCACCACAGCAGCTCAGAAACACCACTAAGCTTATTCCCAAATGCAATCCTGCTCCTTTCCATGGGGATTCCGAGACAAAAGCTGCCTTTGAACAGACGTGAATCGCAGCAGAGTGCACTCCTACCTCCATGGTCCTGTAGTAAGGATCCAGGAGAATCTTTGCCAGTGCCACAATCTGTGGAGTCCTGTCCCAGCCGTCGGAGCAGTGAACCAGCACTGGACGTCCTTCTCTGTCGACCGCACTGGAGACCAGCACTGCTGCCTTCAGCATGACTGACAGGTGCTGCAGCCACTTGGTGCTCTCCAGGGCCGAAAGCCAGCTGGAACAGAAAAAGCAAGAAAATGGTTGCTTAGCTCTCCACTGAAGCAAAAAAGGTACATTTTAACTTCTGTTTTCTTGGAGTCCTCAGTGAAAATCAGTCTTTTCTAAAACATGTCCCCCCAGAGGAGCCAGGCAGCCTGGAAAGAAGGGCAAAGAATCCAACCCCGAATTTAGTTTTTCTCAAATACAGCCACATTTTAGAAACCCCCACAGGACACACACAACCAAGTGACACTGAGACAGTGCCACAATCCCTTCTGGATTAATGGATCAAAACTAACAGCATTCAAGCACTGTGAGCACTTTCCTATCCCTCCGTTTTCTCAGGTAGAAACCTGGGATTAAAAAGGGAAAACAGAGGGAAACCCCCCCAGGTCACTGACAGATATGGCATCAAACTCAGCTAGAGAAGGTCACTTACTTGCTGGGGTCTGGCACCTGACTGCAGACAGCACGCAGATACTGGAAGCTGTTCCGGATGGAGTGGATGTTGGCCATGCCCATGAACACGACTTCACAGTTGGGGTAATACTCTGACACGAGAGACAGAACACTCAGAGAGAGCTACAGGAGCTACAGAACATTCTGAGCTGGAAGGGACCCACAAGGGCCATCGAATGCAACTCTGCTGCTACTGCAGCAACCTCCTCCATCCCCCAGGGCAGCCGCCCTGCACACACCACTCCTGGTGTTGGTGGAGTCACTAAGGTTGGGAAAAACCTCCAGGGTTACTGAGTCCAACCATTTCCCAGCACTGCCAAGGCCACATCCACACGTCTGTTAAAGCCCTCCAGGGATGGGGACTCTAGCACTGTCCTGGGCAGCTGTGCCAGGCCTGACCACCCTTTCATGAAGAAATTTTCACAGTATCCAACCTGACCCTCCCCTGGCACAGCTTGAAGCCATTTCCACTCATCCTGTGCCTTGTTCCCTGTGAGCAAACCCCAACCCCCACCTGGCTCCACCCTCCTGTCAGGGACTTGTGCAGAGCCTCCTTTGCTCCAGGCTGAGCTCCCCCAGCTCCCTCAGCTACTTCTGGTGCTCCAGACCCTTCCCCAGCTCCATTCTCTTCTCATCCTGAGGGGCACAAAACTGACCCCAGGACTGGAGGTGCCTCAGCAGTGGCCAGATACGGGGGACAGTCACTGCCCTGTGACCACGCTACTGCTGGTACAGCTCAGGTGTCATTGACCTCTTGCTCACCTGGGCACACGCAGGCCCATGTTCAGCTGCTGCCAACCAGCACCCCCAGGTCCTTTTCCACTGGGCAGCTTTCCAGCCACTCTGGCCCAGCCTGGAGCATTCCAATGGGGCTGTTGTGACCCAAAAGCAGGACCCAGCACTTTGCCTTACTCAACCTCAGCCAACTGACCTTGGCCTGCTGATCCAGCCCATCCAGATCCCAGTGTAGGGACATGCTCCCACAGACCAAGTACCAAATGCTGACCTGACCCCCAGCTGTGCCCTAGGACCCACTGCCAGGCCCAAGAGGAAGATGCTCTGGGATGTTCTTGGCCCTTGGTACCTTCGCATTCGCAGCCGCCTCCCTTGGCCCTGTTGGCCACGGCTGCCGTATAGGACCTGGCATCGAGGATCAGCAGCTTCTGAGGGGTTCCCGCGTTCTCCACGCCCGAACACGCCGTCAGGGACGAGTCTGCAGGGACACACAGGGACTGAGCTCCTGGCACCTCCCTCCCTGCCACCACCACAGTGCCACCGTGAGCGAGCCCAGAGAGCCACCCACCCACCACAGGCGTGGCACGATGGGGCCCAGGTTCTCCAGCTGGACACTGGGGTAGAATCCTGCCCTGGGACAGCCCTGGCAGCCACTCTGTGGCGTTGGGAGCACCGAGGAGCTCGCCCATATGGGAGGGCTGGCGGGAGCCGTCTCACCGAAGTCGGCGTCGCAGGGCTCGCTGCCCTCGCTGCTCCCGGCGTGCGGCGCGGCGCCCGACGGCCTCGCTCCGGGGTTCAAGGCACAGGCTTTGGCAATGGATGTCACCAGGTACTCGTCGTCGGCGTTCCGCCAGCCCCACCAGCTGATCTCGGGCTGGCTGCAGCGCGCGATCACCGCCCCGTTGCGCACGTGTCTGCGGGGACAGAGCCTCGTGGAGCCCCTGCGGAGCGCGGGCCGGCCCAGGAGCCGCTCCCCGCGCAGCACCTGAGCTGCTCCCGGCTGCGCTGCTCTATCTGCTGGAGCACTGCTTTGTCTACAGCACTGACTCCCTCATCAAAAAGGGAAAGAGAGCAGGCAATCTCAAATAACCATTTTTCACTGCTACAGCACTGACCCAGAGGCTAAACCAGCCTCATATTCTTATTTACAATAATATAGAATCATTTAGGTTGGAAAAGAGCTTCAAGATCCCCAAGTCCAACCTCTGACTTCTATTTATATATATAACTATATCCTGTAACCCATAGATATATAATAAATAAAATAGATTATATTGTATATAGATAAGTCAATATTTATATTTATATAAACCAGAGAGAAGAACTTTAAATCATTATGGTCATATTTTGGGAAAGTAATAGTTATTTCATAGAATCACGGCATGGTTTGGGTTGGAAGGGATGTTGAAGATCATCTTGTTCCACCCCCCTGCCATGGGCAGGGACACCTTCCACTTGATTTTAATGCTGTTCTGTTTTCTCCTTCTCTTTCTTTTTTTCCTCCCTTAAATTACAGATCCGTTGTTAAACCATTTCACTTATCACCTGTTAGTTGGGAAGATGAGCTCACTCAGCATCAGACCAGAGAGTTTCTGGGTGGAGGCCTGAGCTGGTGTTTATCAACAACCCCTAAATGTGAAGCCTACCCTGGCTGTGCTCACTGACACCTGGCAGGAGGCCTGAAGCAGGAATCAGTGCATTTCTCACACCAACACACAGTCATTCCCAATTGGCCTGGAGAGGGAAGGGACTGTGAGGTGACAAAGCTGCTGGTGATAGAGAATGACCCAGAGAATGTGAAATTTAGTACTAATAAGTGAAGAGTATTTACAGATGATCAGAACATAACCCCAGCTGTGATATGGAGCCGTTTTGGTGCAGATCAGCAGCCACATCCCAAAGGCTCTGAAGTCTCTGGGGAGCTCTCAAAAGCCTCAGCTCTGTGCTCAAGAGAAGCACAAAGGTTAAGGACGTGCTAACAGTTATTGGGAAAGAAGTAAGACAGAAAATATTACGGCTCCACATCTTAGCCACCCTAAAATGACACAAACTCCCCAACAATCCATCTCAAAAAGGATCATGTTGTAGTCAAACCAGGCTTCAGAGATGGGTGGCACAGACACAAGCAAGCACTGGAATGGTTATGCCATATGTTTCAGAAGCACAAGTGTTTCTTCAACAACAAGCAAAACAAAGAGTGGACTCACTGCCACGGTGTAATGTGGAATCCACTAATTGGTTCCAAAGCACTCAGTGGCAGGTTCACCAAGTGACCATGAGACACAGTCACCCACTCCCCCAGATGGGTGTAGGAAACCTAAGATAGCAGATGCTCCAAAGATGCACCAGGAAAGAGCATCTGCATCCCCATCCCATTTGTTACATTTCCCTGAGGTGCTGCTCCTGGTGCCTGGTCCTTCTTGGAGATGGGAAAAGGAACTGGACAGCCCTGAACCAGACTCACACACCAACCATGCTGAACCAGCCCACCACCCCTCTTGCAGCATTTCTCTGCAGATCACAGAGTCGAGGAATGGTTTGGGTCAGAAGGGACCTTAAAGCCCATCTCCTTCCAGCCCCTGCCATGGGCAGGGACACCTTCCCCTGTCCCAGGCTGCTCCCAGCCCCAATGTCCAGCCTGGCCTTGGCCACTGCCAGGGATCCAGGGGCAGCCACAGCTGCTCTGGTCACCCTGTGCCAGGGCCTCCCACCCTCATTAAAGAACAATTCCTTCCCAATATCCCATCTAACCCTGCCTTCTGGCTGTTTATGTAGTGTCCTTAATGACATCTCACAGATAGTAACAACGAAGACTTTAAACTGAAGCCTTCCAAAGAAATAATGTTCATGTTTGGCCAAGTCAAAACACCATAGGGACCCTTTACTTTCAGTGCTGCTCTGTTTTGCAAGGTGACTTGCAAAGCAGTCACTCCCAGGAGATCCGTTCCTGCCTTCAGGATCACTCAAGGATGGATAACAGAGAGCAGCAAAGGCTTTGTTTATAGTAGTAAATGAAACAGAGCCAAGGTGTGGACTTAAGCACCAGCCTGTGATCATCCAAGCCTGTTTGTGAGCCACCCACAGCTCCTGGCCTGTGCCAAGCAGCACTTTCCCAGACAGCGCCTGAGCACATTTTTGGGAAAGGCAGGTGCTGTGCCAGGGACTGCTCCCAGCAGGCAGCTTGGGGGATACGGCAGCTGCTCCCTGCAAAGCCGCCCGCATCACCAGGGTCATGCTGAACTCACAAAACTCTTGGTAACACAAACCTCTGAGCACTGAACAACTGCTGGGAACCTTCAAGGGACACGTTGACCTGCCAGTGAACGAGGAAATGTGGCAGCACCAATGAGTGTGAAGCCACCAGCAAGCAGAAAGTACAGCAGGTGCCAGCAGAGGAACCAAAACCACAGCTGAGCTTGCCAGGAGCTTCCCAGGGCAGGGGAGCACCAGAGCCTCACTTTGCCTTCCCTGCACATCCCCAGCATGAGCACAGGAACTATTTAAAGCCTTTTCTTACCTGGAAGTTTTGGGGAGGTTTTCCTCAAAGGAAAAAGTTGCATTCTTGAGACTGGAATGGCAGAAAGTGCCAGAGTGTTTTAATTTACGTGGAGCAAATTATTCTTTAGGGATCCTCAGTTTAGTTTCAATCACTCAAGACCCTTTCATGATCCAAAGCTGCAATATGAGGTGCCTCTGTAGTTCATCAGTTGAGTTTTTCCTCACAGATCCCTTCTGAGCACAAGGCTAGAGCACATCTGATACTGTCAGCACATGCCATTTAACCCCCAACAATCCTCCACAATGGATTCATTAATATCTGGTTTAGTGGAAGGTAGCAGGGGGGTTGGAAGTAGATGATTCTCAAGGTCCCTTCCAACCCAAACCATTCCGTGACTCTCTGATCTCCCAGGTCTCCTCTCTGTTATTTCCTGGACATGGATGAGCACTCGGAAGTCAAGGAGCTTGGCTTAAAGCACAAGAAAGAGCTTGGAGAGGGTTTACTGAGCAGAGCCCAAAGGTTCCCAACTGAGATGTGTGAGTGTCTAGGTGCCTCCATTTCCCAAATGTTTGGGATAAACTCCCGTCTCACTGCGGCACGATGTGAGAGCCCCAGGGTGAGCGCTCAGCCGTGGGGCTGGAGCAGTGCCCGCTGTCCCCTGCTGCTCCCCTGGCAGGTGATGGAGGAGCACTCCTGCTGCCACAGCCCCAAGGTCTCCTCAAGGTGGCTGAGCAGACAGAGCCAGAACTGCCAGGCCCTGCCCATCTGCCTCTGTACTCAGCTAAATAATTGATTGCATCCTTTGCCTTGTTTTAGAAGTGCCTGGATTGTGCTGGAGGCTCCTGCATCTCTCCCGTGCATCTCCACCGAGAACTGAGATGGAGACCTGAATTTCTGCTTTGCTTAATAGCTAAATTATACTTTTTTAAAGAAATCTGATAACGTGGTACCTTTGGTGTCATGTTTTACAGCTCTGACTGTGACCCAGTGAGATGAGCCTTATCCAAAAGCTCTGAGGTCTATCAGAGTCCCTGGGATACAGGCACCCATCCACTCTCTCCTGAACTCTGAGTGAGGAGGAGGAGCTGAGTGTGAGGTTTTTCAGTTCCACACAGCACGAGGCACTGCACAAGCAGCCACGACCCTCAAGGACCCTCTTGCCCCAAAGACTTCAATCTTGAGGACAAAGGCTAAAAAAAGTGCATGAAAATCAGAGACACACGGGCAAGCACTTGCCCCACCCTGTAACATCACTTGTCAGCGTCTTCTAATCTGATCCCAGGCTGCAAAGGGTTGCACTCAGCTTGTAAATTACTGGGTACCATTACAGAGATATAAAGCAAGGAACAAAATAATTGCTGGAGTAGGAAAGACACGGCTTTGCCCTCAGGTGGGGAGGTACAGTGGGACAGGCTCCAGCACCAGGCCATTTTTAGCAAAAGGAATCACAAATACAATTAACTTCTTAGCTGAGCTGGCTACAAGGAGGGAAAGGCTCCATCCGATAAGCTGTGCTCATTCCCGCTCTGCTGCAGAACTGAGTTCTAGCAGGAACAGTGTTTTGCCACACCCAACAGCAAGCTGTGAAATGTGAAGATGCAGAGTAAGGTACCTGTAAATTCACTGGTGTTGCTTCCTGACTTTTGTATTTTCCAATACAGCTCTGATATTTTAAGGTTTTTTATATTTGGATTTGGTAACTGCTAACACAGAGTCTAAGGCTACAAACCATGATGTACATTTTACAACAGCACAGCTGCCTGGGTACCCCTTTCCATCAGCCTCCTGTTGGTTTCAAACACGTCACTCTCCCAGGAGACACATTTAATGAGGAACCAGCCCCTACCCTGCAGAGCCCTGCTCCACTGGCTGCCTGGCCTCCTGCATCCCCCTCTAGATTATTTCTGGAAGGCTGGTCAGGGAATATTTCATAGAATTACAGATTATCCTAAATGGGAAGGGACCCCCAGGGATCACCCAGCCCAGCCCCTGGCCCTGCCCAGACACCCCAACAACCCCACCCTGGGCATCCCTGGCAGCGCTGTCCCAACGCTCCTGGAGCTCTGGCAGCCTCGGGGCTGTGCCCATTCCCTGGGGAGCCTGGGCAGTGCCCAGCACCCTCTGGGGGAAGAGCCTTTTCCTAAAATCCAACCTAAACCTCCCTGACACAGCTCCAGCTGTTCCCTCGGGTCCTGTCCCTGGTCACAGAGAGCAGAGATCAGAGCTGCCCCTCCACTGCCCCTCGTGAGAAGCTGCAGGTTTGGGCATTCCCAGGTCTGTCCAGGCCTGCACACCCTGCTGAGCACAGGGCACCCAGCAGGCTCCTCTTGGCTCAGATTTCTTTTCGAAGTAGCAGCCAGACAAGGACCAATGTGTGGAAAGATTTTGAAACTCTGAGAGAACTTTAATTTGACCTTATTTTGCAACATCTCCCATAGGAAGAAAGTCACCCACACCTTCCAATCTAACTGGAAGCAGGAAAGGACAGTTCTGGAGCACTGCTTCTCTCTTCTGGAAAACACCCTGCTGCAGACAGTGCTGGGAGAAGGAGCCCTGGGAGCACCACGTTTGCAGGCAGGAGGCAAAAGGATGAACAGCTCTCCTGCCATCCCTGTCCCACAGCCCCTGCAGGACTGTCATGGGTTTGGGGGAGGGAATTTGGGTTTACATTTACCTGTACACCACCACAGGGATCCTTTTCCATGACCTGAACGAAGCCACATTCTCCAGCTCCTTGTCAGTGATCCAGACAGGGACCAGCAGCTTCTGGGGATAACTGGAACAAAGCCTGGCGAAGAGAAAGTACGAAAGGCAAGATGAGGACTGAGCAATCAGAAATCTGCCTCAGAGCAGCTCACATTTCCCCAAACTCAACATGCAGGACTTTGGCTCTTCCTCCTCATATCTGTCTCAGTGCAGCCTCAACAAGTGACCCAAAAAGTGCTGTCAGGAACGAGCTGAGAGAAGACAACCTCCTTTCACCTCAGGCCTCACCTCTGGGCTCATACTAAGTATCCTAGTACCTCCCAGGATGCCTTTGGAACAGCCTCTGGATTTAAGAATTCATGAGGGTTTAGGGGAACAGTCAATAATTTACATGGAGTTTTTGTTTTCTTGTAGCAGGACACAGAGCTTCTGGTAAAGAATGGCCTGCCCCTGTCTGCCCTGCAGAACACAGGTACCACTGCTCAACTCCACACATTGCTCAGTGAGGAAGACACAAATCTGCCCAGAAATTTAGCAGTGGGGACTGGGGGTATGCAAATAAAGTGACAGGAGTGAGATCTAAATCATATCTTGCTTGGTGGGGTGTTGGAAATCAAATTCTTATAAAGATACCTGAACATGTACCAGCAGTGAGAAGAGAACACTGAGAGCAGAGAGCACTGCCAGAGGGCAGCGTTAGATGGGATATGGGGAAGGAATCCTTCCCTGTGACGGTGGGGAGGCCCTGGCCCAGAGCAGCTGAGGGTGCCCCATCCCTGGCAGTGCCCAAGGCCAGGCTGGATGGGGCTTGGAGCAGCCTGGGACAGTGGAAGGTGTCCCTGCCCATGGCAGGGGCTGGAATGGGATGGGCTTTAAGGTCCCTTCGACCCAAACCATTTTGGGATGGCATGAAGCACACACAAAATTCCAGGAGTGCAGGGTGGGTTTCTGGCTCCTGCAGCTCTTCCCCTGCCCCTGCTGCTCCCAGCACACGCCGAGGGCAGGCTCAGGCACAGCAGTGCTGGGAGCTGGACCAGCTGAGCCCCCACAGCCCAGGCAGGCACAGGTGGGTACGTGGCAGGGAACATCAAAGAGCAGCTCTGGCCCAAGGCTATCCCACATCATTTAGCAGGAATGTTTCAGGGCAGATAGGGAGCAAAGTGAGGGGGTGAAAGGATGCAGACAGTACGCTCCAGAGGGTGGTCTGGTGTTCCTGAGCCCTGGCTATTCCAGCTGATGGCAACAGGCACAATCCAGTATTAGTTTATGGTGCTAGTGAAGAACTTCCAGCCACGTTGGAAAAGGGCACTTCAGTGTCTAGACAGCTCCACCGAGAGCCCCAGGCAGAAAGCAAGGGTGGCTAAGGGATAAAAACAACTGGGTGAGGATGAGGAATTCAGGAAGCAAAATTAAAGCTGTCAGTTAAGAAGGGGAAGACCAGGTTGTCTGTGGGAGGATGTCTGGGCTTGGACACCTCTGAAATGCCTCAGATTCCATGAGTAAAGGTGGTCAGGAAATTAGAGAAGCAGTGAAGTGTGACTGAGGATGCAGGAATGTGGGAGAGGGTTAGCACCTGTTCAGGTCTGGAGGAACTTCTGGAATAGCTGAGTCTATACATGAACAGGCTTCCCTGAAGTGCAAAGAGTTCCCTGGCACCTCAGATGAAACATGGGTGATGTCTTAAAGTACAAACTGGGGAGAGGTAGTCCAGGAGAGGCTCAGGATTGTATCTTCCAAGAGTTAAATCACTAAAACTCTGTAGCCTTAGGAAAACAGTAAGATAGAAATCAATGAAATTCAGGTAGGAAATGGGACATCTTTAAGAAGCTAAGCCAAATTCAAGCAGGGTGCATAGACACAGGCAATGAGGTCAAGACAAAGAGACATGTCTTTCTACGCTAGAATTCCAGAGGAATACAGTAGAGGAAATGAAAACCCAGGATGAGGAACTCTGTTGGCTTAACAGTATCTTATAAACTGATACAAGGAAAAACATTTGTGGCACCCTAAATTTCAGAGCACAAGCTTTCTAAGAAGGCTGAAATAGGCTAAGCTTGTGAACTAAGTGTGGGCAACTTCCAGGGGAAGGTGGAGGTAAAAGTGTGATGCTCAGAGTGACCAGCATCCACCAGAATGAGCAGGGATCAAATCCCAGGCCTAAAGAGAAACAGGACAGCGTTGAGGCTATACTACCAAGCCCTGGAGTGACAGGAATGACATCCACAGCCACTGGAAAAGATGCAGAAAGGCTGCGAGGGCAGAAATTCCCATGGGAGACTTGTGTTGCTTCCACACAGAACGCACCAGTGTCTGAACCAAAGGTGACATTTTCAGACACATCCAGGTGTTTCTTGGTGCTACCAGCAAAACTATACAGAAGTCCCTGACTCTTCCTTTGGGCCTAAGCTGCTCCAAAGTAGAATAACTGAAAAATCCCTTTGTTACAGCATTCATCACTCAGCAGATTCAACAATGTTTCCAGAGGGGATAAGGCTCCCACAACAGCAACAACAAAAAAAGGCTGCGTTCAGTGCACTTGGGAAGAGTGAACGTGGCTTTTGGGAGGGAGGTCACCCTCATGTGTGAGAGCTACCTGAAACGTCAGTGAACGAGCAGATAGGGCAGACTCGAATTTTCAGAAGGGGGTTAAATTTTTGAAATTTTTTGTGTGCCTGTGTTTTTTAGCAGGTGTCTCCCCACAGAGCTGAAGGATGCTTCTCTTAGGAAACAGCTGCTCTTGAGAAGACAAGAAATAGTTCAGAACCTCAACGATCATTTTTCACCACAACGGGAGCTCTAAAGGGAACCACCTGCAGTGGGGTGGCCTGGAAAGCCCTGGGACCAGGCTGAGCCAGAGCACCAAGGGAAACAGCCTTGAACTGTGAGGGCTGATGGCAGGAAAGGGTGGCTGGAACACAGACACAGGAATGAGCACCTGTGAACATGGATCGATGGACAACCTTCTTCCCACAAAGCTAACAGTGAAAGAGATTGTGGAATCAGGGAATATCCTGATTTGGAAGGGACCCAAGAGGATCGAGTCCACCTCCTGGCCCCGCACAGGACACCCCAACAATCCCATCCTGTCCCCAGGAGCCTTGTCCAAGCTCCTCCTGCACAGAAGGCAAACACATGGACCACTAACAGTCCTCACTGGACTTATTGTCCACATGTTCCTGTGGCAAATCCGAGCAAGGACACTAATTATCACTTCCCAATGGTATGGATAGTATTAAAATGTATAGAGAAGTGTAAAAAAGACAAAATGTGAATTAAGAGCAGTCCCAGAAACCAGTAGGAAACACCATCTGGCTAAAGCAGTAACAGAACTCCAAGCAACTTTTTCCTCATAAACTCAAAGTTAAATAAAACCACAACCATAAAAAGATGAAACCTGAAAATGAGCATCAACACTGAAGGAAAAGTGGGTTTTTTTTTTCCTTTATTTGAAGGAACTACACGTGTACCAAACCCACCAGCACCAAGGCTGATATGAAACAACTCCCACCTCAGATGGCCTGTGTGCACCAGATGGGAAATGCTGGAGTGATCCCATTTCCCTGGGTATAAGATCCCTGAAGATGTGAGAGCCAGGGAGAGACCGTGTAATAATTTTATTATCACTGTATACTTTTATCAAGACTCAAGGAGTGGTTATTATAAGCTTGTATTGCTCTCATTTTATGATGGCTGTCGCCAGAAAGAAGATAATAGTTCCCAGATAAGGACATCTCGGAACAGACTTGAAAGACAAGCAACAAAGCCATTACCTTGGAGTATCCTGTCTTTAACAACACTGTTTTGCAAATGCAGGGAAATAAAAGATAAAAGGACTATAAACAGTTAAAAAGTAACCTGATCCCTGTGAATAGAGGCAGGTGGTTATGATCAAAAGCCAAGGCAGGATTTAAAGCCACACTCCCCCAGCAGCAAGAGAGAACTGGTTTGAGTTGCACAAGGCAATTACACCACCCCTGAGATCCTGGGATGTCTGCAGGAAGCTGGGACCTGCGAGGAACCCCAGGGAGGAACTCGGCAGGTGGAGGGAAGCAAAGCCAGGCCCACACCCAGCTGGCTGAGGTTTGTTTTAAGTCCTTTCTTCCCTGGTTTGCTTGGAAATCAAACACCTGTCTTCAGAGAAGGTGGCTAATGGCTGTGGATTACTGGCCAGGAAGCAAAGCACAGATGGTCAGTGGAAGCTGAACTTCCTGAAATAGTCAGAGGGAACCACACCCCAAGATCCAGCAGAGAAGAAAGCCTGACATGCTGAGGGCAGGGACCCACAGGCTGTGCACTCCAAAACTGAGCAGTTCAGAGCAACTTTTACTTGGCATCCTTGGAGAAACTGTGCAAATGCCAGAAAAGTCACATGAACAGTCCCAAAGCAACAACATGGTCAGTAGGGCAGAGGGAAAATGGAAACCACCCCCCAAATTTAGTGCTTGTGGCCTGGATTCTTCAGGAAGAGAGAACAGACAGCAAGCTCCCAGACTGGGATTTCCCCAGTCCAGTGTGTCCGAGGTTTCTCACAGTCTCCACAGGAAAGCAGTGACCTGGAACTGTCCAATCCATAGGTGATGGGGTGCCTGGACTGGCTGGGACAGAGAGGAAAGGCTGAGGGATACCAGTAGTTTCAAGAACAGGATTATAGCGAATGCACAAATGAGTATGTCCATCAAACCCCAGTGACTTAATGCCACCTACTGCAACACAGTGCAGCTGCCCTTCTCCGAGAGTCCTGTGCTCCTGCAGGAATAGAGGATGGGCTGGGAACACTGACTGGTGCAAAAAGGTCTCTTCCACTGTGACAGTGGCAAAATCTTGTGGAGATCTCCACTCCAATGCCCTGCTCACAGGGACCACCTCCAACACTGGCTCACCTGAAATGTGACACCACAAAGATGGAGAACCCCCCCCCTGCTGGGGATGTGCCCAGCACACCACCACGTTCCCAGGGAATGCTCTTTTCCTTTCCATATTGTGAACCTCCCAAGCTGCACTTTGGGGCCATCACCTCTTGTTCTGTCACGTGCCACTGCCAGGAGTTTTACTCCATCCCTTTGTGAATGCCCTGCCAGCAGCTGGAGGCAGATCACCCTTTAGCTTCTCCTGCTCTGACTGAATGAGCCTCACGCATTCCCAGGCTCCTGAGCATCCTCACAGCTCTCCACTGGCTCACCCCCAGCTCATCACAGAGCTGAACAGCTGCCTGAGTGTATGAAAACTGTGGTTGTTATGTCAAACGGAGCATTCTACGGAGAAGGACTGACCAGAAAGACAAACCCACAATGGATGGACCTCCAGACTTCCAAATGTCTTCCATGAGGAATTAGAGCCACCACATTATAAACTACCTGAGTCAGCATTTACAATTCCTGCTAGCTCTGATGTTTGGGCTGTATTCCCTCTCCAATTCCACGATGTGGAAGGCAGAAAGAAAAGGGATCTGGCTCATCTTCTGATCTGCCTGGGGGCTTGTCAAGGCCAGGAAGGAGGATTAGCTGGAGTCTGACTCACCCACTGCTCTGCATGGGGATCACCAAGGGAAAGGCAAGGCAAGAGGAGAGTGGGGAGAGCCCGGCCATGAACACTCACTTGTAGTTGTTGTTGATGTCAGAGACGCGCCAGACGTTCTGCAGGTCGAAGCCCATCCTCACCAGCTCCATCTCAAACCGGAACCTCACGTGGTCCCCTGAGGAGCAGAGCACAGGGAGTTACTGACAGCACTGAGGAAACCTGAACATGTTTGTGGAGCTCCACGGCAACTGACACAGGCTGGAGAGAGTCACAAAACCACAGAAACCTTTGGGTCAGAAGGGGCCTTAAAGGTTATCCTGTTCCACCCCCTGCCATGGGCAGGGACACCTCCCACTGTCCCAGGCTGCTCCCAGCCCCAGTGTCCAGCCTGGCCTTGGGCACTGCCAGGGATCCAGGGGCAGCCACAGCTGCCTCTCCATCCTCATTAAAGAAACATCCCATCAAACCCTCCCCTCTGTCACTTTAACACTATTCCCCCTTGTCCTGTCACTATCCACCCATACAAAAAATCTCTGCCTCTTTTTAATAAGCTCCTTTAGGCACTGGAAGGGGCTCTAAGGTCTCTCCCTGGAGCCTTCTCTTCTCCAGGTGAACACCCCCAGCTCTCTCAGCCTGGCTCCAGAGCAGAGGGGCTCCAGCCCTCGGAGCATCTTTTTGGCAAAGGAGAAACTCCTGGGCAGCTGGGTGGCTTCAGGAGCCAGAAAGACTTGTCCCTCACAGGGGTTCCTCTGCTTGTTTTATCAAGTCAGAACTCATCTCAGGGCACAGAAACAGCCTCTCCATGTCAAGGGGGGTGTGGGGGTTAATTTAATCCACTTCTGCCCTTCTGGCAGAGACAGCTTCCAAAGTGGATGTCAGGAACCCCATGGCAAGGAGCACTGAGCACCCACCCCAGGCAGTTCCTTCCTCCAGACTGCTCTCAGATGCTGACTCAGGGTTTCCTCTCTCATGGTTTAAGCCTTGCCTCACAAATTCTGGAGGCCTTTGTTGCTCCAGTGTCAAATCTTGTTAATAAATAAATACTGCAGAGCTCTTCGCCTCAGTCCTATCCTGCGGCAACAACTTGCACAGGTGAGTTTATTTATACTAGAGAATAATACTTTCCCTAAAGGAAACACAGCAAATATCTCTGACTGCTGGGGTTTGGGGCGTGGTAAGGACACAGAGCTTACTTTTCCCCTATCAGCTTCTCCTGGGATAGCTGTACTGTTGAACCCCATCCCTCCACCCAGCCTGTCTTTGGACATTCCATTCAGGCTACTGCTGCTCTCCTCTAGGCTCAGCACATTTTTCAGTCCAAAGCCAGGTTTCTCACTCATTTTAATTCCTTTTTTAAACAGCTTCATCATGGATAAGACAAAGCAACTGCAAGCAAACTTTGTGTTCCCAGGGAAGGGAAACTCCCAGTCCACACGAGGGCACCAACACAGCTCTGGTTTTCTCTTCATGGACCCAAAGATTTGATTTGTGCCTGTGTAAGGATGAGCCAAAGCTCTCCACAGACCTGATCCTGGGAGTGTCACAGCATTTTTGGGTGTTGGAGAAGAGATGCAGATGGGCTCATATTAATTAGGCTGCCTCAAAACTGATGCTGTTTGCCACTCCAGGACAGGACTGCCTGGGGTCTCCATCACCTTGATGAGGGAACTTAAGTATGGGATGTTTTCTCATGAGGAGAAAGGGAAAAGCTGCTTCTGTGCTGCTGGCTCTGAAAGTTTCTTGTTGTGTTTATAACTAATTCCTTTCACTGTGCTTCTTATCCAGTACCATCTGGCCATCAGCTGGATCTCTAGGCCAGGCTCAGGATGACCTAGCCAGGCAAATTTGAAATCAGACAGGGTTTATGAACAAGAGCTCAATTGCACTGCAGTGCTGCTGGCCAGAGGAGCAGGAAGAGCCAGGCCAGGAGCTCACCGGGACGGCAGAGATGTGCATGTTGATCCTCCTCATCCACACACACCCCCAGGCACCAGGCGTGGTAGGCGAACGCAAAGAGGTCCTCGGGCTTGGCGGGGCGGGCGATGGCTCGAGTCAGCCTCTTCAGCCACTCCTGGCACTGCTTGAAGGTGGAGAAATGGCACCTGCAAACCCAAAGGCAAGCCACCCTCAGTGGGGACACTCATCCAGCCAGGACTGAGCCAGGAAAAGGAACACGGCCCCAGGCCTTAGAACCCTGACCACGGACAGCATAGAGGGAGCCACCAGAGCTGGTCACAGCCTGCAGCAGCTGCAGCACAGCAATAAACCAGATACCTGATCACTTTGGAGTCCTTGCAGACAATGTGAAGCTGGAACATATCCCGACACTCCACGCTTTCCATCATCCTCAAAGGCACCTGCGAGGGAGGGACAGATGTAGGGCATGACAAGGCACACCACAGGCCAGAGCAGCCCCAGCAGCCGTGCCCGCAGGCTCCTCACACTCCAGCACAGCTCCACCAGTCACGAGCTGCTTCTGTGAACTACAAACCCACTCCCAGGGTTAGGGAGCTCTGTGAGTCAGCACAGAGCTCCTTCCATGATTACTATTCTGATTTCTGTCCTCTCCCTCGGTAATCTCCCACTTGGGGCCAGTTCCTGACTCAATCACATCCAGCCAAGCACAGGTAACTGAGCCAAGCCAGAGCTGCAGGAAGAGATGGCAAGTTAAGGCAGTGAGGGAAAGCCTCAGGCTCCCACTGCCTGACTGTGTTGGTGAGAAATCTCATTAAAACTGGTCTGCAAGAGACCTCAACAGCCTTAAAACCACCCAAGGGTAATGGCTGAATTTAAAGAAAACAGCAAAGGAAAAACCTAATTACTGTCTAAAGGAAAACGCCATCCTCACACCTAAATGCAGCAGCAAAACAGCAACCGCACGCCCAGGCCTGGCATCCTCCAAGAGGCACCTTCCTGTGCCACAGCCCCCAGGAACGGGGTATTCCCACCCCTCCCTGCTCCGAGACCCTGCGAGAGCTGATGGTGCAGGCAGGGCCAGACTCACATTGATCACAGAGTCCTTGAATTTGATATGCAGGCGGTAGTTAGAGATGGCGATCACGGCGTCGTTGGCATGGCCCAGGTACTCCACCCCCTCGCCCTGCAACACAGTGAATGGCACCTGGAAGGGAGACAGCACCAGGTCAGGTCACACAGCCACTTTGTGCACTGCAACTCCCAGAGCCACTCTCCCATTGCCTCCTCCTCTCCCAAGGAACCGTTCCCAGCAATGTGCTCCTCGTGCCCCGAGAGCAGCACAGACAGCGCCCACTGCCCAGCCCCACACACTGAGCTCTTCCCAAGGACGCCTCGGAGCCAGCGAGCACCTCCTGCAGGATCACGTGTGTGCCATGCACACCTGGCAGCGAGGGCTGGCCTGGGGACAGAGGGGCTGACGGGCCCTGCTCTTCAGACAGGGGAAACCAGCCCTGGCACAAGAAGCATGGAGAGGGACGTGACTGCAGGACAGCTCACAGAGAGGATGGGGAGCACTCGGCACAGCTCCTGAAAGAGCCCAACACCATGGGGAAGCACTGGAAGGGGCTGCCCAGGGAGGTGGTGGTGTCACCATCCCTGGAGGTGTCCAAGGAACAACTGGATGGAGCACTCAGTGCTCTAGGCTGGGTGACAAGGTGGGGATCAGGCACAGGTTGGGCTCAATGGTCTCGGGGGTCTTTTTCAACCTCAGTGATTCTGGGATTCTGGGGCTGATCAGAAGCCTCTGCCTCAGGGCAGTGTCACCTATGTGATCCTGCTGTGCTATTTAAACATGGGGGGCCCTCAGCAGCACTGTGAGACTCAGCAGTACCATCCAGGTAAGCAAATGAACCAAAGATGTGCCCAGTTTCTGCTAACAAAGCTCTCAGGGATTCTCTGTGTACAGTGATTTATATGACTGAGGAAGCTTGTCCTGATTAAACTGCAAGAAAGCTTCATTAAAGTTACCTGTATTCCATTTTATAAAATATCTAGATAATCAAGTGTCTGTTTTTCCCCATCAGTCTGGACACGCCATAGTTATTTTTAGAACAGGGGATCCTGGCAGACAGTCAGGTTTGACTTCTCTTATATTAAAAAAAAGAAGGCAGAACAGCCTAAAATTCACCAGGCCCCTTTGTCCTTAGCTAATCAGGCTCCTCCTGTTCTCTGAATGCCACCTACACCAGGTGATGTCGGTAACCCATTATGCAAAAAGTGTCACGACACAGCTGAAACCTGCCAGACAGGGCAGCTGATGACACAATTCATTACACTGTAATTAGTACAAGTCAGACCACCTTCTCTTTATTTCGAAGTTGTTTCTATGGGTTGGGTATAAAAACCTGAATTTCCTGGATTTCAAGTGACAACTGTACTAACAACTTCTCCTTTCTTTGTACAAAAATAACCAGCTTAGACTGGCATATGTCTGAACACTCTTGAAAAATATTAATTATTTGCCTAAGAGAATATCCTCTTTTTATTTCTGCAGTTGATTTCTGCACGCTTGCCAGAGCTGTTTTTATCTGGCATGTGTTTCTCCTGCTTACGTGGCTCTTTCACACAGCAACAGAAGGGAGACAGAACAGAAAGGGGCTGGTAAGGCTGCAAGAACGGACAGAGGGAAATCCTGGAATAAACCAGCAGGTGCCTGAATACGGCTTGTTATCAACTGATGGCCGCCTTCTAGAGTCACAGGATCCTGGAATGGTTTGGGCTGGGAGTGATATCCCAACCCAAGCTCATCCAATTCCACCCCTGCCATCGGCAGACACCTTCCACTAGGCCAGGCTGCTCCAAGCCCCATCCAACCTGGCCTTGAACACTCCGCTTTACAACGAATTAACAATTTACTGAAGGCAAATTACGCTTGGGAGGGTTGAACTTTACTTCTCCACGCAGCAAACTAAGGCAGAGTCTGCTCTTCTCCAGGAGCCTCGGCTCAGAGTCACCTTAGCAGCTTCACCCCCCCAAAGCCACAGCCCTGCAGCCCTGACCCTGCACAAGTCCCCAGCCTGTGGCTGTTCCTTCAAGCCAACAGCTCCCAGCCCTTGCTTTTCCCAGCACCATTTGCCAAGGCAGTGACAGCCTCAGAACAAACTCAGACACTGCAGCAGCAGCAAGAACAAGGTGAGCCTGGCTCCAGCCCCAGAGGAGGATGATGAGCACTGGATGATGTTAAAGGAAGCACCAATCCCCAGGAGGGAATGCTGCCCTTGCTGCACAGCAGAAACAGCACGCGGGGCTCTTCCCAGGGCTTTCTGCAGCAGGAGGCTGGCACCATATGGAGGCTCCTTCTTCCAGCCACTGTGCAGCAGGAAACGGCAGGAGCAACGTGTCCGGGGGGAGAGCAGGCAGAGCAACCGCACGCTGTGGCTGCGGAGCACAGCCCCGTGCTCCCGTCCCGGGGAGGCTCCCTGCTGCAGGCTGCCAGGCTGGGCAGGCAGCGGCACATTCCGACAGGGAATGCCCGGGCTGGCCGAGCACTGCACCAGCTCCAGCTGCACTGGCAGTGGCACATTCCGACAGGGAATGCCCGGGCTGGCCGAGCACTGCACCAGCTCCAGCTGCACTGGCAGTGGCACATTCCGACAGGGAATGCCCGGGCTGGGCAGGCAGTGGCACATTCCGACAGGGAATGCCCAGGCTGGGCAGGCAGCGGCACATTCCGACAGGGAATGCCCGGGCTGGCCGAGCACTGCACCAGCTCCAGCTGCACTGGCAGTGGCACATTCCGACAGGGAATGCCCGGGCTGGCCGAGCACTGCACCAGCTCCAGCCGTGCTGGCAGCAGCTGGCGATGCCAGACACATCCTGCCAGGGCTGGGCAGGCGGGGACAGGGCTGTGGGAACAGCCGGCTTGGCCCCCACACACAAGGACCTGCTGCTCCGACTGTGCCCCTGGCACCGGCCAGCCCATGGCCTCCAGGATGTGCTGGGCTGAAGAGCTGCTCTGCAGAGCCCAGCCTGACACATCCCAGAGCTGTTTGGGTGTTTTTACTTCCTTACCTGCAGTGACTCCTCCTCCTTTATGAGCTCCTTCGGGGGGAACAAGTCCTTGGCCTGGATGTACTCCAAACTGGGAGGGCCTTCCTCACCCTGCATTGCAAACAGAGCACACAGTCAGACAGCCTCAGCCAGCACGTGCTGTGAAAGCCAAAAATTGAAGCTGATGGATACTCTTGGCACCCCAGGAGCTTGGGGATACCTGTGCATGGAAATGCCTGTTCTGCCTGCAGACCCCAGCAGTTCCTCTGGCTGTTGCAGAATGCCCACAGCACAGTGAAATGCTGAAGCCTCCAAGTCCCACCTCTTCCAGCTGAGTGGTGTTTGGAAAGCCCAGCAGACACACCTTGGCCACAGGGGACTGATGTGACAGTAACTTGTCACGTCAGCTGTTCCCGTTACCTGCTCCATGGCACCAGGGCAGACACCCTGTGACACAGAGGGTTTCCATCTACAGTCCAATGTCAGCCTACTCTTCCTCCTCTTAAGGACCGCTTTTTTTTGGGAGTTTTTGTTTTCACTCTCAGACCAAAGAAATCTGGGAAGATCCTGAATCTTTTGGAGGAGAAGATACAACTGTGAAACATAACCCTACAACAACTGCACCCCAGTGCACCCTATTCACAATAGGCACTACTGACTGGTGCCAGCACCAAGCCCAGGGCAGCTGGACATGTCCAGCCTGCTCAGGTGGACATCCCAGAAAACCCAGAGGCCTCAGGATGGTCTGAGAGGTCACATGGAACCTGCACATGCCATCCTTGACAAGTGGAGTGTATGCCTCAGTTTGGAACACGGGAATCTTCATTCACTCATACAATCAGAGTATCCTGAGCTGGAAGGGATAAGGATCATAAAGTCCCACTCCTGGCCCTGCACCCCACCATGTGTCTCAGTGCATTGTCCCAATGCTCCTTGAGCTCTGGCATGAACTCTTGGTGCCAATTTTCACCAGCCCTCACTCAGGCCCTGTCACATCACCGAGATGCTGACCGAAGGAGTGGCACCCGGACACTCAGCTGCAGATGCTCACTGCTGGGAGTCCAGGATGGTGCTAATTCCACATATATTTGGTGTGGGAATGTTTTCTTCAGAATGCTGCTTGCTCTCTAACTCTAGCACTAGGCTCTAGCATTTACCAGGAAACACCGTGTTCTGTAAGCATTGACTAATATTTTAAAATGACATATCTTTCTGGATATGTCACCCAAGCCAGAATCCCAATTTCAACCTGAAGAAAGGAGATCCCAATCCTTCTGGCTCAGGAATATTTAAAATGCTGCTGAATCCTCTTGTGTTACTGATGGGAGCTGAAGCCTCAGCGCCCACGGGAACAGGCTGGCCTGAGGTGATCCCTGGACCTCAGACAGGGGCAGCCAGACCCCTCCCACCCCATATCCAAGGAACCTGCACGCATGTAACATGCTGTTAGAGCCTTCATAAAACTCAGCACCAGCCCCAGCTGGAGGCAAAGGCACTGGCCCTGTCATCATGCTGTGAGGGACACAGGGCACAGCACCTGCTCCAGCAGCAGCCGATGCTGACTGCAGACCACGGGGGGCTTGGGGCCCCTCCTGCCAGTGGCTCACTCCGAGTGAGGCACCAGCCCAGGGGAGCACAAAGGGAAGGTGTGTGCCCGCGTGCCGGGGTAGGAGCTAGGGGAGCAGAGATCCTCTCCCATCATCACTTTGCAGTTCACAGAGAAATCCCAGGGAGCACCAGGAACTGGAACAAGGCAGCCTAAGCTCTCCATCAGCCTGGGTGTCCTTGAGTCCCTCCTCGCCTGCAGCACAGGGCGGGCAGAGGCTGAGCATCCCCTCCTGCCACAGCCCCATCCTGGGTACCGGCAGGGCGGGGGTCAGCACCCTGCTCTCTTCACAAGTCTCCTGAAGCCCTCGGAGCCCATTCGGCCAGGAGTGCCCTGGGGGGCCGAGGGTGGGTCTGCAGGAAACCCCCTCTCCCGGAAGGTATGAAAGGCGAGGAGCGCAGGACCCCCCTCTCAGCAGCAGCAGCAGCAGCAGCAGCAGCAGCAGCAGCAGCAGCGGAGGGTCCTGCCCAGCCCCAGGCAGGGAGGGGTGTGCAGCTCCCCGGGGGTCGGCTGCTCTCGCACGGTAATTTTCCAGCTCCGGACAAGGCGCGGAGCCTGCGGGGCCCAGCTCAGTGACCGGGGCCTGCCGGGCTCGGCCCGCGGCGCCGGGCACTGCTGTGCCCTTGGGCCCGGCCCGGGCAGCAGGGACGGGCCGCGGTGTCCTCCGGCGGCATGTGGGAGCGAGGAGAAGGGGATCCCCCTTCTCCCTGGGCAGATCCAGAGGATGCCTCCACCGGCATGTGAGCTGGAGAGCGCAGCTGGCGTACGGCCCCGCTTCCATGGAGGAGAGAAGGGGAATAAAAAGCAGCACTTACAAAGCAGTTGAGCATGGAGCAGGAGACGCGGCCTGGCAGACTCATGTTCATTTCCCGAGGCGGCAGCAGGGCCGGGCAGGCACAAGCAGCATTTCCTCCCTCCGGCTGCGAGCTGCGGCCGCGGCCCCGGCACTGCGGCAGCGTCCCCGCTCCGCCGGGAAGGGCAGGAGCATCCCGGCCGCCGGCGGCCCGAGCAGGTGCCGCCGCCGCCGCTGACAATGGAGGGAGGGCGGGCGGAGGACGGGCAGACTCCACCTCCCTCCCAGGGCCGCCGAGCGCGGCTCTGCCATCTGAGCGTCTCCGTGACGGGCGAGACAGAAAATGGAGCGGGCGGCGGGACCGCGGGGCCGCGGCCACGGCCCCTTCCTCGGCCGGGAGCGGCATTCCCGGCCCATGGCGCTGCTGGCACCGGCCTCGTGCCGCAGGGATGGCGGCAGTGGGAGCGCCGGGAACAATAGCGGGAAGGCGGCTTCGTGCCCCGGCACCGAGCCCTCTGCCCCGAGTCCTGCGCCCCGGCACCGAGTCCTCTGCCCCGAGTCCTGCGCCCCGGCACCGAGTCCTCTGCTCCGAGCCCCTCACCGACCCCTCCAGCCCGGCACGGAGCCTTCTGCCACGAGCCCATAGACCCTACACCAACACCTCCGCACCAGCAGCGAGCCCTCTGCTCCAAGACCCCTGCCCCAGCTCCATGCCCTCTGCTCCAAGCCCTCCACCCTGGCATTGAGCCCTGTCCCTGAGCTCTTCCACCCTGTGCCGACCCCTCCACCCCAGCATCAAGCCGTTTGCCCCGAGGCCTCTGCACCAGCACTGGCCCCTCTGTCCCCAGCCCTCCACTCCAATGCCGAGCCCCCAGCCCTGCTCCCAGCAGCTCAGCCAGGATCTGTCACTGCACCCCTGAGGCCGCTATCCTCCCGCAGTCCTCTGTGCCTGGCCAGGGAGATGAGGATAAAGGGACTGCCCTGCTGCATCTCTCCACTCAACACTCCCGAGACTTCAAGCCCTCCTTCCCAGGAGCTTCATGTGTGCAGGGAGTAGCTGGATGTCCCTGGCTCCCACCAGCACCTGTGTGCTGGAGCCTGGGTCCTGGAGAGGACAAGGCTCCTCTCGCTGACTGCTTGGACACTTAGCTCCCGTGGGAAGTTTCCCCAGCTCCTGTTGGCAATGCTCGCAGACACAGGGTAAGGCCATGGGTGCAGGAAATGCTGTGGTTGAGCACCCACCTCCCCACCCCAGCCCCCTATGAGCTCACCTTTACAACCTGCTGTTCATCAAGCCCGGGAGCAAACAGCTCCCAGGTCACAGCCTATCCCGGGAACCACAGGAGCAGCTTCCCGGGCAAAGCCATCTCCATTTCCACCATCAACAGCTGCTCTGCCCCCACCACTGAGCCAGAGGGAGAATCTCTTTGTTAAAATGCAAAATTAAAACCTGACCCTTCATCAATCCTCAAAGGCCCCACTATTTTGCTCAAACCACACCAGCTTTTTGCTCTCGAAACACAAACCCAAACAGAGCACAGCCTGTAGCCATTGAGCTCCTCTTAGATGTGGCTGCCCCGAAGACACCACAGACAGCTCTCCCCAGCAATACCAACGGGATCTCAAAGGGTTTTTCTTGAGTCAGATAAAATATTTTGGCATTTCTCTGCAAAATTGTTCAGGGTTAGATTATTTAGAGCTGCCTCAACTAAAGGGACAGCTTTGTGACACCCAGACATGCTGCCCACTGTCACTGCAGGGCAAAATTCAGTTCCATGAACTCCCCTGCTGACAAAACAATCCCACAGACTCCCATAGTTACACCAGCTTCACCACTTAGGAAAGAAGACTTAGAAGAACACACAGCCACACCTGGAGATAAGCCATGAAATCCCATTTCACCCCCGCTCTGTCCCACTCCACCATTTACATGGAGCACAGTGGGTGAATGTCAGGCATTGCCCATCCTTGGGGCAACTGACTCCAGCTGGCACCCAAAAACCAAAACACAAGGAGAACAGAGGGTTATGGACACGAACAGAGGGTTACAGATAAGGACAGGGTTATGGATGAGGTGACTGATTTGTCTTGGCCAAAAGTGAGTGGCAGGAGAGGTGCTCTGCTTGCTGCAGGTTCCCCTCTGGAGGGAATGCTGAGAAACCAGAGCAGCTAAAGCTGAAAGAACCTTTTATACTGGAGAGAGAGTGTGGCCATAAACACTGTAAAGCCAATATTTATTCTTTTTCCTGACATGTGTCAGGGGAAAAGCAACACAGCACATCCGGGGAACAGCTGAAGGCTGGGAGTCTCTTGGGCAGGGTGTGAGCACACACTGCTGTTAAGTGCACACAGCACAAGACCGGAGTTTATAACACACAAAACCACAGACAAGGTAGGTAAGAGGTTTGCTCCAACCCACAGTGAGGTTTTTAGGGCCAAGTTCAGTTCAGGGCCTGGCACAGGGATTGTTTGCAGAAGGACCTTTGTAACCCCCCTAAGCTGCAGCTGTGCAGAGTTAAAGGGCTGCTCGTCAGATCAGTACTTTGAATTTCCAACCTAAGCTGACCTGAACAGCCACAAATAGAACTTCTTCTGCTTTCACTGAAATATTTTTGCACTTTTGGTATCATAAAAAGACTCATACATGACTTAGAAACTTCTGCCCAAACATTGAGCCTGGTGCAGAGCAGAAACCTTGCTCTGAAGTTCAGTGGCTTCACGGACTTTCAAGAGGAACTTGATTCAGACTCTGCTTTCACTTCCTTCAAGAGTTCCCAAAATACCTGCCCTCCTTTCCCTCCAGTGACTCAGGCAAGGGCAGGAGTGGTCCAGCATAGGACTGCAGAGTGCTCCACACTCCTTAGCTGGCTTAGCCAGAGGGATCTCCCAACTGCCACCTCAGACGCCTCCCCAGCTGGGGTCTGCTCCACTGCCACAGACCACTGAGGAAGAGAAGGTTATTTTACAGAACTGGGCTTCTGAGTGTTCTCAGTGTGTGTGTTCATGTGGGCAGAGAGAGAAATCTCCCTCATCATCTCCCAACCAAAATCCAAAGTGTTTCCCAATTCTGAGGAAGAGGAGCTGAATATAACATGGGCAGCATGTTTTTAAGGGCAGCCCCTTTTCCCTCCCACTAGCACTGCCCACTGTCTGTGCTGCTCCTCCCACCCCTCCAGGCATCCCTGGGTCCACACTGCAGGCAAACACCTTGCAGACTTCTCCTGAAGGTCCCAAAAGGGATTTGGAGGCTTGGCAAAGATAGGACTGGCACTCAAGGGGCCATCCTGCAGCCTCCAAAGGAGATGATGTTCCCTGTGGAGACACACCTGCATGCACCAGGAGCCCAGCCTGCAGCACAGGCTTCCCAGGGAACATTTGGTCCCACTTGCCCAATGAATCTGCATTGGGAGCACGGGACAGGCATCAGGATGCTGAAAGCTCTCTCACAGTCTGGAGCCAGTCAGCATCCTGAAATGAACCATTTTGCCAGTGGCTGGTCCAGCATTCTGCAAGTTTGGGAAAGTGTGGGCCAGGGAGCAGCTAATTCCCACCTGGCCGGGTCCCTTCCAACCCAAACCATTCCATGATTCCAAGAGAAAAACTGGTCCCATTCACTGCAGGGAGCTGCCAGCACACCTGACTCAGCTGTCCACAGACACGTTCACCCGTCCCAACCCTGACATAGCTTTATCCTCTATTTCTCTTTGGCACCACAAATAAAATTACGCTCTCCTGAGGCAGAAGGCACCGCACCCATCCCTTCTATAGATTAAGGGTGAGCTTTTCATCACCCCAGCACAGGGCATCACCCCACAGATGGAGGGGAGGGAAGGCAAGGGCTGGCAGAAATCCGAATGTGCAGCCCTGTCCCTGGTAGCACATCCACTGCACAGACTGCCCTGCTCCAGGCTGGAGAAAACCAACAGAAAAATTGGCAGGAGGAGGTGATTGCCCTGGGAAGGGAATTCCAGGACATGAGAAGCAAGTCAGCAGGAGCCAGGGCAGCTCTGTCCGACAGCCAGGGGCTCCAGCAGCAGAGGGGCCATCAGGATACTCTACTTTAGATCCTTCCAGGTCTGAATATTTCTTTTCAGTGACTATCAAGCTAGGAACTGGTTATCTAGATTTTTTTTTTCCAGGTAAGGAGGGGAAGGGAGAGGCTTGTATCATTTATCTCATTCTAAAAGTTAAAATTTATTCTCCTTCTGCCTGGCAGATGCCCACATTGGGTGAGATGAGCTGCACTCAGACACGTATGTCTCTCTCTCTCTCCATAAGCTGATGCTGGAACTGACGAGCTGTGGCCAAAGGCACTTCTTGTTCTGCCTCCCCTACTTCTGTTGCACAAAGGGCGTCTTTGTTTCAGGTCCCCCTACATAAATAGTTCATTTCCTCAAAGCCTAGGGATGTTTGTGGGTGAACTGGCAGGCTGCTGAGCCTGAGGTGGAAATAAAACCCTAAACCTGTGTGAAGAGAAGTTACTGCTTATATACCCTGTAAGTCAGGACTGGGATGGTGAGTGTCATCTTTTAATCGGGATAGGATGATAGAAGAGCTTACAGATCTGTAATAGTGCATTTGGTGTTTGTTCAGAAAGGTGCCCAGAGGTGAGCATGGAACTGATTATGCAGCAAGAAACCTTTGAGGACAGGGACAAAAGGGCCCAAGTCACGGGCTGTCAACTCCATGCCCCAACAGGAGGGGATGAGGGCTGGCTGCAAATCCCCACCTGGGATAAATCATGGCCCCCCCGGGGTAAGAACCAGATGCCCACAGAGCCAGCATCCCAGCAGCCAGGAGAGGGAAGGCTGCTGTGGGAGCTGAGCACTGAGCTGCCAGCACAGCACCTGCACCACCCCACCTGCCAGTTTTAAGTAATGTATTAAGGTACCAAGGTGCTCGTTAGGGCTCCATTAGTTAAGGATTAAACCAGCACTAGTGCTGCCTTCAAGGTCATTCCCATCAGCGGCTGTTTTGGGGAAAAATGGGAAGAGTAGTGCAATCCAAGCTGCTGACACTTAACCAAGCACCTGGAGCAGCAGGAAGGGGAGAGCAGCTGGTGAGGCACATCTGGGGTGCTGCTGAGTAGAGGCAAAGCTTTTGGGGGTGCCCTTGCTAACCAGAGGGCACGGGGGCTGTGGCCTCAGCCTGCAGGGAGCGCAGGGTGTTAAGGAAGCACTGAGCATGCCTGCAGGGAACAGGGATTCCAGCCAGCCCCGAAGCAGCCCTTAACCCACAGCCCACCTCCAGCCCTCCCTGTGTCTAACTCGGGAGCCACAGCCCTCCAGAGAGGTCACAGAAGGACTCCAAGGAGGCTGTAGGAGCTTCCAGCAGCTCTCTGCCTTCAGCTGCTGACAGAAGCTCAGGTAAGGAGGTGGAGGTAAGTGCTTATTTCTACAGCTTGCAATTACAAGTCACTTTCTCTCCCTTGTCATGGGAGACAAAAAGCCCAGTGTCTCTTCCCAAAATAGTGGGTGAAATTGGGGGCGGGGCACTTTTGTTGGTTGCTTTATTTTTTCCAAAATGAAAAAATTTTCAAAAAATCACAGGAGCATTTAAATAAAATATAAAACAACCTTTTCAGAAGGTCCTGTGAAACAGTAAAAGTAATCTTTGGGTACTCATAAGGAGCAGGAAACCCTCTCATGTAGAAGAATCCGAACAATGATTACACATAAGGGTGGGCAGGGCCATGGCAGGGTAAGGTCTGTCCAGACACAGGAAAGGAGTACAGGGAAAAGCTTCTGTGTTTTAGTAAATCCAAAATTCCAGTCTGTGCACTCAAACAAAACCCAAAACAGGTCCAGGGAGGGGTGATGAGAACTAAAGGTGGCTTCGCTGCAGAGAATTTAAAGGACTAGTGCTCTTCAGATGTCCGAGGGGAATGTGTGGAGATCTACAAAGTCCTGAAGGGCAGGAGATGCTCACAGGCAGCACCACACCTTACTGTTATTCCCAATACAAGAACCACCCAAAACAACACTGGGCTGGTTCCAAAACAAAGCAAGAGGTGCTCGGCAGCACAGCTCTGACACAACTGCAAATCTTCACCTGGTTTTTGAAAGCCTGAGGAATTCATGGAAGGAAAACCTACCAAGGACTCATAAAACATCAGTAAATAGTTTCTGCAATACCAAGTCCCTGAGCTGTAGGTCCTGCCAGGTGAGGGCACACACTTGAGCCACGCTCCCCTGCAGCACTCACTGGGCCCTGTCATTTCAATGTCTGACCAGCCTTGTCCTCAGGGGGCCCAGCCTGGCCTTCTCTGTGTTTCCTGCAGGGATTTTTGATGCATTTTCCATGAGTTTGTTCCCTTTTTTTTCATTCATATCTGGGTACATCCGCATCCCTCTCAACTCAGTCCCACCCAGAGAAGCTGTTGGGTTTTACACCTCCAATGGGGCACCAGGGCAGCTCCAAGCTGAAGTGTGAGATCCTTTATCAGGTTATGACAGGAGAGGACATTCACCTCTCCACCCCAGAGCAAGTTCTTCACCCTTCACGTGGGGATCAGCTCTTCCAGTGGGAAGCACAGGAGATCTTGAGGCAGCACCAGGAGCACAAGGACAGGGACTACAGCAAAAATGCTGTGTGTGTAACTACTCGAGCTGAGAGTTCAGCTAATGCAGAGAGCACGTTTCCTTTCCTATTCCAGTTGTTAACAAAACACATCGGGGACAATCCCTCAGGGGACGTCACCATTTCCTCGAGCACTCTGCCAGATTTTTATCTTTTACTTTTTCTAACATGGTTAACCTAAATTTTCATGTCCTCGATCTGAATTTCCAGCCCTTTGTGTGTCTCTGCTGTTCTCCTCAGCACTCTGTCCCCCACAACAACACGGAGCTGGTGCTGATCCATGTCACTGCAGCAAGTTCAGGCTCTGCCCACCCACAGCCCACATGCAGATCACCCCTCTTCAAACTACCCCCCTCAGGACACTCTCAGCATATCTTTCAACATTCCCAGTCTCCAGCTTTTTTCCTCCCAGCAGATCCCTTGTATTTTGGGTTATTTCTTGCCGGAGGCATTAGAGGCCCTTTATCCGAGTTTATCAGCAATCTGGCTGCTTTGGCTGTGGTTCAGATTCTTTTCTACCACATTTTTCTGTGACTAATTCTTGTGAAATTTCTGCTCCTTTGGTGGCACCAGAGCTGTTATTAACATGGTGTGAAATCCTTCACTGAGAGGCGACAGAGGAACACAATGAGAAACCCCAGCAGTAAGATTTAAAGAAAAAATAAATCAGTAAGCCACAAAAACTGGATGACTATGTCAGTAGTCCAGGGAGACAGAAGGGGGTTCCAGTCTTATTAACTTTTTTTCCCAATATATTCCAATAAGAGGTTTAGGGGTAAATGTATCCTATTAACAGCATCTCGATCACAGTGATAAATCCTCTCTGTTACATTATTGCATATAATACACAATACTGTTCCACCCTTCTTGCTCATTCTTGTATTTCTTCTACGTTTAGCTGCAGTACAAGATTTGGACACACAAAGAACAAGACCACCCACAAAGGACAGAGGCAGACCAGAATCATGGAATCATTTGGGTTAGAAAAGCTCTCTGAGATCATTGAGTCCAACCATCCCCAAAGCACTGCCAAGGCCACCACTGCCCCATGTCCCCAAATGCCACATCCACAGGGCTGTTAAACCCCTCCAGGGACGGGGACTCAGCCCTGCCCTGGGCAGCTGTGCCAGGGCTGGGCAGCCCTTTCAGTGAAGAAATTCCTGCTGCTGCTGCCCACCCTGAGCCTGCCCTGGCCCAGCCTGAGGCCGTTCCCTCTCCTCCTGGCCCTGTTCCCTGGCAGCAGAGCCTGACCCCCCCGGCTGCCCCCTCCTGTCAGGGACTTGTGCAGAGCCACAAGGTCCCCCCTGAGCCTCCTTTGCTCCAGCCTGAGCCCCTTTCCAGCTCCCTCAGCCGCTCCTGGGGCTCCAGCCCCTTCCCAGCTCCCTTCCCTGCCCTGCACACGCTCCAGCCCCTCAGGGTCCATCCTGTAGAGAGGACATGGACTCACCATCCTCAGACACTGTCCAAAGCCTTCTGGTTCAATCACAGCTCAGTCTCTTCTTGTTCCTCCACAAGTCTCACCTGCAGCAAAGAGGAGACAACCCAGAGCAGAAGTTTAACCTACAGGAATTTAGTTTAGAAGTTTAATTTACAGGAATGGTACTCCAGTGTGAACATAGAGGGGAAAAAATCAAAAGCCCTGAGGCCAGTGCCCTGTCTGTACCTATCCCTGCCAACCTCTGCTTCGTGCCCTTTCCAGGAGCTGCTGGAAATCAGATTCAGCATCATGGGGAGACACCAAATCCTTTCAGTCACTCACCAACACAGCACCCAGGACTTGTCACATAAGCACACAGCATCCAGTGGCCCACAGGTACAAAGCCCACAGGAGGGAGCTGAAGGAAGACAGACTTGGTCATTGTGGTTCAAGGACCTGTGGAAGATGCTTCACAGGGAACTTGAGCGTTTGGAGAAAATTTCTGTGGTCGTGGGAGGAAAACACCTCTAAAATCCAATCTGGTCATGCCTGGGAGGTGGGGCAGGATGCAAACACTCCAAGTACCAGGAAAAACCAGCAGTTCCCCGCTCGAGGGAGGTCACAGGAGGCATTTGTAGGAAGGGAAAAGCCAAACAGCAAGACTTGAACAAGGTCCTGCTCCAAGAAGATCTTTCCCAACAGGACCAGATGGTCCCACAGGGGATCCTGGGAGCTCCATGGAGGAAGAGACCCTTCCTCAAGGTTTTCAGGTGTCTCCAATACAAAATCAGTTGATCACCAACATCTCTCTCATCTGCCCACATTTTGCCTCTGCTTTGCTCTTCCAGCCCCACACAGGGGATGGAATTATCCACAATTAAACACCGGGACCAGGGATGGGCTGAGCCCTGGGCACTCCTGTCCTGATACCACTGACCTGCCTGAGCAGCCTCTCACTGGCCTGGCAGTGCCCAAGGTCAGGCTGGACATTGGGGCTGGGAGCAGCCTGGGACAGTGGGAGGTGTCCCTGCCCATGGCAGGGTGGCACTGGATGGCCTTTAAGGGCCTTTCTGACCCAAACCATTCTGGGATTCTGTGAAGCAGCACAGAAATCTGCACATGTGTGTCCCAGTGTTTTTTAAATACAATGATATTTTAAGCAGGGATCTTCAGTATTTTGGTGTAGCTCAAGGATGGCTCAGCTCACCAACCAAGCCTGATTTCTGCTAGTCCCCTGTAGCACATCAGAGCTCTGGGAATGCTCAAGGTCTTCCATAAATTTTGCCACCATTAATTTTAACCTTTTTCCTCCTCAGATGAAATACAAATGCCAACAAATGTGCAACTGAAGATTATCTAAACATCTCACACAACACACCCCAGCTGGGAATCCCCCTCCTTCCGCCACTCAGGAATTTTGTTGGCTACAGAGGAGCTTTGAATACCTGCCCAAGGCTTTCCTTCGCTCAGGGATTTCCTTCCCAGCCCAGAATTAAGTCAGGTTTGACACCCACATGTCAGAAGGCCAAGCTGAATGCCAGCACTGAGGAGTCATTGTTGAGATGTGATTCCCACCATGACACAGCTGCTCCCACCCTGCTGCTGCCGTGCCCAGGTTGGAATCCTTATCCTTGGCCTTTCAGTTCATCTCTCACATCCCACCATGCACTCAACAGGAAAGGACAGGAGAAAGGAATGGGAGGCCAGAAAGGACTCCAGACTTGTGCAATATATCTCTTATTTAATTCTTATCTTTATGGGGCCATGGAGATGCTCCCAGGGCTGGAGCGCCTCTTCTCTGGAGCCAGGCTGGGAGAGCTGGGGGTGCTCACCTGGAGAGGAGAAGGCTCCAGGGAGAGCTCAGAGCCCCTTGCAGGGCCTAAAGGGGCTCCAGGAGAGCTGGAGAGGGACTGGGGACAAGGGATGGAGGGACAGGACACAGGGAATGGCTTCCCACTGCCAGAGGGCAGGACTGGATGGGATATTGGGAAGGAATTGTTCCCTGGGAGGGTGGGCAGGCCCTGGCACAGGGTGCCCAGAGCAGCTGGGGCTGCCCCTGGATCCCTGGCAGTGCCCAAGGCCAGGCTGGACATTGGGGCTGGGAGCAGCCTGGGACAGTGGGAGGTGTCCCTGCCCATGGCAGGGGGGGTGGAATGAGATGGTCTGGAAGGTCCCTTCCAACCCAAACCATTCTGTCATATTTAAAAGCAGACCACCAAGTTCCAGGAAACTATGAAAAAAAACCCCCACACTGGGAATCAAATTTTCAATGAAAACAGAAAAAGCCAAATACTGCACTATCACCCTTCAAACCCAGATCAGTCTGGCCCTTTTGAACTGTAAAAGCCTTTTTCCCACTACTTTGCAAAAGATCTCACACATCAGCCTTCACAGAGGAGAGCCTCCAGCAGGAGCCACCAGGAGAGTTACTGCTAACTAGTGACTTGCAAGTGACATGAGAAGCACAATTAGTTTGTGGGGAAGAAAAATGTTAAATATGCTTTTGTCACTGAATCTGAAGATACTTGAGTTATTGACAACTCTGAACAACAGGAGTACAGTTCCTGCAGTGTGCTTTGTGCCAATGCATCCAATCACTGCTACTGGCCAGTGCAGCTCCTCAGTTCCTTCCTTGTACAAGTCAGTAATGACCAGAAACTGAAACTCTGTGGCTTCATCATGGGTGAGGAGGTTCTTCCTCGCTCCCATCCCCCAGCTCCTCTGGACAGCCAGTTGCCCGAGAGGAAGGCAAGGGGCTCCAGCCCCATGAGCTCAGCCTGCTGGAATGCTGCTGCTCCTGTGTCCCCAGGGCCTTCCTCCTCCTGTGGGAGCAGGGACAAAGCTGAAGGGGTTCCTGAGGATTTATGGGGTGAGAAAAAGCCAGGAGATACCACAAAACCCCAAGTGTTGCTTGTACCTCTGAGGACCTGCAGCCTTACCCCAAGGAGGCAGCCTCGCTCGAGCACTAGTGCAGTTCCACGTGCTCCTGTGCTGGCACCTCAGATGCACCCCCCTGTTTCAGGGCTGGCCATGGCCCTCCTCTTTGCAAAGGCTGCCATGTCCCACTGGCTGCTGGCTCTGCCCCTGTGGCTTCCAGCCCAGGGTCTCTAGCCCTTGGGAAAGAGGTGGCAGCTGCCCACAGCAATGCTGTCCAGCACCTCTCTGGGCTGGACCCAACAACTTCTCCTGTGGAAGTCAGGTTTGGCAGCTGCTCAAGGAGCTGCTTCCCATGCAGGAGGCTGGATTACCCCAAAATCCAGGTCAGAAGCTCCCCTTAAAATCTTGGTCACAGGGGATGGGCTGGGGTTGGCCACCTGCTATGCCAAGGTGGAGGCTGATGCTACAGAATTAAATGAAGAGGGGACCAGGGATAGAGAATGCAAAGACAAAAAGGATGGCACTGGAAAGAAGATAAAAGAGAACAATTGCCTTTCACACACAGATGGAATCACTGAATCACAAAATGCTTTGGGTTACAAGGGACTTTAAAGCTCATCTTGTTCCAGCCCGTACCATGGGCAAGACCAGGTTGCTCCAAGTCCAGCCTGGCCCTGGACACTTGCAGGGATCCACGCGCAGGCACAGCTTCTCTGGGCACCCTGTGCCAGGGCCTCCCCACCCTCACAGAGAAGAATTCCTTCCCAATATATCCAACCTAAATGTCCTCTCTCAGTTTGACCCCATTCCCCCTTGTCCCCTCACTGGTTTCTGGGTGCCAGTGCACACTGACAGCTCATGTTGAGTTTTCTCAGCCCCAAGTCACCCCAAAGCCCAGAGCTTCAGGCTGTTCTGCTGCTGCGCAGTCATGGGCAGAGCGTGGGGCCAGCAGCTGCCTGCCCTCCCCATCGCTCGCTGGAGGGAGACACAGGACAGCACTGGTGCTGCTGGTGGGGCTGGTGAGGTGATGCCACCTGACACACCTGGGCTGGGGGAAGTACAGAAAATAACTCACTCCTCTTGAGCATTTTTATAGCTTGTAACCTCCTCTGGAACTCTCGATCTGGGAGCCAAGCCCTCAGATAATAAAGCTGTGTCAGAGTTGAGAACACTCGTAAAACCCTTCATTTGCTCTCCCATAGCCTCCTGCTCATGTGACTCACACCACACTTCCTTATGCAACCACGATACTGCCTGCAGGGATCTTTGCCCCTCCTGGTGTGGAACAGTGGCAGGGACTGGAGCAGTGTCTGCAAACCCCTGTCCCCGTTTCCTGCAGATGGCAGAAGAGGCTGATGGAACAACCTGGCCAGGACCAAGCTCTGCCTGCATCCTCCAGGATGCTCAGCCTTGGCCCCAGCCAGACTGTCACAAACACCACGAAAGGACTGTTCCTTTTCCGAACTGCAGCTCTGGACTGCAACACCCAGGTCCCCTCTCAGCTGCAACTGCAGCCAGGATGCAACAGGAGCCGGGAATCCCAGCAATCCACACAAACAACCGGGCTCTCAAAACCCAGGAGAATCACTTCCTCTCCCTCCGCCTCCCCAGCTCTCACGGAGGTGCCATGAAAGCACAGGGCTGCGGATTTACGGGAACCTCTGAAAAAAGCTGGGAGTCCTGCCTCCAGCACAGTGGGATTAACAACGGTGAGCTGGGCACAGGGAACACAGAACAACAAGGAATGGTGAGCTGGGCGCAGGGAACACGGAATAATGAGGAACAGCACCCGCTCCTGCCAGCACAACACGGAGCAGAGATCCTGTGGGAAGGAGGGAGGATGCCCATCGGGGCACATTCACACATGGAGCTTTGGAAAGCTGGGAAAAGGAGCAAGAGCTGGCTAAGGCTTCCCAGCTGCAGGGGTGTCGTGGGTGCCCCAGGCGAGGTGGGTGGCCCCTGGCACCTCCTCGCTCCCTGCTAGGAGACTCGATTTTAATTGCTCATAAAACTCCAGCAATTGTTTGCAGTTGGAGCAGAGCTCTCTGCGCTCAGCATCTGCCCCAGGCAGAGATTTCTGCTTTAACTTCAGCTAAAATTGTGGAGTTGGTCCTGGTGCACTTAAAGGGGAAGAATAAGTCCAATATTATACAGGGAATGTTAGAAGGAAAAAACCAGGAAACCTATTAGCCTTACTGTGATCCCAAACGAAACAGAAACAGCCATCTCAAGCCTCCCGACTAATTAGAGGCTAAAAATATAATTGTCAGACCCCACAGTTACATGCAAAGCAAATTGTATGGGCCGGTCTTTGTTATTTTAAACAAAATTACAGCTCAGAGGGCTGTTTCTAATGAAGGCCACGACCAGCTGCTCTTCAACAACAAAACTCCTTTGCTGCTGATTAACCATTAAAACGAAAAGATCGGGCTACCAGAGCCCAGGAATGTCACAGCAATACCAGATGATGGTGACGAGTTGCCAAAGTATTCAGATTGCTCTGCGGCATGAAGGGATCATAATTTATGGTCTAACCAGGGGGAAGGGCTGAATTCCAAGATGCAGAATTACCCACGGATGAAGGGCTGCTGAAAGTGCAGCTTAGAGGATCTCACAGGCACCTCCACATGAGCTGCTCAACAGAGACTGGCATAAGTCTACTGCAAAAATATATAATAGCAGTGATGGCAGAGGTGACAGATTGGTGGCACTTCTGTCCCCAGCACTGCTGGGACCATGGCTACAACTGCCAGAGCTCAGCCAGCACACTTGGAGCAGGAAGACCAATCCCATGTACTGATCCAAAGCAAAACCAGCTCACCTATGCAGCTTAAAAACCCAAAGATAATAAAAGAATTCTTCAATATACTGCACTATTTATGCAAAGTATCAGTCCCTGAAAAGGACAGATCTCAAACCAATTACTGGTAGATGAAGTTTCAGAATGGAATAAATTCCATCAAGCTTATGGGAAAAGTTGTCCTTTTTGTTGCTTGGAGTATTTAAAACTTCATTAAATGGTTGTTTTTAGTCCAGGTCTGAATACATGAATCTCCACAGGCTCTGGGTAAGCAGAGCTGCCCTCGGTGCCCTCAGCACACCCCAACCTCCAGTTGCTCTTCCCAGGACCAGGGGCTCAGGGTCACAGACTGAGTCTCATGTTCAAAGTTATCCTACCTGGGAGATGTGGGGAGGGCAAGAGGAATTACCCCAGGGGAGGGGGCCACCTGCCATCACACTGCATGGCCCGTCCTGAGTCCCAGGGGATGGTCCCAGGCCAACACAGAGCAAGGCATGGCCATGGCCTCACTCAGCCCTGGCACAGAACCACATCCCACCCCGCCTCACCCACAGCCACCAGGAGAAGGTCACAGCTTGCAAACCCTTCCTGGTTGTCCAACTGAAGAGTCAGGTCATGATTAAAGTATCTTGAAAGCATTTCATATTTAAAAGCAATCGTGACCTCTTTGAAGGCTGATGAGGCTCCCGTAGCATTCCAGGTGGGAACAGCTAGGTTTCAAATGTGGGATTGTTCCCAAGAGCTCAGGCCAGGACACATCAGTCAGCTCTCTGCAGGACTGCAGGGTTCAGGGAAAGCTACCATAGCCAGGAATGCTCCTGACTGCACCATTCTACAGGAGAAAAGCCCTCAAAAACACACCCACATGTGGCCAGTGCTGGGCTGGTCCTCGTGCCTATTCCCAGGGCAAGCCCATACAGCTGTACAGGGAGGATGCTGGAGGCTGGGATCAGCCACGGAGGGACACAGGGAACACAGGGACAGATTATCCAGGCCTGTGACTGACAGCCAGGCACAGGGGGAGAGGGACAGAATATGCCTGTGCCAGCTGCAAAGGAGAGCTGGGGATGCATGTGAGGATAAGGTTACACAGAGCAACAGGACAGAAACCAGAGCCCTGCTGGGACAGCAAATGCCCAAGGAAATGCAGGAGGAGCAGCAGAGCAAAGGAGAGAATGGGCAGAGCGAGTTCAGGGTTTCAGGAGCACAACTGCCACGGAGTCAAACCTTCCAAATGGTGAAGGAGGGGAGAATAACATGGAGATTTTGCCAAGCTCAGGGTTTTTGCAGCAGCAGTTCCAGGCTGAGGAGATGAGGGACTTCACTTTGACTGGGCTGTGTCCAAGGGACTTATCCTGGAAGTGGGGAAAAAAAATTAGGCACAGGAGGTGAGTAGGAGCAGAGGTGAGCTTTGCTTTTAACAGGGCAGAAAGTACATGGCACGGGGAAGGACTGAGAGGCAGGTGAGAAACTGAGCAAGGGGGGAAGAGGAATAGTGCAACAGGGAGGAAGAGACAGCACAGAGGCAGAGAGGAGAGGACAAACCAGAGGAGAACTTGTGCCTGGTACAGGGAAAGGAGCAGAGTGCCAGAAGGAATGCAGAGAGGCAGGAGGGGATGCTGACACCGTATTTTGTCCTTTCCCCTCTAAAGAAACAAGGCCCTCTGCAGTAAAAAAGAAGAGGAAAGAAGGCTGGAGAAATCAGAGGTGTGCCTGGAGCAGCCACAGGCTTAATACCCAATACAAGCAAAGCTCTGGTTTGGCAAAGTCCAGAGTAGCTCTGCCACAAGCCCTGAGCCCGCACGGCTGTGGGCAGGCCCAGACCCCAGAGCTGCCCTGGATGCACACTGCCAAAAGGGAGAGCAAACAGGAGAAATTTTGGAAAAGGAAATATGTAAGAGGAGAGATGGGCTGGGGATCACAGAGCTTGGGAAGAGCAGTGCAGACCTGGGGCAGAGCTGCTGGTGGGAACAGGGGTCACTGAGCTGAGCAGGGGTCACCGGGGCAGGAGCAGCACTGGGGTACAGGCAGTTTGGGGGTTCGTGCTGCTGAACAGTGTAGAAATGAGGCCTGCTGCGGGTGGAAGGAACAGTGGAAGCCATGGACAGAAGGATGCAGGAATGTAGAATAGGGTGTGGAGAGAGCTGGGGGGGGGGGAAACAGGCAAACAAGACCAGAGCCTGGGGGAGGAAAACACCACCAGAATTCAAAAAATGCTGAACTCGATAGGCTGGGCCAGGGACGCACCTGGAGCCAAGACCTGCCAGCCACCTCTGTGTCGGGCTCAGGGGACAGCTTAGCCTGGGGACTAAAAAAGCAGTCTAATGACAACTTGTTTTGCAGAAGAGTGAAGAAAAAGGAGAGGGGGAGATCCTTATGGTGCATCCAAGCTGCAGGACCATGTCCCCAGCAGCATTTTGTCTGTCCCATCCTTTCCTCTGCCACATCTTGCTCAGCCAGGAGTCAGGAGAGATGGATCCACAGAGGAGCCAGAAAACAGCTTATATCACTTGCAAGATGGAACAAAATGATCTTTAAGGCCTCTTTCAACCCAGGCATTCTGTGAGATGGGGGTACACAGGCAGATTCTGACAGACCCCAGCTGGAGGGTCCAGCAGTGTCACCGAGATGCCATCAAGGTGTACGGGATAATGAGGGAAGAGAGCAGAGCTCGGCACTTTGCCAGACCCCTAACAAGCACTGCTATCCATCTCTGCAATGATTTTAAGCATAATTAATTTCAGCAGCCTGCCTGCCTGCCAGCTGACTCTGCTCTTTACATTAATGACAGTGAAATCGGAGTTTCAAGGGGAACACACTGATGGTGAAGGAAGCAGAGCTAGGACCAGGCAGGAGTTTCCCAGCTCATCTCCCCTCTCCTCCCAGGGCTGTGGCTCTGGTGGCACGGGGCTGGGGCAGCCGGTGGCACCAGGTGGCAGCAGCACCCCGGGGATGGTCCCCTGCCAGGTCAGCGTCTGCCTCCTCTCCTCCTCCATGTTCCGAAGCCGCCGGCAGGAGCGGGGACAGGAGCGGGGCCTGGCGGAGGCGCTGCCATCATTCCCCATCCCTGCCAGCCCGAGGCAGCCGCAGAGAGGGACATGGAGGATCCACGGACCGAGAGAGCCCTGCTGCCCCCGTGCCATGCCCACCCTCCAGGCCTTTCATCCCAAGCTGGCAGAGAAGGAATTCAAAGCAAGGCTCCAAGCTGAACTCCATAACCATCGGACTGACACAGACAGGAAGCACAGCTTTGGCAAACATTTCCAAAGTTCCCTGTAACTCCAGCCTGTTGTTCTCCAGCTTTGTTTGCTTTTCTTTAAAAAGGCAGTTGGGACATTTCAAGTCACAATTAAGCCTTTATTCAAGTACACACAATTGCCTGGTCCCTACCCAAAGCAGTGCAGATGGACCCATCCCAGCTGCAGTCCAGGCTCCTGCCGGTTCCTGGGGGCCCTGCAGCTCCGGAGGGAGGGATGTGTGGGTGCTGGGCTCCCTCTCATGCTGCCCTGGCAGCCCTGGTGCCTCCCTCCGCACCGTGCACTGACTTCAACTCAGTCTCAGGAAGGCAGCAGCTTCAAGGAAACAGTGCTTGCACTGCTGAGGTCACATCCCAAGTCTCCAGGCCAGAGAAGTGCTGTCTAAACTGGTCTCTGTGCAAACACTCCATTCTCGTTATGCACCAGGAGAACTCACCTTTAACTCCCATCAACTCGGGCAGTCTCTGACGCCAGTTGTTTCTGAAAGGCAATCTTTGCGACTGCAGAAAAAACCTGAGAGATGTGACCCAAATGCACCAGAAGGCCCTGAAATCCAAAGATAAAGTCCTGAAGTGTGCCACTTCCCCTCTCCACCCCACTACAGCTTTTCCCAGCCAAGCTCAGGGCTTTCCCAAGCACCCATGTCCTGGCACTCAACATGTGGGTATTTTAAAATAATTTCAACCAAACAGCAGCAACACAACTTCAGCCCTGTTGTTGTTACAAATATAACTATTATTCTTTTACACAGGTGCATAAACATACCCATGTGGTATTACTTTAGGAGTCCTAAGGTTTCTGAGGCATGTTCCTGTAGCCGGAGGACAGGGTAGATGGGGGGAACTATAGCCCTTGGTAAAGGGCAGCCAGGACACCTTGGGCATCTAAAGTGGTGCCTGCCTGCAAGGATCTGGAATCTCTCCTGGGGCAGACAGTCAATAGAAACAGTGTCTGAAAGCAAAAAATACTGCTGTTATTCCAGGTGATCACATGCCCTGTAACTGTCCTGTAACACTACTGGGGTTCACAGCCCTGCGACAGCCACACTTCCAGCTCCGGCTGAGGCTCCTCACCTCTGGAACCACGTCCTGCTGGCTGGAGGCAGACCCCAGGCCAGAGCTCAAGTGCCACTATATTCACCACTGGCAAAATTTCTAGGAGAGCCTGTTTTCTCCAAGGGTAGTTTTCTTCCATGGGAATAAAATGAAGCGTCTTTTAGTAACCCACATAAAAGCATGTATGTGAGAAAGCTACGACCGAAACCACCAGCAGGTTTGAGAGGACAAGGAAGCACCAGGATTTATTCTCTTGACTCACCCAAACCAAGCCCAGTTTCCCCAGCAGCCTCCTCACAAGCGACGAGGAGGATCTCGTGCCAGGCCCTGCAGCACTGACCCTTCAAACGTGGCTGGGAACACATGGCTCTGCTGAACACTCCTCCCCGCTCCTGGGGGAAAGCCAGGTCCTCTCCAAAACTTGCAATAATTGTGCCATCATCACATTAAGTTCCCAGCTCCCCCCTTCACAGGAAGAACCCCTAAAACAGAGCAATGAACATTTGCTCAGGGTTTTTACCATCAAGCTACAGAAGACCACAAGAGCAGATGAAAACCCTTAAGAGCTGTAATTAATAAGTTAAGAGCTCCCTTTCGATTGCATGTCCAACCTGAGCGTGGTCAGAGCTGTTGGCTCCCATAGAAACCCTGGGTTTGCAGGCACTGTCCTGGAGGTTTGTTATGTTGACTGCCTCGACATCCTCCTTCCCAAGGAACCCTCTCAGGGCTTTGTGTTGCCACTGCTGTTCTTCACAACCAGGCAGCGAACGTGGAAACTTGCCCTTCATGAAACCTTTCTGGAGGTGGTATCCCTCCTAAAACCAAGCAATACCTCACCTAGTGTTTAACAAACCCCTTCTCCCACCCCAAGCCCCCAAAGCTTAAGGGGGTTAAACCAGAGCCTTTGGTCTTTTATTTCCAGATATCTAGAGCCTTCAAAACTGGTTTGCACTTCAGCAATGGAAAATCCCATGAAGGTACTGCCTCGCACACTGACCTGCTTTCATTAGTAACCTCACCTCAAAGGATGTGGGCAGGTCAGCAAGTTCAGCTGAGCTTAAGTGCTCCCATCTCGTGCTCTCCCTAAGCACGAGCTTAACTGCTTCTAAAAACAGCGCTGGCCATGCTGGCTGCTCCAAAGGCACTCTTAGAAAGGGAAATCCCCAGCCAATCGATACAAGGGAAGAGAAGGCAACTTGATATATATAGCAAGTCCCCAGCTTATCTAGCAGCAAGAGCTGCTCAAATTCACACACACTGTCCCTTCCCTGCTGGCAGCTTCCAATAGGATGAGGGATGAAGGTGGCCACATGCTGAGCTCGGTACCAAGAGGAGCCGGAGGATTTATTCTCATCTGCTGCAATTCGCACAGGGAACACAGCCTGGGATTTCTTCCGCTTAATAACCGACCATAATAAAACTCATTAAGGATCAAATTCCTACCTCTACAAGTTTTAGGACAAGACTGCAATGCATCAGACTTACTCTAACACAAAGACAAATCTCAGGAAGCACTGGGATTTTTATCATCTTTGCCCAAACACGAGGCAGTTCCCTTCCTCCTGACAGTGCATCACTGACACACACAGATGGAACCCCAGGGTCACCGAAACCAGTGGCAGCTCTATCAACAATTCCAGCTGACTCCAGGTTTTCCCCAGCACTGTGTTTTCACTCCAGCCCACGCTGCCATGCAGGCCAGCATCCTGGGCTCCAGCCCCCCAGCTCCGGAACAGGCAGAATGGAAAGCTGGAGTCGCAGCACTCAGTGAGACATCCCACTTCCCAGCTTCTATCGCTCCAGTATCAGCCCTTTTCTGTGGGATTTTGGGGGGTGAGAGGAAGCAGGAGCGGCAGCACAAGGGCAGTGGGATCCCACCTGCTGGGCTGCTGCTCCCCAGGGAATTCCAACAGAGGAACCGGCTGCTCATTCCGGCTTCAGTTTTGAGTACTTCATCATTAGTAAAACATGCTGAAAATGTGACTTCCTGTGCCACGAGACCTATTGAACCTTTTCACAGAACTCTAAGGAACTTCCTCTTATGTTTCAATAAAAGACAAGCTTACAGGAAGAACAGTTCCTCTCATACTTCTGGGAATTCCTCTAGTAAAAACAACTATTGAGGAAAGAACGATGCAGTGGAACAAAGAGAGGGAGGTGGGAGATTCGCTTGTCACTAAGTCTGTGGTTTATTATAAAACAAAACTATGAATCCACTTTACAGAACAGAACCACTTTTACTTCCTCTTTTGCCTCATTTAGCAATGGCAACAAAAGCTCTGCAGAGTTTCCTAATGAGCCAGATCTGCACAGAACCTCTGCACTCAAGAGTTTCACATTAAAAAATAATCTCAGTTTGGTCTCCTTGCTGAACAAAACAGGCTCTGTCTAGGATCATCTTATGCAGCATCCAAAGGTGCTTAGCTACCCACTTTCATTTGGAAATGCAGACATGAGGCAGCAGAGAGGGATCCATCTGCTCACTGGCATACTGGGAAGAGTGGCACTCCCTGGAGAGTCCCCATAGATTAACTTTCCAATTCCAGAAAGGGGAAAGAGCAAAGAACAGGGTAAGGAAGACAAGACCTCGTGCCAGCCCAAGGAAGTGCAAAGGACAGCAGGGAGGGATATGAGTTGCTCGCTGGCACATCCCAGCCCTGGCATGCACTCCCCATGGATCTGCATCCAGCCTGTGCTGGCTGCCTGCCGGTAACGTGGCATTCCCTCGGGCAGCTGCCTGCAATATGTCTCCAGGCTGCCCTATAACGAGCACAGTACCTTGGATGCTGGGAGCTACCGGCTCCCTGAGGAACGCTCAGTGGTATGAGTCAGCCACAGGCAGCAGAAAGGACGTGACCAATTCTTCAGGCCAAAGCAGGCCCGTTCATTCAGTTCTTCTGATCACGTATTGTCTCAAAGTCCTGCAGAGGTTTCTCTGCAGGCCCTGCTCCTCCCTACATCCATCAAATCTCAGCCTGAGGCAGCTCCACTAATTACCCCTTCCTGCACCTTCAGCAAGCAGCAGAGCTCCTCTCCAACATGGTTCTTCGGTTCTTTGTGCTCCCAGCCAGCTGTGGGACACAAACAAAGCATCTGCTCTCCAGGGCGATAATCCCCAGTATCACCACATCACACAGAAACAGCCAGCATCCCTGTGAGTGTTTATGGCAAAGACAAACTGTGCCCAGGTCACCCCTCCAAAAGATGCTGCCCCCGAACTCCCCCCCACTGTTCTCACCAGGCACGGCGAACACCCACTCCAAGGATCCCAAGCGCCAGGAGAAGCAGAAGTGGAGCTGTCACAAAGCAAAGCTGCTGCAGCAACAGCTTTGCTCAAGGGACTGTTTCCCCTGCGGGCAGGAGCCGTTGACACGGCCCTGAGGGATGGTGCAATCCAGCAAAGCTGCAGGGAACGTCTGGGACTTGCTCTTGTGTCTGCTCGGGGATTTCTGCACTCACCTCCAGTGCCGGGGAATCTCCCACCACAGCACTTCTAAAGAAAAGATCCTCTATTCTTGCCATTATGTGCCCTTTAGGATGCACCACAGCTTCAATGCCCCCCAGAAAACAGGGACTTCACAGCACAAACAAGCAGTTCTCCTTGGAAATCAAGGGACTTTCTCTTCCCGTAGGCAGCTATATCCAAACATGAAAGCTCAGGGCACAGCGATAACAAACATTCAGAGGCCAGTGCAATTTCACCTGAGATTCATCTGAGTTAAGAGGCAGCAAGGCCCTGAGCAGGGCAGCAGTGTGGGAGCTGGAGTGGGAGCAGGAAGGATGTGGTTATCCTGGGTATGATAAAACTCCCCCAATGCAGTAACAAAATTACTTTATAAAGGCACTGCACCCTTTGAGCTGTAGCATCAACCAAGGCTGGCAGTGTCAGAGCTGGCATCAGTAGTACCAAAATTCCCAATCAGCTGGTTACCAATCAGCTCAGCTAGGCTACGACTTCTTTGGGAAGAGCCACTGCTGACCTCAGCTCTTGTCCCTCTTCCCAGACAGGGTGTTATCCCTCTTTCTGCAGAAGGGAAAGGGGCAGCAGGCAGAGCCCCTGGCACTTCATGGAAACCAGGTCTAGAAGAGACGTTTCCTTGCTGCAAGCAAGATGAGAATTCTCGTTGCCCAGACTCCCTCTCACTGTATCCATTTCCCCTGGCTAGGTTTGCACACACATCCATGGTCTTGAGATATCACCTGGCTGTCAGAGGAGGTGTGTAGACACAGGGAACTTTCTTTTCCTAGAAAAATTACCTCTTGTGAAGGGGTGGATGTGAAAAGCACAAGCCAGGATTTCCTGACAGCGAAATATTAAGCATTGGCACTTTCCAGGAGCAGCAGATCTCCCCTCCACAGCAGACAGGCAATGAAGAGCCCTGTGCAGGTGAGACAGACATTTGCAGAGGGCTGGAAACGAGAGAACCAGGCACATTGTTTAGGAGCACAAAGGATCCAAATACACAGAAGGAAAAACTGATACCCCAGAAAGAGGTGCCAGAGTTAATCCCTCTGCAGGGCTCCCAGCCATCCCGCTGTCCACTGCGACTGGAGGGAAGTGGCTGCCCCAGAGCACAGCAGACAGACACTCCTCACACCAGAAGTTAGCAGCAGTTCCCCAAGTCACAAGGGCCACATCTTTTAAAAACTAAAGCAGCACTGAACTACAGCATCAAAGGAAATAAATGCCACATACAGAGGACATAAATGTCTCAGGCTGTGACAAACCCTGGAGTCATCCTGGAGGGGCACTGGAGAGGGAATGTGTGGCTGACAAGGATCCAGACCTATCCAAGGGCACAGGAAAGCTGACAAGAGCACACAAACCATGAACTGTACTTCAGCACAGCCAGAGGAAAGTTTAACACCCGGGTCACTGGGAATGTACTGCAGGCACAGCCTCCTCAGTGGTACGTAAAGCAGCTTGAAAAAAATCTCTGGTGTTTCTAGAGGAGCTCACTGACTCCGACTTTGCTGTGTTTCTTCCCACCAACCCCCCAAATACCTCACAGCTGTTCTTTCCCCATCCAAACACAGGCTCTGTCCTGGCACACACAGGCTGCTCTGTCCCACATCCAACTTCAGCCTCCCCAGGCCTCGTGCCTGAAGAGACTCATTTCCACTGCCCCAAGTTTGACCTCCAGGGCAGCACAGGCTTTCTGGCCTGTGCCCAGATGCCATGGGCTTGCTCTGAAGTTTTCAGCAAGAACAGAACATTTTAGCCTTTGGGAAGTTCAGTCTGCTATTTGGGAAGGAAGGCAGAAGTGCCTCTGGCACGGGGGCAGCTGCAGCCCTGACCTGGGGGAGGCAGGAAGGGGGTGCTGTCTGGCTGGAAAGCAGAAGTGAGTATAAGCCCAAACGGTGCCGACTGGGATGAGAAGCAACAACTCCAGGGCTCCTCACATCCTCTTAAAACTCCTTCTGAGCACCCTGGGTCACAAGGAGCCTGCAGGGTGATGAAGCTGCCAGGTGGTGCTGGCAGCCAAGCTGAGCTGCAGGAAGCATGGGCATGACCCAGGCTCTGGGCTGGCAGCCAGCCAGGCTCTCCCAGGGTACCCTCGGTGAGATGTTCTCCAAACTGGGTGCAGGTGCCTCATAAACGAGTTACTAAACAGGACAACGGCTGCTCTCATTCCCATTAGAACAGTGAAACAGATCCCACCTGGCTCTGTCACACTGGTGGCCCTGAGTGTTACATGCCAGTCATGCTCCTGCAATAAGGAGACTTCCGCCGAATCCTTTGAAAGATTAAAAAAAAAAATTTATTATGAATCCAGGCAGCACAGTTGAAACAACAGAGACAACTGAATAGATTCATGCTGGATTGCCACAAGGCACTCATCCACTCAGGGGAAGCTGTCTACTTCAACAAGTTTCTACAATAAAACAAACCAACAAAACCCTCTGAAGCTTCCAGAAGGAACAATGCAAACTGCAGCCCTCGCTCGCTCAGAGCAGTCCTCGGCTTCAGCAGGGACCATCAGAGAAAGGCTGGCAGAGCCTAAGCAATTGAACTGACTGTAGAGCAGAAATGCTTTGAGGGTCCTTACCATAAAGCTGTCACTCACAGGCAGTGCCATGTCCAAGCACGTTCTGAGAACAATTCCACAATTTCATTTTTCAGCGAAGAACTGGTCAGGTTGGAAAAGGAACAAGGACTCTGCTTCCCAGCCAGTGCTGTTCAGACAGCATGAAACGGCAGAAAGCTGAGCTCCAGAGAATACCCCACTGCAATTCTGGGCTTAAGTTCAGCTACAAGACTTTGCCCCCGAGCAGATAAATTGTGAGCCGTGTCTACCTGTGTCCCTGCTGCCAGCACAGGCTCCTCCAAAGCGGGGAGGAGCTGACAGTGGTCAGCAACCTCAGCAAGAGTCACCATACAGACTGAGGAACCCAATATGTCACCTGTACTTTGCTATCAGAACATTCCCACCTATCTTATTTCTAACAAACCCTGTTCCAAAGGCTTAGGAAAACCTCAGTCCTAACTACCATCCTTCCTGTGAGCACTGTGCGCATCTCTGCGGTGGGATCACACCCGCACCCTTGCAAGAGACACTGCAGTGTTTCTGTCCCCCTGGAAAATAATTGTTGGCAAAAGCAAAACTCCGACCTTCTCGGGTGTGCAGGCCCTGAGATCAGCTGTAGCACACACGCTGCTGAGCAAACACTCCACCTAGAAGTTAAGCAATAGGATCCACGAGGGAAGGCAGATCAGGAATGCTCTCCATCAGAGACTGAAGGGAATAAAGCGCCTACAAATGCTCACAACATAAAAGGAAACCTCTGAGGCCAGAAACCTGATACATGTTGAAACAGAATATACTGACACATAACTCTCCTCTCTTGGGATAGGCCCTGGGCAGGCTTCTCCCTCTTGAAAAAGAAATTTGAGGGTATCTCTCAATTGAGAAAGAGCAACACAGACAAAGTAGTAAGTAACAACAAAGGCCTTACCACTGTTACGAGTGGGAACTGTCAGTTTAGTTCTGCTGATGCTCTGTCCCACTAAAGTTACCTCTGTCTGGAAAGGCCAAGGCTGCTCCCAGACCCACCACACACAAATCACTGCACAACGACATTGCAAAACAAATCCCATGAAAACTATCCCCACAAATCGATTCCCACCCTGCTGGGAAGGGGCTCCTCAGCTCCGAGGCAAACCCAGGTATGTCAGAGCAACCTGAGGCTGCACTTCAAACCTCAGCACGAGGAAGGCCAAGCACGAACGAAGCTCTCTTGAGAGAGCTGTGGGGAAGCTGTGTTGGAAGGAGTCCTGACAGACCCTAAACCTTGATGTGTGTCAGACTCTCTCAGCAGCCCAGGACCGACCAAAATAGAGAGAAAGGAAGGAAGGTTGGAAGGAAATGGGTAAGGGGGAATGTGTGCAACTCAAAGAGGACTCCAAGAGCTCAGGCTTTGAGACAAGGGTGCCCCACTACCAGCACAGGCTTCCTGGCAGGAACACAGGCTCATCTCAAACACGATTCAGCCACCGAACATGTTTCAGTTCCATTTCAGCTCACATTCCCAGAGAAAAGAGCCGGTTTCCCTGTGCCGTGCCAGCACATCTAGCAGCACAGTGCGCTGCTGCTGCCAGAGCCTCCCAGTCAATCCCCCCCTCTGAGGCTCTGGCTGCAAAGCCAAAGCACCTCGCACCAGGGCAGTTTCCTTCCGCGCAGAAATTCGCCATCTCAAGGGAAAGCATCCCCCTTTCCTTGGATTCAGCTCCGGGCCACAAGGTGCAGACACAGTTGTACTCATTGCTTCAAACAGGACAGGGACCAAACCACCCTGGAAAGTAGGCCTGAGCAGGTATTTGCTATTTATAAGCTAATCATCTGATCCCTCTGGAGGGAAATCCTATCCTTTGGGGCTGTTGGGAGTGCGTGGAACTGCGGGAGCACCGGGGAGGAACAGACGGGAAGCAATTACATCGGCCAGGAGCATGCTCTAAGTGACCAGATAAAATTCCTCCCTGCTCCATCACAGCCCCAGCATCCTCCTGGAGAACAGGCCAGGGATTACGAGCAGGGATTAATCTGTTATGCTAATTTGCTAAGAGCAAAGTAATTTTTTAAATAGCTCTCATCTCCATTCATCATTATCTAAAAAGGGCCCTGATCTAGTTCAGCACAGAGCGACAAGTCTCATGGTAAGAGCCCACTTGATATCCAAAATCACATGGGAAATTGGTTGGCTGGAGCTGCCTCGGAAGGGGGAAGAGAAAGGTATGAGCTTTCATAACTGTTTGATAATTATTAATTCCTTGGGGGAGCATACCTGTCCTGGGAAGCTGAGTGTGATGTGCAAGTATGCAACACTGATTTTTTTCCTTCTGTTCACATTTCTCTCTGATAAAAATAACCTGGGTTAGATGACACTGCTGGATTTTCCTGTGAAACAATGCTCAGTCATTTCCAACGCCACTGCACACACTCAGTGCAACCTCACATCCCCCAAAACAATCTCAGTTCTCTCTACCCTCCTTTTTCTTCACTTACCAAAGTATTACTGAGAACAACCCTCTCCCTCCACTGACAGCAGCCTCTAAAACAAACTGAGGACAGAGAAGAAGAATGGAAGTAGCTCTGACTCAAACAGCACAGACTAAAACTACTTCTCTTGGAGGAGAAGGCCCGATTCCCAGAGCAATCCTCAAAAACAGAGCAGACTAGAGTCATCCAGGCCTGGCACCTGCCTCCAGGTGAGCAAAGCCCAGCCAGACACAGGCACCAGGCCGAGGAAAGGCTGCTCACATCATCCCTGCGCTCCCTCAGCGCTGGGACAAGGGAGACTTTGAGAAGCCCCACGTAAACAAAAAACAAAAGCAGGCCAGTGCATATTTGGCAGATTGAGATCACAATAAAAGCTGGCACAGCAGCATTCTCCAAAGCCTCTGTGGCAAGATCTGCCCCTAAAGCTTCCCTTGATTTGGGTTTTGGGTTTGGATTTTTTTTCTTTCAGCTTGTTACAACTAAATCTGACAGGTAAGTGACACTGTTGTTGAGACACATGGGCTGGAAGGATCCTGCCACAAAACCCACAGCAATGACACCTCTGAGGAAATGTCCCACTAAAGGCTCTCTCAGAAAAATTAAATAACCATCACAGCCAGATAAAAAGATTCCTGAGAACACAGCACAGGAAAGGGGAACCCAGATGTTCCAAGAAATTTATAAGCGAAACTTTTACATTTATTTCCCAGTTTACTTAGATGTCCATCTTCCAGCAAACTCCCTGAAAGTCATCACAGCCACCTCACAGACCCCCAAGCAGAGCAGACCCCCAAACTCCTGGGGCTGTGAGCCCAGCTGCTTTTATTAAAAAAAGAAAAATATGGAGCCTCCATGTAAAAGCTGGCAACCAATACAAAGTCATCACTGACTGAGGGAAGTTTCTTCTCATGCTCGCATCTCTATCACCTAAAGATACAGGTTTTGGTTTCCATGTACACATACTCTCACCAGCTAGACTGAATTCCCAGTGTCCAACCTCTGTTCTCCACAAGCAGACGCAGACTGGCCAGATCTTCTCTCAAGTTCTTGCTGGAGGAAGCAGATGGAGTTCTCTCGGCACCACATGGCAGCTTTTTTCACCTTTAATCCCACCTCATACATCTCCAAACTCTGCCCAGCTTTCCACCAGCTTTGAACCACACACAGGCACCAAACCTGGGCACAGCAGCTTTTGCACCAGTGTGGGAGCTGAGTTAACACTCCCTCTCCTCCTCCTCCTCAGTGAGGCACCAAAGACCACCTCCAGCCTGCCTGTGTTCAACATATTCATGAACCCAGGCAAAAATTCCTGCTTCCCAGGACAGAACCCACTTCTCCCTCCCCCGTTTCTCTGTTCCCATTATGGACTCTTCCTGCAGTTTGTTTTCTCTGGTAAAACATGCATGGTCTCCCCAAAGTCCAGCGCCAAACTAGCCAGGCCACAGTGTCAGATTCTCATTTCCCATTTTCTAATCAGCACTCTTGAGTTGCCCATACACTTCCTCAGCTTTTAGCTGTCATCTTCCTTCAAGTCATTGCCAAAATCACCATCAGGATCCTTACAAGACGGTTAACATAACGTGGCCAATAATGTTCTAGGGACCCACAATTTAACATGGATTATTTGGAGTTCATCCCGTTTCAGTTAATTCAGCAGGAAAACCAAAGGCATCAGAGCAACTGCTTTAGGGAAGCCAGTGTTTACAACAGTTAGCTGAGGGGGTTCTAAATAAATGTCAAACCTGCAACAACACCATGTCCACACCAAACTTCAGCCACCCGCCGTTCCAAACCAGCACAGAACCAGCTCCTACCCAACACGGAGGGGAGGCACCTGCTCCAAACACAGCCGTGTGTGGCCTTCGCGGGGCACCGGGCAAACCCCACCGAGTGAGAAGAAGAACCAGCTCCGTGCCGCTACCCCGGCTCTCTGCAGCACAAGAATCTCCCACCCGCCAGGCGCTTCTAGGCGAGATCTGCACGGACCCAGCGCGGGGGGACGGCAGAGGGAGGGAGGCGAGCCGCGCCCGCAGCCTCGGCCGGGGAAGGGCTCAGGCCCCGCGGCAGGGCCGGAGCGGGCAGGGCCGGCCCCAGCGGGAGCCCCGCGCTCCCCTCCTCGGTCTGACTGCGACCCCGCCTCCGCCCGCCGGTGACACCGCGAAACCTCCGGTGCAGCCTGGCCCGGGCCCGGCCCGCAGGGCCCCCGCCGCCTCAGCGCTGCCGCCACCGGGCGGTGCCGCCCCTCACGGACAGGCCCCGGGGAGGCCGCGCTCTTTGGGTGGCGGAGGGAAGGAGCGGGGCCGCGGCGGGCGGCGGCCCGAGGAGCGGCGCTGGGTGCCGGGGCGGCGGGAGGGCAGCGGGGGCGGGGGGTCCCGGGCAGCCCCGGTCTCACCTGTCCCGGCGGGTCCCGCCCGGCTCCGGCCGCGCCACTCCCGCCTCTGCCGCGTGCGGCTCCCGCCCGGCCCCCCCCGCCGGCCCGCGCGCCCCGGCCAATCAGCGCCCGGCACCGCCGGCGCCACCGACCAATCAGCGGAAGGAACGCGTCCCCGCCCAGCGCCACCGGCCGCCGGGCCACGCCCACCCGCTCTCCCGCCAGGCCTATCCCGTGACACGGGAGGGGGCGGCACCCGGCGGCCGGCGGCCAATGAGAAATCACAGCGCGTCCCGCCGCAGCCAATCGGCGCCCGCGCAGCGCCTCCCCGCAGGAAAGGGCGGCGGGAATGGGGCGGGGGGGGCACGGTGGGCTGTCCCGTCACGTGACCGCCCGGTGACGGGTTCCCCTCAGCGCCGCGGGGCCGGGAGCGCCCGGCGGGTCCCGGAGCTGAGGGACGGCCGTCCCAGGCAGCGCGCAGGGACCAGCCCGCGGCCATCGGGGGGGTGGGGTCGCCTCCGGTGCCCCAGCCGGGGCAGGATGGCGCGGGGTCGCCGCCTCCGCGGCCTGCGGGGCCACCGGAATGGTAGAGAGATCGTGAGGCCTCCCCGTTCCACCGCCCCTCTCAGCCTCGGGCCGCTGCTGCTTTTCTCTGCCTGGATGTGCCTCCCCTGGGGCTGGATGGCCTCTGCCCCCCGCCTCGTGCCTGCGTTTCCCGGTCCGTGGCGTTACTCCTACCCCTGCCATCCTCAGCCTGCCCTGCGGCACAGCCCCGCTAGTGGAGTGAGTTAGGGGGCAATCCCAAGCTTTCTCACAGCCCAGGTTTTACATTCTGCATCACAGAATAGTTGAAGCTGGAAGGGACCTGTGGGGATCACCCAGTCCAACTCCCCTGCCAAGACAGGGTGACCCAGAGCAGGTGACAGGAACGCGTCCGGGTGGGTTCGGAATGTGCCCGGAGCGGGAGACTCCGCGCCTCCCTGGGCAGCTGCTCCCGTGCTCCCGTGCTCCCGTGCTCCCAGCTGCCAGGATGAGATGCTGCTGCCCGAGGCGGTGTCTCCCTGCATCCCCTGGAAAGGATGAGCTGAGCCCAGCCCCAGACAGGCCTGGAGAGTTTGGGGGTGTGGACAAAGGGATTTTGGTCCTCGACAGAGGACAACCATCCCTGCCTGGTGCCAGCTGCGAGTGGAGCTGTCCCGGGCCTGGCTCTCAGAGGTGCAGGAGCGAGCTTCCTTCTCGTCCCGTGGATGCTGAATCTTTGCAATTGCATTGCTTCGGGCGATTTCTCTGGGAAAAATGTGTGGGAAATGGGGAGGTGGGTGATGGAAAGCCGCTGGGCTGGAAAATTAAGGAGGGGGCAACACCCTGGGTTGGCAGTAGGGCAGGGGGAGCAGGTAGAGAGGTGATGGGGAGGAGGGAGCACCTGGAGGGAGTGGTGGGGCAGCTGGAGCTATGGCATGGGGCAGATGGTGCCATCCTGAAGAGGAGCTCCTCCAGAATGTGCAGGAAGAGTTTGTGGAGCATGTGAGCAACCCTCTGATCTCTGGGCTGCTGGACAGCCTGCTGACCCACTGGATTCTAAGACTCAGTCAGGTGGAAGAGGTGCAGGATCAATGCAGGATGCACGTGGATAAGCCTTGACTCCTCATAAACATTGTGCTCCAGAAGGGCACCAAGGCCAGCCAGATCTTCACTGACAGCCTCAGGATGGTGGAGCAGCTGGGTCTGAGCTGACTCAGGTGAGAGATGAAGGGCCGTGGTCTGCTCCTGGCCAGAGCCTCCACTGGGATGCTGGAGCAGGGTCCAGCCCTGGGGAGTGTCCAGGGCTCAAAGGCAAGGAGCAGTTGGGTATCACTGCTCTGAGACCCCCTTGCCACCCTGTGATGACAGAGCTTTTGGGGGTGACTGTCCCCTGTGGGGCTGAACAGGGGTCCCCAAGGGCCCTGCAACAGCCCCTCTTGCTGCAGGCGCTTCCCAGTGTAACTGAGGGGCTTTCTGCTTGCAGGGTCGTCTGCTGTGCCACTGGCCCTTCCTGACGCTGAGGTACCCCCGTGGCCCTCGTTGGTATCCAGGGCCAGCAGTGGATCCGGCAGTGCTCCCTGAGTGAGTACTGCGGCATCAGGGACAGAGAGGGAGCCCACGTGCTGTGGCAGAGTAGACGAGAGAAGGGCAGGAGCATAGCCCAGCCAACCTGATGGAGCAGGCAGGGGCGTGCTGAGGGGAGCCAGGGGCTTGCCGACCAAGAGCAGGGCAGGAGGTCACAGAATCACAGAACCAATTAGATTGGAACAGACCTTTGAGATCATTGAGTCCAACCTTAACTGCAGGGAACGCCACCGCCAGGGTACACGGCTCTTCAGGACACCTGCAGATCCCTCTAAGCAGCACCAGGGCCAGAGCTTTGTCACCGCCTTCCCTAGAGCCTCTCTGGAGGCGGGGCTCCCGCCCTCCCTAGCTCTGCCTGCACTCCTCCTGCCAATTTTACCTCCCCCGCTAACCACCGCGGTGGAAATTGCCTTCTCCTGCTGGGTCTCAGATGGCTCCAGGCCATGCCAGCGTGGCAGCTGGGAGGAGAGCAGAGCCTTGAAGAAAATATTCGTATCACTTGTGTCTTCCCTGGGATGCCCTGTCCTTTTTCCATGCTGTTGGTCAGATGGGCCAAATAGAATGATCTTGGAGAAGGTGCCCCAGTCTCCAGGCCTGGCACCCAGCATTAATCACTGCTGCAGTGAGGGACACCAGTGAAGTCACACTTGACATCCTCTGTCTCCCCAGATACCACGTCCTGCAGGTCATCAACAGGCTCCATTTCTACCCAATGCCTGACAGAGCAGTTTTGAAACCCTGCCTGCAACAGCCACATAGAGGTCTTCCTAAAGGCGGGGTTTGTGGTTAACTGCAGCTGTGCCAAGGGTCAGAAATCCTGCTTGGAGCAGAGCTCAGGCTGGGAGAGGTCATTTTTTGGCAGGCCCCTTGGGAGGGAGCAGGTTGTCAGAAAGGGGTCTGGTTTTGCCTGGGGCGTCAGCTGGATATCTGGAGGCATCAGCACCCTGACACCACGGGCACAGAGCCCAGCGTGTTGGTGCAGCCCATGGCATCCCTCGTGCCACCAGACACATGCCTGGATGTGCCCCTGGGATGTCTCTTGATTCCCTGCACCCTTCCCATGCAGGAAACAGAGCTGCACTCATTTCTCCCTGCTATCTCTCACCCTAGGTCCGACAGTGCTTCCCTATGTTCCCTCAGCAGATGCCATCACAAGAATGGACTACAACGTTCTGGAAGCTCTACCTCTTCTCAGGCCACTGATGCCCTGCCATGGTGACACTCTTGACCTTGCATCTCGTGGCAGCCTTTTGTCTGTGCCCCAAACCTGGTACCTGGCCAGCAGGAAGGAGTGGGGAGAAATCCCCCGCTGATCCTGGGCTCCAGAGCTTGTGGCTCGGTCCAAAGGTCTTGTGTGCTGATAGCTGGGGCCAGACCCCACCCCCAGCTGGCTGGTGGCACCCAAGGAACTCATTTCAGTAGTCAGTGACTCTGGAGCTTATTGGTCTGATGTTCTTCACATGAAACAAATAATACACAGAGAGCAAAAGTGTGTGAATTTGAGGGTGATATAGCAGAAAGCTCAAGGCCAGTGCAGCCCAGCTCCTGAGATGCACTGTATCAGGAAAGGAAAGGAAAGGAAAGGAAAGGAAAGGAAAGGAAAGGAAAGGAAAGGAAAGGAAAGGAAAGGAAAGGAAAGGAAAGGAAAGGAAAGGAAAGGAAAGGAAAGGAAAGGAAAGGAAAGGAAAGGAAAGGAAAGGAAAGGAAAGGAAAGGAAAAAGGAAAAAGGAAAAGAAAGGAAAGGAAAAAGGAAAAGAAAGGACAAGGGGAAGAGAAAAGAACAGCTCTGCAGAAACACAACAAATCTCCAGAGCAGTCCCTGGTGCCCACTCTGCCAGGCAACTACAGCCAGACCTAGAATAAAATATCCTGAGTCTCCTGCCCTCCCTCCCTTTTGGGGCCTCTAAACAACCCCAAATTAAGCAAACTCATCCCAGGGAGCAGCAGAAGCAGAGATGGTTAGTGTCTCTATTGTCCCCACACAAAGCGTATCCCCAGCTGTGACAGAGATGATCTGTCACCCCCCTAGTCCCTTCTGCCCTGTCCCCGGATTTCCCAGTTGTCCAATAAGGGATTTTTGCAGCAGACACCTTGCTCCTCTGCCTCCAACCCGTGGTGTGTGGGCGTTATGCTGCCGCGGGAGGATGCAAAGCAGGTGGGAGGGGAGAAATTGTCAGGAGCTCAGGGACAAAGGGACACCTGTCTTTGGGACAGGCTGGGCAGACACACGCCTTGCTCAGGAGGCAGATTCCCCCACACCTCAATCCTTACACTGCCCCAGGCATAGAGCAAGGATGCAATTCCCCCTGGGAGCCAAGAAAGATCCTCAAACCTGTGTCTCACATGCACTGCTTCCACAGCTTGTCACTTTAGGGCCCAGTCCAGCTGTCACCTTCCACCAGCAGCCCTCCTGGCAAGTGAGAACCCCTTCCTGTGCCCCCCGCACATGCCCTGCCCTCCATGGCCACGTCCAGTTCCTGTTCTGCCTTTGCATGGATTCAGCTTTATTGCACATTCTGCAGATCCATGGAAGGGTCTGGCAGCAGGAAAACGAGAGGGCTCTCCTGCCCCCTCCATGTGCCTGACTCTCCTGTGCAGGTAGGACACTGTCCTGAGCCAGTGCCACCCCGTGTCCCTGCGAGGTGGCAGGTCTCAGCAGGATGCAGGTGCGTCTCTGCTCTGGCTGCAGGAGAACCAGGATGGGAGAAGGTCTTGCAGGCAGAATCAGACTGCAGTGAGGGCAACCAGGCCCAGCTGAGCCCATCCTCAGAACCTCAGCCCTGCGTCACTGCCCAGAGCTCCTCAGGACCCACACGGTCCTTGCAGAAACCCTGGTCCTCAGTGCTACAGCTGTGGCAGGAAATTGAGGACAGCAGTGATGAATTCTTCAAATTTATCCTGATGGACTATGTGGCCTGCACCTTTAATGTACTGGATCTCTGCCTTGGGGAAGAGGCGTTGGATCTCTGGGTAGTCTCTGGAGCTGCAGGACAAGGGAACACACCATGGTCAGAGGTCCCTCCTGGTGTCTTCCCTCACCTCCCCAAGCAGAGAGTGATCCCAGGTATGGCTCCTTCCCTGCTAGGAAAGCCCAGGGGGGCCCCCAGGTTCCCCCTTGCTCCAGTGTGTGGGTGTCACTGGCGGCTGGAGGCACAGCCCTTGCTCAGGACCCTCCGCATCCCAGGGGGAGAATTCCCCTCCCACCCTTGGCAGCTGCAAAGAGCACAAGATGTCAGACCTGGAACCACTTCTCTCCAGTCTCACCTGATATAGGGTGAGTCGGACCCTCCCAAGAAGAGTGCAGGACCAGGATATGGCTTGTGGAAAACAGGGAAGTTCATGATGTCTGCCAGGTGCCGGGAAATAGCCTCCAGGTTCACCCGCCACATGTAGCGGCCCTCCACCTCCACCAGGTTGGTGAGGAGGAACTGTCTCAGCTGTGGGAGCTGTCACGGAAGGGGATCGTGCGCTCTTCAGTAAGAGCAACAAAGCAGGATGCCCTGGCACCCTCTGTCCTCCCCTCTACCCCCATCTCCCACAGGATTTCCTACCTTGACCACGGGCTGCAGCTGGTCGTCAGCCAGCTGGCGTGCTGCCGAGCGGGACAGCCCCACCGGGACCTTCACTTCCTTCATGGCCGAGATGTAGGCGGAGAATTCGGACACGGAGGTGGTTGAGCCAGGACTGATGTCTACGGAGATGAGGCGCTCCACCAGGTCTGGCTGGAGACACAAGCAGGGCAGATCAGATGCCAGGATCTCCCAAGATCTCCCCAGTGGGAGTGGGCACAGGGCTCTGCTCCCAATCCGCTTCTCTGGAGGCTCTTAGCTCCATCCTGCCTCAGCAGAGACCTCCACATGCCCTTCCCAGAGTCCTTGTGCTTGGCAGAGATCTCTAAGCTCCCCTGCAATTGGTGCTGGAGGGACAGGGCAGAGCATGGGCTGGTGGACACAGATTTACTCCTGCTCCCACAGCCTGGCTTACAGCTCTGTGTGGCACAGCACCCACCCTGATACAGACAAGTCCCTGTGGAGCTGGGGGCAAGGCTGGCACCGGTGAACAGCCTCCGAAGGTGCCACCCCCTCCCTAAAGCCCCCCCTGGAACTTCCTGAGCCTGTGACCCCACTCCCATCCCCGTGCCTGCCGACCCGCTGCAAGGCCAGCGTCATGGCCGTCTTGCCCCCCATGCTGTGTCCCACGAGGATGCACTTGTTGATGCCCAGGCGGCTCAGGAGGTGCTGCACGTCCAGGCTCATTGCTTCATACGTCATCACAGGGCTGTGGGGGCTGCTGCCATGGTTCCGGGCGTCCACTGTCAGCACCTGCCTGGGCAGGGGCACCGTGTCACCCCAGGCACTGCCAGAGCACCCTGCACTGCTCCCTGGGTGCTGCTCCTCCCCACACCCCCTGGGTCTCACCTTGCCGCTACCACGGCGTACCAGTGTCTTGGCCACCGTCTGGAAGTTGCCATGGCTGCCAAAGAGCCCGTGGAGCAGGACAAGAGGTGGCCGGTCCCTGCGACCTTCCACCTCCACATGGGCCAGGGGCACTGCACTGCAGGGAGAGAGGGGCACGGGGTATGGCCAGAGGGGTGGGAGGGAAGTGAGCCCTGCCCCTCTGCCCAGTCCTGGTGAGGCACATTTGGAGTGTTGTGTGCAGCCCTGGGCTCCTCAGGAAAAGGGAGACATGGAGCTCCTGGAGCGGGGCCGGCGCCGGCTGTGAGGATGAGGAGGGCCTGGAGCCCTGAGGACAGGCTGAGGGAGCCGGGGCTGCTCAGCCTCGAGAGGAGCCCCAGCTGAGAGGGGCCCTCAGGCCTGGGTGCCCCTGGCTGCAGGGAGGGCTCAGGGCAGGGCCCAGGCTCTGCTCCGGGGCCCGGCAGTGGCACCAGAGCACCGGGCAGGGCCTGAGCCCAGCAATTGCCCTGCCCAGGAGGCAGAACTGCTGCCCTGGGCAGGGCCCAGCCCTGAACAGGCTGCCCAGGGAGGGGCTGGAGTCTCCCTCAGCGGGGATATTGCAGAGCCCTCTGGGCACAATCCTGTGCCCTGTGCTCTGCGATGGCCCTGCCTGAGCAGGGAGGTGGCACCAGGGACCCTCTGGGGTCCCCTCCAGCCTGGCCCAGCCTGGGATTCCGAGGGAGCGCGACCACGGCCGGGCCAAGGGCACGACGGGGAACGGGGGGGCGTGGCCACAGCCGGAGAAGGGCGTGGTCACAGGGGGCGTGGTCACAACCGCCCCGCCGCCCGCACGGGGCCGCGCGACCGGGAGGCGCGGCTTGCGGGAGGCGTGGCCAGCCTCGTGGGACGGACACGCCCCTTCTCGCGGTGTGCCCCCCGGGACCCTTCCCGGTACCGGTACCGCTCCCGCCGCGCCCGCCCCCGCCCCCGCCCCGCGCAAGGCCGGGCCCTTACGTCCCCACGGAGCGGGCGGCGGCGGCAGCGGGCGGCGGGCGGGAGCGCGGGCGGGGCGGCGGGGCGGGGGCGCGGGGCAGCCGGCGGAGCATCATGGCGGCAGCGGCGGCGGCGCGCGGGCCGTGACGCGACGTGCGCGGGGGCCCCGCCCCTGCCCCGCCCCGCCGGGCGCCCCCCCGCGGCAGGAGCGCGGCAGTGCGCGCTCCGGGAAGGTCACGGCGGGGCCGGTGCCGGCGCTTCCCCCGCGGGCAGCGGAGCGGGCGGCGGGACACGGGGGTGGGGGCCCGGGGAACGTGAGCCGGGCGGGGCGGCTCCCTGCGGGCGGGGGTTCCGCAGGGCTCTGCCGCCCGCTGCCGCCCGCTGCCGCCCGCAGGCACAACGGGACCGGGCGGCGCAGTCCCGCACTCGCCGCCCCCGGCCGCGCTTCCCCCAGGACCGGCCCCGCGCTCCTGCGGCCTCTCCTGCCCCTTTGTCCCTGCCCGCTGGAGCGTGGCGGCGGGCGGGAGGGAGCGGCCGAGCAGGGCGGCCTCGCCCCAGCGCGGCTCCCGGGCGGGGGAAGCGCCCCGCGGCCCCCCCGGCGGCCCCAGACTTTGGACTGCGGGCAGGGAGTGTCCCTGCGGCATCCAGCGGCTCCTGCGCTGCTTCCCACCCCGACCGATCCCGGAGAGCTGCCCCTGGAATGCAGGGGGACAGCGGGTCCGCACCCCGAGCAGGGCCTCCCGGAGCGGGAGGGAGAGGGGCTGCGGCTGAGCCCTCTGTCCTCAGCCCGGTGCCACTCGGGGGCTGCCGTAGCAGGGTGTGTAGGGTGACTTGGGGGGCTGTACCCCAGTGTCCCCCCTCCCGTGCCCACCTGGATCGTGCCCCACATCCCAACGACACTCGGGTACCAAAACAGGACACGTTTATTGACAAATGTAACCGGTACAGACCACGCGTAACAGGGACAGACGGTGCCGGGCCAGCAGCGATGGGGGGCTACAGCAGGGAGGCACCGTCCCCATCCCGTCCCCATCCCGTCCTCATCCTGCCCCGTCGGCGTGGCAGGACCTCGCCGGGCGCCGCTTCTCCCGCCGACCCGAAACTGCCTCGTGTTTAACCGAAACTGTCTCTATTTACACAGCCCGGCCCTGACCCCGCGGCCGTCCCCAACCCTTCCTTCGCGCCCCCCCCCGCCCCGGCGCTGCCGTCCCCGGGCCCCACGGAGGGCGATGAGAGTCCCAGGGTGGGTCGGTGGGGTGGGGGATGTCGGGGGGTTCCGGGGGACCCTGGGGGGCTCAGACATAGTTCCTCTTGTCGTAGCTGGTGACGGCGGAGCGTGGGGCAGAGTAGGCCACCTTTCCCGTGGGGTACCTGTCGTCTTTGGGGGGGCAGGAACAGCAAAGCAGGGCCCCCCCCAGCATCAGGAGTGCAGAAGCCGCCCAGCCCACGTAGAGCGAGGTGCCCAGCTCCCGCTTCTGCGCTTCGATCACCAGCGGGTTGTAGAAATCCCGGATGATGGTGTTGGCTGACCAGCAGACAGGAATGAGGGTCATGACACCAGACAGGAGGAAAATGACGCCGGAGACGATGGTGATCTTGGCTTTGGTGCTCTCGTCCTCCACGCAGCGGGTGCACTGGGCTCCCACGATGGCCACCATTAAGCCTATGACGGCCAAGATGATGGCCACCACCAGCAGGGCGCGGGCGGCTTGCAGGTCCTGCGGCAACGCCAACATGGAGTCGTACACCTTGCACTGCATCTGCCCCGTGCTCTGCACCACACAGTTCATCCACAGCCCTTCCCAGATGATCTGGGCCGTCACGATGTTGTTCCCGATGAAGGCCGACACCCTCCACATGGGCAACGCGCAGCAGATGATGCTGCACAACCAACCCAGCACGGACAAGGCCACGCCGCCGATCTCCAGCCCCATCGACATGGTGGTGGACGGTTCAGTGACGTGCTCCAGGCGATGGCGGAGAAGAACCCACGGACCGAGACCGTCGCCGTCACCCGCCGCCACTCGCAGCCGGGGGATCGGCTTACACCTGTGCGCAGCGCTATTTATGCAGGCTGGCCCCGGGGTGGGGTTTCAGTGCCTCTGCTGGACGCTCCTCTCCGCTCCTCCGTCACCATCACCTGCGTCCCACACCCTCCCCTTTGTTTGCAGAGATGGAGCCAGGTAACCAGAGAAGGGCGGGAGGAGGAGAAACGCCACCTGCCACAGCCGTTCCCTGGTTTCGGCCGATGGGTATCGGGAAGCACTACCACCGTGCTCATTCCCACCAAACCCCTTCTGTTGACCTGGAAATGGCAAGGGTTTACCTTTCCCCCACAGAGGTGCTAGCAGGTCAGGGTTTGGTTGATTTCTGGAGCGTGGTATCAGTGCTCACGTTTAACTGGGGTTCGGTGACCGTTGGGCACCTTTGCATCGCCGTGCAAAGTGCAACCCCTTCACTGTGCCATGAGGTTTGTGTCACCATTCCAGGGGACCTGCGGGTGCTCCCGGCCCAGCAGGAACCCCTCCAGCCTGGCCCCCCTGTTCCCACCCTGCTGGGCCAGGAGCACTATCAGAGATCCTCTGACTGACTGATAAATATCTTTACTCATCCTGCACAAGTCTTGTGGCCTTGAAGGAAGCAGATAATGCACGTAACCACCCCGGCAGTGTCACCCCGACAACCTGAGCTGGCACCTGGCAAAGGGAAAAATATCCCAAGGCATGAGCAATCCCTTCAGGCCGGGCAGCAAGAGTCCCATGGCTGTGGGGTGCATGTTTCCCCCCCTACCCTTGCATGCCGGGGGTAGTGCCAGTACTTTCAGTCCCCCTCCCCCAGGAATGTGGTTGCTGGACACAGGCTTGCTCCTACCTGTTCCCTGCCTGCTCCAAAAATCTCCTCTACAACTTATTAACTACTCAAGAGCGCGGTGGGATGCTGGCAGCTGGCGCCGTGCAGCTGGGATGGGGGGGAGCCCTGCAACTGCCTGGCTGTGCCCCACGGTACCCTGACACCCCACAGCCAGAGGGGTTGGAGTTGGGTGCTCCCATATTATCCCGACAGCCAACAGCCAGCGGGGTTGGATTTGGGTGCCCCAGAGTATCCCAACACCCCATAGCCAGGGGGGTTGTATTTGGGTGTCCCACAGTGCCCTGATGCCTGGTGTCTGGTGAGCCACCTTCTATTGCCCAGCAGCACTCTGAACCCCCATAGCCAGTGGGGTCACCCCACAGCACCCTGATACCCCATGTATGGCTGGGTCAGCTGTTGTCACCCCATGTCACCGCAGCACCCCATATCCACCCAGCCTGACCTCCAGCCCCTTCAGCACCCCATGTCTGACCTCCACCATGTGGTGGCGCCCCGATAACCCCGTATCCATCCTCTGCCAACCCACAGCATCCCCAAAATACCCTGTACTTGGCTGGGTGAGCTTCTGCCACCCCACTGTAACATGATCACCCCCCGAGGGCACCCAAAATCCCCACAGCCAGCCGGGGGGTTGCGAGGCTGACCCTGTCTGTGCTGCTGGGGGGAGCCCGTGCAAGCAGCCCCCAGGGTCCTGTGCCCTTGTTGCTGGGGGTGCTGGGGGTCCCGGCCCTCGGGGGCACCTGGGGGTGGGTGTCCATGGTCCAGTGCTGTCACAGTGATGGTGGGCACAGGGCCAGGCTCGCTGGGCTGCCAGCAGCAAACAGGGGGGTTGGGCTGCCAAGTGCCCCCACGTGTGCAGGGAGGGGAGTCCCCACAGCCCCGGAGTGCAGAGTGCACAGGCACACAGGTGAACACACACACCACACACACACCATACAGACACACACCACAAACACACACACACTACATACACACCGCAAACACACACACGCACACCATACAGACACACACACACCATACAGACACACCACAAACACACACACACACCATACAGACACACACACACCACAAACACACACACACACCATACAGACACGCACACACCACAAACACATGCACACAAACACCAGAAACACACGCACTCACCAGAAACACACACACACACACACCAGAAACACACACACAGATACACACACAGACACATAGACACACAGACACACACACACAGATGTACACAGACACACAGACACACACACCCCCTCTGCCGGCAGTGACGCCCAGGCATGCAACCTCACACAAAGACACACAGACTCATAGTCACATGGACAGACACACAGACACCGACAGACTCACGGACACACAGACACATGGACAGACACAGACAGACACACAGATAGTAATGCAGCCAGACGCACAGACACACAAAGACACAGGGACAGACACAGAGACAGACACACGGACACACAGCTGCACACACAGACACATGGATGGACAGACATGCAGCCAGACACACAGACACACACACAGACATGTGGACTGACGGACACACAGACATGTGGACTGACGGACACACAGACACACACAGCCATACAGACAGTCAGACACACAGCCAGACACACAGACTCACAGACACACAGAGACTCACAGACAGATTCCCAGACACACAGACGCACACAGACTCATGGACACAGACAGACAGAGTGACAGACAGACTTACGGACGCACACACAGACTCAGACACACACACAGTGGCAGAGGTGAGCAGGCACGCTCTGCTGGTGTGGGTGCACACCCACACCCGCACCCGCACCCAGTGCACAAGTGGCTGCGGGGCTGCGGGCAGGGGTTACCCTGGCAGGGCTCTGGGGCAGGGGGGACCCCAGGCAGGGCTGTGGAGTGTGAGGATGTGCCAAGCAGGGCTTTGGGGTAGGGTTATACCCCAAACAGGGCTCTGGGGAAGAGGGGGTGGCACCCCAGACAGGGCTGTGGGGCACAGGGGTAGGGGCAGGGTTATACCCCAGGTCTGTGGGACAATGGGAATACTCAATACCAGGGCACTGGGCAGGAGAGATAACCCACGTAGGGGTGGGGGGTAGAAGGGAGGGATACCTCTGGGTAGGAATATGGGACAGGGGGGATACCCCAAGTAGGGCTGTGGGGCAGGGGAAGAGTGAGATACTCGAGGCAGGTGTATGGGGTAGGAGCTACTGGGGCAGAGCTGGGGTGGGACGGGGCAGCGAAACACCGCAGCCCCCGACCCTGCAATCAGAGCTCTGCACGCGGCGTCCCCACTTCATCATCCCAAATTGCCCAAAGTACAGGCTGTGTCCAGTGTCGTGCCGGCCTGGGGCAGCTGCTGCTGCCTGACTCACGATGGAGGAAGGGGCAAATCACCGGGGTTTCGGGGTGCCGGCCACCCCCGGCAGGACACATTCTTGTGGTGAGCAAACCAGTCACTGGTGTTTACTGAGGAGTTGAGCAGGGCCGGCATCGCTGGGGGATTCCTGGGAGCACCCCCATCCCAGCTGCTGCATCTCCCTCCCTGGTGTGGTCCCTCTGCACTCCCGCACAGCTGGGGAGGGATGAGGAGTATCCGAGTCCCTCGGGATGGGGACAAAGTGTGGTGGCTGCAGGAAGTCAGTGGTGACACAGGGACAGGTTTGCTCCACTGTGATGCAGAGACCCCAAACAAATGTCAGACCCAAAGGTCACAGGAGCATCCCCGGTTTGGAGGCCCCAAAGGAAGGGCCCCTGCGCTGACACGGGGGACACCCACTGCAGCATCCCCCATCCTTGCATCCAGCACCCGGCAGCACCCCGGGGGTGAGCAGGAGGTGACGGCAGAAACCGCTCCGGGCGCCGCGGGGCCGCGTCCCACTCACGTGCGCGGCGGGGCCGGGGTGTTCCCCGCCGGGGCTGGGGTGTTCCCCGCCGCTGCGGTCGGGAGTTCCGGCGCGTTCCCCCCCGGGGGAGCGGGGCCGGGCCGGTAAATGCCGCCTCGGCTGCTTATATTTCAGGCGCGGGGCTGCTGGCTCTGCCCCGGCCAGGGCACACAGGCAGCCCATTGTTGGAGCCCCTTCGGCGCGGCGGGAGCAGGTGAGGCGGCTCCGAGCATCAATGGCAGCTCTGTCTGCCGGCGGGGCGGGGAGGGAGCTGCGGCACACGGGGGCTGGGGGGCGGCGGGGGACATGGACCAGCGGGATGTGGCAGGGGGCTGGTGGCTCGCTGGGGGATGTTGGGCCATGCCTGGGGCATCCCCACCCCGACAGCTCTGATCGGCTTCCCCACGGCTTTGCCGTGGCATCCCGCTTCCTCTGAGCATCGCCCCTGGGAGACCCCCATTGCACCGCCCGTGACCCCCTCCCTGATCCATCATCTCCCCCATCCCTTCGCCAACCACCTTGGCAGCGCTTGGGGCTGTTGTCCCTGTTGGGAGCCACTTGTTGCTCAGAAATTGGACAGAGTTTTGACTTTCAGAGCGACTTCAGGCCGAAGGTCCCGTCTCTCCCCGCAGGGACCCCGCAGGTCCCGGCGCTCGGCTCCCCTCCCGATAAGACTTTGCTTTCCCATAGTGAGAAACAACCTGACTGTGCATATTTGAGTCAGTCGGAGGGGTTTATGTTGGGCAAGGATGTTTCTTGGGAACATTCAATCTCTGGGCTGCCGGTAACTAATCCTCGGCCCTGGTGGGGAGAGGCTGCCCCGCTCCTCACGGGCTGAGTGGGAGGGCTGTTGGCCGTGCCTTGCTTGGCAGATGTGAAGCCAGAGATCCCGGTGGAATATCGTTTGCTGGCAAGTCTCACCTGCCTTTTTGGGACCTTGAGGTAGCCGGGTTGGTGGGTCCATGCGTGGGTCCTGGGGGATGAGGGGCTCTCGGCTCAGTGACACGGGGTGTGTGAGGTGGGACTGTCACCTGTGTCCGGGGTGGGGATGTCCCCAAACCCTTTTTGGCAGGAGGTTCATGCCCCAAGCCCTCTCTCTCTGCAGGGTGTCCTCTACCCTGAGCAAGGTCAGGGTGACACAGCCTCTGCTGTGCACCCAGCAGTGCCTGGCATTGTGGTGACACTGGGTTTAGTGTCACCTCCCTGCCTGGGAATGGCCTCATTGCCCAGCTGAGGGGCTGCAGTGTGTCCCCATGCTGGTGAACATGGGGACACACAGGTGTCCGAAGGTGTTTCCTGATGGATATGCCAGGATGGGAGCTCTGCCCTCACCAGTCCTCGTAGTGCAGTGGAACAGGGATGGGACCCCAGGCTCTCACATGTCCTTCAAATCCCACTGGATTTGGGGGTGGGAATCCACACCTGTCTGGGTGCTGGGGCAGGTGGTGGGGGGTGAAGGCTTGGGATGGGTTGAGTGTGTTGAGTACCCCATTTTGGGGTGGAGGAGCTCCCTGCTGAGCAAGTGGGCTGTGGTCCCACCAGGACATGTGCCTGTGCCATGGCTCCTTGCAGATGACACTGGGGCAAAGCTGGGACTGGGGTCCTGCAGGATGGACTGGGAATGAGCACTGGGATGGGGCTGTGGGGCTGGTGTCCATGAGTGGTTGCCCTGGATGGCATGTCCTGAGGTGCTCGGTGGTCCCACCTGTGCTGCAGCACCATCCTCAGGCTCCAAGGGCACTGGGGTTGGCTGATGCTCCTCTGCTCTGTGCTGAGCCGGTGCCTGTTGGCCTTGCTGGCCGGCAGTGCTGGGCACATGGGGCTGGCGGTGCTGTCTGGGCAGGTGTGTCACTGGGGAAGGGCACAGGGGCTGCCCCTGTGTGGCAGCTGCCAGTTGGAATATCTGTCACGTTCCAGCATTAATTACAGTAATTGGCTGTCAGAGGCCGTGCTGGTGCCTGCTCTGCCTCCGAGGGGGAGTATGAGCAGCTCAAGCTTTGATGCTCTGTGCGTGGGGGAGTCCCTGTCCCCACCTTGCCATTTGTCCCCAGCCCAGAGACATGTCCCCACGTGTCTGTGGGGACACGGCCCATGCAAGCCACACACACATGTGGGCGTGTGCTTCTCTCCAACCTCAAATAATGTGGTGGTTGCAGCAGCTGGCTGGGAGGTGAAAGCCTCAGGCAGAGTCTGGCCCCGGTGGGGATGCTCTGGAGCCTTGTAGATTAAAGGGAGCCCTTGACCACAAGGCTCTGGCCGCAGGGTGGACACTCTGGTATGTGAGCAATGCGGGCATTCCAGCAGGACAGAGCACAAGTCAGGCAGACAGGACCCTGACCATCCCCTTAGGCTGGGGTCTGCTGTGAGACAGGGGTGTCCCCAGGCATCCTCCTGGCACTGCAGTGCATGGGCCACCAGGCTTGTCTCAGCACACTGGGACGTGATGCCCAGGGACATCCTGGCACCAGCAGCAGCAGCTCCAGAGTCCGTCATACCAAGCAGACCACAAGTGGTTGGATCGTGATGGTAACGCCAGAGTTCGGGAAAACTAAGATTATCTTAGTGCCTCTTATCTTTTAAGAGGCCCAGGATTAAGCTGGGGTGATGAAACAGTGCAATGTCCATCTGTCCGTCTGTGCCGTCTGTCTGGTGTTGTGCTGCACCTGTGCAGGTGCTGCAGGGGCTCGGAGGGAGCGGGGAGGGGACCTCTGTGGGAGTCATGGATTAAAGGAGGACAGGTCAGCTGCAGTATGGCATCAGTGCTGGCACTGGACTGGCCTCGGCACTGGGATCAGTGGGTACGGCACTGGGGCACCGCAAGGCCAGATCTGCCCCTCACAGCCCCAACCCACCCAGCCCCACCCGGCAGGCAGTGGGACGTGGGCAGAGCTGCGGCTGAGGGTGGCTGTGTGAACCCTGGCTCAGCACTGGAGCACCGGTGGGCTGGGTTTGGGGTCTGCACCCCCCATTGCCCCAGGCAGTGCTGTCTCTCCTTCGTGGGGAACCGGCAGCTGCTCCAACCGGTTTGTGGGTCTGGGCGGTGACACCTCCTGCCCCAGGCCTAATGGAGGGCAGGGAAGTGCTGGTACGGACGCCAAGGAGCAAACAAGGGCTGCTTGTGTCCTGCCGGGCACAGAGCCCAGCAGCCAGGGAGGACAATGTGCTGCTCCCCCAGCACAGGGCCATGGCGGGGCCAGAGGCCGGGCTGATGTTGGAGCAGTCATCATGAGCTGGAGGGAAACTGAGGCATGAAGGCGTGAAGGGACCCCATACTAGTGATGGAGCAGAAGGTGCTGGCAGTGATGGCAGAGATATCCCGGTGCCTGGACACCGGCTCTTCCCCTCTGGTATCACGGGCTGAGCCCCAGCACTGCCCTGGGCATGTCCTGCCTGCCCGCAGCAATGGGATGCACTCCTGCACCTGGGTGGCCTGATCCCGGTCCCCTGCATCCTCCTCCGTGGGAGCAACCGGGATATTAAGTGTCATCGCTGCAGGGAAAAATACAAGTGGAAGAATCCCGGGAAACTGGTTCTACCCCTCCGTCCGGTGCCGGCGGCAGGCCGGCGGCTGCGGCGGCGCTCCTCCCTCGGCAAAGGCATATAATGCCTGCCATGGTCCCGGCAGCCGGCACTGCGCGGCGGGAGGCGGGCAGGGGAGCGGGCAGCGAGCGATGGCCTCCATGGGGATGCAGGTGCTGGGCATCGCCCTCTCCGTCATCGGCTGGTTGGCCTCCATTCTCTGCTGCGCGCTGCCCATGTGGCGGGAGACGGCCTTCGTCGGGAACAACATCGTGGTGGCCCAGATCATCTGGGAAGGGCTGTGGATGAGCTGCGTGGTGCAGAGCACGGGGCAGATGCAGTGCAAGGTGTACGACTCGCTGCTGGCCCTGCCGCAGGACCTGCAAGCTGCTCGTGCCATGGTGGTGGTGGCCATCGTCCTGGCCATCCTGGGCACCCTGCTGGCCGTTGCCGGCGGCAAGTGCACCAATTGCGTGGAGGACGACACCGCCAAAGCCAAGGTCATGATCCTCTCCGGCATCATCTTCATCGTCGCCGGTATCCTCATCCTCATCCCCATCTCTTGGTCGGCCAACAGCATCATCCAGGACTTCTACAACCCGCTGGTCTCCGACTCGCAGAAGCGGGACCTGGGCTCGTCCCTCTACGTGGGCTGGGCGGCCTCGGCGCTGCTGCTGCTGGGGGGGGGGATCCTGTGCTGCACCTGCCCCCCCCGCGGAGAGAAGCCCTACTCCGCCAAGTTCACGGCTGCTCGCTCGCTGCCAGCCAGCAACTACGTGTAGGAGCCGCCGCGCCTGCCTGGACGCCCCGGCCGCTCCGGGGAGCGGGGACCTCCCGGGACACTCAACCTCCCCGGCTGGGACTGGCCGGGCGCCGGCGCGGTGCGAGGGAGGGCAGACAGAGCCGCCTTTGTTCCACCGGGATTCAAGCCGGTTCTTTAGTCTCGGCTGAGACAGGGAACAAGGAGATCCTGTCCTGGCTGCCCGCGGTGGGAGTAGTGCTCCCCCCGGAGCATCCAGCTGAGGCATCTTCTCCGAGACACCGCCTGATCCCCTCCTCGAGCATTTCCTGGCTCCCGGTATCGGGGTGCGCCATGTGGTGACACAGCTCGCAGGAGCCCGTCCCGCGGGTGGCACGGGGCTCTGTCGCCCCGCGTGGAGCTCCCCGGGACATGTCTGTCGGGGTGGGTGGCGGTGTCGGTGCTGGCAGGGACAGCGAACCTGTTCCACGTGGTCACGGGGACGTGGTGGCTCTGCAGACCCCGGCAGGGTCTTGAGGGGTGACAGGGGCTCTCACCTGCCTGTTCCCTAAATTTTGACTATGACCTACTTTCGGGGCTCGGAGCGGCCGTACCGAGTGTGATTTCTCGCGGCAGCTCCCCAGGGCGGGGGCATCATTATCCTGGGAGTGGGAAGGCAGCGGCCGGGCTGGGAGAACCGGTCGGGGAGGTGGGACCGGAGCGGGGCTGTGCCCCCGCATGGAGGGGGCGACTCCCGGACCCGACTCCATCGCCCCAGAGTGGGGTGCCTGGGGCCGGGAGTGGGGTCTCACAGTACCCCTGGCTGTGCTGCCGTCCGTCCGCGTGTCCAGCCTTCCCGCATTAAACGGCAGCTGCTCAGACCCTGCTGTGCCTCGTGTTCTTTACCCTCTCCAACACCCGCCTGGGTGGTGGGACAGCCCGGTGCTCTATGCCCTGGGCTCCCGCCCCCCTGAGAGATCACCCAAATCTGCTCCTCGGAGCCTCGTGAGATCCCCGCCGCCTGTTCCAGCCCTGGCATCACTCGCCGCTCCCCTCCCGAGCGGCCCCGGAGGTGACAGCGGCTGCTTGCACGGCACAAAGCCTGTCCCACGCCTGTCCCACGCCTGACCCGCCGCGATCTTCCCACCCGAGCAGGAAGAAGGTGGCGGGCGCCGACCGGGGCGGGTCGGGGCGCGCTGGCCCCGGGGCCACCCCACAACCCCGGCTGGGAGCGCCCCGGGGCCGGCGTGGGCAGCGCCGGGTGTTTTGCCTAACTCGCTTCGGGCACGGCAAGTGCTCCTCTGGCTTGGGAACATCCTTCCTTCCCACCTCGGGGATCGTGGGGACGAGGGGCGACTCCGCCTGGCTCTGGGTGTCTCATCTGGATCTGAGGGCTTGAGGGCTCCCAGCGCCCCAGTCCCTTCGTGGGGCACGGGAATGGTGGAAAATGTGCCTGTAGCCCTGTGGTGCCGGCGGCCAGGTGGGAATGTGAGCACAATGCTCTCTCGAGGACCCCTGGGGAACCATGGAGCCACCACCTGTCCCCCTGCAGGCGGTCACACACCCTGGTTTGGGTGTCTCCTGTGGCCCAGGTCCCGCTGGCTGGGGAAGGGTGCCCGAGATGGGTCCCATCATCCCGGCCCCTGCCTGCCTGGAGCGCGGGGAGAGGGACTGTGATTTTAGCCCAAAGGGTCTTTCACGGCCCAGGGGATGCAAAGTGCCAGTGCTGGGTGTCCATCAGGCTGCTGAGGGATGAAAGGTGCTGGGGAAGGAGTGGGGATACAACGGGAGAGGAGAGGCTGAAGTAACCGAAACCGGGACAGGGGAAATGATGGTGAAACCTCTGGCAAGAGCCGCAGGGTGTGCCAGGCACAACCGATACCCGCTGAGCTCAGGGCCATAAAAACCCGTCTGGTCCCAGCCACCAAGCGCAGCGCAGGCACCCATGGGTGAACTCTGCTCCGTGAGGGGCTGAGCTGGGTTTGGGCTGAGCCAGGGCCACAGCGGTCACATGTGACCATGATGGAGCTGCTGGTGTGTCCAACATGTGTCCCTGTACCAGCCACCCCTCTCCCAGGGACACCACCTGTGTGATCCCATAGCCCCTCACCAGGGTTTGCCCTCTCGGGGCTGCTCCAGGGTGGTATCGCAGAAGGCGCTGAGACCCAGAGCCGGGATCAGAGCAGACCTGAGCTCTGATCCGTTTCCATTTCCTCCTGGAGAGGAGATCCCGGGTCCAAAGGTCACTGCAGCATGGCTGTGAGGGCAAAGCCAAACCGGGAGCAGGCACTGCTGAGGGGGGTGGGGGGCTGCCTTCCGTGCCCGTGTCCCTGGCATGAGGCTCGGGGCCAGGGAGGCTGAGCACCAGTGGTGGAGTGGGACATGGGGTGGGGATTGGGGGTTGGCCAGTGACATGGGGTGAGTGTGGGGTGGGGATTTTGCCCTCTGGAGCACTGGGGGATGGGCACAGCGAGCCCCCTATCCTACTCCCCAAAACCCATCCCTTCCCTGACACTTGCCATGCCCTGGGAAGGGGCAATGGCAGAGGCTGCGCTGTGCTGTGGGGACAGTGTGGGGGCCAGTGTGACACACAGGGGCTCCTGCACCTTGGCCTGCTCGGGGCCTGGGTCCTCAGAGCCACACGTGTCCCCATCCTGTCCTGCAGCACCGCCCCATGGCATTCATGCCCCCATGTCCCTTGAGTCCCCGTGTCACTCATGTCCCCATGCTGTCCTGCAGCCATTCCCACCCCGGTGGGGAGCAGGACATACAAACAAAGCCCAAGCTGTCCCTGGCTGGGGGCTGTGCCTGTGACACCTGTGCCCTGTCCCGCAGGAGCTGCCGATGGCGATGATGACCATGCAGATGGGAGGGCTGATGATGGCCGCACTGGGCTGGCTGGGCTCCATCCTCACCTGTGCCCTGCCCATGTGGAAGGTGACTGCCTTCATCGGCTCCAACATCGTGGTGGCCCAGGTGTTCTGGGAGGGGCTGTGGATGAACTGCGTCTACGAGAGCACGGGGCAGATGCAGTGCAAGGCCTACGACTCCCTGCTGGAGCTCACCTCCGACCTGCAGGCTGCTCGTGCCCTGGTGGTCACCTCCATCTTCGTGGCCTTCCTTGCCTTCCTCATGGCCCTCTCGGGAGCTGACTGCACCCGCTGCGTGGACGACAATGGCACCAAGACCAGGATCTCTGCGGTGTCAGGTGTCATCTTCATCATGGCTAGCATCATGCTGCTCATCCCCGTCTCCTGGTCCGCCAACAGCATCGTCAGCAACTTCTACAACCCCATGGTGCCTGAGGCCCTCAAGAGAGAGCTGGGGGCTGCCCTCTACATTGGCTGGGCCTCCAGTGCCCTGCAGCTCTTCGGTGGCGGTGTCCTGTGCTGCTCGGGATCCCAGTCCCAGCAGGACCACTACCCCAAGAAGTACCGGGCAGTGAAAACCTGCGGCCCGATGGGCTATGCCATGAAGGACTATGTGTGAGCCACTGTGCCCAGGTGCCAGCCCAAGGCAGAGCACCACTGTCCCTGTCCCATGTCCCCATGCCACCCCTACCCATGCACTGCCTCCTCCTGCCCATCCCCACGCTGGCTGACCCCCAGCACGGTCCCCATGTGTGCCCTTCCCCAGGGCAGGGACTATAAACATCCTGGTGCCACCAAGGCTGTCTGGGCTCATTTTGAACAGCGCGGTGTGGGGAGGATGGTGACGCGTCCTGGGGGTGCTGCGCCCCGCCAGCTGCTGTGTTCCAGCACCTGGAACATCCCATGTTCCCATGGGGATCAGCTCCTGGTGTTCCCTGCAGCAGGAAACTGAGGCAGGGAGAAGATGCTGAGAGCTGAGAGAGGCACAGGGGGACACCAGGGGCTCTCAGCCCCCGTGGACTGGGAGGGGACCCCAGAGAAAGGCTTGAACCCCCCCCTCCCGGGCTCCTGGCCACCCACCCTGGAGGGTCTACATTCCCCCTGCTCTGGGAACAGCACACAGCAGGCAGACAGCAGGGACAGGGTTTATTGAACAGGCAAGTGCAGGGCTGGGGACAGCCACAATCCCTGGCTGCTCAGGGGATGAATGGGGAGGGAGAAGTAGGGCAGCTACGGATGGGCACAGGGACCCCAAAACACGGGGGACAAAGCACAAGGGTGACAAGAGCCATGGGGAGGGTGAGTGTGGAAGATGTGGGATGCCCTGGGTGAGGGACAGGGACAGACACAGCCATTGCCTCACATTGGGGAAGAGCTCCTGAGGGGAAGGATGCAACCTGTTCCCAGGAACATGGGAACAGGATGAGCAGGAACAGGTCTGAGGGAAGGGAAAAATGAAAAAAGCCCAAATATTCTAGCAAGAAATTTGGGTAAAAAACTTCCCAAGGGAGCAGTGGAGGAGGAATTGTGGAGGCAGCCCAGCAAGGGGCTGGGGGAACAGGCTGGGCAGGCAGTGCTGGGTGGGGAGCAGCCACCAGCTCCCCAAATCCCTTCCAAACTCATTTTCCACCCAGACCATTAACTACAAAGCTGTGGGAAAATGAGAGATTCCAGCAGCTGTTGTGGGATGAAAGGCGGATGTGGCACTTGGAAAGCCTCTCCAGCTGGGAGCCACCTCGGCATTGCTGCTCCGGCTCTGGATGTGGAGGCTCCTGCACCTCAGGGCTGGGTTCAGCCCTGGGAAGGATGAGGATGGGAGGCCACAGCACACAGTGATGGGGACCCACCCCTAACAGTCCCCAGGTAAAGACTCTGGGGGTGGGAGATGAAGGAGGATCCAGATTTTGACCATGAGTGCTGAGGTGGGTGAGGTGGGGAGAAGACATCCTGGACTGGACATGCCTTGGAAAGCAGCCATGTGGGTCTGTGAGATGTCGTGGTGAGCGCTGAGGTGCTGGGGACAATGCATGAATGTCAGAGCTAAAGGTGGTGCCCCGGTGACCCTGGCAAATCCAGGAGACCCTCCCCATGCCAAGGAGAAGACAACGGCCCCAAGCCCAGACCTGGGGGAGAAGGAACCAAGAAAGGGAATGGGGAAACTCCCCCAAAATGTTGTCACCCCTCAGCAGCTGCCCTGCTCCAGGAGGGGGTCACTGGGCTCAGTTTTACAAGGGGCCCAGTGCTCACCCCCCCTCCAGAGCCATGCTGGCTCTCAGCCTTCCTCCAGGTGCGGCACAGGGCACTTCTGGTAGATGTAGACCACCCCGGAGATGTAGCCGGTGCCCTGGGTGCTCTCCTCCTCGGTGGTGGCCCTCTCCCAGTATTCCACCTCCTGGGCCAGCAGCTTCTGCCAGGCTCCGCTCTGCTCCAGCTGCCCCATCGCCGCCTCCAGCTCCGCCTTGTACCGCAGGTTCGAGGGGTTGCTCCTCGTCGTCAGACACAGGAAACCGCCTGCAGGACAGGAGACAGGTAACGCTGACACAGCGTGTCCCTCTCTGGGGATGGCACCCCCTGGCAAGGGTGGGGACACGGAGAGGCACTGAGAGCCTGCCAGGTGTCAGCGCGCAGGGGACAGGCAGGGCAGGGGCACAGACAGGGCATGGACAAGGCAGTGGGCAGGGCACAGACAGGACAGCAGGCAGAGATGGGCAGGACAGGGGGCCAGTGGGCAGCGGATGGGCGGGATGTCACGCCTGAGCACAGGTTGTCACACACCAGCACTGCTACTGCCACCTCCTACCTTGTCCCGCTGCCCGGACCTGGCAGTGGGCAAGGTCAGGGACCCGTGCCATCGCCCGTCCTTTGGCAGCAGGGACAAGGCCACGGGTCCAGCGTCCAGCGGGATGGGGACCCACATCCACCGGAGCCCGGTGTCCTCATCCCACCACCCCGGGGGTCGCGGCGGGGGGGGGACACAGGCTCCCTACCCGGCTTGGTGACCCGCAGCAGCTCCGGCAGCACCGTGCTCCGCACCTGCCCCTCTCCCAGGGCCCCCACCACCGTCACGGCGTCGTAGTGCTCTGCGAGGACACGGGGCGTCACCGGGGGCCCTCCGGGGCTCCCCCCGCCCGGTGCCGGCCCGTAACCTGCGGGACACGCGGGTGTCACCGAGAGGTCCCTCCGGGGTCCGGCCCCTCCCGTTACCTGCGGGCGCGGGCAGCGGCTCCGTGCCCAGGACGCAGAGCCGCAGCTCCTGGTAGAGCCCGGTGCTCCGCGCCTGCTCCAGCATCCCCGCGCTGCCGTCCACGCCGTGCAGGCAGCGGAACCCGCGCCGGTGGAGCTGCGGGGACAGAGGCACCGTCACCCCCGCCCCGTCCCGTTATCTCTGGCCCGCCCCGTCCCGTCCCGCCGGTACCTCCCGCGCTACGAGCCCGGTGCCGCAGGCCACGTCCAGCAGCCGCGCCTCGGCGCGCGGCGCGGGGAAAGCGAAGGAGAGCGAGGCGGCGGCGAGATGCGGTGCCCGGTACTCCAGAGCCGCCACATCCTGCGGGGACACGGCGGTCAGCGGGGACGGCCGCGGCCCCCCGGCGCTCCCGTCCCCGCGGGGTCCCCGGTACCTGCTCGTAGCGGGCGGCCCAGCCGTCGTAGAGCCGCAGCCGCTCGGGCAGCGCCGAGCGCCGGTGCACCGCGGCCACCCGGCCCCGGAGCGCCGCCGGCAGCCCCATCCCGGTACCGGCCGGGCCCCCGCGCCCACCGGCGGGGCTCTGCTCGGGACACGCCCCCCGCAGCCCATTGGCTCCACCCCCGATCGAGACACGCCCCCCGCAGCCCATTGGCTCCACCCCCGCTCGAGACACGCCCCCAGCGCCTCATTGGCTTCTCCGCCCGCCCAGGGCACGCCCCCAAGCGCGTTTTGTCAATGACCCCGCCCAGGACACACCCCCACAGAACACGCGATCCCCGTCTAGGCCACGCCCCCTCGCCCTCCATTGGCTCCGAGCGCCCGCCCCGGCCACGCCCCCCGCGCTCCATTGGGCGCCGGAGCCGCCCCCAGAGCGGGATCGGGGCGTTGGGAGCGACCAAGTGCGCAGGGCAAAGGGGGGGGAAGGGCCGGGTGTCCTGTGATTCGGCCAAGTGTCTGAGCGGTGACCAAGGGCCCCAGGACGGTGTCAAGTGCCCTGGGGGGATGACCAACTCCAGGGACGATGACATCAAATGCCCTGGGGGCGTGGCACCGAATTCCCACGGCGGGTGGCCCCAGGAGCCCAAGGGCTACCACTTTCTCCCAGCAGTGTCCACTGTTTCTGCTGCTCTGTCACTTAGAGGGGTCAGTTCCCATTGCGTCACTCATGTCCCAGTGACAGTGCTCTGGACAGGTCACCTTCTGCCCGGCCCCGGGCCCCAGCCCCACACGGCCCCATCCTGCATCCGCATCTTCTTCCCCCACTCCGACCGTCACACAGCTCGGCCAGCACCCGAGCCCGTCGTGTCCCACCGTGTGCGGCAGGGAGAGCCCGGGACTGCCCCGGGGAGGGGCCACCCACCGCCGGGACAGGCCCTCCTTGACCTGACCTGCCCATCCCGCTCCCGCGGGGCGGGGGTCATTCTGCGCTGCCCCTCGGCGACAGGGGACAGGAGCGGGCAGTGGCTGGGAAGGAGAAGGCACATTCTGGCTCCTGCGAGGAGCGGGGAGTTGGAACTGATGATCCCTGCTGGGTCCCTTCCAGCCCGAGGTGTGCCATGATGTATAATCTACGTGGAGTTTGGGTTTTGCTCAGAGCAAGAAACACCCCCGAGAAGCAGCACGATGCACAGGGGGGGTGGGATGTCCCCTCCGGATCACAATTCTCTGGAATGCCCGATGCACGTTCCGCATCCAGCTGCGTTATCTCCCGAAGGGCTGGCCCTGTCAGGTCACTGCCGGAGTCCCCTGTCAGACCAACCTTTGGTGCCGCAGCGAGGACGAGGGACAAGCTCTGGGACAAGCCACAGCTGTGCCCATCGCCTCTGGCTGTTTCCAGCAGCGAAACAGACGGACCCAGCCGCTAGTTAGTGACGGGTTCAGCTGCTAATTAATGACAGGAAGAAAATGCGGTTCCCCGATGGAGCCGGTGGCTGCCCCGAGGCCGCGTTGGTGGCTTCGTCACCTCCTCTGCGGTCCCCGTGTCCTCCTGCTCCTCTGCCCTTCCGTGGCTGGGGACCTGCCCGCGGTCGCACGGGGGGCCAGCCCAGCCCCGCGGCGGGCAGTGCTGGCCGGGGCCCTCGAGAGGGAGCCCTGCGCCCGCGGGACCGACCCCGGGCCCCGCCGGGCTCCGGTGTCACGCCCGGGGACGGCCTCGGAGAATTCCTGGCGGAGCGACAGCGGACAGTGCGGGGCTGGGGGGCGGCAAGGCCTCGGCCCCGGGACAGCGGGGACCGTCCCCCCACACCTGAGGACACCGGGATGGCTCCCAAGCGGCGTCCAGGGGGCTGCAGCCCTGTGGCAGCTCCTGCCACTGTTCATGAGCATTTTGTCCCCTCTGCTGCCACCAGCGTGGGCCCAATCCTGTCCCTCGTGCCTGGCGTCCCCGGGAGGGCTGTGGCCTCCAACAACGGCCCTCACAGCTCATCGTGGTTCCCACCACTAATTGAACCTTCCTTTACAAACGCTGCCCCTGTCTCTGCTGGCCCCAGGGGCCACTGGGCCTTGCCTTCCACAGCCTTGACCCGCACGGACCCAGCCCCGAATTAGCCGGTGCTTTCCCAGGCATCCCCTTCCGGGGCTGGCTGGCCCTGTCACAGCACAGCTGTGCACACATCTGCACCCTGTGTCACCGCCACCACGGCTCTGGGCTGACTGCCACCCAGCTGGAGCCAGCCGGGGTCTGCACCGGACCTGCTGCCAGCTCTGGATACCCTGGGCTGTCCCCGCTGACCGCAGGGGACAGAGGTGGCAGCAGGCTGTGGCGGGTTGGAGCGTCCCACGGCCAGTGCCGGTGTGAGGCTGGACTTTGTCCTGACACGTGGCCTGGTGCTGGCGGGCTCCCTTTGGGTCACAGAACATCCTGTTCCTGTGGCGCAGCTCCCTGGGGCGCTGTCCTTGTCCCCTGCCTGGGGACAGGGCTCTGTCTGTGCCCTGATGGGATGCTGGGACCCTGGAGCCCAGTTCAGCTGCCCTGCTGGAGTGTCCCCACCACCCCTCAAAGGGAGCTGGGGGGACATGTGTCCCCAAGGCAGGGGCTGAGCCCCCCGAGCCCACAGACCTCTGGTGAGACCTCGCCTGCCTTCCCTCCCCAAGGAGCTGGTGCAGGGGTGGAAGGGTAGCTTAGGTGGGTCCCTTGCCTTCAAATCTGCCGCTAAACTGGGACAGGAGATGGGGGAGCCCAGGTCTGTGCTGGGTTTGGGCCAGGCATCTCCAGGGTGGGCGATCTCCCCTGGCAGCAAACCTGCCTGCAGGTCCTCCCTCTGAGCCTTCCTGGACCCCTGGGTGAAGAGTGTGGTGGCACTGGTACCCTGGGTAGGTGGGCTTGCATGGCTCAGGGCCTGTGCAGGGCATCCCTGGCATGTCCTTGGCCCTTGGGGTGGGACTGATGCTGTCCCCCTGGACATCCCAATGATGTTGGAATGTCTCTAAGCTTCTTCATCAGGCTGGAGTGACAGAATGCTCGGTCTCATGGCCCTGTGTGCCTCAGAGACTTTCTGGGTGGCCCACACAGCCCGTGAGTCCAGCTGTGGGGTGGATGTGTTCCCTGGGGAAAGGGGACAGATGCTTAGAGGGGGACAACTGCCGACTTGGCAGCTTCTGGCTCAGAGGACTTTGGGGACAGTCATGGTACTGTCACTGCAGGCTGTCAGGGTCATGGGCTGCATCTCTGTGTCCCTGCTGTAGCTTCTTGGTGGTGCAGGAGCACACCAGCACCCGGGAATGTCCTCAGGGCATCCCAAGACATTCACAGCTCTGGGAAAGGGCCCTTCATGGTCCCCTGAGCTCTCTGCTGCATTTCCTGAGCTGGGAGAGCACAGACAACCATCCCATGGGGCACAATGCTCTGCTGGGTGCAGACCTGGGCAGAGCAAGGAAGGAAAACCCTGTGGGGTGACAGCCAGGTGGGATCTGGAGAGCCCCCGTGGGGAGACAGAGGCAGGAGGGAGGTTCAGGTTGGACATTAGGAAAAATTTCTTCACAGAAAGGGTGGTCAGGCCCTGGCACAGCTGCCCAGGGCAGGGGTGGAGTCCCCATCCCCGGAGGGGTTTAACAGCCGTGTGGCAGTGGCATTTGGGGACGTGGGGCAGTGCTGGCCGTGGCAGTGCTGGGGGAGTGGTTGGATTCAATGATCTTGAAGGGCTTTTCCAACCTTAACGATTCTGTGATCTTTCCATGGCCGAGGAGGTGACAGATGGCAGGACAAGGCAGGGGTGGCTGGTGGGGTTTCACACACCCTGGCTGGGATTGCTCTGCACTCACATCCTTAGAGGACAGAGCATTTTCCTTTCCCAGCATCCAAACGTGACTGGAATTTGTCCACTTCTCCCCCAGCCCCCATCTCTCTGGTGTCCAAGGACTGTGGATTTTGCCCCCTGAACCCCGCTCAGGCACAGGAGCTCGCCTGGGTCGCTGGGCTCCTGCCCTACTTCTGAGTCTGTCAATCTCGGTGTTTCTGTCGCTGATGGTGCCCGGGGCTGCTGTCACCAAACCTCCTGCGCGGGTCCCCACCGCCCGCAGGGCCCGGACCGGGTGACAAGGAGGGGCTGAGCTGTGAATCAGCGCTGCAGGCGCGGAGCTGGGCGGAGATCGGGGTGGCGGGAGCAGCTCACGGGGCTGACTCAGGAGCCTCACACGGCCGGGAAGGGCTGTGCTGCCTCCAGCGGGCCACGCTGCCCGTGTTCCACGGGCCCCCGGCACCTGGGCTGCTCCCTGACTGTGACTGTCGCCCCGCAGGGCACCGGCCATGGCTGGTGCCCGGGACCAGGAGCAGCGAGGCGTCCCTGCCATGCTGAGAATATTCCCTGGCCTCCGTGCTCCTGCATCAGTCCCAGCCTGTGCACGTGTCACCCGCATCCCACCTTACCTGCAGCCCCGGTGTGCGGTGCTCCCCTCCCTCCCGCACCCCCAGGGCGTGCTGCTTCCATCCCTCTTGCATCCCCAACCCTCGGTGCTCCTTTTCCCTGAACCTCCCGTGCGTGGGCTCCAATCCCCCTTTGTGCTCCTGGAGCACAGAGCCCCCGCACCCCCCCTGCCCCCCAGGACACAGCAGTCCCACGCCAGCACATCACAGGGGCTCCCACACTGGTGACATTCCCATTCCTCCCTATCCCCATCCCAGATGCCAGTGGCTCCATTCACAGGGTGTGCTCTGGCTGCAGTTCTCATCTGAGCTCAGCCTCTTCCTCGTCTCTGAGCAGCCCCACAAACCATCCACACCCCCAGCTCATGGATCTCACTCCTTGTCCCCATTCCCCCTTGTTCCCTCTAGTCCCCATTGTCACCTGCTCCTTTCCCCTGTCTGCGGACTTCCCACCCTGACCATGTCTAACACACTTCCCAGTGTGGGAGCTCAGGTCCCACCCACAGCCACATGTCCCCCGTTGCTCGGTCACACCCCATCACCTCCCGGACCCATTCCCTGCCCCTCACAGCCCTTCCCACAGCGAGGTGAGTTCCCCCGGTGCTGTGCCCCGTTCCCATTCCCACAGGCAGTGCCATGACATCACTGACACCTTGGCACACCTTGGCACAACTCAGCCCTGTGATTCAGCGTCCCTCCTGGGACAGCACCTCTGAACTCATCATCCTTCATGGAACAGCACCTTCGGGACTCAGTGTCCTCAGGTCCACCCTAGGAGCTCCCTGTTCCCGCCCTGGGACACAATGTTACTCCCTGGCCACATCCCTGCCACTCCTGGCATTCCAGGTGTGGCTGCACCACAACCCCTCGGCTCCGTGCAAATCCACCTGCCCACGGCCCCAAACCCCCCCGAGCACCTGCCCTGCCACCAGCCTGGCTGCCCAGATCACTCTTGTGAGACTCAGCCCAGCTCCAGATCTCCTCCCTGGGATTCTCCTGTTCCGTCCCTGCATCTTGGGAAGTGACTGCCACCTCCTGGGAAGAGCAAGGCACAGGCTGGGTGAGATTCAGGAGGTGGAAGTTGAAGTCAATAAAGCCCAGCTCAGTAATAAGGTGCAAACTTTCACTGGAGCAGGAATAAGTGAGTAGATTAGTGGCTGTAAATAAACAGAGGATTTCTTGTGACTTGTAAAAGATGACTCAGTGCTTCTGGGAAGGCTGGCTGCTCTCCAAGTGATCCTGGTGATGCCAGGGCAGTCTGGACCTTACCTGTTGAGCTTCATCCTGATGATCCTAAAGCACTTCTGGACACGTGGTGAGGTCAAGCCACCTCAACGCTGTCTGCACAAGGGCTGAGGTGGTATTTGGGTATCTGAATCCTAAAAAGCAGTTTGTAACTTCCTCCACCAACTCCCAACTCTATGGATATTCAAGAAGGAGGATGGGCTGCTGTGTCCAATTGCTGTTATTTATTTTATCCTCAGGCTCTTGCAGTATTTCCTGGAGCCCAGTCCTTCCTTTCTGCGGGGCATCCCTGAATCCCAGCTCCGCTGTGAGCCCAACAGATTGCCATTGGCAGGAGGGATGGAGAATCCCTGTGCTGCTTCATCCCCTACTCGTCCTGCCCAAATGAGGATTTGGGAGGGTCCCTGTGGGAGTGGAGGCAAAAAAGGTCAAACCATTATCACTTTCTTGAACTGAGCTGAACCTGAGCTGAGCTTTGCCAATTCCAACTGGAACCGAATCACCAGACTTAGACCATGTCACACATCCAGGGAAAGCAAGCAGAGAAGTTGCACAAGTGGTTTGGAGTGAGAGCAGTGGAGTGGGAAGGTGTCAGTGGGTTGGGTGATGATGACCATGGGCTGAGAGTTCCTAGAATCCTAGAAAAGTTTGGGTTGGAAGGGACCTTAAGGACCAACTCGTTCCACACCCCTGAGTTCATCCATCCTAGAGCTCGATGACATCTTCACTTGTTGTTGAAATGATGTCAACCCATCGCTCCTGGCTGTTGAGTCTTGCCCTCCCTTTGCTGAGGATTGCATCTTTGGATTTCCTGGCGGAGCCGCTCCTCTGAATGCTCTCCAGCCTGCGCTGATCCAGTTGACCTGGTTAGGCAGGCAGTGGTGGGTCTCTCCGAACTCACAGTCGCAGCTGGAAGAGGGTGTGCAATCAGTCATGGAAAAGGGAGGGAGAGCAGCAAAGCGAAGGCTGCAGGCTGGGAGCTGCTCCGTCACAGCTCCCGGGAAGCACGTGTGAGGGAGGATCCCGCGGGGAGCCGCCCGCTCCTCCAGAAACAGATCTAAGGGAGTAAGTTCAGGGAGAGGCCAGGAATCTGGCAAAATGGAAATCTTGGGAATTATCTCAAGAACAAGGAGGAGGAGTCCAGACAGCGGAAACAACTTTAAATCATTCGAGACAGGGTAACAGGAGTGCGGGGGCAGAGGCAGCGCGGCCTGCTGGGGGTGGCTGATGGATTTCCCAGGGTCCAAAGGGAAGGTGAAGGTGACCCCTGGTGGTCCTGGTGACCCGTGGTGGCCCCTGTGGTTCTGGGGAGGTGTGACCATGGCTGGGTCTGGCATGCCTGCTTGGTTACCTTCCTTTTCTACATGGGGTGGGGAGTGCAGGTAAAGTTCTCCCACAGGGCTGAGCTCAGCCTAGGCTGGGCTGGAAGCACAGGGAGCTTGAATAAATCCCATATTCCCAAAAGCCTGATGATGGGCTTTTGTCTTAACAGCACTTTGAACACTGGCTGAAGAAATCTCATCTGTGGATTATCTCAAGTAACAATTAAACGGGGAGCTCACGTGTGTTCAAAGGGTGGGTTCAGCTCGAGTTCATGGAAGAAAAATCCACCAGGGATTATCACAGCCAAAGGCTCAGCTCCGGCTCAGGAGGTCCATAAAAAGTGCTGTAAACTGGGAAGGAATTTGAGGCTGTGTCACCCTGTGTGGGTGCTGTGTTTCTGCTGTTGGGGTGAGGTGCAGGGGAGCCTTGGGCACTGCCCCCCCCCCAGCGCAGGGCAAGGCAGGGAACAGCTGGGAAGGACGCGTCTCCGAGCCGTGACTGCAGGAAGGGGTTTGAGGCTGTTTCACAGGACCACGACTTTCCTGCACTGTTATAACGTGTGTGCAGGTGTGGTTCCCAAAACCCTCAACACCCTGGAATCCACAGACTCCACAGCCACTCCACAGCCACCTGAGAAGCCTTGAGGGACCAGCTCAAAGTGAGCCTGACTTGTTGAAGAAATGATCTTCTAAAAAAGACACCCCACAACCCACCTCAGTAAGGGAGATGCCATAAGAGGAAACTTTAAGGCTGACCCTGGTGGAGAGCAGGGACTGGAGGAGCCCTACAGAGGCTGGAGAGCAGGATCAGGATCAAGATGAGGATCAGGATGAGGAGGAACTGGGTCTGATCAGCCTCAGCAAGGGAAGGACAATTGCTCTGCTGGTAGGACAAGGATTTGGGATCAAGGTGGCACAAAGTACCAGTGTCAGAGAAGATTTCTATGCCAGGACAAGGGGAATGGCTTCCCACTGCCAGAGGGCAGGGCTGGATGGGATATTGGGAAGGAATTGTTCCCTGGGAGGGTGGGCAGGCCCTGGCACAGGGTGCCCAGAGCAGCTGGGGCTGCCCCTGGATCCCTGGCAGTGCCCAAGGCCAGGCTGGACATTGGGGCTTGGAGCAGCCTGGGACAGTGGGAGGTGTCCCTGCCCATGGCTCATGGATGAGCTCTGAGGTCTCTTCCAACCCAGCCCATTCCACGATTCTGTGCTTCTAAGCCACCCAGGTCATGCTGGTCACTCTCCACCAATTCCTGAAGCCTTGGCCAGTGTGGGGGCCCTTGCTGTGACCTCCCACTCTCTGGTCAGGTGTGCAGCCCCCAGCCCCGGGTGCCTGCAGGCTCTGTGTGCAGCACAGATGCTCCAGGCCGTGCCAGACCCTCTGTGTTTCTTGGCCCCCGGCTCCTTGGCCATCTCGCCAGGTATGTAACTATCCCAGCTATTTCCTGTTGTACTGCAAGAAAAAATGAAAAAATTAAATCATCCAACCTTTGGCCCTGTTTGATACAAATCCAGGCTGCAGCATTGCAGACGGATTGCGTGTGATGGCAGCGCCGCCAGCACCCCGTGCCCTGCCTGTTCCCTTTGGCGAGGGGAGCACGAGGGGCTGCCATGGACGTGGCCTGGAGCCAGCTCCCATCGCAGCCCGAAAGATTTCTGGCCTGTGTTCTGCTCCTGACAGGCACATCCTGGGATGCTGTGCTCCTGCACCGCCTGCAGAGAGGGACTGGGGTGTCTGGGGCTGCCGCTGTCCCCTGGAGCTGCCCTGACCCTGGCAGAGAGGGGCAGCTTCCACCAGTGCTGCCGGTGGAGTCCGGGGCGAGGAGGGACCCCCCTCATTTCCCAGGGACTCCTTCATGTTTTCAGTCTCGTGATGAGTGCCGGGGGTCCAACATCCCAGGATTACACTCCGTAATCCCAAACTGGCAGCCCTTGCTGCCCTGTTCCCAGGCGGGTGTGAGGGGTACTGCCTCATGCAGGGGATGCCAGGCTGTGCCAGGCTGGCCATTGCTCAGCACCTTTGCTGGCTGGGGCCAGGCTGGGGCTGCTGGACTTGGCTGCAGGGCCCAGAGCGTGTCCTGAGAGCCTAAACCCTGCCTAAACCCCCTGGGATGTGCAGCTCGGGGCAGCACAGCCCAGCAGGCTCTCTGCTCCTCCGCTGGGACCAGGGTCACTGAGGGGATTTGCCATCCCTGGGCTTGTCCCCAGCTGCTCTCAGCAAATGTGGCTGATATTGGTGGGGAATGGACATGGCAGTGGGGGCAAGGGCAAGCACTGGGGACTTGATGGCCACTGGCATTGCTGTATTTTGAGCTGGTGGGAGCAGTGGTTTCCTCGTGCCCAGCCAGACATCCCATGGGAAGGCCAGGACAGGCTGGAGGCAGGACTGTGTGTCTGAGTGCTCTGAGGCTGACGCTGGGATGTGGGACAGGGTGTTTCTCCACGTGCCTCCAGATCCCATCCTGCTAGCCCCTGGTGACGGGGCTTGGTGTCCTGTTCCCTCCTGGATGGGCCTTCAGCCTCCTGCTCATCCAGGGATTTCTGCACTTACGGGATGCACCCCAAGAGAGGGAATTGCCTCATGTCCACTCTTGTGACCAGGGATGCATCTTGCCAGGACTCCATGACTGCAATAAAATCCCATCCCAAGCTGTTGTGGGACATGCTGGGATGTGTGGGATCCCAGACTCCTGTTTCCCCAGTCTGTGGGATCCCCCCAGGCTGGCAGTGCTCTGCAGAGGTTGGGTGCCATAAGGACCCTACAAAAGCACCCTGAGTGCCAGCAGCCCCATCCAATTGTAGGCATGACCCTGTGCCCCTGGATCCTGCCACGGCCCAGCTCTCCAGAGCTGTGTCCAGAAGGCAGGAGCCGGTGCCTGTGGAGGTATTTTGTTATTTTTTCAGCTTTTTTCCCCAGCAGAGCAGGCAAGCCACAGTCTGGATTCCAGTTTGGCTGTAATTGTGCTGTTATCTCTCCCCCAGGGTCTGGTTTCACTCATGCCTGGGGTCTCTGTGAGTGAATGGATGGCTCCCTTAGGGCTGTTCCAAAGCTTTCCCTGCCTCTGCCCTCTCCCCCTTCCTGTGGTGCCCTTGCTGCCCTCTGCACTTCCCTCTGCCCCGAGCCCCAGGCCCTGCAGGGCGAAGGCTCCTGGGAAGCACCTGCAGCCCTGAGCCTGAGCGCCCCAGCAGCCCCTGTCCCTCAGCAGGCACAGGGACGATGGAGCAGGACAGGGGCTGAGGGGGAGCAGGACAGGGGCTGAGGGGGAGCAGGACAGGGAAGGGCCCCTGGAGGCTGCTCCGATTCACCGGCGCTTGCCAGGGTGCCACAGGCCCCGAGGTGACAGCTGTGGCCTGCAACACGGGGAATGCCTCAGTTTGTCCTGATGGAACTTCTTCCCCTGGGGTGGTCACAAAACATGGGAGCGGAGCAGTGGGTGGGGCTTTGCTCTTGGACATCTTCAGACCTTGACTGGTCCCAAGGAGCATCACCACCTCAGACCTGCTGCGCTGGGGGAAGGGGGCTGGGCCGGACATCTCCACAAGGCCTCTCCCAGCTCAGGTACTCTGGAATGTTCTGCTTGTGCACAGCAATGCCTGTGACAGTCCCTGAGGGGCTGAAGGCTCCGAGAGATGGCACCAAGCAGGGCTGTAGAAGAAGGTCCAAATCATGAAGGAGGTTTGCAGAAAAGGAGGGGAGAAGATGCAGAATGGGTCTGCCCTGGGACCTTGACCTCCCTGCTGAGCTCTGAGCTTTTCACTGCAGGCTCTGGTCAAAGCTCGGACATTTCCCTGGCATGTGACCCTTGTCTGGCTCCAGCACCTGACCTGGCACCAGGCTGGTCCTGGCTCCTGGAGCTGATGGAACTGCACAGCCTCTCCCACGTGCCAGAGCAGGCTGTGTCAGGCTGATCCCAGATGTGGTGCCTGCTGCCCCATCGTGGTGAAGGCTCCTCTTCCCTCGCAGTTCTCTCCTGATCTCAGGGTCAATCCCCTCAGTTTGGTTTCTCAGACCCTTCAGAGGACGTTCCCCAGGGACCACCCTTGGGATCCCAGGATTCAAGGGCTTCACTTTGCTGCCCTCACATCTCCCTATTCAACAGCAGCCCAGCCCCTCTGGTTCCAGCATCCCCAGGGCTTGGGAATGGCCCCTGACCCCCTCCTAGGATGGCTGGTGGTCACACAAAACAGGACACATCGCTGTGTCCCCGGCAGTTCCCAGGCACTGCTCCACACACTGGGCCAGGGCTGGTGTGACGCTGCTCGGGACACTGAGATGCGTGTGGGTGCTAATCTTTGGGGCCATCAGGCCAGGCGCTGAACCAAAATCCAGCTCTAATTGGCCTCTTCCAGTAATTCTTCCTGACAAAACAATTAAGCTTCTCAGGCAAGAGATGTTCTTTGCAAATGGTCTGTGCCAGATGCATTTGCTTTTTTTATCTGTGGTATTTAAGGATCTTTTCCTAATACTCACTCATTATTTTATGAGGCACAGACTGGTTCTTCCTGCCCTTTTGAAGCTCTGTATCACACTCATGTTTGTTTGTTGTCTCAGGGCTTCCCTAACTGTATGTGAGGGGGTTTTTTGTTTCATTAAAAAAAAAAAAATTCAAATAAACATTCTTGATTTGCAAAGGGCTGGGCCCTGTGAGACAGGGCAGGGAACGGGATGGGCTCCAGCCCTCCCAAGCCTGCAGAGGCTGCGTGTTCTGCAGTGGGACTGAGGTCAAAGCTGGAAAAACTTGCAAGGCGGGATCACAGAGCAGGGCCCCTGCCAGACGTGGAAGACATGGGCTGGGGGTGGCTGCAGTGGGGGCATGGGCTGGCACTGCCCACAGTGCCCCCTTCATCCCTGCCCACCCATGAAATCCTGAGGCTGCTGGGGGGCTCACAGTCCTTTGTCCCATCACCTGGGAGCTTTGTGACTCCACCTTGCTGCCACCCACTTTTAGTGGCTCCAATTCCTCCTTCGGGGGAGCCCAGACCTTGCTTCCCCAGCCTGGGCCCGCTGAGGCTGCACGAGCTGTGCTGGGATTCTGAGGAGCTGCTCATCCAAAATGTGCTGGGATTCTGAGGAGCTGCTCACCCGTGTGCTGCCCACACCTGCCCTTCCCAGGGCCCTGCTCCCAGCAGTGTTTGCCCCATCCCCACGCCCCTGCCACCTGCACCAGTCTCAGGGCAGATGTTCCTGCTCCTAGGAAAGGCAGTGGCCCTGGCGAATGGTTCAGCACTGGCTCTGTTGGGAGCAGCACCCCCAGGGAGGCTGGCAGCTCTTGGTAGCGGAGTATTGGAGGAACAGGAGAGCATCTGGATGGGGTGTGGTGTAGGGTGACACCAGTTGGGTTTTGGGGTGCCTCTGTGCTCTCTGTGGGGCGACTGGGCACAGTGCTGGGTATGTCCTAGTCCTCATGGTCTCTGACATCTCGCCTAGTGACTCCAGCACTGCTGGCTGCTCTTACAGAGGATCTGGGCTGGGTGTTTGATCAGTGAGACCCCAAGTGCCACCTTGTCCAGCCTTTCTGGAGCCGGGAGGGTGTTTGGGGATGCTGGAGAGGGCAGGTAGCGGTTCTGGGTGAGAATGTCAAGGGGGCACACAGCTGGGGTGCAAAGTGCGGACTCGACATGAGTGGCCCCACAGCAGGTCCCAGCCCTCCTGTGCCACCAGTGCATCCCCATGGGGAGGGGACAAACAGCTCTGGAGAGGGGCTGGTGACTCCCTCCTCGTGTGTGTCCATCACTCAGCCCGGGGGCTGTGCTGGACGGAAGGAAAGCCCAGGTGTCCGAGGCTGTGGCAGGTGCTCCCGCGGCTCGCTGTGACCTCTCCCAGTGCGCTCCGGCCCAGCGATTCGGTCACTCCATAAATCTCCCTTCCTCTGCTGTGCTCACCACGGCGAGGCAGCCCTGACTCAGGGCTGGGAGTGTCCAGCTGCGGCCGCTATCTCCGCGGAGGAGCTGTGTGTGGGGGTGCCAGCATTTCCAGGCGAGAGACAATCAGGCTTTATTTCCCTGCCACATAGGAAAAATAATAAACATTCCTCGGGTTTGTTTTCAGGCTGCTTTGCGGAATAAATCTCAGACTGTTGTTGTCTCCCCGGGCTCCCCGGTCCTGCAGAACTGCCTGTTCTCACTCCGTGAGTCACCAACTGGCGGCACCTCCGAAATCCCGTGCGGTGCCCGGAGCTGCTCCGTGCCGGCTCTGCCGTGGACACCTGGAGCAGAGCTGCTCCACATCCATGGGGAGCTCAGCTTGGCACTGGTGTCTGTCAGGATCCACAAGGCCCCCAGACACCTCTGCAGCCTGGACAGCCCTGGTCACCCTGTCCTCTGGACCTGGGTCTTCCTCCAAGGGTCTGAATTGGACAGCATCTCCGAGGGAAAGCAGCTGTCCCATGGGACAAGGGCTCTCCAGGAGGAGGCCATCTGGAGCCAGTGGCCATTCCCATCCCCCCTGCCTTGATGGGAAGGAGATCCAAGGGATGCTATGGCCTCTGTCCTTCCACCTGTGGGAACATCTCTCAACAACGCCCACTTGGAGTGGTGGGATCTGGCCCCTCCCACACCGTGCAGGAAGCTTGGCCTGATGTAGACCCTCGTTCTGGAGATGTGGCTCCACGGGGAGGAGGTGCCCGCACCCCTGCCCTGGCTGATCCCCATGGAGTCATCCCATTGCTGTGGGAGATGTGTTGAGAGGGAATGGTCTGTGGAACCTGCTGGGAGCCAGGTTCGCACCACTGCTGATGCACCAGCTGGGTACCTGGGGTGGGAGACAGCCAGAGCTGGACTGGCACCTCCTGGAGCAGCAGATCTTGGTGTGACCAACAAGCAGGGATGATCCACATCACCTCCAAAGTGTGCCAGTGTGGCACCCAAACCTTGTCGAGGTTCCTCCTGCAAATGATCCCAGCATGGGAGACCACAGAGGCCCTGGAGCATGGTGTGGGCAGAAGGCTGACCCCGGGCTGGGTGGTGCCTGCTGTGAGTGACCTCTGCTGATGAGCTGAGCCCCTTGGCACAGGTTTGGGGCACCTGAGTGTCCGAGCATGTCCCACGAGGCAGGATGGAGCAGGGGAGTGTCCAGGGTGTGCACGTGGTGGGATGGTGACCTCAGCCACAGCAGTGCCACGCACGAGTCTCAAAAATAGCTGGGTTTAGAAACACAAAGTCTGCTTGTCCTGCTGCCCAACACTCCTTGCAAATGTAGTGGCAGCTCAGTCCAGTGAAACTATGGCCAGAAACAGCGCGAGTTTCGGCTAACAAACCGGCTCCAGGAATGAAGGTGGCTGGGAGGGATTCAGGGCTGCCAAAAATGTGGCGAAGGATTCCGAGGTGAACAATGAATTAGAAAACCCCAGCCTCAAAGGTAAAGTTTTTAAGTGCCTCACAAGGAGGGAAAATGGGAGGAGGAATGAATGAAATGCTGCTGCCAGGAGGGGCTGTTCAAGCCCTGCAACAGCTGGATGAGCACTGTGACCCCGGGCAGCAGCGGCTCGGGGAGATGTGCTGGCTCAGCCTAGGGGCAGAACAGGAGCTGACACCTCGCTGATGGCCCTGGATTCCAAAGGCAGCCCTGCAGGCAGCCGGGCTTCTCTCATTAGACAGAGTCGTTCAGGTGAAAGGTGACTGCATCTTTTAGGAAGGGCTCTGGGAAGGAAAGTCTGGGCAGAAGCTTAAGGGCTCTGCTGTGCAGTCAGCAGCACAACTTCTCCAGAGTTTCTAAAAATCAGACAAGAACTGGTCTGTGCACAGAGCTCTGGAGACTGTCAGGGTAAGGAGTGAGGGGGCTCTGTGGTGACAGGTGAATTCCTGGGTTTGGGACGGGGGATCCGTAGGCACCGGAGAGCAGCACGCCTGTGCTCGCCTTGGCCATCAATGAACAGAGTGTTTATTTGGACATCTGAAAGGTCAGTTTGCTAAAATTCGAAACAATTGCTGGCGTGGCCGACTGGGACTGTAAATTTAGAGTGGGAGGTGTTAGCAAAAACTGGGACTCGTTCAAGGACATCTCAACAGTGCCCCAAAAGCCATGATTTCATAGCCCAAAATAATTCTCCCAGGGAAGAAGCTGTCAGAGGCGGTTTGGACGTGTAAGTGTGGTGGCCTGCAGCTGCAGGGGGAGGACCACGTTGCCCGAGTGCTGCAGCAGGTGGGAACCAGGCGGGGGCCTGGCCGGCATCTGGGGCAGAGGCAAGGAACTGAACGAAGGCCAAGGTGTTGACTTTGTTTTGCTGCCTTGGAGAGGGTAGCGTGCCTTCCCTTCTTCCTCATCCTTCTGCCTCAGCCATGGTTTCTGGAGGGGTGACTCACGCTGACAGGCCGTGTCACATGGTGGGGAGGCTGGTGGTGTGGAGCTGAACGGCCATTGGATGGGAAAAGAGACCTTGGTGGCACGTCCTGGGACAGAGGGATGATAGCAGCTGGTGAAGACCTTGGGAGGGATCTGCCTTAGACCCAGCAGAGCACCCAGGTCCTGGCTGGGCTGCTCCATCCACCTGGGAGCAGCTCCAGACAGAGACAGGAGAAGGCTGTAGGAGTGGTGATGGAACGCCCAGGGTTGGCAATTCAAGCAGAGTCCATCTGGCCCATGGGACACTCCCATCTGTCCTGGGGGAGACAACTCCAACACAGAGAAGGTTTCTGCTGAGAGCCTGGTATGTGTCAAAACCCAGGGTCCAACACTTGGGCTGGAGAAGGAGGAGCATCCCAGGGAGGATGAGGAACAGGGAGGCCTCCAGCGATGTACAGAACTGTTGGTGGTAGGAGGGGGAGCCAAAGAAATCAGTGAGCTGTCACTGGCTGATGGCAGTGAGAAGCCTTGGAGAACATACATTTAGGACAACCAAGGGAAGCCAACCCCAAGTCCCAGCCCTACGTAAAACAAATGGGGCCTAATCCTAACAAGAAAATCCATCAGTGTTCAACAAACAACTCCACCCTGTGCTAGGTCAAAGCAGAGAGACACGTTCGATCCTGGCAGGGTAAAGTAATTAAATCTGCAATGAGGGAGACTGGGGTAAAGCAATTACATCTGTAACGAGGGAGGCTGTGCAACTGCAGACCAGGCCCGGCTCACTGATACCCTGGAGCTGGGAATGAGCTGCTGGAAGAGTCCCTGAAATGCTGACACTGACATTGAACAAGCCTTGGAAAGACCGGACAACGCCGAGGTCTTGGATACCTGCCATGAGCCAGGGCTTGATGGCCCAGGAGGGGCCGTGCAGCCGGACGCGGTTGTCCACTCGTCATGGACCCTGGTCCCAGGGGCTGGGAATGAACTGCAGCATGCAGGGCGTGGTTTGTCCCACTTGCTCGGAGGAGCCTGGGTGGTGATGTCACCATTTTTATAGGTACTTGCACATGAAGATATTTCCTGATGGGGGACACTTTGGCCAGTGTTGACAAATGCACGCCACGGTCCACTGGCTGCAAATCTAATTTAGACAAGCTCAGCCTTGAAACAAGCTGCAGTTTCCCACTCTTTGGGGGCCACCAGGCACTGGAGGAGATTCTGGATCCTGGGAGGATTCACCATTGCCTGGAGCTCTGCTGCACAAAGTTTTTCTGTGAGTCAGGCTCCGGGCCAGGGTGCAGGGGAAATTCTTCAGGTAAGCTTTGCTGGCAAGGACCAAATCAAGGTGTTCATCCCATTCCTTTGTGGCCCTTGTGGGAACCAGCTGGTGTGTGTATGGCTCCTTAGAATCTCAGAATCACTGAATCCTTGAGGTTGGGAAAGCCCTCTGAGATCATCGAGTCCAGCTGTTCCCCAAGCACTGCCAAGGCCACCATAACCCGTGTCCCCAAGTGCCACATCCACACATCTGTCAAATCCCCTCAGGAGTGGTGACTCCACCACTGCCCTGGGCAGTTCCAATGCCTGATCACCGTTTCCGTGAAAAAGTTTTCCCCAATATCCAGCCTGACCCTCCCCTGGCACAGCTTGAGGCCATTTCCTCTTGTCCTGTCCCTGTTCCCTGGGAGCAGAACCCGACCCTCACCCACCGACTGCCCCCTCCTGTCGGGTCTTTGCCCTTTAGTAGGGGGCACCCAGCAAAGAAAGGAGCAGAATGCTCACAGGAAAGTGGGTCCAGTTCCATGTGCAGCACCAAAAAGCTGTGCAGACCACAGGCCACCCATGGAGGACGATGAAACCAGGATGGTGGTGGACATTGGATATGATACAGGAGATGGACAAGACAGTGCAGAGGGATGGAGGCTGTTTGGGATAGAGGTCTCAGCCACCAAGGGTGGCGATGCACAGGTGGCAGACGATGCCGGGGACGAGGGTACAGCTGGTGGCGCTGACACCACCCGTGTGTCTGCAGAAGGAGCTCACTTTGTGTGTGAGATGTTCTCCCACCTGCCCAGAACCACCCAGGAGATGGCATGGGAAGGATCAGGATCTTTTCCCAGGACACCCAGGATAAAGTTGGATACTTGCTGCCCTTCTGCCTGGGAACACCCTTGTGGTCCCCCCACTGCCCACTCCCTCCTCCTCTGCTCCATCCTCCCTGAACCCAAGGGAGAACGTGCTAATTCTGTACAGCCCTGTGGCTGGGGCACGTTCCTCCTCCACCTTGTGGGTGCCCCTTCCTGCAGGAGCTCTGGGGAAGAGGAGGGCTCTGAAGAGGCCATTTCCATGCCAGAATAATGCCGGGCATTTTGCCTGGTGCCATTTGCACAGCTTGTGCTTTGGCCGGTCCCCAGAGCCATCCAGAGCTTTGTTTCCGTGGCACTCATTCAACGGGCAGGACGGAGGGAGGGATGAAAATAGACCCTGAGAGGAGAGCAGATGAGAAACCACGTCCTGGAGGGGAGGGGATGTGTCAGAGCAGCACACCTGAGCCCCAGGGCACACTTCGTGGGAAGCATTGGATCACGGGCATTGGATCCACAGCACTGGATCGTGGGCTGGCACTGAATCACCCCAGCAGTGGGGTCATGGACGCACTACCTATTCCCTATTCCCTATTCCCTATTCCCTACTCCCTATTCCCTACTCCCTATTCCCTATTCCCTACTCCCTATTCCCTATTCCCTATTCCCTATTCCCTACTCCCTACTCCCTATTCCCTATTCCCTATTCCCTACTCCCTACTCCCTATTCCCTACTCCCTACTCCCTACTCCCTATTCCCTACTCCCTGTTCCCTACTCCCTATATCCCTTGCAGATGGCACCAGACTGCCAGGAGATGATACCAGCTGCTTTGAAGCTCTGCCCAGCTCCTGGGAAGATGTCCTGGCGGCATGGGAAGGGACTGTGTGTCTGGAGAGTTCCATACTAGGTGGTGGCCCCAGGGGACAAGTGCTGGGGAAGATTCCTTTCCTCCCAGCACTTGCCAGGTTTGTGAAAGGGTTCCTGGAGTGCTGGGCTGGTGGTGGCATCGGTGCTGGCTCACCCATGCAGAGGCAGCTTCCCACCATGCCCGCGTCCCTGGATGAGGGAGCTGTGCTTGGGACGGGACCCGGGGTGGACTCGCTGCCACCCGCTGAGGCTGAACTCCCCAGGGTTCGGGCTGCAGCACTGGGGCCCTGCCCAGCTCGGGCTCTCACCTCCATGCCCTGCACCTCCCCGGGGAGCTGCTCCACAGCTCCCATCCATCCCCTTCCAGCCTCAGGAGAGGTGTCCACTGCCCGCTCTATCTCACTGTCTGGGAATTTCTCCCGAGACTTTGTCTGCGTTTTGCTGTCCTTATTTGCACCTCTTTAGGCTCATTTATACCCTTACATCGTCTCCTCTTCCGCTTGGTGCATCCCCTTCCCTCTGCCAGCTGTACTCAAGGCCCTTCCTGGACCTCTCTTGGTGGCCCTGGGGCCATTGTCCGGCACGGGTGAGAAGGGCCATCCACCACCTGGCCCCTCTCCTTGCTGATCCCCATCCCCAGAGCTGATCTCTGACCCCACCTCCACCCCCAGCCAGTTCCTCCCTGCCCTGCTCCATGCTGGCCACCAGGTCCCCCACCCTGCGGGCGTGTCCCTGACCTGTCCCCAACAGCAGCCCTTGGTTTTGAGCTTGTTTTTGTCTTTTCATCTGTTCCTGAGCCAGGGCCAGGGCCAGCTGGGTACCTGCACTCCCAAAGTAGGTGCAGCCTCTGTGTGGTTGCCTGTTTCTCACCCCTCCCTGCAGCTCTGGGGTAACATCTGGATTCCTTGCATCCAGTCCCCATCTGATGTGCCACATCTGGATTCCTTGCATACAATCGCTGTCTAACAAGCTGTGTCTGGCTTCCCAGCATGTGATTCCTAGATAACAAGTCACTCCTGGATTTCCTACATGTGATTCTTGGATAACATGGCATATCTGGATTCCTTACATTCAATTCCTGGACAATATGGCACATATGCTCTCTGGCCAAGGCTGGGGCTGGAACAAGACTTTCTCTTTACAGTTTAAAGGATTTTTTTTTTTTTTTTTTTTGGAGAAAATGAAGCTTTGACCTGAATTCCTGGCTGCCTCACAAAATCTCTCTTCTACCTCGGCTTTGGCTGCTCTTGGCTGGGAGCCTGACTGGAAAACAAAGATCCTATCTCCCCCCCACCCCCTGGGCTTTGGGACTGCTGGCGGTGGACACGCCGCCCCTCGCCAATCAGTGCTTACAATAATATTTTTCTCTAGGATTGAGCTTGGAATAACTTTGTTTTGACATAATCTGAACTAATGTCTCCCCGGCAATGACAGTAAACACTCGACAATAAGTGTCAGCGCAGCCCTGGAGCTCTGCACAAGGGGCTCCAGCAGCTGGACATGAGGGAGAGGGGACAGGGCACAGCCTCAGGGAAGGGCCTGGTCATGGCAGGGTGGACCAAAGCCCCAGAGGTCCACTTCTCACCCTTCTGCCCCCGGGCCAAATCCCCCACTCACTCTGCAGAGGGTGATGGAAAATGCAGCCCAGGGCCGTTGCTAATCAGTTCCTCGGGCACCAGGAGTTATTGTGTCTGCACTGGTGGCAGCTCCAATTTAAACACTGTCACTGCACTATTAATGGTCCTGGCACTCGCTGACTCCAGAGCTCAGCCTGGGACCCAGCAGCAAGAATGTGTGTGGAGCCCAGCAAGAGCCACTGAGCTTCAGTCTCTGCCTGGGCCGCCCGTGCCCTGATTCCTGCTGGGGCTGGTGTGCTCGGGGTGCCCTGTGCTGGCACAGCCCACCCAGGCACGATTCCTCCCCATGCCCTCCCTCCCAGGAGAGAGCTCTGGCTGGTCTCACCTTTGTGAGGTCAAAGTAGGTGGACATGGGCATGGACCTGGACATGAGCCTAGATCTGGACCAGGACCTGGCATTAGCCCTGCGGTGGTACGTGGGCATCTGAGCTCTCCACATGTCCCAGAGCCTCTGGTGCTGCTCCCTTCCTGTTTTAATTCCTGTGCTGTGCTGGTGCTGTGATCCCATCTGCCACAGGATCCCTGATCCCAAACAGACACTTCTCAGGCCCGGTGTGATTTGTTTCATGAGCCATCAAAGTCTGTCCAAAGGCTGAAGCCACTGGCAGGGTCTGTCTCTCTCCCTTGCCTGGAGAGCTCTGTTTCCCTGCTGGTTCCCATCCACCCCAACTGCACCTCCTTGTCTCATCACACCCAGTTCTGGGAGCTTCCTGCTGGTTCAGTCTTGGGGACCAAGGAGATCATCCTCCCTCATCCCTCTCTCCTGTGAGCCAGACATCCCTCTCTGCTGGCCTGATCCTCACAGCAGCAAACAGCAGTGACTTCAAACCCCAGGGACAGGAACACCCGAGGGCAGGTGACACCAATCCCTCCCTCAGCAGGGATTGTGCTCCCTGGAAAGGCAGAGCTGCAGCAGGAGATCCACCAGGGCAAGCAGGACTTCAGGCTGCCAAACATGGCTTTCCTGGGGACCTGCAGGCCCATCACTGCTTCTTCCTGGGGACCATGGGGGTTCCCACAGCTCAGGAACGGGGTGTCCTCCCTGCCCGGCCACTCAGCACTACAGCGTGGAGTGTGTACACCAGTTCTAAACATCTCCAAGGGATCTGAGCTGGTCTCAGCATCCTCTCCTTGGACAGAGTGAGAGCTGTAGCTCCTCTGGCTGTTCTGGAAGGTCACAGGTTGCCCACATTGTTTTTTTGATGGATGAAACCATGTGCTGGATATTGGGGCAGGGAAAAATAGCTGAGGAACAGTATGTGGAAGACTTCTGAATGTCAGTGGAGTGAGCCCCGGAGGACTGGAAAATGGATGGATGTGCCTGATGTCATTGGTGCCAAGGACAGCAGGAAAAGCCTGCCCTGGGCTGTGTTTCATGCAAAGAAAGCAAAGGGGAATTGCTCAGGGTGGACGCCAAAGGGGCACATTTTATAACTGCAGATCCATGAGCTGCTCCAAGTGGTCAGGGCACAGGCTGGGAGTTAAGGAGACACGTCCATGATTTGCAGAAAGGAGCTCTTCACCAGGGATGTCCCTGGATCCCTGGCAGTGTCCAAGGCCAGGTTGGACGGGCTTGGAGCAGCCTGGGATAGTGGTAGGTGTCCCTGCCCGTGGCAGGGGGTGGGATGGGACGACCTTTGTGGTCCTTCCACCAAAACCATTCCACGATTCTGTGAAGCTGCACCATGTGTCCTCCGAGTGTGTGTTCCCAGCAGGAGGAACAAGGGGGACAGGCAGGCAGGGACAGTTTGAGCTGAGGTCCCTCTCATCAAGGAATGGTGGGCTCCCAGAAAAGCCTGGGACCTGTCTGGGTGGCCTTATTCATCCCTGTCTCCTTTTCTTTCCTCTTTGTCATGTTCTAGGAATCCTTTTATCCGTGTGTTTGTTTTTCTTTCCCTCTCCTTGCAGATGCTAATTCTTTGAACATATCAGATGGGTTTGTGTATCCCTGTTCTGTGGATTCCCCACAGAGGAAAACAGGCACCTCTGGAGCAAGTTGCACATTGGCCTGAGGTCATGTCTAAGGCAGCCTGGCAAAGTCCCCTCTGAGCGTGGGGCAGGCGAGGGAGGGTGATGCTGCACATGGGAGCAGTTTCCAAAGCCAGGAGGGACAGTGGATGCTGACAGGAATAAACATCGCGGCACAGAAAGGATGAGGCAGCGGTGGCTTGGGAGTGCAAAAGCCTGGGGCCATGGTGGAGCCATGGACAAGTCTGGCAGCTCCTTTGGAAAAGTGGATTTGGAGACCTTCCTCCTCTGGATGCTTCATGGAGCATCAGACGGTGACTGTGGGGTGCGGGTTTTGCTGCAGGCCATCTCCCCTCGGAGGCCAGCCTGGCCCAGCAGCGTCAGAGCGTTCTCTGCCAGGGTGAATGTCACACACCAGGTCCTGAGGGTGCCTCCCACTTGGTGCCTTGCTCATCCAATGCTGCCCTTAAATGTCTGAATGAAGACGTGCCCCAAAGCCAGACTGATCCCTCAGAAAGCCACGGGCACACAGGCTCTCCAAACATTGTCCCACCTTGTGGGTGCTGTGTCATGTCCCAAACCTGAGGGACAAGTTTGTGATGGATCAGGGAAGGATCCTTTCCAAGTGCCCAATCCTGGCCTTCTGGGGCAGAGGGAATCTTCTCTGGGACGTGGGCAGCCTCGCCGTGCTGCTCTGCAACCCAGTCCATCTCTCACACCCTGACCCTTCCTCCCTCCTTCCCAACATCCAATTTGTCTCCCTCCCAGGAGTCTTTTCCAGGGAGTTCCCTTCCAGGCTGGTCCTGCATCGCCCATCACCTGCTCAGGGCAGGGACCACCTGCCCTCTGTGGGTGGAGGACGTGATGGTCACTGTGACATAGGACAGTAACTCTGAGGTCCCTCCCAGGAGATTTTGGTGAAGCAGGGAGGACTCGGGGCTGTGCTGGGGCTGGGGGGGATGTGAGAGCATCACTGTGTGTGGAGAGCCAGGAGAGTGAGTCCTGGGAGAGACAACAGCAGCTGTGGTCACAGGATTCCTGAGGTGGCTTCAGGAGGGACCTGCAGATGGACCTGGAGAGACAAGTCTAGAGCTACAGTGGGGAAGCAAAGGGAACCTCACTGCAATCCGGGCACATGCTGGTGCAAGAGATGCTTTTGGATAAATATTTACTCTGAAGATTTCCATCTGTTCAAGGGCTTCCATATTTTTGGTGGCAAAATACAGAGGTTCTCCTGCCGGCCATGCTGAGCACACTTTGCTGTGTGACAGGTGACCAAGAGGAGGAAAAGGACAGAGCTGCCATCCCTGCCACCTCACCCAGGAATGGGACAGGCTTGGGGCTGGCCAGAGGCTTCCAGGAGCAGCTCTGTGGCCCCCTCCTTGCCACAGCCACGTGCCAGCACAGGCAGAGTCCCCAGCACGCCGGTGGCCCTGCTGCAGGGCCCTTCCCCTCCTGCCTCCCCGAGGGAACAGCGAGAGCAGCATCCAGGAGCTGCCTCTGCCCGAGTGCAAAGGAGGCCTGAGGACATGGATGGAGGGGGGGAGCAGAGGGAGGCAGCACAGAGGAACAATTGAAAAGAGGAAAAAGGAAATCCTCCTGGAGCTGTGGAAGTGTTTTCCCAGACTGTCTGGCCGCTCCAATGACCTCATTCTCCGAGGTGCTGTTAATTGGGCTGGAGAACAGGACGTCCAGCCCTGCCAGCCCCTCTGCCCGGTCACCTGCGCAGCCCCTGTGCCCAGCAGCCCTCCCCAGCCCCACCCTGTCCCTGAGGGGGTTCCCAGTGCCCGGGCTCGTGCCAGGGCTCGTTAACCAGCGCTGACAAGCCCGAGATTTCCATGAGTTCATCTCAACTGTTTATCCTGGAAACCCCCTCTGCAAAAGCAGTGATGCATGCAGAGATCTGGAGTGGGGACTGGCACCAGAGTCCCGGGAAGGGAGAGAGCCTGGCCCTGAGTTCTGGGGTCATCCCTGGGGTACAAGTGACTCCTGTGACGGAAAAGGCACGAGGGGCAGCACACAGAGGAGCAGGAGCCAGCAGCTGCTGCTCAGGTGGCTGGGCTGGGTGGGAGTATTAGGATGGGGCATCCATCCATGGTGATAAGGAACTGACAGGGCTGTCCTGTTCCATGCACAAAGTTCCAAGGGGATGTCTCCTGCTGGGTCAGTATTTTAACTGAGATAATGGAGGTCTGAGCAATGGATCCCCTCCAGGATCATCTCTTCTATAAACCTGTGGGCACCAATGAAAGCTTTGTTCACATCCTTCCCTGGAGAAATGGTATGGGTAGGAAGAGGAAACAGTAGGGTCTTTCCTGCCACACATTTGCCCAATTAAAAAAAAATCTAAAAACTACAGAATCACAGAATGGTTTGGGTTGGAAGGGACCTTAAAGATGAACTTGCTACAACCCCCTGCCATGGGCAGGGACACCTTCCACTAGCCCAGGTTGCTCCAAGCCCTGTCTGACCTGGCCCAAATCCTTAAAAGCTCCCTCATAAAGCCACTAGCTGTTGTTCAAATTTGCCTGCTTCATGCACCAGGAAGGGATGAGGTACAGACACAAGATTGCATCAGCCTTGCAAAATCCAAACACCAAGTAAGTACTTGGGAGCCCTTTTATTTAGCACAGAAATTAAAATAACGAGACCCAAAGGCTGGGAGTTAAAGCTAGACCTGCTCAAGTGTGGATTAGCACATATTTCAACACTGACCGTGACTGGAACTAATTGCAGAGAGCAGAGGTTGAATTCTGCTCTGTAGGAAGCCTGGCTGCCTTTCTTGCAGAGGGGCTTAAGCCAAGAGATCATTCCTGGTCTCGATGGTCACAGGACAATGCTCTCAGGCCCCTCCTGTCCAAGCCATGTTTAGGTCTCATGGCCTTGAATTTGGGGCATCTGAAAGATGCCAAGCACAGGTCAGTGCCCTGGAGCTGCCTGGTGCCTCCTGACCAGTGATCACCTCCCATCTTCTGGGCTCTCCTTTCCTCCCCAGGCAAAGTGGGCTTTTCTAAAGTGGGAAAAGGTTTCTCTGGGTTTTGTGCTCCTCTTAGAGAGGGCATTGTCAGAGCCAGGCCCCGGGACAGGGGCTGGAGTGGGAGAACTGAAATGCAAAACATGACTGGAAGTACAAAGTGTCCGAACCAGGGGTTTTTCACTTTTGTCTTTCAATAGCTAAAGGAGCTTCTATTTGCCATCAGCATCGCTGATAAACACTCTCCAAAATGCCAAATGCCATGTACTTGTAGCTTTCTTTAAAGATAAGAGAGGGTTTCCCATGGCATTGGCTACTCTGTTCCCACTCTCACTGGGAGCCTTTATCACGGTTTTAGTGCCGTATTTGTCTGTTCCAAACTCCAGAAGGTCTCGGTATCTTGGTACTTGGCGTGTTGCTCTGGGATCTCAAATGCCAGGGACTGATAATGGCATTCTTCTGTGGTGGAGTCTCATCACATTTTCCTCCAGGACAGACAACAGCACACAAAGCCAAGGAGGCCTCCTGGGAGATGTTCTGTCAGCCGTGAGCCGTGTCCTGACCGCAGTTTTGGGTTGGAATTGCAGTTTTGGGTTAAAGCAAAGTGCAGCACCGCTGACAGCGCTCGCAGGCTGCTCGCATCCGTCGGGATAACCATGGAGTCATCCCTGTCACAGCCGTGCAGAGCCATGCTCTCGATGGACACACAGCCTCCTTTCCCTGTCTCCATTTTTATTTCTGGGTGTCACTTTGCAATCCCCTTGTACGACTTCCTGGAATGTTTTGCAATTAAATGCAAAACACTTGGGGTTTGCACACAAGCGAGGGCAATGAGGACAAGATTTTCAGACAACAGATGCCAGCTGGTGCCAGTGCCCCCGTACCTGGGTGTTTTTTGCAGGATTTCTTAACCTTTTCTGTGACAGTCTTTGTCCTTTATTTTTTGAGTATCTTCTTTTCATCATAAAATCGTAGAGTTGCTAAGGTTGGAAAAGCCCTCTGAGATCACTGGGTCCAACCTTTCCTCGAGCACTGCCAAGGCCACCACTAACCACGTCCCCAGGGCCACGCCCACGTGTTTTTGGAACATTTCCAGGGATGTAACTCCACCGCTTCCCCAGGGCTTTGTTGGTTGCTGTTCCCACTACACCATTGTCATGTCCACATTATTCTCTGGAGCCGGGTAATCTCTTCCAAACCTGGAAAGTTGAGCTCTGCTCCTGCTGACCTTCTGGATATCTTTTCCTTGGTTGGTAGTGCTCCACAGGACTTGATTTCGCTGCAAGAGTTTTATTTTTTTGACATTTGTCTTGTCTCTACCTACTTTATTTCCTTCTAGTTGTGCTATTACTCCCCTTGGAAATGGCTTTAGGTTCTTTTTTTCAGAGTACTGCTGGTTTTTCTTCTGCGATGGCTTTAGCTGATGAGTTACGACTTCATCTCCATTTTTCAAACTACTTGGGAAGCAGCTGATGTTAATTGTTGAGTCTTCGTGATGTCATGGGATTGTATTTGGAACAGAGCTTCCATTATGCTCTGTCTCAACTTGAACTGCAGATTCTAAGAGTGAAATCTTGTTGTTTTGCTCTCCAAATTTGTTTTAAAAGTCTCTTGCAATGCTGATGAGCCCATCTCTTCCTTAAGGATGTCACTGAAAACATTGTTATTAGGAGAGTATTGACCTCTGCATCTGGTTTTGTGTTGTTTTGAGACATAACTTGAGATCCAGATTCTTTGCTAATAAAATCATCATCTCAGGCAGAATTTAGAGCTGGCATATTTTGTCCTAGTACTTATGTTTTAATTTTCTCTATTTCTGAATAAACAAACCAGACCCAAATATGGTATTTCTTCTCTTTCCTTTTTTTTTTTTTTTTCCCTTTTCCCAGTTTATTTTTTGGTTTAGTTGAGCCAACAACTTTACATGGGTCCAGCCCACACTGTTACTCACCTCTCTTGCCTAATCTAGATCTGCACTAATTGGGAACAGCCTTGTTTTCCCCTGATGAGCTACTGATGCTTCATTAGTGATGTTTTAGACTCCAGCCCCAGGACACCACTCCCCCTCTCCCCTTCCCTCAGCAGAGTGTTGGTGGGCAGTGGTGGTCGCCCCTGGCTGGGGAGGGGCTGGTGCTCAGCAGATGCCCTGGAGATGCTCCAGCTGTGAGCAGCACAAACTCCAACATGTGCTCAGGCAGGAGCCTCCCTGGGCTGGAGCTGGATGGAAATTGCCCAAAGTGGCTTGGGGAAAGCACCTGGATGGAGAACCTCTGCTTGAAAGCAGACAGACATTCCTTGGAGAGTGAAATGCAGGGGCAGGGGAGGCGCTGGGTATCACCTCGGGGTCTGTGCCCCGTTTCTGGTGCTCTAGCCCCTCTGACACAGAAGTGCTGCTTGTGGCACTGGCAGCAGCTGCTGACAGGCCCTCCAGGCTCCAGGAGAGCATCCAGGTGTCACCTGCTCCATCCCCTGATGGAGGCTGGTGTGGGAAGACCCTGCCTGGCCGGAGGTCTTGGCCAGGGGAAGGGGCAGGGTGCCTAAAGAGGAGTGGTGGAGAGAAGGGCTGTGCTGGGACTCTCTACGGGGCTGCTGGTGGATTTGCTGGGCATGAGTGGGGCTGGGTTTTCCTTCTGCTCGTGGCCCCACTCACTCACGTGCCACTCATCCTACGGTCACCATCTCCAGGAGATGCTCCAAAGCCTGCCTGGGATCTTCCCGGCTTCTCGCTTGGGACTGCGCAGGAATCCCATGAGAAGTGCACTGGCTGCATGGGAGGAGGATGCTGAGGTCCAGAGGGATGGCTGTTACAAACATCCAGCTCCAGCAAGGGCTGGGCTGCTCAGGCTGACCCTTCCCATGCCTTGCTTCCTCCCTGCTCAGCCTGCTTGTGTCCCTTGTTCCTGCCCACCGCTCCCGTGTGCCCCTCCAGGAGACACCTGTGGGCAGTGAGAGGGTGCTGGCAGGCTGTTCCCCCTGTCCTGGGTGGCTGCTGTGGCATCCCTGTGGCACCCTGCCCTGGCTCTGCTGCTCAGACAGTCTCTGCAGCCCTGGGGAAAAGGGACGAGATCCTGGGGGTCTGGAGCAAGAGTCACAGAACCAAAGATTCACAGAATCCTGGAATATCTCGAGTGGGAAGGGACCCCAGGGATCACCCAGTGCAGCTCCTGGCCCTGCCCAGACACCCCAACAACCCCACCCTGGGCATCCCTGGCAGCGCTGTCCAAACGCTCCTGGAGCTCTGGCAGCCTCGGGGCCGTGCCCATTCCCTGGGGAGCCTGGGCAGTGCCCAGCACCCTCTGGGGGAAGAACCTTTCCCTGATATCCAGCCTGACCCTCCCTGACACAGCTCCAGCCGTTCCCTGGGTCCTGTCCCTGTCACAGGGAGCAGAGATCGGAGCTGCACCTTGGGAGGTGCTGCAGCACCCGGTGAGGTCTGACCTCAATCTCCTCTTCTACAGCTGAACATTCCAAGCGACCTCAGCCACTCCTCGTGTGGCTCCTCTCTGAGGGAGTGGGTGGGCACAGCAGCGTGTCCTGGGGTGGCTCTAGTGGGGTGCAGGGACACCCCCAGTGCCCCCAGCCTGCCCTGCCCTGGCAGAGTGACAGCCCTGCCTCTGCTGCCCCGCGCTCCGTGGGCAGCTCCCGGACCCGCCTGAGCGCTTCCAGATGTGGCCGGTGAGCAGCTGTGCGCCGCTGCCGGGAGTCCTCGCACGGCTCAGCATGGGGCTGGGGCACGGCCCTGGCACCCTGACCCCCAAGCGCTGCCTGGCCGGGGGGCGAGCCCCTCGGGTGCGGGATGGGCTGCGCCTCCCTCCAGATGTTCCCGTGGCCCCTGACCCCCTGTTCCCTCGCAGCAGGGCCTGTCTGGGTCACAGGAGGGGGCGGGCAGGCTCCGAAGCTGCGGCTGCGGCGGCTGCCGGAGCGGGTCGGAGGTGGTGCCGTGCAGCCACGGACACGGCCCGGCGGGCAGCGGGGTCCAGGCAGCCGCTGTCCGGCACCGCATCCCTCCGGGATGTGCTGTGGGGAAACACGAGCTGCTGGGACACACCAGCCCATGGTCCGAGCAGGGATGGAGTGTGGAGAGCACAAGAGAGGGAGAGGGACTTCAACACAGGCAGAGAGAAACAGGACAAGGGGGACAAAGAGGAGATATTTGGATTGGATGTTAGGAAGAAATCCTTCCCTGGCAGGGTGGGCAGGCCCTGGCATGGGTTGCCCAGAGAAGCTGTGGCTGCCCCTGGATCCCTGGCAGTGCCCAAGGCCAGGCTGGACATTGGGGCTTGGAGCAGCCTGGGACAGTGGGAGGTGTCCCTGCCCATGGTGTAGAACTGGATGAGCTTCTGTTTTAACCCAAACCATTCCATGATTCCACGGTTCTCTGGTGCTAGTCCACTCGCTTGCCCATGAAGGGCTAAGCACTCCCAGCTGCTGCTGGACTGCTTGGCCAGCTATTGCCCATGGGCAGTGTGACACCAGGGTGGGGACAATCTTGGGGGCACGCTCAGAGGGGTTCAGGAGGAAGCTCTGGTGTCTGAGACAGCTCAGGGACCATCAGACTCCAGTGAAAGCCCCTTGTAGCTCCAAACCGTGGGGCCCTGTGAGCAGGAGGGCACAGAAACGTGCAGGTGGTGCCTGGGCAGAGCACGACCTCTCTGCTCTGGCTCTTTCACATCTCTTGGGCACAGGCTGCTCGCTGGGCACTGGTGCAGGTGCACCTGAGCTGGCCCAGGCTGCAGGGACCCTTTCTCTGCTTGACCAGGGCACCGTGGTTCCTCCCTGCCGCAGCCAGGCTTGTGCCTGTTCCCAACCTTCACCCCCCAGCCCAGCACCCCTCGGCTGCTGCCAGCCTGGGACCCTGATGTGAGCAGGGCTGTCCTCAGGCAGCCTGGAGCCAGCCCCGTGTCCCCACCCTCCACACCCTTATCGAGTTCCTGCAGCCTTCCCCCCCTGCCCGCCCGGGCCCGCTGCCAGCTGGGGCCGGGATGGAGGCGCTGGCAGGTTCCACACCGGGGGCACCATTGCACCAGGGCTGGTCCTGCAGACCTCTGACAAGCAGGACCGGGACCTCGAGCCCCCAGCAAGCTCCTGGTACTTTTGGGGCAGCAGGGCTGGGACACAGGGTGAGGAGGCTGCTACCTGCATGAGGGGACCTTGGGGCCCAGCAGCCTTGGAAACACAACTGCCTGGAAGAGGACAGGTCTTTCCAGACTCTCTGCCTTCCCACGGCCCCTGGCTGGCTCTGCAGGAAGCTCTCCCTGCCCAGAAGTCACCCCGACTATCAGGAGCTGTTTGTGGATGAGAAACTGTCCAGCAGTGGATGGGACAGGATGGGCATTGTTCAGAGGAAGTGAAGATGGGATGGGATGGGATGGGATGGGATGGGATGGGATGGGATGGGATGGGATGCCCAAATTGTGCCAGAAGGACCAAGCACTGCTGGGCCACCTCCAGCCCCCTAAGAAGCTTCTGCCAGCACGGAGTGGTTGGGCTGAGACAAGAGCAGGTGCTAAAGGACACACTGCTGATGAAGAGGGAGGCGGCAAGGAGTAGATGGGAATGCCAGAAAATACTTGGAGAAGGCACTGTGGGGTGTGTCTGGTCCCAGCTCTCTGAGGATGGGGCAGCCCTGGATTTGGATCCCAGAGTTTGGTTCCCTCAAAACCAGTCACAGAACCATTTAGTTTGGAAAAGCCCTCTGAGCCCATGGAGTCCAACCATCCCCAGTGCTGCCAAGGCCACCATTGACCCACGTCCCCAAGTGCCACATCCACAGGGCAGTTAATCCCCTCCAGGGGTGGTGACTCCACCTCTGCCCTGGGCAGCTGTGCCAGGGCTGGGCAGCCCTTTGGGAAGCTGGAGAGTTGCTGCTGCCCTTCACAGAAAATCCCAGTGGGAGACCCAGAGTGACTTCTACCAAAACCTTGTCCTGTGGAGCGAGTCACAGGCTGAGGACACGGGTGCTCGGTCATAACGAGTCATGCAAAACAAGCAGTTTTCAATGAAATAGTTTTCAGTAACTTTCTTTTCCCAACTGCTGATCAAAATCCAAAGTAACCTCAGAACATGCACAAGACGTGGTGAGAAAACAAACCTGGAGCCCACAGGTCACTTTTTCCATGAGTTGTGCCTCTGAACATGAGGGATGTGGTCTCTGCTGGCTGGACTCCTGCACCTGGGCTGTGCGTGCACCTCCCGTCCTCCCATGGCTGGAGAGGACTCAGCCCGTCCACGCCTTCTCCCTCCTCCAAACCCCCTTGGTGCTGGGGGCTGCCCACAGCCTTGCACCCGGTGTCCTTGCTCCCCCTGGGATGGCGTGGTGGCTCCTGCCAGGGGCTGAGGTCCAGGCAGCCTCATGGCACAAGATCCTCCCATCCAGCTGCCCAAATACCAGACTTCTCCAGGTCACTTCTACGAGGAGGTGGGACAGGTGCCCAACCCCTGGGCTCTGTGCCACAAGCTGGGAAGCAGAGACCAGCAGGACCAGGGCAGTGTCTGTCCCTCTGTGCTGGCACTGCTGGGGCACCTTCAGTCCTGGGGACAGTTTTGGGTCCCCCACTAAAGAAAGGACACTGAGGGGCTGGAGCGTGTCCAGGGCAGGGAATGGAGCTGGAAAGGGGCTGGAGCCCCAGGAGTGGCTGAGGGAGCTGGAAAGGGGCTCAGGCTGGAGCAAAGGAGGCTCAGGGGGGACCTTGTGGCTCTGCACAAGTCCCTGACAGGAGGGGGCAGCCGGGGGGGTCGGGCTTGGAACAAGAAATAAGAGGAAAAAACCTCAAGCTGTGCTAGGGGAAGTTTAGGGTGGATATTAGAGAAAATTTCTTCCTGGAAAGGGTGGTCAGGCCCTGGCACAGCTGCCCAGGACAGAGGTGCAGTCACCATCCCTGGCGTGATTTAACAGCCCTGTGGAGGTGGCACCAGGGCCTTGGTGTAGTGGTGGGCTTGGCAGGGCTGGATAATGGTTGGATTTAACAATCCTAAAGGGCTTTTCCAACCTCAGTGATTCTGTGATTCCATGAATGGCTTCTCCCTGCTTCTCAGCTCCACCATCTTGTGCCACCCTAACCCTGCTGTGCAGCCCTATAGGCCACTGTCCCTTTGTGTTCAACAGCGCCAGGCCACAGCCAGGATCTTCTGTGGCCTCGACCTCCCTGTAAGGACAAGGTGTTCCTTTGGAAGGTGCAGGTCTTGAACTCTCCCGTGTGCCCTGGCAGCCTTGGCTTTGCTATTTTTTGTGTCTGGGCCCCTTATCTCTCTGCCCCACCTCGCTCGGTGCTGGCTCTGGTGTCCCCGCTGCCAAGGCTGCCCCGTGCCCAGCCCAGTGGCTCAGGAACAATTGGAGGAAGCCGTGTCCCACAGCAAACCTTGAGATTTCTGCTGGAAGTGACAGCTGCTGGGAGGGCTGGCAGGGGATGAGGCCACGCGTGGGGACTGGCAGGGGATGAGGCCACGCGTGGGGACTGGCAGGTCTGTGCCCTCCCTGCCCCAAACCCAGCCCCGCAGCTGCCGGAGGGCTCAGGTGCGGTGGGGAGCTGGCTGTGCACACTGCAGGGTGCAGGTGACCCTGGCCAGCGTCCCACACGAGAGTCACCAGCTTCCTGTGGCCATGGCAGAGCCCCATGAGGGAGGGGGACAGCACGTCCCTGCTCACACACCTGCCCAGCATCGGCCACCACTGCAGCACACGCAGACAGAGGCACACGGAGCTGTGTTAGTGCAGCCACGAGTGCTGCCCTGCCTCAGGACACACAGCCACCCCGGGGCTGGGCACTGCAGCACCCAGACACGCACCAGAGGCACCATGTCCACCCACGTGGGCAGAGGAGAAGGTGGTCACACACCCATGGGTGCCCTCCTGCTCTGAGCCCCAGCCCAGCGGTCCTGAGGCTCCGTGGTGCCACCTCGATGCACCTCGACTCCTCTCCGTGTGCTCAGGACTGGAAACCCTCAAATCCCTGCCCGAACTCTTCTCCTCTGCTTCCTCTGATGCCCAGGTGCCGGAGGCTCACCCTGCCTGTGCCAGCAGTGCCAGCGGTGCCAGCAGAGCAGGCAGCCCGTGCCCGTGCTCTGCTGGAGCGCTGCCGGCCATGCCCACGCCGCCCAGGGTGCTCGGGGAAGGCAGAGGGAGTTCAGCTAGGGAGGACAAACTCCTTAAAAGGCTGGACATGCAGGCAGCCGAGGCTTTCCCAGGCAGCCAGGAGTTCCTGGAAGTTGGCTCCTGATGCCAGAGAACAAGTCCTGGAGAGCTGCACGGGTGAACCTTCCTGAAAGGAGCTGCCCCGTGCCAGCTCTTGCCCTGCCATGGGCTGTCCTGGGGTGGCTGCTGTCCCTGCATGTCCCCCGCTTGCTCCCACGATCCCTGCCACGAGCTCGGCTCCCAGAGGAGACCCAGCTCTTGCCCAGGCTTTGCTATTGCAGATGTGGGGCCCAGAGCTCCGTTATCACCGTCCCAGTGCCTCTCTGGCCCTGTTCCCTGCCTGGGAGCCTGTCCCAGGCACAGGCTCGGGTACCTGCCAGCCAGGATGTCCTGTGGCTGATAATGTCACATAGCTTGGAGCCCTGTAGCTCCTTCTCGTGCCTCTGGGGCTCCCAGCAGCAAGGTGGGATCACACACCCTTCCTTCCCAGTGGGATAAAAGAAGGTGTCTCCTGTTTCAGCCTCCCCATGACCAGGTAGCAGTTCAGGTTGTCTCAGCCCTGCCACATGCTTGGGATGCCCAGTGTGAATCCTCCAGGAACCCATCCCATGGGCCAGAGACACCTGAAGTCCTGCAGGGGCACTTAAAAGGCACCTACTCCCCACCTGAGACCTCCCATGGCAGTAGCCAAGGTCTTGTTCCTTTGGAAACTGTGATGACTCCCCAACCACCAGCTCCCTCCAGTGACCTGAGGCCATGTAGAACTTCTGTCCCCTCCTCTGAGTGCTCCAGATCTCCCACCCAACATCAGCTGCCACTCCAGCACGCAGCTGGACAGAAGATGAGACAGTGGGCAGCCTCCAGGACCTCCAGGGCCTGTGGACTGTGCTTCCCAGGAGAGGGAGAGGACAAAGGCACGTGGTGGACTGGCAGCAGCACAGAGGCGGCGAATCCCATCCCTCAGGATCCCAGGAGCCCAGCCTCGGTCCCTCCAGCGTCCTCTTGACCCTTTGACACAGCCGTGTCTCATTGCTGGCTTGGGGGTGACACCTGCAGCCTGCCTTTGCCTTGGGGGCTTCCACCAGACAAAGTCCCCTCTTCCTGCACAGCCCCATGGACCTCTTGAGTGCAAAACCTTCTTGCAGCATCCCACTGTGCCCGATTCCTGACTCCAGCTCTCTGTGTCGCCCGTGCCTGGCTCTCCTGAAGCCTCTTGACCACTGTATTCCTTGTTGTGCCTCTTGTTGTTCAGGGATGCCGATGACCTGGCTGCACGAGCGTACTGCAGGGAGCTCTGCTGGCTGCTCTGCTGGCCCTCCAGCACCCCTGTCCTGTCCCTTACAGCCCAAATGGTCCCACGTCACCTCCTTCTCCTTCAGCCTTCCTCGCAGTTGCCTTGTCCAAAAAAACCCCACCTACCCCCAAAAATGAGCTTTGTGTTTTTTTTAGAGATGCCAAGTCCATCTGGTACAGTCTATCCCTGATAAACAGCCCTCCCTCGGGGCCTCTTGGGACCAGAAATAGCGCCGGGGCTGGACCTGCCCGAGCAAACATTCCTCCCTGCACACGCACATCTGCTTCCCGCTGGCAGCCCTGCCGTCCCCGGGGAGCCGGGGCCTCGGGGACGGTGCCACGACTGCTCCCTGCACGTCCCGGGGCGGGGGACCCTTCCCCTCCCAGGTAGCCGCGCATCCCTCCGGACGCTGCCCCCACCAGCCTTCCCCGGGGCGCGGCTCGGCCGAGCTCGCTGCTCCTGCAGGGAGGAATCTGATTTCTGACAGCGTGTCCCTGAGCCCCGATAATCCCCGAGGGCAGCCGGCAAAGCCCCGCTGATGCACGCCGGGCTGACCCGGCCGTCGCTCCGGGCTGGAATGTGCTGCTAATCCCCCCGGCCACCTCCCGGACCGGGCACCGCTCGCTCTCCGGGGAGGCGACGCCGGCGCTCGGATGTGTCCGTGCCGCGGGTGGCCGCCGCTCGCAGGGCTCTGTGCTCCGAGGGCAGCCGCAGGGCCCCTCCTGGAGCTCAGGGCCAGCCCAGCTGCCCTGGCACTGGCACCTCCGGGGATCGACCAGCGCGCCAGAGAGGAGCCCTTTGTTTCCAGCCCTTGCACCACTGCTGGGAGAAAAAAAGCTGCGTTTCACACGGCAGATGTTGCTCTCTGAATCCTTGTCCTGCTGGTCCTTCAAAGGATTTTCCATGGCCTCTTAACCCCTTTTTCTCGTGGGGGGTTCCAGCACTGACATCTCACCACAGTGGGCTGTCTCTTCCCGTATTCCTACTGGGACACAGGTTCCTGTCCACCCTGCTGTACCCGTGACCTGCCCTGCCTGTCTCTCCCCAGGGACCGAGTTTTTCCTCTGCTTCAAGAGGGGCTGCCCGGTCCCTTAAAGGATTGCAAACACCCCTCTGCAAATAAAGGCATGGAACCCTCATGTACTGCCCATTAAAACACCATTGTGGACACCACGAAGTGTCTGTCCCCCATAGCTCCGTGGCTTCTGATGCTCTCTGCTTCCCTCTATAATCAGTTCTGCGGCTCTTCCCAGACCTTCCATCCAGCCCTCCCCCGTGATGGGTGGGAGCTGAGCCCGGCCCCCTGTGGGGGCACACCAGGACACTCACAGCCCTCCTGCTTCTGCCCCAGCTCCTCTGTGTCGCTGTTTTGGGGGCTGTGATCACCTGCCAGACCCTCAAGCTGCCTCCTGGCATGGAGTCCCAGCCTGTGGAAAAGGGAATCTTGACCCTCAGTCTGGGAATACTGGGCCAGAGCCCCTGGTCCGTACCCTGCTCCTGCCAAAGTGGCTTCACACATGGCTAGAAAAATGCTGCTGCTCCCAGGGCACAGTGGCTGCTCTCTCCCACTGCAGTCTGTGCCATCTGCAGCCAACATTAATCATATTTTTCAGCCATTAATCATTTCTAACATTAATCATGTTGTCTTCGTGTTGAACAGCGGAGGACTGGGACTGCGGGAACTCTCTCGCAAGTGATGGGCCTCAGCTCAGCTGCTTCTGAGAGCTGTCAGCTGGCCAGAGCTCCATTCCTCTCCGCGTGTGCCATGTGGCTTTTGCATTGTTTAGTCTCTGATCGAAATCTGGGGTCAGATTGAATTACCTGTCCCACAACAGCCCCGTGCACTGACACAGCCACTGCCTCTCCGGTGACATCACGGAGCCCTCGTGTTTGCTGGAGCCCATCCCGCGCCGGCATCGCACTCGGCCCTCAGACATCCACCCCTGTGCCACGGAACACCGTCCCTCTGGAAGGGAACACCGATCCTTTGCCTGCTCTGGGGCTGCCCGTGACTGAAGTCAAGCTGGCAGGACTGCGCCTGTGGAGAAGCAGATGCCTGAGACATGATCCTCATCCTGTGTGCAGAGCACCTGCATCTCCTGGCAGGAAAGGTCCAGCTTTGAAGGCATCCCCTTGGATCTCCACAACCCCCCAAGATTTGGCGGGAGGGGGCCCCTGGAGGGCTCCAGACCAGTCTGATTCCCAGCAGGGCTGTTGCCAGCACTCTGTCAGGGTGGATGTGGCTTTATCTACCTGAGGTTTGAAAGCCTCCAAAACCGGAGCTGCCCCACCTCCCGTGCTTGCCCCCACGCTGGGGCCCTTCCAGAGTCAACAGCTCGCCTTGGAACAAACACCCCAAATCCTGGCCACAAGCTGCAGTCTCTGTTTTCCTACCAAGGGCAGGGGAAGCTTTCTCCTGTGCTGTGAAGCACTTTCAGAGGGGGATCCAATCCCTGTTTCACTGCCACAGCCACATACGGACCTCTCCTTTCATGTCAGAAGGAAGAATTTCTGCACATAGTGATGCTTAGTGCAGCTTTTCCATGCCTTTTACCCAAAGCTTGTCTGGGGAAGACTGTCATTCCTTTGGCAGGGGGACAGGGGGACAGCTTTTTCCTGTCAGGTCCCTCCAGTTCTCCTTGAGGATGGAGCTGCTGGAGCTGCTGGGGTGGTTGGAACCTGGTACCAACACAGCACTCACAGCAGCTGGGTCAAGGCAGACCCTCTCAGGGTCTGGTGCACAAACCAAGTCTGTTTTCCCCCAAAAATCTGACCTTTAGAGCTTTGGTTTTGTTGGGACATAGAATGAACCCAATACACAGTTTGTCCTGTCCACAGATTTTTCTGGGAGGGTGGGAGCGCCTGGATCCGAAGCCGGCTGCCCTGACGCCCAGGTCCAGGGAATTCCTGGGAGCGCTGACTTCATGCTACTCCTCTTGCTTCTCTGTCCTCCAGCCAAAAGCCAGGCCAGCCATGGGAGCCGAGCTTCTCCTGGAGCAGTGAGCGGAGACCTGGGGCTCGCAGACTCCGCAGGCGCTTGGGCGGCTGCCCGTGCCCCAGGCAGCTGCTCCGGAGGCGGAGCATTGCCAGGCAGCAGGTCTGGCAGTTTCTTGGCAGTGTTTGACGGCAATCAAACCGTCTCCACAAAACATCTCGATGAGCCAGCACATTCCGATGGAGAAATGTCTTGTCTAAACGTTTCTGACCAACTCTCGTGCGGCGGCTTTCTCACTTTTCCTCCTGGCTGAGTTTCTGAAGGAAAAAACACTTCAAAGGCACAGCCTTGGCTTGGGATGCTGTAGGTGTGACTGTGCTGTCTCAGCCCAGGTCCAGACTCTTCCCCTGGGGTCTGAGGAGACAGAAGAACCCTTACCAGTGCTGGGCACCCCGAGGAGCCCTAACTGGACACGAGAGGAGCATGGGGTGGGTGTCTGAGGAGTCGAACAGCCCCACCAGTCCTTCCCGCAGTGGGGTGAATCCTGAGGAGCCCTGAGGTTGGACTCAGTGTGTGCACAAGGCCCAAGAGCTGAGGTAATGCTCAGCTGCAGGTGAGAGCCAGCCTTGAGGTGTGCTGGACGTGTGGAGGACAAGATGCCCTGTCCACAGCAGGACAAGTCCCAGCTCTCGGTGCCAGGGTCTGCTCTGGTGAGGGGTGTTTGTTCCCAGCCTCCCACTGCAGTGACAGCTCCTCTGCATCCACATCAGAGGGACTTGGGGTTTCTTCCTCTGCTGAGAGCTCCTAATGATCTTCAAACTCCTGCTGCTTCATCAGAGATGTCCCTCAGCCCTGTTGTCACTCCTGGCATGAGCAGCAGAGCAGGACAGGGTGTCTGGATGCCTGGGAACTGTTGGAACAGGTGTCCCTCACCTCAGGGAGGGGTCATCCTGCCCACACCAACCACACCAGGGAGCAGGGGACAGCCAGGACCCTCCAAGGGCATGTCCCGGCCCTTTGGCATTGCCAGTGGGGGGTACCTGGACAGGAGGGGAGATGTCCCCACGTGGAGGGCAGGTCCCCCATCATCATGGGGCTGATCAGAGGGGCACATGGTCCCGCGTGGTGGCGAGGCTCACTGGGAACATGAGGCTCACTGGGCACATGAGGCTCACAGGGAACATGTCCAGGCTCACTGGGAACACGGAGAGGCTCACTGGGAGCTCGGTGAGGCTCCCCAGGCACTCGAGGCTCCCTGGAACACGGTGTGTGCTCTCCCGGCGCGTGGGGCCGCACGTGGCTGGCGGGGCGCAGGCGCAGGCCGTGTGGCGGCCAACATGTGGTTTGTGTTTAGAGTGTGTGTCTGCTGGTGCTTTGTAAATGAGGTGCACTCGGCGCTGTGTGTGTTCACTCTGGCACGCCAGGGCCGGTGCTGCTGCGCTCCTTGGCCGGCCGTGGCTTTGTGTAACGGGGCCCGTGTTCAGCTCCACGGGAGGCTCGTGCTCACATGCTCACGTGCGTGTGCACTCCGTCGCGTGGCCAGCCTGGAGCCCTGCTCCTTCTGGAGACTCGCTTGAGGCTGAGCACCCTCTTCCCCATGTGACTGCGGCTCCTAGGGCAGTGATCTGTGCTCCCTCTCTCCACGAGCTGACCCCGACTGGGATGTGTGAAGGGGGAGGCGCTCCCCCGGTGCTCCCCACCGTGCCGCACTCCCTGGGGAGCTGATGAAGTGTGAGGGTTTGGGTGCTGGTGAGCAGCTGAGCCCAGCAGACAGTCCGACCCTTCCCAGCACGAGACCTGAGCAAAAACACCTGGAGCCAATTCCCAACCTGGCAGAGCCTGCGGAAAAACAAGGCATCTAAGGCCTCGTGTGGTGGCTGAGATGGTCACTTTCCCTGGAAGGAAGGGTGGTCCCGTGGGTTGGCTGGCTGGTCCAGGGATGCTTGGAGCTGGATGAAGTGCAGGGAGGTTGCACTGGGGCATCTCAGCACCACACCTGGGTCTTGGACAGAAAGGGCCAGGCTGGGAACTGAGCATCCAGCTCATGGCTTTATAGCTCTCTGCGGAGGCGGAAACGCCGTCTCCGTGGCGGTGAAGCCGCTTTCCAGCACTGGCGAAAGTTCAGCCATCCTGAGCCCAGGCTGAGGGATGAGACGGGACAGAGCGGGAGAGGAGGCGGAGATGCACCGCAGTAACCCTGGAGAAAGGCCCCCAGCTCTGCTGCAGCTGCACAGAGAGGGCAGCTGGGCCAAACCCTCCCGGCTCCCTGGGCTTGGGGCATGGTAAGGCAGCCCCGAGGTATCAGCCAGTGATGTGGCACAGGGACTGCTGCTGCTCCAGGGCCAGGACAGGTGGACAGTGCGAGGACACAGCAGGTGCTGGCTCCTGGTGTACATCAGCAGGGGTGACCTGTCCGGAAAAGCAACCCCTGCTCTGGCAGGAGCAGTCAGGGCACCCACCAGCTCCTCATGCCTGGCTCAGGAGGGCAAATAGGGCTTTTGCACAGTGTGACATCTTCTGGGCTTCCCGGCCACGTGCGGGTGGCATGGAGGTGCTCTTGCCGTGACCCAGACAGCAGGCAGGCTGCCAGGGAGCAAACCTGGCAGAGCGTGCACGACCCATCCCAGCACAGCGCAGTGAGACCAGGGACAGACTCTGGAGGAGCACAGAGCGTGCCCGAGGAGCTGACTGCTGCACTTGTGTAAAAACATGAGCAATGGTGAAAGCAGCAGGACGTGGGAGGGATGGTGGTGCGGAGCACTTCAGAAAGAGAAGGATGGAGAGAGTCTGGCAGTCAACGTCCGACTTTTATTCCTAGTTAAACAACAGAGCACGTCGGATGAGAGAAAGTCATTAAGTGTCAAGAGTCAGATTTCGAGGAGCTCAGTGCCAGGTTTCCCAGCACTCAGCACCACAGCCCGGGCCAGGCTTTGCAAAAAGCCAGATCCCATCCGGAGCTTGCAGCAGGGCTGGCTGGGGCTCCCCGGGGACGTGTCTGGACGCATTCGTGAAGGAGATGAGTGCCCGACCTCCGTGGCTCTTGTCTGGAGTGCCTGGTGGTGCCGGTCACCCAGGGGATGGTCCCTGCACTGACCCTGCAAGGTGCATGGTGTGGTCCTGCTGGATGTCAGCAGTCCTGTCACCTGGAGGGCTGCAGTGGGTTCAGCCCCTCATCTGACAGGCTTTTCAAGCAGGAGACTGACAGATTGTGGATTTTCAGCTTCCTGTGGGAATTTCTAAGTGCATAATCATTGTGAACATCATGAAAAGCATTTTAATAGTCAGAGAATACCATCTGGATATTCACAAACAAAGGCGATATAAATCCACGACTGACAGCACTGAACTCAGTGCTTTTATAAGTATTTCCAAATTGTTTCCCAAATTATTTAAGCAAGTCTTTCCTCTAATGAAACTCAGAAAAGATCCTAACACAGGAAAACAGTACAGACTGAGCACAACAGAGACTTTATACAGAGGGATTAGAGCTTGGGTCAGATGTAATCAAATGACATCCCCTGCATACGAATGCAGTCCGTGTTCAGAGATAGGAGGAATCCCAAACACTTCTGCAATGGGAAGAATAAATCTGGAAGTGCCAAAAGGGGATTGGGGGAGAGGAAGGAGTAACTCAAACCAGTTTTTGTGGATGTGGAGGCCTTGCATGATGGCGCTGAGCACTGTGGGGATTATTTGGGACCGTACAAGAGGGATGTGCTGGGTCTGGTGGCAGCTGCTGCTGATGTCCTTGAAGTGGGGGACACTGGGGGGGCCATGGGAGGGATGCTGGAAGGGAAGATAGGAAGAGCAGAAGCCAGCCAGGCACAGGGCTGCTTTGAAGGGAGGAGAGAGGTGCTAACAGCCTGGCTGGCTGCTGGCTCCGGGGTGACGTGCCAGGAGGAGAAGCTGGCAGGGCTGGGCATGGGGTTGTCTCCAACAGCAGGGATGGACCTCCCTTTCCACAGGCTCTGAGTCAGAGGTGCATAGACCAGCATGAGTTCGGCTGAATGGGGACTCCCAGGTTTTCCTGATGGGGACATTCACGGGGCTGCTGCTTTCCTGGACAAAACCCCTGGAAATCAGGCAGCAGTGCAGATCCTGACCTCGCAGGCCTGACGTCCTGGAGTGCACCTCTTGACAGCCCAAGGCAGTCACGGAGCCAAGGGCTTTGTTCAGCACGGGCCTCTGTGGAGAGGAACTGGGAATGGAAGCAGTGATCCAGAGCCAGTGGAGGCCACACTGACAGCAGAGCAACCCCAGACATGTTGGGGACAGTCCAAAGCAGATTGTGAGGTGGCCACCAGTGGGCAAGAGTGGCCACCAGAGAGGAGATTTCAACAGCAGCACCTGGACAGCTGCAGCTGGCACGTGGCTGCACCCTGAGGACAACGGTGCCCCTGTCACTCTCAGGCCCCTGGCCAGACTTTAGGTCCTGGCAGATGATCCAGAAACATCTGCTTTTGCTGGCTTTTCCTGATCCAGCTCTTGCAGCAATGGTTGAGGGGCCTCCAGCCAACTGAAATCTTTGGGGTGAGGGGTCCAAAACCAGACCATGGTATGTGCCTGGAGATGTGCTCTCGTAAACATGGCAAAAATCTGTCTTGCCCTCCATGCAGGAGGATCACCTCTCTGCTTGGAAAGTGGGCAGACCCAAACTCCACCTCCTCCACATGACCTCGGAGCAGAGGACACCCTGCTGTCCCCGTTCCTGGATTTCATCTGAATTCACCTTGCCCTGTGGTGCTGGGCAGTCTTCTGAGTGAAAAAATGTCATGTTTATCTGTCACTGTGTCAGGCCAAGTTCTCAATGGAAATGGGTTTGGAAGCAAAGGAGTCGTTCTCAAAAGGAAACAGGGAACAAAATCTGATCTCTCCTCCGTGATGGGATGCCTGGTTGTGACAGGACACCTGCTGACAGCTGGATGCCTCTTCCACCAGGCCCTCTCTGCTGGGATGAGCCTTTCCTCCTTGTCCCCATTGCTCTGCCAGGACAGCACGGCTCAGGACAGGAGCACAGGGGGAGGACACGGCCTGGGGTCACTTGGTTGCGCGGCCTCTTGGCTCCTGTTCCTCCCCACCTCCCCACCTTGTGCCAGGGTTTGCTGCCTCCATGGGGCTTGGAGGCAGCTCCAGGAGCTTTGCAGTTTTCCAGTGCTGTGCCTCAAGTTTCTCCTTGGAATCACGAATAGAACGTGCCTTGTGCTCAGCCCGTGGCTCCAGCGCCATCTCAGCATTGGACTGAGACCACATTTGGTTTCTTTGGATGTATCAGAGACATCCCAGACAAGGAACAAAGTGTTTGCCCAGACGTGCTGCTGAGGGCAGGCTGCCCCACACAGAACAGGCTGCCAGCCTGGGGGTGCCATGTCCTCGTGTGGCCCCTAAAGCATCACTTCTGTGGGTCCAGCAACGAGCCCGACAGCCGGAGCTCTCCTGCCTGGATAAACGGGATGAGTGGTGGTGCTGCCAGCCATGGGGTATGGGAGAAGCTGCCCGTTTCCTTCCAGTCACTTTGTTAACATGCCCCTAAACCCTCTCACAGCCAGAAAAAGCATTAGTCACCCTTACAAAGTCAGGATGAGCCGACAGGAATAACAAGCGCCTTCGTCTAGAGCATGTCCATGCCAGGCAAAATATTGTGGCCGGGACTGCTCTGTGCTTGTTCTGGGGAAGGCACAGAGGAACCTGCTCAGCCTGTGCGGAGGGCAGCGGTTGTGTCTAACACCCCAACACCTGGCCAGCTGTGGGAGCTGCTGGTGGTCACTGGAGCTGGCCCTGCCCAGGGCCTTCACGGGGCTGTAGACAGGGACTGACCTGGCAGAGGGGCTGGTGAAGGCATTCGGCTCCTGGGGTGCAGTGGATGAAGGAGGACTTGAGGAGGCAGTGGTGTGACCTCCCTGCTCATCAGGGGCTCTCCGGCTCAGATTATGGTCAACCATTTGGACATTTCAGAGGGGACCACAGCTTGGGACCTCCTCCATCCCACCTCAGCCCCGTCCATGATGCCAACAGCCTCTCCCAGGAGACAGAAGAGGCACCAGGCTGGCTACAGGGAACCAGGCAGCCCATGCCTCTGGGAAACTCCTGCCCCTTAAGATGGCCCGTCCGCCTGCTTCAGCATCACCTCCAAGAACCAGAGAAGCAGGGCAAGCCAGGACCTGGATCTCGGCCGACGAGGGGAGAGATGAAGGGAGATGTGAAGCCGATGAGTGGAAAAGGAGAGCTGCGAGGATGTGGCCGGGCGCGGCTGACGGGGGTGGCTGCAGACGGTATCGCAGCAACGTGCTGGCACGGAGCGGGGGCCAGGCCGGAGTCAAACATTGGGAACATTTCTACCAGACGGGACAATTACACACTGGAGCTGCTTGCCAGTGAGGCCCCATCACGAGTGGAACAGATCCCATAAGATACTTCTAAGTTTAGAGTAAAGGAGCCCTCTCCAACAGGGGAGGATGCAAGACTGCGGAGCTCAGTCCCGCCCGTCGCCGCCAAACCGCACTCCCCGGAGGAGCACTCACGAACTGCTCTTGCAACACTTGAGCTACGGCTGAGACACACATTCCAGCCGAAACCCCTGTTTGCAGTTGTTTATACATTGCTCAGAAAATATCCTTTTGGATTGAATTTGTTCATGCTTGATCTCAGCCCAAAAAACCGAAGAATTATTTGGGGATGGTTTGAACAAAATCTGTTTGACTGTTTCTGTGTTATGTAAGCATCAGAATAAATATGTTTTCCTATTTTCAAACATTTTTCTCATCCTTACTAGCTGTCAGATAGCTCAAAATCAGCTTCATGATTTGGAGGAGTTGCACTTAGCCCATGCCTGGCTCTCGGTGAGGGACCAGCCTGTTGCTCAGCCAGACAAGCTCTCCTCAGGAGTGAGAAAACGAGGAGGGACTACAGCTCTTACATGTGAGGCTTGACATCCTTAAAGGTGATCTCCAGGGGCATTGGATCACAGCCGGGCATTTTCCAAGAGTGTTTGACGAGAAGAGATTGGCCAGTGCCAAATGGGAGTTAAACAAACAGGTGTTGAACGAGGCTGTGGAAAAGAGCCGTAAGTTTTTGCGTGAAGGGGAGGTCAGTGCTGTGCACAGACCATGCAGCAAGAGGAGGGCTCAGCCCGGCCCCCCACCCACCTCCCAGCTCCAGGGGAGCTCACACTGCGCAGGTTGCGCTGGAGCTTCTCCCTGCCTGTTTTTGTGCTGTGCCCGTGCTCATTGGTTTTGGTGGATCATGTTTTTGGGAGAGGAGAAATGAAGGAGGAGAGCTTGCAGCCTTGGAGACACTCTTTGACTCCAAGATTGTGCCCAGATGCAGAGAGGTGATGGGTGATGGGCACTGCAGAAGGAAGGCCAGGCCCTGGTGAGGTGAATGAGTCAGATGTTGGGAAGACTTTGCGCCAGCATCATTGGGGTGGGGCAGAGCTGTTGGAGGTGAATACAGAAATATCCTTGAAATCCAGCTCCAAGGCTGAAGGAGATCATTGCCCAAGTTTCTGGAGCTCACACTAAGCCAGTGGAGAGGTGACCTTGGCCCAGGCTCTTGGGACTTTGTCTCTGGAGGAAAGGATGAAGAGGGAACCTTCACCCCATGATGTGCCCCAAGGAATGAGGGTTTCCAAGGTGTCTGGGTCTCGCTGCTTCCCAGTGAGAAGAGGAGTTAAATACCTGAATGCCTGGCAGAGGCTGGGATGTCATTCCTTGCCCAGCACCTGCAGAAATCCAGGGAATTCTGTCCAAGTGCTGATTCTTAACTCAGGGCAGTTGTTCAAGGAATGACATTCAAGCAGCTACAGACACAGTGCTGCAGCAACGAGCCCCGAGTGCCAGGAACAGGCGCTCCAATGTCCTGTCAGGGTTCTGTGGAGAAACCATGGGAAAAATGAGAGGGATCCTTGTGAGCTGGAGAAGGGAAATTTTAGAGAGGATCAGGAAGCTGATGAAAATGCCTGAAGCACAAAAGGAATTAAATTAGTCCTCCAGCTGAATGTAGATGCTGCTTCAACATCTGTACAAGTCACAAAGGGCTCACAAAATTTGAGTGAAGGAAGAGGGCAGAAACAGGAATCCCTGTCAGCAGGGAAAAGGTTTTGAAACCATGAGCAGGGAAAAAATTATATCAGGGGATTCCAGAAATATCTTGAATTTGACTGAAGTCCTCAACTTGGGTTCTGGAGAAGCAGGGAAAGGCATCCATAGCCAAAGGGAGATCTCGGTGCCTCCAAGGGAAGACCACGAGCATCCTGGAGCTACTGTGAGCCCGAGATGGCTCCTTGGAGCAGCGGCACCACTTGGATCCACAAGATCCCCCGAAAACTTCCAGCACCTCTAGTTTGGCTTCCCTGGTGAGAAACCAGCATCTCCAGGGCCCTGGGGTGGGAGGAATGATTTAACTGGAGAGGGAGTGCTGAACACTGGCCTGCACTGAAATGGAATCATAACCTCTGCCTCCTTCCTTATTCCATTGGAAGATCCTGTCAGCGGCTTCAGGGATAGAAAAGGATGTGTGAGCACCCCCCAGATTTGCTTTAGGGCAGCACCTGGAAACCCAGCTGTGTCCTTTTGACAGTTCAGCTTAACCAGGGTGAATTTGTGCTGAAGCAGAGAAGCAGTGCTTCCATGATCCATCCCACGAGCAGGCAGAAATCCGTCCTTAAGCCATCCCAGATGTTTGCAAAGCAGACGTGGGTCTCAGTCCTGAGGTAGCAGAAGGAAAAGCGCTGGAACAAAATGAGACGTTAGGAAAGAAACTGCCAGATCCACGTGGTGGAGCTGAGACAGCTTGGGGAGACCAGGAATGCAGCAGCTGCTCTGTCTGCTGGAGCAGACAATTTAACATGGAAGCTACTGCTTTCCAGAAGTCTGGAGTGAAGCAAATGTTGTACTGGTCTGCAAAAACAGCAGCAGCAATGATCCCGGGAATAGTCCGGCAGCGCTGGAAGGAGCAATCGTCCAGGTTCAGATCGAGCCACTCAAAGGGACCTTGAGGTCCCACAGTCTTTGACAAGCTCAATGGGTGGGACAGTGGGAAAGTCACGAGGGCCAACAGAGACAGAAAGGTACCAAGTCCTGAGTCTGGGATGGAGCAATCCACGTGCCAGGAGAGCCTGGAGAACAACCAGCAGAGGTGCATGAGCTCTGCAGCACAGAGCATGGAGACAGGGAAGGGAAGATGACCATGAATCAGCAGTGAGCTTTTCTAATGAGGAAAGCCAACTGGTGTGCTGTGGTAGCCAATTGGTGTGCCGTGGTAGCCAAAGCACGGCGAACATCTGCAGGGAAGATGTGTGAGAAGAGACAGAGAGTTGAGGTTGTTCCACCTGGAGGAGAGAGGTGGAAAGGGGGATCTGATTGTGTTTTCCTCTGACTAAAGGGAAGCTACAGAGGAGACAGAGCCAGACTTTCCTCAGGAGTGAAGAATAAGAGGAAAATGGGCAACAAGCAGGAGCTGGAGGTAAGGAAGGACACAACAACTGTCGTGCAGGCCTGGCAGAGAGACCAGTTCAGGTTGCTTGTGGACAAAGCCTTGAGCCAATGGATTCAGCTTTAGAATTAGACCTGATCTGAGCATGGCTGACTGGAGACTTTGGATGTTTCTGCAAAAATCAGTTATCCCAAGAAGGTCGAGGAAAATCACTTTTCTTAGCCTGTAACACAGCCTTGAGCAGGTTGGCAGAGCCACACGTGGGGAAACACTGCAGTGAGTTCCATCTGCTTTAGGCTGGGATTGTGCCGCCGCTGGAGAGCACCCAGAATTTCTCTCCAGCTCTGGAGAAGCGTCTCTGTTGGGTGAAGGTGGGACAGCAAATGATCTGCTCCCCCTACAGCATGCTGGGCTCCTGATCGTGAGGAACATCAGGGCCCCAGGCTCTGGGATGCCCACGGTGGTGCTGCTGTCCCACTGCTAATTCCCCAAAGCCTGCGGTCGCAGGCAGAGTTTTGGGAGATGCTCCATCCTGGGAAGAAGAAGGAAGGATACGGTCCCCAGGCTTGCTCTGCTCAGTGTGTGCTCAGTGTGCAGGCAGAGGCTCTGGGAGAGCTCTGGCAGAGCCCGAGGAGTGCTTGGCACCTCTGGGCAGCGCAGAACATCCTCTTCACTGAAGGACACCTCCAGGTCTCTTTCCCATGCTCAAATTTCTCACTTATTGGACAAGGTTTCCACCCCATCACCTTTCCCTTGCAATCCTGGACAGCAGCAGATGTGTCCCTGGGCACCCAGCAGAGCACAGCACCCAGCTGCCCTGCACAGGTTGTTGGGGACATCCTCGCTCCCCTTCAGACACCGGGATGGCCCCAAATCCTCACAGACTTCTCACATGTTAACTGTTGCTGGCCTTATCTCCAGGATCAAGACCATATTTTTCTTCTCATTCCAGGAAGGACAAGTTTTAATAGGCCTGGAATTGGAAACAGCTCCCTTTGCTTTCCATGCTTCCCACCCGGTTTTCATGTGGGGAGTTGTTTACCACAGTTATGCAAGCGGAGGCAGAGGGCTGGGGTGACAGTCCTTGCCTGGGGACACAGAGGAGGAGCAGGGCTGGGGTGACAGTCCTTGCCTGGGGACACAGAGGAGGAGCAGGGCTGGGGTGACAGTCCTTGCCTGGGGACACAGAGGAGGAGCAGGGCTGGGGTGACAGTCCTGGTCTGGGGACACAGTGGGGCTCCTGCTGCCCTGCACGGCCATCCTGGCTGTGCATCCATCCCACACATCCCGATGCTGCCGGGGATGAACAAGTGAGTAGAGGCAGAAGGAAATGTTCTGCTTCCCTGGCCGGAAAGGACAGCCCTTGGGACTGGAAGGGACTGAATCTCAGGGAAAAAGTGTGGGACACATTCTGGTCTCTGTGGAGGGGACACCCAGACGTGGCTGAGCTCCCCAGTTCCTTGCTGTGGATCTGGTGGCAAGCCAGAGACAGTCACCATGGCAGGTCAGCACAATGTCCCTGTTCCCTGCCAGAGTCCCACAGGGACAGTGGTGATGGAGCAGGGAACGTGGAGGGAACATGACACCTGTCCTGTGCAGTGGCCGGGTGAGGGACTGGCTGTAGGTGCTGGAAATGGGTCAGGGATGCGGTGGCAGGAGTGGTGGCACTTTGGGGGTGTCCCCCCTTTGCACAGAGTCCCTTGCCCATGCTGGGGTGAAGGTGGGGCAGCGAGAGGCACAGGGAGGATGCTCAGTGCCACGTGGGAACACAGCCTGGTCAAGGATGCCCAGAGCTGATGGTGTTGGGAGAGGCTGCTGGGCCAAGGCATGAAAAAGAGGCGATGGAGACAAACTGTGACAAAACCCAGCTGCTACTGGACTGAAGACGATGGTTCTCACCCTGAGAGTGATACAGGAGGACAGGGACCCTGTGGCATGGCAGCAGGTGGAGGAGACCGTGCAGCTCACGACAGCCATGGAAAACTGTCCTGGCTTTAGAGGGAGAGAAGTGTCCGTGGGTGAGAGAGAGCTGCCTGAGCACATGGGTGGGCTTGGCACAGGAAGCAATCAACGTTACCAGCTCATGGATAATGATGTGGAAAAGCAAGTCCAGAATTCCTTGGTGTCACGGAGCTTTTCTTTAAGGAAATGCCCAGGCAAGAGGAGGTGGCACTTGTGGAAATGACCGAGTGGTGAAGTGGAGGGGGGCTCAGGACCAGCCTGGTCCCACGTGCCCATGAGCACAGGGCAGAACTGGATGTGATCAAGGGACACCCTGACCCCTGCCCCAACTGTAGAGTGGGCTCTGAAGCACCCACAGGTGACAGGTCCCACTGGTGACAAGGACAGCCTCTGCTGGTGTGCTGCCCAGCCCCTGCTCGTGCAGCCCAGCCTGTCTCACTCGCCAGAGGGGCCCAGTCCTGACCCCTGCTCATGGCACCAGCCTGGCCTGCCTAGTGCCATCTGCTCCATGGCTGTCTCTGCCCAGCCCTGCCCAGAGGGTGGCACAGTGTCCCAGCTGTTTTCAGACACGTTTTCCATCCATCTCTGGCCTTGAGGAGCTCCACAGGCAGAGCTCCCCGCGGTTCTCCCCTAATCGCTTCCCTGTGCACCCCCACTCCTGCTGTGCTTGGTGCAGCAGGGTCCAGCTCTCCCACCTGCCTCGTTCCCTCCTGCACCTGCCCACCCTGACTTGTTGCTGTGGCCATAGGCTGCATTCAGCCTTCCTGGAGTGGTGGGTCTTCACTTGGATGTGTGCCAAGTCCTGCTTCTGGAGGATCCCCAGTCCCTCCTGCCTTGGACCAGGTTTCTCCCAAGGACAGTGGCCCTCGTGTTGTGCTGGGGAAGGCCTTATGGCACTATCCCAAGCTCCTGAGCTGGATGCTGCTTGCCTGACACCCACCTGGAGCTGGCAGATGAGCTGGGGTGGACATGCAGGGGAGGGATGGGCCAAGCCCCCCATGGGCTCTTTGCCTGTGATTTTGGCTTTCTGGGCTGCATCCACAGCGCTCACAGCAGCCTGGGCCAGGCTGACCCCGTGCTCCGAGTGGGCTGCTGGCCCTCTACGTGTGACAGCCAGCCCCTGCGTGACAGTCAGGGGCTGTGACATGGCTGCTCCCTCCTCCAGGGCACAGAGAGGGGCTGTGTTTGCAGCAGGAGCTGAACCCCGTGAGCACAGCCTGGGATCTGCGGGACTGTGTATGGCTGAGTCAGGATCTTGGAGCAGCCCCCCCATTCCACACACACACACACACACAGACACACACACACACACAGACATCCTCCTTCCACCTGCAGTACACTCAGGGCTTTGTACTCATCCTGAATTTGTCACAGTGACTCCCTGCCAGCTCCTCTGGCCAGCTCTGCTCCAATGAGGGCTCCTGCAGAGCCCCCATGCCTTTGCAGGGGTGGAGAGAGGAGAGAGCAGCCTGTGCCAGGCACAGTCTCTTGGGGACCATCTCGGACCTGCCAAGCTCCCCCCTCACTCCTGCCCGGGCAGTGTTCCCAGCTCGGCACTCAGGGCCACCAGCTCGGGAGGTTTTGGAGGCTCCGGGCTTGCTGAGGATCTGAAGAAGGCTGGTGGAGATGGTGCTGGTGACATGTCCTGCCACAGTAGGGTGGTGCTCATGGATCAGGTGAAGGACAGGGCAGTGGGTTGATGATTCTGGCTGATGCTGGTGCATCCTGAACCCCATGACCTGCAGGGACCAGCAGACAGGGTGACCCCAACCAATGGCCTCATGTCCTCAGTCCTGGCCTGGGGAGGTGAGCACAGCTTGGAGGACACTGAGGAACAGCCAGAGCTCTTGGCAGCCCTTGTGCAGTCAGAACAATGGCTGACGTCATTTTTATTTAAGAGGGAGAAGGGAAAAAAATTGTGACCAGAGGACCGTAGCCCTGGGAGAGACAGAGTTTATTTTTCCTGCCTGCTGCTTTCTCTCGCGCTCCCCCCAGCCCTGGCCGTGGCACAGCACATTCCTTTGCTGTGATCTCCTCCCTCCCATGCAACAGCACATTCCTCCTGCGCTGGCTGCTCTCTTTGCTCCGGCCACCCTGGCCTGGCCGGTGTGGAGGGGACAGCGGCCACCTGTCCCCTGTGCCCGAGCACTGCTGGACGTTCTGCTTTCAGCTTTGCAGGAGCCCTGGCTCAGAGCTGTGTCCGTGTGCTGGCTGCTCATGTCCAGCTCCGCCCCGGGCACAGGTGTCTGTCCAGGTGCTGGCCTCTCCATCCCAGGACCGTGTCCAGGAGGGATGCTGGAGCCTCACCCTCTGCTGCCTCTGTGGCAGGTGCACTGAACCCGTGGCATGGAACCTTCTGGGGCAGATACCCACACCCTGATGGGCTCGGGGAGCGTGGGGTGCCAGGTAGGGCTTGTCTTCCCTCGCTGGATGGAGAAAGACCAGCCTGGGCTTGGGGTCATCCCTTTGGATCCCAAACAGGGAGGAAGGAAGGTGTCTGCCAAGCCCTGTGAGCAGTGGGGAGATGAGCTGACGCCTCGCAGGGCTGAGTTCGTGGGGCTGGCACCGCTCCCAGTGCTGGGGCCACCCTGGGCAGGGCAGGTCACCCCAGAGGGCTGGGCAGACGTGGGTGCTGCAGCCCTTCACCCCAGGGTCATTGTCCCCTCTGGCCAGCGCTGGTGTGGGGTGAGAAGGTCAGGCTGTGGGTGCTGCTGACCAGCGCATGCAGCACATCAGCACACCCGGCCCTTGTGCTCCTGCTGGTCTCACTGGGTTTTGTTGGAACTGTTGGGAGCCCAGGCACGGGCCTAGTGCCTGTTTCGTAGCATTTTCCCAGTGCAATCAGATAAAACGAGACGTTGCCTTCTCTCAGGACATCCTCCTTCGCTCACCCCAACACCCGTCTCATGATTCTGTCCTATATCCAACCACAGAGGAGACCAGCCGCACCCCTGTGCCCCCACCAGGATCTCTGAGAGCTGGGAAAGCTCCTTCCTCCTGCTTTTTTACCCGTGCCAGCACTGCCTTGCTCCTTCTCAAGCTGGGGGCTGCAGAGGAGAGAGCTGGGGGCTCTGGTGAGGGCTCTGGGGGCATTGCAGGGCTCTGGCTCTGGGCAGACCAAAGGGTTGAGTGTACCCCATCTCCTGCCAGACTGGGCTAAACCAGGGTTAACCAGAGGGGTGGCTGGGAGCTGCCACATGCCAAGAATGTTTCCAGACTGGGGAAGGGCTGGACATGAATCACCCGGTGCCTGTGCCAGACGCTGTGTGCAGGCTGGGCTCCGCACCGTGCTGCCCTGCAGCGAATCTGGGGACCCTGTGCAGACCAGGGCTCTGCCAGCCCCACCAGCATCACCTGCTCCGGTGGCTGCAGCCTGGTTTTGTGGCTCCTGGGAGCCCCAGCTGTCTGTGGGACCGGCAGCCCCGTGTGTGTGTCAGGCGCTGCTGGCTTGGGAAGCCCACGTGCAGATGTTGCTGCAGCCATGGACACGCTCCTCCCACGCTGCTCCAGCCCTTTGTCTCGTCAGTTGTGTGAGCCTGAATGTTCACAAGTTGTAACTCAGCCGCTGGAGACCTCCAGGTACCATGCAGACTCAACAAGGTGCCATGGCTGGCTCCAGGACCCTGCTCAGCCCAGTGCTGGCTCTCTCACTGGGCACCTTGTCTCGCTGCCAGTGCCCATCAGCGTGGGGGACACTCCTCCTCCTCCTCTGATGGGCACCAGCATGGTCCTGCTGTGATCCCAGGGAAACCCAGCAGCCCAGGAGATGGGGACCTGCAGCCTTCCCACAGCCAGTGCTGGGGAAAGGTGTGGCAGCCTGGGGAGCTCCTGTCCACGCCCAGCATTGCCGGGCTCCTGCTCTGGCTGCCCTGGAATGTGGGTGGATGGTTCCACGCTCAAAGGCATCCACACCCCTTAATGCATCGATATCCACACCAAGGCTGCAGCCTCGAAGACAGGCAGTCCCTGCTGCTGAAATCCAACAACAGCAGTGGGGCAGCCACAGCCCCCCCCCCAACTTCTGGCCCTTGCAGATCCTTCAGAGCAACAGCAGGAGGGGATTAGGGCTAAGAATGAGGTAACCTTGGGCTTCTTGGCGGCCAGAAGTCCCCCAGCACTGTCCCTGCAGCAGCTCCTGGTGCACAGATGTATCTCATTCACCTGCTCACCATGTGCAGGGAAAGGGTCTGAGCGCCAGACCGGCCACAGGGACATCTGTGAGGCAGTGGCTGAGTGGAGAGAGCAGGAAAAACACAGGGAAGAAGGGCAGCACCCCAAACTGCATAGGGCTAAAACCCTGATAACTCCTTTCATTCAGAACATCTCCATTCCCATCTGGAAATGAAGAGGTTTCCACATTCAGTTCCTCCTTGCTGGAGCTGGAAACACTGTCCCCGTGGATGGTGCTGGGCTGGGGGTCCCTGCCTGGGATGCAGGAATGCTTCCCTTTGGAAGCAGCATCATTCCCTGGCTGCACCACGAGCGAGCAGCACCGTGCTGCTGCAGCAGGCCACGTGTTCCAAGCCTTGTGCAAACACACCAGGCCTGACCTCGCTCCAAGCTTTCTGGTCAAGGATGTAATCTCTAGGGCAGTAATTTTCCCTTGCTTGCCCAACACTTTCCAAACGAGCACATCTGAAAGCCTTGACTCAAAGGTTTCAAGGAGCTGTGCTGAGCATGACACACAGCCAGGGACCGGCTCAGAGGCTCAAGAAATAAACAATAAAAGGAGCAGAACTCGGAACATCTGGCTGAAAGTAGGAGCATGTTCCACAGTCTGTGTGTCTGAAGGATAAATGGGGCTGGACCGAGTCACAGCTCCTTTCTTGTCCACATTGGGAGCGGGGCAAGCGTGATGTTTATGGGCTTCAGTGATGCTGTGACTGCAGCGTCTTGGCACTTCTCCTTCACTGGCTTCGAGGGGAATGGGAACACATGTGTGAAAAACATGTGCTGGGGCACAACAGCCCAGGCCCAAATGGCAGCACACAGGGAGGGAGAAGCTCTGGGGACAAGCTCAGCTCTCACCCACAAATGGGGTGGGGTAGGGCCTTGAGCCGTGAGCCTTGGAGGGCTGCAGCCACCTGGAGAACACAGAAACCAGGCAACAGGAGCCTGGCAAGCAGGGCTTCCCTAGAGGTGGGCATGGAATACGTGGGCCTGACCACGGAAGCTGTACTGAGCTTCTCAGTGTTGTGCCATGGCTGGGTCCTGCACCTTCCTTGTTTTCATGGGTCTGGACGAAGCAAAAATTGGACAAAACCAAATCAAGTCCTCAAGGACCTGTATCCAAGGAGCAGGACATAGGATCTGGCGGGGACATCTGTGAGCCAGTGGCTGTGGAGTTCCCCGCCTCGGAATTAAAGGCGTGAGTGGGGCACTGGTTTCACTCAGGGAGGAGTGAGCACTTAAGTGCTTTGCTGGATGAAGGCCTAGGAGAGGGGAGGGCTGGGCTCCAAGTGGAGCTGGGCTGGAAGGAGCCTACGCGCTCTGCTGCAATGGTTGGGATTTCCAGCCTGGAGACAGGGAAGCAGGGCAGGCAGAGTGTGGAAATCCAGCCTGGGAGTCCCAGGCAGGGCAGGGGCTGCAGCAGCATCTTGGACAGCACAGCTGGTGCTCCCAGGGTGCCTGGGATGGGCTGGGCTGGGGAGCTCTGGCTCTGCAGAGCGATGGTCCTGTCATGGGACTGTGGCGAGGTCCCACCTCTGTGAGTGCCTGCACTGTGCAGAGGGAAAGCTGTGGGTACCCTTGGCCTTTGGCGGTGGCACTGACCCGTGCCCAGCAGGGGCAGCAGGGGCACTGACCTGTGCCCAGCAGTGCCCATCTCCAGGTGACCCTGGAGATGAGGTCCTGGGCTAAGAGGAAAGGAGAAGGAGGAGGAGGCAGCACAGCCCTGGGGAACGGACGATGTGGTTTGGGTGAGGGTGAAGGAAGATGATCTGGTGTTTGCTGAGGTGGGGCCAGGCCATGATCAGGTGCTTTGGAAGTGACCCCATCCCTGCACCCGGAGTGCTTCCTGGGGCTTAAGGAGACGCACCCGGAGCAACACCCCTGTCTTACATTCCCACATCTAGGGCAGGGGTCTCACATCCCTTCCACAACACCAAGGATGCTCTCTGCTGAGCCTGTTCTGGCACAAGCACTGGCCTCTTCCCAGTGGCCCCCACCCAGACCCCACCACACCTCCAGGTGCCCCAAGGCCATGGACACACCCCATGCCAGGCGGGAGATGCCATGGCTGGCTCAGCCCCGTGCCTGCACTCCCTGCCAGCCTGGCACCATGGAACCCTCCTCCTGAACCACAGCTCTGCTCATGTGGGCCAGGAGAGGCCAAGCCACTGCCACGGCAAGACTGGGGATGGGCAGGAAGCCATGCTTGGTGCTCCAGGGGGGGTCACCAGGATTGTCCCTGTGGAAGTGCGGCGAGTGCCCAAAACCATGGAGAGCCCTTCCACAAGAGGTCCATGAGCTCCCGAGTCCTCTTCAAGAGGGATGTTGGCTGTGTCTGGACACTGCCCATGGAGAGCTGGACAAGAGCTCCACTGACACATCCACCTTGGCAGGCACCAGGACGGCCGTTCCCTGGACACCCGCACGGCCAAGGGATGTGCACGGGGAGGAGGGAACGGCTTCCTTGCAGCTGGGACTTGGCAGAGGTGAGGTCTCATGCCTGGTGCTGATCCTCAGATATCATCTCTGGTGATTTACGGCTGGAGAACGCAAGCGCCGCTTTGGGAAGATCCTCATAAATAGCTCCGGCGTGACAGAGGGCCTGCTGGATAATGGAAAATCGCGGGATCAGCCCCTGCCACGGCTCTGTGCAGTGTCTGCTGTTAACCCTGTCGTGACAGCGGGGAGGGGCACACGGCTCCAACTCTTCCCTGTGGAGTCAGGGCCTTTGGCCTCCCATGCCAGGGCTCGCACCCCATCCCACCGAGCTCTGCTGGCCATGCCATAGGTGCTGCCTTTCTTATCCTGCACTGCCATGTCCCCCTCTTTCCAGCCCCCTCTTGCATCCCATGTGGATTTTGCAGCACTGAAGTGGAACAATTTTTGTCTGGAGGCTCTGCCACTTGTTACCAAGACTTGTTGAAGGCTGGCTTCAGAGGAACTGGCTTTCCCTCAAATGCCAGACACAGAAATCATGGAATGGGATGGGTTGGAAGAGACCATAAAACCCATCCAGTCTCACCCCCTGCCATGGGCAGGGACACCTTCCATTATCCCAGGTTGCTCCAAGCCCTGTCCAACCTGGCCTTGGACACTTCCAGTCATTGTGTTTCCTTGTTATGTCCTTCTTGAAAGCTTTTTGCTCCGAAGGTCACCTCCTGCTCCCTTCTGCCACTGAGAAGGGACTGTCCTTTGCAGGACTTGCACTGGACCTGGGTGTCCCTGCCCAGCTCCTCACTGACCTCCCTGTGCCACCCCCTCAGGCCGATCCTGTCCCTGCACACCCTGGCCAGGCATTCCCAGCCTTGGCACAGGCATGGACCTTCACCCAAGTTCCTGCTCATGCTGGGGCAGCCCGAGGAGATCCCTCCACAGGTGACCCAGAGCAAAAAAGGGAAACTGAGATCTGAGCAGCGGAGAAACCATCAGCCTCTCCTGCACTCCTCGGAGCAGCCCTGCTGGCCCCTCGCAGACATCCCCCCTCCCAGCACGGCCCCGTGGCCGCTGTCTGGCTGTGCTGGGAGGGAGAGGAAGCCGGGGAGGGGCCCATGGCGCATCTCCTCTCTGACAGGGGGTACCCAGTGCCCGCTGGGCAGGTGCCCAGGCAGCCGGGCTGGGCTGTCGGCGCTGGCTCTGGTGCTCGAGGACGAACAGATGGGATCCATTAGGAGAGATTATTTAGATATCTCCAAAGGGCTCCGTCACAACCCATTAAACTTAGACAAGCAGTCATAATGAGGGCTTAACACGCCGTCGGTGACACGCCTGGCGCAGCTCAGCAGCGGAGGAGCACTCAGGGACAGTGGCACGGGCGGAGCGGATCCGATCCCGGGGTCCGGGTGTGTCTGGATGCCCCAGCCCCGGGGTGAGAGTCTTGTCTGGTCCCCCCGTGCGCACCTCCACTCCTGTGCGGCTCAGGTGCCTCGGGATGGGGGGACGACGACTCTGGACGTGCTTCCCTGCTCCAGCCCCACCCTTGCTCCCTCTGGCATCGCCCAGAGAAAGGGGAGGACAGCGCTGTCCCCGTGCTCCGGCACTGGGCTGGCTCTCGGCTCCACTCTGGGCTGACACATGGGGGTGTGCGTGTCCCCCGTGCTGGTGCTAGGAGCTGCCAGTGGCCCTGGCCGGTTCGGCCCCCGGCTCGCCCGGGATCCCTCCAGCGCTGGGACCCCACTCCTCCATCGGCCCCCGACAGGCCCAGATGGCTCCGAGCGCCGGAGCCAAGGACGGGCGGCTGCTGCCGGCACGGCGCCGCACGGTGCCGTTCGCCGCGCCTCCGTCCCGGCAGGGTGGCTGCAGCCCGCCCGCCGGCATGCCCAGTGGAGCCAGGACGGTGCCGTGGCATGCCAGGAAGCCCTTGAAGCCCCGGTGCTGCTCAGCTGTGTCCCCTCCAGGTCCCCACTGCCACTGTCCCTGCCCCTGCTTAAGGGACTCATTTCTGCTCCTTTGCTTTCTCACGGCGTGTCCTGTGCTCTGGGAATGCTGTGCTCCAGAGGGAGGTCTCCCGTGGCAGAGAGGGCTCTCTGCCCTCTTCCGTGGAGGGTTTGGAGAACGGGCTGTCCCAGGAGATGGAGGGAGGGCAGGACATTCCCTGGGGATTCCCGCAGAGGAGTGGATTCGTCTTCATTAACTCCGGAACTTAGAGCAGCCTTTACTCTAACAGCAATTTGCAAACATCAGAGGAAAAAGGCGGGAGGGGATTGGATGGAGATCCACCACAGCTCCAGGACAATTTCCAGTGGGGATGTATCCCTTGAACCAGGACTCTGCAGGAGCTGGTGCATCCCTGGACGTGTTCAGCTGGAGCACCCTGGGATAGGGGAAGGTGTCCCTGACCATGGCAGGGGTGGAACTGGATGGGCTTTATGGTCCTTCCAATCCAAACCATTCCATGGCTCTGTGATTCCCACTCCCAGCAGAGTCCTGGGCTACCCCAACCCATGAGGGCACAGCTCCTGTCCCCCAGGTGCCATAGGGAGTTACCCCCCAGCATCCTGCCCGGTGCTTCCCATTCCCGGTGTCTGCAAACCCTGGAGAGCTGTTTCCCACCAGCCCATGCTTTCTGCTGGCCCCCCATGGGGTTTGTGGGGCTCCCCAGATTTCAGCAGGGAAGGTTTTGGAACCAGCTCAGGTTTCTCAGCCTGTCTAGGTGAGGCCTGCAGTTTCAAGGCAGCTCTCCAGGAATTCAGCAGTGCCAAACAGGATCCGGATGGGATGGCTCAGGTATCCAAAGGTATGTCAAGCCTCCACTCAAGCATTTGACAGTGTTTTCCATGACCTCATTAGGCTGAGGCTCATTAGCCTGCTCTCCACAGAAACTGGAGCTCCTCCCAGGGAGTTCTGGGCTGCTCTCTGTCGCCAGCACAGTAGGTGGGTCATGGCTCGGAGCGCAGCTCTTTATGTGCCATTACATGACTGGGCGCTGCAGTCTCTAATAACACTATTTCTGGATTGCAGCGATGCTAATTGAGAACTAGTGTGTCATTAATTATACAAATGACTTAATGCCAGCGCTGGACTGTGTCTCTAATTTCTGGAACTACTGTCCTCATTTGTTTGGTTTGACAGCTCTGAGCACTCGAGGTCTTGCGTTATTTGACGTTTTATTCCACAGCCATGGTGATTCCGGAGCAGTGGGTGCCTGGATGTGCGTGTCCCTTATCCTGATTCCAAGCAGAGCCAGCCTGGGATGCCTGGAAGGACTCCTGTCTGTGAGCATTCTCCCCCCACGCTGCCAGGACAGGCAGTGTTACTGGCCTGGGGTTCCACCTCGTGCAGGGGCTCTGCTGCGACGGCGCCATGCCCGTGCCAGGGAACACATCCTCTGCAGCCCCCTTCTCCCTCGAGGCTCCTGACAGCTCTGAAGGGAGGAGCAGCCAGCACAGAGGCTTTCCCAGGTTTCTTTCGTAGCCTGTGCCCTCTGGCTTGTTCAAGTAGCCCAAATCCCGAGGCTCCCAGTGTGACTTCCCTGCAGGGCAGCAGCCCCCGCCGGGGGTTATCCCCAGGGAGTGACTTCATCCATCTCTGTGCATTTCCAAGGGGAATGAGCTGAATCTGGCCTGGGATGAGCCGGCTGGTTCAGGGAGCGTTGCTGCCTTGCGCTGCTGTGCGAGTGGACACCAAGCGATGCCACCAGGGCAGCAGGTCTGGGTGGGCAGCTCAGGCAGCTCCCAGGGGGCTGAGGCTCAACCTTCCCTCAACTATTTATCTCTTTAACCTGCAGAATTTGCCTGTTTTAAGTCCCTCCCAGAGCTTTTCAGGACTTCGGTTCCGTTCTTCTGGCATTTTTCCCTGTAGTACAATATGATCCCTGTGAACTCCACTGCCTTCAGCATCCCAAATATTTGCAGTATCTTTTTGTGCAATATTTTGGATGCACAGCCCAGCCCCAGGGAGTCCCGGGAAGCACCTCCCAGATAAGGCATTAGGAGCACTCCTGCGGGAGGGTTGGGCTCTGTGCAGCAGAACCGGTGAGGATCCAGATGAAAACATGGGAACATCCGACCTCTGCCACTTGCTCCAACCCCTCTCCCCTGGCAGGCAGAGCAGAACAAGCCATTTTCACACCAAACTCAATCCCAGACTGAAGAGTTCCCTTCTGCAGGGCTTTGCTATCTCCGTCTCCCTGTTGCCAGCTGGTTCCTCTGTTGGAACCGCTGCAGTGCCAGAGGGACATTTTTAGCTGCTCTTATGAAAGGACAACGTGATTTTCTAAAATTACACGTTACCCTTTATTTCCTAAGCTTCCCCAGCCCTGTCCCTCTCCTCCCCAGGAGGGCACTGGAGCCAGGTCCAGGCATGGAGCGGGCAGCAGGGGTGGGTTCCCCCGTGGGTTCCCCCCAGATCTCTGTACCCATCTGAAGGTCAGCGCGGTCCCACGCTGCCATCTGGCATATTCTCCCCCCGAAATGTTTCCCAAAACAGCCTCCAGCAGGATCTTTTCCATGCTGCCTCTGTGTCCCATGCTGCAGGATCACCCCACATCCAGCTCTGACGTGGTTGTGCTCAACGCGAGGAGTTTTTTCCAAAAGCTCCTTTCAGCAGCTTTTCCAAGCCTGCACCAGTGGTCACCAAGGGGATTTTCCAGTCCCGACGTGAGCCATTGCTTGGTGCCCACAGGGAATCCTGCACTGAGAGATTTTCCTCTCTCTGAGGAGTCCTTCTTTGGGTTTTCCTCTTTCTCTTTTCTTTTCTTTTCTTTTCTTTTCTTTTCTTTTCTTTTCTTTTCTTTTCTTTTCTTTTCTTTTCTTTTCTTTTCTTTTCTTTTCTTTTTTCTTTTTTCTTTTCTTTCTCTTCTCTTCTCTTCTCTTCTCTTCTCTTCTCTTCTCTTCTCTTCTCTTCTCTTCTCTTCTCTTCTCTTCTCTTCTCTTCTCTTCTCTTCTCTTCTCTTCTCTTCTCTTCTCTTCTCTTCTCTTCTCTCTTCCCCTTCCCCTTCCCCTTTCCCTTCCCCTTTCCCTTTCCCTTTCCCTTTCCCTTTCCCTTTCCCTTTCCCTTTCCCTTTCCCTTTCCCTTTCCCTTTCCCTTTCCCTTTCCCTTTCCCTTTCCCTTTCCCTTTCCCTTTCCCTTTCCCTTCCCCTTCCCCTTTCCCTTCCCCTTCCCCTTTCCCTTTCCCTTTCCCTTCCCTTGGCAGTGTGTCCCCCCAGGTGTGATTCCCAGGCTGGCAGAACCAGACTGGCTCTGTGGGTGTTAAATGAGGATTCCCCAGCCAGTTCCCTCAGCTTTGATTTTGGGATCCTCATTAATTCCTGGGCCCAGTTAGAGCCCTGAATACCCCCTGGTGCTGCCTTTGATCACTCAACTGCCTCCAGTTTGCTGCACATCTCCAAAGTTTCCTTCTCTCCAGGCTGCTCCTCCCTTTTCCCCCAGCACCTTGGTGCTCTCTGGATTCCCATGGTGCTGTCTCAGCTTCTTCCCTCTTTTCCATCCAGAGCAGCGGTGGCTGCCCCTGGATCCCTGGCAGTGTCCAAGGCCAGGCTGGACATTGGGGCTTGGAGCAGCCTGGGATGGTGAGAGGTGTCCCTGCCTATGGCAGGGGTGGCACGAGATGAGCTTTCAGGGCCCTTCCAACCCAATCCTTTCTATGATTCCTTGATTCCATGATTCCCCCACAGCTCTGTGCCTCCCCCTCCACAGTTATCCTGGCAAAGAGACCAGGGAGGGGTCCCAGGAGAATCCTCTGCCCAGAGCTGATCCCAAACCACTGGCCCAGATCTCATGCACGGACTGCCCCAGGAGGTCTGTAGGGACACCCTCCAGGAAGGGACAGTCCTTCTGCTGGGAAGGGAAGCGACTGCAGAGCCCAGAGGGAAGATGAGGAGCTGCAGCCCCTCCTAGAAACAACAGCAGGAATCTTGCAGGATCCGGAGGGAAATTTCTCAGCTCTCACTTGCAGGTGATCAAGTTCCTAAAAGGTCCATTTTAAAGGTCAGCATGATGCCAGGATGTCCAGTGACAACTCTGCGGCCACCCAGGAAAATATAAGGTTGGAAAACCAATGGTTTCCAGTGTGTTCTCTTGGGGTGTGGACTATGAACAACAGCTGTGCTCATCCTCAGCGGCTGCATTACTGAGAGACGAGTGTTTGGTGGCTGATGGTGTCCTCAGAGGCTGCTGCAGTGTCCCCACTGCAAATGGATGATCCCAGAGCTCTCACCCACCTCTCCAACCCCTCGAGCTCTACATAACCCAGCCAGGGCTCCCATTTTCCCTGTGAGGTGCTTTCCCTTGCTGTATTGACTCAAGTACATAGCCTTATCAGCACTGCCTTCATGGATTTGGTGTAGTAGAAGTCAAAATCCTCAGTTTGCTGTCCCAGTAGGATCCCAGAATCCAACAGTATTAAACTCTGGGCTGTTGTGGTCAGGACCACCACTGTTTTGAAACCAGTTTGTGCAACATCTGTCCAGAATAGTTTGCGATTGCATTGAAATACTCTCAAGAGCCCTTCAGCTGCAGCTTAAGCAGGAATAAAAAGTGCACACCCTGATGTCAGATGAAAGAGAGAGCCCTTTGCCTGTGGAAGGGAGGTGTGTAATTGCAGAGACGTGAACTGGATCTGGTTTTAATCCCACTGGACAGATTGAGCACTGTCAAGTGCAGTTTCTAATCTCGGTCCCGCTCGGCTGCGTCGGAGTATGGCTGAAGGTGTTTTTCAAGTGTTTAGGAGGCTTTCCAAAGACAACAGTGTCATCTGGAGAACATCAGCCTGCAGGCTGGTTGCTGTGAACGGGACGCTCTTTGAAAAGCCCTCGGTGCTGATGCAAGTCCAGATGGCTTGTGTTGAACCTGGGGCTGGGCCATGTGGAGAACATGCCATGAGGTTCCTGTGCCTCCACCACGCTCAGCCTGTGAGCACAGCACAGGAGTGCCGGCCCCTCTCCCCGGTCCCACAGGACTTCCCTGGTCCCACAGATGTGCCCAGATGTGTCTCTAGGTGCAGCCTGCAGCCCTCCAGGTGTCCCAGGTCTGTGTGCAGTGCACCTGCCCCATGTGCATCACTGAGCCGGTCCCCATCCTGCAGCACCAGCACTCCAGGAGAGCAGGAGCACCGTGGGGATGGCTCAGCATGGGAGTGGGATCCTCCTGGGACACCCTTGGGCATGAGGATCAGGGGGTGCAGAGGTGGTGCTCAGTGTCAGCTCAGATCCAGGGAAGAAGGGCAGTGTTGTCTGTCCACTCCACTTTTCCAGTGTCCGCTTCCAGGCACGTGGAGCTCTCCCTGCCTTTCCCTCCACCTTCATGCCCACAGTGCCAGCCTGGCGGATCCCATCCACCCACAGCTCCTTCTCCACAGGCAGTGCTGCTCCTGCCCACACCCATCCTGCTGGACACACAGCTGGGAGCGGGGTCAGCAGCCACCCCTATGTCCTCTAAAACCCAGGGGCTGAGACCCCTGAGGGGGTTCCACGGCTCCCACTGCCCCAGGGGAAGGGACAGGGGATCAGCATCCTCAGGCTGTGGGGCCAAGGGCTCGCTCTGGCTGCACAGCAGCATCACACAGCTGGTCCTTGTGGGGAAGAGGATCTGTTTCTCTCCAAACAACTCTGAAGAGGCTTTTTCCTCTGTCCTGCTGATCCTCTCAAAGTCCTTATGCTTGGCACAGCCCGGCTGTGGTGCGTTCCTGGGTTTCAGTTTTCCTTTTGCTGCTTCTGTAGCTCTTCCAGAGGTGAAGAGGTTTGGAAAACCTGCGGGTGGAAATGGAAAAGTGCAATGAATACATATCCTAGACACACTGGATTTTTATGGCCCTGAAAAGTGGAGGGGAAGAAAAGAAAAATGGGTGGATATTCCTGTCTGGAAACTTCTGAGCTGCAAGTAACAGGGAGGTGTTTGAGGAGACCAGGAAAACCACGGTGGAGAGGAGTTGTTTCTGACTGCAGTGCACAGCCTGTCCCTTCACAGAGCTCAGGCCCCCGGTCTGGCCAAGAGCAGAGAGGATCAGCTCCGCACACCTGGCATTCCCCGGAGGAGCAGAGCTTTCCAGCCAGGACCAGCATCCACAGCACGGCAGGTGGAGTGACGCACAGAGGGGTCAGGTCAGACCTGCTGACCTCCCTGGGCTGGGCTGGGCTGGACATTGGCCCAAGAGCATTGATCTGCTGGGACACAGCAGCACTCAGCACCAGCACAGGGAGCAGCCAGCTGGGATTAACCTCATGTCATCGGAATGTCGACCTGCATTTGGGTACCCGAAATAAATCGCTCGCTGGGGAGCAGCTGAGTGAGAGACAGATCTTCGCAGCTTCCCTTCCTGTTTACATCTATTCTGGTGCCTCTCCCTGCGAGCGTCTGGTCCACGTTTGCAGAGGACGAGGCTCGGAGGAGCACACATGGGCACCAAATGCTGCAGCTGCACAACTTGTGGTCAAGCCCCTGGGGAAAGGCTCCCAAGTGCAAGTGCTGTCCCCACGGAAAGGTGGAGAGAGGGTGCTCTGGAGCCTCTGACCCCTCTGCTGTAGGCAGGCTGAGGGTACAGAGCTACACCTGTACCTGGATCCCACCAGCCTTTGAACTGCTTGAGCTTCCCTGAAGCCTCCTGGGAGCAGCACTGGGAAGTGCTGATGGATGGTCAGGAAGCACCCCCTGCCCCAGAGTTGCTCCTGCACCCGGATAATGGACAAGTGACAATGTTGCAGTGCTGGCATCCACCATCCACTTCCTTGGAGCAGCACCTGGAGCTCCTTGTGCGCGTCCTGGTGCCACGGCACCGTCACTGGGAGGGAAATGTTTGGCCATCACCACTGCAACTGGGGGTCCTCCAGCTCCCTCTTCCAACAGAGGGGATCTGGCTGTATCCAAATCCAGCAGCAGTGATGGGTGGAAGAGCTGGGTCAGAGGATGTGGCTGCTGCCATGGAGAGCAGCAGAGGCAGGGTTTCCTAATAGAAATTAATTCAATTTTATGAGCAAAACTCTTATATTGAATTAGTGAAGTTAAGACATTCTGTCTCTTTCCTAACAAAATAAACACTTTTGTCAGAGCAAATAAGTGTTTCCTGTCTGAGCTCTGCCTGGCACAGCCCCTGTCCCCAGGAACTACAGCTGGATGCCCACTGGCACCGTGCTGCCCCTGCTTCTCCCAGGCAGGGGATAACGCAGACACAGCTTAGCAGGGGTAGAAATGAAGTGCAGAGAGCTTTGATCTTTGCCAGAGCCCACCATGGGCTCTCCGTGGTGCCACCTGGGTCTGCCTGAGCTGACTCCTCACCATCCTCTACACGGGTGGTGTCTCTCCTTGTTTCCTTGCAGCATAAGGTGCTGACAGCCCACATTGTCTCTTTTCCATCTGTCACGGGACCTGTGTTTGCTGCATTTGTGTCTTCAGCTCAGAGAGGAGCCTGTTCCCGTTGCGTGGGCGATGTCCATCCCACGAGTGTCCAGGATGGCCCTGCAGCGGTGGGGCCGGGCTGTCTGCACACAAAGGTGACACCAAGTGGCTGCCAGGTGTCCCCGGGGACTGATCAGCTCTGCTGGGAGCCACTGGGCCAGGTGGGACACCCTGGGCAGCCCCGGCTCGCTGTCCTGCTGTCCCAGACTGGGGCTGTGTCTCAGGACTCCTGAGGAGGTGGAGGGCTCTGGGACGGGAGCACAGACAGGCCCCGGGGCTGAGAAAAAGGAGGGTAAAACACGAGAAAACAAATCCCCTGCTGCGGCTGCTTCTCCTAACGAGGAGCAGGACTTTGCCCGAGCCCGAAGGCACGGAGGGAGGGCTGGGCAGAGCTCCACTGTCTCCCCTCGGAGCTGGGGGGGTCCCGGGCACACAGCTGAGGGAGCCCCGCGGCAGAGCCCTGCTGGCGGCTGCTGCTCGGAGCCGCTTTTCCTAGAAAGCAGAGCTGCGGGCGGGCACCGCGAGCAGCGCTGCCGAGGCCTCAGGCCGGGGGGACAGCGATGAGCTGCCAGCCCAGGGAGGTCTGACGGGTCTCGCAATCGTCCAGGCTCCGCTGCCTCTGGCCAACACTCGGGCTCTTTGGAAAGTATTTCTGACTGATTCCCAGCCATGGTTCCCATTTTGTTCTGTTCAAATTTTTCCTCCAAGACAATCTCGGTCGTAATTGTTCTCAGATTTAGGAAACTGGCTCTTCCTGAGACCAGAAAGCACCGTTACTGGTTGGGACAGTATCCCGTATCCCTCTCGCCCTCAGTGAACTCCCGTGAACCGCATTTGTGCCTCCAACTTCTGCAGCCTCCCAGGCCGGGCTGGGACCTCCTTTGTGCTGTCCCTGTGAAGTTCACACAGCCACCACCTCGTGCTGGGCAGAAACCTTTTGGCTTCAGACATCAACTGGCTTTTGGGGAGCCCCCAGGGGCAGGGAGACCCTCTGGTGGCCTTCTGAGGAGCCGTGGTGTGGAGGTTCTCCTGCGGTGCTCTGTGGGTGCCTGTCTCTCTCGCCAGGAGTGACAGGACCTCTGCAATGTGACTTCCCTGCAGGAGGGGAGGGAGCGGAGATCATCGTGTGCAGATCTGCAGGGAGGGCTCAGGGCAGGGCCCAGGCTCTGCTCCGGGGCCCGGCAGTGGCACCAGAGCCACGGGCAGGGCCTGAGCCCAGCAATTGCCCTGCCCAGGAGGCAGAACTGCTGCCCTGGGCAGGGCCCAGCCCTGAACAGGCTGCCCAGGGAGGGGCTGGAGTCTCCCTCAGCGGGGATATTGCAGAGCCCTCTGGGCACAATCCTGTGCCCTGTGCTCTGCGATGGCCCTGCCTGAGCAGGGAGGGTTGGACAGGTGACCGCCAGTGACTCCTTACAAACTCAGCCATTCTGGGATTGTGTGCAATATCCTGAACCTTCAGCAACCCCAACCTGAGCCTCCCAGGTTCTGATTACACCAGGAGCAGATTTCCTTTAAAAATGCATCCTGCCAGGATCTGGCTGCAGGATCTGGGCTAAACCAGCTGATAAATGGACCGAGGGGTATTTTACTGGTGCCCTTGGTCTCCTCACCACTACACCGAACCAGCCCACTGCTCCCTTGGTGGCTTCCCAAGCTCCATACAGGGACCTTGAGGGTGGTTGGAGCAGAGGCATCAGTGCCAGTGAATATCAGGAATCAGTCCCCAGGGTCTGGAGCCCTGTGTCTGCACCAGTGACCGGGAGCAAGGCCTCCTCCACCAGTCCATGGACACAGAGGTGCCTGGTGTCCCTCGGAGGCTCGGGAACAGCCAACCCAGGAGGCTGCCCACGCTGCCCTGCAGCACCACAGACGTGCTCGGTGCATCCGCTGGGGCTGCTGCCAGGGTTTGTCCATCTGCCCTTCATTTGGCAAAGGGGGTGGGAAAGTGCTGTGTGGAAATAGAGCAGGAAGGTGGGGAAACAGGGACAGAGGCTGGACTGGTGGATGGGGAGGAACTGGGAGGGAGGGCAGTAAGAGAATATGCTGGAGGATGAGCTGTGGCTCGAAGGCAGGTGCTGGAGCTGGTCCAGAGACTGTGGCCTTGCTAATGGAATTTGCTGGAGTGCCAAATGGGAGAGATAACAGGCACAGAATCACAGACTTGTGGAATCATCGAGGCTGGAAAAGCCCTTCAGGATCATTGAATCCACCCTGTGCCTGATCTCCACCTTGTCCCCAGCCCAGAGCACTGAGTGCCACCTCCAGGTCTTCCATGGGCACCTCCAGGGATAGGCACTCCAAACCTCCTTGGGCAGCCCCTGCCAAGGCCTGACCACCCTTTCCATGGGGAAATTCCTGCTGATGTCCACCCTGAGCCTCCCCTGGCCCAGCCTGAGGCCGTTCCCTCTCCTCCTGGCCCTGTTCCCTGGCAGCAGAGCCCGACCCCCCCGGCTGCCCCCTCCTGTCAGGGACTTGTGCAGAGCCACAAGGTCCCCCCTGAGCCTCCTTTGCTCCAGCCTGAGCCCCTTTCCAGCTCCCTCAGCCGCTCCTGGGGCTCCAGCCCCTTCCCAGCTCCGTTCCCTGCCCTGGACACGCTCCAGCCCCTCAGGGTCTGTGTTGTCCTGAGGGGCCCAGGACTGGACACAGGACAGCACCAGGGACAGCCACTGCCCTGGTCCTGCTGCCACTCTACCTTTGGCCCAGGCCAATACCACAGGCACAGAGAATGAGCAAAACAGTCTGGAAGGGCTGGGCTGGGAGAAATATTAGGGCAAGGTCAGGCACAGCCTCCCAGAGGTGTCCATGAAGGGTGAAACAGGAACGGAAGAGTAGTGTGGGGACACAGGAGTGGCCACTGTGGCCTCGTAAAGGACAATCCCTGTTGGCAGGGTGGCCACAGTGGGAACTGGCTCATCCCCATGCCATCAAGGGGGCACTGCCAAGAGCTGTCCTTGCCCCAGCCCCTGCTCACCCCCGGGCACCGTGAGTGGCTCCGTGGGCAGAGGAGGGACAGGCGGGTGGAAGGAGAGCTGGTTTTAGGAGAGAAGCATGAAAGAGCTGAGCTTGTTTAGTCTAGGAAAATGAAGGCTGGGAGAGAGCTGGTCTATAAATACATCTGGGAGTAAACAGCAGGAGGGATCAGAGCTATTTAGGCTGGAGGAGCTGCTGGCAGAGGAGCAGATGGCTATCAGCTGGCCGTGAACGTGGTTACGCTGCAGCCGGAGGAACCATTCCCTCCTTGCTAAAGGCAACCCTGGGACAGCCTCTCCTGGGGTCAGCGAGGGCCAAACCTGCACTGAGCCAAAAACTGCGGCCCAGCGGCCTCGTCAGAAACCATCTGCAAAGGCTTCAGCACCTCCGTGTCACCAGGCAACTGGAGCCCCTCGGTGGGGCCTCGGTGGGCTCCTGGGAGAGTCACCTGGGATGGTGCTCAGACCCCTGGGTGCTGTCAGAGCTGAGGTCACAGCACGCTCCCGCTGGCCTGGGCCGGGAAGGAGCTGAGGGCTTCGATTCCTGGAGCAGCTGCGGGGCTGGGAGGGCTGTGGTGCACCGGAAACTTCAAAAAGCCCTGGTGTGGATCCAGTTTGGCCCTGGCCCAGATTAAAAAAGCAAACAAACACAACTTTTCTGGTGAACTACAAACCCTGGCACGTGGCCAGCCCTGCAAACAGCCCGACTGGCTTCAAGATGGAGCTTGAAAAATTTATGGGGAGGATTTACCCGGGCGGGTGCCTGTGGTAGCAGGAATGGGAATGGGTCCCTCAGGAGCACTTCCCAGGCCGGCATTCGACCTGTGGCAGTGGCCTGAAGCACCAGGACACGGACACCCTGCCACGGCCAGGGGGCATGGTGTCCTGGCCACCCTCCTGTGGGACCTCTCTGCTCCCTCCTGCCCCACGGCCACAGGGACCGCCCTTGGGAATCATCCTCTGGGAAGCCGAGAGGGAGTGGGTCACTGTGTGAATCCCAGCCGTGCTGCGCGGGAGGTGACGCTGCGGGAGGATCTCGTAACCGATGCTCCAGAGGGGCTCAGGTTCTCTGCACAGCTCCGTGAGGGTGATGCTCAAGGGCACCTTTCATATCATTCCCACTCTCCTCGGTCCCGTTTAATCCTCCACCTCTCTCCTCCCATCACTGCTCTGCAGAGCCTGGAGCCTCTGCTATCCCGTTCTCCTTCCCTGCACGGTCTGGGATCAAACCTCCCTTCCCTGTCCCTCAGTGCCCCACCTCGGGGCTCCCTCAGCAGCCCTGCCTGTGCAGGGGGTTCCTGGCGCTCCCAGCCACCTTCCACCCCGTGTGCCCCTCCAAGCCCTTTTCCTAGGACTGCTGTTTCCCTGTTCCACATTCTCCTTTCCTCTTCTCCCACCACAGCCACGTTTTGGTGGGACATGGATAAAAGCCTTGGTGAGGGCAACCACAGGTGCTGTTGCCTCCCATGCCAGGATGCCCCAGAGCCACTCCCTGCCCCTGACAAGGCGCAGGGGTGAGGCTGTTACACGGCATCCATGACTCCCAGAAGGATTGCCACAGTCCCAGGTACTGATTTGTCCCCAAGGCATCAGTGCCTAAAGCATCAGCAGTGCAGAGGTGTGGGGAGAGCCACACACACTGGCAGAGAGACCCTGCCCCAAATCCTTGCCCTGCCTGTCTCGGGTCAGGTTCATGGAGCTGCCACTCACTTTCCTGGGCCATGGTTACCCTTCAGCATTTTGGTGTTACTCAAGTTTGCCGTTTTTCCCCATCTCCCCATCGCAGGGGCAGGGTGGGGTGAGAGCCTGCTCTGCTCCTCGGGTGGGCGGTGCGAGTGGAGAGCAGGGCACAGCCCTGGCAGGGGATGCAGGATGTGTGACACAGCCTGCACACCCAGCACGGGTGTTTGCACCTGCAGCCCCCAGCAAGGAGCTTCCCACACCATTCCTGGTTGCAGCCTCTCATGATGTGCTCCCGAGGGAATTCCCACCCGGCCTCCTGTGCAGGGCCAGGAGTTGGACTCGATCCTTGTGGGTCCCTTCCAACTGAGGACATTCTGTGATTAGGGTGCCCAGAGCAGCTGGAGCTGCCCCTGGATCCCTGGCAGTGCCCAAGGCCAGGCTGGACACTGGGGCTTGGAGCAGCCTGGGACAGTGGGAGGTGTCCCTGTCCATGGAGGGGGTGGGTTGAGGTGAGATTTAAGTTCCCCCCAATCCAAACCGTTCTGTAATTCTATGATTTGCTACCCACAGATTTTTCCGTGTGACCCTTTTGCTTCTCATTCCTTATCAATTTCCTCTTTCCTCCCAGCCCACTTGGAGGCTTTGTTCAGTTTTAATGGCTCTCCCCCAGCCCGGGAATCTCTGGGAAGCAGGAACGAGCTGTGCTGGGGCTGGGCAGTGGCGATGGCTGCTGCGAAGTGCTTGAGGAGAGATGAGAAGCATCGCTCACGCTCAGGGGACTCAGGGCCTCCTTCCAGCTGCTTGGGCTTAGAGCAGGTTACATTTCTGGGAAATGGGGCCCTTTCCTTGTGTCAGACACACGGTGCCTTGGCGTTCCCTGAGCACAGGAGATGTAAAGCCGCTCCCTGAGCACGGCACCACTCCTCTCCCCACGTCACGGCCCTCAGCCCCTCGGGAGCCCTCCTCAGGATGGGCCTGCCTGCCCTGCATTCACAGCTCCACAGCGTTCCCAGGCACAGGATTTACCCTGATACGCTGAAAGCCTCTCTCTTCTGTGTGGAAATAAGGATTTTATCTCCTGGCAGTTCTCAAGCTGCCAGTGACCTGTGGCCGTCTGGGGTAGCTTCAGGTGTCCCTGTCGTCTCCCTGATGGATGTACTCAGCTAATATCCAGTGGAGAGCAGGGTGGGAAGGGGTCACAGCCGGGTTTTTGGGTCACCAGGCTGCCAGCGGGCTCTGCAAGCCCCGGCAGGGTGCAGGAGTCCTGACCCTCCATGTAGGGGACACAGTGACCCTTGGGGACACCCTGGCACCTTGCTCCAGGTTGCTCAGGCATCATGACCTGGCTTCAAACCCCTCTGGCTCTGTGCAGCACGGTGGTTTGGCAGTGCCAGCAGCACTGGTGGGTGAGTGCCCTGTGCTGCAGCACCACCTGCCCAAGCGTCCCCAGCACCCCCAGCTCCTCTGGGCTCCTGCACACCCAACAGGCCCCTGGACATCCCCAGCTCAGGACTTGTCCCAAGAGAAGTCCTCTCTCCTCCACATCCTGGGGTCTGTGGGGTGACATCGACCTGGGGTGCTGCACATCCATCCCCTTGGGCCCTGGGCTGTGTCTGCTCGTGGCTGGGTCTGAGTCACTGCTGTGTTTTGTCTGAGGTAGCTCTGCTGGATCCAATTAGGGCCGTGCTGTGCCTCACCTGCTTGGGAAAGCAACAATTGGTGTGGGCTGCTCCACCTCGGGGCTTTGCTGACGAGGGTTCTGCACGGGGGCCAGGCAAGGCGGCTTTGACCACCCTGGGACTAGGATGCTCTGGGAACACTGGCCAAGGTGGCTTCCGCCACCCTGGGAGCTGTGGGAATACTGGCCATGGCACTGCCAGGGGACTCTCCCAGCACTGGGGGCCAGTGCGCTCTGGGCAATGGCCACCTTGGGTGCTGGCAAGGGCACAATCCTGACCTTAACCCTCCTCTAACCCCAATTCCTGCCCCTGCCCCAGCAGCACTTCCCTCTCCTACAAAACTTCAGCCTCTCCTCTGGGCCCCCATCCCACCCCATGCACCTGGACCAGCTTCTCCTGCTGCCCCAAACAGCAGCAGGACGCATGACGGGGGCATGAGGGGCAGCAGTGCTCGATGCTCATCCCTGTGTGTGCCTGAGGACAGTGCCACCCCTGCCATGGCTCTCCCTCAGGACAGGGCAGCTCCTGTCCCCACACACATGACAGGCATGGGTGCCATGGGGTGCTGGCAGTGCCAGCACCTGAGCCTGCCTGGGGTGTCCATGGAACACCTCTCAGCTCGAGGAAGTCATCTGCTGCTTGATGCCAACCCCCCTTTGTTATGTGCTAAGATGCAAAATATTTTAATCCACGTTTCTCTTTTGCATTTCTTTTCTTTCCCATGCTGGATTCCTAGAAGACAGGGAATTTATGGTGTGAGTCTGCTCCAGCCGCAGAGAAAACCCAGCCAAGGTCAACACCACGAGACAGGCAGCTCCTGCCAAGGGGGGAAAGAGCGATTGCTTAGTGCTTGGCGGAGGAGGAAATCAAACCAAAACCCTTCCAAAAAAATCGAGATATAAAACACCCCCCACCCCAAAACCCTTTGGTGGAAAAAGACCAAAAGCCGTAAGGACGGTGCCTGCATTTCCCCTGCCCGGCCCCAGCCTGGCCCCGCTTTGCCTCGCCCCAGCCCTGTCCCCTGGCACTGTGCAGGGAGGCCAGCGAGCAGGGCTGCAGCCGGTGGCACAGGGACATCCTTGTGGTGGCACAGGGACATCCATGTGGTGGCACAGGGACATCCTTGTGGTGGCACGGGGACATCCATGTGCTGGCATGGGGACATCCTTGTGGTGGCACGGGGACATCCATGTGCTGGCATGGGGACATCCCTGGCCATGCCCGGCTCCAGCCCTCGTCTGGAACTCCGACACCTGGGCCAGCTCTTGACACCACGCTCCAGGAGCGCTGTGTTCAGGGCCACTCCTGGGTGGCTGCTGGGTTCAGCATCCCTGCCCAGCATCCTTCCCCACATCCGCTGGTGCCGGCTGCTGCTCCACGCCTGCGGGGACCGGAGATTTTGGCCGCTCGCGGCACGCGCGCTCCCAGCCTGGCCGTGGCAGCCGAGGGGAATTCCAGCCCTTCCATCCTGTTAGTGATGGGTGCCTTGGGGTGCTCTCCAGCAGACGCCCTCTGTGCCCTCCCTGGCGTGTGTGTGACACTCCGAGCACCCACGCCAGGCCCAGCTGGAGTGACCCACGCGTGTGTCAGTGAGGCTGCACCGTGGGACGGGTGCCAGGGCCCTGCCCTGCTGCCCCTGCTGCCTCTGCTCATGGCAGGGCAAGGAGAACAGGGAAAGGGGCATTGTCCGTGGCATGGACAACAGACAGTGCTCTGGGGATTGGGATGGTGCTCACAGAGCCTTGGCAAGGGCAGCCGGGCTGGTCCTTTCAAAGACATAAAACAGCTCCAGAGGAGAAGGAACAGACTGTTCTCCTCTGTGGCAGACAGGATATCAAATGGGCTTAAATTCTAGTGAGGGAAAGTCAGGTTAAACACAGAGAAAAGCAGTTGGAGCAAAGCAGCTGGAGCAGCTCTGCCAGTGTGGAAGTGCCTGGGGCAGAGCACCCAGGAGCCTCCTGGACCCTGTGCCATTCCTCTTGGATCCTGTGGGCATCCCTGGGCAAAGGTGTGGGCACCAGCTCTGCCCCAGTCCCAGCCTGGCCCATCTGCTTCTTCCCCCTGATCTCCTCTGCCCTGCCCACATTTTTTTTTCCATCAGCCCTTCCCCACCCCCTGGGAGCTGGGGCAGGGTTTCTGTCCTGGCCAGGGAGCTGCAGGAGGTGCTTTTGTCTGGAGGTGACGGGGTGTGGGATGAACTGGGATGGGGCAGTGGAGAGGTCCCACAGCCAGACCAGCACTGGCTGATCCCACACTCCAAGGGTCATTGTGCTGGCATCACGCACCATTTCCAGCTCCCCTGCCTGCCTTTACCCCCTGCTCCTGTCAAAGCCTGGATTTCCATCCCAGTGCCAGGTATGTCCTGCGCAGTGGCCCAAAGCCACTCTCCAGCTCACAGGGGCTTGTTGGGAAGGCTCAGCCTTGCCAAGGCCAGGCCAACCCCAGCTCAGCCCCGTGTGGTGTCTGGCTGCCACATTTGCTCGCTCAGGACCCTCGTCACCAGCCAGGGACTCGGCCAGAGGGTGTCTGCAGCTTGTTGGCCCCTGTGTGGCCGCAGCCCTTGGTGCCTGTCCAGGACAGAGGGGCTGCAGAGCCCTGATGGGCAGCATGACCTGCTCTCCTTCCTCATAGGAGCTGCCTTGTGCTGTTCTCCAGGGCTTGTCTGGGGACATGCCTGGGGTGACCCGCTGGGCAGGATTTCCACAGCCTGCTCTGAAACACCAGCTCCGTCATTTGATAGGAGGTGTTTTGGGGAAGTCAGAGGATGCTGTCCTTTCTGACTGCTGGGAAGGACAGAGGGAAGGGACTGGAGCTGCTGGAGAGAGTCCAGAGGAGGCTCCAGGACGATCAGAGGGATGGAGCAGCTCTGCTGGGAGGAAAGGCTGGGAGAGCTGGCATTGTTCAGCCTGGAAAAGAGAAGGATTCAGGGTGATCTGATTGTGGCCTTCCAGTTCCTGAAGGGAACGTACAGAAAAGATGGAGAGAGACTCTTTACAAGGTCCTGAAGTGATAAGACAAGGGGGAGTGGTTCAAATTGACAGAGAGTAGGTGTAGATTGGATATTAGGAAAAAAATCCTCCCTGTGAGGGCTGTGAGGCCCTGGCACAGGGTGCCCAGAGAAGCTGGGGCTGCCCCTGGATCCCTGGCAGTGCCCAAGGCCAGATTGGATGGGGCTTGGAGCAGCCTGGGATAGGGGAAGCTGTCCCTGCCCATGGCAGGGGTGGAATGGGATGAGTTTTAAGTTCCCTTCCAACCTAAACCATTCCATGATTGTCCAGCTCAGCTGGGCCATCACCATCACCCTTCTGCCTGCCCAAACCAGGGCACACACGGGAAGAGCCCCGGCTGTCCCAGAGTCCTCATGTACGAGCTGCACAGCAGGGCTGAGGGTGTCCTCCGGCCGTGGGGCTGCTGGGGGCACGGGGGGCACTGCAGGGAACCCTCTGCCATGGGGCAGAACACCAGGAGCTGAGTGAACAGCTGAGTGAAGCCTCTGCCAGCTTTCCCGTCCGGCTCTGCTGCTCGTACATGTGCCTTGCACCCAGCTGGGGACAACCTGTGCCCAGGGGCTGGTGCCAGCTTGTCCCTTGCACCTTATCCAGGGGAAAAGGCGTTTCCTGTGGGTATCCTGCCCATCAGCTGCAATGACTCACGCTGCTGGTTTCCTCTCCCAGCCCCTTTTGCACCTCCTGGCCTCTCCCTCCCACTTCCACCCTTCCTTGGCAGGGCAGGGTGTGAAATACCCAGCTTATCGCAGCCCTGCTCCCCAGGGATAGCAGTGCTCGTCCTGGGCAGGCGCCTGCCTGCCCCACACCCCCCACCCCACAGCGATGGGGGACAGGCAGGTCATGAGGCTCATCTGGCCACAGCCCTCCTGCTGCTCCCAGAGCTCCCTGAGCACCTTGGACGTGCTGGGCAGCCTAAGCACCTGGAACACCTTGAGCACCCTGGGCATCCTGGGCACCCTGAGCCCGGGAACCTGCTTTCAAAAGCTGGCCTTTTGGGAAATCCTCAAACCTAGAGTCTTCTTGGCCATCTCCTTAGGGAAGGCCATGTCCCTGTAGATGCCCCACAGCCATGGGCTGGAGTGAAAACTGGGGTGAAAGCTGATATTTTGGGCACAAAAGGGGCAGGTTTGGTGGCAAACACACACCACCCATCTGGCCAAGTGTGCTCACTTATCCTGGGATTTGCTTGTCCTGGGAGTTGTCTCACGGCGACTCCTCATTCCATGGCCATTCCCTGCCTCAAGGAGGGGAAGGCAGAAAATTCCAGCAGCGAGATTAGTGTGGTTTTGACACAACTCATTTAGGGAAAAAGAAGGAGGTTGTGGTTAAAGGTTTGGTGGCTGACACTTGGCTTCTGTCCGTGCCTCTGCCACACTTCAGTCCCAGGGAGTCACACGGAGCCCTCAGGAATGCCGTGGAGCAAACTGCTCCCCAGCGCCTCGGGGTGGTGATGCCAGCACCGTCCCTGCTGCTCGGCCTCTTGGGGTGGCAGTCCCTGGGTCTGTCCTGGGCCGAGGAAGGGCCTACTCCCTGTGTTTACTCCTTGGACTTCAGGAGCTGACTGATGTCTCCCTGCTCGAGGCCCCCTGTGCTCGGCTCCATTTAAGGGGCTTAGGAAGAATTGAACATTGCTGGAATTCTTCTCTTGCTAACTTTAAACATTCATTACTTTAAATGCTAATCCCCTGGGATTATCCCATTGGAGAGAGCGATGCAAAGCAACGGGGGAGAGAACAGAGTGTCTTCTTGCCCACTGCACACCACTCGATGGCTCTTTTGGGGAGGGAGGTGTGAAAATGCCAGTGTGAGCTTCTCCAAACCTGGCGTGATTTTTACACCTCGGTGTGGACTCTCAAACAAGCCAAGTCTGAAGCATCTTGTTCCAGCTGGTTTTGAGTCGCACATGTCCAAAGTGTCTCTGTGGAGCACAAGGGGGAAATGTGTATTTTTCCATGTGTGTGACTCAGAAATTACTGAACCCAGTCGGTTCCAATTTCTTGAAAAATCCGCTTTTGGCTTGAACCCAAGAGTGGAAACTTTCAACCAAAGAAGAGTTGATTTGAGCTCTAAATAACATGAAAAAAGGCTTAGAAGGGAAACTGGATTTCAACCGTCATTATGGCAATCACTTCTCATGGCCCTCTGACAGCAACAGCAGAGCAAGTAGTGAAAGTAATTCCCAAGGAAAATTCACTTGGATTCCTTGGGCAGATTGGGATTGGGCTGCAGATGCTTTGTACAGGCTGTTCACGAGCAGGAGAGGGACCAGCCCTTGGAACAGCCAAGGAACAGGAGAGCTCAGCTCCAAAGGGATGGAGGTCAGCCCCGGGCCTTGGTACAGGACAAGGCTTTGGGACAGAGGCACAGCCCTGCCCACGGAGACGTCCCTCGCTCCCCTCCAACTTGTGCCTTCCTTGCAAAAGGCCCTGTACACTCAGGGAAGATTTATTTATTCCCTGAGAAGTGCCTGCATAATTTGAAGCCGCAATTAATTAAAGACTGCTGCAGTCTGCTTGCAAACAGGAAGCGAGGCAGAGAAAAAGACACAATCTCTCAAAAACAGACATGTTGCGAATTAGCTCTAATCAGCCTAACAATGATGGATGCACTCCCCCAGTGGCTTTCATCTGTGAGCTGATTATGCTGATGGTTGTGAAGGCCCTATGCTGGATTAGGATGAGATGGACAAGCCGATAGCCCGGGTTTCTCCTGCCTTTCGAGGATGCTGGATCTCGGCACGGCGACGCTGTCCAACTTGGCCGTGGTCACACCAATAAATCAATGGCCGGGCTATAACCGGCGATGTGGCTCCCTGGCTCTGAAGAGAGGCCAGCAGATTTCCCTGAAAGGAGCAGACTGTTTATATTTAGGGAAAAAAGTTCCTTTAATTGGAACGAAAGCCAGGGCCGTGTGTTGCAGGACATTGTAGTATGGCACGGAGCTGCAGGCAGGGAGGGATCGCTGCCTCAGAGCAGAGCCAGCTCCAAGGAGAGACCAGGTGGCTTTGGGCTTTGTCCAGGCCAGTTGTGAACATCTCCAAAGAGGATTTTCACCCTTGCTGTGCAAATCTTTCTTTTTCTTCACCTCATGCTGGATTTTCCCTCATCACAACTTGTGCCAGCTGCCCCTGGATCCTTCTCACACCCCCGAGAAGAGTCTGGCTCTGTCTTTGTAACTCATTAGGCAGCTGAAAACAGCAATTAGAGAGTCCCTTACTGATGAATCCCTCGTTGTCCCCTCAGGCACCATGTGCTCCAGTCCCTTCCCATCCTGGCGAGGACAGGGCTCACCCCAGCACGTCACTTTTTATGGCCATCCTGACCCAAAGTCCCGTCAAGAGTGGATCTGGGCATGGGACAAATTCGTGAGGGTAAAAATGGCTGTGACTGGAGTCACCCCCAGGTTCCTGCTCACAGCGTGGTCATCCAAGGACCCAGCTCAAGGGGACGAGGAGCTGGCAGCGCTGGGGTTAAGGGGAGGACAGGGCTCATCAGGAAACATGACTGAGGCCAAACCATGAAGAGAGGTGTGAGCTGTGGCAGAAGCCCGTGGAGCTCCCCACAGGACACCTGGCAATTTGAGAGGACACAAGGGATGAGCGAGGGGCATGGGATGACCCCAGGGATGGGGAGTGCCATGCAGGAAGCCAATCCATCAGAGGGAATATTCCAGAGTCCTGCTCGGATGGAAGGGCTTTGAGCGTCGATGTGTTGAGGTTTGACTGACTTTGGCTGCAGGCTCTGCTTTGGGAGGAGAAGTGTCTCCAGGACTAGAGACACTGGGTGGGGAGAAACAGGCACCTCCGGAGCACTGTGGCTGCTTCCAGACTGGGATCTGCGGCTTGGAAAAAGGAGCCTGTGGGCTGGAGGTGCTGGTGATGCTCAAGTCCGCTTGGAGGGTGCTGAAGACACCATGGAGGAAAAGTGGTGGGTGGGATGGGGTCTGTCCCCATCCCCTGGGGAGCTGGGACAGAGAGACCTGTGGAGGGATGTCCTGGCTGAGCTGGGCTCAAGGGGCCGTGGAGCAGGAGCCCAGCACAGCCCCAGGGGGCTTTTCCCCTCGGTTGTGCCCAAGTCCTTTTTAGGCCCTGGAGCGAGCAGTCTGCACATGTCCCTTGATCAGAACTGCTCATAAATCTTGCTGTCACAGAGGGAGCCTTTCACTTCCAGATATAGATTGGAGAGCAAATGCTACTGGCTATTCTGGGATGTGGCAGCTGATAGATGGCTCCAGAATTTACTATTTTAGACTTGGACTTTGCCATCGGGGGAACACTATGGAGAAGCCAGTTGTGGAATGTGCACGTTGGCCACGTAGGATTCATCTAAAACAGACTGAAGAACAACCCCTGCCAGATCAGCAGTGCAGGTGGAGGATTCCTCTCACCCGTATTGGGAGATTTTTAGGGATTCATGTGAACTGAGCTGAAGAGCCCAGAGGCTGAAGGTGCTGGAGGATGACAGAATTTTCAAGGCAAAGGTACAAAACTTTGTGGTACTTCTCACAGCAGTGGTTTGTCCATTAAAATCACAGTGAGAATGAGCAGAGCTTAAAGAGATCAGGCAAATGTTCAGGGAAAAGTGGGTCTGAGGGGCTGGAAGTGCCCTGTGGAAACAAGAACTTCCAGGAGTCGAGCTGAGCTGGACCTTGGGAAGGTGCAAATGGTGACAGACTCTGTGGCTGGGTCAGTAAAAGGAAGGGGTCGGTGTGAGGGGAGCAGAGTGGAGGTTAAAGGTGATCTCGGGATGGGCCCACCCTGAATACATCACATTTCTTGTGACACCAACTCAGTCATCACAGGGTAGCTCATGGCGATGTCCCAGGAAACCAAAGCCAGTGGTAGTCTCAGCCCACCCACCCCAATCCCACAGACACTGGTTCCAGCTCAGCATGGCTCCCATGGGAATAAGTCAGTGTGGGCTGGGGAGGGCCAGCAGGTGTGGGGCTCCCCAGCCACCACCAGCACTGGGACAGGTCTCTTTGGAGCCCCGGGAGTCTCCTGTCCCTGACTCAGGGGACTGGAGGAGCTCTTTGCAGAGCTGGGGGATCCCACTCACGGGGCTCTGCTGGGGGACGCTGCTGGAAGAGGCACGGAAGGATTCAGGCTGGTGGAGAACACCTCTGGTGCCTCAGGACCAGGAGAAGGTAAGGGCTGGAACAAACTTTCCGAGCATGAAATGTGGGAATAGGCAGGACCATAATGTGGAGTGTGCTCGGCCTGTAGTACTGATGCTGCTGGGAGGCAGTGAAGCCTGGCCCATGACATCGTGTGGATATCGAGTCCATAGATTTTATTAGTGTGGATTTTGCCTCTGGGGCTCATGAAGGACGTGGAAACACTGACCTTGGAAAGGCCATGCTGAAGGAGCCAGCTGAGTAATGAATTTTAGCTGTTAAGGCAATAAATGGGAACACTTGGACATCCTCGGGAAACCCAGGCCCCACCAGAGCATTTTGTAGATGTTGGGAGGAGGAGATCTGTTCTCAGTGGGCAGAAGGGAGATGAATCCTTGCTCTGGTTGTAAATGAGGTGCAACCTTCTCCTCTCTTCTTGGACCAGCTGAGCTCTGTCCCTTGCCCTCAGTTCTGGCCCTTCCAGCATCCCAGAAGGGATTTCCAGCTCACCGACACTTTCACTGCTGTCCCACCACGGACTCGGCCCCGCAGCCTCCACCTCTCGTGATGCCCAGCTCGCCCCAGGGCCCAGGCCTGGTCCCGTGTGGCCCCCGTGCACACGCACATCGCCTCCAAGGAATGTGCTTTCTTGGGTGGAAACTGTGTCATCAGAGAAATATTTCATATTTTTGTTCGTTCGCATTCCCCAAATGAAAAATGAATCGCAAAGTCTCATAAATAAGGGGCTGAGTTTCTCATTTACATATTTCTGCGGTTCTTGGAGCAGGGGTGGCCGTGGCCCTGCCAACCATGTCCTAAGCCTTCCCCTCGTGCACCTTGGCTCCCGCTGGCAGCTGCCTGCGCTCCCTGGAACGGCAGAGCTCGGACCAGCTCCGCGTCTCTGAGGTCACTCTGCATCCTGCCAACATCCCGTGCAGCTGCTGGCACAAGAGTGGCAGGCAAAGCTTGGAGCCTCAGAGAAATCCCATCCCCAGGCAGGTTTTTGGGATGCAAAGAGGGGTTTGCATAGAGCAGGAGGGGGGAAAACCCCATGGCATGGCCCGAGCTTGGCTCTGGTGACAGGGCCGGGATGATGGTACCTGGTGAGTGGGGAAGGGGTGGCTGGAGGGGACGAGGGATGGAGCAACTGGGGGAGCAGAGGGCAGGGACTGCAGGGGAGGAGGAGATCACAGGATCTGGGGCAGGCAGGTGGATGAGCACAGGCTGGTGTGGCCCTGCCTTGTCACTGCCGACACGGAGTTGTCCCATGCTCCACCCTCAGGCACAGCCCAGTGCTCTGCCCTCGCTCGCCACGGCCCAGCTGCACCACAGTTCCATCTCCCCTCCTCTGCTCGGCCCTCTCCCCTTGCTCCGTGGCCACTTGGCAATTTGCCTTGTCCATCCTCTTGCTGTCTCTGTGGGGACCCTGCAGCCCCGTGGTCAAATGTAGCCCCATGTCCAAACACCTCCTCTGAGCTCCAGCACCTGGCACGGGCAGGCTGGAGAGGAGCAGAACCTCTGGGCATCCCCTGCGGATTCCCCCAAAGTGTTTGTAGCAAGGTGTGTTGGGGCTTCTATCTGGGGCAGGTTTTTTCCTCACAGTTCCTCCAGAGAGGCCTCCAAGGGGCTCCAGTGGGTGCAGGGCAGCAGGGACCCCTTCTGGGTGCACCAGGAGACCACCGCAGGGTGTGCTCCTGGACCAGGAGAGGCATCTCCCCTTTGGGATGCTGCTGACCTCCAGCTGCACACACCAGCAGCCTGACCTTCTCCGGGTGCATTCCTGGGTCTGGATATGGGGCTTGGCAGCTGGAGATGCACCACAGGCACCAGCTGTGGCCCCAGCTGTCCATGCCCAAACTCCAGGCCAAGGCTGGGGGTTCAGGTGGGCACTGCAGGGGAAGTCCAGTTGGTGTCACCCAAGGGTTAATGGCAATAAATCGTGCTGCTAAAGGGATCTTCTGGTTTCAATTTGACTTTGCATTTGCATGTGGATTACACTCCAGGATGTTCATACTCCCTTAATAACCTCCCCATGCAGGCACCGCAGAGATGAGCAGTGCCAGAGCCCGACGAGGAAGGGCAGCGTTTAACACTTGTCTCCCTGAAAGGTTGCCCCGCCTTCCCAGGCCCCAGGAGCAAGGAGAGCTGGACACCTGGCAGTGAAGCCACAGTGGTGTCCAAGGAGGAGACAAGAGCTCAGCAGAGCCCCTGTGCTCGGGAGAGACGTGCCCCTGAGCTCTCCATCAAGCTCTTCCAAGGGTGCATCAAGAGCAAGGGACATGGGGTGGCCCAGGTCTCCCTGTCCTCCTGCAGAACTCCATCCATGATAGGATGCCCCAAGCCCTGGCGATGCCATGTGTGAGACATGGATTATGCACCCAAACCCACTGGGAGAGGAGCAAGTGGACCCTGCTAAATCCAGGGAAGCCCAACACCAGCATGGCTTGTGCCCTCCACCTGGCCCAGGCACACGCAGAGCCCGTGGCCTTGCCTTGGCTTTCACCTGCTCCTCTCTCTTGTGGGGATTCAGTCATGCAGAAAAATGACTTTGGGGCGGGAGCCTGTCCTACAAAGTTGTCTAAACATAGCCCAAGGAAAGAGGAACACGGGGGCAAGGCCTGGGTGCAGCAAAAATAGCCCAGAGCCCGCTGCTCACAGCTCAGCATCCTTCAGGACAGCCAGGTCCCAGGCATCTGGGCAGGCACAGCAAGCCAGGGCTGTCCCGGAGCCAGGGACCGTGCCAGGTGCCAGGCTGGCAGGGATAGAGTTTACAGCTCTCCCCAAGGCTCCTCATGCTGGGGCTTGGGACACCAGTGGCCCCAGAGATCCTGAAATCCATGTCTGAAGGGGCTGTAAGAATGCCAGGAATGTGCTGGAGCTCTGCTTGTTCCTGATTCCCTGCCCATCTTCCCTCCAGGGACCGGTGCTGTCCCTGACCCTGTTCCTGGAGGAGAGCAGGGCTGAGGTGCCCCTGCCCAGAGCCCTCCCCAGCAGACTGGGGAACGGACTGGGGACGTTCTTCCAGATGCTGGGGGCAATCCTGGTGCTGCAGGAAAGGGAAGGCACAGTGCCAGGGGCGTGCAGGAGAGAGAACTTCTGGGAGCCCACACAAGACAAGGAGGATTGGCTCCACCAGGGAACGGTGTCCTGGCCTTCCCAAAGTGTCCCAGGGTACAGCCCCTCCCCTCGATCCATCTTACAATGGGCCCTGGCCTGTTCCGAGCCACGGACGCAGTCCAAAGGACACAATCTGTGGGTGACTGGCTCCAGGTGTCCCGGCTCGAGCAGGGGGCTGCAGATGACCTGCAGAGCCCTGGCCAACCTCAGCCAGTCTGTGATTCAGTGACTTTCCCTCTCCTCAGCCACTGACCATGCTCTTCTCAGAGCCATCTCCCTTTTCCAATCCCAGGTTCTTGGAGCATTGACCAGCAGGATGTTCCTATCTCCCCACCCTTCTGGGCTTGGTCAAAGGTCACAGAGGCCACGTGGCCAGTGGTGGACCCCGCCCAAGGTCTGCTCAGCTGGGCTGGCACACACCTTTCCTCGGGGAGCATCTGGAAGGATTTTCCCCTCAGTTTAGATCGCTGTGCAGATGGTCAGCAGGTCCCCACTCCCAGTGACCTCCTCAGGCCACATGGTCCACAACACTGGTGACTCTCCACAAGCCCTCTGGAAACAGCTCCGTGCGTTTGCAGGATGCTACAGGCTCTGGTTCTGCAGCTCCACAGCTCTCTGCTCACCTGATTTGCTCCGTGGCTCCGTGCCCAGGGCTGCACTCCATCTCAATATTCAAATGTGGGGTTGATGGCAGCCTGGATGTGCCTCGTGCCAGAAGGGACCTGATCAGATTAGGTGGTCCTCAGCAGAGCAGACAGGGTCCTCACCTCCCTGTCTGAGACTCTTTAAAGAAAGCAGAAAGGAGGAAAGGGAGTTTTTAACATGAAACATCTGGTGAGTTGTTCTGCCCTGCACACCAGGAGGGAAACATGTCCTGCAGGCAGAGGCGAGGGAAGAGGAGCTCTCTGGATATTTACAGTGATGGCGCGAGCGCAGCTGGCCCAGCTGTCCCTGTGTGCTCACTGTGTCCCCGTGTCTCCCAGGAGGTGCCCAAAGCCATTCTCGTGTCCTGCACCCTGCGTGCCCCAGGGAGGGGACAGGGGCTGCACTGTCCACGGCCACCTGGAAAAGCCTGAAGCCATCTGAAGACCAAACCAGGGACAGACCTGCTGGCCGCTACCACGAGCTGGCGCCAGGCGAGGTCCCAAGTTTCCTTTGGGAGGCGGAAACTCGGCCCCCGGAGCGAGAGGGAGCCAGGAGAGTTAAGCAGGGACAGGCTGTAGGAGACTGCTAGAGAACAAAGCGTGCCTGAGAGAGAGCTGTGAAATACTTGGGAGTCTCTCAAGGAAGCTGGCAGCGGAGCAAGGTCAGATGGACTCAAACATCGTTCCCACCTGGGCTGAGAGAGGGCCAGGGAGCGCGGCAGGCGGGGCCGTGCCGGGATCGGAGCCTGCAGTGACCCAGACTAATGCTCCCTTTTATCACCCGGCTTTAAACACGCTTTTATGATGTGCGAGAAGGGGGCAGATGGTTCTCTAATTAACTCGAGAGTGCTGAGTTGTGAAGTGCTGTGAGGAAAAGCAGCTCCAGCAGGGATGGCAGGGCGAGTGAGCAGAGCGGCCGGTGCCTCTGCCAGGCAGCCCCGGTGCTGCCCAGGGGCAGATGCCTCCTCCCACGGGCACTGCCCGCTCCCAGCACCCCGACTCCTGAGGGGCTTGGCCGGCCGTTCCCGGGGAACATATTTACCCTCACGAATGCCACCTGAAAACCTCTGTGATGCTGATCCAGCGGATGCTCTCATGCAGCACCCCCAGGGGAGCTCATTGTGGCTGCTTCTTCAGTCTCATCTCGCTCTTTGTTTGTGTGCTTGGCTGCTCTTCGCACCCCCCTGCATTAGGACACGACAGCGGTGGGGTGTCCCTGCTGTGGGTGTCTCATCCATCTGCACCTGTGGGGACCTTCCTGAAGTCCCCACACAACTCCGCGCTCTTTCACCTGGTCAGGCTGGAGCTCCCCAGATCCAACACCGGAGCACCTCTGGGACTGGGAAACACCTTCCCTAAGCAATTCCAATGGACCTAAAGGCCTGATGCTTATCAGTTTTACCTAAACCCAGTATCTCTGTGATTTCTATCCCTGAAACCAAAACTAAATTCCTAATAATTTGGGTTCAAAGTGAAAAAAAAGCCAGTTTCAGCCTCAGCCCTGAAATACAATCCAGCTCCACGCTAAAAAAAAAAAAAAAAAAAAAAAAAAAAAAAAAAAAAAATCCCTCAAATTTTCCTTTGAAAGAGTGAAATATTTCATCAATGCTCTTTTTGTCCGCAGCCTCTTCAGCAAGCAGCTCACCTGGCCCGAGGCAACATTCTGCAGTCAGAGATTCATTAACTAAATTGAAACGTTATCCATATGCTAGTTACAAATGACGTCTCAACTGGCCGAGTTGAGCCAAAGCGTCGCCGTGGGCAACGGGATCTGGGTGGCGGCGCAGAGGTGAACCTGAAAGCTTTCAAACCCTCCATCCCTGCCCATCCCTGAGGCGAGCAGTTCTGGCACACGGCTGATGCCAGGGCACGGACGTCACCGGCAGCAGCAGCTTCAAGCACCGGCAGGCAGGAGCACGAGGCAGCAGGAATCGCCTCTGTCCAGCCCCGGCTCCTGGCAATAAAAGAGAGGAGGACAGGGAAGCCTCTGTTACCTCAGCGGGAATAAGGGACGTGAGGGATGGAGGTGACATCGCTCGAGGCAACAGGTGACGCTTGGAAGCTGGGAGGAAAATTTAGTGATGGTTGCGCAAGAGGGACGATTTGGAGGGAGCGGGTTGTTCGTGACTGGCAGTGCGGGAGTTCTGACGTTAGGGAAAAGCCCCAAATCCCAGGGGCTGCTGACGGACGCTGGCAAAGAACGGAACCAGAGACACCCCAAAACCTGGCGGAAGAGACGAGCGGCGCATCCGGCAGGCGGACCCACGGCAGCATCTCCCAAATTCCCACTGCCCTTCCGTGAGGCTTCTCCCTGGCACTGCCCAGCACCCACCCCAGCCCTCCGTCATCCCTTCCCCGCTCTGCCTGCGCTGCCGGCTCGGCTGCTGTCCTCAGCTGACTCCGCTTGGCCGGCGTGCCGGGAGGAAGCAGCGTGCGCTGGGGCAGGGCCAGCGCCGCGCTTGTGCCGGAGCCGCTGCCAGAGCGCTCCGCGAGCGGCCGAGCCCCGCGGCCGAGCCCCGCGGCTGCTCCCAGCCCAGACGCGCTGGGAACCGGCACGCCGAGACCTGCCAGCGCCGGGCAGCGGCTCCCAGGGCTGCTCAGGAGCGCAGCCAAGCCCCAGCAGACGGACACAGTCACGGCTTCCCCTGGGAAGCTGAGACCTGGAGTGGGGCTTGGTGGAGAAAGAGAAAGAATTCAGTGAAACAGCCCCCAAAAGGCTGCCCATCACCCCAAACCAAAGGGTGCTCTCCCCCAGCAGTGTTTCTCTCCTCAGACTCCAGGAGGACGTAGCAACAAGAGGCTCTGGATCATCCCTTACACACCCGTGGGAGAGAGACAGGGGCAGCTCCTCGGGGTCCCTGCTGGCTGTGCCAGGCATCCGTGGGGCTGGAGATGTGGGGGGTGCAGGCTCGTGGTGACCTGGCTCCCTCCTCCCACCCCGTCCCCCAGAGGGTAGCACAGGTTGGGATGTTCCCAGCACAGGCACTGCTGGAGAGCGGGACCGGGCTGGCCAGCGGCCCTACAGCGATGGGGAGAGGCAGCCAGGGCTGGGCAGAGCCTGTCTGAGGGAGGATCTGGTTCTGCTGCTGCTGCTCGGGGAGGAAGATTGAAGAACTCGACTCGAGAAGAACGGCCCAGAGGTGGCAGGAGTGCACGGGCAGAGTCCTGCAGGGATGCAGCTCTGGAGGAGCACCAGGAGGTGTGAGGGAATCCTGGCTGGTGCTGGGATGAAAGCAGGAACCTCCCTGCCTCCTCTGCTCTGTCACAGCTGCCGTTCCTGATGTCAGCCCATGCAGGGGCTTTTGGGCCACTGTCACCTCTGCTTGGTGTCACCAGCCCTTGCTCAGCCCCTGACCTCTCTGGCACAAGCTCTTCTCGTTTCCCTCTGTTCCCAGCTCTGAGAGCCGGTCCCTTCCATCCCACGGGGTGTTTGGCCTCTCCTCCCCACTCTCCCATCTTGGAGCAGATCCATATCCTTTTCTTGGTAGCTGCTCTGTAACACTGGACCACCCATCCCTTTCTGGTCCCTCCTTTTCCATCTTTCCCTCAATTTTGACACCTGGTCCCCCCCCTCCTTGGCCCCTAAATCTCTCCTGCAGGCTCCAAGTCTTGTTCCAGCTCTCCTTGCCTTGGTCCAGCCACCTTGTCACCCCCTCCCTTGTCTCCTCTGCCCTCTGCTCCTGTCCCCACACCCACCTTGCTGTGAGACCCCCCAGCCTGGCAGTCCCCCAGAGCCCTGACCTCCCGCACCACCTCCCCGGGTTCCTCTCCTGTTATTCCACTGAAGCTATTAAATCCCAGTCACATTTCGGGCTGCCAGGACAGAGCCAGGCCAGCTGCTGACAGTGACCCTCCCCAGCAGCAGGTGCTTTCCCAAGGGGAAAGTAATGGGAAAACTGCAGGTCCCTGGGCAGCCCCGGGAGGGTGGCAGAGGAACCTGGCACCAGCCTGCACGCACGTACCCAGCTGCAGCTCTGGGCAAAGCACTTTTTTAGCTTTTTGCAGGATTTCTGCCATTTCCCAGCACAGAGACCACCACATTCCAGATCTCAGGATTGCAGGGCTTTTAATCTCACACGTGGTGCCTCTTGGGGAGTCAGGAAAGGAGGGTGGAGGTGGCTGCTGAGCCAGATCCCCACCTTGCTGAGCGCTTTGGAACAGGGAACTCATCTCAAGGTCACCCCATGGCTGAGCTGGTCCCTTCCAGCCTCCAGGGCACCTCAGAGCAGGACAGGCCAGTGTCCTCCAACCTGTGTGGGGAGTCACAGTTCCCTGCAAGGGACTTCTGGGGAAAGAACATCCGCTGTGGATCCACAGCCTTGTTGCCATCAGCAAATGCATCACTCGCCTCTCAGGTTCTCTAATCCCCATCTCCCAGAGTCCTGTGCCTGGGGGAGGCTCATATTTCACTTTGCTGAAAGGCAAGCTCTAAGCCCTTCTGGATGCACAGAAAAGCCGGAGGCAGAAACCTCATGGCTTAAAAAGCAGAACACAAAAAAACCGTACCCAGCATGTGCTTTTTTTTTTTTTTTTTTTTTAATAATTCTTAATTTGAAGCTCTGCTCTTGATTCTTGGTCTCTGAGTCATGGTCCAAATTATCAGGGCTCTGGGAGCCATCGACTGGCATTTGCAGGGTGCGCTGGGAGGGGAGGGAGCCCAGCCCTGCCTGCTCTATGTTTCCCCTCAGCACCACGAGGATCTGGCTGTGAGATAATAGAGCTCCACCGCCTTTTCCTCAGGGCCCCTCTGTGCTGCAGACACAAACTGGAGCACAGGCAGTGTCTAAAGTTCATGTTCTGGCTGAGTGTAACCAGTTACATCTCTGTGCTCGGTTGCCCACGATTTGCTTCAGTTTTCCCCTTCTGGGTTGAGATTTTCCAGCCCCGCACTCTGCACAAAGGAGGTTTGAGAGCCCCTTTGAACACACTTTGGCCACTGCAGAGCACACAGGCAGTGGAAAGCAATATCTCCATGATAAACGTATCCTGCTTTTTTTCCTTTCTTTCAAAAATACAAACCAATCTTCCAATTTTTAAGCGGATCTGCTGCCGAAACTGCTGGGGGTCAGAGCTGACATCTGGCAGGGAATCGCTGCTGACCGTTCCAGTAAACACTGAGTCTCCCTTGCTGAAAGCTGCAGCCACTCAGGCACAGCATGTTTTGCAGTGATGGTACCTTTTAATCAACACTTGGAAAGCTCCAGACAGTGGGAGAAGGATGAAAACAATCACTCGAAATCTCCGAGGGCAGGTCAGAGCTGGGGATGGAGGCAGGCAGAGGTTTCACACCCAGGCTGGGAGCGGCGGCCTGGAGTTACCTATGGGCAGCAGATGTTCAGCTGTCCTTGAGAAGGACAATGTGAATGAGATGGATGGAGCCAGGACCACTAAATCCCTCCTTGGCCAGCATCGGATCAGAGCCGTTCAACGATACATCACTGCAGGCTTCCCAGAACTGCAGCAATACCAGCGAGAATTTGATATAAATCATGGGAGGATTTAGGCTGGAAGGGATGCCTGGAGGTCCCCAGCCCAGTGCTGGAGCAAGTGAGCACTCCAAAGCTGGGTCAGGCTGCTCGGGGCCACGTCCAGGCATGTTCTGAACACATCCAAGGATGGAGATCCCACCAGTGCTGTCCCACGGCTGCACCACTTCCAACACAATCCCAACCTCACGGGTCACATCCACAGGACTTCCCAGCACAGGGAGAGCTGGTTATCCATGAGGGCAGGGCAGAGGGTCAGAGAGGCAAAGCCTGCAGAGACGGCACCGTCACAAACATTGGAACAGGGCTCGCAGCCGAGTGTGAGCTGCAGTGAGGGCTCATGGACACAGGAGAGATCTAGGGGACCAAAGGGTGGGAGAAGCAGGCACCAAAACTGGTGGAAAGACAGAAAGGGAGAGCACCATGGAGGGACAGAAGAGATATGGATCTGGTCCTGGTTGTTCCTGCCCGGCGGAAAACAGAAACCTGGGATAGGGGTCTCTAGCAGGGGCTGGGGAAGGTGTCTCCCCTTCTCCTCGTGACGAGACTCCAATGACAAACATTCCCAGGAGATCTCAGATCGCTCTGAGGTGCTGGAAGGGCAATGCTGTTTCTCTTGGTCATGTCAAGGAAGAGCATCCCCCATTGTCCTCAGCTGCTGCTCCAGCTCTGCTCCCTCCAGCAGCATCCTTGTGTTGGCAAAACCTCTTCCCATAACCACTGTGGGAGGAGACTGCCAGGGAAAGAGGAGCTCGTGGAAAGTTAAGGGTGGGCGAGGTACAGATGGCGTCCCAAGGGCCTTCAAACCCAACAGACAATGGGACCTGGCAGAGAGGGGCTGCCTGAGCCCCTGGTCCCCAAACAGCCCCTGCAGAGCTGGCAATGCTCCTCTTGCCTTGACAAACACCCCAGCACCAAGTGTACAACCGGGAAAACTGGGACAGCTGAGATAATCTAATCCTGGAAGCATCCAAAGCCGGGCTGGACAGAGCTTGGAGCAACCTGGGATGGTGGGGGCAGGGGGATTGGAACCGGGTGATATTTAAGGTCCTTTCCAATGCAGGCCATTCCATGATCCTATGATTCTATCCCAGGATCCTGCCCATGACGCTGGAACATGCCCATGGTGGCTGTGTGGATTCTGTCCCAGGATCCTCACACCGAGGACAGGATGGCTCCAGGGCTGCCCCAGGCGTGTGCCACACGGGTGCCCTGTGGGGCTGTGGCATGGGCTGTACGTGTGGCCGAATGTTCCCCCCAGGGAAGGTGCTGGGGCATGTAACGGGATCCCATTCCCAGAGCACCCAGAGATCCCTGGTGTTTTAACATCAGCAGAGCCATGGGGACAATGGTGAAAACACCTCTGAGTGGGGCACTTGGCAAAATAAAAAGAATAAAAAGGTTTCGCTTGCTGAAAATAAGGCTGAGCAGAGACTTGCCCTGATTTCCAGGTACCACAGAGCCCTGTCCGTGCCTCACAATCCTCCTGCCCTGTGTCCTGGGAGGAATTTTTCTGGGATGTCTGACAGAGGTGTCCTTTTCACAGTGTCTCTAGTTTGGAGCTGCCTTTATGCAGCTTATCCAGGGGTGGCCAACAGTTAACAGCGGTGAACTGAGGCAGGAAAACCTAAGGATGCTCAGCACTGGAAGAGGCAGCTCCCTGTCCCTTCACCACCGTCCTGGCACGCACCCCAAACACGGAGCATTTGCTCAGCAGAGACACAGGAGGAATGAAAGCTTCAGGCCCTCACGGTCCCGGTGAGTTTGGCTGTTCCAAGGCCGCGTACCAGCCTCAGCTTCCCTGGGACGGTGACGAGGCCGCTCCGCGGGTGTGACCTGCCCCTCGCACATACCTTTCCTTTGAGCGCATCCGGCGCAGGCCCCGCAAAGCCCCGGCACACCCCGGCAGTGCCGTTTCCTATGACAACGCCGTCAACAGCGCTCGGAGCAGGGTTGGGGTCTGGGGGCCGGGCAGGTGCGGGGCTCCTCGTAGCTATGGCAAAGGGGTGTTTACTTCTGTGTTTTGCACGTCGGTGTTACCCCCGGGACAGCTCCCCGCGCGTGTCACAGCAGCGTAAGGCTCTTTGGCATCTCCCCCAGCAACTATGTCAGCGTTTGGGGGAGCCGTGTGTGACCTGCACCTGCCACCGACCGGCTGAAGGAAGCTTCCATCCTTCCCGGAGCTGCCACGGCTCCCAGGAAAGCCCCCACGCTGGTACAGGACGTGGCCGCAGGTGCTCTTGCTGCAGCCCTCGCCGTGGGTTTCTCACCCCGATCTCGCAACCCCCCCTGTTCCTCACGGGCCCCGCTGTGGGAAGCATCTCCTGCCTCGCCCCTTTCCCGTCAGACCGTGCCCGTCTGTGCCTTCCCCGCCGCTTCTCCTGACACTTTGCAAGCTTGGGGCAACGCTCCCAGCCCATCCCCGCGGGCGGCTCGAGGAGCGCTCCGGCCAAATCACAAAGGGTTTGGATACCGTTCCCCGGCGCGAGTGCCAGGGGCGGGGAGGTCTTGCCTCACATCTATTCTTTCTAGGTACAAAACACGCATTCAAAAGTCAGAGCCGTTCCACTGGCAAGGGCTGGGAGCTGCTCGGAGCCGGCCAGCTGCCCCAGTTCTGATTCCCAGCGCTGTCCCAGCCCTGCTCTCTGCATGTTGTGCAGACACTCGCACCGAGGATGCATCACCCGGCCAGCCCCGCCCGGGGGCTGCATCCCGCGGGCCACATCACAGCCCCGAGGCTGCTGGAACCGCTGCAAAGCTGCCGGTCCCGCATCCATCTGCTCCCGCGTCGCTCCTCTGGAGCGGGGAGCTCGCGTTTAACGACCGCGTGTGTTTTCGCTCAAGCATTACATCACCTGGCAACGCCAGCGGGACGGACGGACGGACGGACGGGGCCAGCCCGGCTGCGCTGTCCCTGCCGATGCTCGTCCCCTCTCTCGTGCCCCGTGTCCCCAGCCCGCAGCCCTTTGCCCTGTGCAGGTGAACAGAAAATCCGCCTCCATGCAGAGCCCACCGAGGGGCTCATGCGCAGCCCCCCTCCCCATCTCCCTGCCGTGTCCCAGCGCCGGGTGTGGAGGGCAAAGCGCTCCGTAATTTCCACCTCCCGGAATTCCTGCGGCCGTAGCAATCAGCGCTTTCCCTAAAATAAAGCGGGAGCTGAGATAAGCCAGCCAGGCGGGCTCCGGAGGGCCGGCCCCGAGCGTGGATTGAGCTCACACTTCTTTAAGCGGGCAGCCAGGTCGGGCCTCGCACCTCGCGCAGCCGGGCAGGAACTGGGTGGGTTTGCTGATAATTTGCTGCCAGTTTCCGCAGCGGTGGAAGGAGCTTGGGGAGTGGGGGGATGCTGACAGGGAGCCCTGCGGGCCGGGGGTGCAGACAGGGCATTTCGGTGCTCGTGCTCCCGCTCCCAGCAGATTGGGGCTCGCGAGGAGTCGGGTACTGGGGCAAGCAGCGTCTCGAACCCTCGGCACGGGGGAAAGGGGCAGTGTTGCACCTGCAGCGGAGAGGGTGGTTTTGCATTCCTTGCCCTTCATCCACACAGCAGATTCTCATTCACATCCACACACATTCTCCCCTTCCACTCTGCTCCCACCTGCAATGTCTGTCCAGCTCTGGGGTCCCCAGCATAAGAAGGACGTGGAGCTGCTGGAGCGAGTCCAGAGGAGTCCACAGAGATCCTCTGAGGGCTGGAGCCCCTCTGCACTGGACCCAAGCTGGGGGAGCTGGGGGTGCTCACCTGGAGAGGAGAAGGCTCCAGGGAGAGCTCAGAGCCCCTTGCAGGGCCTGAAGGGGCTCCAGGAGAGCTGGAGAGGGACTGGGGACAAGGAATGGAGGGACAGGACACAGGGAATGGCTTCCCAGTGCCAGAGGGCAGGGCTGGATGGGATATTGGGAAGGAATTGTTCCCTGGGAGGGTGGGCAGGCCCTGGCACAGGGTGCCCAGAGCAGCTGGGGCTGCCCCTGGATCCCTGGCAGTGTCCAAGGCCAGGCTGGACATTGGGGCTGGAGCAGCCTGGGACAGTGGAAGGTGTCCCTGCCCATGGCAGGGGGGGTGGAATGAGATGGTCTGGAAGGTCCCTTCTGACTCAAACCGTTCCATGATCCTGTGATTCATCCCCCCATTTAACCCAGCTGCCCCCCAAGACCTGTCCAGAGACACCCCCCGAAAAGGGGGATGAGGAGTTCAGTGGGGACACGCAGAGCCCGGGTTTGGGCTCAGAGCTGATGGAACCCCTGAAGGGGCTGGGGCTGGAAATGGCTCAGCTCAGCTGCCAGACCCCCACACGATCTGGGCTCTGGGGGTCGCGGGGGCCGCGTGTCCATCACCAGCCCCGGCCGGGCCGGGCGCTGCGTGTCCCCAGGACACCCCTGGCCGGGAGGGACCCCCGGGGCCGGCAGCACGTTTTCCTGAAAAATGCGCGGTTTTTCCCGTCCTGCCGGCGGCCGCACACCCCGCGCCCGCCACCTCCCGGCCGACACCGGCACCGGCACCGGGACCCGGCACTGGCACCGGGATCCGGGCACCGGCACCGGGATCCGGGCACCGGCACCAGGATCCGGACGCTGGCACCGAGATCCGGACTCCGTGCACGGGGCACTGGCACCGGGCACGGTACCGGGCACCGGGCCGGTTCCTTCCCTCGCGCCCCGCGGCTGGAGCGGCACCCCTGAATTCCCGCCTGCGCCCCTGGACACCCCCATCCCCTCACCCCGCCGGTCCCCACCTGCCCCCCAGTCCCCTTTCGGGCCGATGCCACCTGGGATGCGAAAGCCTCCCTGTGTCTCCCGCGATGCGAGACCACTCAGGTGCCAGCCGCGATGCGACACACATCCGTCACCCTAAATTCCCGTGGCCCCCAGGTCGGTGGCCGCAGCCCCCCTGTCCTCCCCCACCGCCTGCCTTGGCAGCTCCCCCCTCTTTCAGCTTTTTTGGCAGAGACGCGCCGGCTTGGAGAGAGCAGCGAGGAATCACAAAAAAAAAAAAAAAAAAAAAAAAAAAGGAAAAAAAAAAGGGGGAAAGGAAAAAACCCTCCCCGAGCAGCCAACCCAATCGGCGGGAGAGGCTCGTGTGTGTTTGGCCTTTCCTCATGACGTAGTGTCCTGTGCCTCTCTCCCCCCTCTCCCTCTCCTTTTCCCCTCCCTCCTCACCCCCCTCCCCTTCCCCTCGCATCCTTGGAAGCAACAATTAAGCAGCTCTGGGATAAAACACACAGCCCGCGGGAGCACGGGGGCATTGCTTCAAGAGATGGCAAGGCAGGCAGCTGCACCCCTCCTCCCCGGAGTCCTCCTCCTCCTCTCCATCCTCCCGGCTACTCAGCAAGGAGGTAAGGAACGAAAGGCTCCTTCCCGTGCCCCCGGCCGGCGCCTCGCTCCGGTCCTGCGGGGACCCTCCGTGGGCACCGGGGCTGCGACACCCCCCACCCTCCGGGCAGCCCCTCGCCTGCCCCGGCTGCGCAGCCCCGAGCAGGGACAGCCACCCACGCTGCCCTGCCTTGGGGACATCCCCGAGGGCGGCTGGGCAGCCCCCGGGTGCCACCTCCGCCGAGGGCTCTTTGCTCCCCACACCGACGCGTGGCTTGTGCCATGGCCGGGTGGGACGGGATGTCACCGAGCGTGGTGACACGGGGCAGTCGGTAACGGCACCGCTGCACCAAGCACTTGTCGGAGGGAGGCTGCCAGGGGTTGTGTCCTGGTGACAGGCTTGGGGACAGCAGAGACTTGGGAATGAGAGACTTGGAGGCACGAAAGGCTCAGGAACACGCAGGCAGGACACCAGGCGTGGCCACCAAACTCCCATGGGACTTAAAAGTGCGAGGGGCCGGGGGAGGTGGCAGCTGTCACCCCGCGGTGCGATGGCAGCGGGAGCCGAGGGCGCCGGGTGGGTGGGAGCGTCCCGCAGCCGCCGTGTGCGAGCTGCTGCTCAGTGTGTGGCCGTGACAGCCCCGGGGCTGCTGCAGCTGCAGAGCGGCTCGACCCACCCGAACCGCAGGCTGGGGGTGCCGGGGGCCCTCACACCCCCCTCACTGTGCTTGTGCCACCAGCGTCGGGTCCCTGTCCCGGCGCGGTCCCACGGCTGTGTGACAACCCAGCCCACGCACACGCAGGTGCGGCACACGCGGCCGGGGCGGGGAGGTGACAGCCAGCGCAGGGTCCCTGTCCCAGCCGTGTGACACAGCCCGGCCAGCGCAGGGTCCCTGTCCCAGCCGTGTGACACGGCCCGGCCAGCGCAGGGTCCCTGTCCCAGCCGTGTGACACGGCCCGGCCAGCGCAGCCGGTGCCTGCCCGGTGCCCAGCCGCTGCCTCGGGTCAGACCGGGAGCTCCCACAGAGGCGAGGAGAGCAGCTGAACACAGATTCCGAGCCCACTGCAGTGGCCAAACTGGGCAGAGGGCTGTGAGGAGGCGACAGCACCACAAGGGAGGGGACTGTCACCTCCGGAGAGCTGAGTGGTTGTGCCACGGAGAGCGTGTGATGGGCAGAGCCACCATCGGCCACGGGGTCAGTGCCGGGGCTGTCGTGAGGGGCTTGTTGGACACGGAGGATTGAGGACCGGAGGAGGAGAGGGTGCAGGATTCTGTGGGCAGCGCCGGGGCTGAGTGAGCACCAGGGCAGCCCCAGGCTGGGCCACCTGTCACCAAGGGCAGAGCCCTCAGCAGCTCCATCTGCCCTGCAGCTCCCGGGACCCCGAGCACGGGCTGGCTGCGCAGGCAGCGGGACCCCAGAGCCGGGAGCTGCCTGAGAGCCGAGCTGCTGTCGGTGCCTGATCCTGCTCGGGGTGCTGGATGGGATGTGCCCCACCCCAGGCCCCGGCTCAGTCCCCAGGGGTGTTTGCTGGTTTGGGAGGCAGCTCACGGAGGAGGTGACCTGACCCTGGGGATGGTCCCAGTGCTGGGGGGACACGGCAGAAGGCTCTCCCAGGGAGCACTGGGCAGTGTCTCAGCCCTGCCCTGGCACACCAGCCCTTGGGGACAGAGCTGGCACAGAGGCACGGTGGCATGGTGAGGGAAATCCCAGGGTGCCGGGGAGGCACCTGGAGAGGGGCAGACCAGTGAACTCCAGCACCGACTGCCAGTGCAGCTCCAAATCAGCCTGGTGGGAGAGGGAACCCTGAGACATCCCAGGGTTGAAGGGTTCGCACCCAGACTGTCACCTCAGAGCAGTGCCAAGGGACTGAGCTGGCAGCACTCAGGAAACGCCGGCAGCAGGTCAGGATCAGCCCCTGGGGATCTGCCCCTGGGGAGCAGAGCCGTGCTGGCACTGTGGGGCCCTGCACAGCCGGACACAGGTCACTGCAGGGGGAAGGGGCCGTGATTCCCCAAAGGTGCCAGGTGCAGCCTGTCCCAGCATCGGGAGCAGGGCATCCATCCCTCAGTGCTTCCATCCATCCCTCAGTGCCTCCTGCGTGGAGCACAGGGGATGCCCTGGCAGTGACACCCCCAGGAGGGACAAGAGGGACCCCAGGGAGGTCCCAGCCCTGCAGGCTCTGGGCCCAGGGGGAGCAGCTCAGGTGGGTGCAGAGGGGCAGGCACTGGGTGTGCTGGCACCCAGCCCGGGGCTGTGGGGACCCTCCGAGGACAACCAGAGTGCCCAGGGTGAGGCTGGGATGGCATCTCCCCTTCCCAGCTGGACCCCGGCCTGCTGGGGCTGCTCCCTCCCCTCGCTACTGGCAGGGTGCAGCTCGGCCGCCAGCACTCGGAGATGAAAGCTGGAGCTTCAGGGGGGCTGGAGAGGAGCCAGGCCCCGGCAGCAGCCCCCCCTCCCCCTGAGCTGCTACCAGCGAGCCCGGCCCGGGATGCAGCATGGCTTCAAAGTCGCTTGGAGACTGAATGTTTCCATAACTTTCTCCCAAGAAAAAGAAAACAGCGGAATGAGGGAAGAGGGGAGTGGTGGCGGTTTCGTGCTGAGGCTCCTCTGGGAGCGGGTGCCTGTGGGCGCAGGGAGGGGTGAGGTACGAGGGTGTCCTGTGGTGGATTCTCCAGCGTGGTCTCAAAACCTATGGAACAGAGAAATGCTCTGCATTTCTGGCTCGTGGAGGGAGCTGCAAGCAGCGGTGCAGATAGAAACGGTGAGGCCGATCCAAACGGGATCGGAAGCAGTGCTGGCAGCAGAACAGCGCGGATATCCACACCTGTGGATGGAGCTGGGGGGGAAAACATCCCATTCCCGTAAACAAGGAGGCTCCACACCAGATCCTGAGCACCTCCACGGCTCACACCCCGACACAGCTGGGGCTGCATGAGTGGGTGCGAATTCTCCTGCCCCTGGACTGAGAAGCCATCCCCGGGGTGGGATGCAGGCTCACAGCCAGTCCAGCGCAGGAGACAGGCTGGGAGCCCAGGAAAATCCCCTTCCCAGGGTCCTGGCAGGCTCAGAGCGGAGGCAGCACAGAGCTCCTTCCGCGCTGGGAAGCCGCTGACTCAGTCTCCCCTTCCCTGATGTGCCAAGGGAATGGGTGGAGAGGACAAATGGGAGCACGTGGACCCCAAACTGGGCTGGGGGCTGCTGCCCCTGAGGCTGGGCAAGGACAGAGATGGCCGGAGAGTGATGGCCAGAGCCCAGTGTGGTCACGGTGTCACCAGTGCATGGGTTGTCACCAACAGCTGTGCTCGGTGGTGCTGCCAGGGGGAGGGACTTGAGATGCTGAGGGGATTTGGTGAGACCCCCCCCCAGCAGTGCCTGCACCAGGGAACAGCCCCGAGCTGGGCTCTGGGGGAGCAGCTTGTGAAGGAGCTCCCAGGGCAGTGCAGATCCGGCCATGCCTGGCAGCAGAGCTGGTCAGGGAGAGCTCCTGAGGGAAAGGTTTGTGCCCCCAAAGCCACTTGGCACCACCATCCAGCCACCCATCCCACTGCCTCCGGGCCATCCCATCTCCTGCCAGGCCTTGCTGACTGCCCCACACCTCCTGATCTGGGCAGATGGACCAGCACATCCTCTGCAATCCTCCCAAAAAGTGTCCAGGCACAGGGCCCTCTCTGGGATGGTGCCTGGGGGATGCCTGGGGACGGGGCAGTGACAGTGTCACCACAGTGGGACCCTCCTGCCAGGACCCCCAGTGCCCCAGGAGGGTGATGATGATGAGGATGATGAAGGGCTGAGTTTAGCAGCTGTGGCTGTGGGCAGGTGACACCCGGACATTCCCAGGGTCCCCAGAATGCAGGGGTGCTGTGAGAAATCCTTGTCCCAGCATCCTCAGGAGCCTCCATCAGGCAGCGCTGGTGACAGAGGGTAGGGGAGGTCAGCCTGTCCCCCACTGTCACCCCAGCACCAGGGACCTTGCCTGGTTTTGAGGGGCTGAGACTGCGGAGCACGATGGGGGCTGAGCGTCCCGTCCTGGGTGGGGACAGTCCCTGGCTGTGCCATGGGGGTCCCTGGCCATGCCCGGCACCCAGCGGCAGCGGGGCCGGGAGGGAGAGCTGGCGGTGTGCGGACGCTCGGAGCTTGTTCGGAAACAAGGAGGGAGTTGGAGTTGTGTTCACCCAGGCTGGGGGGGCGGTGTGGGCGGGGAGTGTGCCGGGAAAAGGAGCCGTTCTGTCACCCCCGGCCGGGAAAAGGAGCTGCTCCGGAACCCCCTGGCCGGGCCGGGCCGGGCCGGAGGCTGAGCACGCGTCTCCTCCTGGCCAAGGGGCACCGCGGGACGGGATGCTGGGGGGCAGTGCCTGGGCCCCGCTCTCTGGGGCTGTGTGAGGGTCCTGGCACGGGTCCTCCCCATCCCCCCATCCCCGGGGATGTCCTGTCCTGCCACCGACTGTCCCAACATCTGCTGTGCCCGCGCAGCCCGACAGCCCTGCCGCACACGGCTGCGCCCTGGCACCCCAGTGCATCCCCGGGGGAGCCCGGGCATCTCTGCAGGTGCCCAGGGTGCAAGGGACACGTGAGCAGGGCCCAGGGGACACCCTCATCCCTGCCACTGGTGGGGCACAGCAGGGCTTTGGGGCACGGCAAGAGGGAATCCCCGGAGTTTGCCCCCCCCGTGATGGAGATGTGCGGCACAATGTGTCCCCATCATGGTGTGCCAGCCCTGCCACCTGCCAGCCCTGCCACCTGCCCGTCCCCCCGGGCGCTGGCACCCCCCTGCCCAGCCCCTGGGCGCTGCCCGGCCCGTGGTGGTGCTGCCACGGCTGTGCCACTGCATGCACCCACCTCCCGGTGTGCTGGGGTGGCCACTGCAGGTGCTCAGGTCCCAGCCATGCCCCCACAGGGTCCCCCCCGTGCCCGTCCCCCCCTGAAGTCCCTCCCCGGTAGCGGTACAGGCAGCAGGGCTGGCTGCAGGTCCCACAGGGACTGTGGCCACGGCAGCCCCCCACACCCTCCTGGCAGCTCCCCTGTCCGGCTCTGTCCTGCAAACCCCACCACAGTCCCTCTCCCGGTGCCAGGAGTGGAGCTTCCCTCTGCACTACGGTCCCCTTGTGTCCCCAACCCACCTGCAAGCCCCCAGCGCATCCATGGCCCTGGTGGAGCTGGGGGCCAGCCGGGGGTGGCAGCCTGGTGGCCTGCAGCAGACACCCCCCTGCCAGCCACAAACCATCAGTCCAAACCAGCCACAAAACCTTGCTGTGGCCTCTAAGCATGAGCTGAGATACCCTGGGAAGTGCTGGGACCGCAGTGTCACACAGACAGGCAGAGGGGCCAGGGAGCTTCCATGGGTCTCAGCAGTGTCCCCCCAGTCTGTCACCCCAGTCCCACCGGCCTGAGCTGGCTCTTCACTGGCACCTCAGCGGGCAGGACACATCCACAGATGCTTGGGGCAGCCCCAGAGGAGGCTCAGGCTTGGCTGGGACCAGCAGGGGCTGTGGGGATGGACTGGGACAGCCCCATGAGCGTGGCCGTGCCCGGACCCAGCCGCAGAGCCATGTGAAGCTGGAGGCGATGGAGGCAGCCCTGGCTGGGCTGTGGGACAGGAGCAGAGCTGGACAGCAGCCGGCCCCACGTCCCTCCTTCCCACGTAGGGCCAGGTCCTGCTGACACCTCCACCGAGGTGCCACCCCTGGGTCCGAGCTGGGGCACCTCCAAGCCCTGTCACCACTGTCACCCCCGAGAAACAGGGCTGCAAGGAAAGACAGGGGCCTGCCCTCGAGCTCCGCATCCCAACCCGTGCGCAGGGAGCAGCAGGGGAACCAGGAGGGGCCCCCCACCCCCTGCCTCGGACCACTCGGGGGATTTTAACAAGGGTCTCTCTCTTGCAGGGGTCCCTGGTGCTATCCCGGGAGGGGGAGTCCCAGGAGGAGGCTTTTTCCCAGGTAAGGGGGCCCAGGCACCACTGGGAGGGGGCATCACCCTGTTTGCAAGGACGGGCAGGTGCCTGGGGGGGGTCCCTGAATGCCTTCGAGACACCATGGAAGGCTGGGGACCTGCCAGCCGGGATCAGGTGACATGGGGACACCCTGCCTGGCTGCTCAGCATGGACTCAGCATCAGCCCCGTGGCGTGGGGACAAGACTGGGTGGCAGTGCCAGGCTTACCCTGGGGGCCCCCAGCCCAGGGCTGTCACCTACACCCTGCCCAGCCCTGGCCACAGGAGGTGCTCAGAGGTCACAGCCTGTCCCCAGAGCTTCAGCCAAAACCCTGGGGACACCCCAGGGGGGATGGCCGGTCCCCTTACACCGTGTGACCGTCTCCACCTCCCCAGGGAGCCCCGGGAGCCTGGGTGGGTGCTGGGTGCTCCCGGGGCGGTGCTCAGACTGTGCCGTTGCTCGCAGGTGCTGGACTTGGAGGTTTGGGAGCAGGTGAGTGCTGGGACCCCTGCCAGGCTGGGCTGGGGAGAGGGGCAGGACGCCCAGCAGAGCTGCCTTGTGCTGGGCAGGGGCTCTGCCACGAGGCTGGCCCCGTCCCACACGTGTCCCCGTGCCCGGGGATGCACGGAGGGAGGATGGCCCTGACCCCTCTCCGCTCGCTCTCCCCTAGGACTCGGGGCTGCAGGAAAACCTCCCAAACCAGGTAAGAAGCCTTTCCCTGGCTCTCACCAGCTCCAGGCACGCCAGCAGCCGGGATATTTCCCAACCACTGCTGCCCTCATGTTGCTCCCGCGCTGGGGGGACCCTGCTGGCCAAGGCACAGCCCGCCCTGCCCTGCCACACTAATCCTGGCACGGCCTCCAGGAGCCTCCCTGCCCATCCCGCTTCGGCGCTGCCCTCTGCCCCAGCCCCCCAAACCAGCCTCTGGGGGTGCTTGCTGCCTGCAAACCGCGCCAGAGCTCCGGCAGGAGATGCGAAGCTGGGAGCCAGCGTCCCGGTGGGCAGCCGGCAGCGCCCGCGCCCGCCTGCCAGCGGGGCCAAGCAGCTTCTGCAGAGGCTCCTGCAGCTCATGCTGGGCTTTGCCCCGCCTAGGAACGCTGGGGACAGGGGACATCACCAGGAGAGAGGGGAGATGCTGGCAGGGGGATGTGCAGCAGGAGAAGGCAGAGCTGGAGGGCACCGAGCCTGGGGCAGCAGGGACCGAATGTGCAACATCTGGGCCAAGGGAGATCATGGAATTGTAGAATGGCCTGAATTGGAAGGGACATTAAAGCTCGTCCAGTGCCACCCCTGCCATGACAGGGACACTTTTCTACTGTCCCTGGGTGTTCCAAGCCCCGTCCAGCCTGGCCTTGGGCACTGACAGGGATCCAGAGGCAGCCACAGCTGCTCTGGGCACCCTGTGCCAGGGCCTCACCACCCTCTGAGCAGAGAATTTCCTCCTAGCATTGAGCCTAAATCTCTCCTCTTTCGGTTCAAACCACTCCCCTTGTCCTGGCACTCTCTGCCCGGTGCCTGTTGATCCTCATGCAAAGATGCTGCTTCAGGCAGACCCTGGGGTCCCCTCTGTGCCCTCCCAGGGGTCCCCACTGTGCCCAGGGCAGGGGCACCCCACGCCCCCGGCCCCCGAGCAGGCCAGGCTGCGCAGTGGGAGCTGCAGCCCGAGGCGGGGGCCGGCAGCCTCCGTTTGCTCAGATTTCAGCTCGTGGAAAGAAAAACAAGGCCCTTTATTTCGGCGTAATTAAAACCAAACGCGGGGCGGCCGCGAGGGCCCAGCCAGAGCGGTGTCCGCGCCCGGAGCCAGCGGCACTGGAATTTGCGCCTGGAGGGAGCGAGGGCTGATGAGCCCCAGATGTTGGAAGGCAGTGCTGGCCGGAGACCCAGGGACTCATTCCTCAACCATAAACATTTTGGTTCCGTCCCCCTGTGGCCCGGCAGGGCGGGGGACGGCTGAGGCAGAAGGGACGGGATGGAGGACCCGAGTGCTGGCGAGGACATTTGTCACCCGTCCCTGTGCCCGTCCCGGGGCTGTTCTCCCGTCCCCACGGTGCCACAGGCACTCCTCTCTGCTCCTCCGGGCCTGGCCGCCCCCCACCTCACCCCGCTTCTCTTTCTAGGGGTCGGAGGACTTGGGGGACTCGGCCCCCTTGGCCTGCAGCCAGGTGAGCACTGACCACTGTCCACCCCCGCTCCAGGCCATCCCCGGGGCGATATCCCCAGAGACCCACCTTGGGGACAGCACGTCCCTTGTCCCCATCTCCACAGCTCTCCAGAGCATGCTGGGTGGGTCCCGTCTGGGCTGGGTGCCCTTCCCAGACCCGAGGGACTGCGGCCACCCAGCAGGCAGCCCTGAGGTCCCCGACACGATGGCCTCAACCACAGTGGGGTGACCCCGCAGGAGAGGAGGCACCTGGGGTCCCCGCAGGGCTGGCAGCAGAGGGACAGTGCCTGCAGGTGGTCAGCCAGGGGCTCCAGGGCTGTCAGGTGGTGTGTGTGCCGGGTGGGGTGTGGATGGGAGCAGGGATTTGGGGGGATGCAGGACAGGGCAGTGCCTGCTAACGCCGCCTCGCCCAGCCTAACGCCAGCCCTGGCACCGCCACGCAGCCCCGCAGCTCACCAGCCCCTGTGCCCACCCGGAGGGCAGGACACCCTCTTGGCAGCTGTGTTTCAGGAATGCTGATGCTGGTTTTTGTCCCCACAGGTGCTGCGGGTCTGTTCCCCGGAGCTGCCTTCCCCGGGGGGGTGTTCCCGGGAGCCGCCTCGGCCGCGGCGCTCAAGGCTGCTGCCAAAGCTGGTGAGTGCTGGGGGGACCCGGGCAGCCCCCAGGGACCCCTGGGGGTCTGGGGCAGGACAGGTTTCCCCCGGAGCCGGGGGCTGCAGGCAGGAGCCGATGCTCTCACTGGGCTGCCCAGTGAGTCGGAGGGACCCGGGCACGGGGGAATTGGCCAGACCTGAGCCCCCAGGAGCAGAGACCGCAGAGCTGCCTGGTCCCTGTGCCCAGTATGGGAACCCACCCCTGGGACTGCCTCAGGGTGTCCCCTCCGCCCCCAAGGGCCATCCTGAGCTTGTCCCGTTCCGGCCAGCCCTAGCCCAGCGGCGGCACCTCCCCTGGTACACCCCTCTTCCCAATGCCCCCAGGTGCTGGCATTGGAGGCGTGGGTGGAATTGGTCCTGGTGGCCTCGGGGTCTCCACAGGTAGGAAACACCCCTCGCTCCCGGCATAGCCGAGCCTGGGGCAGAGCTGTCCCCGGGGTGGGCAGGAGCCGGGCCCGGGCTCAGGGGTCTCTGCTGCCCGCAGGTGCCGTGGTACCGGGCGCGGTGCAGCCCGGCCTTGGCGCGGCAGGGAAACCCCCTAAGATACCAGGTAGGTGGCGGCCCCGGAGCGGGGGCCGGGGCGGGGAGCGACTCCACCCGGCTCCTCATCCCTGAATTTCTTTTGCCTGCAGGTGCTGGGATTCCCGGAGCTTTTCCGGGCGGCGTGCTCCCCGGCGCAGGTGAGCTGGGGGTCCCCACCCCACCGTCAGCACCCCAACCTCCAAGGGTATCCCCAACCCAGCCAGCAGCACCCCAGCCTCCCAAGTGGTCCCCGCTCAGTGCTAGCACCCCCCATGGGCCGAGCACCCTGCCCTGCCTCCTGCTGCTCCCCGCAGCTTCCAAACCCCTTGGCTGAGGTCACAGTGACATTTCCACCGTGCCAAAGGCATGGGGGGACCCCGGCACCTCTGTCCCATGCCAAGCTTGGCGGGAGCAGGCGGCACCAGCACTGGGAGAGGAGCTGGCACAGCCACCAGGGCTGGCGGCGTGGGAAGGAGGGGGAGGAGGTGGCAGGAGAGAGGAATTCCTCAGTGCAAAGTAATTTGGGGGAGGAAAACTTGTGAAAACAAGATGTTTCGACACTGTCCGAAGTGTGTTGCTGGTCAGGAATGTCTTTTCCATGTCTGAAAACGCTCGAGTCATAATGAAAGACATTTGTAAGAGGGGGAAAAAGAACCCCAAACCAGAAGGAAACTCAAAACCCAAAAATCCAACCCAAATGACTGCAAGGCCAAAGCACTGTCTGCTTCCTCTGGAGGGCTGGAGAGCCCCTGCTGGCCCCAGGCCACCGAGCATCACCAGGGCAGAGAGCACTGCCCAGGCCTGGCTGGGGCTTTGCTGTCACCGCTGGGACCCCCCTGGAGTGCCACGTTCCCTGCAGGCTCCCAGTCTGTTCCACAGGCGGCTCCAGGCTGGGAGCAAACCCCTCCTGGCAGCTGGAGGCGCAGGCAGGCTGGCACAGGGTGGTCCCAGCCAGCCCCCGAGGATGAGGGTGCCCTGGGTGACGAGAGAGGGGTGGCAGGGGTTTGGGAGCTGGGTACCAGTAACGTCACGAGGCCCCAGCTCATCCCTCTGGTCTCTGCTCCAGGTGTTCGCTTCCCCGGCGTGGGGGTGCTGCCCGGAGTCCCCACTGGAGCTGGAGTCAAGCCAAAAGGCCCAGGTAGGTCCCCTCAACCCCCTTGGAACGCTGGGGTGGGTTCAGGGCTGGCTCCAGCTCGGCCCCCAGCCCATCCTTCAGGATCACAGCCCTACAGGGCACCTGACAGTGAAGCCAACTTGCAGCTGAATCAACCTGTTAATTCAGTTCACCTGAATTAACTCAGGTTAATTTGGGCCTCCATGAGCAGCCCAGGGCTCACACAGGTGTCTCTGTGTTTCCTTTTAGGAGCTGGAGCCTTTGGAGGAATCCCTGGTGAGTGTCCCGTCTCTCTTGCCTGTCCTTCTCTTCCTTCCCAAGCCTGTTCCTCACAGCTATGGTCTCCCCACACCAGAAGATGCCTCAGGGCTTCCCAAGCCCCCCACTCTCCTCTCCCGGGGTGCCCTGGGGCACTCCCCTCCCTCCAGGACTGGTGGCAGCCGTGGCGCGGGCTCCAGGTGAGAGTCTGCTGTTGGTTTGCAGGACTGGGAGGTTTTGGAGGTCAGCAGCCTGGTGTCCCTCTGGGGTATCCCATCAAAGCTCCTAAGCTCCCAGGTAAGCTCCACGGTGGCTTCACTGCGGGGGAAGGATCCCAGCAGTGCCAGGACAAGGACCCGCCGTTCCCCAGGGCTGAGGCACGGTGCCCACAGGTCCCCCGGACCTGGCAGTGCCCGTGCTGGCCCTGGGACAGCAGGACAGAGCCAGGGGCTCTGCTGTGCCCTGCCTGTGGCAGCCCGGCAGGCAGCTGCCATGGTGATGCCCGTGGTCTTGCCCCCAGCTCATGTGGACAGTGCTGTGCCTCTCCAGCTGTTGTAAGGTAGGAAGGGTCATGTTCTGGGGACGTGCTCTGGGCCAGGCCACCCTGGGATGGCCCCGCCAGCTCCTGCTGGCACAAGGCACAGCCCTCGCAGGGACAGTCTGGTTTCTGTGGCTCCTAGGGTTGTGCTGGGCATTCACTGGGGCCAGGTGTCCTGGCTTAAGGAGCTGTAGCCTAGGCCACCTAGGGGCTCCAGGCAGGTCTCCCTCCCCACTGCCCACGTGGACGGGGCTCAGCCCCTGCCCAGGACAGCCTGGGGGAGCTCAGACCCCCTTTCCCAGCCCAGGCTGCTCTGGACACCTTCCCCTCCCAGCCCTGTGCCAGGTGCCAGCTCTGCCTGTCCCCGGGCAGCCATGCCCATGGAGGGACAGTGGCAGGCTCTGTGCCCTCCAGGGGCCGTGCTGCCACCTTACTGCTCCCCAGCACATCCCAAGGAGGAGGGCAGCCACATCCGGGCAGGCCCCCATGCCTGAGGTGCTGGGGAGTGCACTGGAGACCCACGGGCATTTCCCCTGCACCCATACAGGCGCTGGAGGCAGGAGAGCCTTGGCGAGGGGAGCCCACCCCAAGCAGCACATCCCAGCCCAGTTCCAGCCCCAGCAGCTCTGCTGGCTTCCCCCCAGCTGGGCCCGTGGCCACAAACACCGGCAGGGATCCCTGGCCGCTCCTGTTTCCTCCACTGGAGCGGAGTTACAATCCTTAAGGAGACTCGGCCCCACCACCGGCTGATCCCATCTGGGTCCCGGCCCCAAGACAGAGACCAGGACAGGGGGATGTCCCCAGCTGGGGTTCACCTGGCACCCAGACCTTCCTGGGGTGCTGGGGGATGCCAGTTTGTCGCCTCTGAGGGCTTGGGGCTGGCAGTGCAGGGACAGGCCGTGCTGGCTGGGGAGGCTCTTGTCTCAATGCTGCAGGTGGATCTGGGGTGCCACACGTGGGGTGTCCCCTGCACTGTCCCCACTGCAGTAGGTCCAGGTTGAGAGGGGATGAGGGGACAGTGGCACAAATAACATTTTCAGTGGAAAGTCATCTCTTTAGATGATTTGGTGCTGTGCTCTCCCTGCTCAGGAGGTGGCCCTGGGGTCACCCACCGTGCTGGAGGCTCAGTCTGAAGCTGTGGCTGAGGTCAGGGTCCTGTTGATGCTGTAGGGATGGGGACCACTCCCCAGTGTCCAGCTGTGCTCGGGTGACATCCATCTGTGCAGAGCCCTCCTAGTGTGTGCATCGGTCCAAGCTCCCTGGCAGTGTTGGTGACAGTCCCATGGGCACAGCCCCAGGGCAGGGACTGCCTTTCCACCCAGCTGGGGCTACTGGGGACCTGGACTTGGACCCAGCAAAACCCTTGGAGACCCAAGGCTTGGACTCCTGGCCCTTGGAGTCACCTCCATGTGTACTACCCCTTTGTCAGCTTTGGAGTGAGCAGGGTGCTGATAAGGTGCCCCAGGATGAGCAAGGGTGGCCCTCGGAGTGTGGGACACCTGGCACAGGTCACTGTGAGCCTCTACCTGCCAGCACCGCCGTGCTGGTTTGGGACACCGCAGGATAGCCCGGCAGGATGGAGAGAAATCTGGTCCCCACATGCTGGCTGCTGGGAGGGGACGGTGTCCAGTGCTCGAGGAGATGCTGCTGCCATGAGTAATTCCATCCTGGCTGCAGGCAGCCACATCCCTGCCCACGCTGGAGACACCCCCACCCTGCGTGCAGCTCGAGGTGTCCCCAGCAGGAATGTGGCAGCCCGTGGCCTTGGGCTGCTGCCAGCAGTGATGGGAGCTGTGAGCTGCTGGCTGCCGAGCCCACGGTCCCCCCTGGGTCAGGGGCATCCCCGCGCCATTCCGAGTGCTGGGATCCGGCTCTTTCGCAGGGTGACATTTCCCTGGCCGAGCTGTTCCAGCTCATAATCCCTCCCCATCCCTTCGCACCAACCTCCTAACGAGGTCACGTTTCAGCCGAGGCTCCCAAGCCCTGATTCCAATTAAAACCTTTGCTTTGGAGCTGGCCCGGGGCAGCCAGCTGGGTACAGCTCTCGCCGCGGGGCTCCCGCGGGACCACTCGCTGGAGCGGGGTCATGGGAGGCTCCTGCAGAACCAGCTTCAGGCGCCACAGCCCTCGGCCAGAGCTCAGAGGGGGTGGCTCTTTCAGTCCCTGCTTCCAAGGTGAGGGAGAACAGCATCTCCTGGCCCAGCTCCACCGCAGGGGTTTGTATCCCGGAGGATTCACCGTCACCATGGACGGAGCCCCCGGGGCTGGTGCCACACAGACCCAGCAGAGTGGGCCCACGCCGTGGGGCAGAGGGGACAGGGCCAGCAGTAGCCGGGTGCTAACCCCCCCTCTCTCCTCTCCTCTTGTCCCCAGGTGGCTATGGACTGCCCTACACCAATGGTAAGCTGCCCCGTGGTGAGTCCTTGTGTCCTTCTCACTCCTGTGGCTCCCCTGGCTGCCACCACGGCCGTGTGGCCACCGACCCTCGGGTGGTGTGAGGGACAGCCTGCTCCCAGGGCGAGGTGGTCCCTTGGGGACCTCGTGCCTTGCCCATGGTGGCCGTGGACCAGCCTGGGAGCAACTCAACTCTCCCGGCATCCCTGGGAGCTGTTAATCCATAGGACACGTCCTGAGCCACTCCAGCTCCAGACAGGGATGTTTGAACTGGGATCTCAAGTGGGGAGGAGCTGGCTTTGGCATCCCCCGCAGCCTCTGGCGCCAGGGGGAGGAGATCCAAGGGAGCTGCTCCGTCTGTCTCGCTGTCCTTCCCCTGGCCGGTGCCTGACCCGGCTCTGCCGCTGTGTTGTGATTGCAGGCCTCAGGCCCGGCGGGATAGGAGCCGGCATCCTGGCAGGAAAGGCAGGATACCCCACCGGGACAGGTTCGTTCCGACCCCGCAGCCCCGGGGTGGGGCCTGGCACGGGCACGGCAGGGGACCGCGCACTCTGTCACCTCGCTGGTCCCTGGATGCGGGCTGGGCGCTGCCCGGCTGTGCGGGCACCGCAGGGACAGCCTGCAGGGGAGCGGCACCTCCCACAGGAGAGGGGGACAGATGCTGGCACGGGTGCCCGGTCCCCAGGGTCCCTGTGGGTGGGGGGGCTGAGGTGGGAAGGTCTCGGGACCTCGGTGGCCCAGTGCCCGTGTCCCTCCGCAGGGGTCGGAGCACAGGCGGCGGCAGCGAAGGCAGCAGCGAAACTTGGTGAGTCGCCCTTTGTGGCACAAACACCGCCCATCTCCCCGGCAGGAGGGAGATCCCTTCCCTCCCTCCCTCCTTCCGTCCCTCCAGCCCCGGGAATGCCGGCTGTGTCCCCGTGGCCCCGCACCCTGGGCTGACCCGCTCTCCCCTGCGGCAGGAGCCGGTGTCGTGCCCGGCGTCGGCGGCATCCCGGGAGTCGCACCCGGTGTCGGCGTCGGCGGTGTCCCAGGAGTTGGAGGTGAGGCGATGAGAGGGCGATGCTCTGGGGCTCAGGGAGGCTCTCCTGCCCTTATTCCACGTCCCTGACTCTCTCCCGCTATCCCGGCAGTTGGAGGACCGGCAGCGGCGGCAGCAGCGGCGAAGGCAGCGGCAAAAGCAGGAGCTTTTGGTGAGTTCCTGATGTCTCGGACAGATCTCGGGACGGGGAGGAGCCGTGCATCGATGCCAGGGGCTGTGCCAGGGCCCTAGCAGCCCCTATCCCATCCTCTGGAGTGCTCTCCCAGCCCCTGTCCCGGCTCCAGCAGCTTTTCCAGCAGCGATGGAGGGCTGACGGGCCCCTCGGGATGCAGCAGCCTGGCATGGGGCACAGCATGCCCATCGCACCTGGTTTCCCCGTCAGATGTGGGGTTGCTGTGCCAGGTGCCAGCGGCGTGCCCGGGACGTGGCATCTGTGCTGAGCTGTCCTTCCCCAGTGCAGGGATGCTCCGGGGGATGCAGATCTCGCTGCTCCCCTCCTTGGCTGTTCTGTGGGAGAAGAGTGAGCAGGAAACCGCTCATTGGAGCAGTCAGGGGAAAAGTGCCAGCCCTGGGGCAGCTGGGATGTACAGGCACAGCCTCGGGGACCTCGGGAGTCCCCAGGATCCAGGGCGGCCAAACCCCTGATGAGTGTAGGGAGCTGGGAAGCAAAATCCCGGGTGCATCCCGCGTTGCCTGCGGAGCTGCTTTAGGACGTGGAAGGAGCCCACCACAAAGGCGGTGCCCAAGAGCCTCCTGTGGCCCTGGGACAGACCTTGTCCCCCCCGGTGGCAGAGTGGGCTGTTTGTAGGGGGTCTGACTGCTCTGCTTCCCTCCAGGTCCAGGAGCAGTGCCCGGAGTCGGAGGCGTCCCTGGCTTGGTACCCGGTGTCGGAGGCGTCCCCGGGGTGGTGCCCGGCGTCGCAGGTGTCCCCGGGGTGGCAGGTGACTGTCCCAGGAGCCCTGTCCCCATGGCCCGGCTCTGCGGGGCCGTGGTGGCTGAGGGTCCCTGTCTCCCTTGTCCCCAGGGGTGCCGTCGGCGGCAGCAGCAGCAAAGGCAGCTAAGTACGGTACGTGCTGTGCGGGGCCCCAGCCCCGGGACCCCTGCCCGCCCTGCCCACGCTGACACACGGGGGTGCCCAGGCACGGGGTGTCCCCTGGGATCACCCCTGAGGGGAACGGGGAACGCTCAGCCCAGCTCCCGGCTGCTCCCACCTGGGCCTGGCTCCATCCCCAGGGCAGGACCTTCTCCCCCTGCAGGCTTTCTCCAGGCTGCTCTGTGGAAGTGAACAAGGAGCCCCAGCTCATGTCTTTAGATTTAACTGAATTCTTGGATTTTGTGCAAAATCCATTTTCCAACAGGATCTGGTGCCTGAGGGCTTGGTGCTGCTGCCATTAGGGCAGAGATTCCTGGCAGTGGGGCCCTCACCCAGGGTCACCACCATCCAAACACTTGGTGGGGTTCAGAAACAAATCCAGCTGGGCCTAGCAATCCCTGCCCTACCCCGCTGGGGTCTCTGGGGGATGAGGCCGTGGATGCTCCGCTCTCCAGGGCACAATGATGAGACAGAGCCACGGCAGCTGCCACCTTTGAGCTCTTGCTGCAGCCAGCTCTGACTTGTCCCCTCTTGTTCCCGGCAGGCGCCGGCGTTCCCGGTGTCGGTGTGGGCGGCGTTCCCGGCCTGGTGCCCGGTGTCGGAGGCGTCCCTGGCTTGGTACCCGGTGTCGGAGGCGTCCCCGGGGTGGTGCCCGGCGTCGCAGGTGTCCCCGGGGTGGCAGGTGACTGTTCCAGGAGCCCTGTCCCCATGGCCCGGTTCTGCGGGGCCGTGGTGGCTGAGGGTCCCTGTCTCCCTTGTCCCCAGGGGTGCCGTCGGCGGCAGCAGCAGCAAAGGCAGCTAAGTACGGTACGTGCTGTGCGGGGCCCCAGCCCCGGGACCCCCGCCCGCCCTGCCCACGCTGACACACGGGGGTGCCCAGGCACGGGGTGTCCCCTGGGATCACCCCTGAGGGGAACAGGGAACGCTCAGCCCAGCTCCCGGCTGCTCCCACCTGGGCCTGGCTCCATCCCCAGGGCAGGACCTTCTCCCTCTGCAGGCTTCCTCCAGGCTGCTCTGTGGAAGTGAACAACGAGCTCCTGCTCATGGCTTTAGATTTAACTGAATTCTTGGATTTTGTGCAAAATCCATTTTCCAGCAGCTGATCTGGTGCCCGAGGGCTTGGTGCTGCTGCCATTAGGGCAGAGATTCCTGGCAGTGGGGCCCCTGCCCAGCGCACTGCCCTCCAAGATATGTTGGGGATGGTGGGATCCATCAGGTATAAGCACCCCCAAGGAGCTCCAGTGGAGATGAGGGCCATGGCCAAGCAGCAGGGTAGTCTGGAGCTTGGGCACAGGGAGGAGGCAGAACTGGCCCTGAGGTTCCACACAGCATTAGGACTCCAGGTTCTTCCCCAATAGGCAGAGCCAGCAGTTCCCTGGCCAGGTCCCACAACCATTTCCTTCCTTGATGCTGTGGAGGTCTGGGAATCTCCACAAGGAGTGTTTCCATGAGGAGTCCCATGATCAAAGGCAGCTCTCCTTTGAGGGTTAAAGCACTGATGCCCCTCTCTTCTATACTTGGTACAAAGCATCCCTCCACAGGCCCAGGGCAGGATGGCATCCAGGGATTCAGGAAGGACCCGGCAGTGGGTGCTCTGTGCTGTGGTGCTCTGTGCTGAGCAGGGTCCCATGAGGCCAAAGCCCTGTGGCCCTGAGCCCTTGCAGGAGTGACCTGATGCTCATCCCTGTAGCACTAAGGAGTGCCAGCAGGTCCAGGCTGTCACTGCCCTGGGCAGCTCCCCAGTCTGAGCAGTGCCCGGGCTCCCAGCCCTCCCAGCACCTACTGGGGAGACCCAGCCACTTCTGCTCCGTGGCTTGTCTGGCTGCAAGGCTTGATGTCCCTGTGACAAGGAGCATCTTGGGCCCCTGTGAGGATGAGGGTCCTTGTGGTGCCTGTGCTGGTGACTTCCTGGCAATCTCTGGCAGAGTCATGGGGCCCATCCCTGCCGTGCCCCGCTGGGGTCTCTGGGGGATGAGGCCGTGGATGCTCCGCTCTCCAGGGCACAATGATGAGACAGAGCCACGGCAGCTGCCACCTTCGAGCTCTTGCTGCAGCCAGCTCTGACTTGTCCCCTCTTGTTCCCGGCAGGTGCCGGCGTTCCCGGTGTCGGTGTGGGCGGCGTTCCCGGCCTGGTGCCCGGAGTCGGAGGCGTCCCTGGCTTGGTACCCGGTGTCGGAGGCGTCCCTGGGGTGGTGCCCGGCGTCGCAGGTGTCCCCGGGGTGGCAGGTGACTGTCCCAGGAGCCCTGTCCCCATGGCCCGGCTCTGCGGGGCCGTGGTGGCTGAGGGTCCCTGTCTCCCTTGTCCCCAGGGGTGCCGTCGGCGGCAGCAGCAGCAAAGGCAGCTAAGTACGGTACGTGCTGTGCGGGGCCCCAGCCCCGGGACCCCTGCCCGCCCTGCCCACGCTGACACACGGGGGTGCCCAGGCACGGGGTGTCCCCTGGGATCACCCCTGAGGGGAACGGGGAACGCTCAGCCCAGCTCCCGGCTGCTCCCACCTGGGCCTGGCTCCATCCCCAGGGCAGGACCTTCTCCCTCTGCAGGCTTCCTCCAGGCTGCTCTGTGGAAGTGAACAAGGAGCCCCAGCTCATGGCTTTAGATTTAACTGAATTCTTGGATTTTGCAAAATCCATTTTCCAGCAGCTGATCTGTTGCAGGATCTGGTGCCCGAGGGCTTGGTGCTGCTGCCATTAGGGCAGAGATTCCTGGCAGTGGGGCCCCTGCCCAGGGCACTGCCCTCCAAGATATGTTGGGGATGGTGGGATCCATCAGGTATAAGCACCCTCAAGGAGCTCCAGTGGAGATGAGGGCCATGGCCAAGCAGCAGGGTAGTCTGGAGCTTGGGCACCGGGAGGAGGCAGAACTGGCCCTGAGAGTCCATGAGGGACTCAGTTCCACGTGCTGCTCCAAAAGGCAGAGCCAGCAGCTGGCACCTGGCCAAGTCTCACGACCTTCTCCTCCATCACCACAGCTGAGCCCTGGGAGTCCCATGATCAAAGGCAGCTCTCCTTTGAGGGTTAAAGCACTGATGCCCCTCTCTTCTATACTTGGTACAAAGCATCCCTCCACAGGCCCAGGGCAGGATGGCATCCAGGGATTCAGGAAGGACCCGGCAGTGGGTGCTCTGTGCTGTGGTGCTCTGTGCTGAGCAGGGTCCCATGAGGCCAAAGCCCTGTGGCCCTGAGCCCTTGCAGGAGTGACCTGATGCTCATCCCTGTAGCACTAAGGGGTGCCAGCAGGTCCAGGCTGTCACTGCCCTGGGCAGCTCCCCAGTCTGAGCAGTGCCCGGGCTCCCAGCCCTCCCAGCACCTACCGGGGAGACCCAGCCACTTCTGCTCCGTGGCTTGTCTGGCTGCAAGGCTTGATGTCCCTGTGACAAGGAGTGTTGAGCTTCTGACGGGGCACCCTTCCTTCTTGGACCAGGATGAAAGAGCAGAGGAGGCTGCTGTTCTCCTGAGTTCTTTATTTCATAGTCTCACAGCTTTCTTGAAGGTAGAGTTCCAAGGGGGTTACATGATAAAGGCAAGCAGCAACAGCAAACAGTAGGCAGAAAACAGCTTCTTCTTCTATATGCTCTGTATGCTCCATATATTTTCTTCTTACAGAAGTGTGGATTATATTTGCTAACTGACCAATAAGATTAACACATGATTCTGGTTTTTCTTTCCTTAACCTATTCTGGTCTAATTCTAACAATCGTAAGCCTTACACCAGTGTTACACAGGTATTACACAGATTTGCATGTACAGTTTCTATCAGCTCTTATTGTTTATGTGAACACTCCATCTAAAAAATGTGAACAGTATAATTCTATCTATATTTTGTCTGAAGTAAAGAATTCTGTGAAAAGGTAACACTGCTGCAGCAAGAACTGTGTTTAAGGTCTCTGCTACAGCTTTTCAATGTTTAAGGCACTTAGCATAGCATATATTTCTACTAAAAGTTAAAAAATCAGTATTTCTATTTCACTTTGGTGTGGCTTCATGTATCTCAGCTTGTCCAAAGGTTTTAATTCAACTCTTGTGCTTTGGCTTCCCTCTGGGCCTGAGTCCAGAGGAGCTTTCACTCCAATAAAGGAGCATCTTGGGCCCCTGTGAGGATGAGGGTCCTTGTGGTGCCTGTGCTGGTGACTTCCTGGCAATCTCTGGCAGAGTCATGGGGCCCATCCCTGCCGTGCCCCGCTGGGGTCTCTCGGGGATGAGGCCGTGGATGCTCCGCTCTCCAGGGCACAATGACGAGACAGAGCCACGGCAGCTGCCACCTTCGAGCTCTTGCTGCAGCCAGCTCTGACTTGTCCCCTCTTGTTCCCGGCAGGCGCCGGCGTTCCCGGTGTCGGTGTGGGCGGCGTTCCCGGCCTGGTGCCCGGAGTCGGAGGCGTCCCTGGCTTGGTACCCGGTGTCGGAGGCGTCCCCGGGGTGGTGCCCGGCGTCGCAGGTGTCCCTGGGGTGGCAGGTGACTGTTCCAGGAGCCCTATCCCTATGGCCCGGCTCTGCGGGGCCGTGGTGGCTGAGGGTCCCTGTCTCCCTTGTCCCCAGGGGTGCCGTCGGCGGCAGCAGCAGCAAAGGCAGCTAAGTACGGTACGTGCTGCGCGGGGCCCGGAGTCACTGCCCTCCAATAGCTGGCACGATCCTGAAATACATCCCACTAGCAAGACACGAAAGTGATCCCTCTCCTGCCCTGCTGGGGTCTCTCCTGGATGAGGCCATGGATGATCCATACTCTGGGCCATGATGATGAGAGCAGAGCCAGGAGAGGCCCAGCCTTTGAGCTGTTGCTGCAGCGAGATCTGACTTCTCCCGTCTCATTCCCTGCAGGAGCTGGCGTTCCTGGCATCGCTGGAGTCCCTGGTGTCCCAGGCGTTCCTGGAGTCCCTGGTGTCCCAGGCGTCCCTGGTGTACCTGGGGTTCCTGGTGCTGTGCCCGGTGTTGGAGGTGAGCAAACAGGCTGTCACCAGGCAGCGGGGGGACACTGACCTCAGCAGTGCCCTGACCGTGTCCCTTGTGTCCCCACAGTGGGCGGCCCGGCAGCAGCGGCCGCAGCCAAGGCTGCAGCGAAAGCAGCGGCGATCGGTGAGTCTCCACTGTCTCCACTGTTAGCACCGGCTGTGCCAGGGAGGGAGGAGGGGTCTTGGCACACGGGAGAGGTGGGGACACCCTGGTGCTGTGGAGTCTGCCCCCTCGGACACATCCCTGAACCCCTCTGCAGGAGCAGGACGCGTGCCCGGCGTTGGCGTGCCCGGCGTTGGCGTGCCCGGTGTTCCTGGAGTGGGTGTGCCCGGCGTTGGCGTGCCTGGTGTGCCTGGAGTGGGTGTGCCTGGAGTGGGTGTACCCGGTCTGGTGCCCGGCGTTGGCGTTCCAGGTGAGATGGTGCCCAAGGGACGCTCGGGTTTCCCCAGCGGTGCTGGCCGAACGCATTCCTGACCCTGTCACTCCCTGTCCCCAGGAGGTCCGGCAGCCGCTGCCAAAGCAGCCGCCAAAGCAGCCAAGTACGGTAAGCTGGGATCCCTCCAGCGTTATCCTGCGTGTCCTGTCCCCTCATCCCCACCCCGGGCTGCTCTCCTGTCGGGGCTGAGGCCCAGCAGTGCCTGGGGTCCCTGGGGGTTGGGGTGAGGGATGAGCCCCCCAAAGGGCTGAATGTGGGATGAGGTTCTGGCTGTGTCAGGGCTGCTCTCTAAAGAGCTGAGCCCCATGGAGGGTCCGAGTTCACCATCCAAACACCTTCTCGAACATCTGTCCATCCACACCCCCTTCTGCCCACCCAGCCACACCACCAGCCACCTCAGTGTCCCTCTGTCCCCTTCTCTGTCCATCCATCTGTACCTCCTCCATTCATCCAATCATTCCACATCTATCCACATATCCATCCCTCCACATATCCATCCATACATTCAACCATTTATGCATCTCATCATCTGTCCATTCTTCCATCCCACCATCCATTCAACCACTCCCCATTCACACACATGCCCATGTGTCCATCTCACCATCCATCCGTTCATCCATCTCACCATCCATTCATCCATCCTACCATCATTTCAACCACTCCTCATCCAGCCACACATTCATCTCATAATCCACCCACCCACCCCCATCCTGCCACGGCTTCTCATCCAACCCCTTCTACCCTGTTTCTTCCCGAGCTGAAGCCCCAGTCCTCCTCTTTGTCCTTGCAGGAGCAGGTGGCCTGGCTCCCGGCGTGGGTGGCCTGGTTCCTGGTGTGGGTGGCCTGGTTCCTGGAGTAGGTGGCTTGGTTCCCGGTGTTGGAGGTGTCCCAGGTGAGGAGCAGGAACGTGGGGGTGGGGGTAGCTTGCCTGGTGTGGGGGCAGTTCTGGGGCAGGACAGGCTTGAGGAGAACCTCAGCGGTGTCCCCTGGGGCAATGCAGACAAGGCCTGGGGGATGGGCTCTGCCCAGGTTTGCTGTGAGGCCTCCCCAGGGTCACTGAGCCCCCCCTTGCTCTCTCTGCCCAGGTGTTGGAGGTCCAGCAGCAGCAGCCAAAGCAGCAGCCAAGGCAGCCAAATTTGGTGAGTTGGTCTGGGGAGCCCCTCAGTCACACCCAGGGGGCATCACCCCACCAGCCCTGGTGTGGCACAGACCGGTCCAGGGCATGCTGGGGATGGGCACTCCAGGCCTGGCACATCATCCCACATGAGCAGGGGATCAGCCCGTGCTGCCTCACCCCTCTCTCCGCAGGTGCCGGGGTTGGAGGGGTGCCAGGTGCGGTGCCCGGCATCGGCGGAGTGCCCGGTGTTGGTGGCGTGCCCGGCTTGGTGCCAGGAGTGGGAGTTCCTGGAACTGGCATCCTCCCCGGGGCAGGTACGTGCTTTGTCCCACCCTGCTTGGGGACCTGCTTGGGGGCAGTGGTGGCTGGGAATGCTAAAAGCCACCGAGGCACATGAAGGGGTGGCAGGGAGGGATGCGGGTGGGACAGAGGGCGGTGGCACGTGAGAGTGGTGCGGGGGTGACCGTCCTAACCGTGGTGTCCTCACTTGCTTTGCAGGCATCCCCCAAGTAGGGGTGCAGCCTGGTGCTAAGCCTCCCAAATTCGGTACGTGCCCCTGCCCCAGGGCCACCTCGGACTGTCCCTGGGCACCCTCCTCCTGTGGCCATCGGGGTGCTGACCTCTCTTCATGTCCCCTGCGTGCCCACTGTGCCCTGATGGCCCAGGCGTGGGAAGTGGTGTGCTGTCACCCATGGGTGCAAAGTGCCACCTGTACCCCCTGCCCTGGATTCACTGGGGACAGTTTTCTCCTGCATGTGTTGTGCAGGGGCTGAAGCCCCTCTGGGTGCTGGGAGGTGGGTGCTGGGGACTCCCAGCGTGGGTGCCAGGGCCACCCCAGCAGGCTGAGCGCTGGCTGGGGGTGCTCCAAGCTGGGGGTGCCAGGCTGTGGGGGGACAGGTGTTAATGGTGTCTCTCTGGCAGGTGTTCCTGGGGTTGGAGTCCCAGGGGTTGGTGGCCTCCCAGGTAAGTGCTGGCAGCAGCTGAGCCCAGGCAGTGGGGATGTGAAGGCAGAGGGATGCTTTCCCAGAGGGATGGAGCTGCAGGGATGTCTCTCAGAGGGATGCTGGAGAAAGCGGGGCTGCCAAGGAAGGCTGGGCATGCTGGGGACTGGGTGAGGAGCAGGTCAGACACTGCCCCACTACTGTCCCTGCTGGTGCTCACCCAGGCTCCTCCTTGTAGGTGGCCTCGGAGTTGGTGGGCTCGGAGTCGGTGGGCTCGGTGAGTGATGCTGGTCCCGCAGTGGGGCTCCCCAGGGCTGGGCTGCAGGGAGAAGCAGCAGAGTGCTGGCAGAGCACTGAAAAGGAAAGGGAGTCTGTGGGTCACTTCTGTGCCCTCCTGGTCTCACAGTACAATCCCACCCCAGGCTGGCACTGTGCCTTGTGCCCCATCCTGTTTGCCACCTGCCCTGTTCCCAGGGTGTGATCTCAAGGGAATGTGGTTGCTGAGCAGGGACTGAGGGCCATAGCGCCAGCCTTGCCCATGCCATGGCAACAGGGGATGGCGCTGTACCATGTCCCCAACGTGTGGCGGTGCAGGTCCCTCCTGGGACCCTCTGGGTCCCTCCTCAAGGGTCTGGCTGTGGCCCTGGGGCAGCGAGTCCGGGCAGGGGCTGCACCAGTGCCCCTCTCTGACAAAGGACTCTTGTATCCAGGAGCTGCTGGGAAACCTCCCAAGCCAGGTAAGGGACAGCCAGAGGGGCTGGAGGAGTGACTCCAGCCCCCGTCCCCATCCACATTCCCGTGGCTGTGCTCACGCTCCCCACCCTCACTGGGGCTCTCCCACCTGCCGGTTTTGGTGCAGGGGGGCTGCAGCCAGGTGAGTGCTGCAGTTTGGGGCTGGCGTGGGAGTGTGTCCCCTGCCCTGCCACATTCGTCCCCGCTTGCTGTCCCCACGCTGCTGCCAATTCCCTGCTGGGCACGCGGCTGCCTGGGAGAGCACTGAGAAGCCAGAGGGGTGCCAGGGTGGGGACGGCGGCTTTTGCATCAGCTCCTGTCCCTGGAGTACGCGAGGGATCCGAGCCAGACTGTCCCCAGTCCACGTTAGGGTGGCACTGCTGTCACCGGCTGTCGCTTTTTCCCCAGGGGTTGGAGTTCCCGGCTTCGGCGTGTCACCGATATTTCCAGGTACCACCCCCAGCTCGACACCTCGGCGCACAGCGGGGGCCCGTGTCGGTGCCTGGCCGGCTCACGGGGACACGGCCACGGGCCGGGGAGGGACCCCGGGGGCTGGGCTGAGCCGGGGGGCTTGGCTGGGGGTGCGGGGCAGGGAAATGGGGGTGCCCCGTGGGTGCTGAGGGCTTCGCTTTCCTTTCAGGTGGGGTCGGCGGCCTGGGATTTGGTGGTGAGTATCCATCCCGCCCGCGGGGCGTTTTGTGGCGGGGGGTGCGGATCCCCACGGGGGTCCCGCTCACGCCGCTCTGCCTTCCCCCCCTTAGGGAAGCCCCCCAAGCCCTACGGAGGAGCGCTGGGTGCGCTGGGCTTTAGAGGTGAGCACGGTCCCCCCGCTCCCAGGGGCCGGTCCTGCGCCCGGCCCTTCTCCCGGCCCTGGGCGGGGTGCGGGCGCAGGGAGGGCTCACCCCGCATCTCCCCGCATCCCCCCGCAGGCGCGGGCTGCGCGGCAGGGAAGTACTGCGGGAGGAAGCGGAAGTAACGCTCGCCACCGATGACCTCATGAACTTTGGTGCTACTGCATGGTCCAGAATGTAAATCCGAAGCAAAGCTGAGACACCCCCCTCCCCAAGCCCCGGACCCCCCGCCCCCCCCATCCGTCCCGGGGCCGTGCCCGGCCCCTCGGTCCCAGCAGGGAGCGCGGAATAAACTGCGGGGAGCAGCCGTCCCCCTTGGTGCTATCGCTCTCTGCGGGATTTGGGGGGGCCTGGGCTGTCGCGCCCCTCCCCAGCCCCAGAGCTGACCCCCGGGGGGGGGGCAGGATGAGGGGCACCCCACATTGGAGGAAGGGAGGGAGGGAGGGAAGGGGATCCCGGCGGCGGGGGCTGTGCGGGGAGGGATGGCCCCGTCAGCCTGGCCCCCACCCCGGGCCCCGCGCTCCCCCCGGTTTGGGGGGGCCGCGGGCAGGAGGGGCTCGGTCCCTTCACGTTGCTCACTTTGCTATAACTGGGTGGGACGCCCTACACAGAGGGACTCGCTTCTGACAGACTAATAAAGGACAAGTTTTTAAAGGATTCTGGCTCTGTCCCGTGTCCCTTGTCCCTGTCCCCCTCCCCGTGGCGGTGGCAATGATGCCGGGGTTCACCCCCACCGCGGCTCTGTGCAAGCCCGGAAAGCTGCTGGGTCCTTGGCCCAGGGATGTCGCTTGTCCCAGTGCATGGTCACAGCCCGGGGACACACGGGAGGGGTGGGGGGACAGCCTGGGGCCCCAGGGGTTGCCCATGCCTGTTCCTGCAGTGACAACCCAGGGTCCCAGGGAGAGGTCTGTGCACTGGCCTGAGGTATCGGGGGGACATCTCTGCCCTGTCCTGGTGTGACAGCGTGGGGAGCCAGGAAAAGGTCTGTGCTCTGACTCACAGCAGGGGCCTGGGGTGCAGGAAAATGTCCATGCCTTGTGCCCCGGCAACAGCCTGAGGACCAGTGGGGTTGTGCCTGTCCTTGGTGACAGCCCAGGGCCTGACAGACACATCCATGTGCTGTCCCATGGTAACGGTATGGGGAATGAGGGGGACGTCCATACCCTATCCCACAGTTACAAGCCAGGGACACAGGATGCAGTCCATGCCCCTTGCCATGGTGGTGGCCAGGGGCTGCAGGGAGCTGTCCATGCTCTATTCCATGATGACAACGTGGAGAATGAGAGGGACAACCGTGTGTCCCACAGTGACATCCCAGGGAAGATGGGGATACCTGTGCCATGACCACAGTGACGGCCTGGGCCACATGGGGGACACCCGTGATGGTGGGGCGACACCCGTGCCCTGCCCATGGGGCTGGCCTGGCGTAGCTGGGGCCACCACGCTGTGTGGGGACACCCGTGATAGTCAGAGGAGGGTGGGGACGGCTCCATCGCCCCGTGAGCTCCGCGTCCCCCGTGAGCTCCGCGTCCCCCCGTGAGCTCCGCATCCCCCCGGGCCCGAGCGTGCAGCCGCGAGCCCCGCCCCCGCCCGGCCGCGACCACGCCCATTGCATTGGCCACGCCCACCTCGACCACACCCACCAACGCCCACGCCCCCTCCTCGCCCCGCCCCGCCCCGCCCCCCGGCCGCGCAGGCGCGGTGCAGGCGCCGCGGTCCCGCCCGGAGCCGCAGCGGCAGCGGCAGGGCCGGGGGGGCCGGAGGGGGGCTGCGCCCGCGCGGGGACCGCCACCGCCTCCGCCTCAGGGCCCGGCCCGGCCCGGCCCGGCGCGGCGCCGGCCAGCGCGCCTGCATGAGGTTGATGCTGCTGTGCTGCACCTGGAGGGACGAGCCTATGGGAGAGGACGAAGGTGCGTGACCCCCCGAGCGCCCCCCGCCTGACTCAGCGCTTCCGCCGCCGCTCGGGCCCCGACACCCCCCCAGCCCGGCTCGTGCGGCCCCCCGCACCCTGCCCGCATCCTCCCCGCAGCCCCCAGCCAGCCTCGTCCTCCCCAGCGTCCCCGCGCCCCTGCATCCTCCTCGGCACCCCCATCTCGCACCCTTGCACCCCCAACATGCCCCCTGCGCTCCCCACCCAGCCCGCATCACCCCTGCGTCCCCAAATGTCCCCCTGTGCCCGCAGTTCATTCTTCATCTCCCCCCTGCACCCCCTCACCCAGCCCGCATCCCCCCCTGCATCCCTCTCTGGTCTGGTTCCCCCTTGCACCACGACATCCCCTGCCGCCCCATCCAGCCTGCACCTTCCCCAGAGCCCCCCTGCATCACCCTGCACCCCTGCATCCCCCTCTGGAACCCCTCTCCCACACCTTATATCCCCCGTGCCCCCCACATGTCCCCTGCACTCCCCAGCCACCCTGCATCCCTACTGCACCCTCAGATCACCCCCTGCACCCCTTGCTCATCCAGCCCACATCACCCACTGCATCCTCCACCGCACCCCTAAACGTCCCCCTGCACCCCTTACCCAGCCCACCTCACCCCCTGCATCCCACCCTACATCGCTCTTCTGGCCTGCAGCCCCCTGCACCCCTATCCAGCCTGTGTCCTCCGTACACCCCCAAATGCCCCCGTGCAGCCCCTGTCACCCTGCATCCCCTCTGCACCCCCAAGCCTTCCCTGTACCCCCTGTTCAGCCTCCATCCCCCTATCTTTCCTTGTACTGCCACTCAGCCTGGATTCCCCCCTGCACCCCCAAATCTCCCCCTGTCCTCCTCGTCAAGCACTGTCCCCCTGTGCACCCAGCCTGCATCCCTGCCTGCACCCTCCCAGCACCCCACATCTCCCTCTGCACCGCCACACTCCCCCATCTCCCCTGCACACCCCATGTGCCCCTCCTGCACCCCCCGTCCCCTCCAGCCTGCATCCCTCCTGCACCCCACAATGCCTCTGCATCCCTCCTGCACCCCCACATCCCTGCTGTGCCTTCCTTCCCCTCTGCACTCCCTGGAGCCCTCATCACCCCCCACACACCCTGAGGACTCGCACCCCCAGGACCTCTGGAGACCCCCTCCACCCCTCTGTGTCCCCCCATGCACTGTGCAGCCCCCAACCCCCACTCTGCACCCCTCGCCCCTCTTCCTGCACCTCCACTCCACATCCCCCTGCATCCCCTGTGCTCCCCTGCACCCCTTTCCAGCCTGCAATCCCCCATCCTGCACCCCTGTGTGCTCCTGCATCCCCCAGCACCCATCCTGCACCCCTCTCTGTCCCCCCCATTCATCACCCAACACCCATTCTGCATCCCTGTGTGTCCTGCTGCATCCCCCAGCACCCACCCTGGCCCCCTCTGTGTCCCCCAGGATCCCCCAGCACTCATCCTGCTGTCCCCCCATGCACCCAGCACCCCCAGCACCCATCCCACACCCCGCCATCCTCCCGGGATCCCTTGTTGCACCCATCCTGCCCCTCTCCACCCTCCCGACACTCTGTGCCCCCATCCTGCCCCCTGTGCCTCCCCTGCACCCACGGTGTGCCCCCATCCCACCCCTGCCCTGTCGCCAGCCCTGGGGACGCGGGTGCCACGACCTTGACCCGTTCTGGGATCAATGGGTGGGGGATGGAATTCGCCACCGCGGGCAGAGGGATTTCATGCTGGGTGCTGCTGTGGGTGGCCAGGCTGGCCGGGGGGGTGACAGCGCTGTCCCCTCGTGTTCCCCTGGCCGCAGGGACCGACCTGCCGGTGTGTGCAAGCTGCGGGCAGGGCATCTACGATGGGCAGTACCTGCAGGCGCTGAAGGCTGACTGGCACGCCGACTGCTTCAGGTGGGACCCACCGGGGGACAGCGGGGACGCTGGGGTGGGTGGCACTGCGACCATCGGGGTGGCGCCGGGGACACGGGGATGGCATCAGGGACATGGGGATGGATGGTGTCATGGCACCGGCATGGATGGCCTTGGGGACAGCGGGATGGCGTCGGGGACAGCGGGATGCTCTGCAGGGACAGGGGCAGTGCTCCCTCCCGCTCCGGCCGTGGCACGGACACGCGTGAGGCTGTCATGGTGTCACTCGCCAGAGCGTGGCTGTGGCTCCTGGCACCCGTGGGAGCCCTGGCTGAGGCCAGGCCTGCTGCCTGTCCTGAGGGCTCTGCTGCCTGTCCCTCGCTGTCCCCTCCTGCCGGGTGACAGGGTGCGCGTGGTTGATGTCACCCGCCCCCCTCCCTCCCTGTTTCCTCTTTCACTCGAGCCCTCCCGGCAGCTCCAGCCGCTGGAGCCCCGAGAAGGAGCAGGAGAAAGGGGCCCGGGCCGGGGAGCTGGGGGTGCCCGGGACCTGACGGGGTTCCCTGTGGGGCTGGGGGTGCCCAGGGTGTCCCCGGGGTGTGTCCCTGTCCGGTGGAGGAGGATGCTGGCGGCGGTGCTGAGGAAGAGCCGTGTCCTGAGCGCTGGAGCCAAGTGAGTGGGAGTGGGATTGAAGTGGGAGCGGGTCAGGACGGGCTCTGCACCCCAGGGACCCCCGGGGGGCTCAGCCTGTGCCCCCCATGCTCGGCTCCCCTTCCCTGGGCCATCAGCCCCAGTGAAGCCACCCCGGGGCCGCAGCTGGATCCGGTCCCCCCTCACGGGTGAGCGGCTTCCGGCAGCGCTGGGCTCGCTGAAAGCCTTCCTCCCCCTGCCCCTGCTCTTCCTCCTCCTCATCTTCCTCCTCTCCTCCCTCTCCCCTTCTTCTCCTCCTTCTCCCTCTCCCCTTCCCCTTGTCCTCCTTTTCCCCCTCCTTCTCCCCCTCCTGCTCTTCCTCCTCCTCCTTCCCCCCCTCCTCCTCCCGCCCCCGCCCCCAGCCCAGGGGAGGTTCGTGCTGCGCCATCGGGCGGGGGAGTCCTCGCGCGGTGACGTCATGGGGTGGGGAAACTCCGCGCCGTGACGTCACCGCTGGTTGGTATTCCACCTGCGCGGCCGGGTGGGGGGGGGGGGACTGCGACAGTCCCCGGGCACCCCCCGGCATCCCCCGCGGCGTGTCCTGCAGCAGCCCCGCACCCTACAGCAGCCCTGCACTGCAAATCCCCTGCAGGAAATCCCCTACAGCAGCCCCCGCACCCTACAGCACCCCCCGTACCCTACAGCAGCCCCGCACTGCAAATCCCCTGCAGGAAATCCCCTACAGCACCCCCTGCACCCTACAGCAGCCCCGCACTGCAAATCCCCTACAGCAAATCCCCTACAGCAGCCCCGCACTGCAAATCCCCTACAGCAAATCCTCTACAGCACCTCCCGCACCCTACAGCACCCCCGCACTGCAAATCCCCTGTAGGAAATCCCCTACAGCAGCCCCCGCACCCTACAGCACCCCCTGCACCCTACAGCATCCCTTGCATCCTACAGCAGCCCCACACTGCAAATCCCCAAATGGAAATCCCCTACAGCACCCCCTACACCCCCTCAACCCCTTCCTCAAGAGGAACTCCCTCCTTGCAGCCCCTGCACCCCTCCTTCAGCGTCCCCTGCCCCCATTCATCACTCCCCTATAGAAAATCCTCTATAGCCCCCCTTCTGCACCCCCAGCCACTCCCACAGCCCCACACAAACCCTCTCTGGTCCCCCCTGTCCCCTCCCCCACAGCCCGATGTGCTCCCCTGTAGCCCAAACCTGACAGCCCCCTCTGCACCCCCTGCTCTTGTCACCCCCTGCACCCCCCCAGCCCCGAGCAGCTCCCCCTCCCCCTGTGCCCCTTGCAGATCGTCCCAAGGCTGGCACGTCCCTCTGGCTGGCTGTGCCAGGGTAGGGGGGCTGTGACCAAGGGGGCATGTCCATCTGTCCCTGACCAGGCTGGCACGTCTGTCACCAGGGTGGGACATCCCTGTGTGTGTCCCTAATCAGGGTGGGACATCCCTCTGTCCCTGATTAGGGTCACAGGTTCCTCTGTGTGCCCGTGACCAGGCTGTCACATCTGTGAGCAGGGTGACAGATCTGTGACCAGGGTGGGACGTCCCTCTGTATGTCCGTGATCAGACTGGCATGTCACCCTAGTCATGGATAGAGGGACATGCCCTTCTGTGTATCTGTCACCAGGCTGGGATGTCCCTCTGTCCGTGACCAGGCTGCCACGCTTGTGACCAGTCTGTCTCATCCCTCTGTAAGTCTGTGCCAGGCTGGCACGTCTGTCACCAGGGTGGCATGTCTGTCACCAGTCTGGTACACCCCTCTGTGTGTCTGTCCAGGCTGGCACATCCATGCAGGGCTGGCACTTCCCTCCTCATGCCTCTCCCTGCCCCACGTCCCCTGCCCTGTCCACCCCGGTGTCCCCACGTGTCCCTGCAGCCCCAGCCTGCACTGTCACCCCCGGAGTCACCTGCTGTCACCCTGGGGATGGTGACACATTGATGCAGTGGCCCTGCAGCTGGGTAGGAGGTGGGGGAAGCAGCTTGCCCAGAGAGCTGTGGAGTGGGCGAGTGCTGGCTGTGCCCCGGGGTGACAGTGGGGACGAGGTGACAAGGGGGTCCCTGTCGCTGCCGCAGGTGCTGTGAATGCGGGGCCTCCCTGTCCCACCAGTACTACGAGAAGGATGGGCGCCTGTACTGCAAGAAGGATTACTGGGCACGCTTCGGGGAGCTGTGCCACGGCTGCTCCGAGCAGATCACCAAGGGGCTGGTCATGGTGAGCACCACGGGGTCCCTGGGGTCTGTGGGTTGGTCATGGTGAGCACCACGGGGTCAATAGGGTCTGTGGGGAATTTTCGTGGGGTCTGTGGGGTGGTCATGGTGAGCACCACGGGGTCTATGGGGTCTGTGGGCTGGTCATGGTGAGCACCACAGGGTCCCCAGGGGTGGGATGTGGAGCCTTGTCCCATGGCTGAGCTCTGGGGAAGCAGGGGAGGTGGGGAGAGGGTGCAGACCCTCAGCACCGCTGGGTGTGGCAGGGGCATCCTCTACGTTTTAGGGGGACCCTGGAGGTCCACGTTGGGGTTGGGGGATGCAGGGGAGAGGCTTAGGGTGGTGGGAGATGTTCCTGCAGCCACCCCCAGCCTGGTGGCACTTTTGTCCCCACCATCCCGTGGCTCAGCCTGCCCTTCCCACAGCACTGGTGCACCCGTGGGTGCTTCCAGCCCCCTCTGAGCCCCAGCCCCACCCTCGGTGCGGGGACGCGGGCTCCCGGGGCTGATGGCATTGCCCACAGGTGGCCGGGGAGCAGAAGTACCACCCCGAGTGCTTCAGCTGCCTCAACTGCCGCGCCTTCATCGGGGACGGGGACACCTACGCGCTGGTGGAGCGCTCCAAGCTCTACTGGTACGGCTGGGCTGGCCTGGGGGGCTGGGGGGACACGGCCCCCGGCACCCCCGCCCACCCTCCCGCTCCGCTCCCCGCAGCGGCCACTGCTACTACCAGATGGTGGTGACCCCGGTGATCGAGCAGATCCTGCCGGACTCCCCGGCCTCCCGCATCCCTCACACCGTCACCCTCGTGTCCATCCCCGCCTGCTCCGACGGCAAGCGCGGCTTCTCCGTCTCCATCGACCAGGGCTGCGGCACCGAGCACCCCCGCACCGTGCGCGTCCGAGAGTGCGTCCCTGAGCCCTCTGCCCCCGTCCCCTCCCCAGGGCTGGGGCGTCCTGCACCCCTTCTGCCCCTGGGATCCATCCCAGGGACACGTTTTGGGGGTGGGAGGAGGAGAGATGGGCCTGGGGGTGTCTCCATTGTCCAGGGCTGGCCTGTTGGGTCTGTGGTGGCATGTCCCCAGATGCAGGGGGGTTTGTGGGGGCTGTGCTGGTGTGTTCCTGGCCATGCTGGCATTGCCCCTTGTGGCAGGGTGGGCTGAGGGTACCATGCATGTCCCCGTGTGGTTGGGGTGGCTCGTGGAGACATTGCCAGCATGTCCCTGTCCAGCAGGAGGGACCCATGAGCAACGTGCCTGTTGTCCCCATCTAGCAGGATGACTCTGGGGACCATGACTGTGTGTCGCCATCCCAGAGGGCGACTCATGGGAGCCATGACAACGTGCCCCTATCAAGCAAGGGTGACCCGTGGGCAGTGTGCCTCCGTGTCCCCATCCAACGAGGGCAGCTTGTCTGCATGTCCCCTGCCAGCAGTGGGTGTCTTGCCCACACATCCCCACGTTGCAGGGGGTGGCTCGTGGGAACAGTGACTGCATGTTCCCAGAGGTGACTCGCAGAGAACATGCCACCTCCTTGGGACAGTGACGGGGGGTGACTCTGTGGGCACACTCACTGTGATAGTGACAGCCGGGTGACCCCATGGGCAGTGTCCCAGCACACCCCCCTGATGGTGACAGTGTCGGGGGTCTGACACCCTGTCCCCACAGGGTGGACCCGGACTGCATCAGCCCTGACATGAAGAACTCCATCCACGTGGGCGACCGCATCCTGGAGATCAACGGGACCCCCATCGGCCACGTGCCCCTGGACGAGGTACGCTCCGCTCCCCCTGCCACAGCCCCAGCCAGCCCCGCTGCCGCCCCGTCCCCAAACCCGCCCCACCGCCACTTCCCTCCACAGATCGACCTGCTAATCCAGGAGACGAGCCGCCTGCTGCAGCTGACCATCGAGCATGACCCCCACGAGCCCCTGGGCCGGGAGCCAGGGCTGGCGGGCAGCCCCCTGCGCTCGCCGGCGCCCGCACCCTGCGAGGACCCCGCTGCCATGCGCCAGCGCGCCGTCACGTAAGGCCGCCCCTGCCCCTGCCCCCTCCGGGTCCACCCCGCCCTGGCACTGACCACTGCCTGTCCATCCCCCAGGAGGAGCTGCAGCACAGACAAGTCCCCGGGCTCGGGCTCCGTGGGCTCTCCCGCATCCCAGCGCAAGGACATCGGGCGCTCTGAGTCCCTGCGCGTCGTGTCCCGCGCCCACCGCATCTTCCGCCCCTCCGACCTCATCCACGGAGAGGTGCTGGGCAAGGGCTGCTTCGGCCAGGCCATCAAGGTGGGGCAGGGGGCACGAGCGGGGGGGTCTCGGCTCCCTGGGATGCAGCAGGGGTGGCTGAGTCCCTGTGCTCCCGGCCAGGTGACGCATCGGGAGACAGGTGAGGTGATGGTCATGAAGGAGCTGATCCGCTTCGACGAGGAGACACAGAGGACCTTCCTCAAAGAGGTGAGCGTCCCCTGTCCTTAATCCCCCAGGCTTGGGGGACATGAGGAGGGGGTCTGTCTGGTCCTGGCCCCCGCCTGGGCACAACCCATGGAGAGGGGTGACCGGGCCCCGTGGGTGCAGCCCTGCCCACTCAGTCTACAAGCAGCAGCTCTGTCAGGGGCTGTGGGAGCCTCGGGGTGTCACGGACACGGGGCTGGGGGTCTCCTGCAGGTGAAGGTGATGCGCTGCCTGGAGCACCCCAACGTGCTCAAGTTCATCGGGGTGCTCTACAAGGAGAAGAGGCTCAATTTCATCACAGAGTACATCAAAGGGGGCACCTTGAGGAGCCTCATCAAGAGCATGGTGAGCACTGGGGGGCAGGTCAGTCCCCCACCACCCCACAGCCCCGGTGGGGCTGGGGACCCCTCTTCCTTTTCCATTCCCTGACAAATTCCCCCTTCTCCTGCCCCCCAGGACAGCCACTACCCCTGGAGCCAGCGGGTCAGCTTCGCCAAGGACATCGCCGCCGGCATGGTGGGTGCCACCGTGGGGTGGGTGGGTGGGTGGGTGGGATGGGTGCTGCTGGGTGGGGGGGCCACGGTGTGGGGGTGCCCCTGCTCTCAGCCCACCCTTCCCACAGGCCTACCTCCACTCCATGAACATCATCCACCGCGACCTCAACTCTCACAACTGCCTCGTGCGGGAGGTGAGTCCCATCCTGGTGCTGTCCTCCCCCAGCCTGGCTGGGGCTCTCAGTCCCCTCCCCCAGGCCTCACCCCTGCCTGTCCCCCCAGAACAAGAGCGTGGTGGTGGCTGACTTTGGGCTGGCACGGCTGATGGTGGATGAGAAGAACCAGCCCGAACATCTCAAGAACCTGAAGAAACCGGACCGCAAGAAGCGCTACACGGTGGTGGGGAACCCCTACTGGATGGCCCCCGAAATGATCAACGGTGAGGGGAATGTGGCCATCCAGGGCTCTGTCCCCAGGCAGGGGACGCTTGGTGGGGCAGGGCCCTGACCCTGTCTGTCCCTGCAGGGAGAAGCTACGATGAGAAGGTGGACATCTTCTCCTTCGGCATCGTTCTGTGTGAGGCAAGTGCCCCTGGGGCTGGGCTCTGCCATGGATGCTGGGGTCCTCATGGTGTTTGGGGTCACTCCCCCAAGGTTGGGGTGTCCCCCTTGGCGTTGGGGCGTTCAGAGTCTCCACTTTAAGATTGGAGCCACTTCCCTTGGTCTTGGGGTCCCCCTAGGGCTTGGAGTCCCCATTGTATTTGGGTTCTCCTCCAGGATAAGGTTCTTCCCCTTGGGATTGGGGTCTCCCTTTTGGGGTTGGGGTCCTCACTGTGCTTGAGTTGCCCCTCTTGGGCTTGGAGTCCTGCCTTGGGGTTGGGGCCTCTCCCCTTTGGTTAAGGGTCGCCCTGTTGGGGTCTCTCCCTTGGGGTTGGGGTTTCTTCATTGTGTCTGGGCTCCCTCTTGGGGCTTAGACATCTCCCCCTTGGGGCTTAGGGGTCCCTGTTTGGGGTTGGGGTCACCCCTTGGTGCTGAGCCCGCCCGTCCTTGCCGCTGCCCGCAGATCATCGGCCGGGTGAGTGCTGACCCCGATTACCTGCCCCGCACCACCGACTTCGGCCTCAACGTCCGGGGCTTCCTGGAGCGCTACTGCCCCCCCGCCTGCCCCCCCAGCTTCTTCCCCATCGCCGTCTGCTGCTGTGACCTGGACCCCGAGAAGAGGTGGGTGATGGAGACCCCAGGGGATGCCTGGGGCCGGGGCCGGGTTGGGGGCAGAGCCGGCGGAGCTGCCACGTGTGCCCTTGTCCGCAGGCCGTCCTTCGCCAAGCTGGAGCAGTGGCTGGAGGCGCTGCGCATGCACCTGGAGATCCACCTGCCGCTGAGCTCCCAGCTGGAGCAGCTGGACCGGGCCTTCGGGGAGACGCACCGGCGGGAGGGGGGGCTGCCCGCACCCCCCCGGTAGAGCCCCCGCCCGCACCCTCTACAGCCACGGGAGAAGGAGCCACGTCCGCCGCCAGCCGCTCCTGGGGCTGCCCCACCCCGGGGCTGGACCCCCGGGCGCGCCCCCGCCCCGCCGCCAGCCCTGCCCCGCCCCGGGGAGCCGGTTCTCCCCGGGGCCGCATGGCCCTGGGCACCCCGTGGCCCTGGGCACCCCCACGCCGTAGCTCTGACCGCCAGGACCAGCCCGGCCGGCCGCACCGCGGGGACCGTCCCGTGTCCCCGTGTCCCCCACCCCGGCTCACCTCCCGTTTGCACACCGGGGCTGCCCCCGCCGAGCCCCGCGGGCTCCCCGGCCAGAGCCGCGGCCTCGCGGCGGTGCCTTGGCTTTCCGTGAACTTGCACTGCGACACCGGAGGGACCCCGCGGCCCCCGGGGCGCCCTCGTAGCAACGCCCTCGGCCAGCCCCTGACGCTGCTCCCGCCGGCACCCCGGGCTCGGGGGGCTGCCGGCACCCCCGGCCGAGCGAGGGGGCCGCGGGGACTCCCCCGTGGCGCGGGGACGGGCACGTAGCGGTCCCTGCCGCCCCCGCGCCTCTGCTGCCCGTGCTGAGCCCTGACCGCGCAGCCCTGGGGATGGAGGGACGTGGGGCCGTGGCTCATCTCGGTCCCCCTGCCCTGGGGGGCCCGGGGGATTGCGCCACGCGGTGCTTTTCATGCTCTTTATTCAGGTTCATTTTTCTGTAAGATATTTAAAGAGAAGAGTTTGTATTATTTTTTCATACAACGTAGCGTCTGCCATTTGTCACTGCCTCGGTTCTGCTTTCCCGAAGGGATCAAACTGTGAAGCCTCTCCGCGCACTTTTGCCCGGGAAGTCCAAGGCGACCTCTGCGGAGGCGGGAAGGGAGCTCAAACTGTGATGTACCCCGAGCCGTGAGTCAATAAATCCTTCCCCGCTCGCTGCCCGGCCTGTTGGCAATCGCTCACCTCCCCCGGGGGGGCTGGGAGCTCCTGGGGAAACTGAGGCAGGAGGGGACGGTCCCTCTGCCCAGGGTGGGGCTGTGGCACCGGCCGTGGTGGCATCCACCAACTCGCTCACCCGCAGTGCTGTCGTCCCCCTTTGTGCTGTCCCCACCCCTCTGTGGGTACCCCCAGCCCTGGGACTGGAGCCATCCCTGCCTATGTCAGCAGGGCCCCCAAGCCCTGCGTCCCCTCGCTGGCCTGGTGGCCATGCCCGCTGTCACCCCAGCCCTGTGACCGTCGGTGCCGTGGAGCTGCTTTGCCTTTGGTGTAAAACCAGCCCCAGGGACAGTGAGGTGGCTCATGCTGGGGTAGCCCATAGCCCTCCCCTGCTGTCCCTCTGTCCTTGTCACCTTCCTGAACCAAACTGAGGTCCCCAAGGTGGGGAATCTCCGTCCTTGGGGGATGCTGAGCTTTGTAAGCTGGAGAAGACCTGGAACCCGAGGAGCTGAGGGGGGAGGGATGGGGAAGGGGTCCCCAAGGATGGCCCCAGTGATGCTGCAGCTGGGGAAGGAGCCTGAAGGGGTCCCAGGATCCGTCAGGAAACCTCGTAGCTTATTGCTCTGGGGGGGCCAGGGGGACGTAGTGACAGTGGCTCTGTCCCCCTCCTGGGGTGGCTCCTGAGTGCCTGCTCCCCAGTGCCCCAGTGAGGGACAGGGGCCAACACCCTGCCTGGTGCCATGGGCTGTCACCACCCTTGGTGACACCGCACTGCCCTTGGTGCTGACTGTTTGCTCTGGGAGCAGGACACTGTCACTCCCTGGGAACGTTGGGGTGAGGGACCCACTGTGGCCATCACACCTGGGAAACACCACAGTCCCCAGTCCCCTGGTGCCACAGGAGAGCAGGACTCCGGGAGACCCCCAGCCCTGCAGCAGGAACCCCTGAACCCCCGAACCCCTGGGACCTGCCCAGCCCCTCACCCAGCCGGGTGCAGCTGTGGGTGTGCTGTGCCCGGTGGTGTCAGGGACACCACACCCACTGCGACACTTGCTGGTGGCCCCTGGGGCAAGAGCCAGCAGCTGGCCACAACAAGTGGCCACTCAGTCACCCCTGTGACCAGCAACTCACCCCAGACCAAGCTGGGACCCCCCCTCACCAGGCAGGGAGGTGGCTCTGGCACAGCTGCAGTGGCCTCTTGCTGTCATTGTCACCCCAAAGCCCCCCCGGAGGTGTGCAGTGCCCTGTGCCCAAATCCAGCCCCAGTCCAGCCTGACCCAGTGCCCGTGGGAGGGGCTCATCCCAGCACCAGCACCTGGCTGTCCCCTCCAGCCATTCCCTCCCAGGAGGGACAGGGCCACCCAGACCATGTCACAGGCCACCAAGAGCTGCCACCGCATCCAATGTCCCCTCCCAGGTCCTGCTCTGTGCCCACCCTGGGATGTCCCTGGTAGGGTTCTGCCCATGCCTGACTCCAGTTTGGAATGGTGGCACGTGGGGAGCCAGGGGTTCACACCAAGGGGGTGGCCGAAGGCACCAGTGGCTCTGGCGAGGATACCCTGAGAGCTCCGGCTCCAGCCATGACCCATCAGCCACGGGTTTGTCACCTTCCTCGGGGAAAAGTTTGGGGCTCCAGTGCAGAGGGAGAAGGGCAGGTTCTCCCAGAAGTCTGGGCAAGGGGGGCACTGCTACTGCAGGGACCCTCCTGGGGGACATCTTGTGACAGGGGTGACAGGCAGAGGGTCCTTGTGAGGCTTGAGATGTGCAAGGAGAGGAGGTGCTGGGGGCCAGTCTGGACACCCAGCTCCATAGGGAGGTGTGGAGATGGAAAAGGATTCCTGGGATCCCACCAAGGCACCCGACTCTGTAGGGAGGTGTGGGGCCGGAGAAGGTCACTGGGATCCCACGAGGGTGCCCAGCTCCGCAGGGATGTGTGGAGCTGCAGAGGGGTCATTGGGGTCCAGCTGGGGTGTCCAGCTCCATGGGGACATGAGGTCTGGGCCCCATCCCTGGCCACAGCAAGACTCAGCCCCACATGAGGATTTCCCAGAGAAGCCAGTGGCTCTGAGATCCTCTGGAGCCCTTTCCACCTCAGCCCATCCTGGCTTTGAGCCAGAGGCTGGACTGGAGACATCCTGGGACCATTCCTGTCCTCCAGCCCTCTGATCCCCCTCCTGCATCTGGCACATGGCTCTGCGGGGTGTCTGTCGTGGTTGGCCCTGTCCCCAGCGCCGCCTTTGTCCCCTGGGTACAGGATCCATCCCTCTGGCTCAGGACCAGGGGCTTTGTGTGGGTCTGGAGCAGCCTGAGCCCTCCCTCGGTGATTTGGTGTCACTGTCCCACCTCTGTGTCCCCCTCTGCAGCCTGGGCTGCGATAGGAGCCACCTCCTTGGGTCACACGTGTCACCAGGACCTGGTGGCTCCAGGGGAACGTCCAGACACCCAAAACCCCGGTGGAGCTCCGAGGCCAATGGTGAAGGGTCGGTACCTGACTGCCTCAATTTCCCCTTCACTGGAGCGGGGTGTAGGACGTGAGGATGGGAGGAAGGGCTGCCACTGCAGCTCCTGTCCCCCCTCAGGTGTCCTCTGGTCCCTGACAGGTGAGACTGGCCAAATCTAGGCAAGAAAATCCCCTGGGATACACATTCCCGCCTCATTTGCCAGCAGTTTTTGTAAGGTCTGCATAAGCAACACTGGGAATGCAGCTCTGCCATCCTGCCCCTCTCTGCCAGCTGGGGGCACGTGGGGCCCATCCCCAGCCCCACTGCTGCTCTTGTGGGGACACAGCACCTGGGAGGGGACAGCTGGGGAGCCCTGGAAACCTCAGCTGCTTCTGCTGGGAAAAGTGGCTTCTCCTCAGTCCCGCTGCCATCCTCCCCCAGCTCCAGCACAGCCCCTTCCCACTGGGGCTCCGGAGTGGGAGGTGAGTGATGGGTGCTCCTGGTTCCCCAATGCCACCAGGTCCCCAGGCAGGACCAGGGATGGGCAGCATCGACTGGTGAATCCTTTGTGGGGGATTTGGGGGCTGGTGACACGTGATGAGTTGTGGGAAGGTTCAGTCCAAGGAGGGCAGGGGGCCTTGTGTGGGCAAGGCTTGGGGTGGGACCACCTGGGCTTGTGGGTTTGGATGGCTGTGCCACCATCCCCACTGCTGTGTCACCATCCCATAGAGCTCATCCCATGGCCAAACCCCTCTGAGGGGCTGGCACTGCCCGGACTCGGGGAATGTGGACCCTCAGAACCCCCAGGCCCTGAGCAGAGGCTCCCTGCAGAGACAACCCAAGGACAGGGACACTGGGATGTGGGCTTGGGGAGCTGTGGGACCCTGACAAGTGGGTTTAGGGGACCCTGGTGTGTGGGTTTGGGGAGCTGGAAGACCCTGGCATGTGGGTTTTGGGTTTGGGGGCAATTGGCTGCTCTTTAAGACCCAAGCACAGGGAGCAACCCAGGCACGGGCAGCCCTTGTGGGCTCAGACCAAGGGGAAGAGGCCGAAGGGCAGGAGTTACACCCCAGGTTTTCGGGGTCCACCCTGAACACAGAGCCCCAACCCACCTCATCCTTGTGCTGGAGCAGCTCTTGGGGAGCACTGTAGGGTACCTGATGTGGCTCATCTTTTCCACTGTGTGAAAAATGAGTTTGTTCCCGGCTTGGAGTCTGTTTGGCTGCTTTGGAGAGGGGAGAGCAGGGCTTCTGCCTGTCTGGTGGCTTTGGGGATGGACCCCTGGGGCTCTGTCCCCTGGGCTGTGTCACTGGGAGCAGCAGCGAGGTGCTCCTGTCCATGCACATGGCATTCCTCGGCCCAGCCACCGCGCTGGGAAGGCCCCAAAACGCGACCCGTTGCAAGAGAAAGAGCTAAAAATAGAGGTTCTCACGGATGCAGGGAAGCATCCGAACATGTGGCCTCCGGACCCGCCAGCAGCTGAGCACGGGGCTGACCCCAGCCCCATCCCATGCCTGGCTGACACCCTGTGGTCTCCATGACCCCAAATCTTACCCTCGGACCCTCCTGTGAACCTCCCAGCGCCCCGGCCCCGTCTCTGTGCGGGTGATGCAGCGGGGGAGCCGGCAGCCCCGGCGCAGGCAGCGAGGAGGTTAAACTCCCCACGCCCGCCGGATGCAGCATCCTGGGCTGGGCTCTTTCCATCTTGTTTTGGTTTGGAGGAATAAAAGCTTTGGCAGCAGCAAAGCCGCTTCCCAAAATAACTCAGCCTCCCATGGTAATTATAGAGCTCTGGGCCCCGGTAGCGAGCGGAGACTTCCCAGCCGGGCCGGGACCTGGGATCGCTGCTGCCGCCGGGCCGAGGGACCCCGGCGTGCCTCGGGGACCTTGGGGACCTCTCCAGCTGTGCCAGCCTCCCTGGGCGTCACCATCGCTCCCCTTTGCGTCATCGCCCAGCCAGGAACGTGGAACCCCCTGTCCCCTCCCGCTCCGCCCCTGATCCCTTCAGCTTTTAATGCTCTGTGTAAAGCCCAGGTTGCAGCTCCCCGGCCTCGATGGGCATTGGGCTACCGGAGCGAGGCCGTGGCAAGCGGGTGGCCGCTCCCGGCTGTGCCCGCTGGCCAGGCCGAGAACACCCAGCTCGGCCCAGCAGTGCCCGGCTGAGAACGCCCGGCTCATCCCGGCAGCGCCCGCTCGCCCCCGCGGGGCTCAGCGGTGCTCCTTGAAGGGCAGGGAGAGCCCGGGCTGAGCTCCTGGAGCCCCCGAGCCCCTAATCCCCGGTAATCTCGGAGGAAAGCGCTGCCTGTGGGGATTAGGGATGTAAACAGTCACCCTCACCTGCCTGCCCCTACCTGACCCTGCCTGGACCCCATGGCTGGCCAAGGTGGAGTGCTGGGAGAGCGGGATCCCTGCCTGGAGCCCCCAAATATACAGGGTCGAGGTGGCCACCGGTGCTCTCTGAGGCTGCGTCGAGCCTGTGATAGTTATTTATGGGAATAAAGGGAATGTGGAGCCATCTGGACACAGCCTGGCTCTGTCATGTCCGAGGGGAAGAGACTCCAGGCGGTGACAAGGCTGGGGACAAGGCTGAGATGGTCCCTGTGGAGTCACACAGCTTCGGTCAGAGCCTGACCGGGGCTGGATCCGTCTTCTCCTCCTGGGGAATTGCCTCTGGCTTTTCTTATGAGCAGGGAAACTGAGGCAGGGAGGGGAAGCCTATGAGAGGGATGCTCTGGGAATGCATGTGGCCTCGCCACCCCCGTGGCTTGGAGTGAGTTTGAGGTGGGACAAGGACAGTCCTGAGGGACAGCTGGACTGGGAGACTGAAATTTGGGGGGGCTGAGCTCTGCCAGCTGCTCGCCACGGGCAACGGCCACCGCGGCCAAGGCTCCCCCGGCCCCTTTCATGGCCGGAACACGAGCGCCCCAGGCAACCCTGCCCGGTGCCAGCGTCCTCCCTGCCCTCGGGGACACGGGGACACGGCCGCGTGCCACTGCCACTCACACGGGCTTGGGGCCGGGGGCACCCCGGGAAGCGACTGCCATCCCTGATGCGGGATGGGAGTGGGAATGGGGGCAGGACACAGCCAGCCGGGTGTCTGGGTCCCTTTGCCAGCCCACTGGCCAGGAGCAGGGTGGCTCGGCATCAGCCCCGGGAAGGGCTTCGGGAGGGGGAGGCGAGCTGGGATTTTGCAGAGGGAGAACTGGGAGACTGGGATCCGGTGACCCGTGCCCAGCGCAGTCCCTGGTACCCAGCGCAGTCCCTGGTGCCCAGCGGGTGATGCGGGATGTGTGGTGCTGGGGTGTTTTCCCAGTACCTAACAGCCCCGAGCTGGTGCCCAGTGCTCCCAGCCGCCAGTGGCTGTGTGGAGCCCAGTGCCTCCTGCGCAGTACCTGGTACTGGTGGCACTGCCAGGAGGTCACTCTCCGGCACGGGGGCTGTTCCCTCTCACCTGCACCAGCAACTGGTGCTGGGGCCTTGTCCCCACTGCCTGCACCGGGCCCTGCCAATGCCCAGAACCCGGTACTGGTGCCCTGCATGGGCCGCCTGTTCCCTGTCCCTGGTACCAGTGCCCTGTCCCTGGTGCAGTGTCTTGTTCCTGGTGCTGGTGCCCCAGCGCTGATGCTGGAGCCCTCTGCCCGGTGCTGCTGCCCTGTGCCACCACCCCGTGCCCACCGTGCAGTTCCCGGTGCCCGGTGAGTGCTGCCAGAGCTGGTGCCTGCTGCTCGGTGCCTGGCCCCGTTGCCAGCTGCCAAGGGGAGTACCCGGGGCCGACGCCAGGTATTGATGCCAGAGCCGACTGCCAAGGTTGGGTGCTGATGCCCAGCGCCCGGTGCCGGTACCCAGTGCGTGGTGCCAGTGCCGGGTGTGCGGTGCCTGGTCCCGGTGCCCGATGTCGGTGTCGGTGCCCGGTGTACATTGCTCGGCCCCGGTGCCGTGTGCCTGTGCCCGGTGCCCCCGTGCAGTGCGCGCTGCCGGGCGCTGTTGCCGCTGCCGGTGCCGCTGCCGGTGCCGGTGCCCGGTGCCGCTGTCGGTGATGCCGAGCGGCCGCCCCGCCCGCCCCCCCGCCCGCCCCGCCCCGGGGCCGCCCCCGCCCCCGCCGCTGCTATTTCTGCTAATCCGCGGCGGGGCCCGGCCGTGCCCATCGGCAGCCGCCGCTCCCGGACGGCGCCCGGCGCCGCAGCCATGGTAAGGCCGGCGGGGACGTGGGACCGGCCCGGGCCGGGCTGCCCCGCACCGCCCCGCACGGTGGCACGGGCCCGCTCCCGCAGCCCGGGCCCGCTCCCGCAGCCCGCTGCCCTCCGTGAAGGTGACGGTGCGCGGGGGCGGAGCGGACCGGGGCCGCCGGTGCCGCAGCGGAGCGCGGGGGGGACACGGGCGGCGGGGCAGCACCTGCCCGGCCCCCGGAGGAGGCGGGGGGACCACGGGCCCCTTACTGGGGCATCCGGGAGGGCAGCGCTCGGGAGCGTCACCTGCGTGTCCCCCCGTCCTGCGCTCCCCCCACGGGTGTCCGTGCGTGGGCAGCGGGAGCGTGGCTCCTGCTCTGGCGTGGCTCCGTGCCGAGCATCGGTCCCCAGCTTTTGGCAGGTCCCCGGGCTGCGGCGCTGGCGGCACTGCCAGCCTGGCCGGGCCCTCGGCCGGGACCGTCACACGCACGGAGCCGGCTCTGTACTCACCGGCAAGGTCCGGAGCCGCCGCTGGCGTTGCCGGCCCGCGGGAGCTTGTTCTGCATCTCCCGTCCTGCCTCAGCCCTCCGCGGTGGTGGCAGGTCCCCAGGAGCCGCTCGGCCGGGCCACGTCTCCGCGGGGACCTCAGGCTGTGTCCAGGGTGAGGATGAGGACGGAGGGTTGTGGCCGTGGCTCGCGTGGCACCGGCTTGTGGCCGCTGGGACAAGTGGCCTCGGTGGGGAGCGCTGAGGCCGCGCTGCCCCGGCAGCCGCCGTGGGAACCAGCCCGGCACATTCCTCCGGAGCTGGAGCAGCGAAAGCAGAGAGGAGGGCGGCTGGCGGAGCGTGTCGCAACGGAGCGCCTTCCCGACAGGCTCCAGACTGTGGCTTTGGGATGCACTCATCCAGCCCTGGAAACATCGGGGGGAGGACGGCAGTCACCGCTGGGGACCGGGAGCAGCCGGGCTCCCGCGTCCGTGAACGCGGGATGAGCTGGGGCTGGAGGTGCTCCAGAAGGATCTGCAGAGGCAGAGCCGGTGTCCCTGCCACCGGTGCCACATCCGTCTGTCCCCAAAGCAGTTCCCGGCTGGCCCGGAGGGGCAGGATGAGCAGGGGTCTCCCCCGATCTCTGCTCTCGGCTCTGAGTGGGTCAGAGCTTGCCCAGCCCCACGTGCTGACATGCCACCTGCTTTCCAGCCTGGAACAGGCCCTGCTGTCATGTCCCGGCTTATGAGGAGCCACCGCTCGTGGTCCCATCCTGGGCTCCCCACTCAGATGCTTCCAGGTCCTTCAGGCTGGAGGATTCCCTGCAGGAAAGGGACTGGAGCTGCTGCACCAAGGGATGCGGCTCTCATCCCCCCTGCTCACCTGCCTGGTGCTGACCCCCTGCCCAGAGCAGCGACCCACACCACCGCCTGCCCCCCACTCACAGGATGCCCAGCGCCCTGCTCCTCTCGGAGCTGCTGGGAGACTCAGTTTCCCAGCTGGAATGCCACTCGTGGGTGGGGTGGCAGAGCTGGGGGTACGAAACCCTGATTCTCCTGTGGGAGCATCCCGTGCATCCAGAGGCGGGGTGGAGCAGGCACAGCCCGGGTCCTGTCACCCCGGGAAAGTGCTGGGCTAGTCCTGGCAGCGCTGGGCTTCGCTGGGGGCCACCAAGTGCTTGTCCTGCGTGGGGTTCGTGCCTTTGGGACAGCGCTCGTGCCTGGGATGCTCGGCCATAGCGACACAGTGGCTGTGCCGCGGGTGGCATTCTGGGTGTCACCTTTAGAGGGCTTGGGACCGCCCCCGTCAGCCTGGCGGTGGGGCAGCACCTCGCCGGGGTGTTCCCTTCCTTTCCCTGCAGAAGCAGGCTGGGAAAACACCTCCCAAGGGAATGTGGTGCCCGGCGGAACGATGCTCAGGGGCAGCCGGTGGCTCTCCTAGCTCAGGCTGTGCCCGCTGCCCCCGTGTCCCCCCGTGCCGCATCCCGCGGGCTGTCACCGCGCGGGGACGGTGCGATGCAGAGTGACAGGCGGGGACGAGGCGGCGCGGGTGGCCCCTGGCTGGGGCTGCGGGGCCGCTGGCAGCCCGGGTGTGAGGCCGGCTTGCACTCAGCCGCGTGTGTAATCTGCTTACGGGGCCACCGGCACAGCCCCGGGCTCTCGCTGCCGTAAATCCCCGCTCCTGCCGGGAGTGCCGGCCGGGACGCTTGGAAAGCGGCCGAGCGACCCTGGATCGCGCCTGAGCTGCTCTGATGCAGCTCGACATGCATCAAGGTGAATCACCGTCCCTGGTGACCCCGAAGTGACAGCTGGGGAACCCTGACTGCCACCCACGGCTCCTCCTGGGGCACTGTTAACCCTTCGCCTCCCAGGGATGAGCCGGGAAAGCCGAGGCAGGAACGCTGGAGCTTCTGCCTGGGATCCCTGTGGTAGGCAGCATCCCTGCTTCTCCCAGTCCAGGCCTGGGTCCTTCCCAGGCAGGCCCAGCTCGAGCAGGAGCTTGGAGCCATGTGGGGGAGCTTTAATTGTCAGGTGCAAAAGTGTGCAGTTTTCAAGGAGTTTTTATGGAAAACTGGGTTTCTGACCTCAAGGAGGCTGTGGAGACCTGCTGGGGGGTGCTCCAGGTGGGCAGTGGGAGAGGACGTGGTGTGCACTGGGATGGAGGGGCATTTTGTCCTGGAAAGGAGGGAGATTTTTGTCCCGGGATGGAGCGGGTTTTTGTCCCAGGACAGAGGTGTTTCCAAGGACTGCGTGTCCTCGTGGGTTGCAGCCAATCTGTGTGTTCAGCCCAGGGGTGCTGCTGGTGCTGATGGTGGTGGTCCTGCAGCCCCTCAGGACCTCCTTTGGCTGGTCCTTGAACTCTCCGCAGCCGGGCAGGAGCTGGGTTTGGCTGTGCCCCGGGGGTCCCTCTCCCATCCCCTGCCCCTCGCCGGGGCCGTGCCTGGCTCCTGGGTGCCGCGGGGCGCGGAGCCTGCCCAGGGTGGAGTTATGCTAATGCTGCTCCCCAGCCCTCGACGCAGCCGGTGCCACTCGGCATCTTCTCCTGGCCACGGGCGACACCGGCTGGGCCATGGCCACCTGCCCCGAGCTGCAGCCTGGGCAAGAGGTACGGGGGCAGCACCCGTCCCCGGCGGGGCGAGAGAGGGGGCTGGGCGGGTGGGGGGCACGGACCAGCCCGGTGCTGCGGGAAGGTGCCACAGCCGGTGCTCCGTCCCTGGGACAGCCCTGCCGGGGGCCGCACTTGCTGAAGGACCCCCAAGGACGCGGCGCAAACCTCGGTGCCGCGGCACTGCCGAGGTCATCGGCTTCTCTGGGGGACGAGGGCGAACCCCAGAGGGCTGGAGCCCCGAGGGATGGAGCGAGCGGCAGCAGGGCTGGAAGCGCTCGCCGCTGGTGGTAGCATCATCTCCCAACCCCGAGTGTCCCCAGCCGGGCTGTGCTGTGCTGGGGGCTGCCGCTGAGCCCCCCCAGGTCACGGGCGGTGAGGAAGAAGATGCTGCGGTCACACAGACCCACCGAGCACTCGGGACCCGCTGCGGGACAGGGGAGCGCGGGGGTCCCGCAGCCCCCGCCATGGGGCCACCTGCTGCCCCCCAGCCTGGCACCGCAGTCCCCGTGCGGTGGCCGTGGGGGCAGCGGGGCAGCGGGAGCGGGGGGCAGCGGGAGCGGGGCCAGGCGTGCGAGCGCTCAGCCCCGGCAGCGCCGTGACCTTGTTTCCAGCCCGCTAATTCCGCGCATCTCGCCTTGCCGCCGGCACCGCTGCCCGCCCCGCCAGCGAGCGGGGACACGGCGTGGGGGAGGACACGTGTCCCCACGGAGGGCTCTCGCCTCGAGGCCCCGGTCTGGAGGGGCACTGACCCCCGGCTGGGAGCCTGCAGGGTCACGGGTTCCCCCAGCCCCTGCGTGCCTCTCGTTTGGGGTCTCACTGCCCGTGGGGCTGGGGTCGCCTGGCAGTTGCCGTGGGATCTTGGGGACATTGGTGCCTGCTGGCAGCAGGGCTTGGCCCCACGGGAGCCGCTGCCGGACGTGCCCTTGGGAACGCGTCTCCTCCCTCCAGCGCTTGTAAACAGGATGTGGAGCCATCCCAATCCCGGCGTCCCCGGCCCTCGTCCCAGCCCCGCCACCCCACGGGGCAGCAGCTCGGGGGCAGCTGTGCCTGTCTCCCCCAGTCCCCGCTCCGGGACGGGCAGAGCCAGGCGAAGGAGGTGTCGGGGTCCTGGTCAGTCCCTGGGCCGGGTCCCCCGCCCTGGCGGCCTCCTGGCACTGCAGGGACGGGGGTCTCTTGTGCCATCGCCCGTGCTGGCCCCCTGTGAACGGGCAGCAGGCGGGGGGCACGGGCACCAGGGGACCCCTGCCCACCATCTGCCTCCCCCTGGCTGCGGCCCAGCTCGGGTCACCCTCCCCACTGCTCTTCACCTCTTCTTGGTGTCTCTGCCTCTTCTCGGCCCCCTCCCTGTCCTCCTGGCAGGCCATGGGGCGCGGGGGGGTCCTGGCTGCCCCAGAAGACCCCGAGGAGCGGCGGGGTGCCCAGGGGGAAGGCGCCCACCCCTGTCCCCCGGAGTGCCAGGAGCTGGCTGCCGTCCCCACGCCGCAAGCCGTAAGCGCCTGGGGTGCACGGGACCACGGCTGTCCCCACTGCCATCCCCACGGCTGTCCCCGTGGCTGTCCCCAGGGTGGTGGCTGGTCCCCTGGGGTGGCCGTGCCCCCTCTCTCCTCCCATCCCTGCCACCTTGAGGCTGCATGTGTCTGGCTGCTGCGGCTTGGGGGCTTGTGAGGCTGAGGTGGGTGGTGCCATCTCGGGCTGGCACTGCCACCACCAGTGTCATCTCCTCCCTTGGTCCCCAGATAAAGCGTTTCCTGAAGGAGGACTCGGACGAGGCTGAGCTGACCCAGTTCCTGCGGGATTGCCCACCAGCTGACAGCTCCAGGAAGGTGGAGGCCCCGGAGATCCGGCGGGAGCCCGGCCACCCCCTGGGCAGCGTGGGCAGGGTCCCCCCTGACGAAGCCAGCGACGAGAGGGACGCCAGGCTCTTCTCCCGCTCTCGGCCCTCGGATTTCCAGCAGCACATCGCCGCGCCCCCGCCCCCCAGCCCCAACCGCCCGCGGAGCCCCTGGGGGCAGCTGGACCCCTACGACTCCTCTGAGGTGCAGGACGTGTCCGTGGGGAGGGGGACGCACGTGGGGCGAGGGGCTGCGGGATGGAGGATGTTCCCATCCCGTGAGCACAAAGGTTTTGGGCAGGCATAGCCTCACCCCCTGGAACTCCAACCCTGGGAATCCCTCTGCGGGTGGGGGGAAGGAGAGGCTTTCCAGGGTAGGAGGTGGGCTGGCGGTGTCCCGTGTTCCACGTCCCCTGTGCCCTCTGCAGGATGACAAGGAGTACGTGGGCTTTGCCACGCTGCCCAACCAGGTGCACCGCAAGTCTGTGAAGAAGGGCTTCGACTTCACCCTCATGGTGGCAGGTACTGGGGGGGCTGAGCCCGGCCCGGAGGTGCTGACCCCACTCTGGATCCCGAACACCCTGGACAGGGGTGGCGGACACTGGCTGCCCCCTTCATCTTTGTCCTGCTTTCCCAGGAGAATCCGGGCTGGGCAAGTCCACCCTGGTCAACAGCCTCTTCCTGACAGACATGTACCGGGACCGCAAGCTGCTCAACGCCGAAGGTCAGCGGGGACAGTCACAGCCCAGAGGGGTGTCCTGGGTGACTGGGCAGTGGCAGAGCCCAGGGGTGCTCCTGGGGCTGCAGCCCCTCTCCTGGCCCAGCCAGGCTCCTCTGAAGCCACGTGTGGTTCGTTGCCAGCTGCCCACTCGCACAGGGGGCTGCTCCGAGGCAGTGGGGTCCCCCCTGCACAGGATGGGGGCCCCCCACGGGGACTTTATTCCCACTGGGAAAACAAGCCCTGGCTCGTTGGGCATCGGCTGGGGCCGCAGCATTTCTGGGAGGCTGGGGACAGTCAGGGCCTGGGGCACAGTGCCAGTTCAGCTGCAGCCAGTTTTTGAATTAAAATGGCCCAAACTTGCCCAAATCCCCAGGAGTCTGAGGGGTTTGTTTGATTTGTTTCCGTTGCTTGGAGTGAAAGCCAAAACACACAATGGAGCAGGAGCATCCCTGGGGATGCAGGGACACAGAGGGTCCTGGGGTGAAGGGGCATTGCAGTGTGGAGCTGTGGGGTCACATGTGGGGGTACCGGGAGCCTGAAATGCTCGTGCAGCAAGGTCAGAGCCCCGTGCTGCCCGAGCTGGGGTCCTGGGGTGGCAGTGGCACAGCCACCGAGGGATGGGTGCACATCCATGGGGACGTGGGGACCACGGCGGGGAGCATCCTCTCCTGGGCTGGAGCACGGTGCCTGTCAGGGCTGATCCAGCTGGGTGACCCCAGCCCCCAGGGTGAGGATGACACCCAGGGGTCGCAGCATGTCCCCACATCACCTCCGCCCTCTCTGGTGTCCCCCCGGTGACACATGTGCCCCTCACAGAGCGCATCACACAGACAGTGGAGATCACCAAGCACGTGGTGGACATTGAGGAGAAGGGGGTCAAGCTGCGCCTGACCATCGTGGACACGCCGGGCTTCGGGGACGCCGTCAACAACACCGAGTGGTGAGTGCCATGGGGTGGGGACTGTCCCCAGGGTGGACACCCCGGGGTGGGTGGGATGGTGAGTGCCATGGGGTGGGTGTCTCCCCGGGGTGGGTGGGATGGTGAGTGCCATGGGGTGGGTGTCTCCCCGGGGTGGGTGGGATGGTGAGTGCCATGGGGTGGGTGTCTCCCCGGGGTGGGTGTGATGGTGAGTGCCATGGGGTGGGTGTCTCCCTGGCGTGGGTGTGATGGTGAGTGCCATGGGGTGGGGGTCTCCCCGGGGTGGGTGTGATGGTGAGTGCCATGGGGTGGGGGTCTCCCCGGGGTGGGTGGGATGGTGAGTGCCATGGGGTGGGGGTCTCCCCGGGGTGGGTGGGATGCCCACGGCTCACCGGGCTTAGGTGCTGAGCCACGGGAGGTGTTGAGCTGGGGGTCCACAGGGAGCCGGGGGTCCCACAGAGGACTCGGTGTCACCTTGCTGTCCCTGCAGCTGGAAGCCGGTGGCCGACTACATCGACCAGCAGTTCGAGCAGTATTTCCGTGACGAAAGTGGCCTCAACCGGAAAAACATCCAGGACAACCGAGTGCACTGCTGCATCTACTTCATCTCGCCCTTCGGCCACGGGTATGGGCAGCCCTGCCTGCGCTGCCAGGGGGTGGGCAGGGGCTCGGCGGGATGGGGCTCACCAGGCTCCCCCCGCAGGCTCCGGCCCCTGGACGTGGAGTTCATGAGAGCCCTGCACCAGCGCGTGAACATCGTGCCTGTGCTGGCCAAGGCTGACACCCTGACGCCCGCTGAGGTGGAGCGCATGAAGAACAAGGTGAGGGCAGCTGGGCCGGCTTGGAGTTGTCCCAGCTGGTCCCTGGGCATGGGCATGCCCTGGGCTCTCCATCCATCTCCTGCCTGGAGTTTGGCCTGGAGCACTTTCCAGGCTTGCAGCCCTGTGAAGGACCATGTTGCCCCCATGGCCACCAAGGACACATCTGCCCAGGGCTCAGCTGGGGCTTGGAAGGATTGGGGGGTGTCCATGACATCTGGTTTGGGGGGAACAGGCTTTGGGGGGAACATTGGCCCTGTGTGGTGCCTCCCACGCCCCTCCCAAGGCCGGGGCCCTGCCCTCAGGGGGCTTTTTGCCTCCAGATCCGGGAGGAGATTGACCACTACGGCATCCGCATCTACCAGTTCCCTGAGTGTGACTCGGACGAGGATGAGGAGTTCAAGCTGCAGGACCAGGCACTGAAGGTGGGTCTGGCTCCTCCAGCCCTATCACGGGAGGGGCAGAGCCCCATGGCCGGGAGGACCGGTCACCCTGGGGTACCTGCAGGACTCTTTGGGGCCACGCAAGCTCTCCAGCGTGGAGGAGCTGTCACATACCTCACTACCCAGACACATCACCAAGATCCCACGGGTGCCACCTGCAGCTTGGTGGGGTGGGGCTCAGGTGGAGAAACCCCTGCCACGACCTCTGCTGTCCCACGGGGGCTCTCCACAGCCGGGGCTTTGGGGTATCCTGGCAAATGGGTGCTGGACACAGCCGAGGAGGGCACGTGGAGGGATGTGGGCCCTGCTGACCCCCCATGCCCTTGCAGGAGAGCATCCCCTTCGCCGTCATCGGCAGCAACACGGTGGTGGAGGCCAAGGGCCGTCGCGTCCGCGGGCGCCTCTACCCCTGGGGCATCGTGGAAGGTAACGCTGGGCTGTCCCCGCTGGCTCCCGGCCCTGGGGACACGCGGGGCGCCCCGTCCCACCCCGGCCCTGGGGACACGCGGGGCGCTGGCCGTGGCCCCCTGACCCCCTGACCCCGCAGTGGAGAACCCGGCCCACTGCGACTTCGTGAAGCTGCGGACGATGCTGGTGAGGACGCACATGCAGGACCTCAAGGACGTGACGCGGGAGACGCACTACGAGAACTACCGCACGCAGTGCATCCAGAGCATGACCCGCATGGTGGTCAAGGAGCGCAACCGCAAGTACGGGCCGGGGCCGGGGCCGGGGCCGGGGCCGGGGCCGGGGCCGGGGGTGGGGTGGGGTGGGGGCTTCTCCCTTTGAGGTGACCCCACTCGCCGCAGTGGCGGTGTCGGCGGGTCGGGGCTCTGTGTGGGTCTGTGCGGGGCAGCCCCGGTGCCGTGGAGGGGGGCCCCGGTGTGGTGGGGGGTCCTTCCTGTGCCCTTGGGCTGAGAATGCCGGGGGAGTGCCCCGGCAGTGAGGGGACCCTGCATCCCCCGAGGCTGGGTCTGTCTTAGCGGGGATGCTCCAGCGGTGAGGGGCACTCTGTGACCCCAGGGTGGCTGGGGGGATGCTCTGGTAGTGAAGGAGACCCTGCATCTCCCCAGAGCTGGGGCTGGTTTGAGGGGCGTGTTCCAGCACTGAGGGGGACCCCATGTGCCCGCAGGGCTGGGGCTGGGGGCCAGGGATATGCTCTGGCAGTAAGGGGCACCCTGTGTCCCCTCAGGGTTGGGTGTGTCTCGGGGGATGCTCCAACAGGAAGGGGCCTTTGCATCCCTGAAGGCTCCGGCGCCAGAGCAGGAGCCAAACAAAAGCCGGTGCTGGGGCTCTGCTCCCGGACCAGCCGAATTCCCGGCACCCCACACCCCCTTTAGCCACCCCGAGGTGCTGAGGGAGCCCCCCCAAGCAGGGTCCCTGGTGGCACCCTCCAGCCGGGGGGCTGGAGCAGTGTGGGAGCGAGTGGAGGCTCTGCGGGTCCCGGGGGGCTGCAGCCGTGCTGTGGGGGGCTGGCAGTGGCTGTAGGCACCTCTATAGGCACCTCTATAGGCACCTGTAAGCGTCTCTCCCTGTGTGCCCCGGGGCAGGAGCCATCCCTCCGTGCTGAGGCTGTGCTGCGGGGACTGCTCCGCCGACTGAGCCGGGACCGCCCGGGGCCGCGCTGGGCGCCGCCCCCTCCCCGCCGCCCCTGGCCCCTCTATAAAGTGCTTGTTGGTACCCAACGCTGTCTTGGTCCTTCTGTGCCCGCGCAAGGGCCAGGCAGCTGCCCTCGGGGCGAGCCGGCCCTGCGGCCACCCACTCTGGCCCTGTGGCCACCCACTCGTGTCCCACACCAGCTGCCCCTGGGGTGCCACAGGACGCTGCGTGCTGGCGGTGTCACCCCGGCTGCCCCAGGGCCGGGGGATGTGTCACTGTTCGGTGGCACGGAGCCCCCCAGGGCTGCCCAGGGGGCGTGTGCTGCCCTCCCGGGGGTGCGGTTTTGGGGTGCCGACAGCCTTTGCTGCTCACCCCACTGCTGGTGCCCCGCTCCAGCCTCGTGTGGCTGCCCGGGCTGGCAGCAGCTCCCCGTGCTCCCCACGGCGAGAACCGAGACAACGGCAGCGCCTTCCCAAGAGGCTCCCAAGGCGGCCAAACCCCATCCCTGGCCCCGGCCCAGCCCCAGCCCAGCCCCGGCGCAGCGGGACCCCGCGGGGCAGGGCTGGCCCGTCCTGCCCGTGCCGCAGCCGTGTCCATCAGCCCCTTGGCCGGAGCGCCGCGCTGGCCGCGGCACGTGGGAGCACGCGTGACCCTGCCAGCCGCTCTTGGTGTCCCGGCCTTGCTGTCACCCGCTGGGGTGGCACGTGGCATCCACAGGGATGGGTGGCAGAGCTGGTCCCTCCCCGAGCCGTGGGTATGGGAGAAGCCATCGATTGGGCTGGCCTTGGTCCTGCGCGGTGGCGTGGCCTTGAGGGGATGCTCGCGGCTCTTTCCAGCCGGAATGGGCTGCTGGAATGGGCTTGAACGGGAGCTGAGGCTCAGGAATAGGGTATGGAGCATCCCTGGGGCTGGCAGGGCAGTGGGGTGCCTGGAGAGCCCATCCTGAGGCCAGGAGAGAGGGGAGATGCCGAGGTTTTGGTGTTTTAAAGCAGCGGGGAAAATACCGGCCCAGGAGAGCCCGACCCCAGCGGGATTGTCCCTCCCCAGAATGGGAGGGTGCGGAGGAAGTCCCTGGGTCCCCCCTCGGTTGGGGGTGCTGAGGTTTGGGGGGGTGCCTGGAGCTTGCCTGGAAAAGGCCGCTCCGGTGGTGGCCACGGGGCCCAGGGGCTGTGCAGGGGGTGCTGCTGGGCACCTGCGGGGGTTGGGCCATCCGTGGGGCAGTGTCCCGGGGGCTGGGGCAGCACCCTCACCTCCTCTCTCTGCCACAGCAAGCTGACCCGGGAGAGCGGGACAGACTTCCCCATCCCCGTGATCCCCCCGGTGCCGGATGTGGAGACGGAGAAGCTCATCCGGGAGAAGGATGAGGAGGTGAGTGTGGGGCTGGCTGAGCCCCCCAATGGCCCTTCCCCGCTCCCTGCACCCCGCCCATGCCACAGCCGTCGGGAGCCGTTCCTCCTGCAGCATCCCGGCGGCTGCTGCTCCACCGAGCAGGGGCTGGAGGTGCATCCAAGGGCTCCCCCCAGCACCTCCCCAGCTCCCGGTGATCCCAGTTTGTCTGGGATGCTCAAGCCCGAGCCCCACTTGCGCGAGCGCTGCGTGGCTGGGGCTTGGCAGCACCCACGATCCCGGCTCTGCTCCCTTCCAGCTGCGGCGGATGCAGGAGATGCTCCAGAAGATCCAGAAGCAGATGAAGGACTCGCACTAGCCCGTCCCTCCTCCTCCACCTCCTCCTCTTCCTCCTCCTCCTCCTCCTCCTGGCCCCGATCAGAAATGTTTACATCACGCTCCACCCGCCCGGCCCCGCTGCCAGACTCGGTACCGACACCCACCCACCACCTTAAGCTGCTGCGGCATCGCCTTATGCAATCGCCCAGGGCCCGCGGGGACACCGGGGGACACGAGGGGACAGCGGGGGACAGGGCACCCAGCCCGGGGTCCCCTGCCCCGTCCCCCCCACTCGCTGGGGACAGCTTGGTCCCCCAAGCTTTGGCTTCCCCTGTTTCCCCACAGCTCTGGGGAGGCCCCCGGCCAGCTTGGTCCCCACAGTGTGTCCCTTGTCCCCGTGTCACCCCGGGCTCCCTGCTTACAGCCTTTATGCTCAGCTTGGCCCTGGCCTAAGGGAAGAGGAAAGGCCCCAGCTGCCCCTCTGGGGGGGACAGGGCTGTTCCCCCTGGCCTTGGCTGGCACGGAGGGGCGGCAGCTCCCGGGGACCACAGGGGACAGAGGGGATGGAGGAGCAGCCACCGTCCAGCCCTGTGTCCTCACCCTGTCCCCACCGAGTGGCAGCAGGGCTGTGGCACAGGGAGCACTGGGGAATCAGCGTCCCCAGGGAAAATCCCTTGGACCCCAAATCAGAGGCTGGGCACCCCCAGCCCCCTGTGATGTTGGCCCTGTAAAGCAATAACGAGTGTCCAGTGCCTGTGGCACCTCTCACCCCATGGCAACAGCACCGACCCTGGCTGGAATTTTGGCCCCTGCTGTCACTTGCTTGTCTGTGGTGTCCCTGTGTGCCCAGGATGTCCCTGTCCCTGCTGCTTCCTGGCACAGCAGCCCTGTGTATTCTCCAAGGCTATCCCCATCTGTGTTGCTTCCCAGCGAAGCACTGCTGCGTGTCCCCATGTTCCCCGTGATGTCCCCATGTTCCCCACCGTGTCCCTCTTGGTGTTGCTGCCCTACAGAGCACTGCAGCTTGTCCCCCCGGACTGTCCCCATCTGTGTTGCTTTCCCACAGAGCTGTGTTGCATCCCTGTGTCCCCAAGGATGTCCCCAGCCATGCCACCCTGCTGCAGGGCTCTGTGTAGTGTCCTTCTGTCCCCAAGGATGTCCCCAGCCATGCCACCCTGCTGCCGGGCTCTGTGTGATGTCCCTGTGTCCCCAAGGATGTCCCCAGCTGTGTTGCTTGCCGGCAAAGCCCCGCTGTGCGTGCCCGGGGTGAGCCCTGGCCGCCTCTCGCAGCATCCCTGGGGAGATGGATCCAAACCCCTCCTGGGCACCACGGGTGGTGAGGATGCAGGCAGGACCGGGAGCAGTGGGACCACTGGGAGCAGTGGGATCGCTGGGAGCTGTGGGATCGCTGGGAGCTCGCTGCCGTGGGGATGTGTCCTGTCCCCATCAGGGCACCCGAGCCGGGGTCCCCCGGGTGGGGCGTGGCTGGCGGGGGCCGTGCCCGGCCGGGGCTCGGGGGTGGGGGCTGCAGGGTGCCAGGGCAGCACCCGGGTGTGTCCCCCGTGTCCCCGTGCCAGCCGGGGGTCCCGTGGCCCCGTGGGCAGGGCCCCCCCGGGCAGGGCCCCGCAGGGAATATTTAGCGCTTTCCTTTTTTTAATCTCGCTATTTTCTTACAGAAGCTCCTCCCCTGGCATGACGGTCCTAGAGGCGTTTATTAACGGATCAGAGAGTATAGGTTTATAATTCTTATAGAGTAGTGGAAATATTTTTATCCCTCCACAACCGTTCTCAATAAATACGGCTGACCCGGCTTGTCTGCAACCCTGCGTGGCTTCCACCAAATGGGGTCACCCGGGCATCCCCCATCCCTGGGTATTCCCCCATCCCTGGGCATCCCATGGTCCTGGGCATCCCACACCCCTGGGCACCCCCAATCCCTGGGCATCCGCCATCCCTGAGTATCCCCCACCCCATGGCATCCCGCATCCCTGGGCATCCCCATCCCTGGGCATCCCATGGCCCTGGGCATCCCCCACCCTTGGGCATCCCCCACCCCTGGGCATCCCCCATCCCTGGGCACCCTCGTTCTGAGGCTGGTGGTGGCCCTCCCTGTCGCCTCTTGATCCCAGTTCCTGTTCCCCTGGAAAAGGCTCGAAATGGATACTGGGGGGTTTGTGCTGCACGCATGGGGACACCCAGCTCGGGGTGCGGTGGGAGAGCCCTTTGGGATCCAGCTCTGGGGTGAGGGGGCACAAGGAGCGGGTGTGCCCCTCTCACATGCCTTGGGGTCGTGGGTGCTGCTGGTGTGGGGCTGGGAGGGGAGTTGGGAGGACAGAGCCTGAGCCAGGGGATGGAATTGCCCTCCACAGGCTGCCCCCGGGCACCCCTGTGCCCCCCCTCACTGGGGGAGCCCTGCCAGGAGACACCACCCATCCCTGTGCCCCATCACCCCAGTTTGGCTCCCCCAGGAGCTGCTGGGGTGGAGGAGCAGGAGGGGTGGGCAGAGCAGCACTGGGATGGATGGGCGGCATCTCCAGCTGCCTCCCAGTGGGCATCATCCACCTGCACCCCGTGGGCATCGTCCACCTGCACCCCGTGGGCATCATCCACCTGCACCCCGTTATCCCTCCCTGCATCCCGCTGTCCTGCACCCCAATATCCCACCCCTACCACCCCTTGGACCCCCTGTCTTCCCCACAGAGCCCTGAGGCTGATCCAGCCCGGCTGAGTGCAGGACCAGGGGCAGGGCCATCCCCAGGGCCAGCACTGACAGGAGAGGGATGGATGGATGGATGGATGGAGGGAGGGATGGATGGAGGGAGGGATGGATGGAGGGAGGGATGGGTGGATGGACGGATGATGGATGGATGGATGGATGGATGGGTGGAGGGATAGATGGAGGGATGGATGGGTGGGTGGATGGAGGGAGGGAGGGATGGATGGATGGAGAGATGGAGGGATGGATGGATGGATGGATGGATGGGTGGATGGATGGAGAGATGGATGGATGGGTGGATGGACGATGGATGGATGGAGGGATGGATGGGTGGATGGATGGAGAGCACCCTGTGGAGGAGGACTGGGGAATTCTGGTGGGTGACAAATGGAACATGACCTGGCCATGGGCCAAGTGTCTCCTGGGCTCATCCCAGCAGGGTGGGCAGCAGGGGAGGGAGGGGATGTTCCCCCTCTGCTCCGCTCTCTTGAGACCCCTCTGGAGCTGCCTCCAGCTCATCCCAGCAGAGACATGGAGCTGGTAGAGCAGGTCCAGAGGAGGCCACCAGCAGGGTCTGAGGTGGTCCACGGCCTCTTCTGTGGAGAAAAGCTGCCTTGTGGGAGCTGCCAACCCCAGGCACTGCTCCCCTGCAGCCCCTTCTCCCCTTGCTGAGGATCAGAGCAGGGACCCCAGCTCCTCGGGGTCTGTCCATCCTTTACCAGCACTCCCTCAGCCCCACCTTGCATGGCCCAGGGTTCTGAGCCCCCCCTGTGGCTGTGATGCCAATTCCTGCTCTTCACCAGGCCCATCCCCCATGAACCCTCTCACCATTCACACGGGAATGGGAAATGTTTGTGCTTCCTTGGCTGCAAGCAGCTCTCACTCCAAAGGCTGGGATACACAAACCTCCCACCTCCCAGTGTTGCAGCTCCAAGAAGGATCCCCTGGCTGTCCCCCCTTCCCCAGAGCAGCCAGCAGAGCTCTGCTTTTGGCCCCACACTGGCTGATCTACCTGGTTCCCCTTTTCCCAGAGGATAAAACCCAGCACTGATGCTCCAGTGACAGCCCCAGCTGTGCCCACCCTTCCCTGCACTCCATTCCATGTGATTCTCATCACACCTTTAAAAATAAAAAGCTCCAAACCCACTCCAACCCAGCCTTCCCAAGGCAGAGATTGATATTTCCACATGGCAAATGCTTCCATGCAATTCCCCAATGTCCTATTTTTGGTTCCTCACCAGTGCTGGCGCTGGTTGCAGCAATCCATGCTGGAGCTCCAGCCGAGCTCAGAGGAGGGGAATAAAGGTTTCTTAGGGCAGAAAAGGAAATCTCATCTCCTTCCCTGGGCTGTGCCACCCACACCTGATGCCTAATGAGACCTCAGGTGGCATCTGTCCTGTTGTTTCCCTTTCCCCTTCCTTTCCATTTCCCTTTTCCCCTTCCCTTCCCTTCCCTTCCCTTCCCTTCCCTTCCCTTCCCTTCCCTTCCCTTCCCTTCCCTTCCCTTCCCTATTTATCCATTTGTTCCTTATATAATTAATGGTATTTTCCCCTATGGGAGAGCCCCTGCAGCCCCACCTTTTCCCATCTTTTCAAATCCAGAAACCAAGGCACTGCCTCTGGTTCTTTCCCCCTCTCTCTTGTACCTCTTCTCCACTTGTCACATCCATTCCCGTCACCATCTCTCTCAGATCCAGGGGAGCCAGGAGCAGTCATTCCAATTGCACCCATTCCCATCTCTCTCAGATCCAGGGGAGCCAGGAGCAGTCATTCCGATTGCACCCATTCCCATCTCTCTCAGATCCAGGGGAGCCAGGAGCAGTCATTCCGATTGCACCCATTCCCATCTCAGATCCAGGGAGCCAGGAGCAGTCATTCCGATTGCACCCAGCGCTGCCTGCGTGCCCAGGTGCTGCTGGCTGGGGCTGGCAGCCCTTCCCCTCTCCTGGCAGCTGTGATGAGGGTTTGGGCTGCGGTGTCTGAACACATCCAGTGGATGCTCCTGATGGAGCAGGTAGTCCTTGGATCCCCTGCTCGCAGCAGGAGGAGCTCAGGGAAGTGCAACCCCATTGCTGCTGCTCTGCGCGTCCCGTAAAGGCAGCTAAAACATCCCTGAACTACCTTCAAGCCAGAAAATGGGCCACAGGCTGAAGCCCCCATCCAACTCTGGCTCTTCCACACCTTTTGTGGCTTCCCTGTTCCCCACAGCCAGTGTGGAAAGACCAGACCAAGAGCTTGACACATTTCTCAGGCTGGCAGAGCTGGGGGTGCTCACCTGGAGAGGAGAAGGCTCCAGGGAGAGCTCAGAGCCCCTTGCAGGGCCTAAAGGGGCTCCAGGAGAGCTGCAGAGGGACTGGGGACAAGGCATGGAGGGACAGGACACAGGGAATGGCTTCCCAGTGCCAGAGGGCAGGGCTGGATGGGATATTGGGAAGGAATCCTTCCCTGTGAGGGGGGTGAGGCTGTGGTGGGCACATGAGAACACGACAGGAACAGATGGATATGCAGTTACAGCCTGGTCGTTACTTGCAGAAGAGCCCACCTGTGGCTGTGGATTCTGGGAAGCTCCATGAGATGCCTTCACTGACACGTGATGTTATTTCTGGAGCTTCCCTGAAAAACCTCAAGCTGTGCTGTGCCTTGTGAAGATGATGCCCATTCCATGATGCCCACCAGGAACAGTGCCGGGAGGCTTGGGAGCAGCAGCCGTTCCTCCCTCGGTGATGATGTCACTGATGATGCCAGCGCGAAGCGCAGGGAGCGAGCAGAGCGGGCAGGGAAGGGCCGCTCCGATGCGGACATCCCCTGTGGCAGGGCACGAGGCGCTCCTGCCCTGGGTGTCTGTCCAGGAGCACGGGCGCGGCCCCTCGGTGCCGGCGGTTCCTGGAGAAACAGCACCATCTATTTGCAGCACGAGAGGAGAGAGGACAAGGTGGCCTCCAGGGCTGGGGGGCTGTGCCCCTCAGCAGCGCTGGGGATCCCCCTCTGGAGCAGCAGGCTCACACCGCGACACTCCTGACCTCCAGAGCCTCCTGCAGCCCACAGGTGACACCTGGGGCTGGCTCCAAGATCAGGGCAGGAGTCGCAGGACCAGGGAGGGGGCTCTGCTCAGGTCTGGGTGTCTCTCTCCGAAGTGGGCTCTGCCTTTGCACTCCCATGCACGGACACGAGGACACCCACCCTGGGGTCCCCACAGGACTCGGCCCTTCCCCACATTTCCCCATCGCTGGCTCGGACAGGCTCCAGCCCCTGGGGCATCAGAGGTCCCAGGAAGGTGTTGGCCCCACAGCACCAAGGGGGAGAAATCCAGCCCGGCCCCAGCTTTGCTGCAACTGGGAGCTGTCCCCAACCCAGCCCATCCCACCTCCAAACCCAGCTCAGAACCCCTCAGGACGGACCCCAACGTGTTCTGAGTGACAGAAGTGACCTAGGACCACCCATTCCAGCCTTGCCACAGAACTGGGAGGAATGAAGAGGATCTGCTTTATTAAACCTGCTGAGAAAAGGGTTCAAGGGGGGTCCTGGGGCCCTCAAAGCTCACGTGGAGAAGCCACTACTTCTTCTTGCGACGTCTGGTGTTCATTCTGATCAGCTGCAGCCCCTGCTTCTTGATGTCCTCACGGCTGGGGATGTAGTCATGGTCTTCATCCTCAAAATCCAAGGTGTCTGGAGGGGAGAGTGGACAGGAGGGACTGGGGAGGGGCTGGGGGCCGCCTCTGCTGTGCCCAAGTCCCTGGGAGAGCTGGCACAGTTTGTGGGGCTTGTGGGATCCTCGAGAGTCCTCCTGGGCTTTTCCACCCCGGCATCCCAGGGCGACCTGCAGGACCTGGTGGTGCCATCACTGTGGCCCACCTCCAGTGCTGCTGGGGCTTCCTGTAAAGGTCTGGAGCTACAGTGTGGTGGGCACAGCTCCTGCTTTGCTAAAGAAAGCTGGTGAGCTGCCAACAGCTCTTTGCCTCCTCCAGGAGCGTCCACAGGCAGAGCCAAGCACTGACTATTCTTCACAACCAGGTGATTTTGAAGATGAGGGTCTCCCCTCTTGCCCCACAGCGTCTCTCCTTGTTCCTGCAGTGGCTTGGTGCCCACCACCCCACCACCTGCCTTCGTTCTCCCACATTCCTGCCTAAAGCCACCTCCCATGCTCAAAGCCTTGGAAACAGCCAAGGTCAGCCTCAGGACCCGGAGGCAGTTTGTGGGTTGGTGTCTGCTGGGCCAGTGGGAGACAGACAAAGACTCCCAAAACTCCCAGGGGGCAGGGGCTGGAGCAGTCACTGTGGGACATGTCCCCACCATGCTCTCCTACCATCTTCCATGGTGTCTTCATCCTCGAAGGAAATCTTCAAGTTCTGTGTTTCACCTGCAGTTCTTTTCTCCAGGAGGTTCCTGACCTTGGCAAAAGTCTGTGAAAGGTGCCCTGGGTTAAGTGCTGGAGGGCAGGTGGGTGTTACAACCTTGGGTACCCCTTGGGTGCCCAGGGCCCTCTGGGGCTGAGCTGCTTCATGGCCCTTCCCTGCGGCCTTGCTGAGGACGGATGGCTTGGGTGGCCATCTGTGAGGACCCTGAGCGTGCCCCCAAGGGCACAGAGGGCCGGAGCCGCTGTACCTCACTGCGTTCGTCAGTGCTGTCCTTGGGCCGGGCTGCCACCCTCTCCTTCAGGAACTGCATCTTCTGCTCACAGTGCTGCAGCTTCTCCTCCAGCCCCACCACCGCAACAGACTCATCCTGGGGGAGAAAGAGCCACCGTGGTGGGGACAGCGAGCCCCTGGTGGTGGCTGTGCTGGGTGTCCCCATGCTGCCCCGCCTGCCTGGCCCTGCTCCTGTGGTACCTGGTCAGGGATGAAGATGCCCTGCAGGTGGAGGAACAGGTTGTCAATGATGTTCTCAAACTCGATCAGGCGCTTCTGGTTCCTCAACATCTGGGCTCGCATCTGCTCCAGCCGGGCCTCTTCCTGCTTCAGGTTCTCGCTGAGCTCCTCTTCCCGCAGCCTGGAGCCAGTGGCACTCACATCACACAGCTGCAGAGGGGCGCAGGGACACCCCAAAGCTGCTCCAAACGCTGTTCAGGTTCCCCCCACCCCCAGCTGCAGCCCAGCTCCATGCTGCTGGCAGCACTTCCCGTGCCAGGCAAGGAGAAGGGGAGCTCTGGGACCCCAGGGGAAGCTTTGGGTGCTCTGCCAGCACCAGAGCCGGGAGCTCAGAGACCCTCCCAGCGCGGGAGGGGCGGGTGGCTGCAGAGGGACAGAGGTCAGGGTGCCTCCTGGGACATGTCCCCACAAGGGTGGTGGCCTGGTTGGCACAACTGTGTGAGGCCAGCAGCACCTGATGGTGCTGATGGGCTGGTTGAACTTCAGTTTAGCCTGCTTCAGCTCCAGCTCCTGCAGCGTCTTCTTCAGCACCTTCTTCCTCTCCCTGCACTCATCGATGTGCTGCTGCAGGCTCTCCAGGGACTTCTTCTGGGCCTGGATGCTGCTGGGGATGTCCTGGCCAGGGGAGACACAAGGACTGAGCCCGGGGTGCTCCTGCTGAGAGCAGGGCCTCGGCAAGGCTACAGCACCACGGAGCTCTGCAGCGTCCGGTCCTGCAGAGGGGCAGCTCCGTGCCTGCCTGCACAGAGGGGCTTTGAGGGGCTCCAGGGAGAGGAGAGCAGACAACCCCACAGTGAAACGGGGGGAGCAGAGGGGCCGCAGCTCCCCAGCGCCCCGGGTTGCACCAGGGCTGGTTTTGCCATTACCCAGAGGCAGGAGCACTGCAGGGCACTCTTCGCCTTCTCCATCTTGTCAGTCACAAAGGCCTCGCGCTCCCTCTTAGCCACGGCGGCCTCCGCCTCAGCACCTGGGGTGGCAGGGAAGGAGCGGGGCAGGATGCCCATGGCCGTGCCCACGTCCCCCCGCCCTGGCCCCTGCCAGGCACTCACCCACCACCGTTTCTGAGGAGCTCAGCTCGTGCTCTGCGGAGAGCATGGACACGGCTTGCTGCAAGGACACTCACGGTCACCCCGGGGCTCAGCGTTGCAGGCTGCCCCCTGCCCCGGCCTGCCTGCCCCACAGCCCATCCCTGCCCGCCCCACATCCCCTGCCCTGCCTGCCCCACATCCCATCCCTGCCTACCCCACACCCCCTGCCCTGCCTGTCCCACAGCCCCTGCCCTGCCTGCCCCACAGCCCTGCCCTGCCTGCCCCACACCCCATCCCTGCCTGCCCCACACCCCCAGCTCACCTGCCCCCTGCCCTGCCTGCCCCATACCCCCTGCCCTGCCTGCCCCAAACCCCCATCCCTGCCTGCCCCACACCCCCTGCCCTGCCTTCCCCACATCCCCATCCCTGCCTGCCCCACACCCCCAGCTCACCCGCCTCTGCTGCCTCTCGATCTCCTCCTGCTGCCGGAGGCTCTCGATTTGCATCCTCTGCTCAGCCAGGGACTGGTCCCTGAGCTGCTTCTCCACACGGACCTGGGGTCCTGCCTCGGCCATGAGTTTCTGGAGCATAACAGAGAAGGGAGAAGTTGCTGCCAGAGTCAGCTGGAGCTTTTTACAGATTGGTTATTAGGTTTAAGTATTGGTTTAGATTGAGATACGGAAGAAATCCTTCCCTGGGAGGGTGGGCAGGCCCTGGCACAGGGTGCCCAGAGCAGCTGGGGCTGCCCCTGGATCCCTGGCAGTGGCCAAGGCCAGGCTGGACATTGGGGCTTGGAGCAGCCTGGGACAGTGGGAGGTGTCCCTGCCCATGGCAGGGGGGTGGGATGGGATGGGCTTTGAGGTCCCTGCTAACCCAAACCATTCCATGAATCTATGATTTGAGCTATGGGATGGCCAGTGTTGGAAATGCCCCCACTCCATGCAAACAGGCTGTGAAGGAAGCTTGGCAAGGCCAGCTGGGTGTGGGACACGCTGCCTTTGCCATGGCTGGTGCTTCAGACGGGCTGTCACCAGCCTCAGGGGACAAGAGGGAGACCTGGGAGGACCTACGGAGGCCTCTGGGTGCTCAGCTCTGTCTTTTGCTCCTTGCTGAAGGCTCTCAGGCCCAGGTACGTGGTGCTGTCTGTGGGTGCTGGAGGGTGGGAAGGGCCCCAGTTATCTCACCCTGAGGACATCGTTGGCTTTGAGGTTGCTCCGGGCCGTGAGCTCATCGTGGTACATCACAGTCATCCCACACAGGAGGTCCAGGTACTGAGGCAGGTACACCAGCTCCTGCACACAGGAGCCACCACAGGTCACCCTCCGAGCCCTGGGGTCCCCATGCTGTGACAGGGCATGGAGGGGACCAGCAGGGCGTCCCCCGGGACACAGCCCCTCGGGCACCTCGTGCCTTTGCAGGGGGAGCAGGTGAGACAATGGCATGGTGAGGAGGAGCTCACCCTCCTCAGGTTTTCCTGCAGCTTCAGGTACAGGTTGGTCACGATCTGTCCACTGTGAATTTTCATGATCATCTTCTCGATGTCATTGCCCAGCTGGCGAATGGTCTGGGGCAGACACGGGGGGAGAGACACGAAGTGACTCCGTGTGCCATGCCCAGTGCCCAGCTGGGGGTGCAGGGGCTGGATTAAAGCCCCCCGTGGGTGTTGGCACACCAGGAAGGGCTCCTGGGTACCTGCAGCTGTGGCTCTTGCCACTTGGGATCCGTCTCGGCATCCTGCAGCTCCTGCAGGTGCCTCTGGCGCTCGTCCCTGGCTTGGCTCCACTGCTTCAGCTGGTGCAGCAGCATGTCACACACCTTCACCTGGTCATGGATTTTGGCCTCCATCTTCTTTTGGACCGCCTGGATGGGCATGAGAGCATTTCCCAGGCTGGATGCTGCAGGAGAAGGGGGTGCTGCCTGGAAAACTCCCCCCAGGGTAGAGCTGGGGACACTGGGGCGCTGCTCCAGGATGTTGTCACTGGTTTGACAGGATGGGATCTGGGAGAGCTTTGCTCTGGGGGCTGGCTGGGGTGAGGCAGAGGTGGGCAACTGCTGATGGCAGGGCTGGGCATAACACAGACCAGGACTGGGGATCAATAAATCAATCAGGGCCCAGATGGGGATATTGTCAGAGAGCAGCGGCACCACTCTGTCCCTGCAAGAGGCCCCTGGGCAAAGGCAGCTCTGTGGGGACAGCTCCTCAGTCTCCACGGGTTTATAAACAGGGCACAACCTTGGGACAGGCAGTGAAGGGCAGGGACAGCCTCTCTCTGCCAGGGATGCAACTGGACCCTGCAGGAACCTGGGCAGTGCCAGGGACACACAGGGTGGCACAGCCAGGAGATCTGCTGGGACAAAGGGTCTGCATGGATGGGTCCCATGGTGGAAAGGGACCCACAGGACCAGACGTGAACACCCTGTGTCTCTCCACAGCAGCCCCATGGGGCTGTCCTGGTGCTGGCACCATGTCCCTCTGCCATGCACTGTTCCTCCCAGTGTCCCCAGAGCCCCAGCCCCCTGCGAGAAGCCCCTGCCCCCAGCCCCTGCCATTACCTCCACGCTCTGAGTGGCTGGAATGAGCTCCTGACCCTCTCCAAAAGCATCCTTAATGGGGAGTTTGTTGTACTGTGGGCAGGGGAGGGACAAGGAAAGGGTCACTGTCAGCCTGGCAATGACACAGCCTTTTGCTGGCCCGTGCTCCCAGCTCCTGGGGAAGCACCAGGCAGGGATGCAGCAGGAGGGACCTGCTGGTACCTTCAGGACAAAATCCAGGATACTGGAATCCTCCTGCAAGGTCGCCTGCAGGCTGGGGAGCAGCTCCCTGTTCTGCCGGAGCTTCTCCTCGCAGGACTGAGCGAAAATCTTGCCGCCTTGCTCTGGGGGACATCAGGGAGCCCATGGCACCGCGGGACGAGGGGGCCGTGCCCGCCCTGCCCCGAGCAGCCCGAGGCCGCACCTTGCAGGGCCACAAGGACACGCAGCTCCTGGCTGCGCTGGCTCAGGTCGGCCTTGGGGCCCTGCGTGCTGCCGGGGGCCTCCATCCCTTGGCCACTGTTGGCAGCCCCCTGCAGGACAGACGCCGAGGCCCTGCTGCCCCGCAGAGGTGTTGGGACCAGAGGGTTCCAGGCGGAACTGTCACCGTGGCACTGCCAACCGCCACACAGCTCCTGCTCAGCCACCGCCCAGCCCCCTCCTCGACGCTTCTGCAGGGAACAGCTTCATTAATAACTGATTAACGAGCTCTTGGAGGGGGGCAGAGAAGCATTCCAGTTTTGTCTTCCATCGCCGTGGCAGTGGCAGCTGTCAGGGACCATTCTGAGCCCCACCAGGAACAGGAGGACAATCTCAGGGAAAACACATGTGCATGTGCACCCAAACACAGCAGCTGTGCTCTCCTGGAAGCCGCCACCTTATTTGAATGCCCACCTATTTGGAAATTCCAGTTAATTAGCCATGAAGTGGTTGTGCAGGGCGTTACACTCTCGTTGGAATGGGCAAACACAAGCCAGTTACCAATCCTGAGCTTTATTCTGATGCTCACCGTACATTCTTGCTGAACTACAAACATGACAAGAAATGCCAGCATGTACATTTATTTGTCCATAAATAAACCCAAGCTTCCTCTACCAGAGAAAATCCTTAATGTTTGGATTTGCAGAAAAGCCTTTACAAAGAAATTGCCTTCCTAGCACCAAGCTCATCAATCAGCTTAGCGTCAGGTTCTGTAACTCCAGATCTTTAACCTGCTGCCATCCCGTTGTGCTTAAGGTGTTAAACACAGCAAATCAAGAAATTAAAGAATTGTGAAATCAGGTATTAGTGACACAGCATCCTCTGGGGCTCTTGCTCAGCGTCTCATCTGCATATAGATGAATTGCATGTTAGCACTAATTGCCAGTGACGAGTTAAATATCTGCATGATCATCCTCAGTGCTTCCCAAGGCGTGCCTGGAGAGAGGAGCACGTGGAGGCAGCAGCCCAGGGTGGTGCCCGTGCACACACAGAGCTCTCCACACTGAGCCATGTCCGCATGGCAGCTCCACTCATTACACCCCTGCATTTCCTAGGCAGCATTTCAACCCTCAGGAACAAACAAAAGCATTTTTAAATAGCCAGTGGCTCAAGAATCTCAGTTTCACCTGCCCTCAGCAAAACTCAGGCTCTAGAGAGGCAGATCCTCCCAAAATACTGCTGAAGGAATTGATCCTGGCCTTGCACAAGTGCACACAAATTGGCTGCTGCAGAAATCCACTCCCAAGGGGCAGCCTTGGACTGAGGATCCAGCCCTGCAGCCACCTCACATGCCAAACCTCCCCTCCTCCAGCTGATTGCTACACTCCCTGACGAAATTCCAGAAAATTCACAGTGAGACAAAGGCACAGAGGAAAGGTCAGGACTACAAACCCAGCTCGGTTTAATTGTCACATGAGGGGGGAGTCTCTGGAAGGCAACAGCAACCAAAGAGCACTGCGCTCACCTGGGACAGATCTCATCCCTGGCTGGCCCATAGCTCCTCACCTGCTGCCTGCTATCTGCATGGAAACAGGAATGTCATATTAAAGGCTCCTCAAACTCCTGCTGATTTAGTTTTTAGTCACTGAACCAGATCTGCTTTGCCTGGTGCTTTGTATTTTTAGTATCTCCTTCCCCCGTTCTTGTCCTCTCTTCCCCTTTTCTTTGAAATACCCTGGTTCAACTTCAAATCATTTGTTTTACACAGCTGCAGCAAGATTTAACAGAATTAGCAAGAACTATATCCCATGCCTCAGGAACTGGCTGGAAATTCTGTGCATGGATTAGAGAGCAGCAAAAAAAGGACAGAGGATAAAGGACAGCTGCCAGAATTGTTCTGGTGCACTAAAAAGCGAAGGGGCACACACGCACAATTCCTGCTGGGCATTGCTGTCCAACAAAAGCCTGTCTGGCTCCATGGCCAGAGGCCACCACTGCCTGTTTGAGATTCATTTTATCATGTGAAAGCAGCAGCTCCCAAGCACAGGCTACTCCCTCAGCTTACAAAAGCATTGCCACAGTCAGGGATATCTCCCCTACTATTAACAAAAATAAGTTTCTTATTTCTTTCTGTATCTATAATATATAAATAGATGATAATTTGCTTTTATTAATGTAGCTAAATATATTCTACAAATAAGTTATTTGGAGAACATCATCTCTAAGTCAGCAAGTGCTGTTATAGCCAGTGAAGGAATTCCTTATAAATGGTCCTTTGAAGTACTTTAATTATCAAGCAGCCAATTACGGAAGCCTAAGTCAGTTTTCATGCTGCCAAGAGACTGATTTTCAGACACGATCCACGCTTTGCATCTGTTCAGAAGTGAAAATGCAGCTCTCTTAAGGTCCCTCTCCTCACACACAAAGCCACTGCCCAGTGACCAGTGCAGTCTCCCACTCAACACTGACAACCTGAAGGTACAAACAATTGGCACCAAATCACTCAAACACTCTTCAACAGCAACCCTGGAACTAAAGCAAAGCCAGAGTAACCTCCTACCACACCCTAACTCAGTCCTTATTAGTGCAACTCTGACACAAAATCTTCTTACAGGCAAAGACATCTGTAAACCAAGCAAGTGTAAAATGATAAAAAAACCCAACCCACACTGCACGGAAAAATCCCAAAGGATTAGTGTCAGAAAATATTTGGCAGCAAGAGATTGGAAAAAACCATGAAGGCCTAACAGAAGAGTGGCTACACCAGTCACTGTGGCAAGGTTGTCGAAGCAGATCTGCTGCAGGAAGGTTTTGTTATTCAAGCTTTTCATCCCCTTCCTCCACATCCTTCAGACTGAGCACTTCCAGGGATCCTTTCCCTTTTGTCTCACTGCGGATCAGCTCGTCGATCTCCCTGAAGCAGCCTGGGTCAATAAGGCACACCTGGAATGTTCCACATTTCATCAGTCAGCCAAGAATGCTCGAATTTCACCAGCCCCTACCCAAGGCCTAACATCCACTGCTGTTAAAACAACTCTGGTTAGTTATGAGAAGGACTCTGCAGAACTGACAGGCACTATCTGGCAGCAACCCTTCCACAGAAGCCCTACAGTTCCAGTTCCCCATGCTGGACATGGCTTTTGCCAGCTGGGATTGCTGGATTCTAATCTGTTCTCATGAAGATTTTAATACCAATTTTTGCTTTACCACACACTGATTTTTAAAGAAAAATAATTAACCACTCTCAAAATCCAGACCCAAGCCACCAAATTAATAACAGTAACATTTCACATATGAGAGAAACTTATCAGTGTTGCAGGATCATCACTGCTAAGAGGAATTGCACTGTGCACTCCACACCTTGGAGCAGCAGGCTCTGGATGCCAAAGGCTGCTTCCAGCTCACATTACCTGAACTGTGTGAAATTAAAAAATTCCAACTGCAGCTCTGATTCAGGATCTCTGGTAAACCTGCAGTTTATCTTAACAACTTCTATCTACGAATTCATCTCCTAGTAAAACACACAGGTGTAGCTCAAACCAAACCTGAAACCCAGGGACTGCTTTTTGCTTACAATTTCCAGCTGTTCCTGGAAGTCTTCACTCTCAATAACTTTAATCAGTGGCTTGAGTTTCTCTTTCAGCTTCTTGCCCTCCTTTGCTGGCAGGATAAACCTCAGCCTCATGTGAGCACGTTCAATCTGCATGGTCTCCTTCAGCTGCCTGATCACTTCCAGGGCCTGTTGGACAAGAAAAAGAGCACTTACACACCTGCTCAAAAACCAGCACCCAGATCCAAATCCCGAACCTTTTCCCCAGCTTCAGAGCCATCTCTCAGTGCTGGTCACTGCCACTCTGTGGCAGGGAGGCTGCTATCATGCTCTTTTGACAGATTAACAAGAAAAGACAGAGTTCTTGTTTGTGATCACTTTGAACACTTAAAAACTGTCTGAAATAACGTTAAATAGTTATACTGCAAAACATCACAAACCCACGTGGCTCAGATGCAAGCCTGATACACCACCTCAATTAGCATAAGTACTAAACCTTTTCTTTCTGTCCTAGCTGTATCACTGTTGGATTTTTTTATTTCTTTCTCCCTTCCCTGAATTCTTAGCAAACAAATTGCCTGAGTTTCAGGAGCTGCTTCTCTCAGGCACTCAGCTGCCAGATGGCTGAGTAATCCCTCTGCGGGCCTCAGATCCCGGGGCTTTGCTGATCCCTCTGTGACTGAGACCTGAGCAATTCCCCTGGGTGACACCACCTGGGAGCAGGAGCTGATCCTGCAGGAAACTCACCTGCTGCTTCGTGCTCTTGGTGGGTTTGACCGAGTAGTGGATGTCCTTCATGGCCCTTTCGATGAGGATCACTGTGTAGGGCCGCTTTGTCTCGGGGTTCACGCACTTGTCAGCCACGATGGTGGCGATGTCCCTGAACATCTGCTCCAGCTGCGTGTGCCGTTCCTTGTCTGACACCTGCAGCTCCCCTTTGGATAAAATCTGTAAAATAAAGAAATCACTTAATGAACATCATGGGTTTGAAGAGTGAAAAGTCCAGTAACTTTGTTAAATTTGATACCTGCTTGAAAGGTTTGGTTAGACATGAAGTGCAGCAAACAATAACCGAATTAATAATGTGAATCATTACAACAGACAGCACTGGAAAGACTTCAAACAAAAAAGCTCACCACAGAAACACTAAATTGCAGCAAGAGAAGCACAGATTTCACAGAATCACAGAATCTCCTGAGCTGGAAGGGACCCCCAGGGATCACCCAGCCCAGCCCCTGGCCCTGCACAGACACCCCAACAGCCCCACCCTGGGCATCCCTGGCAGCGCTGTCCAAACGCTCCTGGAGCTCTGGCAGCCTCGGGACCGTGCCCATTCCCTGGGGAGCCTGGGCAGTGCCCAGCAGCCTCTGAGGGAAGAACCTTTCCCTGATCTCCAGCCTGACCCTCCCTGACACAGCCCCAGTCCCCTGGGTCCTGTCCCTGTCACAGGGAGCAGAGATTGGAGCCATCTCTCGGGAGGAGCTGCAGCCCCTGATGAGGTCTGATCTCAGTCTCCTCAGGCTGAACGGACCAAGTGCCCTCAGCTGCTCCTCGTGTGGGCCCTCCAGGCCCTTTGCCTTCTTCATAGCTTTCTTTGGACTCTGACAGCTTTAGGTCTTTCTTATATTGAGGCACCCAAAACTGCCCCAGCACTGGAGGGGAGGCTGCCCCAGCCCAGAGCAGAGCAGGACAATCCCCTCCCTGGCCCAGCTGGTGATGCTGGGCCTGGTGCCCCCAGGACAGGGATGTCCCTCCTGGCTGCCAGGACACTGCTGACTCAAGAGATTTACTGAAATCTCATCACCCACAACAAGTCCACAGTTCGTATCCCACCAATAAGGACTAAGAAATTAGATCTGTTATTAACACTTAAGTGAGCTCTCCAAAGTAATCAACTGTCCCCTTCCTTTCTCTGCATCCTTAAAAACTTACCTTACGTGAGGAACTCTTCAGTGCTGGCTGTGTCCAGAGACATCAGTACATGCAAGTTGTGTCTTAGGCAGAATTCTTTTCAGTCACATGCATATGCCATATTTAAAACTATAAAACAGAGCTACTGCTCCTTTTTACCCATTTCTTAACAAACAACCCTTTCACCTATAGCAGCATCCTACAAACATCCTTCACTACAAAGCGACCTAACTAAACCTTCTCACATCTTTTACAAAGCAAAGTGTGTGAAACCTACCATCTTACAGATTTCTGTTTGGTCATCTGTCCCAAATGCTTGAACCAGATCTTCCTTCTTTGCCACCTGGCCTTTGGAGACATTGACAAACACTGTGTGTGTCTGCAGGACCTCGTCGAGATCTTTCTCCCTAGAGATTGAGACAAGCGTAGAAAACTTAGAATAATGGTTTGGTTGGAAGGACCTTGAAGCCCATCCAGTGCCACCCCTGCCAGGGGCAGGGACACCTCCCACTGTCCCAGGCTGCTCTAAGCTCCAATGTCCAGCCTGGCCTTGGGCACTGCCAAGGATCCAGGGGCAGCCCCAGCTGCTCTGGGCACCCTGTGCCAGGGCCTGCCCACGCCAGGGAACAATTCCTTCCCAATATCCCATCTATCCCCGTCCTCTGGCAGTTTGAAACCACCACTCCTTGTCCTGTCCCTCAATCCCTTGTCCAAAGCCCCTCTCCAGCAAAGCAGCAATGCCAGGAGCACTGCTGTGTTCAGCGAGGACAAGCAGCTCCCGCTGCCCGGGCTGAATCAGCACAGCTGGAACCTTCCACCGCCGAGGTGCCCTGCGCAGGCACGGCCCGGGTGCTGCCGTTGTCGGCCCCGCGCCTCCTCCCGCGGCCAGATCCGGGCACCGCGCACCATCCCCGGCCCCACCGCCGAGTCCCGCACGGTCAGTGCCGACCCCGCACACCACACCGGCCCTTCCCTGTCCCCACACGGGGGTCCCTGGATACGGCCCCCTCACACGCGGATCTCCACACGGGCCCTTCCGCGGGCCCCACGCCGGGCCCGAGCCGCCTCCCCGCCGGCTCCCCGGGCACTCACGCTCCGCTGCGCCAGCCCATGACCTTGTTGCGGTAACAGGCGATCTCGAAGCGCTTCCCGGCGCGCCGTGCCCGCACCACGGCCACGTTGGTGAGGCGGATCTGGTTGGTGGGGGTGAAGATGGACATGGCGGCGGCCGCCCGCTCCGCCCCCGGCCCGGCAGTGAACGGCGGCCGCTCCGCGGCGGGCGGAAGGGGCGGGAGCGGCGCATGGCGGCGTGAGGGGAGCGCCGGGCGGTGGCGCGGTCAGTGCCGGGCGGGGGAGCCGGCCGGGGCCGGGGGGATGGCTGTGGGTGAGAGAGAGAACCGGGGTGGGGGGAACAGAATAACCGTGTCTGTGGGGTAAGAGCTGTAGTAACTGTGTGCGTGGCGGTAATAACCGTGAGGGGGGTACAATAACCGCGTTTGTGGGCTAATAACCGTGGGTATGGGCTAATAACCGTGAAGGGAGGGTATAATAACCGTGGGGGGGGGGGTTTAACTGTGAGAGGGTGCTGTGGAGGGAGATGAGGGTAACGACCAGGGGTGTATTTATTAACCATGAGGGGTATTGGGGTGTAGTAACTCGGAGGGAGGAAGGGAGTGTTTAATAATTGTGAGGGGGGTGGGATAATAACCGTGAGGGGTCTTTGGGGGAGAGAGGGGCATTAACCGTGAGAGGAGGAAGAACCACGAGGGTGGGGGGGGGGGGGGTGTGTGTTTGTGGGGGTGATAACCACAAGGGAGGGTGTGCAGTTGTGTACGGGGATAATAGTGAGTGTATGTGTGTGTGTTTTGGAGCTAAAATGCTCTTGAATATATATAGCATCTACCGCATTTGAGGAAATTGTGTAGAGGTGAAGGGAATCCCTATAACCGGTGTGGGCAAAACTGGGAACACTGGGCAAGTGCTCTTGGCTCTTCTCTTTTGTGAGTCTCAGTGTTGCTGCTGGAGGGGTGAAGGGCATCCCCTTAAGCCTTTGATCTGGTACCCTGAGTAACAGCCAGCACGAGTTTCCAGCCTCCTGGAAATACTTGGATTCTGTGCTCTCGACTGATATCTGCAAAAACAAGATCCAAGCTGCAGATGACAGTAGGAGGGTGTCAGCTGTGTTCCTCAGTCAATAACTATCACAAACCAGCCTTTTTGGAGTGCCTGAATATTCCATATGAAATAGATATTCCCAGACACCACGCAGGTGCACTCCTGGCTGTACCCTGGCATTCTGTGCCCTGAATGTTCTGAACCAACCTGAAACGTCTCAGTTGCTCCAAATCAAACTTCACTTGCATCATGGAATTCTGTGAAAGTGTTTCCAATTGAATCCATGTTTCAGTCTGCCCTTGAAACTCTGTTTGTAATCAGTGTGACATCTAAGCAGGGGTTGTGTTCAGCAGAAAGTTCTGTGCAGGTGATTTCCCCCTTGGACAGAGAGCTGCATTTGTTGGATTTGAGTAAAGCTAGAGGCCAGTACGATCCAGTGGATGTTTCACAAGGACTTTTTTCCTTTCAGGCACTTGGACTGCACAAGTATTTTCTGATTTCCCTTGTAACAGAGCTGCCCTATCAAGGAAAAACCCAGAGTTTCCCTCTGAGGGTATGGAATGTTAGCGTGGAGCTCAGCTGACACACCTGAACAGGTGAAGTCTTCTTGATTCAACTTTAATGTGTTGTCTTTAGCCAAAAGCTGTTTTCTGCAAAGCCTGGGCAATAGCTGATGACGTGAGGCTATGGGTACTGTGTGATTATTTTGTGTATTCACACTGTAGGAATCTGCGACATTCCAGATTTAGATGTCTCGATGGATACGTGGAGCTACTTCCATACTTGCCTGGTGTCCATATGGCTGCACAGATTTTACATCTATTCTGCTGTTGCTTTTGGGATCAGCCTTTGGATTGTTGTTCAGTTCACCACCACCAGAACCAAAAGGAAGGTAACTGAGCCTGTCAGCGCTTTTCTCTGAGAAGACCCCAAAAACCTGGGTAGAAGTGAGTAGTTACTGGGTAAAGGCACCGAGGGTGCTGCAAATCCCAAGTGCAGTTTAGGTATCTGGTTATGCTCCTCAGCCTGGATTGTTTGTGTCTGTGGGTCACTAAATGCCCTCATTGCTCTGACGTTGGGGCAGAGCTCAGCAGGACACTCCTCACACTGGGAGAATGTGTCCCCCTGGGTTGCTCTGTCACTCCAGATAAGCCCCTCTGCTTGTGCCCTGTGTTTGCACCTTCCCGTTTTCATGATGCTGACAGGTTTGGGCTGGTTTTAGGATGGAGGGGATTAGGCCATTCAGGACTTGAAAACCTCCTTGTGCAGGTGGGTGAAGACCTGCTGCAGGAGTTGGGAGGTTCAGCTGCATCCTGGTATCTCCCAGACAAGTGTGTGTCTCCTGGGCTAGGTCAGGAAAACAGGTCCTGGTGTACTTGGGTGTGAGAGGAACCAAAACGCTTTGACTGTTGCTGAGAGTGGCTCCAGGATTTGAATTGTAAATGCTCTTGGTTTGAAATCCCTTGGAAAAGGGACTGATGTGACACAGCTCTTGTTTCATAGGGTGAGAAATCCCACGGGAATCCCGCTTCCTCCGAGGGAACAGCAGGCAAACTGGGGAATGGATGTGCCCTTCCTCAGCCACAGGAGGTCCATGTTGCTGGAGTGAAGATTTTCTATGGCTCTCAGACTGGCACAGCAAAGGTATCTGTACTTTTATTGCACATCTGTGGAATTGCTTTGAAATGCTGTTGCGATCCAAGAACGTTGCTTGCCTTAGAACACTGCCCTGGCTGCAGATCTGGGGGTTCATCAGCACATTCATTAGCTTGTTACAATCATTGCCCAACATGCAAGACAATTGAAAATTTAATAAAAATAACAGTTTTTCTCCTCCCTTTAAGCAAGGCATGCAGTAGAGATTGATTATAAAGTTGAAAGTTCACTCTTGCACTATAATCTTAATTTTCTAACAGGTCTTCATAGAGAGAAGTGCTGGCTTTGGTGCTTTCTCAAGGAGAAATGTAATTTATGTGTGTAACTGTGAAGTGATCAGTCATTATAATGTTGTAACTCTCAGCCAATGTACTCCATTTTTGTTTGAATGTGAGGAATTGCAGTGCCAGTGTCCAGGTCTCCTGTGTCGTCATTCTTCCTGGGCTGGGAGAAGTCTTGTGGCTGAGCACAGCAGGGCTTGTGTGGGTTGAAGTAATTGATAACTTCCTATGTTTCTTTGTTCAGAGATTTGCCAAAGCTCTGGCTGAAGCTGTTACTTCCCTTAATTTGCCTGTGGAAGTCATTAACATGGGAGACTACGATCCAGAAGATGGTTTATCAGAGGAGGTGGGTATGGCATAACCATCAGTAAGAAGTACAAGTTTTTCCCAGGGTTGTCAAGGCTGTTTCCCTCTTGTATTTCTGTTCTGTAATCCCCCAAAGCTCTGTGTTGAAAATTGCTTCCCTGTTACATATGCATTTTCGGCCTTCAGCAGAAAATACCTAAATTTTTAAAATTTCCAAGCACCAGTAGGACATTTTGCTGTGACAGTGACTCTGTGTGAGCCAGTTCTGTAACTCAGGGGTGAGCTGGGTGAGAGTGGCTGCACCAGGTACACCTGGGCAGGGTTCAGAACTAGAACAGGAAGGTGGGGATACTTCTGTAGCCTTAGAGGCTTTTAAGCGATAATCTCCTTGTGAGCTCTATTTATGTGGAGTAGTCCTTGATGGGTTTTCCTTCTATGAATATTGATAGTTGCTACTTGAGAGTTTTAATCAACCCTAACAAAAGGTTTTGGTGGGAACTGTGTGCTGGAAATTCCGTAGGGTTTCAGTATGAATTGTCAGCATTTGATACTGCCCCTAACAAGTCTGTAAATGTGAGGTTGAGGAGTTTGAAGTATTTATCCATGGGACACTTTCCTGCTGGAGGAGTTGGGTCAGGAAGCTGCTGGTTGGGCTGGATGTCCAGTTCTGCTCTGCCACTGCATCCCTGTTCAGCTTGACCTCTTTCTGTTAATTTAAGGTGCTGTTGTTTAGCACCCTTGGGATTGTCAGCTGCACTGTCCCACCCCAAGAGGAGACAGCCTTGTTTTTTGACTTCTCCCAGCTGCCTGAGTGTTGTAACTCTTTGCTTGAAAAGAAAGTTCTGGAAAATGCAGTGTTTTTTTTTCTCTCCTGTCCTCTGTGTGTGACCAGACAAGCAGCAGGAACATCTGTGTGTTCCTGGTGGCCACCTACACCGAGGGGCAGCCCCCAGAGAGCGCAGCCTGGTTCTGCAAGTGGCTGGAAGAGGCAGCCAATGATTTCCGTGTTGGGAAGAGCTTCCTGCAGGGCCTGAGATACGCCGTGTTTGGGCTGGGAAACTCGGCCTACGTGGATCACTACAACACGGTGAGTGTCTCCCGCGCTCCCTGTGTGCCTTCTGCTCCTCTGATAGCCTCAGCTGCATGAAATGCTTCAAATCTGAGTGATGCTGGTGTTCTGTGTGGGAATTGCAGCTCTTGTGCTGACTGGGTGAGGGACTGGCTTTAGGGCATGGGCAGAATTCCAGAGCCACGGAGCTTGGGAAAAACCTCCAAGATCATTGAATCCACCCTGGGCCCGATGCCCACCTTGTCCCCAGACCAGAGCACTGAGTGCCACCTCCAGCCCTTCCTTGGGTACCTTTAGGCACGGGGACTCCAAACCTTCCTGGGCAGCCCCTGCCAAGGCCTGAGCACTCTTTCCATGAAGAAATTCCTGCTGATGCCCACCCTGAGCCTCCCTGGCCCAGCCTGAGGCCGTTCCCTCTCCTCCTGGCCCTGTTCCCTGGCAGCAGAGCCCGACCCCCCCGGCTGCCCCCTCCTGTCAGGGACTTGTGCAGAGCCACAAGGTCCCCCCTGAGCCTCCTTTGCTCCAGGCTGAGCCCCTTTCCCAGCTCCCTCAGCTGCTCCTGGGGCTCCAGCCCCTTCCCAGCTCCATTCCCTGCCCTGGACACGCTCCAGCCTCTCAATGTCTTTCTTGGAGTGAGAGGTGAAAACTGTCCCCAGGACTGAGGTGCCTCAGCAGTGCCCAGTGCAGAGGGACAGTCCCTGCCCTGGTCCTGCTGCCACACCATTGCTGGTACAAGCCAGTGCCATTGGCCTTGGCCACACGGGCACTTCAGCTTTGAAGCAGTTGGGTTTTAGATGGGAATGAGTCCTACAGGCACTGGAAGGTGTGGTAACACATTTGGTAAATCCTTACTGAGTTCATTTCCCAACTTTGAAAGCTTTCTGCAATCACCTGAGGGCACAGCACTGTCAGCTCTTGCTCTTGCTGCCTTTTAAACCTGACTCCTTTTTCTGATGTGGGTTTTAGCTTTATTCCCTGATGGGAGCTGTGACCGTGTCTCTGCCTGGCCATTGGCCTCATCTCACACAAAAATGCCGTCCCTTGTCAGCAGGCTGTGTTGGGGCTGGGGCTGTGTGTTGCACATGTGACCATTCTGACCAGCAGGCACCACCACCAGAGCCCATCCCTTCGCACAGGGATGGCAGAGGGATTTTCCAGTGGAGTCTCAGGGGTGTGGTGGTGTTCAGGCTGCCCTGTGTCTGTGCTGAGCCAGCACCTGCGAGGGACTCCCCGGCTCCCTGCCCTGCAGTGCCATGCAGCTCACTGGCTCTAATCCCAGGGCTGATCCTTGCTTTTCTGGTTTTCTGCTTGAACCTGGCCTTGGTTTAATTTCCTTTCCAACCCTTCCTGCTGCCCTAGGTTGGAAGGAGGATGGACAGGTGGCTGTGGATGCTCAGTGCCAGCAGGATCATGACTCGAGCCGAAGGGGACTGCAATGTGGCCCAGAGCAAGCACGGCAGCATCGAGGCTGACTTTGAGGCCTGGAAAGCCAAATTCCTCACTCGGCTCCAGGCGCTCTGCAAAGGGGAGAAAAAGCCCTGCAGTGGGAAGTGCAAGAAGGGGAAGTGCAAATCTTCAGGGAAGCAGAGCAAGGAAAGCTCGGATCATGAACATGGGACTTCGGAACATGAGAATACTGAGGTACAGCCAAAATCCATGAGGTCTTGTTTTATTTGGAGCACTGTTTGACTTCTCCCCTTCCTCCTGCAGTTCAGTGGGCTGCTGTGGGAGCCTGATACATGTTCTGGAGCAGGGGAGAAGAGGGGGGAGAGCCCATGGCAATAACAAGTAGAATGAGCCAGCCAGAAGAAGGAACAAAGGATTAGTGATGGATCCGGGCCCCATGAGGGAGTCCTGCTCCTGGCTGGGGGGAGGTGACAGATGCTCCAGGGAGCCAGTCTGGGTTATCAGCAGAGCCTTTGCCTTGTCCCAAGGCCAAGGGGGCCGTGTAGTTCCCTGAGAGTCATTAACCTGCTTCACTTCACCCTGGTGAAGCTCAGCTGCTCTGCCTGCATCCCAAGGTTTTCCAAAGGCAGCTGGGGAGTGTTAGCAGAGCAAGCTCTGGCTGTCCTTTGTGTGTGTCTGCCTGTAATCATTTCTCTCTTCTGGAGTGTTTATTGACTGCAGATTTGGACTAAGAAATCCTCTCTATTGCTCTCCAGTGCAAGACCCAGAGCTGCTATGGCACTTTAATCCTCCCTCAAGCCATTTACTGTGGGTTGGAAGTTATTGCTGGGTTGAGTTTTGTAGGAAAGTAAGTGGTTCTTCTGGCTGGGTTTGGGAGTGCTGGCTGCTGCAGAGGCAGGAGGAATAAATCTTGCTGTCAGCAAGGCTCTTGGAGAGTTTAAAGGGCTTCAGGGTTCCATAGCCATCCTACAGGTTTTTCGTAGGCTATTCCTTGTTTTCAGTGGTCCTTACTGATGAGGAGAGCTGATTTCACTGGTTAGCTTAGATGAAGGTCGTATGTTTAACAGCCAGATAAATTCTTAACTTTTTTCCTCTGCTCTGTCCCACAGGCAGAGGAATTGTTTGAAACCAGTAGTGAGGAGGAAGCTGGAGGCACAGACTCTGTCGTCGATGTTGAAGATCTTGGCAATATCATGGATCACATGAAGAAAGCAAAGGTACTGCTGTTAGAGGGGGTGTGGAATGGTCAGGTCTTGGTCACTGAGCAGGTGGATTGATTAAAATGTTACTGGCTGGATTTGGATCTGTAGGGTTTGGTTAGAGGGAGAGTAAAATATGAGCTATGGAAGAAGCTGTCCCAAAAAAGAACATCTTTGGAGGTGTGTTGGGTGTAGTCACAGACTGACTCTGACGTGCTCACCAAGCAAATGCTGCCGTGGTGATCTGTGATTTCCAGTCTGAGGGAAGATTTGTTTGCAGAGCTAACACTGGCTCTGGCTGTAAATCTCTGCCACGGAGATTCCCAGCCCAGTGCCTAAACACAGGTCCTGCTCCTGTACTGCCTGTGGGGTGTCACTGAAGTGCAGGTGTGTCAGGACAGGGGACAAAGCTGCAGGTGCTGCAGGAGCACCCAGCTGCAGAGCACCTTTGCCTTGATCACTGCTGCCCTGGGGTGAGGTGCTGTGCTTCAGACACAGGGCCTGTCCCACAGCCCCAGTTCCTGCTCCGTCCCAGGCTGTTGCTGGCTCTGTTCTCAGTGGCGCTGGTGGTGTCCCTTTCCTGCAGCTGGGATGTGTCACACTCACCTCTGCTTTGCACACACAAAGGAGCAGGGACAGGGAGTAGCTGCAGGGCCTTGCTGCGCTCCCCGCTCCTTTGCTGGCCGAGCAGTTGTTGGTCAGGGTGGGGAAGGGTGGTCTGTGATGTGCTCTCAGCCCATCTGCTGACCCTCTTCCCTCAGTGACCTTTGCAGGGTGCTGCCATTCTTTGTGCAGCCTTAAGCTGCTGTCCAAGCCCTTCTCACCAGACTGACTTCTCTGTAGTTACACCGCCCTTCCCGTGGGTGCCTCTGCACTGTGGGCTTCTCGCAGCTCTTTCCCAAAATGGGGCCCTATTAGTTGCCTCGGCCATGAGTTTCTGGAGCATAACAGAGAAGGGAGAAGTTGCTGCCAGAGTCAGCTGGAGCTTTTTACAGATTGGTTACTTGGTTTAAGTATTGGTTTAGATTGAGATATGGAAGAAATTCTTCCCTGGGAGGGTGGGCAGGCCCTGGCACAGGGTGCCCAGAGCAGCTGGGGCTGCCCCTGGATCCCTGGCAGTGTCCAAGGCCAGGCTGGACATTGGGGCTTGGAGCAGCCTGGGACAGTGGGAGGTGTCCTTGCCCCTGGCAGGGGTGTGGAATGAGATGATCTCTGAGGTCCCTGCCGATGCCAGCTGCTCTATGACCCTATGGAAGTGTAACAGTGTCCGCAGTGGGCTGAGCTGAGCTGGCACTGCTAGGCCACCTGAGGCCAGGCTCACAGGAGGATGTGTGCTCGGAGGGCAGGAGCTTACAAGGGGAGCCTGGGGATCTCTGTTCCCCACCTTGGGGAGGGGAAGGAGGTAAATCAAGCACTTGCTGCTGTTCGCAACCAGCTCTGTGAGGAGAGGAGCCCCGGCGATGGGGCAAGACCGGCTGCGGTGGACAGAGGGCTCTGTCCCGGAGCCGGTAGGGGCCTGTGGCTGCAGCTCGTGAGGAAGGGCGGGGGAGCCTTGTGCCTTCCCTTCGGAGGGAGAAGGGACCGCAGTTCCTCACGGAACACGTCGTTCCTGTCTTCTCTCTCCTGCGCTCGCCACTAGAGGTCAGCGGCCAAAAGGGAACCGTGTGTGCTGCGGCCGCTGCTCCGGGGCGGTGCTCGGGCCCTGCCAAAGCTCTGTGAAGAGCTGGGCATCGGGCTTTCACTCACCGCCAGAATACAGCAACACCATGATCGAGGAGCAGTGTAATCCAGGAAAACCACACACCATAGTCCACTTTACAAACACAAAGCGAGCACAGCAATAAAATACTTCCTGCCGTTCACTGGAAGAAGTCAGTGCTGAGGTCAGCATGGTGTGGGTTACAGACAGACAGGGAAAGTTCTCTGCTGTCTGTGCCTTTGGCTGGGGCAAGATCCAAACTGCTTTCTCCTCAGCCTCCCTGTTGCTCTGCTGGAGCAGGGAGAGGCCTGGGTGTTGGATGTGCTTTGTTCTGCAGTGACTGTGTCTCTGTGCAGATCAGATTCCTGTGGCTGTGACCCAAGTGCCACCCCTGATCAGAGGGGCAGCTGCTGTCTGAGCACAGACCCTCACCTGGAGCTGGAACCTGCAGGTGTTGATCCTTTGAGCCTTTTCCTGCAGGAGCTGGCAGAGTTGTTCTGCTGTGAGAGCTGAATGCTGCCCTCCTGCAAAGGATTAAATCCTGAGAGGGCAGGTGTTGGTGTGGGCCTGAGAGCTCATTCTGAGTGTGCATAAGTGCACCCCTGTTGAAGTCCCATCCCCTTTCTAGGCTCCGAGTCTGTGCACTGAGAGGTTTCCTGTGCCAGGTGAATCGTTCTCCCTTTGGCCATTTTAGCCATTTTGCCTCTCATGGAATGCTGAACTGTGTGAAATGAGTGTGACACTGTTGTTTCACCCTGAGGTGACCTGTTGTCCTGCAGGGATCCTTGCCCACACAGCCAAGTGCTCTGGGCTTTGGGATCTGAACTGGTCACACACAGGTGAGCAAGTCTGAGAGAAACTTGTGTATCTTCAGGGTTATATCACAGACAGTTCTTCCTGCTCAGAGTTCCTTGGGTTTGGAATGTGCCTGACACTTTCCAGCAGCAGTTCTGTGGGTGTCAGTGTTGGGTGTTCACCCCTCTGCCTATGGGGTGTAGAACAGCAAGTTCTGCCTTGTGCATTATAGTTAATTTGGAATGGATTTGGGTCCAGCTTTCATCTCTTCTGCATGAATTGCCTCTTGTGCAATTCACTAGCAGGTAAGACAGCTGTGCAGGCACAGAGAGTCAGAATTCCTTACTGTCCTGCCTTTTCTGGGATGGCAGAGTGAGGCTGTGGAGGTGAGGTGATCTAAGAAATGCTTGCTCACATCTCTGCAGGTGGTCTTAATTTAATTTTGCATTTGTCTTTTGTTGTTTGCGTTGATGGAAATCAAGGCTGAGCTTTGTTTTACAGCTTTCTCCCCCATGTTCTGCAGGTTCAGTGCACTTTGTAAAGTATTGTCGAAGGGCTTGAAGCAGGTACTGGATTCTTGCATCACTTGGACCAGGCAGATGGATTCAGGAGTTCCAAGGGAATGCCAGAACCTCTCTACCTGGTTGAGTTACAGCTATTACAGACTCTGAGTTAGAGAAGAGATGGATTTTTAAAGGGCTGCTGGGTGTGAAGTTACACAATTCATGGTGATGGTGCCTTCTGCACACTGAGCCCAAATTGACACAAGGTTGGGGATATAGTGGTAGTATATTCAAATTTATTACCTGGTGCCTGATACAACAGCAATTTCTGTGAGTTTACCAGATCCCATCGTATGTGCTGATGGTTTTTAGTGCATTTAAGCACTAGGTAGACTTTGGAGCTTTGCAGTTGTGGCACACTTTGCCTCTCCTCCAGGGTTCCTCCCCGATGTGGATTTATCAGGGAAAGTGGACTCTGATGGTGTTTGAGGCCTGCAAGGTTCCATTAATGACAGGGACAGTGGTTCTTGGTGTGGGTTATCTCTCCCAGCTGGGAGAGACAGATCCATCTACACCCATTCCCAGGGAACGGAATCACTTTATTAACCTTCATATTTATAAACTTCAGGCATGAGTAACAGCGATAATAATATCCTGATTCCCTATTTTGATGGGTTTGCAAGCAATCAAATGAGCATATTTTGTTGACACAACTTTGAGATTAGTGCTCACGTTTCCTAAAACAAGCAGTGGGAGGATGCTGACAGGCTCATTTGCAATGTAAAGAGAGAGGGGCATGATTGGAACACACCAAGGAACCAAAGCCTACCCCAGGGTGCATTCAGTGAGTTTGTGTCCCTCTGTATCCATCTGCTTCACGGGAGCTTTCCTGTCCCCTTTGCCACTGTAAATCCCTGGAAAGTCACCCTGTGTTAGCCATTTGTAAATCCCACCCCTTCCAACATTTCCTGGGAACCCTTGGAGTCTGGGGCTGCTGTGGAAGCCCAAACCTTGCACCCTGGGGTGAAGAAACTCTTAAGGAAGCTGAGTTGGGTTGGAGTGGGGCAGTGGGCAATGAGGTATTTCAGGCCTAAGCCTTACAGACCAAGGGTCATGTGCAACTTTGTGCTACAGGTAGAAACTGTTTGAAGGAGGAGAGAATAGTCACTGATATTTTAACCAAATGGAATAAAATTTGTGTACGTAACTGTCAGTTAAAACTGATGTGGACAGCCCCAAAAACTTCAGCTTTTAATGGGTGAAGGATTCCTTCATGAAAAACATGCCCTTACCTGCAGCAGCTGTTTCAGGGCTGGATTCCAACCTGTGCTACTCTGGCTCAGAATTCAATGTGTGCCTACGTTTTAAAATGAGCTTTAAGAAAAATAATTTAACTTCTTGGGGACTACTTCTATCATTAAGAGCAGGATTTGCCACAGGGACACTTCACCCTTCTCCTTTCCTGGGTTCAAATCTTTTTTCTCCAAACCCTGGCTAATGGAAAGGATTACAATTGCTAAATAAAATTACGAGAGATCTTGAGGCTTTTTCTGAATAAGGCTTGTGAGTGATAAAAGAGGAAAAAAAACCCCAAAATAATTTTAATGTAACCTTTGGCTGGACATTCAGTCTCTGACATGTGGTGTGGCAGTGGCTTCCTTGGTAAAGGCATTTGAGAGCTCTGAGTGTTTATTTGCAGCGTTTTCCTGACCACATCCTTTGGTGAAGATGGTCAGGAGTGACCCTGCAGCAGCCCAGCCCTCCTGCTCACCATTTCTCACCAGATTTCTGTTCCATTTCTCAGGTGGTTTGTTTTTTATTTTCCTGTGCATTTTTTAAGTTTCCTGCCTGTCTAATGACAGAGTTGGGCAGAATTCCCCAAATTCTACAGATCAATGCAGCAGAGCCCCTCTGCTCTGGAGCCAGGCTGGGAGGGCTGGGGGTGCTCACCTGGAGAGAAGAAGGCTCCAGGGAGAGCTCAGAGCCCCTTGCAGGGCCTAAAGGGGCTCCAGGAGAGCTGCAGAGGGACTGGGGACAAGGAATGGAGGGACAGGACACAGGGAATGGCTTCCCAGTGCCAGAGGGCAGGGCTGGATGGGATATTGGGCAGGAATTGTTCCCTGGGAGGGTGGGCAGGCCCTGGCACAGGGTGCCCAGAGCAGCTGGGGCTGCCCCTGGATCCCTGGCAGTGCCCAAGGCCAGGCTGGACATTGGGGCTGGGAGCAGCCTGGGACAGTGGGAGGTGTCCCTGCCATGGCAGGGGTGGCACTGGATGGTCTTGAAGGTCCCTTCCAGCCCAAACCATTCTGGGATTCTGTGTTATTTTGAGCACTTGAAAAATTGCTGTTGAAATGAAATGTTCTTTAGTCCTGAACTCCAAGGAAAACAAAGAAATGGAATGGAGAAGTCTTTACAGAGCCATTTAAAAAAGAATTTGCAAAGGATGGCAAGAGTGTGGAAGGATGTGTGCTGCCTGCTCTGTGTGAGAGAGACTGAATGGAAAATCTTACTGGTTTGAACTGGGGCATTTGGGAAACTTGTTAAACTGTGTTAACTTGGCTTCAGTTGGGATTTTTGAAGCACAGAAGAAAGAAATGTGAAAATATGGCTCAGTTTTCAAGTATAAGCAGCCACTTCTGGGTGGACACAGACACAGTGTTAATTTTGACTCCTTTGGCTCCTTTGAAAATCAATCTTCCTGCCTTGTCCAAGGAGGTCTCCCAAATCACACAAACCCTGGCAGGGCCCCTCAGCAGTGTGTGAGTTGGAGCTGTGCTTCAGCAGCACCTTGTAAAAGCTGCCCTACAGCAGAGCAGCTGCTGCATCTCAGTACAACACTGCACCCCCTCTGCAGCCCTGCAGATGGATTGGAAAGTTGTGACCTGGGAGGTTTTTGTCCTCGAGGTCTTGGGCTGATGTTGAACCTCCCAGAAGATGACGTTGGTGGGATCATGTTTCCCTCTGCATCTCACAGAAGATGCACGGTGCCCTTTCAGGCTGATTCACTCGGATGGCAGCAGAAGCTCCTGTCACTGCTTGTCTGCAGGACTTTGGGATGTAAAATGCTGCTGTAAATGTCCAAAAATCTCAGCACTGGCTTTTCAGACAAAAGGAAATGGAAAATTCCCCCTGTGAGGGTGGAGCTGCAGGTGTGTTTTCCTTTGTTTAGGTGGGAGCTGGGAGCTGCTGCCTCAGGGTAGCAGCAGGGACCTTCTGTTATCCTACAGCATAGGGAGGGAGATGGGCTTCCACCTCCTTATTTAAAGCTCACAGGGGTTTCTCCTTCAGGAGAGAAGAGTCCTGCTTCTGAAGTTGGGGGTTCTTTGGTGTTTTTTGGTATCAGTCACAACTTCTCAGGGACTTTCCCCATTTTGAAGGGAGTCTACAAGGAAGATGGAGAGGACTGGAGGGACAGGACACAAGGAATGGCTTCCCACTGCCAGAGGGCAGGGCTGGATGGGATATTGGGAAGGAATTGTTCCCTGGCAGGGTGGGCAGGTCCTGGCACAGGGTGCCCAGAGCAGCTGGGGCTGCCCCTGGATCCCTGGCAGTGGCCAAGGCCAGGCTGGACATTGGGGCTGGGAGCAGCCTGGGACAGTGGGAGGTGTCCCTGCCATGGCAGGGGTGGCACTGGATGGGCTTTAAGGCCCCTCCCAATTCAATCCATTCCACGATTCTGTGACTTTAGGGCCACTTTTTAGGAGCACCTGCCCCAATTTTTCCTTCTGCCCCAGCCAGCTGATGTTTTGGTCATGGCCAGGTACTGCATTGCCCGTTCCCATCTGCTCTCAGCTCGTTGTGCTTCACTGGGCACTGCTGGGGTGGGTGTGTAGCCTGTGATTATGTAGACTCTGGCAGCTGTTTCTAATAAGATTCTCTGTCTGTTGGGCTGTTTGCAGGTTCACAGCTCGCTCACTCTGAGCTCCCAGTTCTCCTCTCTGCTGCAGGAGCAGGCTGTCTCTGCTGGTGACTGACAGCAGCGAGGGCCAGGGTGCTGTGGGATTGACAGGGTGTTCATCCATGGGCTGAGCAAATTGCAGCTCTGTCTCTGTGTGCCACAGCTGAATTGTGACAGCCACAGCTGAATTGTGACAGCCACAGCTCTGTTGCTGCAGCAAGACAGTCCCCACATGCACCCTCTGCTCCTCTGCTTGTGTTCAGGGGTGTCATTGTGGAGTGGGCTCCCTGTCCCCTTCTTCTCCGTGTGTTTTAGCCTGACAGGAAGGTTGTTTTGTCAGGAAAGGAGTGCCATTCCTGTGGGCAGCCTGGTGTCCCATCAACTTCCCAAATGCCCACGGGTTCCTGCCAGTGGTGCCCCTGCCAGATGAGCTGAGCGAGGGGAGGAGCTGTCAGCACTGCTGGCTGTCCTGCTGCCCCTGGAGCATTGCAGAGCTCTGCTCCGTGACCTTTAACTCTCCATTCATGTAATTCATGAACTTCAACAGTTCATTCCCCAGCCCCTGGGGAAGTGTTGCTAATTCTTCTTGCTGCCAGGCAGCTTTTCCTGACAGCCTGGCCAGCGTTGCCCTCAGGGCTGTTCTGTTAGTGCTGGCTCCAGCCCTGGTGTGTTCTTGTTTGCTTAGTGCTTGTGCCTTTTATTTGGGAAAAGATCCTGGAGCCTGTAGATGGATGAGGCTGTAAATCTTGGCAAGGCCAGGGGTTCCCTTTCTCTGACCACTGGGAGGTTAACCACGGAAGAAGTTGAGTCATAATTGGGTGTAAATTTTTTTCTGACAGTAAAAGCTTTTGGGGGAGCTTTTTTCCCCTGCCATGGCACATTGGTAAATAGAGCCATGAGACTAAAAGTGCTAAATTAAGTTAATTTAGGGAATCATAGAATGATTTGTGTTTGAAGGGACCTTAAAGCTCATCTTGTTTCATGGGCAAGGACACCTTCCCCTGTCCCAGGCTGCTCCCAGCCCCAATGTCCAGCCTGGCCTTGAGCACTTCCAGGGATGCAGCCACAGCTTCTCTGGGCACCCTGTGCCAGGGCCTCCCCACCCTCACAGGGAAGGATTTCTCCTTAATATCCAACCTTAACTTCCCCTCTGTCAGTTTGAACCTGTTATTCCTTGTCCTGTCCCTCCAGTTCCTGAGGCAGGGTCCCTCTCTGCCTTCCCTGGTCCCTCCAGACCCTGGAAGGTGCTGTGAGGTCTCCACACAACCTCCTCTTTCCCAGGCTGCACAGCCCCAGCTCTCCCAGCCTTTGTGTGGAGTTCTGGTGCCTTTTTTATTTTTCTCCCCCTGCACGATCAGTTTGAAGAGTGTTTGATGGATCAGGTGGGAAACACAGGGAGGTATTGGGCACCTGGACATCCTGGAGAGAGCACTTTGGAGAGGAGGACAAGTGGCAGTGGCACATCCTGATGGTGACCTTTGGGGTGGCTGTGGCTGAGTTTGGAAGGCAGGTTTGGAGGAAGCCCTTTGAAACACTGGCACTGGGATTTGTCCTGGGGCAGGGAATGCTGAGGCCCTCACTTGTGTCAGGGGCTCTTGGTCCGTGGAAGTTGTGTTTTCCTTGCCTTGGGAATGTGCTGCCTCTGCTTGTTGTTTTGCCTGTGTGAGAGAGAAAGGGAAGGGATTCCTTTTCCCTTCAGCTGCAGAGCAGGGGATCAAACCTGAGGTTCAGCTGCCTTTTTTCAGAACCAAACCCCTCTGGCCTACAGTGGAGCTGTGCTGAGCCTTCCAAGGAATTGGGGTGTATCCAGAGGTTTTCCTCATCTCTGGGCTCACTCCTTTGTGAGCTGCAGCTCCAGTTTTTGTCAGTGAAGTATTTCAAGGCCCTGAAAAGCTGGCTCTTGTCACTGCTTGCTTGATTTGCTATGGAAAGACAGTGATTTGCCTTGGATTTACTGCAGGGCTTTCTGCTAAATCACCACAACTGGAGACGTTTGCTCTGTGTAAAGTTAACTTTGTTCTCTCCTCACCAACCCTAAATAACAGATTTGAAAGGTTTATTAAGCAAATAAGTAAAAATCCCTGTGCAGTGAATGCCATTTCCCACCAGGAGTGTGTGAAGCCAATCCCCTGCCGAAGTGAACGGGTTGGGGATTGCAGGGCAGGGAGAAACAAAGCCTTGTTTTGTTTAAGGCTCTCACATCAGGATGTGGGCAGGGAAAATTATGATCCTCTCAGTGAGGGGAAAATGATCCTTGAACTGTATTTGTGCCCTGCCAGGATGGAATTGGGATGTTGTTCCATTTAGGTGCTTCTTCAGGTGCTGCAGTGGCGGGGAGGTAGAAAGGCAAATACTCTCCATGCAGAAGGACTTGTCTGTGTTTGAAGGCTCTCTTGGATGGGGTTTCTCATTTAGAATTAGATCAAAGGCTGCATTTTTAATATTAGGATGTCCTCCATAATGGAGATTTAGTTCTTCGGGAGGATTGACCTGGCCTGAGCTGGTAGAGCACAGGCCAGGAGGTGTCCACACTGAAATCCTGCTTAGGACTTTGAGGGGCTCCAAGTCACAGGATCAGGGAGTGATTTGGGTGGGAAGGGACCCTAAAGCTCCTCCAGTTCCACTTCCCTGCCATGGGCAGGGCCACCATCCTCTGGCCCAGGTCTCAGTCTGTGCTAAGGCCTGGTTCTGGGTTAAGTGATGGCTTCTGGCAGAGCAAACTCTTTATTTAACACTTGGAAGATGAAGACTTCATCTATTATCTCCTTCCTTCCTTATGCATGAAGCTTTCCCAGCAATATTAATATTTTACTGTTGAAGAGTCTTGCTGACAAATTAAGATCAAGGCTCAAGAAATGAGCTTTAAAACCCACTAAATGGCAATTAATTATTAGATGTAGGCTTCCAGGGGAGTTTTGATGTGTTACAGAAATCAATGAAGTCCTGCCTAGAAGCTCAGGAAGCTGAGTGGAAGGAAGTACAGGATGGATACAGCTTTCTCCTTCAGAAAGGACCATGTTGTGGTACTGCTTGTTGAAAAATACATTTCTGAACAACATCCCTGAGACTGTGAGCACAATTTGATCCAAAATGAGTAGGGACATTAATAATGTGTCCCTAAATGTTTCACTCTCCTATTTTCTTCTCAGATGTTTATTAGGAGCTCTGTTTTGCCCTTGAACCTCTGTGTGTGTGGGTTTTAATAGTGAAATTCATTTTTCTTTGGAGGCACCTTTCATTCTCTGAAGTGTTGCTCAGGTGCAGAAGCAGTCTGTTTGCATGCAGGAGCAGCCAGATTCCTCTCCCTGTTTGTGATGAGCAGTTTGGCAAGTCAGGAGCACTGGTTTCCTTAGTGATGCTGACAGTTGGTGGGGAGACTCAAACTGGAGGCATTTCCATTATCTTTTCCATGGCTTTGGCACAAAAGAGGCTTGGATGTGAAATAGACTGTCAAGACAAAATGTCCTCTGCTGGTTTTTGTTTGTTGTTTATCCATAACTCCTTCAATAAAAGCCATAAAGGACTGACAGATTACAAGTTGCATGAAATACCCAAGTAATTATTTCCACTTTGATGCTTCTTTGTGCAGACATGAAACAATAAACACCCATAAAGTCTCAGCAGTGACACTTGCACAGCAGGGGAGTCACCGCTTGTTACGTGCCAGGGTTTGCTGCTCGTGCTTATGACTTTATCCCGGTATCTGACACTCCTGCCCGGGGCTCAGCTGTGTGTGGAAAGCAGCTGGAAGCCAGACTTGCATGGGCTGCTGCTGGAGCTGGCTGTGGGGAGGGGCTGCAGCCTTTTCCTGCAGGCCTGTGGTGTGGCTGAATTTTGGTGGTGCAGGTGGCTGCTGCCTCAGGGGCCTCGTGCAGAGCTCTGCAGGCTCCTGGGGGCTGTCCCCTGAGCTCTCCCAAGCAGTGCCACCCCAGGCACACGCTGGTTTGGTCACTGTGAGGTTATTGTGCGCTTGTGAAACACTTGGGCTGAAAACCTGGAGTCACTCTTGGATGAGTTTTCACACCCTGGTCGTTAAAATATCCTTGGGCATTTTATTGCTGTGTCAGTGGGACAAATCTCGTGTGCTGTAGGGCTTTTCTTTTCCTGTTTACTGTCCTAAGTTGCTGATGGGAAGAGGGATGAAATGCAGGCTTACCCAGAAGCAGGAATTGCAGTGTGGGCGCTCACCCCAGTGCAGTCCAGCAGGTGTGGCTGTGCCCGTGTTTGGAGTGATGCCTGCTGCTAACTGGCTGTAATTCCCTGTCTTCAAACAGAGAGAGCGGGAGCTGGAGGAAGGAGCTGCTGGAACGGGGAGGAAGGAGGAGGCTGAGAGGAGAGAGATGATCACCCCGGCCCTGAGGGAGGCACTCACAAAGCAAGGTGAGGCTCTGCCCGGAGCAGCTGGGCACAGCTCAGAGCCTTGGTGCTGGATTGGAGCAGAGCAGTGGCAGGAGCTCTGTGTGTGTGAGGGGCTGCCCTGGGCCCTCCTGGCAGGCCTGAAGCACAGACAGGACACACGGAGTGGCTGGGGCTGGATGGGCCCTCAGGAGATCACCCAGTCCAACAGTGCCAAGGCAGGTGGCACAGGGGTGTGTCCAGGTGGGTTTGGGATGTGGCCGTGGAGGGAGACTCCGGGCCTGCTCTGGGCAGCTGTTCCAGAGCTCTGCCACTCTGTGGGAAGAGGTTCTTCCTCTGTGGAGGTGGAATTTGTTGTGGTTCAGTTCATGGCCATTGCTCCTCGTCCTGTCCCTGGGCACCACTGACCAGAGCCTGGCACCATCCTCTGACACACCCAGAGATAGTTTATGGATTGATGGGATCCCTCTCAGCCTTCCCTTATCCAGACTGACCAGGCCCAGCTCCCAGAGTCTCTCCCCACCAGGGAGATGCTCCAGACCCCAAATCATCCTTGTGGCCTCCATTGGACCCTCTCCAGTAGCTCCTGGTCTTTCTTGAGCTGTGGAGCCCAGAGCTGGACACAGCACTGCAGAGGTGCCTCACTGGGCTCAGCAGTGGGGCAGGATCACTCCCTGACCTGCTGGGAATGCTCTTCCTGATGCCCCCAGGATCTCAGTGGCCCTCCTGGTCCCCAGGACACTCTGCTGGCTCCTGGGCAGCTCCTCATGCAGTGCCTGGAGCTCCCAGGGTTTGATGTATCTGCTGGGGCAGCTCAAGAGAGATGCCAATGGTCCCACACTCCCAAGCTGCCACAGTGTAGGTTTTTCAGAGAATATTTAAAGATCAGCTTTGCATTTGTTTTGCATCTCAGTCCCTTGCTTTTATCTCAGTTTCAAACTCTGATTTGTTGCTGAAACTCTGTTTCCAGAAGAGGAAGTAATTCAAACTAATTTTAACCATCCACTGGATGTTGAGATCAGCAGCTCTCCAATGAGAGCAGTTGGAGTGGATTTAATGTCTTCTTTTAAAGCCAAGGACCAGCATGAGGAGAGCCAGACTGAGCCCTGCAGTTCAGGAGCCTCAGCTGGGAGTGGCAGAGCCAGGAGAAGGCTGATGGGAGCTTCCTTTTGCTGCTCACATGGAGGCTAAAGGGAGTTTAGTCTGATTTCTTTTCTCTCTAAGGATGGAGTGTGCTTGGTTTGCTTGCTAAATCAGGGTTATAGTGGAATTGCTAAGGTTGGAAAGGTCTTTAAGGTCATCAAGTTCAGCCATCAACCCAACACCACCCCCGTGTTCAACACTAAACCGTGACCTCAGGTGCCACATCCTCACATTTACTCAGCACTTCCAGGGATGGGCACTCCCCCACTGCCCTGGGCATCTCTCCTGAAGCTGCTGAGAACGCCCCTGTGTCACTGAGAGCTGAGCTCTGGAGCCCTGGCCTGTCCTGGGCGAGTCCAGCCCCCCAGCACTGCTGCCCCCGGGGGCTCGGCTGCTCTGTGGCCTGAGCCCTGCTGGTGCCTGCAGTGTTCTGCCCACCAGTGGCTGACAGCTTTGGTCACTGGCTCTCCATCAGCCTTGGCACTGCTGGGAAGCAAAGAGCCATTCTTGAACGTTGTGGTTGGAAGGAATGACCCAAAAAAGGCTCAGCCAGGAGTGGCCGAGACTTCGCCTTCTCCTCGTGTCCCTCAGGGAGCTGCTGCTGGCTGGGAGCAGGGCAGGCCTGGGATCAATCCACCTGTTCAGCCTCACTCCTGCAGGCTGTGGTATGGTGGCAGCTACTTTGGTTTTGTTTGTCATGTATCTGAGTGTATTTTATTTCTATTTTACTTAGTTTTGGATTTAAGGTGGCAGCCTTTTGTTTTTAGTTACTAAAATGAATGAATTCTGAGCTACTGAATGAAGCAGGGGAGTGGGGCAGGGCTCTGTGCTGGCCCTGTGCTCGGTGTGGTGGCTGGAGCATTTCCCCAGCTCAGTCTCACCACTCCCTGCTGGTTTGGGTTTGGGGTGGCAATGGAACTGTGCTTTTGTACAAAGTGGCCATTTGAAAATGAAAGCAGTGCTGGAGGGAAGGTCACTTTCCTACCGTAATTTTTTTGACACAAAGAAGGCTCCCCAGAGAGCTCTGATTGCCTCGTGGTACTCTAGGGACAGGAGTTCCTTACCCAGCTAAGTGGGTCTGCGTTTCTCCCTTCCTGCAGTGCTCAGGGTAGCTCTGGTGCTGCAGCCACTGGTAGGATCTGCTCACATAACTCTGCACTTTGGCAGACTCTAAACTGTTGTGTCCTTACAGCCCAGCTGCCTCTCCCAGCTCTCCCTCCTCTGCTGCTCACCAAGATCTTCAGTGGTCACTCAGCTGTGAAAAAGAGATGCTGCATTATTTTTTTTTATGTCATATAACATTTTTTCCTGTAAATAACACTCCAGGAAGGCTTTTATTTTTGTAGCCACAAAACAATTCCCTTCTTCCCTCAGCATCATTCTCCCTAAAATAACAAGTGCAGTATAGTCAAAAGATTGTCTCATTTATTTTGCACCAACTGGTTGCTCTGGGTGGAGGCTCAGTGTCTTTTCAAGAGTATCCCTGAGGGCATAATTAGCCCAAGAGAAGGAAAATGAGTATTAGTGGTTCATGAGAGAGCTGTTCTTTGATGCTGCAGTTGCATAACAGAGGTTTCCCTTGGAGCAGCATCTCCTCAGACCATTGTGGTGCTCACTGTGGATTCACCTTCAAAGCAGTTTACCTTCCTGGAGATAAAGGGAATAGTGCTTAAGCAAAGGTTTCTATTTTAGCCCTGGCATTGAATTTTGGCTAAATTTAGCCTCCCCCTTGGATTGCAGAGGTGTGAGCCCTTGGAGCTGCCTGCTTGCAGCTACCTTGATAACAGGTACTCAGCAATAGTTGCCTTTGAAAGTCGCAGCCAGAAACAACACGATTGCAATTCCATCAGTGCCCAGCCCTGCCTAAACCACCAACCCAGCTCTGAGGCTTTGGTGAGTACCCAGTGCCCGGGGAGAGGCTGGCAGTGTTGTGTGGTGGCTTTGCAGCACTCCTGTTGGTGCTTCAGTCGTTTGTGTGTTCAGGCAGCCTGAAATGAATGAAATAAACCGAAAATAGGAGCGAACTTTCCATGTTCACATTTCCTGTGGTGCTCAGTGAACACAGCCCAATTTCACGTTGCTTTTCGGGGTTGCTCATAGATTGTTGGCACAAATCCTTTCTGGGCTGAAAGTTGCTTTTGCTTGGCCTGGGTGCCAGGAGGATTTGGTACAGCGTGAAGGACTTGTGAGCCTTTCCAGTGTTCCTCATTTCTCAGGAAGCGCATTTAAATCCTTGGTGAGCTTTAGAGGGAGTCCCAAGCTGCTGTATCAATAGGAAAGATGGAAGTAGAAGAACACACTGGAGTTTTCTTTTTCTGTAAAACAAACAAAGAAACCAAAACACCCTTCTGTGTGTCAGGGAGGGTCAGGTTGGGTATTAGGGAAAGGTTCTTCCCCCAGAGGGTGCTGGGCACTGCCCAGGCTCCCCAGGGAATGGGCACGGCCCCGAGGCTGCCAGAGCTCCAGGAGCTCCCAGGGATGCCCAGGGTGGGGTTGTTGGGGTGTCTGTGCAGGGCCAGGGGCTGCGCTGGGTGATCCCTGGGGGTCCCTTCCAGTCAGGCTGTTCCATGACTCAGTGGCTGACCATGACTTTGTGCTCTGCTGGGGTTGGTGCCATTGTTAGTCATGGCTGCTCCTGGGTTTGCCAAATGTTTTATTGATGCTGATGGTCAGACTGAAGCCAAACATCCTGCTGGATGCTGGCAGCTGGGAGAGGGATTGATCACTGCCCTGCCTGCCTGAGCTGTTCAGAGCTCAGACGTGACGTGTCTGTTCCAGCCACCTCCATCAGCCCTGCCCCTCCACAGGGGTTGTTCAGCAGCCCCAGGTGGGCTCTGATGCGCTTCCCTCCACGGGGCAGGGGTGGAACAGGAGCAGTGAACCCAAAGCCCTGAGAGCTGAGTGTTGGCTGAGGAGGCTCCAAGGGGGAATGGCTTCCCACTGCCAGAGGGCAGGGCTGGATGGGAGATTGGGAAGGAATTGTTCCCTGGGAGGGTGGGCAGGCCCTGGCACAGGGTGCCCAGAGCAGCTGGGGCTGCCCCTGGATCCCTGGCAGTGCCCAAGGCCAGGCTGGACATTGGGGCTTGGAGCAGCCTGGGACAGTGGGAGGTGTCCCTGCCATGGCAGGGGTGGCACTGGGTGGGCTTTGAGGTCCCTTCAGACCAGACCATCCATGATTCTGTGATTTCTGAAGCTGCTCACACTGTGTTTCTGCCATGCTCTCTGCTCTGCTCTCTCATGCTGCAACAGGACCAAACAAATCTCTGCTCTCCCTGCCTGGCAGCACAGTGGCAATGGGTTAATGATGACCCCACTGACATTGGGTAAATCATTCTGTCCCACAAGGCCAGTTTTGCTGCAGTCCAGTTGGTTCTGTCCTTCCTGGTTAAGGAAAGCTACAATTTAGCCCCAGGGTGGCCAGGACACCTCTATTTTATGTGTCTCCAAAGACAAGTGGTGCATTAAGAGACAGCTCTTATCTGAAATAGTCTGGGCTGCTGCAGCAGCCGCTTAAACTGTTGTGCTCTGACTTAGTGCTGCAGCTAAAGCTGTGCTTTGGCCTGTAGTTTTCAGCGGGGAAGGGCAGGCAAGAGGCTGATTGCAGAAAATACTGGAGGCTGGGCTTTTCAGGTGCTCACCAACCTGGAGCTGAGGTTTCTAAAAGCATTTGGTGGCTGTTGCTGGCCCTTCTTGGGCTGAGGTTCCCAGTGCCTGCAGCTCTTGTGCCCAGATCAGCCTGGCTCTCTGTGCTGAGCCTTGGGAATGTCCAGCATGTGGAAATGGGATCCCAAGCCATTGCACAGACCTGGTGCTGGGTGCTTTGCGGGCCCTGTGCTCCAGGGTTTGGGATCTGGCAGGCTTTGGGAGGAGCTGTTCAACTCCAGGTGGCACTAGCGGCCCACAGCTGGCTCAGGGGCTGGTGACGCTGGTGCAGTCCCCGGAATGTGCCACAGAAATCAAACACTGGCCGTGGGGAGATTGAAAATCACTTTGCTAACTAACAAATTACTCTGGGTGAGCAGAATAAATCCAGTGACCCAACCCAGGCACAGAGAAGGCTCCTAGACTTGATCAATTCCTTAGGAAATGCCTGTAAATAAAGGGCAAAGAGCCAGGTGAAAGGAAGGAGTCCAGGCAGCAGAAGATGCTCAAGTCCCTTTGTGTGGGAGCTGCCAGGAGCTGGTGGAGAGCTGACTGCAATTCTGATGTGCTGGCACAGCTGAAGCACCTGATCAGGAGCAGAGGAGATGGGCAGAATCAGGTTTGGGGGGCTGATTCTTCTCTCACCTGTTACCAGAGCTGGTAGAATTACCCCATGTGAAATGGAGGAAAATAAACACATCTATATTTGAAGTGCACCTTTTTTTTTGGTTTGTTTTAGATTTTGGCAGGGCTTGGGAGAGTGTTGGGCTTTGAAATTAAGTCTAAGCTGGAACAAATTACAGGATATGTTCAGGCAAGGATAAAATTTGCTTTCCTTTCTTTGTAACGTGACACTCGCCCCACACAAGGGGACAGTTGGGACAAATGGAAATGTGGAGAAGGGAATGTGCCCTGAATGACTGAAAAGTGTCTCAGGAAAACAAAACAGAAAAGAGATGCAGCTCCTAGCAGTCTGTAGTTCTGTCTGGTACCTTTTGGGTTTGTTCTGGGTGCTTGAGGAGGATCCTTGTGCAGGTGGTACCTTCCCTTCCAGCCTTCAGCCAGAGCTGACCCTGAGTACAGCTCTTAGAAAGGCCAGGTTCTCGCAGATTTCTTGAATTTTCCTGTGAATAAAGAATCCCAGAATCCCAGACTGGTTTGGATTGGGGGAGACCTTAAAGCCCACCCAGTGCCACCCCTGCCGTGGGCAGGGACACCTCCCACTGTCCCAGGCTGCTCCCAGCCCCAATGTCCAGCCTGGCCTTGGGCACTGCCAGGGATCCAGGGGCAGCCCCAGCTGCTCTGGGCACCCTGTGCCAGGGTCTGCCCACCCTGCCAGGGAACAATTCCTTCCCCATATCCCATCCAGCCCTGCCCTCTGGCAGTGGTCACCAGTGGGACAGGTTGACCTTTGAGGTCCCTTCCAACCCAAACCATTCCATGGTCCCTTTTTGGGAGAGGGGGAGGGGCTGTTTTCCCCTTGGGATGGCAAAGCCAGTGTAGGAGTTAGTGAAGGAGCTGGGGCTGAGGGATGAACACCCTTCCTCCAGCTCTCCTTGGGTTAGAGGAGGTGTCAGGAACCTGCAGGCATTTGGGGGATGGATGTTTTGGGGTGAGCTGCCACGCTGGCAACGCCCACGGCCCCCCTTCCCTAAGCCACGCTTGGCTGATGCTGCTGGAGGTCACCAGTGGGACACACTCGTGGCAAGCAGGGGAATGCTGTGGCCTGGGGGTGCTTTTGGACAAAGAGGACAGATACAGGAGGCTCTGCTGCTGCTGCTTTTTGTCTGGGGTTGATGCAGGTGAGAGTATCAGGGGTCTCCGAGGCTGTTCTGTCAAAGGCATCATAGCCTTTGGATATGGGAGGTTTTATATTCCTGTGCTTCTGAGGGAAGGGTGCTCTTGGACTAAAAGAGACATCTGGAAAAGCCAGGTTTTGAGAATCCTTTAGGTCTCTTATGATCAGCTGTTGAGGCTGGAATTTGTTGTAGCTCCTGGCATTCCCACCCCTGAAGTTTGCCCATCACATTTTCCTGGATCTAGGCTGGCTCTGGGTTGCCTGTGCAGCAGCTGGATCCCTTTCACTGTCCCCAGGAGGTTTTTACTGTGTCTTAAAAGTGTTCAAGATACTAATTTTGTGTCCAGTGAGATGGATCTGAGGCAGCTGAGAGGCCAAACTTCCCATCCCTTTGGGAGGGACAGGGTTTGTTCTAACAAGGGACAGTCTGCAATCCCTGCTCCTGTCCCCACTCCTGCTTTGGGCTCATGGGAGAAATCCTTCTCCAGTCACGAGCCCTTTGTACTTTTTAAAAGTCTTTCTTCAAACAAGGAGAGAATCTAAAATAGGTCTTGGTGGACTTGGCAGGAATTTCTTCAAGGTTGAGCAGTTTTAGGAATGAACCTGGAGGTTTCTCTTGTTGTGCTTGGGCAATCTGAAAAATTCCACTTCCCAGAGTCCCATTCTTTCTAGATTTGTATAAAACGCTGATATAATCTGAACACCAATGGCATTTCTGGGTGTATTATTATTGTTATTATTATTATTATTATTATTAATGATTTTCAAGTACTCTTTTGGGTGGTGGCTCAAGCACAGCAGTTGTGTTCCAATGTGGAAAATGGTCCCTTAAAGGTGGTGGGGATGGGTCCTGCTGTGTCACCACCTCCAGCTCTGGCCCTGTTAAACTGCAGTCCTTCAGAACCACAGGAAACGGGGAATTTCTTCCCTGTAAACCTTCTGCTGGTGTGAGACTGCCCTGAGCTGCAGCTCTAGCAGATAATCACAGAGGCTTCTATTCCAGGAGAGTGCTGGATAGCCTGGCACAGCGGTGTCAGCTGTGCTGTGCTCCCCTCAGAGCAGCCCTGCAGGGGCCAGCAGAGTTCCTGAGGCACAGTGTGGCCTTGGAGAGGCCTTCCCAAGCTCCCGGTGCCTGCACTCCTGGACAAGGATGGCTGGGTCTGCTCCTTGTGAGTTTTGGAGCTTTGTCAACCACTGATCTCCTCCATTCTTCCAGAACTGAATCTTTTGCTTTGGGATTTCAAAGTCTCGGGTCAAAGCAAACTTTTGGTGGTGCGGAGATCTGAACTGGGAGGTGTCATCCAGGCACTGCCTGTCCCCTGTGCTGCCACTGCTGGGGCACCTCCAGTCCTGTGTCCAGTCCTGGGCCCCTCAGGACAACACAGACCCTGAGGGGCTGGAGCGTGTGCAGGGCAGGGAACAGAGCTGGGAAGGGGCTGGAGCCCCAGGAGCGGCTGAGGGAGCTGGAAAGGGGCTCAGGCTGGAGCAAAGGAGGCTCAGGGGGGACCTTGTGGCTCTGCACAAGTCCCTGACAGGAGGGGGCAGCCAGGGGGGTCGGGCTCTGCTGCCAGGGAACAGGGCCAGGAGGAGAGGGAACGGCCTCAGGCTGGGCCAGGGGAGGCTCAGGGTGGACATCAGCAGGAATTTCCCCATGGAAAGGGTGCTCAGGCCTTGGCAGGGGTTGCCCAGGGAGGTTTGGAGTGCCCATCCCTGGAGGTGGCACTGAGTGCTCTGGGCTGGGGACAAGGTGGGCATCGGGCACAGGGTGGACTCGATGGCCTTGGAGGGATTTTCCAGCCTCAGGGATTCAGTGTCTGTGGGATTTGTTCTGGACATTTTGCCACCTGGGGATAGTCAGCAATCCTTGAAGGCTGCTCAGCACGGCTCTGAGAGGAGCTGTTCAGAGTGTGCAGGTAGCGTGACACAGCTCCTGATAGGGACAGTTGTGCTTGTAGAAATTCAGCTGATCTGCTCTGCTCTCAGAAATAACAGAATTGCTCAGTTGTGGACATAATTCATCTCCATCCAGGAGCCTGGAAAGACTGGATGTGGTACTGGTAAACTGGCAAACCACACCCAGAGCACCTGGATGTCCTGGAATGTGCCCTGGGAATACAGACAGCGTTACAGTCTCCTGGCTCAGTGCTGAGAGCTCAGCTGGCTCCCTCCGTGAATTCTTGGAATTTCAGAGAAAGGACTTTTAAACTCTTATTTCCAGGCTGGAGTGGAAATGCTGCAATGTGGTTCCAAAGAGCTGAGCACAGTCTTGCCCCAGCCTCTGGAGCAATCAGGAGCTGTGACTTTGGCTGTCTCTCCAGTTCCAATCCCTCTGTGCTCTATTAAACTCCAGTTGGCCTGTCAGGGTGAGCAATCACCACATGTTTCCCAGCCTGGTGTTGCTGCCTGATAACACTCCTTTCACCCCAAAGGTTGTTTAAAAGCTTAATTCACGTCCATAAAAGTGACACTTAATTTCAGTGAAGTTTGGCAAGCTTCTAGGTCATCTAAAATTTATCATCTTGAGCAGGATCAACTCATACCCAGCCTTCAGATGAGATGTTCTTGTCCTTTCGTCAGGAGCTGAGCTGATTACTGTGAGCCTGCTTATAATTGAAGGAATCCTTTGCATATTAGACTGTGGAAATAACAAATAGATTGGTTTGTTCAGCTTCAGTGTCGGAAGGTACACAGGGATGGGGAGCAGCAGGTCCATCCAAACACTGGATCCAAATACCCACTTAGAGTTATTGCTCACGAGTCCCAGCCCTTCAGAGCAAAGGAGCGAATGTGGAGTCCTGGCTCCACAGCTCCAGAGTTGGTGCCATCAGGAGGATTGGATTCAAGCACCATTGGCCTTGGCGAGCCACAGGGACGTTGTGGCAAAGCTGATGGAAGAGTGGAGCTGGCCTGAGCTTCCAGAAGGGAGGCTCAGCAGGAGCTGCAGTGTGGGAACAGGGCTGGAGACCCCCAGGCTGGCTTTGATCACAGTTTTTCACGTTTAGTTTGGAGCTTTGCAGTAAGGACGTGCCTGTCCTCCTGTGCTGCCACTGCTGAGGTCACACCCCAATCCTGGGGTCGCATTTGGGCCCTCACTACAGAGGGACCCTGAGGGGCTGGAGCGTGCCCAGGGCAGGGAAGGGAGCTGGGAAGGGGCTGGAGCCCCAGGAGCGGCTGAGGGAGCTGGAAAGGGGCTCAGGCTGGAGCAAAGGAGGCTCAGGGGGGACCTTGTGGCTCTGCACAAGTCCCTGACAGGAGGGGGCAGCCGGGGGGGTCGGGCTCTGCTGCCAGGGAACAGGGCCAGGAGGAGAGGGAACGGCCTCAGGCTGGGCCAGGGGAGGCTCAGGGTGGGCAGCAGCAGGAATTTCTTCACTGAAAGGGCTGCCCAGCCCTGGCACAGGTGCCCAGGGCAGGGCTGAGTCCCCATCCCTGGAGGGGTTTAACAGCCCTGTGGATGTGGCACCTGGGGACATGGGGCAGTACTGGGGAGTGGTTGGGCACGATGATCTCAGAGGGATTTTCCAGCCAGAACAGTTCTGTGATTCTGGGACATTCCCAGTTTGTTGCTTAACCTTTTGTGCTTTCTTTTAGCCCAAACTGCTCTGCTGCCTCGTTCCCAGCAGTGCAGCCAGTGCTGAAGGAAGGCTGTGCAGTGCTGTAGAGTCTCTGCTCACCTGCAGCTGGGGTGGAAAACGTGTCCAGCCTTGGTCTCTGGCATTTTCTCTCATTCCCAAGTGTCAAAAGCATGGCATGGCCAGCACACAGTGCTGAGTGACCACACCTTCTCCCAGGTCCCCACACGGTGAAGGACCCCAGTTCTGTGGCTTCAGGAGTTCTGCTGGTCCCTCCTGTCACCACAGCAGGGACTGCTGGCACTCACAGGGATGAGTAACCCCCTTCCCATCCCCGGAGCTGGCTGGAGTTTGTAAGACTGTTCTGATGTTGAACATGTGCAGTTTTCTTGGCCTTTGAAGGAAGCTGTGGGTGCTCCACATGGTAGAAGTTGATTTAAGGAACTTAAGAGAAAATGCTGGAGCTCTGGAGCCTGGCACCTTGCTCAGTTTAGCTGCTTGCTCTCTTCCCTCAGACAGCTCAGTAGCAGATCTGGGTGGGCATGTCCTCTTTCCTATGTAATTTTTCTCCAAAACGCATTTCAAAGCAGCCGTGCTACTGCTGCTGACAAGTGATCTGGGAGAGAATAATCTTATATGAATGCTGCTGCTGGATTTGGAGAAATGGGAAGAATAAGGCTTGGGCTGTGCTGTGTGACAGCAGCAGAGTGTGCCTTGGACAGCTGTTAGAGGAGGAGAAATGCAGCACCTTTTCAGCTCTCAGCCACAAATCCTCTAAGGACACACATTTAGCAGGGCAGGGAGGTCTCAGCTGAGATTAGACCTTGCTGGACAAGCTGTTTGCAAAGGAGAGCTGCAGGAAGGCAGGACAGAGCCACGGCAGGGAGATGTTGGGTTCCAGCCATGTCCAGCTGTGTGTGTGTGGCTGTGCCCCTGGGCCTGCCCCAGGATCTGCTGGGTCTCAGCCAGTCGGAGGTACAGGTGTCCCCAAGACTGCATGTGGCCCTGGGGACTGTCTTGGAAGGGCTGTCACAGAATCCCAGAATGGTTTGGCAAGGGACCCTAAAGGGACAGGGCAGAGACACCTTCCACTGTCCCAGGCTGCTCCCAGCCCCAATATCCAGCCTGGCCTTGGCCACTGCCAGGGATCCAGGGGCAGCCCCAGCTGCTCTGGGCACCCTGTGCCAGGGCCTGCCCACCCTGCCAGGGAACAATTCCTTCCCAATATCCCATCCAGCCCTGCCCTCTGACAGTGGGAAGCCATTCCCTGTGTCCTGTGCCTCCAGCCCTTGTCCAAAGTCCCTCTCCAGCCTCCCTGCAGCAGAGGTCACTCTGCCTGTACATTCCAGCGTGAGGAGATGGATCAAACACATCAGCTGGAGTGGGCAGAGAGCCTGGGCAGGTCCCTGCTGGGTGTGAGTGGCAGGAGCAGGGCACTGTCTGATTCCCTGTTAGCCCTGTCTGCGTGCACACAGTTGAATTTCTGCCTCTGCAGCTGGTGTGGCATCTGCTGCTGCTGTAGTTCCTGGCTGGCTCGCTCGGTGTCCTTGCAGCTGTGGGGACTTTGGGATGCAGTTGCTCTCGCTGGGACCGTGCTGTGCCAGAGCTGCTCAGGGACAAACGAGCAGGGCAGGGCAGGGCAGTGCTGCTGCTGCTGCTCTGTGGAGGAGCTGAAGGCCAGTTTGCTGAGCTGAAGGCTTTTCTCCTGTTAAGTTTGTGCTGGTTGGCAGGAAGAAGACTTGATAGCTGAAATGTGATATTTTTCCTTCCCTTGAAAGCATTAATAAGAGCAGCAGCCTGCAGTTGGCAGCTGAGATGTGCTGAGTGTGGGGACAGCCAGGCCAGTGACATACGAACCCCACTGTGAGGGACACGGTGAGGTGTCTCAAATCCCTCTTATTTTTATGCTGATTTGGAGGGACTTTTAATCCTTCAGACATATTGGCCTCTAAGCACTTTTATCAAGGAGGAATGAATATAACCCCACTCGAGCAGGTTGGGTAATAATAGCACTTAGTGCTTAAAGAACGTTGTGCAATTAATCCTCCTGGACCCATTGGAATGGAATTGTGTTGATCTTGGCTGGGAACAGGGAGGTGATCTGAGCTCAGCCTTCATCTGGGCGTGGAGGAGCAGCTCCCTCACCGTGGCTGCCCCAGAAGCAGTGGGGTGGAGCTGGTGAGGCCCAGGTGGGGTTCAGGCTGAGCACTGCTTGTGTTCCCCTCCTGTGCCCCCCCAACTGCACTGGGAATCAGCTCCTGTCCTCCAGGCTGGACAGGGATCCTGGGTTCTGGGGTAGGAGGCTGTTCTGGGGTCATGGCTTGGGGCCAGGGAGATGCTTCCAGTTCCCTGTCCTGCTCCTTGGGGTCTGGGAGCTGTCCCACAGCCTGGGTTGGACAGGCTCTGCCATCCTCTCCATGCAGGAGTGTCCTGGGCACCCTGATTCAAACCAGACTCAGCAGCATCGATAAATGTCCCACGAGAAGAAAGCATTTCCAGCTGGCTGAAGTCCCTGTGGTGGCACTGCCATTGTTGGAGGTGTCACCTTGGGGCCAGCAGGGAAGAGCAGCATTGGGCCCATGGTGTTAATCATTGTAGGTACCAACTGGTATGTTTAGTGGATCACTTCTTGCAGGCTAAACTCAATTGTTTGATGATTTTTGCTTTGTTTTCAGGTTATAAACTCATTGGGAGCCATTCTGGGGTGAAGCTCTGCCGATGGACAAAGGTATGCTCTGTTTCCTTTTCTCATTTCATAAATAAAACCAAAGTTAGAGACTTACTCAGGTATTCCAAATTCTTGGTGAAATGTCATTTAAAAATGTGCTATTATTTGCACAAACCCAGATTCCATCTTCCAAGCTGTAATCTTGCATTTCCAGCTGTTAAAATCCCTCTGCAAAGAGTGAGAATGCAACGGTGGCAAAGAGCTGGGAGCATCCTTTTCTGGTTTTTCCTGTTACTCTGCTAAACTCTCTCCTGCTTACTGAAATCCAGGCAGGGAAGAGTGGGAAGGTTGTATCCTGTGTGAGGCTGTGGAGCAGGGATAACACAGCCTCTGTCACACCTGAGCAGGCACACGAGGCTGCCTGAACCCCCTGTCCTGGGGCTGGCTTGGGACAGTGACAGTCAGGGCTCCCCTGCTTCTCAGCATTTACCAGATCAGATCTCCAGGGTGAGGTGTTGTTAATGATGTAACTGTTAATGATGTAGCTGCTGTTAATGATGTGGCTGCTCTGTGAGAGTGTGCAGTACCTGTGTGTGTGAGCACACCCGTGTGACACAGCCTCCTCCCAGCCCTCTGCTTGTCTCCTGGAGGCTCTGGAACTCAGTAGCTTTTCAAGCAGTTTCCAGACTTAAAAACATTCCCAGCAGAGGCACAGAGCCCTGGAGAGCAAAGTGCAGCCTCTCCAGGGTGGGTGTGGTTTCAGCTGTCCTGGGCAGGTCCCTTGGAGCTCACAAGCTGAGAGTTGGTCTCTAACGTTGTGCATTTGGGGAGCAATGATCAGAGAATCATTAAGGGTGGAAAAGCCCTCGGAGATCACCGAGTTCAACCGTTCCCCAGCACTGCCAGGGCCACCACCACTGCCCCACGTCCCCTGGTGCCACATCCACAGGGCTGTTAAACCCCTCCAGGGACGGGGACTCAGCCCTGCCCTGGGCACCTGTGCCAGGGCTGGGCAGCCCTTTCAGTGAAGAAATTCCTGCTGCTGCTGCCCACCCTGAGCCTGCCCTGGCCCAGCCTGAGGCCGTTCCCTCTCCTCCTGGCCCTGTTCCCTGGCAGCAGAGCCCGACCCCCCGGCTGCCCCCTCCTGTCAGGGACTTGTGCAGAGCCACAAGGTCCCCCCTGAGCCTCCTTTGCTCCAGCCTGAGCCCCTTTCCAGCTCCCTCAGCTGTTCCTGGGGCTCCAGCCCCTTCACCCACCATGATGCAGCATCCTGCACCCCTGAGCATCCCTGGATGAGAACCTCTGGAATGAGCACCTCGTTAACATGCCAGCAGCACATCTCTAACTCCTGTGCTGTGGCAATGATCAGTCCTTGCTCTCTGAGCTCTCCTTTGCTGCATGATTAACTTTGTTTATTTTTGAAAGAGCCCTTAGGATGCCGTCCCCAGGGTGGGCTGCAGAGAGTTTTCATTGCAGTGCCTGGTGACAATGAACTGTTCCATCAAGAGCCTTTTTCTCCTGAGCAGCATCAAGAGCCCACCCTGGGCTGTCAGGAGTGCTTGTGGGGATGCACTGATCCCACTGCTGCTCTGCTGGTCACTCTTATAACCATTTCTCTCTGCTAGCACTTTTAGTGTCAGACATGATCACGAAATGTTTAAAGGAAAACTTGCCAAACTTCAATGTTGTGACTGAGAAAGCCAGAGAACCTGTTTTTATGAAAGAGCCAGACTTTAATGCAGCTCTGTAAGGCCGTTTCACAAAGTAAATAGCAGCTCTGTGTGCTTAGATGGGCACACACTATTTTTAGCTTAAGCAGGAATTGAATGTAAAGTCTTCCAATAAATTGAGCTGAGATTGGTTCCAGGCAGTGGCTTTGCCTCAGGTTCACGCCAGTGTGTGAGAGTCTTCAGGAGCCTTTGTGGAGATTTGTGTCTGTGGAAAGCAGGAGCAGGGCTGGCAGCATCAGTATTAAGTAGAGTTTCACAGGGATATCTCAGATGGAAAAGATTGGGTTCTGTCAAATTCCAGAAAAAAGCAGAAATATTTTAGGAAGAGTCTGTTTATTTGCCTTAGGAAAGGCCAAATATAACTTGCTCTCCTGAATTTGTGAATCTCCTGGAGTCTCTGTCATTTGAAGAATGAGTAGAATAAACAGCATTTTCCATGTCATTTCATCTTCCACCTGTACAACCAGTTAGGGATTACCTGTAGATTTGTCCCTGCTGCTCCTTTCTGTTGGATCACCAGGACTCTCCAGGAAGAGGAAGGCAGATTAAAAGCTGCCATGTTATATTTCAGATTTTCTCTTGAGAGTAGTAAAGTTTCTTTCTCATTTATTATTATTTAACTGAGCTAATGAAAGACAGCCTTTCCTGCAAGCAGCCTGCATGATAAATAGGAGTTGAATCCTGTTGGGAAAGCTGCTGTGGCTGTGCTGGGAGGGGAAGTGCAGCATCCTGCTGGAGCCACTGCCGGCTGTGAATGAGGGTTTATAAGGTCAGGGCATTTATTTAATTTAGTGCTGCAAGAAATACTCTGCCAGATAAATGAAAAGAATGGAGTGTGCAGTAGGACAGCCTGGAAATGGATCCTTGTTACTCCTGAGTGAGCTTTTCCAGGAATGCCTCCTGCAGCTCAAGAGGCTTTGCCTGCTTTGCATGGGTCCAAAAAGCTCCAGGAGAGCACATCCTTGTGCTGGGGTCTGCCAGGAAGGGATTGAGTAGCTTAAAGTTCTTGCTCCTCTAACACAGCGCTGAGTCTGACCTCCTGAATGCACTTTGGCTGCCAGGATCATGTAAAGAGCCACATTTTATAGTGAGCTGGGCATTTCTCGGGGCAGGTGGCACTGGTGTCCCTCAGCCCTGCTCGGGGCTTTGCTGAGCTTGGAACTGAAGTCACGGGTGGCTGCAGGGAGCAGGTCAACAGCTGTGCCCTCAGTTGGGCTCCTGATGGGGAGTTTAAAACTCTCCTGGGGGGTGTGTGTGTGTTTCCCTGCCCTCAGTCTGGTTGCAGATGTGGTTTCTAACTCTCCTGGTGCGTGCGTGTGTGTGTGTGTGTGTGTGTGTGTGTGTGTGTGTGTTTGCCTGCCCTCAGTCTGGTCCCCAATGGGTTTCTAACTCTCCTGGTGTGTGTGTGTGTGTGTTTGCCTGCCCTCAGTCTGGTCCCCAATGGGTTTCTAACTCTCCTGGTGTGTGTTTCCCTGCCTCAGTCGATGCTGCGGGGCCGCGGGGGCTGCTACAAGCACACCTTCTATGGCATCGAGAGCCACCGCTGCATGGAGGCCACCCCCAGCCTGGCCTGTGCCAACAAGTGTGTCTTCTGCTGGAGGTAAGGCACCCGTGGGCTGTGGCTCCGGGGTGGGGGCTCTGTGGGACACGGCAGCTGTCCCTGAGCCAGCTCCAGCTGTGCTCTGGAGAGCGTGGGCTGGGCGGTGTTGTGTGAACCCCCCGAGGTGCTGAGCAGTGGCAGCGTCTCTGGAAATGGGACCATTTTCCATATTTAAAGTACCTTCACCCCCACCAATTCCATTGCTCTGAACAAGTGAAAAGTGGTGACTCAGTAACTGTTGCCTTCCTGAACCAGCAGCTGATAAATCCCAGCATCACTGAGATAGGGAAAGTCCTCCAGGATCACTGAGTCCACCCTGTGCCTGATCCCCACCTTGTCCCCAGCCCAGAGCTCTGAGTGCCACCTCCAGCCCTTCCTTGGGCACCTCCAGGGATGGGCACTCCAAACCTCCCTGGGCAGCCCCTGCCAAGGCCTGAGCACCCTTTCCATGGGGAAATTCCTGCTGATGCCACCCTGAGCCTGCCCTGGCCCAGCCTGAGGCCGTTCCCTCTCCTCCTGGCCCTGTTCCCTGGCAGCAGAGCCCGACCCCCCCGGCTGCCCCCTCCTGTCAGGGACTTGTGCAGAGCCACAAGGTCCCCCCTGAGCCTCCTTTGCTCCAGGCTGGACAACCTGTCCTCAACTCAAAGGCTCCCCATTTTGGTCAGGAGAGTATCCCCTTTTCTCAGAGGACTGACTTTGGGGTTAATCCCTGAAGGAAAGGAGCTGTGCTGGTTTGAGCAGCTCCAGCACTCCTCACTCTCTCCTGCCTGGGCTTCCAAGGGAGGTGTGTGCCAGGCTGGGGGAGTGCAGGGTGGGATTGGGAAGAGAGGCTGAGGCTCAGCAGAAATGCCAGCAGTGACGTGAGAGCGCCTGGAGTGGGAGGACAGGGAGGTTGTGCTTTGAGCTCTTTTGTTTTCCACCCTGCTAAATCGTCCCATGCGAGCTGTACTTCCTCTGGGACTTGTGCCTTACCCCAGGCTGCCAACAACACCCATTCCATCCCCCAGCCTGCGTGTCCAGCATCCCAGTGAGTAATCCCTGAGCAGCCTGGGACAGTGGAAGGTGTCCCTGCCATGGCAGGGGGGTGGAGTGTGATGGGCTTGAAGGTCCCTTCCCACCCAAACCATTCTGGGATTCTGTGATAACATTTCCATGCAAAACCAGCCAGATTCCTCTGAGTGCCTCTTTCTGTCTTTCACAGTCCTCGGATTTTTAATAATGCAGGTATTTCATGGGAGCATTTAAAGGGCTGCCCGAACTTTGAGGGTCCTTGAAAGCTGTGTCCCAAGTTAAATGTGAGCACTGGACACTGGGCATCCTGTGGGGTTTGCATTTGGGAGTCTTTTCCAAAGTGACCACTGGTGCTCTGGGTGGGCTTTCCTCAGATCCTGGCTGGGAAGGAGGCAGCAAATGGCACATTTCATGTGCAGCTTCTGCTTTGCTTCAGAGCAGGCAGTGCCTGGGAAGGAAAACCTTCTGCTCATCTCTGTTTCTGTGTGGGGGTGCGTTGAGTCCTGCAGTGGGACTGTGCTGGGAGGGACGTGGCCCTCTGTCCCTTTGTCCCCACACACAGGGCACATCCTAAACAGCAAACAGGAGCATGGTCAGGATGAGGGGCTGTGTTCCCAGCTCTGCTCCACAGAGCATTTCCCAGTTTCTCTTCCAGATGCCCTCACTCAGGGTTTTCTGGCAGCCTGGATGTGAAATAGGCTGAATCAGAGAAGTCCAGCAAGTGTGCACTGGAGAGTGCAGAAACTGATAAATGAGATAGTACAGATTTATCAATAATTGATAAATCAGTCCATTAGTGCAGAGACCCAGAGAAGCTGGCACCATTCTGTGTGTCTCTAACTCGTCATCCTGTCGCTGTCACCTGTCACTTCAGAGGGCTCTGCCTGATGAGAACGAGTGCTACAATGCTGATTTTCCTGATGGCTGCAACCTGAGTGCGAGGAAACAGCTTCCCAGGGCACTGTGCTCAGAGTTTCAGTATTGAGTCATTCATTTCCCTCCTGTGGGAAGGGGGGTGGCAGGTGTTGGACTCTCCCATGTGGAATGCAGCTGGCTGTCTTCAGGCCTCCCCTGGAAGCTGGAAAGTTTAAGTTGGAAGATGTGAGGCCTAGTTTGAGGTTCATCCCAGGACCTTAAGCTTGACTTGAAAAGGTTTCTTTTTGGTGACTTTTCCAGCTCCTGTGCCTGGGCTGCTGCAGCTTTTGTGTGGCTGTGAGGGGGATCTTCCCTCCCTCCTTCCCACACCCAATCCCTGCTGATCCTGTGCCAGCCCAGCTCCCAAACCCTGCAGTCAGGCCTCTGTTTTAAGCCCCCCACACCTTGCAGGTTGTTCAGCATGTGAGACTGAAGAGGAGCTGCAGGCCCTGGTGGCTGGGCAGGATAAACAAGGCAGCTCTGGAGCAGCAGGTGCCATCTGTGCGCTGCAGACACGTGAAGCACTGATCTGCTGCTGGCAGAATGTTTTTCACACAGGTTTTGTGCTGGGCTCCTCGTGCAGCTCTGCATGCTGCCTTGCAGATAAGGTTGCTGGGATTCTTTCTTCTTGATCTCTTCTTTCAGGATTTTGACATTTGTAGACTCCGCCAGTGTTTCCAAGTGCACAAGCACCGAGCTCCCCCCGGATCCCCGAAGGAAAGGCCAAGGAGCCTGTTTATTTTCTCTTGCTCACTTTGGCAAGAAATGCTGCAGTTCAGCTGCTTTCCCTGGGAATTGGATGTCACTGGAGTTGGCTGGTCCTGGCTCACACATTTTGGCCCCAAACCAGTAATGATGGAATCACAGAGGGGTTTGGGTTGGGGCCTTAAAGGGCATCAGTTCCAACCCCTGCTGTGGGCAGGACACCTTCCACTGAGCTCATGGGTGGAGCCAGTATCCAAACACCCTCAGAAAATTAGGGGTTGTTGTCAGAGATGTGCCTTCACTCTGCACTGGATGCTTTCCTTTGCCCCCTTGTCCCTGGGACCTGTCTCAGCTGCCAGGGCCTCCTCACTGGCTCCCTGCCTGTCCCCTTCAGAGAGGTTGGGGATGCAGGATTGCATGGCAGCTTTTTGTGGGGACAGAAAAAGCCACCTGGGAGATGGGAATGGCTGGAGCTGTGTCAGGTTGGATCTCAGGGGAAGGCACTGCCCAGGCTCCCCAGGGAATGGGCACGGCCCCGAGGCTGCCAGAGCTCCAGGAGCGTTGGGACAGCGCTGCCAGGGATGCCCAGGGTGGGGTTGTTGGGGTGTCTGGGCAGGGCCAGGGGCTGGGCTGGGTGATCCCTGTGGTCCCTTCCAGCTCAGGATATTCCAGGATTCTCCAAGGTGGATTGTTTGGTGTCCCCCTCAGGCAGCACTGAGGCTGTTCCATCAAAAGCATTGAGGGGGACACCCCACACCTCGATTCCTGCAGCGTCCCCAGTCATAATCGTGCCCTCCAAGGGAGTCTCACTCTCTATCGCTGCTCCCAGCTGCTCTCACTGGGGCTGTGTCTCTTTAGCTTAATTGCCTAAATGGAAATGTGCGAGTGACCAAATCTTTTAATCAATTAGAGCAAGTGTGGGTTCGGAGCTCTGTGACTCCTCCCTGCAGCACAGGCACCAGGCAGGCCTGATTTGATGAGGGTTTTTGGCTCAGTGTCCAAAGCCCAATCAATTATTGTGGAGAGATGGAACAGCTAAATAAGATTTAAATTAATAGGGTTTATTACTTTTGCATCTGAGGAGGAGGCAAACCAGACAGAGTGAAATATCCTGTGAAGAAATTGGCTCGTATTTCTTCTGCTGTAACTTTAATGTTTGTACCTGTGCTTGGAGGTTTCAGGTTTTGCTCGTAGACAGCAGCTGAAGTTGTGTTCAGACACTAAATCTGTGGGTGGCCAAAAGCCAGGCATCACAGTAAGCCCTGCAAAATACAGAGATTAAAAATTAATAATCTCTCGCAGGAGAAGTGCTTAAGGTCTTTAAAAAATTAAGAAGAAACTGAAAACAGATGAAAACAAAAGCTTCTCCTCAGTAACTAACTTCCTCCAGGGGGTAAATTCTTGAGGGAAATGGGGGGTCTTGATATCAAAGGAGTGTCCAGGGCAGGTTTGTAACACCTGGAAGCTGAGCCTGGAAGCTCAGAGAGTCTCTGTGCATGTCCAGCCACCAGTCCTGGTTCTGCTCAGCTGCTGCTCTCCCCTCCCAGGGTTTCAGTTTGGTGATGGGTTTGTTCCCTGAAGGGATCTGTTGTGACCAAGGTTCATCCCTCACTGGGTTCTTCACTGGTTTGTTGAGTTTTGGGCCTGTCTGTCTGCCAGGTCCTCTTGAAATAACCAAACAAATGGGGTGAGGGACAACAGAGAACGTGCCCATGACTGGTAAAAAAAGCCTTGGTGCCTTTATGTGCTGCTCTGTCAGCTCTGTCATCTGAGGCATTTCTAGCAGAAAATGTTCATGTGTGGGATTGAAATCTCTGATTTTCATTTTATGGCACTTTGAGTTGTCCTGGACTTGGACTTCTTGAAGGTTCTGGTACTTGTTACAGTCAGCTCCCAAATTTATGGCAATTTATGGTGAATATAAACAGATTATGGGCTGTGAAATGTCCTCGCTGGGCCTTGGTTGTCCCTGCAGGGTTGGTGTCAGGTCCAGCAGTCACTGATGTGGGGCGGTGACTGGGGGCTTCGAAAGTGAACTTGCACATTTTGGCATCCAGGTGAGTTTTGGAATAGTCTGGGAAGCTGTGCTGAGCAGGGGTGGGATGGCTGGACACAAGCACAGGACACTGAGCATCACCTGCCGTTCAGGAGACTCTGCTCTTAAAAAAGGGAGCATCTCAGAGCTGGGATGGAGTTTTTCAGCGTGGGGCATCTTCCATCTTTAAGTTTTCAATGGGAAGAAAATCATGGAATTCTTCTGGTTGGAAAAGCCCTCTAAGATCCTTGAGTGCAGTTGTTCCCCCAGCAGTGCCAAGGCCACCAGACCATGTCCTCAAGTGCCACATCCACGGGGCTTCTAAACCTCTCCACCCCTGCCCTGTGACCACCCTTTCCATGAAGAAACTCCACTTAATGTCCGGTCTGAGCCACCCCTGGCACCCTCTGATCCCGTCAGCCCATTTATCCAGCCTGCTCTAGGGAGACTTTACCCATCCTAGGGAAAACATTTCGTTCAGATTCAGCATCTCAGTCCTGGTCTCTTCCCAGGCCAGTCTGGGCTCCTCCTGTGGCTCTCAGGAGGTGCAGAAGAGAAGGTACAGCCAGCTTCAGACTGTACCAGCAGGAACATCAAACATGCTTGGCTTGTGCGTTGGCCAAGCCTTTTTTGTGGTCTCCCTCCTCCCCTCATTCCAGGGAAGGTCCTTGGGATCTCTTCCGTGTGTCCTTTCCTGGTCATGGCTGATGTTTTGCCTTCCCCTTTCTGCTGATGGCCCTGAGTTTCTGTGCTCCTCCCTTTGTTTGCAGCTGGAGGCTCACAAGGCTGCAGAGGAGCAGATTGATTTTGTTGTTCTGTCTCTGCTTTTTATTGCTGCAGTTTGCACTTCTGCCTTAATAGGGCTTCCAAAACTGCCAGTTCTCCTGAACTTCTTTTCCCTTCAGCTCTTCTCCTCTGGGATCTCCCCTGCTGGCTCTCAGGGTTCACTGAGCCTGCTTCTTGAATTCTTCTGATTTTTATTCTGCTCCTGCCCTCCCTGGGAATGATGTGCTGTCTTCTCATGTCACTGTCACCAGCACTTCCTCACCTTCCTGTTCCCCACCAGGCATCACCCTGGGGCAGTCGATCACTGCAGTAAATGATATTTTATCCCTGAGCTGCATCTGCCCTCAGAGCTCCTTAATAACCATCTGCAGAATGGATGAAGCAAAAGCTGATTTATTAAAATAGTCCCCAAGCAACTGGGGAGGCACAACACAGCCCCTGGGGAGCTGCACCTTCACAGGGTTCCCAGGGGCTGCCAGGGACTCAGGGAATGCTGTCCCATAGTCCTGGTGGATCGGAGGTGTGCCGAGACTGCGGGGGAAGCGGGATGGGAGGCAGGCTGGGGAGGTTCCAGGGGAGCCAGCAGGAGCTTCCCATCGTGTTCCGTGCAGTCCGTGGGGCTGTGGCACTGAGGTGTCTCTGAAGGAGCAAACCAAACCTGTTTCACACCTGGAATCTCTGCTAGGACCAAGGTTTTCTGCCCTGAGGGGGTTTGGGCGAGGTTTCATTTTACTTGGGTTATTTTGGCAAGGAAGGAAGGAATGAATCCCCGACACAAATTCCTGCTCAAGACTGGTGTAGCCGGTGAGGTGGGTGATGGGAGGGGATGGGAAGGTGACACTGGAATTCTGTCTGTGCTGGGGGCTGGGGACCAATCTCCTGAGCCCGAGACATTGCTCCTTTGTCCTCCTCTTAGCAGAGAACCTCCTTTTTGCCAGATAAGCAGCTCTGTAGACTTGACCTGGTGTGTTTATTAAAGAGTTGGATGTGTTAAGAATGCTGGGCCTGTTGGACACTAATCGCTGTCCAGGGTGCACCCAGAGCCTATTGATTTCCTGCCAGCTGGCCCTATTAAATATACAAGGTACAAGTTTTGCAGTTAAACATGTAAGAGTTTTATAAATGCCTTTTATAGCTGACATTCAGAAAACTTTCTGTGTTGCCAGATGCGGAAATAAAGGGGAAATTCAAAAAGCTGCTTTGGCTTAAAGGATCCTTGAGGTGGTAAAGTTTGAGAGCAGTGTTTGAACCTTTGCTCTTGAAGTGGATGAAGAAATGTTTGGGTGAAAAGGCTGATTTTTCTGAGCCTGGGTTTGGAGTTTGTGTTTTAGCATTGTCAGAGGGTGCAGCTGCAGGTGTTTCTCACTTGGGGAATCCCAGAATCCCAGACTGGTTTGGGTTGGAAGGGACCTTAGAGGTCATCAAGATCAACCCCCTGACATGGGCAGGGACCCCTTCCCCTATCCCAGGCTGCTCCAGCCTGGCCTTGGGCACTGCCAGGGATCCAGGGGCAGCCACAGCTTCTCTGGACACCCTGTGCCAGGGCCTGCCCACCCTCACAGGGAGGAATTTTTTTCCTGATATCCATCCCAAACCTCCTCTCTTTTGGTTTGAATCCATTCCCCCTTGTCCAGAGGTCAGTGGGAGCCTTTTGCTTGTCCCTGGTAAGGACTGGACCAGCCCCTTCATTCTGGGAAGGTGCTTCCCTGTCCTTTCTCCCTCAGTTACATGCTGGGAGTCTTGTCCTGATCCCCTGTAGCTGGAAGGCTGAGTGCAGCTGTAACCTCCCAGTTGTCCCCAGGGCTGGCATCAGGGGTGATGGAGAGGGCTGCAGGAAGCAGAGCTCACCTGGCTGGAAAGCTGAGTGTCAGGAGTGTATTTGCTTGGTGGTGCTCCTGTCCAGAGCTGAGTTAATCTGAGAGCCTTTGTGAAAGACTCTGCCCAGTGTGCTGCTCATAATGAGCTGTGCTGTGGGAGTGGTAGGGAGAAAGTGGAGGGACTTCTGGAGCATATTTTGGGATGAAGCAGGAAAAGGTGGAGAGAGAACGAGGAGGTGAAAACACAGAATTTCATTGACTTCCCTCGGGTGATATTGAAGGGCTGGATGATCCTCTCATGCTAATAAAGTAAGAAATGGGGAGGAACTCCGTGGATCTTCCAGGTGCCTGGGTGGATTTACCTGGACTGGCTTTTGCTGGTTTCCAAGAAAACAGAGATGGGGACAGTGATCCTTTCCAGGCAAGGTTGGCTTCCCAACCCAGTGTGACCCAGCTGTTCCTCAGTTCTGTGATTTTTCCCTGCAATCTGCGTGGCTCAGAGGGATTAAAATCTGGGAGATGACCCAGATCCATTGGGAATGCATCCCTGGTATAGCACGGGCTTCCTGCTCTCTTCAGGGAGTTTGGAGGAGCCTGCCCTCCTCTGTCCTGGTACCAGAGCACCACACAAAGATCGGGGTGGAAACAAATCCTGTCCTCAGGTGGTGCTTGGTACCTTTGAAACTGAACTAAAAATGGCCTGGGATCTTCCTTCTGCAGAGCTGTGGGCAGAGAGGAGGCAGAACCAGTTTCCCTTTCTTCGTAGAGGTTTTTGCAGACATTATTATGGAATTATATATATTCCAAATATATATATTGGAATATATAATATATAGTGGAAACCTTTCACCCCTGCTTCAAAATAGGCATATAAAGTTTAATATTGTCCACAAGGTCTGTTCTTCCTTCTGGGAGACCAGAGCCTGGAGGGAGAGGGGTGTGAGAGTGGTGTTCAAAGGTGACAGCCAGAGGTTGGGGCAGCAGCAGGAGGTTGCTGGAATTTCTTGTTGCTTTGAATATTGTTGATGCCAAGTCTGCAGGTGGCAGGTGACTTCTCCAGGTGGGTTACAAGTGACAGTGAGTGACTGCCCCCTCTTCCCTCAGGCACCACACAAACCCCGTGGGCACCGAGTGGCGCTGGAAGATGGACCAGCCTGAGGTGATCCTGCAGGAGGCCATTGAGAACCATCAGAACATGATCAAGCAGTTCAAAGGTAACTTCTGCTCTGTCCCCACCCCTGGTGCTTTTAGAGCATAACCAGCAGTGGCATCTTCCAAACACAGGTGAGAATGTTCTGGTCCTTTGGGAAGGAGGCCTGAGATTCGGGGTATCAGAAAGATGGGGGAGAAGAAGCTTCTGTGGCACATTTAATGTCTGCTGAAATGAGTCTGAGCCCCTGAGTGTGTGCTGCTGCCTGGAGGGAGTGGAGTGGAGTTGCCTCTGGTGTATCCTGGTAGTTGTAAAATCCTTTCCCTGGGTGTGCAGAGCTTTCCACAGTGGTTAAAGCCAGCCTGGGTGATGGGGGAGCCTGGCTCCTCTGGAAAAGGGAGGGCAGGTAGGAAGCAAAAGCAATCAGCCTCTTACCTGACAGGAAATAAACTGCCAGCCTTAATACCCAGCTTTGTGTGAGCCCTGGAACTTCATCAACAATGAAACAGCAGCAACCAGCAGGTTTTGATTTTCAGGAATTATTCAGTACCTCTGGTTGTGACTGAAGCTGCAGTTCCACAGCACCTTTGCAAAGCACTGCCCTTTGCTTCCCACAGAAATTCCTGCAGTTTGATATTCTGTGTCTATACTATGGGGAAGGCTGGGGGGTTTTACTGCCCAAGTGTGATGATCTGGCTGCTCTGCCAAGGTCAGCTGTGTGCTGGCGGGGCTGGCCAGCTTGGCAGGACAGCTCCAGGGTTCTGCTCTTCCCAGCTGCCTGTGAGCAGCAGGAATGCAATGGAACAGCCATAAAAACGTGTGAGATGAGCCCTGGCCTTGGCTGTCATTTTGGGAACCCGATTGTTCAGGCTGGCTGTGCTCAAGGAGAATCCGATGGACCCAGGATGTGTCAGGCACAAAACCCTTCTGTCAGCAGAGCAGAGCTGCTCTGTCTCAGTGTCTGCAGTTGGATCATGGGTGGAAAAACAGCTCAGGGTAGGGCCCCATGGGCTTCATTGTCCTCACGTGGCTGGTTTGGAGCAGCAGCTCCAGGGAAGCCTCACTGCTGGGGTTTCTTTGGCACCGTGTCAAACATCAGCTGCCCCAGGGGTGCTGGGGCTGAAACACCCTCAGCAGCTTGGCAGGGGAGTTTGGGGAGGGGACAGGTGCAGTCAGGGCAGGGCTTTGCCTCAGGGGGCCTGGAGAAACACCAGTGTTGAGCCAATGGATGCATGGAAGGGGCTGGAGCCCCAGGAGCAGCTGAGGGAGCTGGAAAGGGGCTCAGGCTGGAGCAAAGGAGGCTCAGGGGGGACCTTGTGGCTCTGCACAAGTCCCTGACAGGAGGGGGCAGCCGGGGGGTCGGGCTCTGCTGCCAGGGAACAGGGCCAGGAGGAGAGGGAACGGCCTCAGGCTGGGCCAGGGGAGGCTCAGGGTGGATTTTGGGGAAATTTCTTCACTGAAAGGGCTGCCCAGCCCTGGCACAGCTGCCCAGGGCAGGGGTGGAGTCCCCATCCCTGGAAATGTTCAGAATTCATGTGGATGTGGCACCTGGGGACAGGGGTCAGTGGTGGCCTTGGCAGTGCTGGGGAGTGTTTGGACTGGATGATCGTGGATGTTTTTCCCAGCGTTAATGATTCTGTGCTTCTGAGCACTGGGAGGTTCTGCAGGAGATCCACAACCCCAGCTCGGTCCGTGCTGGGATTGTCCCTGTCCCCAGAACAAGGGACACAGACTTGGTTTCTGTTTGGGAGGGACACGTTACACATCAAAGTGAGCTTGTTCAGCCAGGGTGGGGCCTGGAGAGGGGGGACCCTCCAGCCCTGGAGGCTTTCAAGTCTCCCAAGTAAAGCCATTATCACCCTGGACCAAGGAAGAACCTTCTCCTTCCCTTACCCTCCTGTCTTCCCCAAATGGGTTGAGGAGAGGGAACGATTATGGATAGACTTTTCAGCATCTGAAATACTGCTGAAGTGTCAGGACATCCCAGTCCTCTCTTTTTGGAGCTTGTTTTCCAAATTCATAAATATTGCTCAAAACCTGCCTCTGCATCCTGAGCACAGTTATCCTTGACCTGGAACTGTGCAAGGAGGAAAAAGAAAAGCTCTGGACCAGAACTGGCAGCAGATTGGGAAAAGAAAAACTGGTTTACTTCTGCAGAGTGATAGATGGCAACATTCCTGTCCTGAGTGCTGTGAGTCAAAGGTTTATTAAGGAGAAGAAAAATCGGTAAGAAAAGCCCAGGAGCTCCTGTTCATTTAGTGAGTTTTATGTCGTTCTACCCTGAGGTGTGTGGGGAAATACTGTTAGGGTGGAAGCAGTGAAAGCCAAATTGAGCAGGAGCTGTGTGAGCGAGCCAGGGACAGGGAAAGGTTCAGCTCTGGCACGAGCAGAGTCCCCAGTGGGCAGTGCCAGGGCTGGAGCTGCCTTGGGCAGGAACAGGACTGGCTCCTCCAGCAGCTCTGCACAGAGAGCAGGGGGGGTTTATTGGCACTGAGTTTTAAAGAAAAAAGACAGCAAAATCCCAGGAACCACCTGGTTGAGCAGTGAGGGCACCCAGGTCGCTGTGGGGAATGAAGGACAGGTTGTGGCTGGGCTCTGTCCCTTGTGCTGGCACTGCTGGGGCACCGCCAGTCCTGGGCACTGCAAGAAAGACCCTGAGGGGCTGGAGCGTGTCCAGGGCAGGGAACAGAGCTGGGAAGGGGCTGGAGCCCCAGGAGCGGCTGAGGGAGCTGGAAAGGGGCTCAGGCTGGAGCAAAGGAGGCTCAGGGGGGACCTTGTGGCTCTGCACAAGTCCCTGACAGGAGGGGGCAGCCGGGGGGGTCGGGCTCTGCTGCCAGGGAACAGGGCCAGGAGGAGAGGGAACGGCCTCAGGCTGGGCCAGGGGAGGCTCAGGGTGGGCAGCAGCAGCAGGAATTTCTTCACTGAAAGGGCTGCCCAGCCCTGGCACAGCTGCCCAGGGCAGGGCTGAGTCCCCGTCCCTGGAGGGGTTTAACAGCCCTGTGGATGTGGCACCAGGGGACGTGGGGCAGTGGTGGTGGCCCTGGCAGTGCTGGGGGAATGGTTGGACTCCATCCCAGGGTCTTTCCCAGCATTAACGTGTCTGTGATGCTGCAGCACTGGCTGGGCACCCAAAGGGACTCCAGAGGGGTCCCAGCAGGGCTGAGGTGTTTGGACCCTGGCCCCTGAGGTAGAACAGACTGTTTGGGCTTCTGGGGAATGAAAACATGGGAAGTGTCTTAGCCAGGGAGCCCTCAGGGCTGGTGTGTCTGGGGGTGGTGCTCAGGTGCCCCCCTGAGCCGTTTGAACAAATTGGTGCTGCTCTTTGCAGCACCAGTGCCAGTCCCAGAGCTTTGCAGGCAGGTGCATCCCCACACCCACTGCATGGGCCAGAGACACTGCTGAGCTCAGCCAGTGCTTTATTCATCGCAGTGCAAAGGAGATCTCCTTCGAAGGAACAGAATTCTTGTGTCCCTTTATCCTTTAGGATACTCTGCAGGACAACCCTCTACACTCTGGGTGCCTCTGGGTGGTGATGAATCATCTGCTGCTGCAGTGTTGCCACAGTTTGTGCTGGATGTGGAGAGCACAGCCATTAAAGCCCCATAATTCTCTCTTGGAGTAAATGATGGAGAGACTCCTCACTGATAGGGAGCGAGGGTGGGAAGTTCATTTGGTGGATACATTTTTGTGGGGAGCTACTTGTAAATCTCTGTGCCCTTGCAAAGGGCACACCCAGGATGGAAACGTAACTGAGGAGTGGGAGAGTGGGAGTCTGATAGTACAGGGAAGAAACCAAATGGAAATGCGTGACCTGTCCCAGGAAATCCTCGGAGTGCCCATGGATAACTATGGACAGAGCAGGGCCCTCATCCCCCAGTGCCCCAGGCTCTTGTGGTGCTGCTCAGCTCCTTGCAAGGGGTACCAGAGTCAGCCCCCAGCCTCTCCAGGGTGCTGTGCCAGGTGGTGCTGTCCTTTCCCACGTTAACCGAGCAGTGGGAGAGCAGCTGGAATCAGCTTTTCCAGGGAGCTGACCACAGGGGCCTGGCTGTGTGCTCTGCTGGGAGCTGATTTCAGGAGCAGAGCCGTAGGGATTCAGGAGAGTCCATGCCCTCCTGGAATACACTCATCCTGGGCAGTTTATCCCTGCCTGGCTGGTGATTCATGTGCTCAAATGGTTGGGCACAAAACCACTCCCTCGTCCGGGTGGAGGTGCCAGGTTTGGTGTAAACTGTTTTGGGAAAGTTCCGCTCAAACTTTAGGGAATGTTGGGATTTTGTTCTGTCTGCTTATAGAGCTGGCAGGGTAATTATGAGAGTCCAGATGCAAGATGCTGAGAGAGAGAAATTAATTAATTCCAAAAGTGACTTGCAGTAGTTTTAAGAATATGAAAGTTAGTCCTTTAATCTCAGCGTGTGCTTGAGATGCCGCTTTCTTCTCCAATAAAGCTCTCATTTAGTGCTGTCAGGTTTCTATGGAATAACCATTAGTCCTGTCACTTCCTCAGGACTGAGCCTGGCTGCCTCAAAATGCATGGAGCCCTGCTCTGATTCCAAACCAGCTTTGCTACGTGAGGCTGGAGCAATATCCACAAACACCTCTTTTATCTGAGCTTTGCAGCAGAGCTGTAATTTTCTGTACTGCAGCGTCAAAGCAACGAGAGGGGAGCTGAGGACCTGGATTCCCACTCCAGGCTTTGTTTTTTATCTTTAAAACAGACCAACCCCCAATCTAAAGCCGCAGGTAAGATTCAAGTACATCAAGGCACATCAGGGAAATGTGAAGTGACAGATTTGGAACAAAAGCTTGTTTGGAGGCAGCTGATTTCATCCGGGGTCCTGAGCACCTGGTCAGGTGTGGCTGGGCTGGAGGAGCATCCAGCTCCCCCGTGGGCATCAGGACTGGGACTCATGTGCTGTTTGCACATGGACGCTGCGTTTGAGCTCCTCGTGTTCTCCTTCTGGAAGGTCTCTGGCTGCTCAGGACCGTGCCGTGTGCTGGGTTTTCTGTGTAACACATCCTCTGTGGAGCTGCATGCTCTGTGTTTGCAGTCTGGGTGTGGTCCCTTGCTGTGCCTGGGGAGTTGTGCTGGCTCCTCTGGGGGCTGCTCCTCCTGGAGGCCCACAGGGACCAGCAGCAGCAATGTCCTGGGCTTCTTCTCTAACACCTGCTTGAAGTGGCGTTGAGCTGCCCTGCGTGTTTGCGTCTCAGCATTCACCAGCATCCCCCAGGTCTTAGCAGTGGAAAGCTTGGCTCAAGTGTTTATTAAGCTTGGCTCAGGTGTTACCAGCAAATTGCTCTCAGCAGTGCCCAGGGCACTCCCAGCCCCAGGCTCTGGGTGCTGCTGCTCTCTGGGTGCTGTGGAGCTATTCCTGGGCCCTGCCTGTGGCCTGGTGTCCCCTGTGCTTTGGGAGGGCTCCGGCTGCTCTTCTCAGCCCTCCCTGTGCCAGGTGTGTTTTGGATACAGATATTTGGGAGGGGGATTTGTTACAGAGCCACAGAAGGGTTTGGGTTGGAAGGGACCTTAACCAACCCCTTGTGCCAACCCCTGCCTCGGGCAGGGCCACCTTCCCCCAGAGCAGGTTGCTCAGGGCCCATCCACTGTTGATTTAAGGCTGTTCTCCCCTTGCAGGCGTGTCAGGAGTGAAGGCAGCTCGCCTGGAGGAGGCCCTGACGGTGAAGCACTGTGCCCTGTCCCTGGTGGGGGAGCCCATCATGTACCCACAGATCAACCGCTTCGTGAGGCTGCTGCACCAGCACGGCATCTCCACCTTCCTGGTCACCAACGCTCAGTTCCCCGAGGAGATCAGGTAAGAGCTGCAGGAAATCCCTGCTAAACTTCCTGCTGAAACACTGGAGTGCTGCCCCGTGTCCTAGTCTGGAACATTGGAGTGCTGACCTGTGTCCTTATCCCCTTTAGTGGCCCCTCAGACTCAGCTCTGCAAAAGCACCAGTGATGAAGAAGCCCCCTCAGGGTCTGTTTGATTTTAACCTCAGTCTCCCCATGCTCTTTCTCATCCCCTTCTGCCCCTCAGTTTGATTTTCTTTTCTGTACCCACTAACCAAACCGTGATGACTTCTGGAAGTGGAGAGGATGGAACGTGGCACCTGTGAAGGTGTGGCAGGAGGGGAGCAGTGGGTGAGCTGTGCTTTGTGCCCGGGGCAGGGATAACTGGAGTCCCTCTGTCAGCCAGAGCAGGGCACTGAGCTCAGGCATTGCCTTGTGGGGCTGATCTTTGTTCTGACTCCGGAGCAGCAGCTGTGAAGGCTCAGCCCAAAGCTCTGTCTGGCCCAGCACCTCCAGCAGGACGAGGAGAGGTGACAAGCACATGTTCATCAGCAAAGCGGCCTCCGTTCAACCTCCCTCAGAGGGACTTGAGTGAAATCTTCCAAACAGTTTAATGAACTCTTTCAGAGTCTTTACAAAGGTAAACAATCCCTTTTTCTGATGTTTTGGAGCATCCAGGCTGCTGTTATCAAAGTGTAGCAAGGAAGGGCAGCACGTGGGGAAATGCAGCTCCAGGGAGGCTGGAGGCTCCTCAGAGTCCCAGCAGCTCAGAACAGCAGCAAGTCCAGCCCTGGAGCCGTGGGAGCTGCGTGCAGGGTGGCCTTGCTGTGTCACCCAGCCCATTCCAGCTCCCTCCTGTGCCAATGCTCCCGGGAGAGCTTCCTTTGCACTCCTTCTCGTGGTCTGAATCCGGCACTGAGGGGGGAGCGCAGGCAATTTGGGAGTGAGTAATTATACACCACAAAGGCATTCCAAATGATTGAATAATTGTGTAATCAAGTTACTTTAAGTCATGTATTATGTGCCTGATAGATAGAAATTGCTCTTTCCTAAATATAGCAGTTTAAAAAGAGAGCACACACTCTATTTTGAAGCTGCACTTTTCGGATCTGCTGAATCTTTTTAAAAAGAAACAAAAAAGAAGGGGATAAAATGCTAGTCTTGCTGTCTTAAAAATTGCAACTGATCTTTGGCTCATCAAAGCAGATGATCTGCTTAATATGGGAACTGAAGTAGGCACCCAGCTCACTTCTGTACTGTCAGCAGAGGAGCTGTAGTCCAAAAGTTTGGCCTGAAATAGGCAGGGTGACCTCTGGTGCAAGAGAGCTGAGAGGGACTGGGGACAAGGCATGGAGGGACAGGACACAGGGAATGGCTTCCCAGTGCCAGAGGGCAGGGCTGGATGGGATATTGGGCAGGAATTGTTCCCTGGGAGGGTGGGCAGGCCCTGGCACAGGGTGCCCAGAGCAGCTGGGGCTGCCCCTGGATCCCTGGCAGTGGCCAAGGCCAGGCTGGACATTGGGGCTGGGAGCAGCCTGGGACAGTGGGAGGTGTCCCTGGCCATGGCAGGATGGGCTTTAAGGTCCCTCCCAACCCAACCCAACCCAGCCCATTCAGGGAGAGGGCAGCGTGGCCTGGGGTGGTGCTGGATTCAGGACAGGGGCTCCAGCGGGTGCCCCCTGTGCCTTCCTCTCCTCCTCCTCCTCTCTTTGGGCTGCAGCTTCACCTGCCCCAGGCTCACAGGGAACTGAGGGAGGTTTTACACCAGGGGAGCTCCTATTGAACCCTTACCTGGCTCCTGTCTCTGACCCATGGCTGTGACCAACCCTCGTGTGTGGGTTTGCACTATGATCAATAATAATAACGATAATGAGCAGATTATTAATGCCCACAAGCAAATGCTTATTTCTGATATTGCTGTTCCTGTCCCTTGTGGGCTCTGTCCTGCCTGGTGAGGTCACCTCAGGGCTGGTGGCCTGAAATCAATTTATTCATTGAGTGGCACAGCTCAGCTGAAGATTTCAGCTCAGGATTTCTGCCCAAGTCCATGTGTAAATGCCATGGATTTGGTGTCCTGCATTTCACCTGAGGTGTCTGAGCTAGCTCAGAAATTCACACCCCAAATCCATCCTGGTACCATCCAGCTGGATTTGCTGTTAGTTCTGCACTGGAGCTGTGTCCCAGGAGCACCAATCTGTGTCCTTGTTCTCACTGCGCCCGTGGTTGCCCCTTCTCCTTGTTCCCCCTTGGCAGAACATGCCCAGCTCCTCCTGGCTCGATTCCCAGCCGTGCAGAGCCCTGTGGACCATCCCCATTTGGAGCAATGTGGGGCTGAAATTGCCTGGGACCAATTCTAATTCCTTCATTTCCCCCATGCTGACAGTGAGTCTGGCTCCTGCCTGTCCTTAGGCTTGGGAAGAGATGATTTTTCTCAGCCCTTCTTTTGGAAAGCACCTGCTCCATCTTCGCTGGGACCCCTTTTAATTAAGCAAAGATAGCACTGAGTAAAGAAAGAGTTTGGCTCAGTATTCCTTGAAACTGAGCACTTCAATCCACTTAGGCCCAGAACATTTGGTCATTTTGGAGTCTGTGGCTTTGGGCTGCCAGTCCAGACAAACTTGTTTACAAAACTGAGATTTTAACCTGAAATGTTCCGTTTGTTCTGGGTTATTTCATTTTGCTGTCTAAATACACACAGAGAGAACGTGCTCAGATGGTTGGCTGAGTGTCCACTTTAAGTGGATTTTTCTGGACACAAAGCTCTGCTCAGTCTCATTCTGGCCAGTTCTCATCCCTCTGTCACCTTTGGGGTGGGCAGGGGTCAGTGTATTTTTAGGTGGCACTGTTTGGCAGCTGAACAATAGCTTCTGATTTCTTCTCATCTTCTCTAGAGAACCAAATGAAGCTGGGACTGGTGCCTGCTCGTTACAGCCTTCCCACAAAACACTCCCAAAAATGCTGTACCCAAATGTTGAGGGCTCTGTGGTACATTGGGATGTGGTTGTTCATGCTGCAGCCCCCACGAGGGGTGGCTGTGTGACCCTCACTGCCCCTGTCACTTCTGGCAGGGGAAAGGGTTTGTCTCCATCCTGGAAGTCTGTCCCCACCCCTGGAGGTGCCCAAGGAAGGCCTGGACGTGGCACTCAGTGCCCTGGGCTGGTGACAAGGTGGGGATTGGGCACAGCTGGACTTGGTGACCTCGAAGGGCTTTTCCAGCCTCAATGATCCTGGGATTCTAAGGGAGCTCCTTTCTAGGTTGTTCCTAATCCCTTTGATCCTTCTGCTGATGGACTGTGGTGTTGCTGCTTCTCCCTCCTTCCCCTGGCATTTATGGAAGGGATCGGGCTCCACCTGGGCTCTTCCCACAGCACAGGAGGTTCAATCCCTTCAGAATTTCCCAGTGTTGGGCTCCAGGTGCTGTGAGCAGCACGTGTGACCAGAAAGGCTCTACTCCAGGATTTCTGGGGAATAAGAGCCTTGGCAGTGGAAGGAGAACACGGTGCTGGTTTGTGTGTGGGTTTATTTTCTAAACAGCTTTGAGATCCCTTCAAAAATGTCATTGATGATCCAGCTGCAGGCCAGGGGAGTTCAGCATGTCCAGCGGTAGGAACTGGTTGAATTAGGGCAGAATTTAGAGTCACAGAATCCCTGAGGTAGAAAAAGCCCTCCAGGATCATCCAGTCCCAGCTGTGCCCGATGCCCACCTTGTCCCCAGCCCAGAGCACTGAGTGCCACCTCCAGGGATGGGCACTTGGGCACCTCCAGGGATGGGCACTCCAAACCTCCCTGGGCAGCCCCTGCCAAGGCCTGAGCACCCTTTCCATGAAGAAATTGCTCCCATTGTCCATTTCTGTTGAACGTTTTCCCATGGGCCAAATAGATGGTGGAGAAAGGGCAGAGCTCTGTGGATTGCAGAACCTCTCCGTGCCTCACCTGAACCCCTTCCTTTGGGAAGCCTTTCCTGATGTGTGACAGCTCCAGTGGAGTGAAATGTGTCCTGGTGCAGTGAGGAATGACCATGGCATTGTCAGCCAAGGGCTGTGTGTGAGTTCTCAGCCCTGGGGGGTGTTTGTTGAGGCTGTAACACCTTGCTGTTGATGGTGTTGGCAGACATGAACCTCTGGGCTCTGGTGGTTTTCCCTGGGAATCCTGTCCAGCTCCTGGTGCTGCTGTTGGGGGAGAACACAAGGTCAAGCAGCAGATTCCTGAAAGCAGCAATTCCCTTTTCCCTTTGCAGGAGGCTGGAGCCTGTCACCCAGCTCTATGTCAGCGTGGATGCCAGCACCAAGGAGAGCCTGAGGAGGATTGACAGACCCCTCTTCAAGGACTTCTGGCAGAGGTTTCTGGACAGCTTAAAGGCCTTGGCTGAAAAGGTATACACTGAAGAATGGACTTTTAAATGGCTCTTTTCTTCCTTCTGCACTTTGCTGACTCACTACACCTTTCCTCTTCATTCTCACCTTACCTGCTCCTACTTTCTGCAGAAGCAGAAGACTTGAGAGGCTTTTAGATGAACCATGGAGTGGGTTCTGGGTGTGTTGGGAGTGTGTTCCTATGGTTTGGGCCTTCAGGTGTGGGAAGTGCAGCAGGTTTGAGCAGTTTTCCAGAGCAGGATGTGTCAGATGGGACAGCAAATGCTGTGAACATAAAGTGCTGTGAGAGATGAAGAGATGATCAAATAAGAGATTTCCTAACAAAGGGGTTACGCTGAAAACAGACTGCTGAAGGAAAGCTGGAAGTCCAGGGAAGAGTTGTAAATCCCCTGTGTCCCTTTGCTCTGGCTCTCAGAGGCTCCCTTGAAAGGGCCGTAAAGGACATTAAAGCTGGAGTTTGGTAGCCCTGTCACCCTCCTGCTCCAGAGAAATCTGCTTTTTTCTGGAAGATTGACCCATCCCAGGGGATCTGAGCTCACAGCACAGGGGGCCTTTGCACTGTGTTGGACTCAGCTGAGTCCTGGGGGCCCTGGGGCGGTGGCAGCTCAGGCTCTGTGTGACAGGGGAGCTGTGCAGTAATTAATGAAGCACTCCTGGGCCCAGCAGCACGTGAGTGAGTAAGAACAGTGCCTCACAAGCATGTCTGCCTCTCTTGTTCCTGCTCTGATGGAAGCCAGGGCTGTGTTTACTGATCTGGCAGATGCTGACACGTTACCTGCTGGGATGAACAGCCAAGAGACGCTGTTGCCTTTGAATAATGAGGTTTTGTTGGAATAATGAGTTTTTCTGCCTTCTCGGATGACAGTGTTGGACCATTCCCTGCCAAGTGAACTTAGATGAGTAGATCTGTTAGACTCAGAGGCATTGAGTGGCACTTGCTGCTGCAAAGGCAGCGGGCAGCGTGATCAGGTGCTTTGTGTGTGGAGGTACAGCTGCTCTTTTGCAGAACCTCAGGCCAAACTCTGAGGGTACTGAAATCGAGTGCAAACTCAATTCTCTGTGAGCAGGGGAATCTGTGGGAAGAAGGGGAGCTAAAATACTGAAGGCGCAAAATTCTGAAAAAGCCTTTTGGGAAGTTGCTTTTGCCCATCATTCCTTTCCTGCTGCCTCTCTTGACCCTGGGTGTTCATTACTGGGGGTTGTCAGAAGTTGCCTTGCAAACAGTTGAAGGTGAAAGTATTGGCAAGTCTGTCCGTACAGCTAAAAATAACCTGGTCAAGGTGAAGAGGAGAGGAGAAAGCAGCTCCACTAGCAGGTGCATTTTCTCCTCCAAGCAACTCCACTTTGAAGGGTCCTTGAAACACTGATAACACAAGAGCCAATTAATGGTTGTTCCAGTTGGTGAAACCCTGCTCTGCCAGCCCTGCTCGGCTGCATGAGCCAGCATCACACAGGGGACATCAGGAACTCTTGGGGAAGCTGCTGTTTGTTGGTTTTTCCTCTTAATCCCAAAATCATTGAGATTGGAAAAGTCCTCCCACCCATGGAGTCCACCCTGTGCCCGATGCCCACCTTGTCCCCAGCCCAGGGTACTCAGTGCCACGTCCAGGCCTTCCTTGGGCACCTCCAAGGGATGGGGACTCCAAACCTCCCTGGGCAGCCCCTGCCAAGGCCTGAGCACCCTTTCCATGGAGAAATTTCCCTAATATCCAGTCAGAATCTCCCCTGGCACAGCTTGAGGCCATTTCCCTTTGTCCCTGTTCCCTGGCAGCAGAGCCCGACCCCCCCGGCTGCCCCCTCCTGTCAGGGACTTGTGCAGAGCCACAAGGTCCCCCCTGAGCCTCCTTTGCTCCAGGCTGAGCCCCTTTCCAGCTCCCTCAGCCGCTCCTGGGGCTCCAGCCCCTTCCCAGCTCCGTTCCCTGCCCTGGACACGCTCCAGCCCCTCAGGGTCTGTGTTGTCCTGAGGGGCCCAGGACTGACCCCGGATTGGAGGTGTGACCTCAGCGGTGCCAGCAGAGGGGACACTCCCTGCACTGATCAAACACAATGTTCTGGTAGCCAAAACCTCAGAGTGCTCCTGGGCAGCAGCACCTCTCCCTTTCCCCTCCCAGCCGCCTGGCCCGGAGCTCTCAGGGGCTGTTCTGTGGGACTGTGGAACACGGGAGGTGGTGGCAGCTAAAGCAGCTGTGAGCTCCTGGGAGATACCGGCCCTCTTCCAGGCTGGGTGGGAATGCTGCTGCGTTGTCTTGGGAAGGTGATGTTAATTTATCAGGAAACAAACACAAGTCCCAGATTTTCGCAGTGCCTGACAAACCTTCCAGACTGATTCAGTCCTTCCAGGCCGAGAGGAGCTGGCTCTGCAGCTCATCTGAGTCACTGCTGAGCAGCCATGGGCAGCTTTGGGCTGGGCACAGTGGAAAATGAAAGTGGGCAAAGGGAGTTTATAGGAACACGAGTTGTACCTGCTGTGCCCACCCTCGTGGGGTTTGGGAGGTGCTCGTCCTGCTCTCTCCCTGCTCCCTGACTGGGGCTGCAAGGGTGGGTGGTGGCAAAGTAATCCTCTGGTTTGGTAATCCAGATTGAGAAGTGGGAGAGAGGAAGAGGAAAGGACATGGATTTAAGTGAGAAAGGAGAGGGGATGTTTGTCTTGGCTGTTTCCTTTCCTCCAGCCAAAGCCCAGGTCTTGTTAAATACGGGAGGGCCCAGGCAAAGATGGGCTTCAAACCTCTTGCCTCAGTGAGGTGGTTATAGAACCTCAGAGTCCTGGCATGGTTTGGGTGGGAAGGACCCTTAAACTCACCCCATTCCAACCTCCAGGGGCCCCTTACACCAGCCCAGGTTGCTCCTGGCCCCATCCAGCCTGGCCTTGGCCCAGTCATGCTGATAATGGATTTCATGCTTTTAACTGAACTTCTGCACAAAGTTCTTGAGCCTCAGTAAAGGGGTGAATTTAAAACAAATTTTTCCCAGGATGATCTGACAGCCTCATCCAGCGTGTCGGGGATTAGTTGCTACATCCATTTTCAAAGGAAGCCCAGGAATAAAAGATAAAAAGCTTTTGTGCTATTTCTCTCTGCAGCAAACAACATGAACCCCCCCCCCTTTGTCCACTGCTACTTGGAGCAAGTTCGATCCTTCCTAGAGCTGCTCTCATTGAAATCATCTTCATGTTAAATTTTCTGTGCTGAGAAGCACTTCTTGAGAGAGGAGCTTATGTTAAACAGCAGGTGGACTCCAAAGGCTCCCTTTGTTCTTGTCCTGAGTCCTCTACCCCTGAAATTAAATGGAGAAGGAAAAAGAAAACATCGACATGGGAAATTCAGACTGTTCCCTTCCCAAACACCACGTTTGAGTTTTGGAGCCTCATCCTCTGACAGCCTTGAGTTTGTGAGAGTGATTGAGAGGTGACTTGGCTTGATAGACAAGTGCTTGGTGCAGGCACTGAGGGTGTGAATCCTTATCTCATCATCAGGATGAGAAATCTCTGCTGAAAGATGTTTCTTCCAGCCATTGCTGCTTCCTAATCCATATCCAAATGAGGAATGGGTTCCAAACTAGTGCTGAGGGTCCAGCTCAGGAGGGAAGGGGGGGATTTTCCATCCCTGGAGGTTTTAGAATCAAGTTGATGCTTTTTTTTCCAAAATACCTTTAACCAGATGTGCTGAGCAGGAAAACAACCCATGGTCTGTGAGCTGTCATCCCCCCCAGTCAGATTTGGGATCCTCTGGTGTCTGGTTTGGGCTCTGTTCCCTCAGGGTGACTGGACCATGTTCTGCAGGCTGAGGAACTCTGGAAACTTGTCCTGGTCATTGTCCATAAATCACCAAGTGTTTTCCCAAGCAATAGGAATATTGGCTGGGGCAAATGGGAATCCCCTGCTGAGCTGCTGAGAAATGGATGGGGATGCAGTGACCCAGTGTGACAAAGTGCTTGTGGATTTCTACCCAAACTCTGGGAACAGCTGGAGAAAAGATGGTGATGGGACGGAGCAGCTCGTGTCCAATTCATGGTTCACATCCCTTGGCTGCAGCTCTGAGGGGGCTTTTTGCCTTCACAGAATCCCAGGCTGGGCCAGGCTGGAAGGGACCCCAGAGGGTCCCTGGTGCCACCTCCCTGCTCAGGCAGGGCCATCGCAGAGCACAGGGCACAGGATTGTGCCCAGAGGGCTCTGCAATATCCCCGCTGAGGGAGACTCCAGCCCCTCCCTGGGCAGCCTGTTCAGGGCTGGGCCCTGCCCAGGGCAGCAGTTCTGCCTCCTGGGCAGGGCAATTGCTGGGCTCAGGCCCTGCCCGGTGCTCTGGTGCCACTGCCGGGCCCCGGAGCAGAGCCTGGGCCCTGCCCTGAGCCCTCCCTGCAGCCAGGGACACCCAGGCCTGAGGGCCCCTCTCAGCTGGGGCTCCTCTCGAGGCTGAGCAGCCCCGGCTCCCTCAGCCTGTCCTGGGCACGGAGCTGCTCCAGGCCCTCCTCATCCTCACAGCCGGCGCCGGCCCCGCTCCAGGAGCTCCCTGTCCCTGCTGTGCTGAGGAGCCAGAGCTGGACACGGCTCCAGAGGTGCCCCTGGGGCTGGGCAGAGGGGCAGGATCCCTCCCTGACCCTCTGGGAATGCTCTTACCTGGGGAGAGTAAAACAGCTCTTGAGCAAGTGGCTGCTGGTCCATGGGTGTCCATGGGCTCGGTGAGCTCTGGGCTGAAGGTCCCTGCTGTCACTGGGGCTCTGAGGAACATCTTCCAGCCCTGGCGTGGTGTCACCTCTTCTGTCTGTACCTCCTTGACTCCCTCGTGATGACTCCTGTCCCATCACGAGCTGGCCTGGCAGGATTTGCTGTGCTGCCACAGCCAGGCTGGCAGTGCTGAGCTGCTGGGACCTGCAGGGGCCAGGTGCCAACGTTCCCTCCAACAGACTGGAGCCGTGCACAGAGCAGGAATGAGCCCTGCAGGCTGGTGGGATGGTGTGGCACTGCGGGAGCTGGTGATGGAGCAGAACCTTGTCCTTGCTGTCCTTGCAGCAGGGTCACAAAGTACAGGAAGCAGCTCACTGGCACTGCCAGGAGCTCAGACTGTGCCTTTTGGCACCACACACCACACGTGCTGCGGATCTGGGATCTAACCTTGCCCTCACTCTTTTTCTGCCTCAAGGGGATTAGGAATTCCTGGAGAACCGGGGTCAGGGCTCGCTGGGAGAGGTGGAGCAGACGCCTGGGGTTTTTTTCCTTTATTAAAAAAAGATCAGAAGGGGAATAGTTCCCTCTGCCTGTGCTAGGATATCACACCCTGGCAGTGCCTGAGTTCCATGGCTGGATATTCCTTGCTGGCAGCTGCTAGGAATGGTTTATCCAGGGGAAGGCACAGGGTAGAGCAACATCTCCCATCGCTGTCTCCAGCTCTGCGTTTTCACACTGCTCACAGGTAGTTCCTGTTACATTCCTGGGTGATGAAGAGACCAGTTTGATATTTAAACATTCCCAGCCTTGCATCTGCTGCTATTTACCTGAGTCTCTTTGTTTTTCCCAACGTTTACCCTGTCTTCCAAGGTACCCTTGTCTTTGTGTGATTACAAACAGCATAAATACATTGAATTACATCCTCAGCAGGTTTTAGTGCTGATTATTATGTAATATATGACAGGAACAATTGTTTTTATGAAGAGACACATTTGATTTGCAGGGAGATGATTTATGTGGCTCCTGGGGGAGGGGAGCCATGCCTGAGGTTTCTGAGCTGAGGGATTTTTTAAGGAGAATTTAAATGTAAAATCTGTAACAGATGTTAGAATCAGTAATCAATTTTGCCACTATAAATTTAGAAGAATTTGACTCTTCTGCACAGTAAATGCTCTCACTGGCTGTGTGCTTGTTTTAATGGGATTGCTAATGAGACTCGTGGTGGAAGCCTTTGGCAATGCAGCCTGAGGAGTGTGACACAGGTATGATGTTAATATGGAGTTATTGTCTCTGAAATCCATCCTGTCCTTTCAGTGTCCTCACAGCAATCCAAGCCAGGCTCCAGCAAGACGCTTGGCTGCTGAGGGAGTGAGACCTCATTTCTCTGTCTGTGCCAGTCCCTCCTGCTTTGCTTGCAGGCAAGGAAAGGGGGAAATGTTCATAGCACAGCTCCAAGCAGAGGGATGTGTAATCCCAGCTGCTGCTGTCCCGTGTGTCTTGGGAAGGCAGGGAGTGAGGCTGCGGGAAGGGAGGGGAAGGGTCTGAGGGCACCCAGCGAGCCCGAGGCACAGGGAGAGGGTGCAATCCCTGTTCTCTCAGCCCATGGTCCCAGCTGCAGCCCCTGCTCTCACTCCTGCCTTGGGCTGTTTGCTGCTGGCTGTGGCTGCAGAGGGTGCCCAGTGCCACCTCGGGGTTGGGACAGGGCACCCCTGCCCCGTCCCATGGCTTGGGACATGGGAGTAACAGGGCCCTCCTCTTCCTGCCCTCCCAGCTGCACCCATCCCTTCCCTCCTCAGCCAGCAGACATTGTCCAGCATGCCCGGCTTTGCTGCTGCTGAACGTTCAGGGAGCATTTGCAGTTCTTAGCTTCTGTTAAACAGGGTCTCTCCTTTGCCTTGAGCTCTTCTAGAAGCTGCCTGAGAGATGCCAGCTCTGGCTTTTAGGGAGCTTGGTTCAAACCAGTCTCTGTTCCCCCTGCCAGGTTATTTGTTACCCGACCACCAGCCAAGGGCTGTTCCCTTCCCTGGGCCTGGCTCTGTGAGCCAGAACTCCCAGCTGCCCCAGCAGCCTCCGTGGCCTTGGGGACATTTGGTCACATTGTCAGTCTCTGGTTGTGAACTGGAGCCATTTTCATGTACAGGCACCCTGAGGAGGCAGAGCCTGTGTGTGCTTTTATGGGAACTCTCCAGAAGGAAAGAACAACCTTAAAATCTGCTTGTGGCAACAAAGGAAACCTGGGGCTGCACTTTGCTTTTAATCCAAGGTTTTATTTCAGCCTGTAAAGCTGAGCTGACAGGGCTGAGTGGCACAGAGGGGGCTGTGCAGGGCAGTGCACAATATTCCAGTTGCTCAGTGCGTTAACTCCGGGTTTCTCTCCTCACTGACCCATTACCGGAGTCGGGTGAGGAGCATCCGCGGGGTCCGTCGGATCCGTTCATCTGGATCCTTGCGTTTGACATTTCAGGAAAGACGAGCTGAGACAGCACCTGCAGGAGGATGTGTTTGCTCATGTGGGATGGGGACACAGGCACTGCCAGCAGGGAAAGGGACATTCTGGGACCTGGGGATGGTGGGAACGTACTCCTGCCTTTGAGAAAGGCAAATCAGGAAGACGTTGCTTTGGAGCGGGGAGAAATCCTTTCCTGAAGGGTTGTTATGGTGGGCAGGGGGGCAAGGCTGGAATGCTGGGTCCTGGCATGCACTGGCACAGGGACACAGGGACACATGGATGCAGAAACACAGGGACACAGGAACACATGGATGCAGAGACACAGGGACGCCTGGACACTTGGACACATGGATGGGGTGCCCAGAGCTGTTCAATGTCACATCTTTGGTGGGGTGGGGTGGGCTTGGGGAGGTTCTCCTGCCCCACGGTGAGACCCATGTGCTGGGCTCCAAGGGGACTGGCCCTGACTTAGCTGGGTTGGGCCCTTAGGGCAGGATCCTGCAGCAGGAATGTGCAGCAGAGCTCAGGGACCGGCTGTGCCCTCAGTGCTCCTCGCTGATCTTCTCCCTCAGCTCCCAGTTCAGCTACTTTGGGTCACAGAGGCCCCGAACTTCCTCTGTCAGAGTGACTTTGGGCAATAAACAGGCTCTTGCCAAGGAGTGCTGCTTCCCTTGTTCCATGGGGCTGTGGGTGCCTTGGCCCTGTTCCTGCCCACCCTCACCAGTCCATGGGGAGCTGGGGCTGGGAGCTGGGTGTTGGTGGCTCTGGCCACATGCTGCTGGCTGGAAGTGCTGGCTGTGACCTCCCAGACCACGTGGCCCATCCCTGGTTTCCATGGCTGCTCCAGTGACACCTCTGGAGGTTGTTGACTTGCAGGTTGTGCATTTGGCAGCCAAGCCCTGTGTGTTCTCCTTGGATGAAGCTGCTGTTGGATTTGCAGTGGGAGAAATGCAGGAACTCCAGCACAGGAATTCAGAGTCGCCTCTGAAGCTGCAAAGCTGCTGGGGCACCTTTCATTGAATTCCCAGAAATTCATATAATTCTGATTATAATGTGCTAATTCATAGAATTCACCAGGGAAGATGGGGACCTGTTGGAGCAGCTCCAGGGGAGGCCATGGAGATGCTCCAAGGGCTGGAGCCAGGCTGGGAGAGCTGGGGGTGCTCACCTGGAGAGGAGAAGGCTCCAGGGAGAGCTCAGAGCCCCTTCCAGAGCCTAAAAGGGGCTTTTAAAAGGAGGGAGAGGGACAGGACAGGAGGGACAAAATCTGTTTGGTGCAAGAACCAAATGAGAGGCCGTGCAAACGATCTCTGTAAGTGCTTAGTGCTAAACCCAGCTTAGTGTAAACCCAGCAGGTCTGGAGCATTTGGAGGTGATGAGCCCTGGAACAGAGAGCTGATGATCCATAGTAAATACAAATACTAGAAAACAACTGTTTACAGAGCTGTGCAAGTGTGTGTGTGTGTGTGTGCATCATTGCTTTTATGTCCTTCTGGCTCAGGGCTGGGATTTGCTTAGCAATCCTGGGGACTCTGGGTCCGCCTGGGCTCTCTGGGTCCAGCTGGCTGTGGAAGCAGCAGCATCTGGAGGCATTTCATGGACACATTCTCCAAAGGAGGGCTTTAATCGGAGGTGTTGGGATTTCAGGTGTCCCCTGGGCAGGCTCCTCAGGTGGAGTACACCTTGCACTGGGAATCCACACTCAGGACTTGAGTAAATCCTTGGTTGGGATTTTTTTTCATTCCCCTGCTCTGCTCCAGCACCTGCAGGAGTTCTCACAGCCGCAGCCCAAGCTCACGTATTTAACTGAATGGGCACTTTCAAGCCCGTAATGTTTGTTCTTTTAGAGCCCAACTCTTGAATTAAGGCTTTACAAGAGCACTGGGCTTGCAAGGATTGCTTAATCAATAAGAGAAATTTATGTCAGACTCCTTGTTTACATTGCTCTTTGTGAAGTGAACTGGGCAGGATTTTCAGCAGTCCTGGTGGTGGGGCTTTCAGATCTATTTTTAGATGATTTGGACAAAACCCAGAAGAAAAATATAAATCATTTGCTTCGCAGCCTGTAAGAGTGTTTTCTAACGAGGTAATTATGTTTTTATGGCAGCTTAATCTCTGCTTTCATCACTGGAAGTTGCATTGCTGGTTTGTTATTTCCCAGGATAACGAGTGTTATTCCCATTAATACAGTCACCCCTTCCCAGGCTGTGGCTGGGCTCCTGTCTGTGCCACCCTCATAGGAAGAGTTCCTTCCCAGTATCCCATCCATCCCTGCCCTCTGGCAGTGGGAAGCCTTTCCCCCTGTCCTGGCACTCCAGGTCCTCATCCAAAGTCCCTCTCCATCCTTCCTGTGGAATCCTTCAGGTGATGGGAGGTCACTCCAAAACTTTCCCTCCTCCAGGCTCATCCTGCAGTTACTCCCTCAATCCTTCAGTATTAGAGGGTTGTTTAAAATGCAGTTTATTCTCCTTTCCTGTATCCCCCATTGCTGAGCAAAGCAGGGATTTTGAGGAACAGTCTTTCAGAGCCCCGGGGAATCTCAGTGGGAAGTTGTTTTCCTGGCTGAGATTTCCAGCTACAGAGACCTGTGAGGAAGCATCCAAGCCTTTGGCTGGGTGTGTGAATAACTGGGATGGCTGAAAACTCCAGAGCAGCTGGCGGTGCCGTGGGGCAGGCTGGGCTCTGGCCCGGGGTCTGGAGGGACTCTGGGGATGTTCAGCCTTCGGCTGAGCTGGGGCTGGGTTTGAGCTACTCTTTTTGAGCTGCTTTTCTCCCTCATTTCCTTTCAGCCCATGCAAATGCCACTCTCTGGCTTTTTCATGACGTTCCCCAGTCTGTGTGTTCACATACTGATGTGTTGGTGTCCAAGGCCAGCTTCTTCTTGCCACAGAATCACTGAGGCTGGAAAAGCCTCCAAGGTCGAGTCCAGCCCTTCCCTCAGCGGTCCAAGGCCACCACTGCCCGTGTCCCCAGGTGCCACATCCTCACATCTGTTCATGCTCGTGTCTGGTCAGGTGTGGGAAGGAAAAGGCTTCAGAGGGAGAAGAGCTGAAGGCAAAATCTGGGACTTCCCACAGCCTCCTCTCCTCTCACATTCCCCAAAATGTCCCAGACACAGCTCCACAGTCACATCCTGGTGCTCCAGGACCTGATGGCTCAGGCATGGCTGCTTGGCCACAATGGGGGAGGCCTTGGTGGTCTTGGAGGGGCACCATGGCAAAGCTGTCACCTCACAGTGACAAACCTGTCACCTCAAGGTACAGTCAGACCCTGGCAGTGCAGGGAAGGCAGGAGCAGGAAAATACTGAAGAATAAACTACAGACAGGGAGGGGAGTTCCAAAGAAGGGGCTGGAGCCTGTCCAGGGAAGGGAATGGAGCTGGGGAAGGGGCTGGAGCCCTCGGCCTTGGGGGGCCCTGCTCTGTGTCCCCATCCCTTGCAGGCGGGGCCTGTCCAGGGGCAGCAGAGGAGGAACCATTCCCGTGGTCAGAGGGAAGGAGCCGGGATGCTCCGGAGCCGGCAGCTCCGAGGGAAGGGAGGATGGGCTGGAGCCACGGCCAGGGCTGGCTGGGCTCCTGGCAGGAGGCAGAGCAGCAGCAGGAGCAGGACAGGGCCCTGTCCCTTGGGATGTGCCCGGCGGGTCCCTGCTGCCGCAGCCGCTGCTGCTCCCACCCAGGGACAGCGGCCGAGCCGAGCAGGTGCCGATGCCTCCGATGTCCCGGGAGCCTCTCAGCAGCGTTCCCTGCCAGCTGCTGCTCTCAGGCGTCTGGAGGTCACGGGCACCTGGGCAGGAGCTCGCTGGAGCTTTGCTGCTGCTGGGAGGGGTTTGTGTTCCGCTCCCCGGCCCGGCTGCAGCCTGGCCGAGCTGTCCCTGGGGCGCAGGGCTGCGGGGCAGCACCCCCAGGCTCCTGCTGGTGCTTCTCCTGCCCGTTTGGGGTTAAACATCCACTCTCACCCGCGAAAAGAACCGTCAGCAGCCTGGCTAACGGCGAGCTCGAAGTGGGTTTTGCTGCTGATTTGATAGGATCTGTTTTCATGCTGTTCTATTTTAAGTCCCTGTGCATTGGGCTTCTTTTTCCCTGGGTATAAATTTTACATGATTCCTTGAAACTGCACTGGAAATGTGGAAAAGAAAGAAATAATCACGGGAATGTTGTCGGTGCTGATTTCCACGAGTGTGTTAAAACCGAGTCCATGGAAAATGGATAAGGAGCAGCCACGGTTCTGGATTTACTTAAGAACAACATTTTCAGCTCTCAAAACAAAGCTGTTGCTGTACTTTGTTTTATTTCTAGAGATTTTTCAATAATCTGGTTGATTTCTGCTGAAGTGTGAAGCAATAAAGCAGATTACAAGCAAGTACAGGAAGAGTGAGTGTGGAGGGGAGAGAAATTTGGTGTTTTGTTCTCCTTATTTCCAGTCCTGATCCCTCATTCCTGTGCTTCACACATCAGCAGGGCTGTGCAGAGGCTGAGGGGCTTTTCTGGTGTGAAATTCCAGCTTGGGAATTAGTGCTGATGTGTTCATCTCACTGCAGGATTGTCTTGTTCTCTCCAGGCAGGATTTCAGAGCTGGGCACTCCAGAGGGTTTGGTGGGACAGCAGGGCACTGGTGTTGAGTGATAAAAAACCTGATGCAGACCAGAAGTCCAACTTTGCTGTTTTCCTAATTATTATTCAGGACAGTTTTCATCTTATCTTCAAGGCCTTGGAAGAACAAGGAATTTCATATGGAGATCAGGCTTGGCTCCTCACAATAATTATACTTCAGAGAGACAATTTTGGTTCTTACACATTTATATGAAAGCTGAAAGAATTAGAAACTGCTTTAAAGGGACTGCCTTGGGCTCCAGGTTCAAGACAAGATGCAGGACCAGCCCCTCATCGTGTGGACATCACCTTGTAACTGTATTTTCCTCGATTCCCTAATTAGTTTTTTGCCTGATTCCCTCACAAGGAGCCGGAATGGCTTTTGCATGGAAAAGTAGTGCCAGGTTTGTGTTTTGGTGTGGGGTTTATGTTTGTTTTTTTAATAAGTTTGGGGTTATTTTTTAAGAACATCCCAATTTTTTTGGCATTAGCACTCAAATCATGGAATCATGGAGTGGGTTGGGTTGGGTTGGAAGGACCTTAAAGACCATTTCTTTCCACCTCCCAGCCAGGGGCAGAGGTGCCACCCACTCCATCAGCTTTGAGGGAACTTTTTAAATCTCAGCTGAGAAAAACTGAGCACTTCAGGAGATATTTTTGTGCTTAGGCATAGCTGAAAACACAAATCTTGGGTCATTTCTGAGCCCTGCTTTAGATGCCCGTATTTGACATTTTTGTTATACCCACCTAACAGTTACAAATTATTTTCTGATGGTCTTACACAGTAATAAACTTGGCTTATCCAAATCCAAAGAAGTCCTCACTTTTGGATGTGTACTGTGACTGAAAACTCCAGGCTGACTCTCAGAAATTCCTCAATTCCAGTTAAGCTCAGAGCTCACAGTAACTTTTGGGTCACTGCAGGCAGGAAAACACAGGGCCCAGGGATCCATCTCCGGGTTCTGAACCTTGAGAAACTCCAGCCTCGTGGAAAATCCACATCCCCAAGTACTTCAGAATTTGGTTTTGCTTTTCCCCACACCCAGACAGGAGGCAAAGAAGGTCCTTGATATGGGGCTAAATGTTGGGCAGGGTCCAACGGGAGGTTGATGGTGGCTTTGTCCCCATCCTGGGGATGACGTGGGGACAGCTGGGAGATGCTGGGTGAAGCCCAGGGCTCTGGAGCTGAGCCTCAGGTGCAGCCTGGGGTTGAGCACTCGCTCCTCCAGCACTGAAACCCCTGCTCCGAGCTTTGCTGGGCTTTCACAGCAGAGTTAATGCGTTAATTAGCCTATGCTAATGAGCACCTTTTTAGCACTGGAGACAAAGGCTGCACTCGCTCTCACCCGGGTATTAATAGCAGCTGCTGGAACAACGTTCCGTGTTTCCAGTGGGTTCCTACGCAGCAGAGCCTATTCAGGGCTTGTTTAAGGATCATGAGCCTCAAGAAGGGAGGCTGAAAACTTCTGTGCTCTGCGCTGAGTTCAGCTGGGAGGGGAAGAATCCCTCCTGTGCTGTGCCAGTGTGCTCAGCTGAGCCCTCCCCGGGCCTGCAGTGACTGTCACAGGAGGGTGGCACCTCTGGTGATGGATGGGCCCGGTGCAGAGAGGAGCTCGCTTGGGGAGGGGAGGCTCCTGAAGAAGAATGGATCCATCTGCATCCTTCCAAGGACACTGAGCCTTCCCTGATGATGCTCTAGAGTGTGATGGGTCCTACAGACAGTCCAGAGGAGGCCACGGAGCTGCTCCAAGGGCTGGGGCACCTCTGCTCTGGAGCCAGGCTGGGAGAGCTGGGGGTGCTCACCTGGAGAGGAGAAGGCTCCAGGGAGAGCTCAGAGCCCTTTGCAGGGCCTGAAGGGGCTCCAGGAGAGCTGCAGAGGGACTGGGGACAAGGCATGGAGGGACAGGACACAGGGAATGGCTTCCCAGTGCCAGAGGGCAGGGCTGGATGGGATATTGGGAAGGAATTGTTCCCTGGGAGGGTGGGCAGGCCCTGGCACAGGGTGCCCAGAGCAGCTGGGGCTGCCCCTGGATCCCTGGCAGTGCCCAAGGCCAGGCTGGACATTGGGGCTGGGAGCAGCCTGGGACAGTGGGAGGTGTCCCTGCCCATGGCAGGGAGTGGAATGAGATGCACTTTAACATCCCCCCAGCCCAAACCATTCTGGGATTCTGTGATCTGGGAGCCTGGGGGCTCAGCAGAGCTGGATTTGGGAGAGGCAGGAGTGGTCTCCAGCCCTCCTTCCTCCCTGGGCTGAACTGGAAGGCTTTGGAAAGCTGTGGGATCTGGGGGGTGTTGGGATCTGAGATTTCCTTAGGCTGTGTTTTGGATCTTTCCTCCCTGGTGAGGTTTCTGCATTAAGCAGCTCCTTATCGACTGCGGGGAAGAGATTTTGGCTGCAGGGGCTTTTTTTCCCGATGCGCATCCCTGTGACAAGTCATTTCCAAGTGTGAAAACTGCTTTGATATCTTTATTCAGCGCTGGCTCGCTCAGGAATCCGCTGCATAAGCGGGGCAGGGGAGCGGGCTCAGCCCGGGCAGCTCCGAGACTGCTCCCGCCGGGCTCGGGCTGCTCTCAGCGCCCGTTTTTGGGTGGTTCGGAGCATGATCAGAGCGGTCCCTGGCAGCTCAGAAGCTCTGAGAACGTGTCATGAAGGGAGTTTGCAAGTGGAGCCTTTCCTTGAAGAGAGGAAGAAAGTCCTGATGAAAGGAGGTGCCTTTGAAGTGGTTCCTGCTCCTCATCCGGCGCTGGCAGAGGGGTGTGAAGTTGTGTGAAACAAAGGGCAGGTTCTCTTTGGAGTTTGCACCATCATTTCCTCCCCCGAGAGTGCTGCTTGCATCCAGCTGTTGAGAACGTTGAGATTCATTAGCTGCAAAAGTCGGGATTTCTGTGGAGGAGTCTGTGGATGAAATGGCAATAAAATAATTTCAGCTGTGCCTAGGAAATGCCTGTAAGCGTTCGGGGTATCTGAGCCTGAGCCAGCAGCTGAAACAAAAACCCACGTGTAATTCTAGTTACTTCCAAACAGGGGACATTGTCACTCTGCCTGAACAGAAGAGCGAGTTCAAGTGACAGGATCCAAGGTGAGGGTCTTGGAGAGGCTCCCCTGCCCCTCCTGGAGAAGGGAGCTGCTCCCCTGCCCCAGCCAAGGCCGTGTCCCTCCAGCATCCTGCTGTTTGCAGGTGATGCGTTCCCCCTTCCCTCTTCCTCCTGGGATTAGACCTGGGCTGTTTCATGAAGAATAATTACGTTTGATCTGGGAAAAGATGAATGTCGAGGAGGAGGGAATTAAAAAGAAATGATAAAAAGAAGCAGCCCCAATCCCTCATGGTTACTGGAGTGGGAAGGGAGCACTTTGTCAAAGTGACACCGAGTCCTCTGTTAGGGTGTCCTGGGCTGGGGCTGGGCCTGAGCTGTGCCTTTGAGGCTGGGCCAGCAGCAAAACCAGCACAGGTCCCTTGGGACGTGTGACAGGCCTAGGAGGATGTGAGGGTGGTTTCCAGGGGCAATGTCCCTGCCGTGGGCACAGGCTCTGGGCTCAGGGGGAGGCTGGCCCATTGCTCTCCAGGCTGGCCCAGGGAGCTTCCCAGTGCCTGGAGCTGCTGGAGGGGGCAGGGCTGCAGCAGCCTGGGCACTCCTTCGGAGGGAAGGAGCTGTGTCTGTGTCTGGGTGACCCCAATCCTGACTCTGAGCTGTGAGCGCTGCTGGTGTGGGACTGGGGCATGAGACACCCTGAGACAGGTTTGGTCTTTTTCATGGAATCACAGAATGTCCTGAGCTGGAAGGGACCCCCAGGGATCACCCAGCCCAGCCCCTGGCCCTGCACAGACACCCCAACAACCCCACCCTGGGCAGTGCTGTCCCAACGCTCCTGGAGCTCTGGCAGCCTCGGGGCTGGGACCATTCCCGGGTGTGCTGAGACCAGGATCTCAGACCCACCCAGGAAAGGATTCTTTGTCCTCAGCATCCTCCCCCAAGCCTGGTCAGTCTGTGTTTCCCTGGTGCCCTGTCCTGACACTGAAGGGCTGCAGTGCTTCCTGGGGTAGCTGGGAAGGATTTTAGCAGGAATTGCCCAAAGGGAAAAGACTGGGGTTCCCCAGGCTTGTTCTGCCCTCCTTTGCCCTCAGGAGTTTCGGGAACAGGAGGCTGAGCTGGACCTGCGTTTTTGGGACCCCCGGGGCTGCCGCTCCCTGCCAGGCCGGGTCTGTGCACAAGGAGATAAACCAGACCCACACCCTTCACTGCCACCCATCTGGAGGGTTGTTCTCACACCAGCTCCTCTTCCTCCATGTTCTCCTGGTGACTGGAGTGGAGTAACAGCTGCTTTTCCTGGAAACACGGAGTGTGGAGCATCCCAGGCTGCTTTTATATCCTGATGCTTTAGATCGTTAAATTCTCACGGCTTAAGCTCTTTATTTCTTGTTTTGCTGTGCTTGTGAGAGGATCTCCTGGGGCCCTATTGTACAACAAATACAAATAATCCATGAATAAAACAGGCTGGCTGTTTGTACTGCCGGCAGTCTGCAAGGATTGCTCCCAGATAACGTTTTGGGCTATTACTCATTTTGATCTGTGCCTTCTAGCCGCGTTTCTCTGCTCAACAACATTGCCGAGATGTTCCCCTCTGGAAAGAGGCTTCTCCAGATTAATTTCTCACTTTTCTACCTGTTTGCTGTCTGCCTTTGGCAGAGTTTCAGTTCCTCCCCTGCTTTCCCTGCCCAGCCGTGGTGAGTTCATGCAGCTTTTAGGATGGTTTGGGTGTGATGGACACACAGAGGCTGCAGTTACTCCTTGTCAGTGCTGCCCCGGGGGGAGAGGCCCTTTAAATTCACTCATAGCACATTTAGTTTTATGAAGTCCTTGACCTTAAACTTCTAAATGAGCTGGGATGTGAATTGGAGAGTACTAAAAATGAGATTTAAGTGGGAGAAAGCCCCACTTCCCTGCCTGCGAGGATGCGCTGCCCTTGCTGGGGCTGCTGTGGAGCAGGACCAGTTATGTTAAACACAAACTGGTGTTTACTGGTGCCTTGAGGCTGCTGCACTTGTTCCCCACTGGGAGCTGCCCTCTGGGAGCCAGCTGTCATTAACTGGTGTCTGATCATTCCACAGGACTGACAGGGTGTGTGCACTGCAGATTTTCCTCCTTAGATCTTTCCCCTCCGCTTGCTTCTTCCCGTTATGTGCAAACGCTGCTTCTTTTTCTGTATTAGCTCCTCTCTTGTTCTCTCTTCAGTAATTAACAGTTGATTTCCTGCTTGTCTCTTGACCTTTCTTTTGCCAATCCATTCAAATCACAAGAATTTCTTGTTCTTTAAGTATCTGCTTAAATGCCACGGGTAGAGGTCAGCCGGTTTAGTGCTGTCACTTGTGGGAGAAGATGCTCCTGGTGTTTGTTTCTTTGTCCTCTGGTTATTTCTTAGTAAATAACCTGGAATGTTTCCATAACAAATTGGTGTAAGAATGGCTTTGCCCCCTGTGGAATGCACAGAGATGTGTGGTAGGTGAGTTTGATTTTTCTACTGAGGGCAGAATTCACTGACGTGGCAGTCAGAGGCTCTGAAGGACTAAAATGTTCCTTCTCTGGGCACCCTGTGCCAGGGCCTCCCCTCCCTCACAGCGAGGAGTTTCTTCCTCCTGGTCCTGTCCCTCCAGGCCTTTCCAAAATCTCTCTCCATCTCCTTTTTGGCTCCTTTAGGTCCTGCAAGGCCACAGTGAAGTCACCCTGGAGCTTCTCCTCTCCAGGTGAACAATCCCAGCTCTCCCAGCCTCTCCTCCCAGCAGAGCTGCTCCATCCCTCGGATCACCCTGGAGCCTCCTCTGGGCTCCTCCAGCAGCTCCAGCTCCTCCCTGTGCTGGGCCAGGGCTGGGGCAGCTCTGCAGGTGGGGTCTCACCTGAGCACAGGGGCACAGGGACACAATCCCAGTCCCTTTCCTGCTGCCCCACTGGGATCAGCATTTACATTTCACAGTCCACAGTGTGCAGGGACAGCAAAGGAGTTAATCCAAACTGCAGATTCGCTGGAAAATTGCTCTATAAATAAAAATAAATTATAAGTGAATTTTAATTATAAAAATAAAAATAAGTGAAATAAAGCATCAGTATAAGATGAAGGGGAGGGGAAGGATGGAAACAAGCGGATGTGAGGAGTGAGGAGTGGATTTGTTCCATGGCCAAGTGCTTGTGTTGAGAGGCCTTTTGTCACCAGTGACTCCTTTGGAGAGCAGCCTTAGAGGGCAAATCAGAGTAACTCCAAGCAGAGAAGTTCTGGGAGTGCTGTCTGCCACCTTCCCAGCAGGAAGTTGGACCTGGGAATATTCTCCACAGGTCCCTGACAGGAGGGGGCAGCCGGGGGGGTCGGGCTCTGCTGCCAGGGAACAGGGCCAGGAGGAGAGGGAATGGCCTCAGGCTGGGCCAGGGGAGGCTCAGGGTGGATTTTGGGGAAATTTCTCATGGAAAGGTTGTCAAACACAGGAACAGACTCCAGGGTGGGGGTAGAGCGGTTTAACAGCCCTGTGGATGTGGCACTTGGGGACATGGGGCAGTGGTGGCCCTGGCAGTGCTGGGTCAGAGTTGGACTTGATGCCTTGAGAGCTTTTCCAGCACAAATAATTCCATGTTCCTGTGGAAGTCCCCAGTGCTGGCTGGTCCAGCTGGAGGCACTGAAACACCTGTAACTAACGGGGACATTTTGTGCCTGGGGAAGCAAATCCAAGAGAGAGACATCTCCTGCTTGTTCTGCCACTGGTTTAAACTCCCGTGGAAACAAAGTGCCTGGGACAGGAGGTGTGGCAGGGGGAGGAGTTGGGTGGCACGAGGTGGCTCAGCCCAGGGGCTGTGGAGCAGATTTCCTGAAGGAACAGGTTTGAGTCTGGTCTGCTTCAGTCTCTGAGTTCTTGGAATAAAAGAATGATTTCATTTCTTTTTCCTGTTTGAAGCTGTGTGCAAGGCTGGAAGAACCCCTTTCCTGGGTCACAATGGGGTGTCAGTGGGATTTTTCCCTTTGTTCCTGGGTCACAATGGGATGTCAGTGGGATTTTCCCTTTGTTCCTGGGTCACAATGGGATATCAATGGGATTTTCCCTTTGTTCCTGGGTCACAATGGGGTGTCAGTGGGATTTTTCCCTTTGTTCCTGGGTCACAATGGGATATCAATGGGATTTTCCCTTTGTTCCTGGGTCACAATGGGATATCAATGGGATTTTCCCTTTGTTCCTGGGTCACAATGGGGTGTCAGTGGGATTTTCCCTTTGTTCCTGGGTCACAATGGGATATCAATGGGATTTTCCCTTTGTTCCTGGGTCACAATGGGGTGTCAGTGGGATTTTCCCTTTGTTCCTGGGTCACAATGGGGTGTCAATGGGATTTTCCCTTTGTTCCAGCAACAACGCACCGTTTACAGGCTGACCCTGGTGAAAGCTTGGAATGTGGATGAACTCAAAGCTTATGCTGACCTGATAACCCTTGGGAAACCAGACTTCATTGAGGTCAAGGTGAGCTGCATGGAGCTGTTTTCCTTTTTCCAGCAGTATTCTCCACTGCTTTGTCCCCATTTCCCCCCTCCCTTTAGTCTAAACTTTCCAAGTAAGTAAAATCCTTCTAAAGTGATGCACGAGAAACTTCTCTCTTGCTTTTAATGTTAGTGAATGATAATTAATTCACATTCAGGTAGTGTTTTCCAGTGTCTTATGTGTGCCTTTGGGGCAGGTTTCCCTGTGCCACCAGCCAAGCTTTGTGCCAGCCAGCCTCCGTTTCTGCCCAACAGAATCGTCACTCTCTGGCCTTTTGGTGAATTTCTGTGAAAACAAGGATGAGCAGACATTCCTTCTTCATATCAACCAACAGTTGAAACAAAATATTCCAGGTCAAGCTGGTGCTTTGGGGTAGGATTCTTCCCATCCTGGTCTCGAATTTTGCCAGGAGAAAGTGAAAGGTTCAGCGATGGGGTTGTATTTGGCTGGATTTGAAGGGCTGCCAGTAGGAGATGGGAGGTACAGCAGGGCAGGAGGGGCTTTTTCATGGCCTTAATCAATTGAGTAAATAGAGAATGTAAAAAAAGGTACAAACTGGTAAAAAGGGCACCTTCCAAAGGGCTCTGAGCATTTTCACCCAGCAGCTCCTGCAGAGCAGCACAGCTCCCTCAGCTCTGTGTTTGTGCAGCTCTGTTACTCCTGGACTTTCCTTTTTCTTTTCCCTTTTCCTTCTCTCTTTTGTTTTTTTTTTAACTTTCTTTTATTTTTTTAACCTTCCCCCCCCCCCCAACCTTTTTTTAACTGCTGCTAAGGAGAAAAAGCCTGGATTTTGCTGCGAAGGTTTGATACATCAGCACGGAGAGTTTTTCTCTCTAGGTATGCTGCTGGAGTTGGGAGCTTCATCCCAGCTCGGGTTTGGAGTTTGGTTTGGGGAAAACCCCTCGGTTTTCCACCTCCCTGGGTGTCCCACTGGCTGTGCAGGATCCTGCCAGGGAGGGCAGGGCAGGGATGGAGCAGAGGGGCTGAGGCTGCTCTGCCCGGGCCATTAATGTTAATTAGTGAGATGAGGAGGGTGTCCCTGCAAAAATCCTGCCTTGCTCTGCCAAGGAAATGGATGAGTGGTCCCAGATGTACTCCTGGTGCTCTTCCAGCTGGGACAGGGCTTTACATGGATCTCTGAGCCCAGTTTGTGTGAGCTGGGACAGGGATTTATCCTGATCTCTGAGCCCTGTTTGTGTGAGCTGGGACAGGGATGTCTGTGGATCTCTGAGCCCAGTCTTTGTGAGCTGGGACAGGGAGGGGCTGGGTGACATTCCCAGAATCCAGCAGTGGGATGGTGGCACTGGGGTCCAGCCTCACACTGTGGTGGTCACACAACACTGGAGACCTGGCAGTTTTCCCCCAAAGACTTGGTATTTTTGATTAAAAGTAAGTTTTTTGTGTTCCTTTGAGAACGAAGCATGTTTGGGGTGTGGATAGGGCTCAGCATTCTCTCTGCAGACCCTCAGTGTGCTGGGTGAGCAGCCAAGGCCCAGGTGGTGCTCAAAGCCAACCAACAGAGAGTGGTAACGAGATGCTGCAGAAGCTCTGCCTGACAATGGGGCTGAGCTCAGGGATTTGCTGCTTGAAGACTTGGGATAAATGACGGCCATTTCAGCTGAAGGGAGCTAATCCAGTGCTGCTCCAGAGAGGCTCACGGGGTGGATGGAGAGAGATTTAGATTCTCGCAAGGGCTTAATCCTTGTTCTCATTTCCATGAGTGCCTCACACTCTGTGGGATCCCATTCTCCCACTTAAGCCAATAGTAAAGGGAGACTCAGTCATTAAAAATGCATCAAATTGATTTATTGCCTTAATCTGTTCTAATGCTGGCGTGTCACTGTCACACTTGTACAGAGCTGATGGTGGTGCTTAAGGTCTGGAACGTGCCAGAACTCGTTTTCCTGTCATGGTGCCCTCTTTGGGTTCTGAAAGCCACAGGTTTATGTGATGTGCACCGTTTTTGTGTCCAGGGCAGGGAATGGAGCTGGGAAGGGGCTGGAGCCCCAGGAGCGGCTGAGGGAGCTGGAAAGGGGCTCAGGCTGGAGCAAAGGAGGCTCAGGGGGGACCTTGTGGCTCTGCACAAGTCCCTGACAGGAGGGGGCAGCCGGGGGGGTCAGGCTCTGCTGCCAGGGAACAGGGCCAGGAGGAGAGGGAACGGCCTCAGGCTGGGCCAGGGGAGGCTCAGGGTGGATTTTGGGGAAAATTTCTTCCTGAAAGGGCTGCCCAGCCCTGGCACAGCTGCCCAGGACAGGGGTGGAGCCCCCATCCCAGGGGGAATGTGAAAGATGACTGGACATGGCACCTGGGGACATGGCTTACAGTGGCCTCAGCACTGCTGGGGCAGTGATTGGACTCCATCTTAGGGGTCTGTCCTTGCTGGATTCTAGAATCCCAGGATGGGTTGGGTTGGGAGGGACCTCAAAACCCATCCAGTGCCACCCCTGCCATGGCAGGGACACCTCCCACTGTCCAGGCTGCTCCAAGCCCCACTGTCCAGCCTGGCCTTGGGCACTGCCAGGGATCCGGGGCAGCCCCAGCTGCTCTGGGCAGAGCCAGGCTTCGTCACTCAGCTCACAGCAGCAGTGTGAGCTCCTGCCTGAGCAGAGCCTTCCTGCTTCCCCCTATCCCTCAGAATTTAAGGAAGAAATCCAAACGTGCCAGGCTGGTCCTTTGTCCCAGGGCTGTCCATGCCACGGTGTCTGAGGGCAGGACTTGGGCACAGAATCTTCCCCAGCCTTTGTGGAAGTTTTCAGCCACCTGGAAGCTCTTTTCCTGCTGATTTTCCTGCTGATTTTGTTTGTGTGGATGGATAATCTGGGTGTCCATCAGAGCTCAGGGTGCTGCCCTGGGGCTGCAGCTCCTGCTCTGGTGCCTGAGGTTTGGCTGCAGAATGGAAATGCCCAAGTAAATGTGTGCAGGGATGGGCCAGAGGGAAGTGTCTGTCCCAGTCTGCTCACTCCTGTCATGTTAAACAGTAAAGATCATTTAATTGCTTAAAATAATGAGGAAAATGAGCTGTGCCTTAATGAGTTTTTAATTGCATGCAGCAAGAGGCGATTGCCCCACCTGTCAAAATCCCCTTCAGGATCCTGCTGCCATCCCAGCTGGGGTTTAGATGAAGAGGTGAAGCTGAATCTCCTGTTCTGGTGTCTGCTATGAATAAACCCCAACAATGTTTGATCTCCACGCCTGAAGAGAGACCAGCATTGCTCACTTGCTGTTGGAGAGTCACAGAATCGTTTGGGTGCCAGACTGAATCCAACCCCAGCACTGCCAGTGTCCCCATGTGCCACATGTTAAACCCCTCCAGGGGTGGGCACTCCAAACCTCCCTGGGCAGCCCCTGCCAAGGCCTGAGCACCCTTTCCATGGGGAAATTCCTGCTGCTGTCCACCCTGAGCCTCCCCTGGCCCAGCCTGAGGCCGTTCCCTCTCTTCCTGGCCCTGTTCCCTGGCAGCAGAGCCCGACCCCCCCGGCTGCCCCCTCCTGTCAGGGACTTGTGCAGAGCCACAAGGTCCCCCCTGAGCCTCCTTTGCTCCAGGCTGACTGGTCACAGGTTGGACCTGGTGGTCCAGGAGGACTTTTCCAGCCAGGATAATTCCAAGCTTGTGACTCTGGGAGCAGAGGGGGTGATCCAGCAGTGGCTGCTCCTCCCTGGATCCCCACACGGCTCCTTGGGAGAGCTGGGGTGAAGGGCTGTGTCCTGTGTTGGAGCTGAGCTCTCCCAGGAGGAGTCACTGCAGCTTTCCAGGCAGTGCAGCACCGCCGGGCCCTCAGCCATGGCTGTGGGCTGTCTGGAGAGCTGCTGGGAAATACTGGGGCTCTGCTGCACAACCAACCACCTCCAGCCCTCCCTGCAGCTTGGAGTGACACAAAGGACTGATGGCCTCTGTTAAATCAGCTTGGAAGTGATTATTAAAAGCAGCCAAGGAGTGGAATGCTGCCTGGATCCACTGCAGCAGGAGCAGACGTGCGTGAGGCCTTGTGGTTGTAACTTGGGGGGTGCTGCTGCTCAGCTCAGGAGCGTTTGCACTGCAGAGCTGCAATCCATCAACGTGGCACTGAGGCTTTCTCTGTTTGTCTGGGGTCACGGCTGCCCCAGATTTTAAACAGTGTCTCTGTCACTCAGCAGCTTGGCCCACACTTTGTTCTCTGTTAATTTGCACGAGCCTCAATTAAATTTATAATTTGTGGGCTCGGAGTGAAGAGAATTGCTTTGTTCAGTAATTAAATTGGGAGGTCTGGAGTGTGAGTGGAGAAACAAAGCGCTGTCAGCTGCAGTTGTTCCCTTCAGAGCCCTGGGGATTGGAAGCTTTGCTGGCTGGCTGGATCCCCGGGCAGGAGCCAGGTCCTGGGGGCAGGAATGTGCTTCCCATGCTTCCCACAGCACCAGCAACCACCCTGGCACAAGGCTCTGCTCAGTCCAGTTGTGCTCACCCAGCTCCATCACAGCTGAAAATCAGCCCTGGCCCAGCACAGGGAGGAGCTGGAGCTGCTGGAGGAGCCCAGAGGAGGCTCCAGGGTGATCCGAGGGATGGAGCAGCTCTGCTGGGAGGAGAGGCTGGGAGAGCTGGGATTGTTCACCTGGAGAGGAGAAGCTTTGGGGTGACCTCACTGTGGCCTTGCAGGAGCCAAAAAGGAGATGGAGAGAGACTTTGGAAAGGGCTGGAGGGACAGGACACAGGGAATGGCTTCCCAGTGCCAGAGGGCAGGGCTGGATGGGATATTGGGAAGGAATTATTCCCTGTGAGGGTAGGCAGGCCCTGGCACAGGGTGCCCAGAGCAGCTGGGGCTGCCCCTGGATCCCTGGCAGTGGCCAGGGCCAGGCTGGACATTGGGGCTGGGAGCAGCCTGGGACAGTGGGAGGTGTCCCTGCCATGGCAGGGGTGGCACTGGATGGGCTTTGAGGTCCTTCCAACCCAAACCATTCCATGATTTTGTGAAATCCAGAGTGTGCCCAGCACAGCTGCTCTGGATCCATCCTGGCAGAGCCAGGAAGAGCTGGGATGCTGTTCAAAGGCTTCCATTTCAAGGTACTTGGCCAGAGCTCTGTGGATTAGGCTGCTCCAAGCACCCTTATTAAGCAGGTAATTAAGAGGCAGCATCGTTGCTGTTCCTGCTGCAGGGAGGTTGGGGAGAGAGCTCTGGGTGAACAATGGGATCCTTCCCTTTTTAATTCCTGATGTCTTAATAACTGTCTTCATGTATTACTGCAAAGCAGAACGTGACCGCCCTCATCAGCTCCGCATGGGTTTTAAGTGCTATCAGCTGTTAATTAACTCCAGTTTGAAGAAGTTGGGGAAGTTGAAAGCTGCTTTCCTTCGGTGTGCTGGAAGCTGATTCCCATTGATTTGTGCTGGGAATTAATCAGCCAGCCAAGCATTCACTTATTCCATTTGCCTCTGCACTTTCTTTGCTTGTAAACGATATCTTTGTAGTGTACTGAGAGCATGAATCACACTGGAGCTTCTGAAGAATTTTCCCCCTCTGTACTCATACATTTTTCATGCTGCTCCAATCATAATCTGGATAATGAGTGTGGGGAGAATATTGCTGTGTGTCTCCAGCTGCACTTTGGGGATCCAAACCCCTGATTTGCGTGGCTGGCTGCTCTGATACAGCACTGACTAGCACAGAATGAGCCTGTTTCAACTCTGGGTTCAGACTTACAGAGCTGGGTTAAATAAAACTGAGTGTACATCCCTGGCAAGCACTCCCTGCCTGGGGCCCTGGCAGTCTTTCTCCAGGCTGGCTCTGAGTTACAGTGCCTGGGCAGCTTCATGGGGGAAGTCCCTCATAAATCTGTGGGTGAGAAAGCAGCTGCTTCCCAAACTTGTACAGTTCCCAGTTCACAGCAGCTCCTGCGGCCCTGCTCAGCACTGTGTGCACCTTGCTGGGGTTGAAAGCGCTGGCAGAGGTGTGTCTGCACATGCCATGTCCAGGGAAATGCAGGTGCACCAGGGATTGGGAGCGTGGGGCAGCTGGGAGCAGGGCCCTGGGAGCAGGCGTGAACCTGGAGGCAAATTCCATTTACAGGAGGTAAAAGGGTTCTTCACAGGGGGAAACCCACGGGCAGGCCAGACACAACCATCCATAAAACTGTGCTGTAAAGGCTGGTGCTTGATGGGATTTTGTGACTGGAATAAAAGAGCTCAGCCCAAGGGCAGAGAGGCTGGAACCAGGCAGAGAGAGAGCCTGGAGCCAGGCAGAGAGGGGGCAGAGAGGCTGGAACCAGGCAGAGAGGGGGGCAGAGGGGCTGGAGCCAGGCAGAGAGGGGGCAGAGAGGCTGAAGCCAGGCAGAGAGGGGGGCAGAGGGGCTGGAGCCGGGCAGAGAGGGGGGCAGAGGGGCTGGAGCCGGGCAGAGAGGGGGGCAGAGGGGCTGGAGCCGGGCAGAGAGGGGGCAGAGGGGCTGGAACCGGGCAGAGAGGGGGGCAGAGGGGCTGGAGCCGGGCAGAGAGGGGGCAGAGAGGGTGGAGCCGGGCAGAGAGGGGGCAGAGGGGCTGGAACCGGGCAGAGAGGGGGCAGAGAGGCTGGAACCAGGCAGAGGGGGGGGCAGAGAGGGTTCGCCAGGGCAGAAATCCCAGCCTGGGCTCGGAAGGAAGAGGCCCAGAGCTTGTTCCCCTGTGGCACAGGGCCAGGATCTCTGGGAGTGTCACAGTGACATGGCGTTGGTTGTCCATGAGACTCTCCCAGGCTCGTCACGTTTCCCACCCCACTGACCCTCTCCGAGGTCCCTTGGTCACTCAGGAGCATCCCCCCTTGGACTCGTGGTAAAGCAGAGCTCCGGGGTCAAGCCCAGCCTGTGTGTCACTGCTGGGGACACCTGGCACGGTGCTTTGGGGATGTGTCACTGCGGGAGGGACCCACTTCTGATGCCATCTCCAAACCTGTGACCTCGCCAAGGCATCCGGGGCGAGGGGGCACGGAGCTGGCAGCCGCAGGGCTCGCTGTGGCTGGCACTGCCCGGGCCCGGGAGGGCTGAGCTGACCGCCCTGGTCTCTGTGTGTCCCCAGGGCGTGACTTACTGCGGGGAGAGCTCTGCCAGCAGCCTCACCATGGCCAACGTGCCGTGGCACGGGGAGGTCGTGAGCTTCGTGCAGGAGCTGGCGCGGCTGCTCCCGGACTACGGCATCGCCTGCGAGCACGAGCACTCCAACTGCGTCCTGATGGCCCACAGCAAGGTGAGGTTGCCCAGGGGCACTCCCGGCACGGCACGGGGCTGCTCCGGGGAGGTGTTGCACAATTGCCTTGTGTGGTTCTAACAGACCTGGTCTCCAGAGTTACCGCAGAATCGCTCAGGTTGGAAAAGCCCTCTGGGGTCTTCATGCCCAGCCCAGCACTGCCAGGGCCACCACCACTGCCCCACGTCCCCTGGTGCCACATCCACGGGGCTGTTAAACCCCTCCAGGGACGGGGACTCAGCCCTGCCCTGGGCACCTGTGCCAGGGCTGGGCAGCCCTTTCAGTGAAGAAATTCCTGCTGCTGCTGCCCACCCTGAGCCTCCCCTGGCCCAGCCTGAGGCCGTTCCCTCTCCTCCTGTCCCTGTTCCCTGGCAGCAGAGCCCGACCCCCCCGGCTGCCCCCTCCTGTCAGGGACTTGTGCAGAGCCACAAGGTCCCCCCTGAGCCTCCTTTGCTCCAGCCTGAGCCCCTTTCCAGCTCCCTCAGCCGCTCCTGGGGCTCCAGCCCCTTCCCAGCTCCCTTCCCTGCCCTGGACACGCTCCAGCCCCTCAGGGTCTGTGTTGTTGTGGCAGCTTCTCTGGGCAACTTCTGCCAGGGCCTCACCACCCTCATAGTAAAAGGTATTATCTTATATCCAATGTGAATTGACCCTGCTGCTGTTGAAATCCATCACCCCTTGCAACGGGTCCTGCTGGAAAGGTTTGTCACCATCTCCCCTTCAGTACTGGAAGGGAAATTAAATGAAATACAAGTGAAATGCCAGAAAAATAATTCATTTTAAAGGATGCAGGAAATGAAAAGTAACGAGAACGTAGTTGCTTTCTGAGCTTCAGAAAAGATTAATGGAAAGACAGCAGAAATAATAATGTGCCAGCTGATGGAATTGTAGAACCCTGGAATGGTTTGGGTGGGAAGGGATCTCAAAGCCCATCCCATTCCACTGGCAGGGACACCTCCCACTGTCCCAGGCTGCTCCCAGCCCCAATGTCCAGCCTGGCCTTGGGCACTGCCAGGGATCCAGGGGCAGCCCCAGCTGCTCTGGGCACCCTGTGCCAGGGCCTGCCCACCCTCCCAGGGAAGGATTTCTCCCAAATATCCCATCTAAACCGACTTCAGAATCTGCAAAGGGAGCAGCTGGGAAGGAGCAGAGAAAGCCAGGACACCTGGCACTGGTTGTGTTTGATCTCACCTTAAATTGGCTTTATTTACAGTCTCACTCCTGGCTGTTGCCACTGGCAACTGTTCCTGAGAAAGCAAAATCTCCCTTTGCATTGTGAGGGCCAGGAAAGCAAACAAACAGATTGCAGAGACCTTCCTGAGGCAGGATTTAAGTAGCACCATTAGCAAGAAGAATAAATTGGTACCTGCCCAGGAGGAATTCAACAGCTGCTTCTCCTTCCACAGCCATTAGCAGAGGGTGTCTGTGGGAAACAATCTGGCCTCAGTGCTAAAATAGCCAATAAAAAATAAATTTATTTCCATTATGGTTTAATTTTTGAGTTTCAGGCTCTAGTGGAGAATAAAATCTGTCAGTGCCTATTATTTGCAGAGCTGTGCTCTGGGACTGATCAAACTGCAGCGAGTAATTGCAAAACCAAAGGGGTCTTCAAAAAATTAAGGAGTTGCAGGAAGAGTGAAACAAAAATCATTAAGAAATGTGATTTGCTTCACTGTGTTTTCCTAGGTCCGAGTTTGGAGGTGTTCAGACAATGCTCCTGATAAATTCAATGCTGCCATTGAATGCCAGCCTGTAGGAAAGAGTCTGGGAATGTCAGGAATAGCTGATCCTGCAGCTGCTGCCTGGGATGGGTGGCACTCATTGACTGGCACCCCTTGTGCTGAGTGACAGCTCAGGACTTGAGCTCCGAAGTCTCTTAAGGGCAGGGATTTAGGGAGAAAAGGGATTTTAAGGGGAGCAAACTGCAGGTTTTGTGTCTGGTGTTACTTTCTCTCTCTGGAGGTCACAGGGTGGCGCTGAGATGGGAACTGGGGCACTTGGGGCCTTCAGCGCCTTACAAATCCCCCCTTCAGCCTCCAAGGCTCCCCCCACACACCCACATCCCTTTCCCTGCTGGCCAGCAGCGGGTGCTGCTCTCTGGGAGTGCCTGCAGTACAGGCGAGGTGCTGTGGGAGCCCTCAGCACCCAGGGAGTGATGGATTCACTCCAGCCCCTGAGAGCTTTGGATCCCAGGGGAGCTCAGACAGCCCGAGAAACTGGAGCCTCACAGTGAAATGTTTGATGTCCAGTTCCCTTCAGAGAGCCCTGAAGATCACCCCAGAGAGGAACCCCTGTGCCCTGCTCCCCATGCCCTGAGGATCCATTTGTTCCTGGGATTTCCACAGCTTTGGGGCAATGGGTGTCACTCCTCAGAACCCCAGAAGGGTCTGGGTGGCGAGGGCCCTTAAATCCCACCCAGTGCCACCCCTGCCATGGGCAGGGACACCTCCCACTGTCCCAGGCTGCTCCAAGCCCCATCCAGCCTGGCCTTGGGCACTGCCAGGGATGGGTGGGGACAGCCAGGGCCGAGTGCAGCCTTCCCTGAGCTCAGCTGGGCTCCCAAGGGCGGGAGAGCTCCTCTTCCCTGCCCTTCCAGCATCCTCCTTCCAGCTTTCCCATGGTTTCCATCTCTCTTTGGGAGTTGCCTGGTGTGTTTGGGCTCCATCCTCTTCGATTCTTTAGCAACAGTGCCGAATTCTTGAGTAATTCTCTTTGCTTTCGAGTGAATCCCATAAACCACGGTCACAAAAATGGGATTTGTGGCCCCACTTTGAACTAATGGGCTGAGATACCAACACAGCAGCAGCTGTCTCATGTACCAGTTAGTCCAAGGGACCTTTTCCTGGCTGGGACAGTCACTGCACCCTCGGGAGGACCAAGCAAGCTCCTGGGAACGGGGAGGAGCTGCAGCTGCCGTGCAGAGGGGATTCCTCCGCAGGAAATTCAGGATCTTGGTCATTTCTGGACTAAACCCCTCGGCCCCACAGGGCTGCGTTTGCTTCCCATGTGTGTTCCACCCTGTCCTTGTCCCGAAGCACTTCCCGGCACTTCCAGCCCATTTTGTTCATTAACCCTTTCCCCCCGGGAGCAGGTGGTTGTTTTCCAGCTCCCTGGGGCTCTCCAGCACCGATCTGTGGCCAGTTCAGTCTGTGCCGTGTGCTGCTGCTGCTGCCCTCAGCCGGCCTGAGGCACCGGCACCCCGCAGCTCTGGGGCAGAACAGAGGATTCCGTGTCTCAGCATCCCTGACTCCTCCCTGTGACCCGGGGCTGATTTCCGTGGCACCTCGGGATGCACAGCTCAGGGAATGCTCGGGAATTCCAGTGCCTGCTCTCCCTGGAGGTCTCCGCTCACAGGGTGACATGAGCAGGGTGGGCTCAGCACGGTGCTGCCATCAGCCCTTTCTGCCTTAATTCATCTGTTAGGCCTGACTTAGAATCCTGGGATTGGTTAGAAGAGCTCTCCAAGGTCAGTAAGTCCAATGTAAGTCAGCCCAGCAGCACCACCGTGTCCCCAAGTGCCACATCCACACATCTTTGGGACAATTCCAGGCGTGGGGGCTCCCCCTGCCCTGGGCAGCTGTGCCAGGCCCTGACCTCCCTTTCAGTGAGGAAATTTTCCCTAATATCCAACCTGACCCTCCCCTGGCACAACCTGGGACTGTTTCCTCTTGTCTGTCACCTGTTCCCAGGGAGAGGGGACCAACACCTGCCTCCCTCCAGCCTAAAGCAGGCTTGCACAAGCAGAGTGTCCACCCCTGGATCCAGGCGTTCCCTCGTGGTGCAGCTGTGTGCTCCAGCCCTCCCTTGCCTCACCAGCTGCATTCTTTCCCTGCTGGTGTGGCCTGGGACAGCGCTGTGTTCTCCAGCAGGGCAGGGTGACCCACAAAGGGAGAGGCTTTTGGGGACATCCCTTCCATAAGTTCATTTCCCTTACCCAAACTCCCCTGGCAAGGTGCCCAGGCCCTGGCACAGGGTGCCCAGAGCAGCTGGGGCTGCCCCTGGATCCCTGGCAGTGCCCAAGGCCAGGCTGGACATTGGGGCTGGGAGCAGCCTGGGACAGTGGGAGGTGTCCCTGCCCATGGCAGGGGTGGCACTGGATGGGTTTTGAGGTCCCTTCCCACCCAAGCCACTCTGGGGTTCTGTGTGGCTGCAGTGCTGGGGGTGCCACGGCACCTCCCAGAGGGGCCCAGCCCCCTCCATCAGCCACGAAACCATCCCAGCCAGGAGGGACTTGGCCTTTCCCTGCCCAGTGCCGGCACCACGGGGCTGGCATGGGATGGCATGGGATGGCATGGGCCCGGGAGGCTCTGGGGCTGTCCTTTGGGGAAAGGCACTGGATGGTTCCGTGCTGAGCATTCCATGCTGAGCATCCCGGCTATATTTAGGGAGGAAGAGGAAGCACTTCAGTCCCAGCTGCACATCCCCTGACAAGGGTTAGATCAGGAACAAAGAGTCCATCACGTTTAGCTCCTTCCTGCCTCAGTCCTTCGGAGAGTGGGAGCTGTCCTTGTGATCCAGCATCCCGGATCCAGGGACAGCATCACAGGGAGCGCCAAACTTGGGGCAGAAGGTCACGAAGAGGTGGAATATCCTGGGATCTGCAGCAGAGCAGGGATGGGGTGGATCCCAGGTGTGGCCAAGGTGTCCCCAGGTGTGGGCGAGGTGTCTCAGCAGCCGAGCAGCCTCCTTCGAGCAGGTGTGAGCACGGAATGGTGGAATTCCCGAGGGTTTTCCCCCTTCCCCTTGTCCCGTGCCAGCAGGAAGGTGGCTCTGCAGGGCTGCCTGTGTCAGTGATTAAAAGCTGCTCTCCGTTGTGCTGAATAACCCGGCTCCCTGGGAATGGGAGCTGCCGGGATGGAGCCCTGGCTCCGCTGGCAGCGGGGCTGGATTAAAAACCCCAAATCTGCCATCATGAACTTCCCTTGGAATAACTGCCCGGGGTCAGGGGGCCAGCACGGGGGCCGTGGGCTGTGGCACTGCTCGGCTCAGCTCGGGGCAGTTTGGGTTGTGCCCCTCTTGGGGAGGGCAGAGCAGTGAATCCCATCCCCAGGCATTCCACGCTGGCTCTGGAGCTGCTCCCTCTGCCCTGACGCCTCTGCCTGCCCCCGAGCAGGGGCTGCAGGGGCTGCTGCTGGTTCCCATCTGAAGCTCACGGGGATTTTGGTGCTGGCAGCTGTTCCCAGATCCCGTCTGCAGAGCTGCTGAGGGATTTAAGGCTCGGTTATTCCCAGGGCTGTGTCCCTGGGCTGGTTTTCCTTCAGCCCCATGGATTGGGATGTGGAGAGGCTCAGCTGTGTGTGCCTGGTGTCCCACTGTTTGTGGGACCAGAGTCAGGGAGTGGTTTGGGTTGGAAGGGCCCTCAAAGCCCACCCAGTGCCACCCCTTCCATGGCAGGGACACCTCCCACTGTCCCAGGCTGCTCCCAGCCCCAGTGTCCAGCCTGGCCTTGGGCACTGCCAGGGATCCAGGGGCAGCCCCAGCTGCTCTGGGCACCCTGTGCCAGGGCCTGCCCACGCTCCCAGGGAACAATTCCTTCCCAATATCCCACCTATCCCTGCCCTCCTTCCTCTTAAGGCCATTATTCCCATCTCTTGCCTCACCTGCAACTTAAAACCAGCTCAATTCCTTCCTAAAGCCTGAGCTTGGGATAATAATTGTAAAGGAGAAGTTTGTAGGGTTTTGCCAAGCCGTGTGACCCTGTTCAGAGCCATTTCTCCACAGTATTTCTCCTTGTTTTGCTGAGTGGCTCCAGTTCAGTCACTTCCCTGTCAAACAAAGGGAGCCTTAAATAATTGTGAGCTTTAATGAGGTGAGAAACCGGGGGTGATAATTCTGGGAATGATTTGTTTGTCTTGGAGAGCTGGTGCTGGCAGGCTGTGAAGTGTGCTGGGTTTGATGGCAGCCTGTGGGAAGGTGGAAAAGCTGCTGCTCTGTCCCGGGGATGGGCTGTCCTCAGAGGGCGACGGAGGAGTTCGGGATGGAGCCACCCGGGTCGTTTTTCCAGGAGCCTTTCTGATGCCCTTTGGGATTGGGATTTTTCCTTTACGGGGCCACGGTGTCTCCCCTGCCACTGCTTTCCTGGTGCCCACCCTGGCACAAGACAAACGAGCCCCGGGCACCTCGATTTAGGGCAGGGCTGGCTCCCGGTGCTGCCACTCTGCAGTGTCCCCTCCTGGCCCGGCTCCGGCAGGGATGGAGGAGCCTCAGCCACGGCTCACTGCAGAATTTCAGGGGTGTCAGCAGATTTTCCACCCAAAAAAGCTTTTAGCTCTTGGGCACAAAGTCAAGTGCCATTTGAAATGCACAGCCATCAAGTTTGCGGGGAGAAAAAATCCACAATAACCAAGGAGCCGGTCTGTTTTCCCTCTCTTTTTTTGGATGAAACGGACAATAAGCTCTTAGCTGAGATAAATCCTAACTGAGGCTTCAGCCAAGGCTGGGGCTGAGTGAGCAGAGCAGGTCTGGGAGACAAATGCAGCTCCAGCTTGTCAAAGGGAGCCATTCTTCACGTGGAAAGAGGATTTGTGTCATTACACCTCTTCATCTCCCCCGTTCCCAAGCACAGCCCTCCTGCTCCTTTCCAGAGTCTCCCAAATCCATCCCAGTCCTTGGCACGTGGCTCTAGTGCTGCTCCTGGGCCGCTGCCCAGGCTGGGCTGCCCTGGAGTCGCAGTCCCATGGCGTTGGGGTGACCTTGGCAAGGTCCCTCCTCGAGGGGCACCTGGGCATGGCCCCAAATCCACACCTTCCCCTCGGGCTCTCCCAGCTCCCCACAGCCAGGGATTCCCATGGAAGTGGCAAGGGCAGAAGGCCTGGATACATTTTAGGAGCCTCCCTCCTGGACAGCGGGGCTGAAGTGGGGGAGGATCCGGCACTTTGAAAGCTCCAGCAAAGCAGTGCAGCCCTCATGGAGATCATCCCAGAATCCTGGCGTGGGTTTGGGTTGGAAGGACCTTAAATCCCATCCCATCCCGCCCCTGCCAAGGGCAGGGACACCTCCCACTGTCCCAGGCTGCTCCCAGCCCCAATGTCCAGCCTGGCCTTGGGCACTGCCAGGGATCCAGGGGCAGCCCCAGCTGCTCTGGGATTTCCATCCCAGCCCCTCCCCGCCCTGCCAGGGAACAATTCCTTCCCAATATCCCATCCAGTCCTGCCCTCTGGCACTGGGAAGCCATTCCCTGTGTCCTGTCCCTCCATTCCTTGTCCCCAGTCCCTCTCCAGCTCTCCTGGAGCCCCTTCAGGCCCTGCAAGGGGCTCTCAGCTCTCCCTGGAGCCTTCTCCTCTCCAGGTGAGCACTCCCAGCCCGGCTCCAGAAGGGCTCCAGCCCTTGGAGCAGCTCTGTGGCCTCCTCTGGGCTCGCTCCAACAGGATGAGGTTGTTCCAGTGCTGAGAATTGCAGAGCTGGAAGCAGCTCGGGGTGGGGGGGGGGTCTCACAAGGCCAGAGCAGAGGTGGAGAATCATTTCCCTGCTGCCTCTGGGTGTTTATCCACCTGGATTCCTTTTGTTTCCCTGTTAAAGCTGTGTGGTACAGGAGCCCTGGATGGCTCCACCCTGCACCTCCCCGTGGTGCACAGTTAACACAGCCCCAGCTGGGATCCCCCTTCATCCCCACCCGGCTGCTCCCACCATAACCTGACTTTGGTGCTCCCTGGCCCCTTCACCGTTTCCTCTGCTCCAGTTCCAGGTGGATGGCGAGTGGAGGACCTGGATTGACTACGGCCGTTTCCAGGAGCTGGTCAGGGAGCACGAGCAGAGCGGCGGCTCCAGGACCTTCTCAGCGGCCGAGTACACGGCCAGGACTCCTCCCTGGGCCCTCTTTGGGGCCAGGGAACGGGGATTCGACCCCCTGGATGTGAGATTCCAGCGGAAAAACAAGGCACGGGACATCTCGGGGTGCTGAGGGCTGGGGCTTGCCGCACCCTGCGCTTCCCAGGACTCCACTTCGGGCTGCCACCAATTCTGGATCCATCCCCTGGATCATCCTGATCTTTGAGAAGGGGGTCAAGCCTGGATTTAACCCTTCCCTCCTGTTTTTAGGGCTTCCTGGATGAAAATACTGATAACGTTCTTACCTCGAGATAAATCAGAACTGGTTCAGCAGCAGCATCGGGGGCGCGGTGCTGGGGTCTCCTCAGTGGGGAATGTTTGGGGTGGGATGTGGGGCCAGAGGCTTCCTTGGGCTCCTGTGCAAGGAGAGCCTGGCAGCAAAACATTCCACATCCCTAAGGAAAAATGCCAGGGGATTTCAGCCCCACAGGGTTGGATCAGGGCAGGTGGGGGGACCTGGATCCAAAACCTGATCCCTGCTGGGAGCGTCGCCTTAGGGCCTCTGCTCAGGCTTAGGTATTTTAAACACTGGTGCCATTTCCTGTAAAACCCCATCCCCAAGAAGCCAAGACTTGGGAACGGTGTAACAGCGCCCTGTGGACACCAGCTGCAGCTCCTGGTACAGCTCCAAGGATCTTCCAGCAGGAGCAAGGGCTAGGAGCAGTTCTATCCCATCCCAGCAGCCATAACAACAGGTCCAGTGCTTCAGACCCTGTCAGGCTGTGCCTGGCTGTGCCCAGTGTCCGGCTGGACGTGCCCAGTGTCTGGCAGGGTGGTCCCAATGCTGTGGATGGAGCATTCCTGGGATGGGGATCCCATTTCTTTTTAAAAGCAGCCTCTTTTCTTAGGCTGTACAGAGTTTCTAAAGCAGAAGGGAAATAAAGGAGCTTTGCCTCGAGCGCCTGGGCTGCATGGCTGCCGTGCAGGGCTGCAGGGAGGGTGGAGATTGACTGGAAGGAGATGAGAACACAAACGTTGTGTAAGAGCTCTGCTAACAGGTGTGGAGTGGCAGGAAGAGCATTGGTGTGTCTGGGGCTGATGGATGGTGGGGGCCTTTCCTGAGCCTATTTTCAGAAAATCACAGAATCCTGGGATGGGTTGGGTTGGAGGGACCTCAAAGCCCCTCCAGTGCCACCCCTGCCATGGGCAGGGACACCTCCCACTGTCCCAGGCTGCTCCCAGCCCCAATGTCCAGCCTGGCCTTGGGCACCTCCAGGGATGGGCACTCCAAACCTCCCTGGGCAGCCCCTGCCAAGGCCTGAGCACCCTTTCCATGGCGAAATTCCTGCTGATGTCCACCCTGAGCCTCCCCTGGCCCAGCCTGAGGCCATTCCCTCTCCTCCTGGCCCTGTTCCCTGGCAGCAGAGCCCGACCCCCCCGGCTGCCCCCTCCTGTCAGGGACTTGTGCAGAGCCACAAGGTCCCCCCTGAGCCTCCTTTGCTCCAGCCTGAGCCCCTTTCCAGCTCCCTCAGCCGCTCCTGGGGCTCCAGCCCCTTCCCAGCTCTGTTCCCTGCCCTGGACGTGAGACTCCAGTTAACCCTGGACCATCAGCTGGAATTTTGGGATCTGGCGTGTTTGGTGTCCACCAGGACCCACCACATTCCCCTCGATGGATCCCGGCCCTTTGGCACCTCTTCCTCTTTCCTAAATCCCCTCCATGCTGCACCCACCCCCCTGACAGAGCCCCCCAGTCCATCCCAGTTCCCTGCTGGCCCCAGTGAGCCCTGGCAGCTGCAGGAGCTGCTTTGGGAGAGGGGCCCCAATGCTGGGGGATCCTGGGGCTGCCGCCCTCACGGCTGCCCTGGGAATCAGCTCTGGGTGCAGAGTGCTCCATAAGCCCCTGACAGCGCTTCCCTTGGGAATCCAGGGGGGCTCTAAAGAAAAATGGGTTTGCTTGGCATTGTTGCCATTTGTCCTTCTGCCCCCCGGGATACCCAGTCCCTGCTGTCCCTGTCACACAGCCCCAGCCCCCAGGGCTTGGCTGGAAGGACTCCCTGGGGCTGTGAGAGGCCAACCCTGACCCTCCCTGTGCCCCCACACTCCCTTCTTCTCCTGATCCTCCCCGTGTTCCCTCCCTCCTTCTCCTGATCCTCCCCGTGTTCCCTCCATGCTTCTGATCCTCCCCGTGTCCCCACGCTCCCTCCATCCTTCTCCTGATCCTCCCCGTGTTCCCTCCATCCTTCTCCCTGGTCCTCCCTGTGCTCCCTCTATTCCTCTCCCTGGTGTTCCCCGTGTCCCCTCCATCCTTCTTGATCTTCCCTGTGCTCCCTCTATCCTTCTCCTGATCCTCCCTGTGCCCCCACACTCCCTCCATCCTTCTCCCTGCTCCTCCCCGCTGCTCTCAGCTGGCGCTGGGCAGGGAGGGCAGTGCGGGGACAGGGTGGGGACAGTGCGGGTGACACGGGGTCAGTGCCACGGCGTTCCCATGGGAACTGGCACCTGCCTTGTCCTAAAACGGGGCTTTCGCCTGCCCTGGGGGAAAGCACAGTCCCGAGTGCCAGGCAGGGTGGAACCAGGGCATCCACCTGCAGCAGTTCCCACCTGGAACTGCTCCGAGAGCAACCAGGGCAGGATTTGCTCCTGCAATTCCACTGGAATTGCCTCGGGCTCAGAGTGAATTTTCCAGTGCACAAATGCACCCGGAATCTGCTCACAGCCAGAGCTTCCAGTGGGACAAGGGAACGCAGGTCCCCAGAGCACACCCCTCTGGCTGGCTGGGGACTCCCTGGGCTGGGGACCTGGCTGGCACAGCCGGAGCTCCGGGATTGTGCTCCGGGAGCAGGGATTTGCTGCTCTCCAACAGCAGCACCTCCTGCCTCACCTGGAACTGCTCCTGGTGCAGCTAAACACGGAGGCTCCCGTGGGCTGAGGTGTGGGATTGCCCGGGGGAGCTTTCAGGGAATGGGATGCACTCCAGGAAAAGTGACCCCAGTTCGGTGAGGGGTTCCTGTCCTGCAAAGGGCGGTGAAAGATCCCAGCGGGGGAAAAACCTCTCCAGGGCACCATTCAGGGTCAGCCCAGGCTCTTGTGGTGCTGTGTTTGAGTCAATAACTGTAATTCCAGCCCCGTTTCCATAGGGTTGATCTGATCACAGCCCATGCCGGGCTGCAGGGGGTTCCCACCCCCCTCCTGCCCCAGTGCTGCCCAGGACCCCAAAGAGCCCCTGCTCCGGTTTGGGGGTTTGCCCAAAGCGTGTCCTGGCTGCCCCTTCCAGCAGACGGGACCTGGTGCTTCCACATCCAGCCTGGAGACTCGGGAAGGGGCAAAATGGGCAACATTCATTTTAACCCCATAAAGCCAGGGAGAATTTGAGGAGCCCTGAGGACTCCTGTGCCCAGTCCCGTTCCCCTTTCCCTGGCACAGCCTGGATCCCTCCTGGCTGCTCCACAGGCTCTTCCCAGCTGTGCTCCCACTGGATCCTGACTCAGGGGCTGACTCACCCGGGATGGGGGCTGTGTTTCAATTTTGACAGAGGATAAATATATTTGTTTCCAAAAAACTCCAGCAGGAAAACATTCCCCCAAGCAGAGCATTGTCATCCATCAGCCTTGGCTTCATCTGGCTCTGCTCCTAAATCATTTATGGTCTTGGAGCTGCTGCTGTGCCCTGAGAGGGAAGGAAGAAGAGATGGGAATTAATTGAAGGAAGGGCACCGTCCTCATTTTGTCACCTGCAAACTGAGACAGGAGCTGGCAGAGGGAGGGACCCGGCTCAGCCAGGACATTCCTGCTCCTTCCCTGTGGGGAAGGGGAGGCAGTAAATCCCAGGGAAACCTTTCTAAGGAAGCCCTGGCCCTTCTGGAGCCGAGCTTTCCCGCAGGTGGGGGCTCAGCAGGTCCCCCTCTCTTGGGTCTCCTCCCTGCCCTGGCCAAGCGGTCGGAGCAGGGACTGGAGGGGGCCGGAGCTGCTGGTCCCGTGTCCAGCAGTGACACTGGGGAGGAGGGGACCCACACCAGGCACCGGCGCAGCTCCTGCCAGGCCACACCTTCACCCCTGAAACCCCGGGAGCAGCAGCACCACGGAGCCAGCGGGAGCGGGGGTGATTCCAGCCCGTGCAGTGCAGGGGATTTTATGGCTCCCAGAGCCCCATCCCTGGTGCCCATGGCCAGAGGGAGTCCCAGAGCTGCTGCCAGGGCTGGAGCCAGGCTGGAAGAGCTGGGGGTGCTCACCTGGAGAGGAGAAGGCTCCAGGGAGAGCTCAGAGCCCCTTGCAGGGCCTGAAGGGGCTCCAGGAGAGCTGGAGAGGGACTGGGGACAAGGCATGGAGGGACAGGACACAGGGAATGGCTTCCCACTGCCAGAGGGCAGGGCTGGATGGGATATTGGGAAGGAATTGTTCCCTGGCAGGGTGGGCAGGCCCTGGCACAGGGTGCCCAGAGCAGCTGGGGCTGCCCCTGGATCCCTGGCAGTGCCCAAGGCCAGGCTGGACATTGGGGCTGGGAGCAGCCTGGGACAGTGGGAGGTGTCCCTGCCCATGGCAGGGGTGGCACTGGATGGGCTTTGGGGTGCCTTCCAACCCAAACCATTCTGGGATTCCTTGTGGATGGGTTCTACCTCCAGGATGTGTTTCCACCTTCTCCCATCCCACTTCAAGATAGGCTCAAGCCCCTCAGGAGCTGCTGGGATGAGTGGATGCCTCACCCAGGCATGGGGTGCCAGACCCCCAGTGCTCAGTGACTGGGGACATCTTCCAAATTCAAATTTTTGAACCAAAACCATCCCCATCTCTTCAGGACAGACCCAAGTCAATGAGAAAGTTTGTGAGCAATTACTCCAGCCAAAAAAAACCCCCAAACAAACTCTTGAAAAAATTCAGAAGGCAGCAATTACCCATAAAAAAGGTGGTGAAATCCTGATGGGAGAAATCCTCCATCCCCTCCCTGTCCCTGCGTGCTGTTCCCAGTACCGGGATTTTTAGGGATGCTGATAACAACATAATCCTCACCTCTGGGGCACCATCTGGGAGCTCGAGCACTGCTAAACTCCCTCTCTGTGCCAGGGGCCGGGCTCAGCTCAGCTGTGAAATCGCCTCAGTGCTGAACACGTGTTGGCTGGGGAACAGGAGAGCATCAAGCCAGCGATAATCAGCTGCTGCACGAGCAGCCCGCGGTGCCTTTCCCGGCAAAGCTGTGCCTCCTGTCAAGTTATCCCCATCTCCTGAGCCTCAGCCTGGCTGCTCCTGCCCGGGCTGGGACTGGGGGAGGTGGCACTGAAGCCCGTCCGGAAGGTTGGTCCCACAGAATTACGGAAATGGGGCCTGGCTGGGAAGTGCTGCAGTGAAATGGGTTTGGTGCAGCCTGGCCATGGGGACCCTGAACCCTGGAATGTCCCTGAGGGGCTGGAGCGTGTCCAGGGCAGGGAAGGGAGCTGGGAAGGGGCTGGAGCCCCAGGAGCGGCTGAGGGAGCTGGAAAGGGGCTCAGGCTGGAGCAAAGGAGGCTCAGGGGGGACCTTGTGGCTCTGCACAAGTCCCTGACAGGAGGGGGCAGCCGGGGGGGTTTGGGCTCAGATGGATTCAGGTCCCCCTTCCCTCGAGGGCACATCTGGGTGCCTGCTGGGTTCAGGGAGCTGGGGGCTCCCATCCTCTCTCAGCCCCTCTGTGCTGGGGCAGCTCCTCCCATTACAGCTCCAACCATTCTGGGGCTGCAAGGCAGAGCACTGGCGATGGACTTTCTTGAGCCTGGAGGTTTCGCTTGGGCTTCTGTTTTATTTCCTTCTTTCCCAGGCTCAGGCTGGGCAGGTAAAACCTCAGCTCCTCTTTTGTCTTTCTGACTGACCCCCACCCATCCTGTGAGCCAAGGGCTGCTTCTCCCCTGCTCAGCCACCAGCACAGGCTGCTGGCAGCATTGGGGTGATGAGTTTAGCACAGAGTTGTCTTCCCCAGGGAATGGGCACGGCCCCGAGGCTGCCAGAGCTCCAGGAGTGTTTGGACAGCGCTGCCAGGGATGCCCAGGGGGGGTTTTGGGGTGTCTGGGCAGGGCCGGGGCTTGATCAATGATCCCTGTGAGTCCCTCCAGCTCAGGAGATTCTGTGATTCTCTGACTCTGTGATTCTGTGATTCTGTGATTCTGTGCCTCTGTGCTGCTGCCAACACCTGCAGCTCCTTCCCCAGGTGTGGGCTGGCCCAAGGTGCTCGTTTAGCACCCCAGGCACGCCTGCAGGCAGAGCTGTTTCCAGCCCTTGGTGTCCCTGAGTGACACAAGCAGCTCCCGGTGGCAGCAGTGGTTTTCCCTCTGTCTGAACAGCCCTGGAGACTGAGATCCCAAACTTGAAGCCGGGGAGGGGCGGTTCTGTGGGAATGCTCCACACCCAGAGCAGGTTTCCAGCTCACACCGGCTGCTCCCTTTGTGTGTTTGTGCTGAAATCGCTTTCACTACGACTCGTGCTGAATACACTCAGACAGATTCGCAGAAAAATCAGTGTGAGACTAAAAATGAGCGTTCACATTGTTTAGAGATAAGATACTATTTTTCATTAAAGCATTCAGTATTTTCTAGGCTCTTTGCAGGCTGGCCTCGCTCCTGCTTTGGTAACACTGTGAGCTTCTGATGTTTCTTCTCTCCCATCTAAAGCCTTCAAAGCCCATTGGGGAGGCCCCCGGGCTGGGCTGGCTTTGCGCTCCTTGGTCTCCAGTTCTCCCTGTACCTGGAGGCCCTGGAGATCCCAAAACTCCTGCACAGAGCAGGGGCAGCTCCTCCCTCCCTGCCCGCAGCATTCCCTGGGAAAGGTGGGAGGTGGGAGCAGCTCCGGTGCTGCCTCAGTCCCCGCAGGGTTTTATGACCCAGAGTGACCAGGTGTGACCCCACTGCTGACCAGGAGGGAGGAGGTTGGGCTGGAGGCCTCCAGAGGTGCCTTCCATCCCAAAATATCCGGGGATTGCTCCATGTAAGAGCTGTGCTTTGCCCTGGGCCATCCCAAATGTCCAGCTCCTGGTTCCCACCACGGCCAGCCATGGATTGGGAGGTTTTGCTCCCTGTCCCACAGCGGGAATCACCGAGTCCCTCCTGCAGCGAAGGCAAACCCGCTCTGCTCTCTGCACCTCGAGGCCACCAGAACAGGACCCTGTTCCCCCCTCTCCCATTGGCTCTTCCTGTGGTTTTAGGGTGGTTTTGGGGGTATCTGTTTTTTTCTTAAAGATCTTCAAGTTGTTACCCCAAATCCAACTTCCACCAAGGCTTTCTGTGTCTGATCAGCAAATATCACCCGATTATGTAGGGATAAAGTCATTATGCCTCCTCAGCAAAAACCTCCTTCTCCTGCCCCTGCAGGGGGAGGAGAGGCCTTCCCTCAGGATTATGGGATTAAGGAGAGGTTTAAAAGAGAGATCTTGCTTTGTTGCTTAAAGAGCTTAATCTGAAATCCCCTCCGAAGTGAGTGGGGCTTTGCGAACGCTGAGTAAGGGATTGGAGCTGATCCCTGCCCGGGCCCACCCAGCCTGGGAGCTCCAGGTGGGATCAGCCCCTGGGCAGAGCCTTGGAGCACTCCTGGTGTCCTTGCTGGCTGATCCCCCTGCTTTTCTCCTGGGATGTGCTTTGGCACAGCTGGATGGGCCCCCCCTGCTCCAGGGATTCCGGCCTTGGGTGGAACTCACAGAGCAGCCTCGGGATGAGCCCAAACATCCCTGATCCATGGGATTTGCCACTGGATATGGCTGAGCTGCCTCTCAAAGCATCTCCCCCGTGCCTCACCCCGCGCTGGAGAAGTTCCAGCAGACCCAGGAGGTCTCCAGGCGTGCTTTGGATGGAGCTGCCCATGCCCAGATCCCACTCCACCAGTGGCTTTCCCTGCTCCAGCCCTTCCCCAGACGCTGCTCTGGGGGGACAACAGCCAAACACCCACCAGCCAAAGGCAGGTGGGAAATCGTGGGACAGCTGTGTGTACCTGCTGCATCTATTTCTATTTCTATTTTTATTATTTCTATTTCTCCACTCGCCAAGGCACGAGAGCTACGGATGTGCTTGCAAAAAGCTCTCTGAGCTCCCAGCCAGCGGAGGAGCTGCTGCTGGGATGAATCCATCCAGTTCAGGCCAAAACACCCCAAAAGCGGCTCTATCTCCTCAGCAATAGTTTGCCGTGTTCTGCCTCTAAACCTCTGTGTGCGTTTCTGGCCCAGAGGAGGAGCTCTGGCCGTGGGCCCGTCCCACACTGTGGGGAATCGCACCCAGAGCATCTCCCGATGGAAGGAGCTGGGGACAGCTCTGCCTCCTTCTTCCTCCCAGCCAGAGCCCCAGTCCTAGCTGGAGCTGTCCTGGCAGCCCCGGGCACAGGTGGGAATTCCTCAGCAGCTTTCACCTCTTTCGGAGGGTCGGGAACAGAGCTGGGACACCGACAGGCCTCTGTCACCGACGGAAATCCAGGAGGCTCCACTGAGGGGCTGCAAAGCTCTTCCCGAGCTTTTCCTGATGTTTGTGTTTGCCTTTCAGTTCATGCTCCCCAGGACTGCCCTTTGTATTCCAAAGAAATCACTTTGGGGGGATTTGGGGGAGTTCTCGGTGTGTCGAGCTGTCACAGGTAAGCGTAGAGCCACAGAGTATTTGGGGTTGGAAGGGACCCTAAAGCTCAACTGTCCCAGCCCCTGCCATGAGCAGGGACACCTTCCACCATCCCAGAGCCCCATCCAGCCTGGCCTGAGGTGTTTCCAGGGATCCCGGGACAGCCACCAAACAACAGAGCAATGCAATAGGAACATCCAGGCTGGGAAGATTGTCCCCCCCAGTGCTGGGCACCGCTGTAGGCGCAGCTCCAGGGACACCTCAGTGGCCTGTGGGTGCTTGAGCCCCAGTTAAATTCCAGCTGGCAGGTGCAGGGATGGGATCTGCGGCAGCTGTTCCCAAAGATGCTGCTGGGAGTGGGACCAGCACTGCTGGGAAGCCAGCACAGCTCCTCCCTGAGCATTCCCAAAGCCTGGGAAACATTCCTGGCAGCTCCCATACAATTCCACCTTGTGTTTCACCACGCTGGACACCGCAGTGTCACCCTGTCCCCTCCTACTGGCCATGTGCTAGTGCCAGAGGCGGCTGCCAGCCCAGCCTAGCCCAGCGCCAGGCTCTGGACATTAAAATTGCGTGGAGCTCTCCCAAGGTGTGGTGAAAGGTGTGTGGAGGCTCTCTCCTTCCTCCTGCTCTTCCGTGGATGCAACGTTGCCAGAAGAACTCCGGGGAAAGTGTGTGTGAGTGCAAACCAGGGCAAGGCAGGGCGAGAAGAGGAATTCAAGGAGATCTGCAGCTCCCAGGAGGCTGCCCTAAAAGAAGGCGCCAGGCCGGGATGAATGATGCATGAGATCCAAGCCTGGGCACGGCAGGGAGGGGGAAGGAAGGGTGGAGGAAATGGGGAAGCAGATGGGACGGACGAGTGGAAGAGCCAGACAAGCAGGGACGGTGTTTAGCAGGAGCAGCTTCGTGTTTGTAAGGGGGAAACAAAATAAATCCATGCAACCGAACCAAAAACCTCGTGGCAGAAATTCCAGTGAGCCTCGGGGAGCATCGTGGAGGGCGGGAGGTGACGTGAACGGTGTCACTGGGAGCTGTTTTCCGTGGTCCAGAGGGAGAAACAGCTGCAGGAGCCCAGCAGGGCCAGGTGCCCCCAGCCAGGCCAGCACGGGGTGGATCTGCTTTAAATGGGCTCCTCTGGGCTGTAGGAGTGGGAAGGGAGAGGGAAAACAAAGGGAATGAGAGCCCTCGGGCACTTGGAAATCGTTAAATTGAAAATGCCCAATCTCATGGCTGTTAACGATCTGAATTTCTGGGAGTGTAGGAACGCATTTGTGTGCGGGAGCAGGGGCCGGGCCGGGCTCCTCAGGGGCCGGAGCCAGGAGGGTGGGGATGGACAGAGCACGGGGGCGCTGGGAGGCAGAGCCGGCAGGAGCTGCCGCGGGGCCCGGAACCGGGCGGGGAGGGCGACCTCGGGGGCCAGGAACCGGGCAGGGGAGGGCGACCTCGGGGGCCAGGAACCGGGCAGGGGAGGGCGACCTCGGGGCCGGGAACCAGGGAGGGGAGGGCGACCTCGGGGCCGGGAACCGGGCGGGGAGGGCGACCTCGGGGGCTGGGGTGAGCCTGGGCAGGTCCCTCAGAGCCAGCGGTGCCGCTGGGGGGGGGGAGGTCTGGAACCGGGGAGTCTGGAGCTGGGGGCCTCTAGAGTTGGGGGACTCTGGGGCTGGGGGGGGGGGGCTCTGGAGCTTGGGGATCTGGAACTTGGGGGGCTCTGGAACTGGGTTAGGGTTAGGAAACTGGGGGGGTCTGGAGTTGCGGGGCTCTGGAACTTGGGGGGCTCTGGAACTCGGTTAGGGTTAGGAAACTTGGGGGGGTTCTGGAGCTGGGGGGGCTCTGGAGCTGGGGGGGCTCTGGAGCTGGGGGGGCTCTGGAACTGGGGGGTCTGGAGTGTGGGGGGTTCTGGAACTTGGGGGGCTCTGGAACTGGGGGGGTCTGGAGTTGGGGGGGTTCTGGAACTGGGGGGGCTCTGCAGAGAGGCCTGGGGGAGCTGGGCTAACAAAAGCTGAGCCTGGGGGGAGGTGAGGGAAGAGCCGGGGCTGGGGCTTGGTTAAAGGGCCTCAGAGCCAGCGAAGGAGCTGCTGGCCCAGGAGGAGGGGGAGAGGCAGGGCCTGTCCTTCCCGAGCACACGGAGCTGTGTCCTTGCAGGGCTGCGAGACCGGGCTGTAAATCTGCTGTGCGCTGCAAGGAGAGGCAGCTCCAGGACGTTCATCAGCTCCCTTTGCACGGGGCAGGAGCCCATAAACATCCCCATAAACCCCGGTGTTGCTGTGGCTCCGGGTTATCCGGGGTCTCATGCACTTGCCATGCGGATCCAGCCTGGCTCCAGAGGTTCCAGGTGCCCCTGGAGGATGGTCCAGGTTCCCTGAGCTCTGCCTGCTGGACCCCACTGCCCTCTTGTGCTCTGGTCCTGTCCTGGGGTGCTTCAGCCGAGGAATGGATCCAAACAAAGCCTTGCTACGAGACTTTAAACCCTCGGCCTGGATTCATTCCTGTGCCCTCAGCACTCCTGGGAGTTCTGCTGGCCATGGATTTGTTCTGCTGCTGTTAAACCTTGTCCAGCAAACCCAGGCTTTGGGAGAAGGGCCCGTGCTTCCATAGTGAGTGAGGAACCAGCTGCAGGAGCTGGGGCTGCCTCTCCCGTCTCCTGATCACCCTGCCGGGCTTTTCCAAGCCCTTCCCGAGGGCACCTCTCCCGCGGGTGGTGCAGGGCAGCTGCTGCCAGGGTCCCTGCAGGACCCCCACCCACTGCCCGGGCTGCTGGTCACCACTTCATTCCCGTTCTGTGTCCAGGTTTGTGGCACCAGGGGAGGATCCCCAGCTCTCCCTGGGCTCTCCACGGCCCCGAGTCCTGCCCTGTAAATATCAGCGAGAGGGGTTCAGTGGGGTTAAGTGGCCGCATTAATTATTCTTCGGTTCCTCAGGCAGGGGGGGCCACCAGCTCAGCGCGGCTGTGCCTTTGTGTGGGGAGTGCTCCGGGCAGCCGGGGGCTCTCTGAGTTCGGTGCTCGGCTTGACTGGAGCCTCAGCCTGCTCCACACAAATAAACCATGGAAAACCCACATTGGGCACCAAATGAGGAGGTATCTTTTCAGCTTTTTACCGGCTAGCGCTTGTAGTTCAACGCCTTAGAAAGCCTTGAGCAACCCAGAGAGGTAGCACGGGTGATCCAGCACTTTAGTAGCTCTAAAATCGGTACCTGTATCAGCTGCAAAGAGGGAGAAATACAGCTCTCTTGGCTCTGCTACCCTTTCTGCAAAGATGTCTTGTCGACTGTTTCTTTTGAAAGCTTCTAACTGCAGGAAATTGAGCGAGCCAAGAGAGCTGTATTTCTCCCTCTTTGCTTCTGCTGGTGGTATTTGCTTTGCAGCTGATACAGGTACCGACTTTAGAGCTACTAAAATGCTGGATTGCCCGTGCTACCTCTCTGGGTTGCTCGAAGCTTTCTAAGGCATTGAACTACAAGCGCTAGCCAGTAAAAAGCTGAAAAGATACCTCCTCAGAAAACCGAGCCCCCCTCCCTACCCAGCTCCAGAGGCAGCTCGAGCTCGGCCCGAGCCTCCCTTCAGCGAGAGCTCTGCTCCTCGACTGAAAAGGTGAAGCCTTTAGTGCTCCCCCTCCTCACCCCGACAGGGGCCTGGAGAGCTGCGGGATGGAGCTCCCGGTGCAGGCTCAGGGAGCAGCCAGCGAGCCCCGCAGCTGCTCAGAGCACGGGGTGGTCCCTGCGGGAGCGGGTCGCGCTCAGTCCCTGCCCTTCACCCTCCCCACCGCAGTCCGGTGGTGCCAGCAGCTCCGGGCAGTTCCCCTCTTTCCGTGTCTTTCTTGAACCGTTTTCTGGCTTTGTCCTCGGCTCCATTTCTGTGTGAGAACCCCCTCGGACCCAGGAAGGTCAGGTTTCCCAAGCTCCTGGTGCCTGTTCTGCACATGGAACACCTGTCTGGGAGCCTCCTTCCTGAGGCTGCTGCTGTGGGTGGAGATGCTGAGGCTGATTTCAGTGCCTGGCCGGGGGTCGAGACCTCTCCGGCCCAGCTGTGCCCACTCTCGTCCCCCCTGAACTGAGGGGCAAATGCCCCCAGCCCTTCCCAGCACAGTCTCTTCTTTTCCTGGGTGATCCAACTGCTCCAGGAGTGACCTGATCCCCGGGAACCCAACGGAGCCGAGCCCTTCATCCAGCCCAGCCTGGCTGTGCTGTGCTCGCCACAGCGGCAACTGAGCCCCAGCGAAGCCCTGCCCAAGGCCCCAGGGCCAGGAGCCAGCCTTGAGGAGCTCTCTGCCTCCCGCTGGATCAGGCAGCAAGGAAGGGCTGCAGTGATAACCCCACCCTGACCTGGCCCTCAGCACCACATCCATGAGCTGAGGAAAGCTTTGCTGATAACCTCGCACTGGCACAGTCCTGAAATCCAACAAAACCCAGGAAAAGAGGACAAACACTGGTGGAGACTTGGATTAAAAAATAGAAAGAGTCCTGCTGGCAGATGCAGAGAAGGGAGGAACCCCCAGCCAGCACAGGAGCTGCTGTGACCACCTTGCCCTGGGCAGCTGGGGCTCCAGGGCAGGCGCATTTTGGAGCATGGATTTAGGGAATTGTCAATGTCAGCTTTGTGTCCTCCTAAGCACGCCTTCCTGTGCACAGCACAGGGAACATTTCTGCAAAACCAAACGTCTTCCCTGCTTTGGAAGAGGTGCTTCATGTCGAGCCTGAGCTCAGCTGGGAGGATGAGGGGTTTTGCTGTGAGCTCAGCAGGTTTGGGCCTGCACTGGAAAAGCTGTGACTGAAACCCAGGGAGACCCAAGTGGGATAACCAGGAGAGGAGAGCCAAGACAGGGTTAGGGCTATTCAGGATAACCAAGTGTCCTGCTCTTCCTGAGGTCCAGGGCAGCCGCCTGAACCCACCACCTCCTTCCCCAGTCCCACAGTGTCCAGCTGATCCTCAGGGAGGTGACATTTGGAGGGGTCTGTGAGAAATATGCCTTGAAACAGGACCAGACCCTCCCAGTCCCCCTTGGAGAGGTGCAAGGAGCTGGGAAGGACAAAACTGGACCATGAAGAGCCTCCCGCCTCCTCACAGGAGCTCTGTGGTGGCAGCTCCTTGTCCCCGTGATGTCACCAGTGACAGCAGGGGCAGAGGGGTGCCAGCCACGTCCTGGTGCCCTTGGGAACAGGTGCCCAGCACCTGCAGCTGGTGGCAGCTGTAAAACCAGGGATTGCAGCCCTGACTCACTGCCCCTGATTGCTGCTGCCTGGGAACGGGAGGAGAGGATCAAACCCCTCGGGAGAACAGGAAAGGGCTCTGCAGGATCCTTGAAATGCACGAGGAGCTCTTGTCCCATCTCTGAAGTGCCACATCCTCAGCAGTGCAGGGATTCTGGGAATGGCAGGAATTCTTCAGGGAAACCTTCACTGAAGGAAAATTGGGGCTTTCTCCAGCTGGGGCTCCCAGAGTTCTTGGCCAGTCCTTCCTTTCCTGTCCTTTTCAGCCCCTTGCTCTACAGGCTCAGGGCTGGAGCCACCCCCGCCTCTGCTGCAGGAACGATGTCCTTTGGTTTTCCATCTCCTCTCCTCTCCTGATCCCTGGCCCTGAGCAGCTCAGGGCCCTGCAGAGGCCACGGGCTCCAGGAGAGGTGAAAAGCTGGACGAGGTGACCTGTGGTGGCCTTTGCTCTGTGTGGGTGTCACCCCTGCCCAGGCTGGCACTGCCAGCCTGCATCTGCTCAGGCCACAGAGAGGGGTTTGATGGGTTTGGTGAGATTAATGAGATTAATGAGATTAATGAGTTCAGGGACCCGGGCTGAGCTGCTGCTCCAGAGGACTCGATGGGAGAGGATCCCAGATGGAGAACCAGGCAAGTCTGGGAGTGTGGGAGGATCCTCACGGCCCCTGGAGAGAGCCAAGCCCAGCCTGGAGAGCACCAAGTGCAGGGAATGCAGGTGAGACAGGAGGTTCTCACCGCTGCTCCTGACCCGGGGACCCCCCGGCATCTCCCCTTCCAAAGGGACCCCCGTGGGAGCCCTGGGCTGGGGAGGCTGCAGGGGCAGCTGGGGGTCACCGCTGGCTGGGCCCTGGGGCTGAGCCCACGCTGGCTCTGTCCATCCAGGCTCCATCTCCAGCAGAGCCCCAGGGGCAATCAAAGGTGACCTCTTCTCCCTGTGATCCCCCAGTCTCGGCATCCCCCCAAACCCAGAGCTCCTTTGTGCTGCCTGCTTTAAACTCCTCGGTTCCAAACAGCTGCTCCTTGGTTTTCCTAAGGAAGGCTCCCATTTTGCCAGCCCTGGAGATCCTGGATCACAGTGTTTCCCTGTGCACGGTGTGTTTGCACACCTCACTCCTGTTCTATTCCTTCTCTGCACGCTGCTTCCGTGTTTTATTCCGATGGTCCTGCTGTGCCTCAGGAGCTTCTGAGCTCTGATAATAATTGTAGGGGTAATCAAATAAATCATCCTGAGCTACCTGCATGGGCCTGGCTACTTTCCTTGCATTTCTAGTAAGAGCTGGACTGGATCTGATGGGGAGTTTGGACATTTTCCTTTGAGCTCTCCATGTCTGTCACTCCCAAACCCATCACAGCCCAAACAACTCAGCAGGGCCCTACAGCCACCAGGTGCCATCAGCCTGAGGGTCCTCACTGAGGCGTTTTTAGAGGTGAAATGCCAAGGGATTGAGGGCTGGCTGTTCAGGGACCCCAGAGTGTGACAGTCACTGACTGAAGGTGCTGAGTCAGCACTAACGAGCTTTGGATTGCCATGGTGGAAGCAAACGAGAGCTGGGAAGGGGCTGGAGAACTCCTGAGGGAGCTGGAAAGGGGCTCAGGCTGGAGCAAAGGAGGCTCAGGGGGGACCTTGTGGCTCTGCACAAGTCCCTGACAGGAGGGGGCAGCCGGGGGGGTCGGGCTCTGCTGCCAGGGAACAGGGCCAGGAGGAGAGGGAACGGCCTCAGGCTGGGCCAGGGGAGGCTCAGGGTGGGCAGCAGCAGCAGGAATTTCTTCACTGAAAGGGCTGCCCAGCCCTGGCACAGCTGCCCAGGGCAGGGCTGAGTCCCCGTCCCTGGAGGGGTTTAACAGCCCTGTGGATGTGGCACCAGGGGACGTGGGGCAGTGGTGGTGGCCCTGGCAGTGGTTGGCCTGGAAGACCTCAGAGGATTTTTTAACCACAGTGACTCTGGGATTCTGGGATTTGTGCTCAGAAGAGCCTTCAGGCTGTGGGATTTTTTCAACCATCTCTGGCCATGGCAGTTTCCAATTTTAAAACAGGAGAGCAGCAAAAATTTGGGAGCAAAATGAATCCTTCAGTGAGCTGCCCTTGCAGGTGGCAGAGGAGCACGGGAGGGGTTGGTTCTTGTCCAGTTCCACACCAGAAGCGCTGGCTGAGTCACCAACACCATTCCCAGAGCAACAGTTTGGGCCCGCAGCCACGTCCTCCTTGCTCTGCTGGAAATGATGGATTGGAGATGTTCTATCCTCACCTGGAGGCACAAAAAGAGGAAGTTTTGGGAGGCTGACATGCTGGCTGGTGAGCTCAGGGTGGAGCTCTATCCATCCCAGCCCTGGAACTCCTGGCTCTGTCCCCAAGGGGCAGAGGAAGGAGGGTCCTGTGTCTGTGGAGAGCCTGGCACAGCCAGCCCTCCCCCACACCCCGGCTGCAGCAGGAATTCCCTGACCAAGCTCCACCTGCACAGAGTTGAGGGGGTTTTCTCCATGTCCAGCTGAGGAAATGGCAGGAGAAGGAATATTCTGGTTGTTTCCCTTCGGTGTCCCAAAGACAGGACGAAGGAGGCATCAAAGCCTGTGGCTGCCGGGAAAGTGTTTTTGAATGGAAAAAGCCATCCATCACTCCCTTCCTGCAGCTTCCAAGCCCTCAGCCACCCCAGGATTTATGAAGCAGCACATTTGTGGTGTGTTCAAGTGCTTGAGTCCTCCAGGGCGTCCCTGTTCATTCTGGATTTTTGGGATGAGGGAATGAAGCCTTGGCAGGAACCGGGGTGAGGGGAGAACTGCACAGAGCCAGCTCCGAGCCAGAGCCAGCCAAAGTCCTGGAGACCCTGAAGTGAGGCACATGTGGTTCTTCTGTGCTTGGTTTTGCCCTCTGTGCCCCTCCTGGTGCCACACAGCTGCTGCTCCTGGGGCACAGAGCCTCCTGAGGAAATCCAGGACCACAGATGGGCTGAGGGCTGTGTTCCCTCTGGGCAGCACACCCAGGGCAACGCTGGAGGGTCTCCAGGGGATTTTTGGAGGGGTTTAATAACCCCCTTAGGGTGTCCCATTGGAGGGGGGATGGTTGGAAACACAGCTGTGGGAGCCAGGAGATTCCCATTAGGAATTTGGTGTGCAGCTCCCGGGGTGCTGGCGCTGGGCTGAGCTGGCTTTGGAGGAGAAGAGTGATGGGGACTGTCCCTGCTGGACAGCACTGGACAGAGCATCCCTGGGTACCCTGGGCCTTTGCCAGGGATGGGCCAGAGGGTCCCTGGGAGGAGAAAATGCCTGCATGAATGGACATGGAAGCTGGAGTGGAATGTAGAGGCTGCGCTGCCCGTGTCCTGGGCTGGGGCATAAGAGGAGATCAAATGGATCAGGAGAAGCTCCCTTGGCTGCAGGAACGGAATGAAAAAGCAAAAGCCCCATCACTGGAGGGGTTCAGCTGTTCCTCCTTGCAGGGAATCAGGCAGCGTCCCAGGGAGCCTCTCCTGGGAGCTGATTTACCGAGGGATAGAAACCAGCTGGGCCCTGGAGCCAAGTGCTGTGCCTGGATCCCCCCCTGCACACCCATCCTGAGGAGCAGGGCCCCAGAGTGGCCTTCCCCAGCCCTGCCCCCTCCTGTGCTCCCCAAACCCTTCCCTGCTGTCACTGTGTGCTGGGCAGCCTGGATTCTGCATCCTCCCTTTGTGCTTCCGTGCCCCTGATGCACAGGGCAGGGCCTGCCCGGGGCTCCCTGCCCCTGCTTTTGCTCCTTTTCTGTGTTCCAGGAGCCCGTGGCCACAGCCTGCTCCCCGTGAGTCCCCTCTGCATCCCAGCTGGCCGCTCCTGCCCTCCCTTCCAGCCTCCCAGGGCAGCCCCTGCCCGCTGCTGGGCTGTGCTCAGGGGCTTGCAGCCCCTGGCTCCTGGTCCGGCTGCCTCTGCAGCCCAACCCAGCCGTGTCCACTTGCAGAAATGGCATTTTGGGCAAAGCTTGGCAGTCTGCCTCCAGTCCCACTCCTGCAGTGGCTCAGGTTCCTGGGATGGATCTGCAGGAGCCTGGCCAGAGGTTTTGGGACATGCTGGTCATGCTGAGGGACTTCAGAGAGCAAACCTCCCATCCTCAGAGCCCGAACTGTGTTTGAGGTATTTAAATATCCTGAGGTCAGCTTCTGTGTAGCTCAGAGCTCGCTGGCAGCCCATGGAAATTAAAGTCCTGCGTAAAAGGGAATTGAAGCTTCCTAAACCCCTCCTGGAAATGTCTTTGCTTGCACCTTTATTGCTGTTTCCCTGGACCCTCCATGGCACATTTTCTTTCCAGGCTCTGGTCCCCTCTCACCTGAGGTGTTCATTATTTCCCTCCCAGTATCAGGTGCTGCAGTCCCTGAGCAGCCTGGTCCCTCCCTCTCCTTCCCACCTCCATCCCATCAAATATTCCTGCTCCCTTTGGCTCATTGCACTTTATATCCTGACTCCAGCTGCAGCCTGGGCCAGGCCCCAGCACCCCGGGAGCTCTGTGCTGGGACTCCAGGAATCAGGGAATGCTTCTGGAGCCAAGGCAAAAAACGCTGTGGGTTTTTCCCTGCTCCCCTGAGGCTTTTCCAGGACAGGTTTTTCAGCCAGGTGTGGGTGCTGAGGAGGTTTGGGGGTGCTGGGGCAGAGCTTGGGGAGCAGCAGGACACAAATCCTCCCAATTCCTCTGCTCCTGGAGGGATCGACAGCCCTGGCTGACAAACCCTGGCTGTCTCTGGCAGCGCTCCATCATTTCCATCTGGATTTTGACACCGTGTCTCTCTCTCCAGTCCTAACAGAATGGGGAAGGAAATTACGAGTGTTTGAACAAATCACAACACTCTGACAGGAGTCAGGAGCAGTTCTAATGAAGTGGATTCGCTCCTGTCTCATCCCCCTGACTGGCAAATTTCACTTGACTTTGTCCCTTTAAATAACAGAAATCTGGGATGTCACATCTAATGCTCCATCAGCGCCTGGAATGCCATCAGTCACAGGAGCAGTAATCTGACACAGATACTCTTTTAATGATAAATGGCTTCCATCATTCTGGAAAAGATCCCGCCTTAAATGGATTGAGGTCGTGCAAAAAGATTCCTTTGGATTAGTTTGGGGTTTTTTTCAATTTAACTGAAGTGAGGGTTGAATTGGCTTGGAAATGGTGTTTGCAGGGGGAGATTGGGAGGGAGGAGCCCCTGCCCAGCCAGAGCGTGCAGCAGAGGGCACTGCACGATGGCACATGCCAGGGGCAGTGGCAGGGCACGATGGCACATCCCAGGGGCAGTGGCAGGGCTCCATCCCTGGCCGGCCATACTCGGGGTGTGAGCCCAGGCCTCGTCCCACAGCCAGGACATTGCCTGGGCACGGCCTGGTGCCAGTGCCCAGCTCATGGAGGGCCGGCACTCAGTGCCAGCAGCTCCTCGCTGCCATCTCCCACCCCAGCTCCCTGGGCTGGGGTAGCCAGACCCCTCCAGGCCTGTGAGGTCCTTCCCCCCTCTCTGCCCTTCTGTCCCATCTCTCACCCACTGAAGCTGCTGCCTCCAGCAAAAGGAGGCATTTTTTGGGCAGAAGCATTCCTGCTCCAGCTGTGGCACCACATCCCCTGGAGCTGCTGGGACGGTGCTGGGCTGGGGCTGCTGTGGGCCCCGAGTGCCACCTGGCCAGTGCTGAGCTCCGCTCTGTGACAGGGACCAAGGGGAGGGCTGGGGCTGGGTCAAGGAGGCTCAGGCTGGATATCAGGGAAAGGTTCTTCCCCCAGAGGGTGCTGGGCACTGCCCAGGCTCCCCAGGGAATGGGCACGGCCCCGAGGCTGCCAGAGCTCCAGGAGCGTTGGGACAGCGCTGCCAGGGATGCCCAGGGTGGGGTTGTTGGGGTGTCTGTGCAGGGCCAGGGGCTGGGCTGGGTGATCCCTGGGGGTCCCTTCCGACCCACGCTGTTCTGTGAGTCCATGGCTGGGACTGTCCTTCTCTGCACTCGTTGCCCTCAATCCATTCTCATTCAGTGCCTGCTCTTTTCTCAGGTGCCCCTCACAGGAACAGCCCCAGCTTTGGGATTTGTTTCCCTTTCATTTCTTCCAAAGTTTTCTTCTTTAGGTTTGTTTTTTCCGTTCTTCTTTTCTTTAACAGCTGAGCTCACGTGTGATGCTGCCACCAGTTCATTTCTTTCCCCCTAAACTGGAGAAACTGGTGCCCTCCACCTTTCTGGGCATGACTCCCAGGGGAGGTGGGGCAGAGCAGAGGGGCGATCACGACTGGAGTGAGAACAGACGGAAACTGGAACAGGACAAGTGGCCAGGAATTCCCACTCTCAGCTCCAGCTGGGAGATGTGTTTTCTGTGGGTGAAGGGGGTCCTGGCAGGTTGGTGCCAGATGGGATTGCGCTGCTGGGATGGCCCAGGGCAGGCTGCAGGTGCTGCCTATTTCCCCTTGAGCTTGAGGATTCCTTCAGTCCAAATAAACCCTGCAGGAGCAGCTTTGTGTTCCCAGCAGCCCCAGTCCTGCTCTGCACAATTCCAGGCTGCCTCTGGAACTGCCAGGAATTACAAAGGAGTGATGGAGCCGGAACCTGCTCCTGCTCCTGGCTTTTATCATTTGTGGCAAAATCCTGCGGCCTTTTGTCACTCACTGAACAACCACAGGAGGGGAGGAGGTGTTTGTGAGGGCTGCCCTGCTGATGTCTCCCTTGGTAATCCTTTGGAAGGGGAGCGGAGCAGGAATTCCCCTCTCTGCTGCTGGAGCCTGCCAGGGGATTATTCCCGAGCACTCCCCCGGCTGGGGGATTTCCTGCAGGGACAGACACGCTCATGCCCTGGGGATGCTCCTGCAGGGGCCTCTGAATCCTTCTGCAACAGCGTCCCAAGCTCCTGCACGGCCCCGGGGCTGCGGCTCAGGAGAGCCCGGCTGGGGCTTTGGGCTCAGGCTGAGCTTTGGGAAGGGGCTGGGAAGGAGCAGCTGGGGTGGCCACGGGAACAAGCCCATCCCAGGGATTTCCCAGCTCCTGCTGATCCTGAGCCCTCTCACCCTGCTCCCCTCCAGAACCCCTTTTGCCCTGGGACTCCTTCCAGGTCTTTCAGGGTTGCACTCCCAGCTAAGGATGATCCCTCTGGAAGTCCGGGACCAGGCTGGAGGGACTTCATGGGGAGGGTCCCTCCTCGGCGCTTCTCTGCCCCGCTCACCCTCCTGGCTCACAGGGACTCCCTCTCTTCTTGTTTTCTGTCAGCTCCTTTAGGCCCTGCAAGGCCACAGTGAGGTCACCCTGGAGCTTCTCCTCTCCAGGTGAACAATCCCAGCTCTCCCAGCCTTTTCTCCCAGCAGAGCTGCTCCATCCCTCGGATCACCCTGGAGCCTCCTCTGGGCTCCTCCAGCAGCTTGAGCAGGAGTTCACAGGGAGCTCCGCAGGTGGACCTGGCATGGAGGATCCCCTCAGACCAGCAGCTCCCCAAACCACGAGTCCAGGTGGGTCCAAAGGCACTTCCCAGATTCCAGGTGTGCCCAAAGGCATTTCTCCTCCAGGGTCTTGCCCCTCCACCTCCGAGGAGATCTGGCCTGGCCACAGGGTGACCAACCAGCAGCTCGGTGGCCAAGCCAAGGGTGGCACTGGGACACTGTCACCTGCCTGTCCCATTTTATTCCCATCGCTCTCTCCCATTTATCCCAGTCCTGCTGCCTTCCCTGCTCCCCTCAGCACCTGCCAGGACTGTGCTGTTCCCTCCTCATCCCAACGGGATGGTCCATGGGCTGCTCTCCCCCTGCTGCCCCTCCAGCAAGGGGCAGCAGCAGAGAGGATTCCCAGGATGTGCTGAGGGCCACAGGAAGGGTTAATCCACGTTCTCCGGCACGGAATTGAATGGATGTAATCCCACACAGGCTAATGGGAAGCTCTCCATGATGACATTCGTTGCTCTCATGTCCTTGCCCTTCAATTATTTGATTCATTCTCAATTAGGATAAATACAGGATTAACCCAAAATGAGGTTTTAGGAGGGACAAGTTCTTACTCTTTAATTTTAATCTAAAATTCCTTCAAACAATTCCCTCTGGTGATTGAGGGGAGGTGATTTAGGGAGGGATAAAGGCACGGAGCAGCCTGGGGCAGCCACAGTGGGCACAATGTCAGCTTTGAATAAACCCAACACATCTCTCTTCTTTCCCCTCTCCCTTCCAAGACCCCTTGATAAGCTCTTCCTCCCAAATTTGGGGGTTTATCAGATTTTTTAATATTTTTTTTCCTGGGCAGACCCTCAGGACATTTCCTCTCCCCTGGGGGCTGCGTTAAGGCTGATGGGTGTGGACACCACCTCTGCCTGCGGGCCAGGGGCAAGGTGAGGAACCATCATCCCATCCCATTCCATGCCAGAGGCTCCTCTGCTCCTCCTGGGAGGTGCTGGAGCAGGAGGAACCCAGCCCTGCCCTGGGCAGAACCGTGGGGAAGGGGCAGCACAAACACCCCGAGGGATTTGGGGCACAGCCCAACCTCTGGGCACTCCTCAGGGTTCCGGGTGGGCATAAGGGGGGGGTTGCCTTTGATTTGAGGGTTTCCTTGCATGTAGAAGAGCAAACCCCAGTTGCAGCTGGTACTTCTGGTGAGCTGTGCCCATGGGGTGCCTGTGCAGGGGACAGGGGTGACAAAATCCCTCCTCGGCATGGCTCACCCTGTGCCGGGGTGGGGAGCAGGGAGGGGATGCTGGAGGTGACTTTGCAGCCCCTCCACAGGGCTCTGCAGGGCACCTGGAGCAGTGGGGTCTGCCCATCTCCCCAGCCTTTCCCCGAGGGAGGGTTGGACACAGACAGGCAGCTCAGCTCCATTCCCGGCCATCCCATCCCACCCCACCCCATCCCATCCCATCCCCTCCCATCCCATCCCACCCTATCCCATCCCATCCCATCCCATCCCATCCCCATCCCATCCCCTCCCATCCCACCCCACCCCACCCCACCCCACCCCACCCCACCCCATCCCATCCCATCCCATCCCACCCCATCCCATCGTATCCCACCCCATCCCCTCCCACCCCACCCCACCCCACCCCATCCCATCCCACCCCACCCCATCCCCTCCCATCCCATCCCATCCCATCCCATCCCATCCCATCCCATCCCATCCCATCCCATCCCATCCCATCCCATCCCACCCCTTCCCATCCCATTCCCTCCCCCAGCACAGAGCTGGGAGAGCTCCTGGCCCTGCCCCGCTGCCCGGGTAGCCCGATGCGGGCCCGCTTTGGCCCGGGCTGCCGGCGCTGCGCTCGCAGGATGACGCAGAGCATCGCCATGGAGACGGGAAGCCGAGGGAAGGAGCCAGGGCTGCTCCTGGCACGTTCCGGGAGCAGGAACCCGATCCCGCAGCGTCTGCTGGGGACAGAGGGACAGAGGGACGGGGGGACAGAGGGACAGAGGGGACAGAGGGGACAGAGGGACGGGGGGACAGAGGAACGGGGGGACAGAGGGATGGAGGGGATAGAGGGACAGAGGGATGGAGGGACAGGGGGACAGAGGGACAGAGAGATGGAGGGACAGGGGGACAGAGGGATGGAGGGACAGAGGGACAGGGGGGATAGAGGGACAGAGGGGACAGAGGGACAAAGGGGACAGGGGGGATAGAGGGAATAGAGGGACAGGGGGGATAGAGGGACAGGGGGATGGAGGGGATAGAGGGGCAGGGGGACAAAGGGGACAGAGGGACAAAGGGGACAGAGGGACAAAGGGGACAGAGGGACAGAGGGGATAGAGGGACAGAGGGGGGACAAGGGGACAGAGGGGACAGGGGGATGGGGGGACAGAGGGGACAGAGGAACAGGGGGACAGAGGGGAGAGAGGGACGGGGGACGGAGGGACAGGGGCACGGAAGGACAGACATTCCCAGCTGCCAGCACCGGAGGCCATTCAGGTGTTCTCATTTCAAGTGCCGCCTCGCAGCTGCGCTCGGAGGGGCGGGCAGGGCCCGTAGGTGCCCCCGGGCAGGGACACAAGCGGGCAGCTCGGAACGGAGCTTTGCGCTGCGGGGAACGAGGGAGCCGCGCTTCAAAGAGCGCTTCAGTGCCTGCGCCGAGCCCTCGGGGCCGCGGGCACCGCAGCGGAGCGGGAGCTGCTCCCAAGCCACGCCGGGCTGCGGCTCTGGAAACGCCACCAGCCAGGGTTTGTGGAGCAGGAAGGAGCCCGAGGGCACAGCCCCCTCTGCCACGGCCCCAGCGCTCCAAAATCCACCCAAAATCAGAGCAGAGGGAAGCACGGAGGGGCTGGGATGTGATTGAAACCCACCCTGGTTGTCAGGATGTTACGGAATCCCAGAATCCCAGAATGGTTTGGGTTGGAAGCCCATCCAGTGCCACCCCTGCCATGGCAGGGACACCTCCCACTGTCCCAGGCTGCTCCCAGCCCCAATGTCCAGCCTGGCCTTGGGCACTGCCAGGGATCCAGGGGCAGCCCCAGCTGCTCTGGGCACCCTGTGCCAGGGCCTGCCCACCCTCCCAGGGAACAATTCCTTCCCAATATCCCATCTATCCATGCCCTCTGGCACTGGGAAGTCATTGCCCCCTGTCCTGTCCCTCCAGCCCTTTCCAAAGTCTCTCTATATCTCCTTTTTGGCTCCTTCAGGTCCTGCAAGGCCACAGTGAGGTCACCCCAAAGCTGCTCCTCTCCAGGTGAACAATCCCAGCTCTCCCAGCCTCTCCTCCCAGCAGAGCTGCTCCATCCCTCGGATCACCCTGGAGCCTCCTCTGGGCTCCTCCAGCAGCTCCAGCTCCTCCCTGTGCTGGGCCAGGGCTGGGGCAGCTCTGCAGGTGGGGTCTCACCTGAGCACAGGGGCACAGGGACACAATCCCAGTCCCTTTCCTGCTGCCCCACTGGGATCAGCCCAGGATTTGGGGTTTCTGGGCTGTTTCCAGTGCCCACGGATCGCTGTTTTCCTTCCATTATGATCTGGGAGCCAAACTCTCTCCTCCCCTCTGGAGACACTCGCCCAGCCAGGGCGGGGCGCTGGGGCCGGGTCCCTGTGCTGGGGGAGGATCCCATTCCCGGGCAAGCACCTGAGCCCGGCACCAGCCCCTTTCCTTGGCTCTTGGTGGGCTGCAAAGCCTGGACATACCAAGAAAATAAGGCAACTTCTTCCCAAGTCCCTTTGGGGTGTGATTTATCTCAGATGGAGAGGGCAGTGCCTGGCTCAGGGACTGAGCTTCCATCGTGCTGAGGGTTCCCATGGTCCAGCTCAGAGCTGGGTCTGTCCCACACTGCCAGGGCCACCCAGCAGGACTTGTGGCCCCAGGACAGGGCTCCTGGAGCTGGGCATGGACTGGTCAGGACAGGGCTCCTGGAGCTGGGCATGGACTGGTCTGGCCACACTGGATGGAGAACTGGTGGTGGCACACATTAAAACCACACCTGGGGGGATGTGGCTGCTGAGCCTTGTAATAAAGTCTGGCTCGCTCCATCCTAAATGTGGGCTCTGTGTCCTCCTGAAAGGGCAAAACAGAACAAAGTGACATCAGGAGCCTGAAAAATGCATCAGGAATCCCTCAGGAACAGGGAACAGGGCAGGGTAGGCTCTTTGCTGAGGCTCTCCTTGGTTCCCCTCTTGCCTGGTTTGAGGGATGAAGGGCTGGGGCTGGCAGGTGGGAATTGCTGGGATGGAGGAGCCCCGCAATGCAGCCAGGCCTGCAGGTGTGGGGCGGGGAGGGCACGTCAGGGGCACAGCAGACTGCAGGGACAAAACCTTGGGGAGTTTTAGTTGGATGTTTCCCGGATTTGAGGCACTTTGGAATTTTCCAGCTGTGTCTGACTCAGTTGAAGGCAAGAAAAAAACACTCGAAGAGCTCCGTGAGCAGCAGAGCCTACAGCTCATGGAGCTGCTTTCCATGGAGTTGTGGCCTTCAGATCCTCACCCAGCGCTCCCAGCTCCTTCCCTCACCCCCCACCAGCCTGACAGGAAAACTTTCCTTGGGGAAAGGGTTGTGCAGCCCTGGCAGAGGCTGCCCGGGAAACGGCCTCAAGCTGTGCCAGGGGAGGCTCTGGTTGGACACTGGGAAAATTTCCTCAAGGAAAGGGCTGTCCAGCCCTGGCACAGCTGCCCAGGGCAGTGGTGAGTCCCCGTGCCCAGAAAGGGTTTGAAATCCATGTGGCTGTGGCACCTGAGGACATGGTCAGTGGTGGCCTTGGCAGTGCTGGGGGTGGCTGGACTCGATGGTCTCAGAGGGCTCTTCCAGCCCCCCTGAACCTGTGGCTTTTGGGATTGAAGCCCCGAGTCTGGGCTGGGCTGGGCAGTGACGTTGGCTCTGCAGTGACAGAGCTGACTTTGTCTCTCCCTCTCACAGAGTTTATTTTGGGCTGGAGGAGCAGATCCTCAGGACCTCTGCTCCAGGATGGAGTGGAGCTGGAGTCGGGCAATCTGTGCAGAGGGGAGCGGCGTGGGCAGGGCAGGGATTCATTCGTGACCTTGGCTTTTCCCGAGGCTGAGGTGGGAGCAGCACGGAGCAGCAGCAGCTGTTAAAGCTGTCAGCTCCCGGCTCCCTAATCCTTCCTTTCCACTTGGAAAACCGAACCCAGCCCATCCATAAGTGCTCTTCTGTTCCCACTGCCAGTTAGAGGCTGATTTATGTCCTCAAACGGGATGATTTAAGTCTCCTTCACATTTTTCCTCCAAGCTGCTTGCCAGCAGAACTGGGCATTCCCATCACCTGTCCATGGACAGCCCCCCCAGGTGCTGCTCAGCCCTGGCTCTCAGCGTGTCTTGCACAAAATATCACCCACCAACTGTGGAAACAAAAAAATCCCTCTTTTTTTCATATCTGGAACAAAGATCCTGCTTTTTATTTGTCTTTATCATACCCCCTTACAGCACACCTGGTAAAGATTAGTTTGATGCTGACTTTTGCCTTTCAGACTCAGGTGAAGTTGGGTTTTTTTGCCAGATTTACAACTTTTGAAGGGGTGTCTCCTTGGAGAACAACCTGGCATTGAGCAGGGTCAAGATCAAGCTGAAGCCTGTCCTGGGCTGGACAGGATCAAGGAAGGCAGAAGCCTTTGATGGGGAAAAGCCACATCCATGTGGCAGGAATGCAGTTTAATTCACAAATCTGGGAAAAAATAGTAATTTGTGATTATCAGCTCCCCCGTGTACAACCAGTTCTTTGTTTGCCTCCAAATTCCTTTTGAAGTTCCCCAAAACAATCCCCCTGTGACTCTTGGTGCAAGCAAACAAGGGTTTCAAAGCTTTGCCTTTGCATTCAGGAGCCCAACCCCCTGCCCACAGGTCTGCAGCGTGCTCCATTCCCTCTGCTTTTTATCTTTAGTAAAGGGCTGTAATTTGGGTGATTAATTGCGAATGCAGCCGGCAATTTCCTCTGCCTGACACAATTTTTGCACTTGGAGAGGCCACTGTCTGCCCAGAGCAGATCCTGGGAGTCCTGCTCTGTGTGGCACGGAAGGTTTATCATGGAAACCCCTCTGGGCATCGGGAATTCTTTAATTCCATCAGCTGGAGGCTCGAGCCTGCAGGGCTGAGCAGTGAAACCCTCTGGTCTCTGCTGCGGGAACTCGGAGTGAGGGAGGCAGCAAGGGGCTCTTCTAACCCCGAAAGCAGAGCAAGTGAGGCAGTCTGGCCTCCAAAAAACCTGATGGAGAGAGACAAGGTGCATCCTGACACGCCAAAACCTGCAGGAACGGCAAAAGGGCTGAGGAAGGACAAAGTTAACACTCCTGGGCTCAAGAGTGGAACATTCAGCTCTCCTGTGAGCTCGGGCCGTTCCTGGCTTTCCAAGCAGTCTCATGGCTTGTGCTGGAAAAGGAACGGAGCAGCACCATGATGTGGGTTTTGGACGAGATCCCGCCCAGCTCTGCCCCTGAGGGATGGGTTTGTGCCACCCCCCTGCCCGGGTCGGGTGTGATGTCCCTGTCCTGGGGCCCTTCCCAGCCCTCTCGAGTGCCCCAGACCCCGGGCCTGGGGAAGGGTGGTTGAGCTGCTGCAAACAAGAGGTGCCTCCTGCAGGACCAGCAGAGTCTGGGGGCTCTGGGCGAGGCAGGTGGAGCCAGGGGCTGAGCCAGTCTCTGGTTCAGCCCCTCTCACCTCGAGTGCCCTTCCCTCAGTGCTTTTTGGGTGTCTCTGTCTCTCCATCCCATCTGCACAAACCTGCTGTTTCCAGGAGAAACAATCCTTGGGCACCCTGAGGGACAATCAAATCAGTGGTGCCACTTCCATCAGGAAAGCAAAGCCCAGCAGGAGTGAAATGAGCTCCCGCAGCGCCGAAGCAGCGATGCTGCAGCCCAGGCAGCCCAGCTGGCCCCACGCTCGTGCAAACAGCCCCTCCTGCCTGGGCCTGAACATCTGCCCAGCTGCAAACCCTGCGGGGGACCTGGCCCGAGGAGACAGCCCCGCATGGGGTCACCTGCAGCGCTCAGGGGGAGGACAAGTGCAAGATTCAGGGTCTGCGGAAAAGGACACGCGAGCAAACCAAATGGCACATTAGAGGTGTGTGATGAACCCAGCCCTGGAGCTGTGGCAAACCAGGGCGCTGAGCTCACGGCACAAGGAAGATTCCGCTTTGTTGTGGCCGTGGATCAGCTCATTCTAAAGGAAAGGGAAAAGTGAATATTTGCAGTCAAAAAGCCCCAAATGCCACGGTGCCGGGGTGGCATCAGGCTGAGGTTTGAGCTCAGTGCACAAGGAACATCTCCTGTGTTCTGTCCATGGATCAGCTCATTCTAAAGGGAAAAAACAATCACAGTCAAAAGCCCAAAATGCCACAATTCCAGGGTGGCATCGTGAGGTTCATTTGCTCCTCACCACAGACTTCCAGGCTGGCAGAGCAGAAGGAGTAAATGCAGGGCTCATTTCAGAAACACGAGGAGTCAGCTGAAAACACAAACAAGGCTGAGGCTCTTCCCAAAGTGGAACAGCTCAGCCTCTCCAGCCTGGCCAACTGCAAGCCTGAGCCTGACTGTGTTTGATCTGGGAATCAGATTTAGCCCACACCATCCCAGTGAAAAATATCACACGTGGTCTGCACTTCAGGCTATGTTCCAATATCTGAAGGAAGGGATCTTTTAATTGAAAACCTTAATGTTTCTCGTTATATTTAAAATTAGAGCAGAACGGCAATAAAATTGGTCATGGGATTGAGACAAGTTTTAAGGGAGGGAAAGAAATTTATTCTTCATTTTTTACATCGAGGCATCCGTTAAAAGCTTGGGCACATTTGATTACGTCAATGCAAGGATTAATAATTAAAGGAACAACAACCACATACCTTGGAGAGACACACGAGATGGCAGCAGCTCGGGCTGGAGCCCCTGAGGACACCCTGGTTTTGCTGGAACCTCACCCCTGCCTGCTGCCCCTCAGTATTTAGGGAAGCACTTTCCCACCAGGCTCTGCCAGGCGATGCCTTTCCCAGGAATTTTCAGCTGGTGCCTAAACTCAGGCAAATGGTACCAAGGCTTGGTATCGGATTGATTTTGAAGGAAGCCTGTGCTGTTCCCACAGGTTCTGAGAGGTTCAGAGAGAAGTATTTGGGGTGACACCTCCGGCCCCCAGCAGGAGCCCTGGCAGATGGTGATGGTGGTGCTCCACCAAACCCCACAGCCCCGAGTCAGCGTCACCCGGGACTGGTGGGGAAGGAGGCTCCAAAGCCGCTTCCTCTCCGTGCCCAGAGCCAGATGGATGTCCGCGGGCTGTGCCTGTGAGATGGAGCCATTCCTCTCTGAGTGTGGCCCCCAGCCAAGCAGAATCCTTGGATTTTGCTCTGCGGATCCGTCCGGCAGCTCCGGGGCTGGGAGCGTCTTCCCGGGCACTGAAGGCAGCTCCAAGCCTTGGATTGAAGGACAGAGCCTCTGACTCCAGTGCGCTTTTTCCAACCAGGCCCAAATTGTGCTTCCCCTCCCTCCCCATCCTTCCTCCCTCCATGGTGGGAATTTTCTTGTTCATTAATAACCTGCTAATTATCCCAGCAGCTTGGAGCTGGGCTGCAGCATGGAATTAGAACCAGCTTTTCCTTTTGGCACCACCCCTGGTGTAATTAATAAGGCGAGAGGAAGCCAGAACACGCGGGTCAGCGCGGAGAGCACGGCACGGATTGATCGGACACCCGGAGCGGGATGCTCCGAGCCGGCCTCGGGGAGGGAGGGCGGCATTTTGGGGTCAAACCGGGCAAAAGAAGAAGATGAAGAAGAAGAAGAAAGATGTGCTACTTGTTTCCTTTGGTTTTCCTCACTCGAGCTCAGTATCTGGGCAAAGGAAGAAACCCTGCTCTTCATCCCCTTCCCCTTTTTGGGAAGGCTGGATGGAAGGCTGACACCGTGTGCTGGCCATCCCTGCCCTGCCGATCTGCCCAAGGGGCTCTGTTGCAGACGGGTGCTTTCATGGAGATCTGGAGAGCGACTGGATCTGGAGAGGGACCTGGAGCTGAATGAAGGAGGGATCAGCGTCACTCGCACGCCGCCAGCGCCAGGTTGTCTCCCCGCTGACTTGGCACCAGCAAGGGGCCTCCAAATCCAAATGGAATTGCTTCCCTGCTCACGGGATGCAGGCAGGAGGCCGAGGACCCCGTCTTGCAGAGCTGGGCTGGGGTGACGCAGCCTTTCCCCTTCCCACCACCCTGGGGTGACGCAGCCCTTCCCTTTCCCCTTCCCCACTGCCCTGGGTGACGCAGCCCTTCCCAACAACCCCGCTCCACCCAGGGTTGGCACTGGGAGGGCGACGCCTTTGGGCACTGCCACAGGACAGAGGGACATGATCCTCCTCCTCCAGACTCTCCAGAGCATTGGTAGAGCACAAACTTTGCTCCGTGCACCCTCAAGAGCGCTCGGGCTGCCCTTGCCCGCCCCGCTGCCTGTGGGATCCCCTCTCGCCACCCACCGTGCCTGGAGGGAGCCGTGATTTCCAGTTTGTCGCTGCTGCCACCGCAGCCCCCGGTGCTGCCGGATCGGGCCCCGCGGGCTGCCAGGATGCCCCCGACGGGCGGCAGGAGGCTGCTGGCGCTGGCAGGCCCGGCGGCAGCGCTGCACTCCGGGGGCAGCAGCAGTGCCAAATTGGGGTTCTAGCCCTTTAAATCCGATCCGGTACTGCAAAAAAAGGACGAGCGAGCAGGAGAGAGCCTTCAGACTCTTTTAATTAAAGCTTGTACCAATTCTGTATTCCCAAGTCACGGCAGCCGCCCGCGCTTCCCCAGGACACCTCGGGCTCTCTCTCCGGCAGGCGGCATGGACGGGGACAGCGGCGCAGCGGGCACCGGCGGCAGGAGGTACGCACGGAGGGACGGGGCTGCGGGCACGGCTTTCCCCTCTCCTGGCTGGCAGCTGGAAGCATCCCCCTGCTTTTCCCATGTGTTTTGCTGTACCAGGGAGAAAGTCTAACGCGTCGCTGTGGCTCACGCGGGGCCGGGGCAGGAGGAACCCAACCCAACCCTCCCCTCCCACCACGCACCTGGGGCCGGGGCTGCTGTCCTGCCACCTCCGCTCCCTTCCCTCTCCCCTCCTTCCCTTTTAAATAATTGAGTGCATGACCCTGAGTTGTGGCTTTTCCCCCGTCGCTGCTTAAACCCCAGAGCTGCCGCTCGGCAGAAGATAAGTTGGGATGCCTGGCCCATAAATCACGGCAGAAGTTGGTCCCCGCCGCGCTGCCGCCGCTCGGCTCCTCGCCGTCCCCGGTCTCCCCCAGGTTAGGGGAGTTTTGCCACATCCTTCCATGCGCATTGCACTCGCAATGCAGCGCAGTTCTGGAGAGCCTCGGGGAGCGAATCTCGGGTTATTGGGAACGACAGCGTCGTTTGCACGCCGGAGCCTCCTCTCCCCAGCACTGTCACCCACCCCAGCCCCAGCCGGGCTGACAAATCGCCCTTCGGCAGCAGCCCTGTGCCCAGAGAACATTTAACTGTGAACTGCCCCGCTCAGCCGGTGATTTTCCTCTCCCCCTCTCCTCCTTAGCCGAGTGATCTCTCTGTTTACACCTCCACGCAACGTGGCTTTTCCCTTAAATTATGGATTGTCGTTCCTTCGTCGCCGTCTCAGGCGGGTGCATCCTTAAGGTGCCCTGACCTGAATGAGAGCCTGGCTCTCTGCAGCCGGGTCCCAGGTGAGGCTGCGTCCCTGGGAGCCTCTCTCCTGACTGGATCCCGGAGGCTGTGCCAGCAAACATTCATCCTGGTGCCTATCGGAGGTTAATAACACTTTTGACAAATAGCAGCCTCCTCGAGGCTTGAAATAGGATTGTAAAAGCAGCCACTAATCTCCTTGAGAAGTGCTCGATGGTGGCCACCTCTCAGGAAATCAGGAGAGGAGCTGTTTATGTTCTGCGTGTTGAGGCGTTAGCACAGCAAAAAAAATCCCGCTTTTCTTAATCCACCGGGAAAACTCTGCCTCGGCAGAGGGCTTGGCGAGGGAATCCTGTGAACTCAGCACGACCCAAAGCCCACAGGACTGCGGGGCTGCATAGCCGCATCAGGAAAATGGGGGTTTTCTCCTCACCAGTGGTGTTTGCCATAAACGAGGGAGAGACGGGACGGGGAAGTTGGGAGTGAGCAGGGAGAGCGGAGCCGTGGGTCGGAGAATGAGCGCCTGAGCAGGAGCACCTGCAGGGATCAGGTGGTTTGTGGGCAGCAAAACACTTTGCCTTGAGCAGTTGAAGGATTGAAACTCGGGGAGGAGGAGGCACGGAGCCTGCACGGAGAAGCAGAGGGGCCAGGACAGAGGGAAACCCACGGCACAGCTCCGTGCTGAGCTCGCGGAGCGCGGGGCTGCGCAGACAGAGGGATGCTGGCACCCCAGGGCTTTGAGGCTGTTGGTTTCCCCTGCTTTCCTCAGCAGTTCCCGTGCCCATGGTAGTGCTTTAGCCATCTGTGACTTCGGTGACATCAGGCAGGAGCTTGTCCCTTGTGACCGGGAGGTGGGATAATGGCTCCATTGTTCCCAGCTCCAAGGGAAGAAAATGACCTGGCAAGGAAACCTGAAAGTGCCTGAAAGTTAAAAAACCCTGTTCCCGTGGTCTGAGCGGGGCTGCAGGCAAACTCTCCTCGGGCGAGGCCCCTGGAACCTGTTCCCTCCATCCTGCAGAGCTGGAGAACACACAGCAGGGTTTGCAAACCACCAAAAAACACGAGCAGGGTGTTGAAAGATGAACAAAATGTGCGTCTTTTTTCAGCAAAGCAGCTCAAGCACACAGAGAGGGTGGGGAGTAATTATTTATAGTGCCATCAGCAGAAATAATAGAATGAAATGAAGGGCTGAAAAGTTTTGCTGACTCTCAGGGAATGCATCCTGGCACGGACGGATCATTCCTGGGCCCAGCCCTTCACATCTCCAGCGCTCCCAAGAGCAGCCTGGAGACACAGCAGAGCCTGGGATCCAGGGAGAGCGGCTGGGAGCTGATCCCAGCGGGAGGATGGAGCTTCCATGGCAGCTCGCACCTCCTCCCTGAGCCTCCTGTGCTGCCCGAGGCCGGATTTGCGTCCCGCTGGATGCCTGAGCAGGGAAGGAGCAGCACTCTGCGAGGGGAAGGGCTGGGTGCCCAGGTTTGGCTTTTGCATTTCATTCTGGGAACGCTGAGATTAAGAAGGGGGGCGAGGGGCTGTTTCTGAGATCAGCAGTCGGTGTGAGCCGGTGCTTTGTGCAGTTCAGCTCGGAGGGCTGGGCTCCAGGCGCTCTTGAAGCCCGGTGACAAAAGGCCTTGGCAGGATTGGCAGGCACGGGCAGGGAATCGCTCACCTGGAATCCCTCACTCCCATTAAAGGTGACCTGCACCAGGGCTTCTTTTCTAAAGGGAATCGCTGCGTTTGAGCTCCTCTTTGTGGGGATGAAAAGGCCTCTTTGGCGTTTTCCCCCCTCTTTCTTCCCCCAGGAATGGCGGGCAGTGCCAAGCTTGTCCCTCCCCACGCGGGCAGCTGTTGGAGGTGAGCCCTGAGGCTGGTGCAGGTGGGAAGGGTGGATTTGAACCCTGATTGAGCAGCAGGCCCTGAGCGAGTGTGGCAGAGTCCCCAGCGTTCCCCAGGAACCTGGGACAGCTTCTGAGCAGTCCCAGAGCCCTCTCCTTCCCCAGGCTCTGTGATAGCGCCACGAGGGACCATCCCCAGGTGGGCACAAAGGCTGAGTTTAGAGGTGCCACCAGGCCATTTGCTCCAGCTTGCCCTGCCTGTCCATCCCCAACCAGCGAGATTTTCCTGCTCCAAACAAGAGCTGAATTTCTGAGGAAGAGGCAGAAAAATAATTCTATTTTTATTTCAGGCAATAACCTTTCCTACTTCCTTGACTCTGTAGAGAGGAAAGAGCCCGGGCACACAAGGCAGAGCTCTCATTTCTGCTTCCCCTTTGCCAGTCACCTTTAAACAAAAGGAACCCAGCGGGGTGTCTGGAGCAGGAAGGGACCAAGATGGATCTGACGGAGATAAAACCTAAATTTACTACTCTGAGCTGCTCGAATCTAATACATTCTTCTATTTAGAGCGAGGGATGTTTGTCAAGCCCATTCTCCATCTCTGGCAGGGTATTGCAGTTGGAATTAGTCTGATGAATTAAAAGCAGTCCACTGAAGTCTGAAATGGTAAAAACGCAGCGTGTGGACGGGAGCACGCGGGTGCTGAGGGCACCGTGGGAGGGACAGACAGCAGCACGGGGTGCCAGGCTGGGGGTGGCAGAGTCACAGCCAGGGGACAGCAGGAGGCTGACATGGATCTGGAGGGATGGGTCTGGACCTGCAGGGATGGGTCATCCTGGTCATGGTCATCTCTTGTGGTCACCTGGGTGGCTTGCCTGGGCTCAGGTGGCCTTTCTGAGGAGGTTCCTCCACCTCGTGCCATGCTCTTGTCTCCTTTGGTGGTTTTATCCATTTTTGCCCTCCTTCAGGACATGTTTTAGCCGTTCCAACAGAAGCCACTCTCAGGGCGTTATTTGAAACCCCCATTTGCATGGCAGGAGGTGAGAGGCTGCCCAGACAATGCAAACCTTGTGTTCCATGGTCACCCAGGGACTGCCAGGAATCGATGTCTGCTGGAGGCTGGTGTTTAAACAGAGCTAAACCAAATCGTGTCGGAAGCCCTGGGTATCCTTGAGAGCAGACTTTCAAGAAAGTCATGTACAGATGTTGCCCAGTTTGATGCAGCTTTCACCCTTTAAATCCTCCTGTGCTCAGGAACTGACAGACTCTGCTCCTCGCTCCAGCCAAAGCCTGGGCTCCAGGCTGAGAACCGCCCAAGTGCTTCAGGAGCCTCAGGCACTGTTTCAGAGGGGATTAATAAACCCTCAGGAGCTGCCGATGCTTCACTGGGAGCTGGCAGGAGGCCCCTGCTGACTTTGGAAAGGTTTCTCCTGGAGGCTCCACTGCAGGAGCAAAGGCAGGAAGGGGCTGGCACCCCCAGAGCCAAAATGAAAGAGGAACCTACTCAGAGTGTGGTTTTATTTTTGCTCCCTCCTAAATCCACTGTGGCACAGCAGCCTCTGGAGCTGGGAAGGGATTAACTCCGGAAGAGTAAAGGTCTCCCAGGGGTTAAGCACAAGAAAGCTGCTGGTTCTTAAGAACAAGGAGCTGCCATGGAGCTGGAGCTGTCATGGAGGAATCACTGGAATCAGCGGCCCGGCTGCCCCGGGAGTGTTTGTGTTGTGTAATGATCTGCAGCCCCCCTGGCACCTGGGCTGGCTCCAGGCCTGGGGCTGTGCAGGAGGAAACAGCAGGGGACTGTCCCAGAATCCCAGAATCCCAGGCTGGGCCAGGCTGGAGGGGACCCCAGAGGGTCCCTGGTGCCACCTCCCTGCTCAGGCAGGGCCATCGCAGAGCACAGGGCACAGGATTGTGCCCAGAGGGCTCTGCAATATCCCCGCTGAGGGAGACTCCAGCCCCTCCCTGGGCAGCCTGTTCAGGGCTGGGCCCTGCCCAGGGCAGCAGTTCTGCCTCCTGGGCAGGGCAATTGCTGGGCTCAGGCCCTGCCCGGTGCTCTGGTGCCACTGCCGGGCCCCGGAGCAGAGCCTGGGCCCTGCCCTGAGCCCTCCCTGCAGCCAGGGACACCCAGGCCTGAGGGCCCCTCTCAGCTGGGGCTCCTCTCGAGGCTGAGCAGCCCCGGCTCCCTCAGCCTGTCCTGGGCACGGAGCTGCTCCAGACCCTCCTCATCCTCACAGCTGGCGCCGGCCCCGCTCCAGGAGCTCCCTGGCCCTGCTGTGCTGAGGAGCCAGAGCTGGACACAGCTCCAGAGGTGCCCCTGGGGCTGGGCAGAGGGGCAGGATCCCTCCCTGACCCTCTGGCAATGTGTCAGCATGGGCAGGGATCGATTCCCAGCTGGTGGCTCCTGGGAAGGGCAAAGTTCCTCTGTGCTGGTGATGGACACGAGGTTGTTGTGATGTGTGACTGTCACATGAGTTGACTGCTGTCAGTGGAGCTGTGACAGTGCCAAGCAGCCTCTGTTGGGTGGCACTGTCCCTTGGCACCTCAGTCCATGCAGAGCTGTGTTGTTTGGTGAGTTTCTCTCAATGAGTTCGCATGCAAAATCCCATCTTCTGAAACAAAAGGTGCCGATCCCAGAGCTGTTGTAATGCAAATAACACCAGTGGGATTAATCCCAACCCATCCTGGCCTCAAAGAAAAATCCAGAGAAAAGCCTGGTGGGGCAGGACCCTGTTCAGCTGCAGCCTGGCACAGCAGGAGCCCCACTGCTCCCACCCCACAGAGCCTGCAGCTGTTCCGAGTTCCTGATGAATACTCAGCGGGAAAGGAGATCCAGGCAGTTTGGATAATCCAGAGAAACGAGCTGGAAGAGCAGATGGATTCTTTTCTCCATTAGGTTGTACCATGGACTGAAGGTGCAGTTTTGTCCTGTGACCCGATTGAGGCATCAGTGCTCTCTTTGGGGTATTTGATAAATACCCTATTCCCTCCTGGAATGGGAGCTCTGAAAGATCGGGGCTTTCTCTGGGGTGCAGGAAGGAGATGGATCTGTGGAAAATGCTGTCCCTGCTCTTTCCAGCCCAGCTGAATTGGCTGAGAGGGTGGATGATGAGGTGATGAGGGTTTATTCCTGATTCGGCACAAAAGGCAGTGGGGGCGCCACCTGGGGCCTCCTTTAGTGCTTGAGAAAACTGCTGGAGCTCTGGAGAGGCTGGGAGCAGCCAGAGACTTCAGGAAACCTTGGGCGGCCCTGCTGGTCCCTTTGGGAGCACTGACCCTCTGTCAGCCCTGTGTCAGCTCCTACAAACCCAGCAGAGCTTGCTCTGGGTCAGGGCTGGCCCTCCACGACTGCTCCAGGGTGCTCCAGGGGTGGGTGCCACTTGCCAAAGCCACTGACGGGGAGTAGTGAAGGTGTCCCTGCCCGTGGAGTGAGATGGGCTTCTCCAACCCAAACCAGTCTGGGATTCTGGGATTCCGTGAGAAGCCTTGGCAATCCCGTGATGGTTGTGCAGAGGTGCAGGATGGATGAGAGGAGCTGCTGTGCCCAGGTACATCCACGGACAGGTGGGCATGGGTGGGACCTTGGTCCCCAGCCACAAGCACCAGCCCCGTGGGCATCGTTGTGCTGCTCCTCTGGCTCGGCACCTCTGGAATGCTGCATCTCCAAGGGCCAGGGTGGATTCCTTTGGATTGGCAGTCTGGCCTTTTGGGAGAGGGAAGTGGTGACCATGGGAGCTGCAGGCAGAAGGTGCAGGAAGGGAAGGAGAGGGGGGGGCTGGGGAGGTTCCCTGGGCTCTCCCAGAGATTCCCGAGGAGCTCTGCAGTGGGGCTGTTGTAAGGAAACACAGGGTTCCCCCTGCCCCGTCCTTGTCCTAAGGACTGTCCCCTGTGGGCGCTCCCTTCGTGTGTTCCCACGTGCCTCCGAGAGAAAACCCTAAAACAAGGTTTGTTTATCAAACCAGTGGCAGGCTGGGACAGGGAGCTGTGAGGGGAGAACAGACCTGGCACTGCTGATCCTGAGCCACAGCCCCGGGACAGCAGTGCTGGGAGGGAGAGCATCCTCTGCACCGGTGCTTGTACAGCACAGCGGGCTCTGCTCCACACTCAGAGCCCAGAGCTCCCTCTGGGACCTGTGGCAACCCGAGTCTGCCATGGGGCTCCCTCTTCCCTCTCTGCCACCCTCCAGCCACTGTCCAAGGCAAGCTCATGGAAGTCCCTTAAAGATATTTATTTTTGGTGATGCCTTGCCTGAGGTTCACCCTGAAGGGTTTGAAAGAACAGATTAGCTGAGTTTAAGAGTGTGAATCATGGAGAGAACCTGCTCTGTGCAAAGCACAGGGTCACAGGTGATGGCTCACTGGACTTTTGTGTGACCATTAGTCAAACACTTCACGTCCAAGCTGTGATCCACATGAAATTGCTGGAACATGTCTTGCAGCTCTTAGTGTCCAGCAGCTCCAGGAGGAAGTATTTGCTTCTTGTCCCTGGCAGTGGGAAAAAGCCGTGAAGACTCAGGGCACTGGCATTGGAGCTCCATCCTTGGGACTCTCTCTCAAGTGAGGACAAATTCCCCTCTCCCCTCGTCTCCTGGAGGAGGGCAAGTTCAGCCCATTCCTCCTCCAACTTCCCAGCTCCTCTCCATCCCTGCTGAAAATTTCCTGAGCTGAAGGCTGTCTGCCACTCAATGCATTATTTTATTCCTCTTTTCAGCACCTGATGTCTTCCAGGAAAAATTCAACAACATAATTGGGCACTATTTGCAAAAATACTTCCTCCGCCTTTTTCTTGTTTTGAAGCGATTTCTTGGTAATTTCCTCGGGTACCTCTTGGGTCTGGTGCTGTGAGAAACAGCAAGTGTTTGTTCTCTATTCCCTTTGCTCCGTGATGCTGAGGATGTGATAAAACTCCGGTTTAATAAGTGTTTCCTACATCACTTTCAAGCATCTCTTTCCCTGACTGAAGGGCCCAGATTTGTCAGTCTATTTCTGTGCAGAATTCACCCTCTGTCTCTGACCACGCTCCCTTCCCTCCTCTCACCCTTCCTCATTCTGCTGTCGCCCTTCCCGAGTGCTTGGAGCAGGAATTTATCCACCCTGCAAGTGCACGAGGGAGCCCAGCAGCAGCAGCACAGCTCCAGCTTGTTCTGTTTCTCTGACAGAAACCTCTGGCACTGGATTTCCCCGTGGCTGTGTCCGAAGCAGCCTCCGCAGCCCCAGTGGCCCCTTCCTGGCCAGCAGGGCTGAGCCCAGAGCTCAGCATTCCGTGGGGGGTTTCTCCTGTGCAGGATCTGGCACTGGAATTCAGCTCTTTATACCTCAGGGGTTGGGTTTTGTGAGGTTTGTGTGCAGCTGTTGCAGCAGAGGAGGTTTTGCCCATCCTGGCTGATCCCGTGCCGTCAGCAGAAGCACTCACACACCTCCAGCCCCCAGGCCCTGATTTTCACAGGGTTCTCTGGGGCTAACGTGGGAAGTTGTTTCCATTACCAAGGCTGACTGTTGCTCTTGGTTTCTGCCTCCTTTTCCCATCTCCTCCAGAACGAAAAGGAATGCAGGCAATTCCCTCCCCCTTCCAGCCGGGCCCCTCTCCCCTGGGCTGGCCTGGGTGCTCACCCATCAGCCACACCTCCCCGAATTCCTTCCCCCGTGCTTCTGACGAGGTTTTGGTGTTACCTCTTCAGCAAGTTGTTGTTCAGACCCCTTTTTGGCCAACCCCACTGTTCCTGTCCGAGCAATTTGTCACATCCAGGGATCTCTTTCCTCCCTGGATCCACTTTCAGCCTTTTAACTCTCCCGCTCTGCTGGGTTGCTGCACAACCTTTTGTCCTTTTACCTCTGGTTGGTTTGGCAGTCTGTGATTACTCCAGGTTTGCAACAGAGAGTTTAAAGCAGTTAATTTAACCTTTTAACTTCTCCTTTTTTACTTCTATTCAAGCAGCTTCTCAATTTTTAATGTGTTATATAATTTTTAATTACATAACAATCAAAATGTTGTGTGTTTGCATATTTATACTTTTATATAATTAGTATAATATATGTTTAGCAAAATCCATATTTGAGTCAGGTGTATATATATATATATATATGTATGTGGTGTATACATATTTGCAGTAATAGAATGAATTATTACATCTTGGATTGGTCCAAGATGTAAGACCAATCTTACATCTTGGACCAATGTCATCTCAGAGCCAAGCAGAGCTTGTTTTCTGCTTCCAGAGTTGAAGTTTTTCCATCCAAGAGTTCTTTGTTGTTCCCCCAGCCCTGCCAAGGCCAGCACTGCCAAGGCCAGCAACAGCCCCACGTCTGTTGAAGCCCCCAGGGCTGGGGACTCCAGCAGTGGGGCAGGAGCTGGGATGTGCTGGCTGAAGGCATCTCCCTGCTCCCCTGGAAGGAAGGCCTTGAGCCAGGGATTCTCCCTCCCAGCGGAGTCAGCTCCCAGCTCCCATCGTGTCCTGGCTGGGTTTCCCTCCTGCTGCTGCCTTGCCCTGTGTAAATCACTGGAAATTCACTGAACACGGAGAAAAGCCCCAATTTGCTGCCTGCTTTCCCTGTGGGGTGAGCTGTGTGAGCTCTGCGCTCTGTCCCGGGGATATTCAGGCATTCCCTGGGCCTGGAGCCGCAGCAGCTCCTGATTCCTGAGCCCTGAAGCTCCGGCCCTGCTCTCTGCTGCTCCCGGTGCCTGCCAGACCCCTGGGGCACGGCCCCCTCATCCCCCTGGAGTGGCTGCAGCCAGAGGGGCTCAGAGCTGCCCTGGCCACCAGGGCGACCTCCTCCTCCTCCCTGGGCACCTGTGCCAGGGCTGGGCAGCCCTTTCAGTGAAGAAATTCCTGCTGCTGCTGCCCACCCTGAGCCTCCCCTGGCCCAGCCTGAGGCCGTTCCCTCTCCTCCTGTCCCTGTTCCCTGGCAGCAGAGCCCGACCCCCCCGGCTGCCCCCTCCTGTCAGGGACTTGTGCAGAGCCACAAGGTCCCCCCTGAGCCTCCTTTGCTCCAGCCTGAGCCCCTTTCCAGCTCCCTCAGCCGCTCCTGGGGCTCCAGCCCCTTCCCAGCTCCTTTCCCTGCCCTGGACACGCTCCAGCCCCTCAGGGTCTGTGTTGTCCTGAGGGGCCAAGGACTGACCCCGGGGTTTGAGTTTTGGCCCCACCAATGCTGAGTGAAGTCATAATTTAACATCCCCACTCGTTCACTGATGGCAATTTCAAACCCCTTTCATTCTGAAGTCACTCCTGCAGTGCTGTGACAGTGGCCAAATTAGAGGTGGCAGGACTATTCAGGCAGGCCTAAATTAAGTAATAATTGAAATGTTTGAAGGAAAATGAGAATGGTTGTTGGGGTCAGCCTTAAACATGTTTTGCTAGCAGCTTGCAGAAGAATTCTGATGAAAATTGCAGTGCTGTGTGAGAGATGATTGGCTTTTATTTCAAAGTAAACAAGTAGAACAGGAGAGAAAGGGGAAGACACACAAGAGCACGGTTAATAAGATGTATAATCAAATTAAAACTTTTCCACAGCTATACTGCATGAGGTAAAGCTGCAGAGTTTAAATAGAGAATAGCTTCTGCTTACCAAAACCCCAGAATGTTTGAAAGCACATTGGACTGATTTATACATCCCATTCTTTACAGAGTATTTCTTTAATTTGGGGAAACGAGGCCCCTTTTGATAAGTAATAGCTCAAAGTGCTGCTGGGAAACACCAGCAGCACAGAAAAAGTTATTTTAGAGATCTCAAGAGCTGCCAGCCAAGTCCTGTTTTAGGAAAACATGTGAATTCAAATTCAGTGGCCTCAGTCAGTGGCACAGGGCACACACTGAGCTGAAGAGACCGTGTCTGTTTTCCTTACAGATCCTGACTTTTGCTTTCCTGAGGCAGGAAAACCAGTTCCTGATTTCCACAGGAGCACCAAGGGCTGCTGGAACAGCCCGGGATCATTCCTGTCCCCTGGCACTCAGTGCTCTGGGCTGGGGACAGGGTGGGCATCGGGCACAGGTTGGACCTGATGTTCTTGGAGTTCTGTCCAGCCTCAGGGATTCCATAAATGTGACTCTGCACCACAGGGCCACTTCCAGAGGAGCACTGTGAGATGCCAGGACAGGTGACAAGGTTTTAGGCATTCAACACCTGGATCCCAGTGCTTCCCATGTTTCCAAAGGCTGGGATCAAGCCTTGGTGCTGTCAGAGCCCTGGGGGCAGTGACCCTCTCCTGGGCCCAGTGTCACCAGGGAGGGATTGTCCTGCTCTGCTCTGGGCTGGGGCGGCCTCACCTCAAATATTGGGTGAAGCTTGGGGCACCACAATGAAGGAGAGACATTGATCCATTAGGAGAGACATCGATCCATTAGGAAGCATCCAAAGGAGGCCACGAAGATGGGGAAGGGCCTTGAGGGGAAGAGGAGCAGCTGAGGGCACCTGGTCAGTTCAGCTGGAGCAGAGGAGACTGAAGGGAGACTGATCCCAGCTCCAACTTCCTGGGGAGGGGAACAGGATGGGCAGCTCCCATCGCTGCTCTGGGGACAGGGAGCGGCTGGGGCTGGGCCAGGGAGTCTCAGGCTGGGCAGCAGGGAAAGATTCTTCCCCCAGAGGGTGCTGGGCACTGCCCAGGCTCCCCAGGGAATGGGCACGGCCCCGAGGCTGCCAGAGCTCCAGGAGCGTTGGGGCAGCGCTGCCAGGGATGCCCAGGGTGGGGTTGTTGGGGTGTCTGGGCAGGGCCAGGGGCTGCGCTGGGTGATCCCTGGGGGTCCCTTCCCACTGGGGATGTTCCAGGATTCTGTGATGCCCTGAGTCCCACCCACGCCCTGCCCATGGAGCCCATTTAAGCCCAGCCTTGGGCCTCCAGAGCCAGTCTGGGCTGTGGATCAGTGTCCAGCTGGGCTTTCCCCTCTGGCAGCATCTCAGATCTCTCCTGTGCCTTCACTCCCACCCTTCATTCTGGCTGCACCTCCCCTGCAGCTTTGTTTTCATCTGCTCCCCACTGAGCTTTTGGGTGGAGCTTGGATCCAATTTTTCCCCTTTTCCGCAGTGTCACCAGCACTCAGCTCTGCTCACGGAGTTCAGACCCTGCAGGACTCCTTGGGGAGGGTGCCGGTGGCCCCTGTTCCTGTCATTCCCACCACGGAGCAGATCCAGCTCTGTCCCTCCCTGACAAACCCCTCCTGACCCGACATCCCAGCCTGGAATCTCTCCTGCTGGGTAAGCGTCACCATGAGGAGCGGTGACGTGGGCTGGGGTGAGTTTGGCTTCCCAGCTGGAGCCTCCAGGAGCTGCTGCTGCAGCCAGGAGCAGGATGTGGAGATGGGGTTGAAGCGGCTCCTTGGCTGGCTGAGCACACCCGAGCGCTCAGGCTGAAGCCCTGCTGGAGCCTGGAGCTCTCCGAGAGCCCAGAGCTGCCTTGTCCCTCCCTCGGCCGTCAGAGGCTGCAGCTCTGAGTCAGAGCCGCTCTCTGCCGCTCCACACTGACGTCCTTGGCACGCCAGCCTGGCCATCCTTACAAACACCTGCTGGAGCCTGGCTCCGGCCCAGACCTGCCGGCTTTGGACCTAAACCCCATTTCCCTTTGGTTCCTCTGCTCCTGCTTCACTCCTGGCTGGGGCTTTGAGCACAGGAGCCTCCTGCTCCGCACAAACTGGCGCTTCCACCTTCACGGCAGAGGCATTTCCAGGGATTTGCTGCAGCACACGGCAATTATGTGACGGAAGTTGGGTGGAAGGGAGCAGGAATAATTTGCAAGTTCTGCCAACAAAATCTCGTTCATTTTTGTTGTTGTTTTTTTCCTCCCCATACCTTGGCAAGACTCTTTCCTGTTTTTCTTCCATTCCGTGGCAAATGCACAATAGGAACAGGAGGTCAATCACTCAGAATTGTCAATTTATAATTTTTCTGACGTTGCCAGTTGCTTTTTCTAAAGACAGTGAGCAGTGTGTGAAGCCCTTGTTGGGTAACAGACAGAATTAGATGATTTCTAAATTTCCCAGAGCTTTTAGGTACTCAGCACACTCCTTCCCTCATATCCCGTGGCTCTGTATTTGTGCTAATAAACTGAATTGTTTCAGTTTCGGTTAATCTCTAATTGTTTAAGTCCAATTGACCCCAGAACTGCCGCCCTGCAGGTTTTGGGAACAGGATATGAAGGCAAAAAATAACAACTGGAATGGAAGGTTCTGTGGAAGAAGCCCAGGATGTCAAAAATAGTATTTTTGTCCAAATCCTTCCAGCAAAGCTTACAGGATCAAGAAGGAATAAGAAATGATTGTTACAGATCCAGGAGGTCAGAGAAGCATGGCTTGGTGAGCAGGGAAAATATGAAGTGCTGCCTGTAAAAGGGAAAATGAGTGAACCTTCAGCTGGGGGGGGAGGAAAAGGCAGCTACAGGGAGGGGGGAAAAAGAAAATTTCAGTCAAACTGCGCTGAAGTTGACAGCTCTCTGCCAAAGTGGTCCCTTCTGGTTTGGGTCAGGAAGCAGTTTGGGATCAGCTGAAGCAGCTTGGATTTGGTGAGTTCAGCTTTAGAGGAATTGTTCACTGAATTTTTTTCAAGCAGATCATTTTAGGTTGCATGGGAAGCTCTCCAGTGGGGAGAGTGGGGAGCTGAGCCCATCCCTGGGCTGGGAACAGCTGAGGCAGCAGGGATGGGAGATTCCTGGATAAAGCCCAGTCCCAGCCTGGCTCCAGGTCGTGTCCGTGCTCCCCTTCCCGGGTTTCCCAGGCACAGTCTGTGTCCTGTGGTTGCACGTGGAAATTGCAATTTGCAGTCCCGAGGCTCAGCTTTGGTGGAGCAGTGGGGCAGGAGCTGGGATGTGCTGGCTGAAGGCATCTCCCTGCTCCCCTGGAAGGAAGGCCTTGAGCCAGGGATTCTCCCTCCCAGCGGGGTCAGCTCCCAGCTCCCATCGTGTCCTGGCTGGGTTTCCCTCCTGCTGCTGCCTTGCCCTGTGTAAATCACTGGAAATTCACTGAACACGGAGAAAAGCCCCAATTTCCTGCCTGCTTTCCCTGTGGGGTGAGCTGTGTGAGCTCTGCGCTCTGTCCCGGGGATATTCAGGCATTCCCTGGGCCTGGAGCCGCAGCAGCTCCTGATTCCTGAGCCCTGAAGCTCCGGCCCTGCTCTCTGCTGCTCCCGGTGCCTGCCAGACCCCTGGGGCACGGCCCCCTCGTCCCCCTGGAGTGGCTGCAGCCAGAGGGGCTCAGAACTGCCCTGGCCACCAGGGCCACCTCCTCCTCCTCCCTGCAGACACCACCAGGGTCTGGCAACCTTGCCCCTTCTGGGTAGATCTTCCCGGCTTTTATCGGCTGCCAGGAAATGAAGATGCTCTCACCAGTCCCATTGTTTATCAGGTTTGGGTTTTCTGTGCTGGCCTGAAGCCCCAGAGGGATTTGGGACTGAATCAAGATGAGCTCTGGGTTCTGCTGAGACCATCAGAGAGCGAGGAGATCATTTGTATGATCCATCAATGGGTCCTGGATAGGCTGGAGGTGGCCAGGGGGCTTTGCCTGTCCCTTTGCTGAGGGCTGTGTCTCAGGAATATCCTGTACATCCCTGAGTGTCCCACCACAGCTTCCCCTTCACCCACTGCCCTGGATCCCACCTGCAATCACTGTCAGGGAGCACTCAAGGCATCGCCCCAGGGCGGAGAGGTGTGCTCATGGCAGTGCCCTTCCCTCCCCACAGGAACAGGGGCACAGAGAACCTTCCCACCCCCTGCCCAGGTGCCAAGGGCCTTCCCTCAGCCTGTTCCTCAAGGGGGAGGGCAGCGCAGGCATTCAGGATTAAATCCTGGCATGGAAGTGCCTGCAAGCCCTGTTGGAAGTGACAGGGTGACCTGGGAATGGAAGTGTTTTGGGATGAAGGCTTCAATGATCCACGGTCTCCCTCCCCTCTTCTCCGCACTTCCCCAGCCCTCTCTCATCTGTCATCCTCTCCACCATCCTCTGCCTCTGCTGGAAAGAAAAACGGGATGGGAAAGGAGAAAGGCCCAGGGGGAAATGTGGGAATGCAGCTGCCCCAGCACCAGTCGCAGCCGCGTCGTTTCTGGTGTGTGAGGAGGAGCTGTGGTGTGAGGGAGCCCTGAGCCTCAGCCAGCCCCGTACCTGCTGCCAGCCCCTGCTGCAGGGGTGAAGTCTGGAGCAGCTGCTCATTTTCATTTTAAGCCGTGGGTTTTGGGCTATTAATAAGCCTGGAAAATAACCACATGTTCCCTGAATTATGTAACAGATGTTAAATTCCCCGAGATGAAGAGGTGTCAGCCTGATGGAAGAAGTGACGTGAGGACCTTTCTCTTTCCTTGGAGCTGGGTTTCTCCTCTTATGAGCAGAACTGATTACCTGCCGCTGGAGAGGAAAGAAACCGCTGTCACCCCAGCCTGGCCCCAGCCCCAGCCCTGCTCCGTGCCTGTGTTTGTGCTCCTCCTGCCTCTCTCCAGCAGCACATTTTGGAGACAGGTGTCACCCGAACGCCGTGGAGGGATGTGCCGAGCTGAGAGCTGCTCCTGCGTCACCGTGCGGAGCTGGCTCCGGAGCGGCCGCATCCTTCCATTGGCACCGAGAGCGAGGAGAAGGGGGACAGGGAACCCAGGGCCAGCAGGTGCTGGGCCAGCGAGGGGGCTGGGCGGAAAATGCCTTCCCAATTAACTCTTTCAGTGACACAGCGGCCACCGAGGGTGGTGTGAGATGGGCTGGAGGCAAGGGCAGAGGAGGTGTCTTAGGCAGGGGGTTAAAAAGGGTTTCATTCAGTCTTCTCTTTGGTAATTTTTATTTTTAGGGTGGTTGTTCCTGATCTTCCTCTCTTCCAGGGTGAGCACCACTGGGGAAAGGTCCTCAGCAGTTCAGAGTGGTGTTTACCCAGCATGGAGCTCTTCCTAAAATCCCTGCCTTGGCATAAAGGTTGAGGCCACACCTTGAGGATGAGGCACCTCCAATCCTGTGTCCGGTTCTGGGCTGCTCCAAGGAAGACCCTGAGGGGCTGGAGCGTGTCCAGGGCAGGGAACGGAGCTGGGAAGGGGCTGGAGCCCCAGGAGCAGCTGAGAGAGCTGGGAAAGGGGCACAGCCCGGAGCAAAGGAGGCTCAGGGGGGACCTTGTGGCTCTGCACAAGTCCCTGACAGGAGGGGGCAGCCGGGGGGGTCGGGCTCTGCTGCCAGGGAACAGGGCCAGGAGGAGAGGGAACGGCCTCAGGCTGGGCCAGGGCAGGCTCAGGGTGGACATCAGCAGGAATTTCGCCATGGAAAGGGTGCTCAGGCCTTGGCAGGGGCTGTCCAGGGAGGTTTGGAATGCCCATCCCTGGAGGTGCCCAAGAAAGAACTGGAGGTGGCACTCAGAGCTCTGGGCTGGGGACAAGGTGGGGACTGGGCACAGCTTGGATTCGATGATCCAGAAGATCTTTTCCAGCCTCAGTGATGCTGGGATTGGAAGGTGGAGCGGAGCTGTCGCCAGCTGCCGGAAACAGCCGGGCAGTCCCTGGGGAGAGCCGGGCACGGACGGGGATGGGGATTGGAGGCCCAGGGGTGCCACGTTTCCTGTGGGTGGAGGTAACACAGGGACTGAGACAGCAGAGGGACGCCCCCCAGGAGGAGCCGCTGGCTGCTCCCTCCCAGGGCTGGCCCTGCTCAGACGGTCATTTCTGACCCGCCCCAGCATCTCGTGTCCCGCACCCTCGGGCACAGCGGTGAGCGCCGTTCCAGCACGGGAACCCTCGGGAACGCGGCTGGAGGCACAGCCGGAGGATGGGACAGGCCCTGCTGGGGCTGCGCTCCACCACCACCACCGCCATCCGTGCGGCTGCAGGCGAGGGCCCTCCTGGGTTCCTCCCCCTTCTTTCACATCCTGCGCCAGGCAGGGACAGAAACGAAGGGAGTGACTTCCTGCTGCGTGTGGAATTCAGGAGGATTTAGGATGTACGGGAATCTCCTGAGCACAGATACCTCGTCCGGACAGGCTGTCACAAGGCTGGGTCCCCCAGGCGAGGAATCGATTCTTGGCCACTTGGCAGTAAAAAAGAAACATGTGGGGAGCGGGGGACTGGATGTGGGGTGGTTTCCCCATTTCTGCGCAGTTCCCCTTCCCTCGTCCTTCAGGAGCAGTTGACAGCCTCGGGGTTATTCACTGCTCACCGCTGATTAATGGGCTGCTAATGGCATCACTTATTTCATTATCCCATCTGCAAGATCAGTCACTAGCCAGCGAAAAGGAAAGCCCATTTCTTACTGGCATTTAGTGGTTGGCTGTCGGGGTAAAGTGCAAGGTTCACATTTAAGAAGAGGAGCAAGAAGAAAATTTCCTTTCAGGAAGAAAATTTGCGCTGGAAGTCATCTGTAAGTCTGTGTTACCCAAAGAGTGGAGCTCAGATATCAGAGGAGGTGTTGCAAAGCACAGGGATAAGGGAGGTAGCCCAAAAAATGTAAGGACTGTATCAAGAAGGTGCCCTCAGAGGGCTGGGATAACAGTGCTGTGAGTAATAATAATAATTATAATGAATAATAATTATTATAATGAATAATAATACACCTTGGAGGTCTGGGTCAGAGCTTAGGGGCTTGAGGTGTTGAGCAATTGCAGGCAAAGAAATTGTTGCTTCCAATTCTCCTTCCACACAAAGGGAGAGCGAGGCCAGCTGGCGAGTGACAGATGGGCAGGGAACAGCACAGAGGGGACAGCCAGGGCACGGCCCGGGGCGCCGGCAGGACCGGGGCTGGCACGGAGCCGCTGTCGGAAAGGACAGCGAGGGGCAGGTGTGGGGCACCCGGGGCCACCGGGGCCAGCAAAGGGCGAGGAATAAAGGGCCTGTTACAGCACAGTGAGAGCTTGGCTGAAGGGCCAGAGAATCATGGAATATCCTGAGCTGCGAGGATCCACAAGGCTCGTGGAAGTCCAGCTCCTGGCCCTGTGCAGGACAGTCCCTAAACCACACCAAGTGCCTGTGAGCGTTGTTCAAACGCTCCTTGCCTCACCGGGTGATGCCCCAGAGGGAATGGGGACGGGGGGCAGCCAGGTCTGAGCCACGAGGGACCCTGGCATGGCCACACTGGGAGGAAGCAGAGCTGTGGCCGCTGGGTGGCAATGGCAGCAGGGCCCTGTGGGGACGGGCAGGAGCTCGGTGATAGCACAGAGGGGATGGGCAGGCTTGGAGGGTTTGTGTGTCACGCCTGGAGGAGTGGCACTCCCTGAGGGGACACCCCGGGGGTCCCTGTGGTGCCCTGCAGGGACACCTGGCACGGGCACGGGCGGCCGCGGCCCCTCCTCCTGTGCCCGCACATCCCGGGAGCGCGGGCGGCGACCAGCCCCTGCCGGGGCACCTCGTGGCACAGAGGTGGGGACGCTGCAGGGACCCCGAGCGAAGCGCTCCAGGCCGGCACTGGCGGCACTGGTGGCACTGGGCTCCTGCCCGGGGTGGGGCTCCTGGAAGCCCGCGTGGAAGTTTGGAGGAGCCTTTCCAAGGAATGCCTGGGGAAGCTGCAGGTCTGAGCTGTCCCAGCCCCGGCTCTTCCATCCGCTCCGTGCCAGCTCTGCACTGCCAGCGCACGGGCACACGGCCGGTGCCCCCGGCAGGAGCGGGACTGTGTCCCAGAGCACGCCATTCCCGAGGCACTGCGCATTCCCTGCAAACCCCGCTTTTATCGGGAATGAACATCTGTTCCAGATGTGGCCGCGCGGCGCCGGCGCTGCCGCGCTCCTGCCATTGTTGTCCCGCTCCCCGGCTGGCATGAATTATTGAGGGGCTGAGTTAAATAAATGATGAGCCCCGCCGTGCGTGCTGAAGTTTGTGTCGCTCCTCGCCCGCAGAGTCGCACTCCGGGCTCGCCTGTGCCCATGATGAGCTCGCCCAGCGCCCGGGCCGCGCCGACTCGCCTGCCTGATGGGGCTGATCCAGGAGCCGGCCGAGGGGCAGCCCAAGCATGAAGGAGGCCGCGGGGATGAGGCTCCCGGCGAGAAGGAGGAGCCGCCGCAGCGGAGCAGGCAACCAGAGTTCCCCTCCTGGCAAGTGCTTTTCTCCTCCCCGCTCCCTTCCCGGCCGGGCGAGGGAGGGAGGGAGGGACGCTCCTCTCCCGGGGGTGGGCGCTGGGGACACCGCGTGTGCGGGGAGGATCCCTGGGCCAAACCCCGGCGCAGAACCGCACCCCAGGCAGCGCTGAAGGCGGACAAACCCTCAGCATCTCCCGGGAGGGCGGAGGGGCTCTGGGCTGGAGCCCAAGGTGGGTCCAAAGCGAGCCAGCCCCTCCTCTCCTGCTGCCTCGCGCCTGGGAAGTCCGAGTGGAATTTTGGAAGCCTGGTAGCCTTGGAAATTGATTTTCTTTTTATTACTTTTCTTTCCTCACCATTTTGAAAAATGGCTTGACTCACAATTGCATGAGGCTGTGGGGACTCACCGCAGACCATCTGTTTCAGCTGTTAACAGTCATTAATTCTTTCGTATTTTTTGCTACTTTCGAGACACTTTGGGGAAAAAAAAAACATGTTCTGGATGGCATTGGAGGAGTTCAAAGTCACTAACGCTTTTTTCTCAGAGAAACAATATGCCGTGGATGCAGTTGTTCTAAAAGAAATACATTTTTATTGGCTTTCTAAACGGGGGATCAGTCTCCTGCGGCCATGCAGGAGGAGGACACGGTGTTTATCTCCTTTTCGCCATGTGTTTGGCTCATACCTGCACTGCAACCCATGGGGTGAGGAGGGTTTTTCTGGGTTGAATCTATTGCAGAAAGGCTTTCATTAAAAAAATACAGTGAGATTTTCTCTTAAGCCGCTGCATTCCTGGGCCCAGGCACTCGGTGATTAACTCAGCCGGATTGTCCCCGGTCCTGCTCAGGCGCTGGGAAACGCCCCCACTGCTGGGACAGGAGCTCCCAGCTCACGGCTCCGGGCTGTGGATGGGGAGCTGGGGCATCTGGCCTGGGAAATAATGGAACAAACCCATCCTGTGGTCACTGTTCCCCCCAGCCGGGGCACATCCATCCTCCTGCCTCGCCCCTGGCGTTCCCTGAGCCAGCTCTGCCAGGGGGGCTGTTCCCGAGCCCCTGGCCAGGGAATCCAGCTCTCCAGGGCTTCAGCCGAGGTGTGTTCCCCACCTGCTCCATCAGTGGCTTCATCCAGGACTTGGGATGCCCCCCTGGGCTTCACCCCAAAGTCCCCCTGGAGGTTTGCCTGTGGTTCATGGAAAGTTTTAGATATGCAATGCAAAAACCTTCCTTGAGTTTCGCAGGGAGGGACAGGACACAGGGAATGGCTTCCCAGTGCCAGAGGGCAGGGCTGGATGGGAGATTGGGAAGGAATTGTTCCCTGGGAGGGTGGGCAGGCCCTGGCACAGGGTGCCCAGAGCAGCTGGGGCTGCCCCTGGATCCCTGGCAGTGCCCAAGGCCAGGCTGGACATTGGGGCTGGGAGCAGCCTGGGACAGTGGGAGGTGTCCCTGCCATGGCAGGGGTGGCACTGGATGGGCTTCAAGGTTCCTTCCGACCGAACCCATTCTGGGATTCTGTGATTCCATGATTTAAGGAAATGGAAGAAGAAGGTGCAGTACCTTGGGAACACCAGCTCCTCCAGGGATGCCAAGTCCTTTGTGCCACCACGGAGCTGTGGGGTAGGGAGGGCAGAGCAGAGAGCTCCGGGCTCGTGGCTGAGCTGCTTTGGGCCCTGCACCTGTGCCAGGAGGTGAAACATGGCCAGGAGCCTCCAAAGCTGCTCCTGGGGCTGCTGGGGGGGAATGCAGAGCGGGGACAGCCCTGCCCTGCCAGTGACACCTGGGGGTGACAGCCAGCAGCCGTGGAGCACTTCCAGCCTTCCATTAGGACTGCGGCTCTCAGAGAATGACAAATGTGGCTGGAAGAGGCTCCCTGGAGCTGGCCAAGGAGCCCTGCCCGGGGCTGGCTGGGGGAGCAGCTCCTTGGCAGCGGCTCTGGGGCCGTGCTGAGGCTGAGCCCAGGCACGAGGGACACGTGGGGACAGGGGGTGGCGCAGGGTGGCAAACCCCAGCCATCGCCACGGCGTAAAGCAAAGAGCCCGTAGGACGTGCCCTGAGAGCTCAGCCCGGGTCTGTGTGACCCCACATTCCAGGGATGGATTGGAGCCACCTCCTGACCTTCTCCAGGACATCCCTGGGTCTCTGGTCTCGTTCCTGAGCCGGGGCTGTGCCCTGGGTGCTGGAGGACAGCCAGGTCGTGCTTGCCAGCAGAAGGTGCAGGAATTCACATCTGGAACCTTGGAGACGTTTGGGGCCTGTGTGGTTTTCATTTGAGGCCTTTCCGCTCTCCATTGACTTAATTAAAATTAAAAAAAAAAAAAAAAAAGAAGCAGGCAGGATTGGGCTTTTTTTTTTCCCCTTTTTTTTTCTGGTCAGATGCCTGGCTCGGAGTGCTACAGAGCCAATTTTCATTTTGAAATTTCCTTTCATTTTAAAGCTCCCCACAAGAATTTGGAGCTGCAAACCGAAATGAGGAGGTGTCAGGCTTCACAAACCAACCCAACCCCAAACCTATTCATTAACTCAAAAAGCATCTTCTGTTTTGTCAATTTCTGGGAAAAAATTAACTTTGGGTTTTTTTTTTTCAAATAAAAACACTGCTTTTTTAAAAAAAATAACTGAATTAAGCAGAAATACTCCTCATGTTTTGCTGCAGTGGGGGAGAAATGGGGGTTGGCTCTTGGCTGAGGGCTGCTCTCCCCTTTGCCCTCCCTGCTGCCAGCCTGTGCCATGGGACAGAGAATTTCTGGGGCATGGGTGGGGATTTGCAGCTTTGATAAAGATGATTTGAGATCCTGGGGCCCCCATTAGTTCCTGATGGCCCAACATTTGTTGCTTTTCTCTGCATCCATCTCCTCCTCCTCCTCCTCTCTCCAGGAGCTCAGACCTCGGTGCACCCCGAGACCCCACAGGGCGCAGCCTGAAAATCCCTCCCCGCTCCCAGTTCAGTGAGCAAAGGGAAGATCTGTGCCCAGCAGGAAATTTGCCCATTAACACCCCAGACACCAAAGTCTCAATGGAGCTCTTCCCCCTGAAGCAGCTCAGATGCCTCTCCCTGATGGGAAGGCTAAAAATAAGCACATTCTCCACAAACAGCTTAAAGATGTTGAAAAGGAAAAGCAACAAAGGCTGGAGAATGGGTGAGTCACGAAATTACAGGGCTATCTTTCGAAGAGCAAAACAAAACACGCGGAGCCCCCAGCCCTGGCTGCTGAAATCGTCGGGAATTTGGGGCTGGCTTGGGGCTCTCTGCCCTTTGCAGGCACTCGGCTGAGCCTTGTGGGCTCCGGAGGGGGGAACCTTCCCCAGTTCTGCTCCAGCAGTGCCGGAGCCTCCCTGTCTGAACGACGAGAGGAGCCTCAGCAGCGGGGACAGGAGGTGCTGTTCTCTCCTGCGTGGGCATTGCTGGAGGGGTTTTTTGGGATAACCCCCCTCACACGAGCTCCCGGGATGAGGAGCCTTCCTGCAAGAGGCATAAGCCAAAATTCCTGTCCAGAGAGTATCCCCTGGCCCCAGGGGAGCCTCAAGTGTTTGGAGTCTCAGCTGGGAGCAAGATCTCTGTGGGTGCCAATGCTGTCGGTACCTTGAGCTGGGTGAGATAAAACGATTAAAAGGAACTCTCCGTTTGGGATTTTCCCCCCACCCTCAAGGTCTCCTTTCGATGAGCTCCACCAGGGTGGGCTCTGTTGCAAAGCTGCAGCTTTTTTAGCATTTGCAGATGAGCTTGAATCAAAACGCTGGCATTTGAGGCAGCAGGAGAGGGGCTGGCCCGGTGCCAAACCTGTGCCTACATCTGATGTTTGCAGCCAGCCCCAGGCTCTGGAGCAGGCTGGAATGAGCCCTTGGATCTGGGCAGGTGGTGGGGCTGGGGATGCCGATGTGCTGGTGCTGCTGCACCCAGCCTCGCTGCCGGGGTGTGGGACACCCTCCTCGGGGTCTGGGGGGGCTGCAGGGTGCCCCTTTCTGCCCATCACTGAACCCCAGGATGGTTGGGTTGGAAAGGACCTTAAAGGGATCCAGTGCCACCGCTGTCGTGGGAACACATTCCACTGTCCCAGGTAGTCCAAGCCCCATCCAACCTGGCCTTGGGCACTGCCAGGGATCCAGGGGCAGCCACAGCTGCTCTGTGTCAGGGCCTCACCACCTTCACATCACCCTCAGCACCCTCATCCGTCCTTTTTGTGGCTGCAGGAGGGGACAAAGGCGGGCAGTGCCAGGCTGGGCTGTGTGAGAGCCTGGCCCGTGTCCCCAGCCCGCTGTGGCACCGCTGGCTCCCTCCCGGCCCAAAGAACCTCTTGATCCATAAATCCATAGCCCAGGCTGGCAGCTCCAATAAGAGCTGTGCCCAAGGATCATCAATCCTGGAGCAGAGCTCGCTCAGCAGTGATTTAATCTCAATATTCCACTCTGAAATGCGCTAATTAAACTCCAGGAGAAAGCATCCAGTGCAGGAGCGAGGTGGAGGAAAAGGAAAAATAAAAGTTTCTCCCGGAATAATTCAGCACCATTAAAACACAAAAATCCAGGCTAGGGAGCAATTGTACTCCTTCCACCAAGTGTTTCAGCAGAAATAATGGGATAGGATTAAGCAATACTGAGAATGTGGGCTGCGAGTTGGAAACCTCTCCCACTCGGGAGATCTGTGAGCCCGTGAAAGGCTCCTGAGCCCTCTGCGGGGAGGGGGACAGTGGCTGCTTCCCAGGACATTCCAAAGGGGAGTGGGCAGAGCCCCTTGCCCAGCACTGGGGGGAAGGAAGGATTGCAGAGCTGTCCCCTCCAATGGCCTTCCTGATTTTCCAGGCTTTTCATTCATCCCTACCTGAGCAAAGCCCTTTAATCCCACCGAGGACTTTCCCCTCTGAGGGACGTGGCAGTTTGGCCATCCAGGCCTCCCATTCGGCTGAAAGGGATGCTTTGCAGCCACCCAGCTCTCCCGGAGCCGTAGCCGGGCTTGCCCTGCCTCCCCTTGGACACCCAACTTATTGCTGCCGGACCCGCGGCGCTCTCGCCCCACGCCGGGCTCCAGACCCCAAACACGGACCCTGCCCTGCCTCGGGGGCTTTGCTGGGGAGCCCCACGGAACGGGCCTGCCTGGAGTGAGCGGCTCGATGGCAAATGACACCGAGGGCTGATCCCCGGTGGGTGTCCCCAGGCAGGGCTGATCCTCGGTGCGTGTCCCCGGGCAGGGCTGATCCTCGGTGCGTGTCCCCGGGCAGGGCTGATCCTCGGTGGGTGTCCCCAGGCAGGGCTGATCCCTGGAGGGTGTCCCCGGGCAGGGCTGACCGCAGCCCGCCCTGCTGCCGCCGTGTGCTCGGTCACGCCGGGGTTTTACTGTCCCCGCCTGTATCGTTTCCAGGAGTGCAATCCAAACATCCTGAGGGTGATTCCCGAGGAAGCCCCATCCTTCTGGAGAGCTCCATCCCAGCTCTGTCCCTCTGCCACCCCCGGCCCCGGAGCTGCCCAGGTCACCTTAAAACCAGAGGGTTTGCAGTGATCAGCTCTGTATTCTAACAAAGAACAAAAGGGAAAGAGCCGTGGGCTGCTCTTATTGATGTGGACACAACCTGGAGATATTCTGGATCTATTCGGGGATTAATAAGGACTCGTCCTTTCACTATTTTTGATAATAAAGACATCAGCCTGCTGGATTTTCCAGCTGCTGTTCTCAGCCATGAAGGTTGGAACCTTTCTGGTTAATGTTTTCCAGAGCTGAAGGGAAGGAAATTAGCTAAAGGCAGGGAATAGCATTCCCAAATGAGGGGGTTTGCCCCCATTTACTCACACAGGCAGCCCAGATGGAGATGAGGGAGCTGCAGGTGAAAGTTTCCTCATGGATCAAGGGAAGAAATAGGAATGAAAAGTAAAAGGACGAGGAGACTGATCTGCATCTCTTTCTGATGGAACAACATTTGGTGCCATCACTCACCTTCCACTGCTGGTGCTGAGGGCATTGCTCCTGGAGCAGGGATTCTCTTCTCACTGAGCACAGGAATGCCAATAACTTCATAAAAATGGTAAAACTGCGGGATGTAGCCCAGCCCTGGTGGTTTCTAAGGGACTTGGAGCATGGCTCAGTTCCTGAATTTCTGTGCAGGCAATGTCCAGGCACTGGGAGAGGGGCAGTGGGATGCAGAAATCCCCCCCTGGGGCAGGACAGCTGAGCTGGTGGAGCAAAAAGGGTTGAATATCATTGGAGATGGGGTTTACAGTTTGCATAGGGAGCAGAGAAAGCCAAAATCCCTCTGCCCCCGGGTCCTGAGCTGCAGATCATGTTCCTTCTGATCCCAGGAAAATCCCAGCATGGGGAACACGGTGACCCATGAGGCTGAAGGGAAGGAGACAGGAAGGATTTTACATCAGAAAAGTACAAGGGAGACAAGATGTGAATTAAACACCTTTGAGCCCTAAAACCGACACTCTGCAGGCTTTGTCTGATGCTCACACGGCTGTGGGAGTGTTGCTGGAGATGACGGGTGTCTCTCCAGGCTGTTTTCCAGATCCAATTGAGGCAATTTTAGCTGTGTTGGGCTCCCATCAGAGCCTCTCCTGCAGTCAGCTGCTCTCCCCAGCACAACATCTCTGCTTGCTTTCAGCCCAAATTGGTTTCACTTAAACTTCCCCCCACTGGAAGCGTCCTGGCCCAGCTGTCCCTGAGGGGTCAGGGCTTTGCTGGTGGCAGGCAGTGATCCAAGGGCTGTGTGCCTCAGGAGCATTCCAAAAGGGAGCTGGGAAGCCAAGCGAGCTCCACCGAGTGCTGGTACCAGGCTGAAGGTGACTGCAGCAGGGAAGGAAAGGGATCTGCTGGCTGTGGGGGGGATTCAGCCGGGGAAGGGAGCTCCTTCAGGCACTGCCTCTTTCCCAGGGCAGAAATCTGGGGCTCCCTGGTGCGGCCAGATCAGCGATGTGGATCTCCCTGCTCTGCTCCTCTGCCTCCAGCATCCCGTGGGGGTCGGGCTGGCTTGGGGGCCCTGGGTTTGGGGAGAGCACAGTTTGTGCACACAGAGCACAGGAGACACCTGCAGATGTGGATTCTTCTCCACTGCTGCTGCCCAAGAAGTCCAAGACCATTCTGGACAATATCAGCAATGGTGGGGCCAGCAAGACCAGGGCAGTGAGGGCAGGGATTGTCCCCTGTGCTGGCACGGCCAGGGCACCTCCAGTCCTGTGTCCAGTCCTGGGCCCCTCAGGACAACACAGACCCTGAGGGGCTGGAGCGTGTCCAGGGCAGGGAACGTAGCTGGGAAGGGGCTGGAGCCCCAGGAGCGGCTGAGGGAGCTGGAAAGGGGCTCAGGCTGGAGCAGAGGAGGCTCAGGGGGGACCTTGTGGCTCTGCACAAGTCCCTGACAGGAGGGGGCAGCCGGGGGGGTCGGGCTCTGCTGCCAGGGAACAGGGCCAGGAGGAGAGGGAACGGCCTCAGGCTGGGCCAGGGCAGGCTCAGGGTGGATTTTGGGGAAATTTCCCCATGGAAAGGGTGCTCAGGCATTGGAAGGAGCTGCCCAGGGAGGATTGGAGTGCCCATCCCTGGAGGGATGGACGTGGCACGTGGGGACATGGGTCAGTGGTGGGCTTGGCAGTGCCGGGGCAGTGACTGGACGTGGTCCTGGAGGTCTTTTCCAACCAAAGGTTCTGTGCTCCTGCAAAAGGAACTGGCAGCTTAACCCCCCTCCCTGCCGAAAGGAGACCCGGAGACACAACTTCCTGAGGGGCTCGGCCCCACAGGAGCGGTTCCCTCCCGGCTCTGGGTTTATCGGGGCCGTGCCCTTCCCGGCCCGGGGGGGCTGGGGCGGCGGGCCCGGAGCCGCTCCCTGCGCTCAGCATCGCCGGCTGGGCTGGAGGATGGGGAGGAGGGGGCGGCGGCGGGGAGGCCCGGCGAGGAAGGGGTTAGCGGGGGCCGCGGCGCGGGGCTGGCGGCGGAGGGTGGTCCCTGGCCGGGCCAGGGGAGCGCGGCGCGGCGCGGCGGGGCTCGGGCTGCGCTCGGGGCTGCGGGGCCATGGGGCGCTGAGCCGGGGCTGCCGCGCCGCGCCGCTCTCCTCCTCCTCCTCCTCCTCCAGCATCGCCTCATCTCGGTCCGGTTCTTCGCTTGTTTGATTTGATTTCATCCCTTTGCTCGATTTTTTTTTTTTACATTATTTTTTTTTCTCTCTCCGCCATCCTCACCGCCCAGATCTCTCTGTGCCTCCTCCCTCCATCCTCCTTTGAATTACTCGTCTGGGAGCGATCTGGAGGGGGGGGGGGGGGGAACAGTGGAGCCGAGCAAACCTGTGGCGGAGGAGGCGGCTGGTGGAGAGGTGAGTGAGGAGGTGGCGAGGGATGGGGAGCTCGGGCTGCCCCCCGGCCGGGCGGGGAGGAGGGGAGGGCTCGCAGGGAGCCGGCTGCGCGCAGGCAGCGCCCTCCCCTCCCCGGCTCGGGGGCACCGCAGCTCCACGGGGAACCTGTTGGGGCTTCAGCCAGCCTTGCCAGCCGGGTCAGACGGGCCGGCAGCCGAGCGATGCCGGCGGGGGATCCGCGGGTGGCCGCGGGGCTGCGCGGGGGGGATGCTCGGGATGCTCATCCCCTCCTCCCCTCGGTACCCAGCCCCGCGGTGTGATGGATTCGCGGCTGTTCCCCCTCTCGGGCGGTGTGCGGCTGTGGGCGCTCACACGCGGGTTTGTGGAGTTGCCATGGAGCGGCACAACATCACTTCGGCTGCCCAGAAAACCTTTTTTATTCATTTGCTGGCCCCCCGCTCGTCCGTAGCGCGGGTGATGTAATGAGAGCTCGGTGTCCCTGCGGTGTCCTGCTCCCGGGGAGCTGGACACGGGTGGAGATCCCAGATCCCAGGGCACAGGGAGCATCGGCCATCGGTTCGAACGGATGGGTCCTAATGGATCTGTCAAACCCAACAAATGCACTTGACGGAGGAATTTGGCCCCAAACACCTCCTGATGCCGCTGCCGGCAACCAAAAGGCTCCGAGCAGAGTCGTGCCCGTCCCCGGCTCGGAGCTGTGATGAGCCCAGCCCCGGCTGCTTTCTGCTGATTCAATCGCCAGGTTTAACACCTGATTTGCAGCGATCGCCTCCTGCTCGCCCCCTCGAGCAGCCCCGGGGCTGCAGTGGGGCGGGCCGAGCTGCCGGGCTGTGCCGGCTCCTGGGCGAGCCGCTCTCGGCTACTCAGCAGCTCCTCAGACCTTTCCCACCCACCAAGTTTCGCTGTTTTCCATGGAGCAGCTGCCTCCCCCTTAGCGCCGTGCCGCGCTCACCGGCGGGGTGCCTGGCGAGCTGTGTCCCCTCCCGGTGGCTTTGGGAGAGTGGTGAGTGGGAGAGTCCTCGGGATACGGATGGGCTGCGCCGGGACATGAGAGCGGGACGGGAGCTGCGGTGGGAGCGGCTCCCCGGGCTCTGGGTGCCGGAGGAGAGGTGTGTGATCCTGCGTGGCTCCAAGGGCTCGCTGGACTACAGGAGGAGCTTCCCGCAGCCTGGGAAATGGAATTTGCCCGCTGTTGAGCTGTAGAATAGCTGCACAAGGCCGGCGCTGGCACAGGACTGGAGCGCCCGGGGTGCTGGCATCACGTAGGCAGCTGCCACCGAAATGACACACTTGATTGAAGGCCAAAAGAACCCAATACGTAACTGCTGTGATTAAGCTCCATATGATGCCTCAGAGCAAGTAAAAACCCCTCCTTCATCTCATCTTGCTTGTAACGAGACAGCCGTTGCAGGGCTCTCATTTGGGTCATGTTGTGGCTTTTGGGGGATTTTGGGGGGGTTGTTTTGGGTCGGTTTTTTTTTGCTTCTGGCTGTACACACCCATGACCTGCAGCAATCTGCACCCCCGCGATGCCCCCTGAGAGCCTGGGGCTGTAGGTGTGCTGCTAGCTGGGAATACAGATCCGAGCAGGTAAGAGCTCCCGATGCCGTTTCTTTACCACGGAATATTCCAGCTGGCTCCCCGTGGGGAGGGAGAGGGTCTCTTGCACGCGCCCTTCCCCCTGGAGTGCATGTGTGGGACTTTATTCCCGGGAAGGGTTTGACGGGGAAGCTTCATCCTTTCAGTTCGGGGAGTCTCGGTGGATGCTCGGCTGTTTGCTCAGGGGATGCTCTGGACCTGTAGCCAGATCCTCTCTGCACTGCACCTGTGGGTAAAGGCTCTGCCCGGAGGGGTCTGCATGGCTCGGGGCAGAATCGCACCGGGAAGAGAGGGACCGCAGCCCGATCCTGCTCGGGGTGAAGCTTCCAGGGGGTCTCGGGGCTGCAGGGCTCTCCTGGGCAGGGTCTGTCCTGCAGGAGCTGCGTTCTGCTCCTGAGTTCCTCAGCAGTGTGCAGAGGTTCTCCCAACGCCTTCCCTTAAGTTCTCGGTGGGGCGGGGGTTTGGTCCTGGGAACAGGAGGATTTGGGCAGGGAACAGGAGCGCTTCGCAAGCAGCTCCCTGCCATCGAGCCCTGGCTTGCGAGGAGAAAAAACCCCAAACCAAACCAGAGCAAGAGTTGGCACAACGGGTGATTTAACCCGAATCTCCTTCCTCGCCTCCCTCAGCCGGGCGGGGAGCGGGGCTGAGCCTCCTGGCTCCATCACCACGCAGGTTCTGTCCAATCGCAATGTGCTGGAGGGCTCTGCTGATGCAGCCGATCCCTTCCGTACCACGGCGGATCTGTAGCTGTAGATGGGTTTAGAAACAACATTTTGGTGGCTGCTTGTCCGGGCTTTCCTGCCCCAGCCCAGGCGCGTTTCAATGGCCGGTCCCGTGCGGCTCCCTCCGCCTCCAGGAAAGCTGCCCCTGTAAGTTCGATGCAATGCAAGTTTCTCGTTGTATTTCTCTCGAAATGTCCTAATTTCTAAGCGAAATCATGGCTTGACCCATGAAACGAGGGTGCTGTGCATGTTTTGTCTTCCAGAGTTGTGGTAAACTGAGCAAAATGCGCACTGAGAACTCCTTGGACTAGAAATGCCCTCCACCATCATTTTAGATTTGTGCTCATAGAACTTTTATTGATTTGGGATGAAATATGGCAGGCAGTCTATGAGGAGATGCAAATTCAAACAGGCAGAGCCTTTTCAGAAAATGCTGGGAATGTCAGAAGGGTCTGAGAGCGTTCACTAGTCAGGTGCCTTCCCGAGGTAAATGGAGAGGGTTTTTGATGTTGTGTAAACAAGACCAAGTCAGTTTTATTCAGTTCAAACAGTCCCCAGCTAACGATGCACTGGGAATCGATCCTATGGAGGAGCTTTGCAAGGCTGGGGAGGCTTTAATTGTGTTTTTAACCTGTGAATGTGGTTGGTGTTAAAAGTGTGAGCCAGAAACTCCAGTAAATGCTGGGTATTATGCAATAGTTCTTGGGCTATCATGAAAAGAGGGCAATAGAAACAAACTGGTTTATAGGTCTGCTTTTAATTAACTGCAGCCTCCTTCGATAAAAGCACTAACATGTGAAAATGGTTCTCAGAATAAAGACATTAAGCAGTGGCAATAAAAGCCACAGTCTGAATTCAGTCTGTTGAACCTGGAGCCCATGGGCAGGACCTGGAAAACGTAAAGAAATACAGTGGGTGGTTCTAAAAGTGCCCTCTCATTCCTTGAACTTAACATCAGCCTGTGGAGGCTTGCTGGGCATAACTGCATTTGCATTTTTACAGCAGGAGAAAGGCAAACCTGAAACATCTGCACTGAGTTCTGTCCCCGGGTGTGTCCCTGAACATCTGCACTGAATTCTGTCCCCGGGTGTGTCCCTGAACATCTGCACTGAACGCTGCCCTCGGGCCTGTCCCAGCTGGGGCTTCCAGGCCCCTTTTTGGACCTGGACCCTTCCTGGACCTCCCTTTTCCAGGCATCATCCAGCCATGTCACCTGGCTGGAGGGTTTGGATCCGTGTTGTTCCGTGCCCGGAGCGTTCCCTGTTGTGTGGGCAGCTCTGCAGGTTTGGTGGCTGTCCCTGGGTGGGGACACTGCCCAGTGGGGGTGGCAGGGCCCAGTGGGTTCATCTCTGAACCCCCAGCACTGAGCGATGCCTGGCGGAGCTGGGGGGAGGTGCAGGTTTGGGGCTCTCTGATCCATCCCTTTTCCTTACCCTCCTGTATTTCCAGGCCTTTTCCCGAAGTCCTTCCTGCAGTATCTGTAGGGGTTTGGATATTCAGGAGTGCAGGAGGGTTAAAATGGTGCTGCTTTGCCTTTGAACAGGCCCCGGGCAGTGGGGGTTTGCTGTGGTCCCCGGGTGTCCTGCAGGGTGCTGGGGTGGCTGGCACAGGTGACAGCACGTGCAGACAGACAGGTGACAGCGGGGAGAACGCTGTGTGCATCTCATTTCCTTGGCATCTCTGTCTCCTGGATGCTGAGCTGTTAAACCAGAACGTGAGCCAGCCCCAGGAGCTGGAATTTGTTCGGTTGCGGGAATGGCTCCGCTGATGTCCTGCACAAACCCAGTTCGGCTCCGTCCCTTCCCAGCCTCTGTTCCCTGGGTTTGTGCTCTCCCCCTGCCCAGGACCTGCGGGGGTTGGGGGGGCGCAGCCTCCCGGAGTTAATGAGTTGTGCCTAACGAGGCTCTGTCCCCTCAGAGTGTGCAGAGACACCTCCGTGCCTCTGAGGGGTTTCCCCTCCTGCCAAACCTTGGGCAAACAGAGGAGGAAGCCCCGGGCCAGGTGAGCCCTGCTGGGCTCCCAGCCTGTCCCAGCACAGGGAGCTGCAGGAGCTGCTGTGACCCCAGGGAAGTGTCCCGTGGGCAGGGTTTGGATACCTGCACTGTTTGTGCTGCTAATTAGCAAACGTCCCAAAGGGTGCACGGACACATCCAGAGGCTGCCAAGGATGTCACAGGAAAGTGTTCTTTGGGATCTGTTTATTCATTCAGCCCCAGAGACTCTGCCCTGACCCCTTTTAAAAGCAGCACTCGAGGAGAAAGGGACTCTCTCCTTTTGCCCCTGAGTATCCCTGACCTCCTTGGGGCAGTGATTTCCCCTCTCAGCACATCAGCTCTTATGCAAATGAGATTCCAAAGAGCTGATCAGCTCTGCCAGGTATTAAGGTTGGGAACAGCCAGCCCGAGAGAAAATCCCAGGAAAACCAGGAAAAATGAAGTCTCCGTAACTGTTTCCAATTATCCAGAGCTGCTGTTCTCCTGGTGCTTCAGGAAGAGACATGGGAATCTCTCAGGGTCGAGCTGTTTACAGAGTGCTTGTGGATTTCAGACCCCCGCCAGCATCAGATTTCTCTCGTACGTTCCCTTCAAATAAAGGCTGACATAAAAATAAGGACGCTGTAATTTGTGCCACCCCGAGAGCTCAGTGCTGCTCCAGCAGGAAATGATCCCTGGGGTTCTGGAACAGCTTTGCTGAGATCTTCCAGGGAGCAGGAGCTGGCAGGGAAAGCAGCACAGACTGACCCTGCTCTCCCTGACAGGATCTGGTGCCTGGGGAATTGAGGATGGCGAGGTTCTCCAGCACGGGCTGGGGCCAGGGAGTGCTCCGTGCTCTGCAGCCTCACAGCTCCGGGGCTTGGCCCTTGGGAAAGGCCCATTCCCAGCGACTGCTGGGTGTGGGGTCACTGGGATACTCCTACCACAGGCAGGGGGTGGGGTAAAACAGCTGCTCCGAGGGGATGGATGGATGGACAGAGGGAGGGATGGACGGAGAGAGGGATGGACACACAGACCACCTTTGGCAGCAGTGCTGCAAGTCCTGCGTGTCCAAGGCAGCTGATGTTCCTGGTTTCTGCAGGAGTGGGGCCACTGGCACAACAGTCCCTGTGCCCTTTGTCCCCACAGCCCGTTCCCGGGTTAGTGACAACCAGCCTGGTGGCTCTGGACACCTCTGGCTGGGCCAGGTCTCCCTCTGGGTCTGTTCACCCTCTCCCGGCAGCCTGGGATCCTCTTTGGAAACCTGGATCCCCTTCAAGCTGGGCCACTGTGTCTGAGGACACTTTTCCAAGGAATCTGCTGGCCCTGGATGTTTGCAGGGGAAGTGCTGGGAGTGGATCTCGGTTGGAGTCTTACACTCCGATCCACCTCAGTTTGCATAAAATTGCTCCGGTGCTGGGGTTGCCCTTGTCCCTAACTCCCTTCTGCTCATTCCTGCGTGTTGGTGGCTCCAGCCACCAGGGAATTGTCTGTAGGAACCATCAGCCACCGCTTTAAAAAATAACCCTCCCCAGATGTCCCAAAGCCTCCTTGAAAGAAGAGGTCTGGCAGAAGTCAGATTTATTGGGAGCAATTAATTGTCCTGCTAAGAGCCCTCAATGTTTTGGCATTTCATTAATAAGACGTAATCAACCACCAGGCTATTTGGAGTGTGTTACTCTGTCAAATCCGCTGTTAATTGTCACTATTTGATAGATTTCATGTTTATAATTACCCGTGTGTGACGCAGGGTGTGCTCTGAATAATCCATTGTGTATTGTTTTGTGAAGCAGGGCGCTGGGGGTGCCAGGAATCGCTGCTGCCTCCAGGGCTGATTCATGCCCAGCCAGGGGAGGGAACTGGACAGGAGGGAGTGAACAGAAGCTCCGAAAAGTCCCCTCCAGCCAGGCTCAGTGAGCCCGACAGCCGTGAGTGGAGGAGAAAAGGGTTCAGTAGAGCAGGCAGTGTGTTGGGGATGGTTACTGGGGCGAGGGTGCACCAGTGACATTTCCTCCTGCTTTGATGTGCTCCTCAGCTCTGCTCTGAGCTCTGGGATATTTTTTTTCCTTGCTGTCAACAAGGACCTCGTTCCCAGCGTTCAGTTCTCAGTGATCTCGTGTTCTTGTACTCGGGGAAAAAAAATGAGCTGAGTATTCCAGAGAAAGGAAATTGGGATCTTTTAAGTGTGTGAGCAGCCAGGACTGAAGGGTGGGGTCGGTGTGAGGGGCTGGGCAGGGGCGGGTGATGCTCCAAAGCCTCTCTGGCACCCCTGACCTGCCGTGGGTGCTCAGCTGAACCTGCTCTCCGTTGGTTTTGTCCGTTCTCCCTCTCCTGAATGCTGGAGAAGCTGATTTCTGGGAAGGGGGGCAGGAGGAGCCCCCTCTCCATGCTGGCAGGGATTCCTGGCGGGCACTGGGTGGTCCTGGCTCCCCTGGCTCCATCCAGAACAGGATGCTCTGGGCCGGGAAAACAGGATGCAGTGGGCTGGGAGTGCTGTGGCAGCTCCAGCAGCTCCATCATCCTCCCCCAAGGGTGGCTTCTCGTGGGTTTGAAGGTCCAGGAGGAGCTCAGAGCCTCCAAAGTGGGAAACAAACCATCAGCAGCCGTGGGTTTTCAACCCTGTTACCTCCAACAGCGTCCTCCGAGGCACCGGGGCCTGGGGACGGGCTGGGGGTGTGTCCCTCCTGGTCAGGCAGGAGATGTCCCTCCTGGTCAGGCGTTTGTTCCAGGGGTTGATCACCTTTGCAGGTCCCTTCAGCCTCCCACCACAGCCCCCTTCTGCCTGGAGACCTGAGAGGGTTCCGTAGCCTGCGTTGGTTTTCTCTCCTAAACCCTCGTCCTCTCTGGAAAGGGCTTGTTTTGGGAAGCCCAGTGTGATGGACACCGTGGCTGTCCCTGGGGTCCTGCAGAGGAGCTCAGCCCACACGAGGCAATGGGAGGCTGGGATAAAAGTTTCATTCCCAAACTGATTTTTTCATGTTTCCAGGTGAATTATTAGAGGGGAGAAGAGATTGGAGACTTTTGTTGCATTGCTGGCTTTTTTTTTTTTTTTTTTTTTTTTTTTTTTTTTTTTTTTTTTTTTTTTTACTTTCTAGCATCAACTCAGAGGCTTTCCAAACCTGGAAGATGGAAATGTTTTACTAATCTTGGTTAAACACAACTGGGGGCAGCAGCAGCGACAGAAAGTGGGAGAGGGCAGCAAAAACCTGGGGATTTCTGGCTGCAGAGGGCGAGGATGAATTTGGGAGCTGAGAGGAGCTGTGGTGAGGGGAAATGAGCTGTGCCGGCTCTGTAATCGGGCAGGTTAAGCCTGTTTGGGAGTGGAAAGGGTCTTTATCCCCTTGTGAGTGCTGCTCCTGCCCTGGGGACACACAAGGAGTTATCAGGTCTTTGCAGTCCTCCCTTCGAGCTGGGATCAGCCCCAGCCACGGTTCAAAAGCAACAAACAACAGCTCTGATTCCCCTGTCCCTCCGTGCTCTCACACGTGCAGCTCCCAGGCAGAACTGTTGGATTTTATACCTCACCCGGCACCCTCAGCTCTCCCCTTGTGCCAGAACTCAAAGCAGCAGCAGTTGTTTAGAGACGTGGTGTCTTTTCAAGTGCGTCCTCTGCTTCTTCATTTCAAATTTACTGCAGAAGGTGGGAAAAGAACTCAGCACAAAACACTCTGAAGCTCCAAGTGCTTTGTAGTCCCTGACTCTGGAAGTTTGTGGCTCCTGAGGTGCCGTCCATTACACGAGGCTGTCACTCAGATCTTGTTTTCTGCCTTGCAGGGGACTTTTTTTCCTTCCCAGTTACACCTCAGAATGCTGCAAACCATCTGTCTGTGAAGTTCTTTTCCCCCAGTGATCGCAGTGGGGAGCTTTATTGTTGGTATCCCAGCCCAGGTCTGCATTTCCTGCCTGGATTAGAGGAACTGAATGAGGGTTATGCCAATAAATAATCAGATAGAGCCCAAATGCCGTGAAGGTGTGCCAAGGGCACTGGGGAGAGGAAGGGTTGGGACTGGGAATGTCCCTGGAGGTCAGTTTGAGCTTTACCTGTGTCCCCACCAGCAGGGGTTCAGTGAATCCCACCTGTGGGTGTTCAGATCTCGTGTTTGCAGCCTGTAAATCCTTGTAAAAGGGGTGGGATTTGTCTGGATGGATTCATTTGCTGAAAATATGTGTGGGGAAAGCCGGGTCTAACTTCTGATAAGCACCCAGGAAAGTGGGAGCCCTCCTGTGTCCCAGAAAAGCTTTCAGAGGAGCTTTAGGGCTCCCTGCACTCTCATCCTGGTGGCTGCAGCCCAGCCTGAGGAGATCTGCCTCCCCAAACCTGCCCAGAGCGTTCAGCGCTCTGCAGGCTCGCCAGGGAGCCTCTGCTCTCTCCTCCTGTTTATAAATATCCCAAAATGTGCCTTCCCGTGGGTGTGGGGGTCTGAGATCAATAGAGATTGGGATCAATAGGCAGCCAACACAGCCTCCCTCCAGGACCGGCCTCCCCGGGAGGATCTATTTTAGGGCTTTCTTTTAAAAGCACCAGACTTTGTTTTTCCCCATCCCAAGGCTCCTTCCAAGGCCACTCCTCTTGGGTTTGTAGCACAGAACGAGCCTGAGCCTGCTCTGAGCCCGGGCTCTCCTCACACCCCTGAGCTGAGCCTGATTAAACCAGACCTGTGCACTTCATTGCTGCAGCTTCAACCTTCGCACCTTGCCAAGCTCTGCATCCCCCGAGCTCCTCCCGGGGCCCTGCAGGCTCTGCCTTTGGAAGCTCGGGCTCAGATTGCGCTCGAGGTGCCAAGTTTGTGCACAAAGTAAATTAAAAAAGAAAAAAATCTTTAAAGCTATTGTTAGCAGCAGGGAATGCAGGTGACAAGGGACAAAGTGACTCTTCCCAGCACAAGGATTTTGTCTTCCCTGAACTGTGCTGGCTGCAGAGCAGCCATGAGGATTTAGTCCAGCTCAGCCGCTCCCCATGGCAGAGGTTAAGCCAGGCCTAACCATGACCCTCAGCTGTCCCAGCCTCCTTGGAGAGAGGGAAGCATGGGCAGCACCAGGGAAAAGGAGCAGAAGTCGCAAGGGAGCCTCGTTGGGAGGCGGGGGGTGACCCCTGGCTGGTGCCTCATGGAGGATCAGATAACCCTGGGGTCTCCCAGGTGGCACTCGGGGCTCTGTTTGCTCTGCTGTCCCCCTTGGGTCCAGCTCAGATCACACAGGCTCCCTCCAAGGACAACGGCAGCAGCTCAGCCCTGGGGAAAACGGGATAATTTCCTCCAGAGTCCCTGCTCTTCTCTGCTTTAGATGTTCAAATGTTGCTGTGCCCAGGGAGAAGCAACTTTAACACCTTCACTTCATTCGATGAATTTTTAAAAGCTTTAAAAGGGAGCTCAGGGACTTCCTAGCTCCTGTTCAGTTTCCCCGGCCATCTGGTTGCTTCCTGGATTTTCAGTATATTCCTGTATTCCTTTCAGCCCCGGGAAAGGGCTGAGAGAACAAAGCTTGTGCTGGTGCTCCCCTCCTGTGTCCTTGGCCCTCCATGGGGGGGGGTGAGGTTCCCATTCCTCCAGCTCAGACTCTCTGCTCAGCCTCAGCCCCATCTGTGCGAGAGCTGGAAATCTCCATTTTATCCTCACCCCACTTTTCCTCATCTCTGCCTGCTCTGTTTGGCACCACAGGGCTCAACATCCAGCGTGGGACCCTGCCCACCCAGGGGGCTCACAGCCCCCGGGACCCACGGGGTTGCAGCCCCTGGGGAAGGCAAACACAGGGTTCTGGCAGCTGGGACACCCAGGCAGTGCAAGGGACCTCGTGCCTTCCATGCCTGAGGCTGGAAAACCGGGATGGACTCCCCACAAAGGGCTCCTGGGCGTCCTTTGGGCTGCACACAGGAGAGAGGGGAACAAGGAGCCTCTTCTGAAGTGGTGACCATCAAGGGAGGTGCAAGATCAGTAGAAATTGGTCCCAGTTCCATCTCAGAGAGGGATACTGGAGCTGAACCTTGGGTTTAATGGTTGTGTGGGGTTCTACGGGCTCTGTAAGCCTTTTTGGGAAGAGCAGCACAGGGGCTGGTGAGGGATGGGAACCACAGACGTATGAGCAGTGTGGAGATGGCTTTTTATTTATCCTGATGGAGCCTTACTCACAAAAATCTTCAAAATTCCACAAGCATGGCTGTGCTGAGAGGCAGGAGCGAGGCTGGCAGTGCAGGACGGGGGTGGCACCTGATGGGAGCCTGGCACAGGGGCCAGAACCTGCCAGGGGACCACGGGGACGCGTCCAGACACGTGGTGAGGGGTTCTTTGAGGTGCCATGGGGACATTTCCACACTCCTGGTGAGGGGTTCTTTGAGGTGCCAAGGGGACATTTCCACGCTCCTGGTGAGGGGTTCTTTGAGGTGCCATGGGGACATTTCCACGCTCCTGGTGAGGGGTTCTTTGAGGCCCTTCTGGTTCGATGTCAATGTTTTCATGACATTTTCATGGTATTATTCAAGGAGATTTCACCGCTCCCAAATCCCCAAACTGCTTTTGGTTTGTGATTTTCCCAGTGGGAAATGTGTCTGTGGCAGAGAGCAAAGCTCCCAGCCCAGCTCCCTGCTCAGGGGCTGTTGGAGAGCTCTGGAAAAGGGGCAGGAGCCCCAGTCCCACCCAGAGGAGGGGCACACGGCTCAGACAGAACATTTGAATTGGTCAAACCGTGTCAGGGCTCTGCCCCCAGCCCCAGCAGCTGCTGCTGACTCAGTGCCAGGGCCAGCACGGGGGCATGGAGCTGATGGCACCGCTCCACTCCTGGCTTGGGTTTTCCAGGGTCTCACAGGGCACGGGAAGGAGCAGCCACAGGGAAGCTGGAGGTGTCTCTGCTTCTGACATGGGCATTTTGGCTGCGTTCAAAATGAATCCCAGAATGGCCTGGGTGCGAAGGACCCATCCAGTGCCACCCCTGCCGTGGCCAGCCACACCTCCCACTAGCCCAGGCTGCTCCAACCTGGCCTTGAGCACTTCCAGGGATGGCAATTCCAGCCTGGACCAGTCTGGCTGTGCCAGCACAGCCCTTTTTTCCCAGACAGGCATCAAGCACCTGCATATTCCCATGAAGCTTTTATGGATTCCAGCCTTGAGTGCTTTCCCACCCCGGTGCTTTCAGAGCCCTCCCACAGCCCGCCCCTCCTGGGCTCCTTTTTGCTGTTCCCCCCCCGCCCCTTTTTGGTGTTTCCCCCCCTTTTTTGCTGCTTTCCCCCCATTTTGCTGCTTCCCCCCCCATTTTGCCGCTTCCCTGCCCCCCTTTTTGCTGTTTTCCCCCCCTTTTTTGCTGTTTCCCCCCCTTTTTTGCTGTTTCCCCCCCCTTTTTTGCTGTTTTCCCCCTTTTTTACTGCTTTCCCCCCCATTTTGCTGCTTTCCCCCCCATTTTGCTGCTTTCCCCCCCATTTTGCTGCTTCCCCTCCCCCTTTTTTGCTAGTTTTCCTCCCTTTTTGCTGCTTTCCCCCCTTTTTGCTGCTTCCCCCCCCTTTTTGCTGTTTCCCCCCTCTTTTTGCTGCTTCTCACCCCTTTTTGCTGTTTTTCCTCCCTTTTTGCTGTTTTTATCCCCTTTCAGGCTTGGGTTTGCCTGCAGGTTCCTGTCTGGGGGTGCTGGGTGTTCCTGAGGCACAGCTGCACCTCCCTGGGGGCCTCCAGCATGGGACGTGCTGCTGGGCCCGTCTGGAGCATCCCTTGTTAGAGTTGAGAGGTGCTGGATTCCCGAGGCTCTGCAGGGCTTCTGCTGAACGACATGACAGCTTCAAATAACCCAACATACCTGGGCAGCAGGATTTCATCCAGGATTTCTCACTCCAGGGCATTGTGGCTCTCCTCCAGCACTGAAACACACCACAGGATCCAGGCAGGAGCTGATTTTCAGCCCTCAGGGGAGAGGCATTGTCATTTTTTTAATGGTTGTAGAAGCCAAGGTGGCAAAAGTGATTTTTAAAATCCATGGTTTGCTGCTATTCCGACTGTGGGTGAGCTCAGGGAGGGCAGGGCTGGAGTTTCCTTCACCCAGGGCTGGGGCAGCAGGTGTCAGTCCCAGCCCCACGGGCTCAGGGTATGCTGTGTTTGCAGCGCAAGCTCAGCCCAAAAGTGATCTCAGGACTGCTTTAAATCTGTGGTTTGCTGCTCTTCCAACTGTGGGTGAGCTCAGGGAGGGCAGGGCTGGAGTTTCCTTCACCCAGGGCTGGGGCAGGGGGGTGTCAGTCCCCACCCCATGGGCTCACCAAACGCTGAGCCTGCAGTGCCAGCTCGGCCCAGGGGGAGACTTAAACACCTTTCAAGTGATTTGAAAAATCAGTGTAATTGCTTTTAGTGTTTCTTGGCGTTGTCCAAGAGCAGGACTCGATGATCCTTGTGGGTCCCTTCCAGCTTGGGACACTCTGTGATTACCATGGGGTTATCCAGAGAATTATCCAGAGGAAGCAGGAATGGTTTGTGGTGGGCCTGGAAACAAATGGAGGTGGTGCAAAGGGCTGGAAGTGTCTCTCCAGTGATACCAGAGCTGGCTTTGCCTCTGAGTGTCCCTTGGCCAGGTAAAATTCCCATTTTAGTGCCGAGCAGGTGTCAGAGAGAACAACACCTCCAGGTGAATTGGCAAGGGCTGGGAAATTACAGATGTGCTTAATGAAACAGAACCCCTTGTTTACGGTTTCTGATGTGCTGCTGGAGCAAACCTGCTCCCAAATAAAAATACTTAAAGTTACGATTAGGATTTATTTACATAATTACTGCCAGAGAAGTTCCTGGAACGTGCTGAGCAGTGCAAGAGGAGCCTCCTGGCTCTCCCGCTCTGCTTGCCCGTGTCTCCAGGCTGGTTTGCTGCGGGGGCTCTCTCACAGCCGTTCCCACCTCAGGGAGGCTTTTGTTCCCGAAGGAATCCATCCATCCTGTCCGTATATTTCCTTTATTGACTCTGCTGGGAACACACGGCTGGGGCAGAGCCAGCTCATTCTTGTGACCGAGGTGTTGGCTGGAGCAGCACCCGCAGGTGGCACTTCCCTCCTGTGGCAGAGCGCCTGGCAGCAGCGAGGTGCCCTTGGGCTCTGCTCCCGAGGCCTGGGACCCCCCGTGCCCCCCGATGTGACCTTGTCCTGCACAGTGGTGTCAGTGAGGGCTTCCAGAGGCACTGCCCAGCCAGTCCTGGCCACCTCCAGCCCCAGGCAGGCCCTGACCAGCTCTGGGTGCCTCTGGGGACTCTGCTGATTTATTTCTGCTGGAAATGTGCAGCCCGAAGTGCAGTAGGCCCAGGCTGGGCTTGTGCTGATTGAATCCAGCCCAGGGTATGACAAATCTTCCTCTTAATATTTCAATTGACTTTGGCAAACTTGCCTCCAGCTTGTGTCTCCTAAATCACCGCCTGAGTGCTGCTGACAGTAATTCCCACTCCTGGCTGGGCACTGGCTGCCCTTCCCTCAGCTCTGGGCTTGGGACCCGCAGGGTTTGCACACACCGCCCTGCTGCAGCCTCCCACGGAGCCGGATTTCTCCTCAGCTGTCAGATCTGGGAGATGGGAATGTTCTTTGCGGGGCCCTGCTCGAATGTGGACGTTCTCCTTTCAGTGGAGTTTGGAGCTGGGGCCCTGTGGTGACAAACTCCTCGCTCAGGGTGGGTGGCTGAACCCTCTGAGGGGGCTGCACGTGTGCAGTGGGGTCTCAGAGGTGTCCAGACCCTTCCATGCCTTTGAAGGTTGTGCTGCTGGGTCCCTTGATCCCTGGAAGTGTCCCAGGCCAGGCTGGACAGGGCCTGGAGGACCCTGGGATAGGGGACCTTGGCCATGCAGTGGCACTGGATCATCTTGAAGGTCCTCTCCAGCCCAAACCAGGCTGTGACTTTTTCCCCGCGGGTCAGTGCAGACCCCCGTGCTCTCTGTAATTATTACCGAGGCTGAAATCTGCAGCCTCCATGCTGGGAAATCCCATTTTCCTGGGGCTCTGCTGCTCTGGCTCCCCTCACTCCTCTCCAGCCCCCCGAAGCAGCAGCTGCTTTGCTGTTTGTTCCTCCAGACCCTGCCTCAGCCGCTGGGTCAGAGCTCAGCCCACCCCTCCCACACCCGCCCACAGCCTGGGGTGCTTGTCCAGCCCCTCCTCCAGGCCGGCCTTTGCTCCATTGCCATGAAACAAAGGCAGATAATGACCATTGCCCTCTCTCTTCCCGTTTCCCGTGGCAGGGAGAAGATGCCATTCCACCATGTGACAGCTGGCTTGCTGTACAAGGGCAACTACCTGAACCGCTCGCTCTCGGCCGGCAGCGACAGCGAGCAGCTGGCCAACATCTCGGTGGAGGAGCTGGATGGTGAGTGCTGCCCTGGCGTTCCACGGCTTTGGGGATGGGGAAGGCTCCTCTGCACCTTCTCCAGGGTGTTCCATGCATTTACCCAGGGGATTCCCGCTGGGAAGGCTGCTGGGAAGTGGGATGGCTCAGCAGGTCAGGGACACAGAGATGGTCCCTGGCCAAAGTTGTGCTGGGAGCTGTGGAGCAATTTGAGTCTCAACTTTTGTCCTCCCGCAGCTTTTTGAAACATGGAGCCTGCACTTTATGGGCAAAATGAGAACGTTTAGGTTGATACTGTCCCAAAGATGTCCTTAAGCCTTCCCTGGGACCCTGAAGAGCTGAGTCTGCTCTTCCCACCAAGCCTCATTTGCTCTGAGGCCTTCCCAAAGGGAGGCTCCTCTCCGTGTCTCGGCACAAGATGCATGAGGTAGCTGGGGGCTTCAGAAGCTGCAAAGAGCTTTAAAGTTCCATTTTCCAGAGCAGTGGCAGGGAGCACAGAGCGGCCTCAGTCTGGCATAGGCCATCTGAAGGGTGTCCTTGTCTGCTGCCTGGAGGATCCCATCATTTTCCCCTGGAAGCTGTTGTTGTTAATCCCCTCTGCCCTGGCCCGGCATGTGCGGCCAGGTGCTCCCAGTCTGGTTCAGGGGGGAAGGTCTCCTTTGGAGAGGATTTGTGGCTCACCAGGGTCATTTCTGAGTTAAAGAATTAATTTTGTTGGCAGACGGTCTTTGAGCATTGTGGTATGAATTGGAGCTCTTGGCTTGCTCCCTAGTGCAGGTTTGGTACAAGCCATGGTCAGAATCCGCGGCCTTGATGGGGAATTTGTTGAGGGAAGGATCAAGGCAAGGGTGCAAGGTGGAACTGGTCCTTCCAGGACAGCCTGGAGGCATTTTGGAGAAACAGGAGGCCAACATTTCTGCCCACCTTGCCCCTTTTCATGTGTGCTTTGGTAAATCAGAGCTTCATTTCCCAGCCTTTCCAACTCTGAGCCTTTGGATTTGGGTTTGTGAGCTTTATATGAATTTAGCTTGGGTACAGACAGCGTTCTCCTCTTCCCAATGAGGATGTGAGGACACAGCTCAGGTGAGGGATGTGAGAAACTGCTTTTAGTGCAGCTTGCCTCAGACCCAGGAACCCCAGGGCACATCCTGGGCTCTTCTCCTGGGGCGCAGGAACTTGGCTTGAAGGTTTGAGTTCAGCTGAACTGCGCTGGTTCAGCTTCTCCTCATCCCAAAGATGCCAATTGTATGGCCAGGCACAGCTCTGCCTTGCCCCTGTGTGGGGTGTTGGGGCTGCTGAGCACACGGGAGGAGGTCCTGCAGCTCATTCTGAGCACAAAGCAGGATTTTCTGTTATTCCTGCCCCGATTAAAGCACGGCTGCTGTGGTCGCCTGAGAGCCTTGCAGAGACCTGGCTGCAGCTGCTTCAGGTGGCCGCGGGGCTGGAGCCCCTGGCAGGGCCATGCAGGGCACGAGGGGTGCATGTCCCTGGTGTGCTTCCCTCCACTAGCATGGAAACGGGCTGTGCCTGGTGTGGGATGGGAAACGGGCTGGGCTGAGTGTGGGATGGGAAACGGGCTGGGCTGAGTGTGGGATGGGAAACGGGCTGTGCCTGGTGAGGGATGGGAAACGGGCTGTGCCTGGAGAGGGAAGGAAATCCAGTGCAAGTTCCACTCTTCCCCTGCTGTCCCTGGACCCGTGTGGATCCCCGAGCGCTCGGGCACCGCTGTGTCCGCGGGAGCTGCGGGAGGAGCTGGAGCCCAGCTCCGCCTGCCCCGGGAGAATCCAGCGCTCCAGAGCTGCGGATCGTCGCCGTTAATTAACGGCAAATGAGGGCAATTAGGCGTGGAGGAGCCGCCTTTGGAGCAGGAGCAGCCGAGTGCTGCTAATTGAAGTCCCACCGAAGTCCCGTGGATCAGCCCCGAGCCGGGAGTGGGAGCGCAGGGGGATCGTTCATCTCCTCCCGCAGAGCCCCCTCGCTCTCCGGGAGGCTGAGCAGAGCTCTTTACCTCATCATCCCTTTATTCCCTGCGTGCTAAGCGAAGGCTCCGTGTTCGAATGAAGTTCGTTCCTTCCCTGGCAGCCTTTGCTGCACCCCCCCCTCGCCAGGGCTCTGTGCCTGTGCCACCAGGATGGGCCCCAGTTCGGCGCCGGCACAGAGGAGCTCCACCTCAGGTTACCTTTTTCCACCTGCAAACACGGGAGAGGCACCAAACTGATCCGTGTCTGGAAGTCAGGGCAGCAGAAGAAGCTGGAGATGCTTTTCCGTGCGCCAGCAGCGTTCAGCCTCTGGAATTTATATTTAAGATGAAGTCAGCAGTCTCCATCTCCCCGTGTTTTGTCTCTAATACCAGATCAGTGCCTGGCTGTGCTGGTAATTGGGGAAGGTTCACTGCCCAAACCCCAAACAGAATTAGTCTTCCTGCCTTTAAGCATAAACTGTCTGAGGATGAGTAACAAAATGTTCTTCCTTGAGAAGTTAATGTCAGGCTGTTGGAGCTCTGTGGATGGATCAAGCTGTGAGAGCTCGATGCCAATAACAGATTTGCATTTCATCTTCCAGCCTGGGGAAGAGATGCCAAAATTCTCCTTGGTTTCTTTTTCAATGAGATTTCGGTCCTGAGGGAGTTCCAGCCTATTGAGAAATTCCAGTCACACAGATTAAATTATGATAGGTTTGGAGCTGGAGGAGTCACTGGGAATTTTCTATAACGTTCCTCTGCGCTCAAGGCTCCAACAAGTGCCTGATCTGTTGGGTTTTTTCCAGCGGATTTCTTTTTTTCCTGTGTCTGGCACTGTGTGTGTCAGCACTGTTCACTTGGGAAGGGTTTCTGGGATGCTGCAGGGGGACGGTGCTACAGCCTGACCCTGCTCCCAGCTCATCCTACAGGGAATTCCCAGGAGTTCTCCCCGATTGCAGCTGCAGGTAGGGGCTGGGGGAGAATGGGGAGACCAGGAAACGGGAAGGAGTCCTGATTTTGAGTAATGCCAGGGGGAAGGAGCCCAGGGCTTGGGGTGAACGCTCCAAGTGCTGCTCTGCCTCTTCTCTGAGTGGTGATTTTCCAAAGGAGTATTGAGAATCAGAGAATCCCAGAATGGGCTGGGCTGGCAGGGACCTTAAAGCTCATCCAGTGCCATGGGCAGGGACACCTCCCACTGTCCCAGGCTGCTCCAAGCCCCAATGTCCAGCCTGGCCTTGGGCACTGCCAGGGATCCAGGGGCAGCCCCAGCTGCTCTGGGCACCCTGTGCCAGGGCCTGCCCACCCTGCCAGGGAACAATTCCTCCCCAATATCCCATCCAGCCCTGCCCTCTGGCAGTGGGAAGCCATTCCCTGTGTCCTGTCCCTCCATGCCTTGTCCCCAGTCCCTCTCCAGCTCTCCTGGAGCCCCTTTAGGCCCTGCAAGGGGCTCTGAGCTCTCCCTGGAGCCTTCTCCAGGTGAACAATCCCAAATTTCTCAGCCTGTCTCCATAGGGGAGGTGCTCCAGTGCCTCTATCAGCTTCACTGTCTCCTCTGGCCTTGCCCCAACAGCTCCACATCCTCCCCACATTGAGGACACCAGAACTGTGTCCGGTTTTCCGGGCGAGGCCTCAGGAGAGCAGAGGAAGTTTTTCCCGTCGAAACTTTCCCAACTTGCAGCATCCATCTGTCATCCCTAACTCCACTCTGGTTTTTTCCATGCTGCTCCTCCAGACGCTGCTGGCAGCAGGGGGAGGCTGGGAGAGCAGAGGTCACTCTGCTCATGGGTGTCTGTTCGCAGCAGCAGCGTTTGCTATTTGTGGGGCTGGAGCAGTGTGAGGGTGTTTGGGAGCTGTCACAGAGGGAATTCACTTGCCCAGAGCTAAAGTGGGAGATCCTTGACTTTGGAACTCCGGGTAAAAGACGGAGCTGGAAGTGGCAGCTCGTCCATAACCTGGCTCTGAGGGGCCGGATGCACAGAGGGGTCTCGGGTGGAAGTTCTTGCCATGTGCTTGGAGGTTTCTGGGCATGAAATGATAAATTCAGGCTGGGAGGGGCTGTTTTACACAGATTTTCTGGCTCCTGTTGGTTGACATAAAATCATGGCACAGTTTGTGCAGACTCGGAGCTTTCCACGTCCCTTTCAAAGCAGCTCCTGTCCTCATGTTCAGAACCGTCAGGAGGATTTTTAATAAAAAATGCTGGATGGAAATAATCATGTCAAGCTTGAGTCATCCACCTCCGCAGGCACTATCTAAAGGGTATTGTCAGGAGGGAAAAACATTTCCAGAGTGGGAATGTGACAAATCTCACCTGAAGGGAGGCACATGCGTGAGAAGCAGGCTTGGGGAGATGCAAGTAGTGCCTGGCAGAGAAATGCAAGTGTGAACCACAGCAGCACCATTTGTCCAGACAGCCATCCCAGTAAATCCCTGCCTGAGCCAGGTTCCTTTGGGATCAGCAGGAGATGTTGCTGCAGGGCAGTGTTGGCACCTGGTGCCTCAGCCACGGAGCTCCTGCCCCAGCTGGGGCTGGGGTGTCTGTACGGCTTTTTCTGGACTGGGAGAGGTTTTTGGGCTTCCTGCAGTCCCTAAGGTGGAGCTCCAGGGTGGCAGTGCCAGTGCAGGGTTTTGCCTGCAGGAGCTTGGGGTGCAGGGGAATGCAGGGCAGGAATGTGGGGACTGCCCTCTCCAGGAGGCTTTTCCATCCTTATGGGTTATAAACCGCAGCAGGTGCCTGGTTTCTGCTTCTTCTTCCCAGCACCTCCCCCTGTCACCAGCTCTTCCCTGGGTCTCTCTGTCCTGGGGGTAGAAGCCATCCCTGAGCAGCTCCAGAGTCCCCTGGGAACAGCTCCTGAAGGAATTTAAGGGTCCTGGTTAAGTGGGGCTCCCGATGGAGCTGGGATTAGCAGCTGTCTCCTGCTGGCCACTAACGCAGGCAGGGCTGGGGGGCTCAAGGGTGGCGGGGCTGCAGCCCCAGGAGCAGGGCAGGGTGGCAGTTGTGGGGCTGGGGACACTCTGGGGACACTCTGGGGACACTGTGGGGTCACCCTGGGGTCCCACAACCCGGGTAAAATGGCCCAACATCACAAACACAGCCGTGCCGTCCTACCCCTGCCTCTGAAAAGCAGCCCAGGGCAGGGCTCTTCGCCCTCCTGTGATGTCTGGGGATAATCCTTGGATGCTGGGAGTCCTGGGCAGGAGGGACCGTGTCCTGCAGGGCTCTGTCACCAGCCAGGCTCCTCTGGGGGCTGTTATTCAACAAAAACCCCCTGAGCCAGGAGGTTGTGGCTGGTCCAGAGCTGGTTCTCCGTGGTGTTATGAGGAAGGCTTGATAAGAGTCCCTGGCTGGAGAGCCGGAGCTGCCGTGCCACAGCTCCCGTCCCTCTCCAGAGGTTTTCCCTGGAGCTTCAATCCTGCCGGTGGTCACAGCACAGAAGGGAAAGGACAGGGAGAGTCCCCCCAGCCTCCCCAGCTGGGCCCTGCCAGGGCTGGGACTGATTATCCTCACTGTTCCAGGTGGGATCCGGGGAGCAGGAGCAGGAATGTGCTCCAGAGGGAGACCCAGGGGAGACAGGCGTTAGTCATGGGCTGAGTCATGGAGCAGCAACAGGCTGAGCCTGCCCTGCTCCGGGGGAGAGGGAAAAACACTTGGAAAAGGGGGAAAGGAAAGGGGAAAGGAAAGGGGAAAAGAAGGGGGAAAGGAAAGGAAAGAGGAAAGGAAAGAGGAAAGGAAAGGGGAAAGGAAAGGGGAAAAGAAGGGGGAAAGGAAAGGAAAGAGGAAAGGAAAGGGGAAAGGAAAGGGGAAAGGAAAGGGGAAGGGAAAGGAAAGGAAAGGAAAGGAAAGGAAAGGAAAGGAAAGGAAAGGAAAGGAAAGGAAAGGAAAGGAAAGGAAAGGAAAGGAAAGGAAAGGAAAGGAAAGGAAAGGAAAGGAAAGGAAAGGAAAGGAAAGGAAAGGAAAGGAAAGGAAAGGAAAGGAAAGGAAAGGAAAGGAAAGGAAATTCTCCTGGGATAGGAGATGCTCTGGACATGGATCCCTGCACAGCTCTCCAAGTCCATGCTCAGTGCAAGCCCTGTGAGCATTAATGAAGTGGCTGGGACTGTGCAAAGCTCATTTTCCATTTCCCAGAGCTCTTTTCCAAGGCAGGTTTATCCCAGGTGTCGCTGCTGTGAGTGTCCATGGCTGGAAATGGAATTATTCCTGTCTGATATTGAGCTGTGATGGGGTTTCGTGTCCCTGAACACGGAACTGTGCCAGCGCCGTGCCCAGGCTGCTGGGGACAGGAGCAGCTCTGTCTCCCACTTCTGCTGAGCTCCTTCTGCCAATTCCAGTGTGCATTGCCTTGGGACTCGGGAGTTCCAGCTATGGAGTAGCCTCCCTAAGGAAATGATAAAATCTGGGGCAGTGTTGATGTTCTGAGGATCACAGAATCATGGAATGGGTTGGGTTGGAAGGACCTCAAAGCCCATCCAGTGCCACCCCTGCCATGGGCAGGGACACCTCCCACTGTCCCAGGCTGCTCCCAGCCCCAGTGTCCAGCCTGGCCTTGGGCACTGCCAGGGATCCAGGGGCAGCCCCAGCTGCTCTGGGCACCCTGTGCCAGGGTTCTGGAAGGAATTCTGCAGGAATTATGGGGTTGCAGATTCCCATTTGCTCCAGACAGTTCCTGGATGGGGACAGGGTGGGTCCCTGTCCCTGGGTCTGTGACAGCTCAGCCCTGAGGAGGCTGCAGGGATCCACAAGGCAGAGGTGTGTGGCTGCCATTCCGTGCTCTGTCCCAGCAGGAGTCTCCAGGTGCCAGCATTCCTGGGAACACTGGCTGACAGGAGGCCCCTGCCCAGTGCAGCTCCGTTCTCCTGAGCTCCCTTTGGGAATCTCTCCCTGTGGCAGCGGGGTCCTGTGTGCCACTGACACCCACCCAGCATCGCCAACCTTCCACCCTCAGCCTCCAGGAAAGCTCCTTTTCCCTGGAATTACATCACTTCCCACCAGGCAGGGCAGTGTTTGGACACCCACAGGGTGGGAGCACAGGGAGGCCTGCAGAGGAATTCTGTGTTCTGAGGGTCTGAGCTGCTGCGCTGCCAGTGGGACCACTGGGGCTGGGGGAGGAGCTCCGGGACTCTGCAGCGCTGGACATCCCCAGCAGGGCGGTGGCAGGAAGCTTTGGATGGGGGAAAGCTCCAGAGCAGGAAGGATTTCCATTCTCCTCCACATCCCAACATTCTCCTCCACATCCCAAGCCCTGCACCAGGAGCCAGGATTTTCTCCAGCGGGACAAACCCAGCCTTGGGAAGGGCTCCAGGGCCTCTGCTCCCCTGTCCCACACCCCCTTCCAAGGGGGAATGTGTCACCTGGGCTCCCTGTCCCCAAAATGCAGGAACAGGCATCAGCAGCATCCCCAAGGAAAGAGCCCTTGCAGTGACAGAGCACGAGGAAAACGGGGTTGGCTGCCAACAAATTAAAATGACAGGGACACCATCTGGACAGCAGCTCCAGGGCTGGTTTGAACTCCAGCTATGCTGACACGGTTTTGGGAACGGGCTGGCGAGACAGGGAGCTACTGGGGGGGGGTATCCAGGTATCCTTGGGCAGGGCTGGAGGACTCCTGGATTATTGGAGTGGAGATGGAGCCTGTTTGAGCTGGAAAAAGATGGGTTTGGGGAGAGGGATCCAAACTGGGCCTTGGTGCGGCTCCGTCCAGGTCTGCAGTGGGTGTCTCTCACCAGAGGTGCTGCTGAGGCTTTGGTGCTCCCTGGCATTCCATGGATCCTGCCAGGCCGATGCTCCCGGGGCTGGGAATTTGCTGCCTGTGTCCCCTCCGGCCACAGGAATGGAGCAGATCCCCATCAGGAGCTAAACCTGCTTAAAAAGGCACTTAACTCTGGCTGTGACACGTTTATCCAATGTTTAATGGGGATTTTTAATTTTTGATGCAAGCTGCTAGGCTGGATCATTAATTTTACAAGTTCTTCAATCCCTGGCGTTAAACCTGGCTTTAGCAAGTCCCTGCTATCCCAGGAAGTGTTCCTGGATGGAAGCAGGGCTCTCATCCTCGCCTGCTGCCCTATTGCTGTGCTGAGGTGCCCTGCCTGGGACAGGGCCCTGCAGCCCGGAGCCGTGAGATTCCCTGGAGATTCCCCAGATCGGGAAGCAGAGGGGACCAAATGCCTCTGTGTCCCCCCCATCTTCCAGGACAGGAAGAGCCGTGCATCCAGGGAGGTGCTGGTGTTGTGTGGGTCCCAAACACACCATTCCCTGCTGGCCTAGCCCCCAGGGATCCTTTGGGACGGGGTCACTCTGGCCAGAGCATCTTCCCCTGGCAAAGGGAGGCATCAACTCCTGCCCGAGGCTTTTGGGGCTGGGCAGGGCTGGCAGTGCCACAAGGACAGATTTTTGGACATCTCCCCACCCCATAAAGGGCCATGAGGGTGCTTCTCCTTCGGATCAGGTGGGAATTGTCCCATCCAGCTCCTTCCCAAGCCACAGGAGTGAGGCTCTGGAGAAACCTCAGTTCTGCAGAAGCCACAGCAGCTCTGGGGAGTCAGGCAGTTGGTCCCCAGCTGAAAATCCCTCTGAAAAGCCATTTCTTCCCATTTAACTGCACAGACAGAGGCACAAACGTGGCCTTTGCCTGGATTTCAGCTGCCTTAGGCAGCCCTTGGTGGCACTGAGTGCCGAGCAAATGGTTCACTCTTTACTTCAGTTCCTGGGTCCTCTCTCGGTGCTGGGCTCAGGAGCTCACGGAGCGCTGGGAATAGGGCTGGGCAAGCTGCCACGGGAGGAGCTGGGGCAGGGATGGCTCCGGTGGATCCCAGCAGGGCAGCCCTGGGTGCAGAGCCCAGGAGCAGGATGGGCACGAGGGGCCCGTGGGGCTGCCAGGGCTCTGCTCACACAGACGGGGCCTCAGAGTCAGCCTTTGCTGATCCATCCTTTAATTTATTCACAATCCTGTGAGGTCTGGGGGTGATCCTGGTGCTCTGCCTGCTGGGCTGGTGGGGCTGTGCAGTGCTGGGTGTCCCCGGGGCTGCGGGCACAGGAGGTGACACTTGCTGTGTCCTTCAGCACATCGGCTTTAATCCAGTCCCAGCCCAGCGGAATCCACGCCTCGCTCCCAGAGCAGCCTCCTCTCCAGGGCACAAACCCCTGCAAAACCCCACTAAGCCTGTACAGGGGAACACTCAGAAATAGGTTTTCCCCCTCAGTAAGGAGGTTTAGGAGTCAGATGTACCCTGGAGAAGCCGGAGGACAGACCCCTGCCCACAGTCCTTCCCTGTCGCTGATCCCTCTGTGCCTCGGTTTACCGGGCAGCAGAGAGGTTTGGCAAGGGGGAGAAGCCAGCACAGCTCTGGGAACTGTCAGAGTCTCCCCTGTGGCTCCTGCTCCCCAGAGCAGTGGCTTTGCCTGGAATCCCCAGTCCCCATGTGCCTGTGGTCCTGCTGGTGACACGGGGGCTGGCACAAGGACACTGTCCTGGCACAGCGCTGCTGCAGCAGTGACGGGGACACAAACCCGGTGATCTGAGAGGGTCTCACCCGGTGCCTTGGAAGGGCTTTTTTCGGATGCCACTCGAGCAGAGCCTCTGGAGTCATCACCTGATGTCGGGGTTGCTGCTCCTGCTTTGGGGTGGGGACACTGCCCGTGGCACTGCCCGGATCCCGGCCCTGCTGCTCCATCACCCGCAGGGCTCTGCCGAGGGACACTGCGGTCCTGTCCCCGTGTCCCTGTGTGCCAGAAAGTGCCTTTGCTGTGCTGAGGCCCAGGCCAGGGCCCTGGCACAGTGAGCAGGGGGTGAGGCCAGCTGAGGGATGACAGCAATGCCGGGAATTGAACCTGGTTGTTCTCTCCCTCTGGCTGGAATTCTCTGTTTCCCAGTTTCCCTTGCCCAGACGTGGGTCCTGAGACATCACAGCCCCAGCTTGGAGGAGAAAGAGGTGCCAAGTGCAGGTTTATTAAATGGACTGTGCAGGGATGCTCCCTCAGGCTCAGCACTGGGTGTTCCCAGAAAGTCAGAGCTGGGGGAGCAGGAGGGGAGGAGAGGAACAGGGGGGCTGTGCCCCAGTGCGATGGGGCAGGATGGGCAGAGGGTTTGGAGCTAGGGAGGAGGTGAGAGGAGCAGCTGCCTCCAGCCTTGGATTTGCTGTTCCTGGAGTGAAAGGAGCCGGAGCCCCGTGCAGCCGTGTCCATGTGCAGCCGTGTCCAGCTGTCCCTGGAGCCAGACGGGCCCAGGGGCCCTGGGGATGGAGCAGGAGCCCAGCAGGAAGTGCTGCTTTCCCAGCTCTGCTTTGGTGACATCAAAGTGGATCCGTAGGAGCCCTTGGAAGTCTGGCCTTGGACACCCATCCATGGGGTGCCCCTCTGCCAGGGACCGTGGTGCTCCCAGGCCCTGGGGCTGTGCAGGGCTGCGGGGACCCCAGGCAGGGCTGGGAGGGACAGGGATGCTCTGGGAACAGTGGGGAGGAACAGGAGAGCTCAGCCCCCCTTGCTTCCTGCTCCAACCCTGGATGCCAGGAGTGCCCAGGGGCACAGGGCGTGCCCGGGGGCACAGGGAATGTCCAGGGGCACAGGGAGTGTCCAGGGGCACAGGGAATGTCTGGGAGCCCAGGGAGTGTCCGGGAGCTCAGGGAGTGTCCGGGAGCACAGGGAATGTCTGGGAGCTCAGGGAGTGTCCGGGAGCACAGGGAATGTCCAGGGGCACAGGGAATGTCCGGGAGCCCAGGGAGTGTCCAGGGGCACAGGGAATGTCCAGGGGCACAGGGAATGTCTGGGAGCTCAGGGAGTGTCCAGGGGCACAGGGAATGTCCGAGAGCTCAGGAAGAGCAGCAGAGCTCCGGGGCCAAGCAGGAGCTGCAGTTTTGGAACGCTCTGGGAGCCCCTGGTGCCAGCACAGCCACTGCAGGGTGAGAGCACTGCAGCTCCCAGGGCTGGTGCCAGCCTGGCTCAAGGCTGTTCACTCTCCAAATGAAATGAGTTAAAACTGAGCTGTGGCTTTGGCAGGCTGAGCTCAGCCCAAGTCCTGCCCTCCCTCCTCGCTGGGTGGTGCTGGGCAGGGAGGGCTCGGCCAGGGGCTCTCTGGGGCACCCTGGGCCTTGCACCAGGTGGGTTTGGGGCATGAGCCGAGCCAGGACCTCTCTGTCTGCCTTGGTCTCCTGTTCGCCCCCCTCTGAAGGGCTCTTGTAGCCTGGATCTGGCTGAGAGGGACAAAAGGGAGGGACAGTGGCAGTGCTGGGACAAGAGCAGGACCCACGCGAGCATCGCATGAAGCAACACTCGAAGTGACAGGACAGGAGACCATGGACCTCAGGCCCCAGGTCTGCAGTCCTGGCACCACTCACCAGTGGGGAAAGCAGCTGGGATCCAAATCTGCCTGCAATTGGGATGGGTTGGACAAGCAGGGAGATGCTCAGTCCCAGCCCGTGTCCTGCCAGCAGCTGAGGGTCACAGGCAGCAGGAGCCAAGCAAGAGCAAAGAACTCCCAGAAACGCTGGCATGTGGAATTTCCAGTCTTTAATAGTGCAGAGCAGCACAGAGGCTTTCTGAAAACGTTTCCTGTATTTTGATAACAATTCGGGGGGGGGGGAGGGAGGGACCCACAAAAGAAAGAAAAGCCCCAAGCTTTGGTAGTGAACGATGTTTGTGTCTCCTGATGCCCTGAATGCGCATCATTAATGGCTGTCATTCAGGCAAAGTCTCTCTAAATAAGCCATTAGAACACAAGCCTGTTAGGAACATCTGGGATGAGGCAGTATTTTGTGTTTTAGGATTATTCTTTTGGGCAATTTCTGTTTAATTTGTGAGGAAACACAAATCCCTTTCCTTTCTCCTTTCCTTTTTCCTTTCTCCTTTCCTTTTTCCTTTCTCCTTTCCTTTCTCCTTTCCTTTCTCCTTTCCTTTTTCCTTTCCCCTTTCCTTTTTCCTTTCTCCTTTCCTTTTTCCTTTCCCCTTTCCTCTTTCCTTTCCTTTTTCCTTTTTCCTTTCCTTTCCTTTCCTTTCCTTTCCTTTCCTTTCCTTTCCTTTCCTTTCCTTTCCTTTCCTTTCCTTTCCTTTCCTTTCCTTTCCTTCCCTTCCCTTCCCTTCCCTTCCCTTCCCTTCCCTTCCCTTCCCTTCCCTTCCCTTCCCTTCCCTTCCCTTCCCTTCCCTTCCCTTCCCTTCCCTTCCCTTCCCTTCCCTTCCCTTCCCTTCCCTTCCCTTCCCTTCCCTTCCCTTCCCTTCCCTTCCCTTCCCTTCCCTTCCCTTTCCTTCCCTTTCCTTCCCTTTCCTTCCCTTTCCTTCCCCTTCCCCTTCCCCTTCCCCTTCCCCTTTCCCCTTTCCCTTCCCCTTTCCCTTCCCCTTTCCCTTCCCCTTCCCCTTCCCCTTCCCCTTCCCCTTCCCCTTCCCCTTTCCCTTTCCCTTCCCCTTCCCCTTCCCCTTCCCTTCCTCGCAGTCCAACCCGGGCCGTGAGGCGTGTGAGCAGCTCCAGGAGGGGAGGGCAGGGACGGGGCTGTGGAGCCCGTTGGAATTGCTGCTGCTGCTTCCCGGAGGTACCAAAGGCTCGGAGCCTTTGCACATGGGAGGGGATTGTGCTGAGGGGGACACGGCAATTCCTGCCTCTGAGCTGGGGAGCTGTGCCCGCCAGCGTCCTGAGGGGTGAAATGCCCAGCACAAGCACTAAATGGAGCTTGTGGCTGCTTTGTGGATTTGATTCCAGTGGTGCAGGAGGGAAAATGAGAATCTGGAGAGAGAGCTAGATGCTCTGTCCTGCTTTGCTCCTGGGGGAAGTTGAGGTGAGCTGGGCTGAGGTTCCCTCTCTAAAGCACCAGGACCAGCAAGGTCCCTGCTTGTACAAACCTGTGCCTCAGGGACTGCAGGGAGAGTTAACAGCCCAGGACAGGCACTGCCTCCCAGTGCAGCTCGGGTTTCTTAGTTTATTGGAGTTTAAAAATGAAAAAATATAGAAAAAAAAGTAGGGGGATCCATTTAAATCTGAGCCAAATCAGCAGATTTGAATCTTTGCATTTTTCTGCCATGAATCGGAAGCTGGGGGGGGCGGGGCGCGGAATTCTCATCCATTCCAAAACAAAGTGTTTCATTTTGAGTCTGAGCTTTTTCCCTCAGTTCTGCTCCAAGGTGTGGCACACGTGCAGATTTTGGCTGGCCAGGTCCCAGCGTCCACGGAAAGAGCAAATCCGAACGTTTCCTTGCAGCCCGGACACGGGGCGGGGGCGGGAGCTGATGAGGTGTCTCGGAGAGGCTGGGCCCGGTTTGGGGAAAGCTCTGCAGGAGACAGATTGCCTTGGGATGGAGCAGGGCCAGGATTTGGGCAGGGATGTGCAGGAGGCATCGCTCCCCTCCTGGCAGAGGAGCCCCAGGTGTGGGGTCACACCTGAGCCACCCCTGTGCCCTCAGGGTCCTGCCCTGGCTCCCAAGAGCTTTAATTTCTGCACTGGGGAGTCCCAGAAGCAGAGCCCGGGTTCTGGCAGAGCCCAGGAATGGCCATTCCAGCCCAGCAGGAAAAATCTCCACGGTTTGGGTTGGCTGGGATGCAGGAGGGACATTTCCCACCCCGTTCTGGGAAGGGGCTTAGGGAGCTGATGGCTTCTTCAGGGCTCATTCCAGCAGCCTTCCAGGCTCGTTTCTTCACAGATTTCCTCTGCTGGATTCCCCATCCTCCCTTTTGTCTGGCTCTCGTTTTTCACAAGAAAAGACTGGAATCTGTGAGCTGGGGAAAGGGAAGCAAAGCAAATAAAGGGTCTGGTTAAATACAGGGCTCTGGGCGGGGGGGGGAGGTCGTCTGGCTTCTCCTCAGCTTTCCCTGCTGTCCTGCACTGGGTCTGGCGTTTCCAATCTGCTTTTTCTCCTCCTTGGATCAGGAGATGGGCTTTGATTTCTGCAGCTACGGCCAACAGGAGTAAGGCTGAGGGGTCCCTTCAGGCCTGCCAGAAGGAGATGGGATCGGATGAGCACCTCACCCTTCAGGAGCTGCTGCTCAGCAGCTCTTGGGGCTTTGGAGAGGAGCTTTGAAGAGACCGAAGGGTTCAGTTTATTGTCCCCTGTCAGAGTGCAGCGGGCCAGGGCTCTTGGCTGGGTGACACCTGGTGCCACTGGAGCCTGAGGGACACCTCGTGTGTGTTGCTGTGGGGAAATGCTGGCTGCTCGTGCTCTGGGGATGGCTCTGCTGAGGTTTATCCACAATAACAGATCTGAAGCTGCTGTTTCAGGTGTTTTGTGTGATTATTTCACCTTCCCACCCACAAATTCAGGGCTGGAACCACAGCGTGGAGTCCTGGCAGATAAAAAGCTCTCCTGACAGCTCGGTGAGAGCGCCTGTGTCTCCATCCCAGCAGTGTTTAAAGCCAAACACGGCACATCCCTGGAGTTCCTCTGCGTGGAGAATGCCCATGGAATGTTTCTCAGGAGGAGCAGGATTGGTGTCTTTGCTCAGCCAACGGAAGAGCTGAGCTTGGGGGACTCGCTGTCTCCCAAGGAAAACGTGCTGATTTTACAGATGTGAAATTCCCAGTGACAAAGGCAGGAAAATTCCCATCGATGGAGCTGGGCTGTCACTGAAGGAATCAGACCACTGCTGATGTCCTCAGAGTCCATTTCTCTTTTTAACAGAAACCTTTTAGGGATCAGCTCCTAGAGAAAGTTTCACCCTCCTGCGTTTCAGTCCCGGAGTTCTGGAAGATTGGATGTCACACCCCATCCCGGGGGGATTTCTGGGATGCAGCTGCCCACGAGCACAGCTAATCCTGCCATCCTTTATCTGCTGGCTGAGATCTCAGCTCCTGGAGGTGCAGACCCAGTCCCATCCCCGTTTGTCCTGCACCCCAGTGAGCCTGGCTGTGGGAGAGGGCTGGGTACCAGAGGTGTAACAGAGAGAGGCTCGTTGGAACCTCGCTCCTCTGGGTAATTACCAGCATGGTAATTTATGTGCTTCGTTAATAATCAGCTCTCTGCATTCCCATCACCTCTCCCAGGTCCTGCTCCTGAGGCACCTGAGGCTTCGATGGGATGAGAGCAGCACAAATTACCAGGATGGGCTGAAAAGAGAGGCTCTGAGGCAGGAGGGCCCCAGCCCCGGCTGGTTTGGCTCTAAACCAGGCCAAACAAAGGGGTTTGGTGCTGCTTGGCCATTTCCCTTCCACCCTTTGAGGGAGGCATCTCCTCCACCTCCACCAGCCCCAGCTCTGCCCTGGCCGATGGCTTCCAGTGGCCTTGGGGGGAGCAGGAGCAGCTGGAATAATCCCTATCCCCAGGGAAGGGACAAACCCTGGTGTGGCACTGGCCACAGCCTCCCTCACCCAGAGAGCTCCTGGAGACCTCCCTAATCCCTGCTTGCTGCTGTCCGTGGGGATCCCAAAGGATGACACTGGCCACAAGCAGTGCCTGAGCAGCTCTTAGAGCAGCTACTGAGGACCCTGGGCTCCTGCTGGGGTTTGGATTTGTGTGGGATAACCCTGGATAACTCTGGACAGCTGTGAGAAGCTTTCTGGGTGTCAGCTCGGGGATGAGTGTAGGAATTTCAAGCCATAAATACTTGGTGAGGGTTGCAGTGACTTTTTAAATTTGAGTGGGGAGAGCAGAATGTGGCAGCCAGAAAAAACCCGTGGTACGAAAATAGTAGTGGCCCTTTTGGGGAGAGGAAATGGTATTCCACTAAAAACAGCAACCCCAATTAAATGGGAGCATTTAAAGCAGGGAATTGCTAATTACCTAGATATGGATGAGGCAGACAGATTTATTGGGGAACTTTTCACTCTGTACATATGTCCACGGTGATTTATTTTCCTGCCACGAGCTCAGAATTGTCTGGGCTGTGTAAATATTGTGGTTGATGGCTGGAAAGATTTCCAATAGATCAGGCTGGAAAGGGTCATTTGGTCAACCACGGTTACCAGAGCTGGGGAGTTTCATTCATGGGGGGCACAGCCAGGCCCAGCTTCACCCTTGTTTTAATTAACCCTTGTTTTAATTAACCCTTGTTTTAATGATCCTTTGTTTTAAATAGCCCCTGGCACGTGAAGGGAACCCTGGCAGCCCCCCTTGGGTGTGGGGACCTCGTGTGACTCTGGTGGAGCAAAGCATTTTTCCAGGCAGGTTTGTGTTTGTTGGAATGGTGCAAGAGGGGTGAGGAATTAATTTTTTTAATATGAAAAGATGAATTTTCCAGCTGGGATGTGGGAAGTGGCTCCTGGCTCGTGTGGAGGGTGGTGGGGATGTCCCTGTGCTCACCCTGCACAGGGTGGGCACAGACCATGGTGCCCTCCCCTGCTGTCTCCTCTCCAAACAGGGATTTCCAGCACTTTTCCACACCTTCACATCACTTCTGTTTTGACATTAGTAAGAATAGCAAAGAATGCAGGGAAAGTAGTTTTGGCATCTACTGTATTTAATTTGCTCCAACTTTCATGTGGAGTTTAATTTAGACTGATGAGAGAGGCAGTTTTTATGAGTATAAAACTCAATTAATTACGGATCCTGTCTTAATTATAAATGGCTCTGTTTTAAAGGAAGTTTTACAACCAAAATTAAGACTTGGAGCAGTTCAATCAATACAAACATCAATTAGACCTGACTTTGTACTCCAGTTAATTCATAAAGCTTCCCAGTGAAGTGTGAGAAGTGTGGCACTTTGTGCTCCTGGCTCTGCCATCCCCGGGCACCAGGAGGTCCCTGTGGTTCTGTGGGAGCCTCCTCAGAGCACTGTGGCTGGAATAACAACCTTCCCAAAGGGCTGGATTTGCCCAAATAAACCAGCAGAGTTCCATGTTAAAATGGCCCAGCCTGGCACAAAGGGAACCAGGTTTGTTCACTTGGCTCTAGCCCAGCAAAGTCTGGGATTCCCAGGTGGAAAACTGGGAATTTCCTGTTCATTTTCCAATTTCAGACTCTGGCTGCCCTGAGGAGCTCTGGGACACCCCAGGGTGGGACACAGGCACTTGTCACAGAGACCACAGAATTCCAGGATGCTTCGGGTTGGAAGGGCCCTTAAAGCCCATCCAGTGCCACCCCTGCCATGGGCAGGGACACCTCCCACTGTCCCAGGCTGCTCCAAGCCCCGTCCGACCTCACTGGGAGCACCCATGAACTGTCTAAGCCCTGTCCATGACCAGTGTTATCCCAGTTTTCCAGCACAGGCAGAGTTTGTTTCCCTGCACGCCTCCCCACAGCTCTGCCCACTGGGAGAAGCTGCTGCTGTAACTCCTGACTGGCATCTGTGTCCTTCCCAATGCCAGCCAGGAGCTGAGGATCCGGCCCAGCTGAGGGGTCAGGGTCTGCTCCTGGCGATGGAGAACTGGGCTCCTGGATCCCTGTGCTCACCTTCAGCTGTGCTGAGCTGCACAAGTCAGGCTTTTCTCCCCACAGGGCTGAGATGGGGAGCACCTGAGGGCTCCCAGGGGAATTCGAGCTCTAGCAGAGGAAGTAAAATATTTCTTTGCTTCTAAACGGAGTGCAGGTCATCTCCAAACCACTGGGGAAGAGCAAATCCTGGTTCCTGGAGAGTCACCTGGGCCTCTTCCTCCCTTTGGCAGAAGGATTTAGGGAATCCCAGAATCCCAGACTGAGTTGGGTTGGAAGGGCCCTTAAAGCCCATCCAGTGCCACCCCTGCCATGGGCAGGGGCACCTCCCATAGACCCAGGCTGCTCCAAGTCCCAGTGCCCAGCCTTGGGCACTTCCAGGGATCCAGGGGCAGCCACAGCTTCCCAGTAACATCCCCCAGGTGTGGATGCCACGTGCAAGGCCTTGGGAAGAGTTCAACCTTCAGTGCGGGGCTTAGGGAGGCTTTAGACTGGTCCCAGTTGCCTTCTCCTCCCGCCGCTCCTCAAGGCAGGGACTCTGTGCCCATCCAGCTGCTCCCAGTGGGAGCCCAGCCCAGGAAAACCCAGGAAAACCAACAGGGAACCGTAATCTGACCATGCAGGAGGTCCTGGAGGAAGTGGGGAAGGGATGGAGAGAGGTGTTGGCGCAGTTTTCATGTCAGTTTTTGGTGAAACCAGGGGTTTTAGTGAAGCCAAGCTCGGGGCTCTGGAGTCCTTTGAAGTTGGAAAAAAGGCAGCAAAGCAAGGCAAGCCCTCTCTGAATTCCCAGCAGATGTTTGATGTTCCAGACCCTTTCAAGCGGAGCCATTTGAGCCGGAGCAAATTCTCCTGAGGTATTTTTAGATGACAGGAGCAGCAAAATCTTAGCCCAGAGCAAGGGCTCACACAGGGCTGCCCTGGTGTGGTGTGGGAGAGCTCCAGGCCCAGGGGCAGCCAGGAACCTGGGAATGAGGGATTTCCAGAGGGATTACCTGCCAGGAATCTGGGAATGAGGGATTTCCAAAGGGATACAGGTGACAGGAATCAGGGAACGAGGCCTTTCCAGAGGGACAGGACTGCCCTGGCCCTGCAGCCGGGCCCTGTGCAGCCGTTTCTGTGATTAGGTGAGAGGGTTGCTGCAGCTTTTCCATGAGAACAGGGAGGGTGAGGAGGGAAGGAGGCAGATCCTGCCAGCTCCAGCTTCTCTCCGTGTTTCTGGGATGCTCCTGTTTCTGGCAATGGCCAGTCCGGCCCTTCCCAGCTGACCTGAGAGCTGAGGGTGCCCCAGGGAGAGGTGTTGGAGGTGTCCGAGCTGCTGCTTCCACCACCAGGGGAGCTTAGTGGGAATGGTTCCCTCCGGGAATGGTTCCTGCTGGGGATGGCCAGGATGGAGCTCCTGGCCAGGCTGTGAGGCTGCTTTGGCACTCCAGGTTTGCCCCTGGCCCCCCTGGGCCTGGGCTGGTCATGGAGGGGAGGCCAGAGCCCTTCCCACCCCCAGGGATCCATGAGCACTGGAGCAGGGATACTGGGATGATGAGGTCACTGGAGACTGATGGTGGCTCCTATGGAATGGAGATCCCAGCCTGTCCCACTAAAGCTGTCCCTGCTGGGGGCTGGACATGGGGATGTGACCCAGCTCCTGGCCTGTGGGACCTGCTCCTGGTGAGCTGGGGAAGCTCCTGTTCTGACACTGCTGCTGTGTGCAGTGTGGGATTTCCACCTCGGATGTTTCAGGGATTGGTTTGGGGGCCTGGAGGTTTCTTTGCTTTCCTCTCCTGCCAATGGCTCAGCAGCAGGGAGAGGTTCTTGTAGGGGTTTGGTGGCAGCTCAGCGTTTCTGGTGGCCATGGAGGGGCCAGCAATGCCTGGAAGGGCCACGTTGGAGGGACAGGTGACGAGAAGTTGTGCGACAGCTCAGCAAAGGCTTCCAGCCCGAGCACAGCCCAGGGTGCGGCGAATCCAAGGCTCCGGAGTGGGAGAGGGGTGAGGAGAAGGAGAACATGGAGCAGCTCTTGGCTGCCGGCTCCAAAGCGGAGTTGCAAATGTCAGATGGAGCTGGAGGAGGTGTTCAGGAGAGGAGAAAGTGGAGCAGCACTGCTGGCGTGGGTAACCCATGGAACTTCTCCTGTGGGATAAACAGGAGTAAACAGGTCCTGAAAGGGAATGGGAGGATTTGTGGAGATCTTGGAACTGTCTGAAGAAGGGCCCTTGAGGGAGGATCAGCTCTACCCTGACCTGGTGCTGCCCTTCCCAGGACACAGAACAGCTCTGGGGCTGGAGCCCTGTGGCTGTCCCGTGGTCACTCTGAGCATGCCAGGTCCCCTTGGTGCCCTTCCTTGGGAAGGGATGAACCCAGCTCAACTTCCCAGTGCCAGAGGGCAGGGCTGGATGGGATATTGGGAAGGAATTGTTCCCTGGGAGGGTGGGCAGGCCCTGGCACAGGGTGCCCAGAGCAGCTGGGGCTGCCCCTGGATCCCTGGCAGTGGCCAAGGCCAGGCTGGACATTGGGGCTGGGAGCAGCCTGGGACAGTGGGAGGTGGGGCAGGGGTGGCACTGGGTGGTCCCCGACTCCATGAATGCTGTCCTAGGTGAGCTTCAGCCAGGCACAGGGAATGTATGACCCTTGAGGGCACTCCCAGTCCCTTGCTGGGATTTGGGATGGAGTGGGTGGGAAGGGATGGAGGAGAGGAAGCAGCTGATGTGCTACAGCAATAAACTCCTTCTGGGATTCTTGGGCTGTCTGCAGGGCCAGGAGCTGGACTTGGATGATCCTTGTGGATCCCTTCCCGCTCAGGACATTCCCTATTCCCATGAAACTGGCAGAGCTGTTCAGGATTTTTCCTTTTTCTTTGCTCTTCTGTGTTGTTGCTTAAATACCCTTGGAGAGAAAATCAGATGGAGATGGGGAACAAAGAGCTGCTTTTATCCCTCCCCCACCCTCTGGATGGCCTGGGGTGGTCCTGGAGCAGATCCTCCGTGTCCAGGATCCTCTGGTGTGCCCGTGCTGGGCTGCAGTCCCTCTCCACGGGCAGCTGGCCCAGGGATACAGCCCATGGAAGGAGCACAGCTGGGATTTCCCTGCTCCTCGTTGTTCCTTGGCCTCTGTGGGATTCCCTGGAGCTCTTGGCAAGCTGCAGAACTCGCAGCAGCTTTTCCTGAGCACTCTGGAGGTGTTGTTTTGGTGTCTCCAGGATAACAGGCAGCTTTGTCCAGCACAGTGGGATCAGCTGCAGAGGGATGTGGGAGCCTCTGGAAGGAGGAGCTGCTTGGGACAGACCAGCAGTGGTTTCTGCTTTGAGGGAGAAGCTTCCATGGAGGGGAGTGGGAATGTAACAGAAACTTTGGGATTTCCACCCTGAACTGACTTAGGAGCTTTGCTCCCTTCTCACTGCTTCCTTAGGGACACAATTCCCCCTCTCTCCCGAGATGTTTTCATAGCAAACTCCTGCATTCAGGTGTTGGAGCAGGATCCCTCTCCCAGGGAGGGCAGCTGTGCACCCCTGGAAAGCCCCAGTGGGCACCAGTTGTGTGGGAAAGGGATCGGTGCTGGATTCCTTCCCTTCCTGGAGCTGCCCCCTTCGAGCTGGAAATCCAGCCCAGGGCTCGGTTTCCTTGGGATGTCATTCTGTATTTAGTGGGAAGCTGCCGAGAGCACTCAGGTGGGTTTGTTCCTTGATTCTATCTCCTCCTATCAATCTGAATCGATTCATACTTGCAAGAAATACTTCCAGAGGCATTTTATCCAACAACTTCGTTATTGCCCGGGCAAATCCAGTGGGATTTTGAGCTGGGACCAGTTGCACTTTGCACTCTGGGCAGAGCAGGGGGTTTAGGGTGCGGTGTCTGTGCTGTGTCTGTGCTGTATGCGGATATTGCAGTGATACACTGATATATTGATATATTGATTATCGGTATTGGGCCTCTACTGACCCTGCTGCTGGGACACTGCAGTGTGCCCCTGGCAGTGCCACAGCTCCCTGTCACCCTGACTGCTCCCGGTGCCCCTGGCAGTGCCACAGCTCCCTGTCACCCTGCTCCCGGTGCCCCTGGAGTGCCACAGCTCCCTGTCACCCTGACTGCTCCCAGTGCCCCTGGAGTGCCACAGCTCCCTGTCACCCTGACTGCTCCCAGTGCCCCTGGAGTGCCACAGCTCCCTGTCACCCTGACTGCTCCCGGTGCCCCTGGCAATGCCACAGCTCCCTGTCACCATGACTGCTCCCGGTGCCCCTGGCAGTGCCACAGCTCCCTGTCACCCTGCTCCCGGTGCCCCTGGCAGTGCCACAGCTCCCTGTCACCCTGACTGCTCCCGGTGCCCCTGGCAGTGCCACAGCTCCCTGTCACCCTGACTGCTCCCAGTGCCCCTGGCAATGCCACAGCTCCCTGTCACCCTGACTGCTCTGTGTGCCCCTGGCAGTGCCACAGCTCCCTGTCACCCTGCTCCCGGTGCCCCTGGCAGTGCCACAGCTCCCTGTCACCCTGACTGCTCCCGGTGCCCCTGGAATCAGGTGCTGCACACTCAGCTCAGGATCATTTCCCCAGCATTTTTCACGTGCCTGGATAAAACCACCCTGGATAATCCAGCTGGTGGAAAAGGGGGAAGCTGCTCTACCTTGTGAATCCAAAGGCACTTGGCCTCTCTTCCCTGTGCCCTTGAGTGCACAGCAATCTCCACATCATAAACAACCAGCCTAGGAAATGATGGAATTATTCGTGGGATGCTTTGGAGAGCGCTCTGGAAATAGGCTCGGCAGTACTTGGAGAGCTGAGATCGGAGGTGGGGCAGAGGAGAGGTGGAATTGATTTCCTTTTCCTCTTATCTGCTGGGAGATAAGGAACAGAGAGGTCCCACTCTGTTTGTGAAAGCTCTGGGAGCTGGGGCTGTTCGCTGGGTGTGGGAGTGCCTGGTGCCCACTCCAGGGCTGCTTCCCAGGACCTTGCCCCCATCCAAGGCTGAGTGCTGCTCCAGGAGGGTCAGCTGGAGTCTGGCTCACCTGTGACTCTCACACCTGGGAGCACTGGGATGGGTTTTTGGCCACCCCTGCCCTGGGCTGGGGCTGTGGGGTGGCTGCAGGGCAGCAGGAAGGGCACGGCCCAGCTCGGAGCTGCTCCCGCTCCTGTCCGTCCAGAGCTCCAATTCCAATGGCTCCAGGACCAGGAAATATCTCCTTGCCTTTACTCTTGGCCACCAGCAGCCACCAGGATGAGTGTGATCCATGTGCAGGCTGTGGGATACAGCCATGGGGATCCTGGGCAGAGGACGGTGCCTAAAATCCCAAAGTGCTCCCGTGCTGTGATCCTCACGGGCAGAGCACGGCCCTGACCCTGCTCAGGGAGGACAGGGACTCGTCCCAGGCTGAGCCTGGGGATGGGGGACGGGGCATGGCTTGGTCACAGAGCCCTGCAGGGATGCAAGGAGGTAAGGAACCAGCTTTAGGGAGATAAGGAACCATCTTTGGGGAGATAAGGAGCCGGCTTTAGGCCATCTGTGCTGAAACAGTGAGTCAGGAGTCATGCTTCCGTTTTTTTCTGAAGTTTTTGTTACGTTTGTGAAGGAAAAAGGCTGGGATTGCTGGGTAGGCAGCACAGGAGCTCCACAGGGACAGGAGAGAGAAGTGGCTTTGTGTCACCCCTTCTCCATCCCAAACAGTTCCACGCCCTTCTCCAGCAGCTTTCTGCAGAGCACCTCGAGGTGTTACCCAAGCAAAGCTTCCCAGGAGTCGGAGCTTGTGCCGGGCTGGGAGAGGCAGATGTGGATGTGGGAGGCAAAAGCCCTTTCCAGAGCTCTGGCAGGCTTGGAGAAAGGGAGGCATCAAACAGCTCCAAACACTGGGCTGGAGGCAGAGCAGGCAAGGAAAGAGAGCCTTTCTTCTCTCTCACCCCTGCCCACCACCCAAAGGCCACCACTTGAACCAGACCCAGCTGGAAGAAGTTCCTGCCATGATTTGATGTTGTTTTCCTTACCGGTTCTTGCTGCACCTTTTTTCTCCTACATCCTCATTTCTTATCCAGTCCCTTGCATGAATAAGAGATGCCACATCCTTCCCTGCCATGGCTCCCTGCTATAAATATCCCTGTGAGCAGAGGGAACATGGGCTGGGTGTGTTTAGCTGGATCCTGGATCCCAGGCGACGTTGCTCCAATATTGTGTCTTTAATGGGAATTCGCTGATTAGGTGCAGGGAAGGCTGCAGGAGACGCTTGGGCTCCGTTTAATACAAAGAGTACTACGGTTGCTAAGAGACCGAGACTTCAACTTTGGAAATCTTCATCCCCACTCGATAGATTATCTTGGCAAATTGGACTTTCTGAGTTGGCAGCAAATGGGAAAGAGTAACTTTTAAAAATAGAGATCATTTAGGTGACGTCAAAGGCATCTGGTGTCCTTTTCCAGCAACGTGAGACTGATCTATTTTGCTTTGTGTATAAATCACTCTGCATCCAGCGTGAGGCTCTGCTGACGCCTGACTCGGGGCTGGTTTATTAATAACCCCTTTCTGTTTGGGATATCCAGCCAGGTTTATCAGAATGAAAGGAGCTCTGTGCTTACAGCACCCACGGCCCGTGCCTTGGGGAGCAGCTCTGTGCTCTGAGCAGAGCAGCACCTCCTGTGCCCAGGGACCCCCGGGCTGGGCAGAGACTCCCGGGGCCAGTCCGGGCTTCACCTTCCCGAAAATCGGCTCCTCATCCCGCAGGGACCCTGCGGGGCTGGCCCAGCCTGGCTCAGGGCTTCATTCCCACCTCGCTAACGCGCTGAATGCTCGGCCTGATTCCCACCCGGAATCGCGGGAGCGCGGAAAGGGGGAGGCGTGTCTGGGATTAATGAGCCCTCAGCATCCCTGATGCCTTTGGATCTGGAGGAGCCTCCGGAATGGCAAAGGAGGCTCTGGATGCCAGCTGGGAATCAGGCAGGGACTCGGGAATCAGGCAGGGATTGGGGCCAGGAATCAGGCAGGGATTGGGGCTGGGAATCAGGCAGGGATCTGGGAATCAGGCAGGGATTGGGGCTGGGAATCAGGCAGGGATTTGGGAATCAGGCAGGGATTGGGGCCGGGAATCAGGCAGGGACTCGGGAATCAGGCAGGTATTGGGGCTAGGAATCAGGCAGGGACTCGGGAATCAGGCAGGGATTGGGGCCAGGAATCAGGCAGGGATTTGGGAATCAGGCAGGGATTCGGGAATCAGGCAGGGATTGGGGCTGGGAATCAGGCAGGGATTTGGGAATCAGGCAGGGATTGGGGCCAGGAATCAGGCAGGGATTTGGGAATCAGGCAGGGATTGGGGCCAGGAATCAGGCAGGGATTTGGGAATCAGGCAGGGATTGGGGCCAGGAATCAGGCAAGGATTTGGGAATCAGGCAGGGATTGGGGCCGGGAATCAGGCAGGGACTGGGGCCAGGAATCAGGCAGGGATTGGGGCCAGGAATCAGGCAGGGACTTGGGAATCAGGCAGGGATTGGGGCCAGGAATCAGGCAGGGATTTGGGAATCAGGCAGGAATTGGGGAATCAGGCAGGGATTGGGGAATCAGGCAGGGATTCTTGTGCCATGCATGAGATGCTCAGAGAAGGAAAGAGGGAACTGGCGAAGGGCATGGAAGAGGCTGGTGTGAGAGAAAGGGGATAAATCAGGAATGACTCAAAGCTGGGGTGTGGGAGGAGGTGGCCCCAGGTCCCTGGGGGACAGGGATCCCACTGCCTGGTGGGGCAGGAGAGGAGGGAGTGATGGAACCCACAGGGAAAGGGCACTCCAGGGGTGCATCTGTTGGGACAAGGAGCAAGAAGAGGCCCAAACCCCTGCTGGAGGATTTTCCAGCCATCACCTGTATCCTGGCAGCACCTTCCCCAGGGATTTTCCAGCAGCCAGCACCCGGAGTCACACGGAGAATTCGTGGCTGCTTCTTGTCACCTCAGCACTCTGGGAAAGGCTGTCCCCACCTCAGGTGTGGCTCTGCCTCCCAGACAGAGATGGATGGCCCAGCATAAATTATCTCCTCCAAAGCAGAGCTTAAGTTGGAGTTCTCCAGAGTTCAGAGCAGCTCATCAGAATTTTAATGTCAGCTCTGAAACGCAGTTGCAGCCTCTGGGCTTGGTGGTGTGCTCAGGTTCTGAGATTTTCTGGTATTTTTAGAAATGTTCATTTGTTCCAAGGACCAGCAGATACAGAAGTGGCCACTGAAATGTGACCATGGGATGTATTGTGGAGGGATCGAGTGAACAGGAGTGAGATGATGATAAAGGCAGGGGCTACACGGCTTTTCCCAGCTCAGACAATGCCCTGTAATTGTGTGTCAGGAGCCACTCAGGTCTGATATCAGAGCAGTTAATTAAAGCAGCCCTCTGAAGAGCCTGCCTGTGCCTGCAGCTTTGCTGCCTCCTTCTCAAGCACAAAACAGCCTCTGAAGGCAGCTCGTGTGTTCAGTGCATCCATCTGGATGGGAACCAGCACTGGGGAAATGGGAGATGTGTTGGAATCTGCCTCTGGTTTTACTGGGATGAGCCAGGTTGGTTTCCAGCCGTGAAGGAGGAGCAGGGCTCTGTGCTCTGAGCGCTCCCTGCCTCTCACTTGTGGTGGCCTTATCTCCATGCCAAAGTCTGTGATCTGTGACACACTGACGTGGGAATCCTGATGTGGTTTTTTTTTCTCTTGAGTATCCTGGAATCCCAGGCTGGGCCAGGCTGGAGGGGACCCCAGAGGGTCCCTGGTGCCACCTCCCTGCTCAGGCAGGGCCATCGCAGAGCACAGGGCACAGGATTGTGCCCAGAGGGCTCTGCAATATCCCCGCTGAGGGAGACTCCAGCCCCTCCCTGGGCAGCCTGTTCAGGGCTGGGCCCTGCCCAGGGCAGCAGTTCTGCCTCCTGGGCAGGGCAATTGCTGGGCTCAGGCCCTGCCCGGTGCTCTGGTGCCACTGCCGGGCCCCGGAGCAGAGCCTGGGCCCTGCCCTGAGCCCTCCCTGCAGCCAGGGACACCCAGGCCTGAGGGCCCCTCTCAGCTGGGGCTCCTCTCGAGGCTGAGCAGCCCCGGCTCCCTCAGCCTGTCCTGGGCACGGAGCTGCTCCAGGCCCTCCTCATCCTCACAGCCGGCGCCGGCCCCGCTCCAGGAGCTCCCTGGCCCTGCTGTGCTGAGGAGCCCACCCTGAGCCTGCCCTGGCCCAGCCTGAGGCCGTTCCCTCTCCTCCTGGCCCTGTTCCCTGGCAGCAGAGCCCGACCCCCCCGGCTGCCCCCTCCTGTCAGGGACTTGTGCAGAGCCATAAGGTCCCCCCTGAGCCTCCTTTGCTCCAGCCTGAGCCCCTTTCCAGCTCCCTCAGCCGCTCCTGGGGCTTCAGCCCCTTCCCAGCTGCGTTCCCTGCCCTGCACACGCTCCAGCCCCTCAGGGTCTGTGTTGTCCTGAGGGGCCCAGGACTGGACACAGGACTGGAGGTGCCCTGGCAGTGCCAGCACAGGGGACAAGGGGGACAGTCCCTGCCCTGGCCACGCTGTTTCTGATACAAGCCACGATGCTTTTGGCCACCTGTGGCGCCTGCTGGGGTCATCCTGAAGCAGAGCCGGAAACCTTCAGGTTCCCCTTCCCTGGTATTTGATGCACAGAGAGGGGCTTTGGGGGCTGCTCCCAGGATCTGGGAATGGGGCCTGGGGAGGATTTAAAATTCATCTACTCCACAGTGGCTCCAGAGACTGTTAAACCTTGGAGAAGGTTAAATCAAGGTGATTCTGCCAAGTGCTGCCTCACCCAGATGGATCTGACCATCGGCAGGGAGTAAAATAACAAGAGGTTGTTTCTGGTGTCCCAGTCCAGGCAGTCAGCACCAGCAACGAGCCCAAATCTCATTTCTCTTCCTCATTCCAGCAATGTTTGTCTTCCTTCCACCAGAGGAGGAACTGCCAAGCTCCTGCTTTTGGGGTAGGACAGAAAAAAAAGAGAAAAAAAAAGAAAAATATGTTTGTGAAAGGTAGGAAATGAAAAGAAATGAGTTCTTCAGCATTATTTAAAAGGTCAGTAAAGCTTGCAAGGAGAGCAATCCCTTCCAAGCCGGATTGTCTGTGCTCGCCTCCAGCTCGATTTTCCAATGGAATTCTCAAGGACTGCTTTCGGGTACGCAGCACACAGAGAGAGAACAGAGATTTATTCTCAGGAAGGCTTTATTTTTATGGGCCTTTGATGTGCAGGAACTGCACTTTCATTCAAACCACCAAACAGGAGTGAAATGCAAATATTTCAGTCACTCTCCTGGAACATTCAGAGGATTCAAGGTTTCTCGTACAACAATTTTCCCTGTTTTCTGCAAAAGGTAAACAGAGGAAAAAGAAACCCAGGAAAGCTTCTCTTACACCTGCTATTAAGTACTTTGGGAGCAGAAATCCCTCTGGATTTGCAGAATCTGGAGGGTCCTTGCAGGTCTCTCCATATCCCTGGCACCCGGCAGGTTCCACTGAGTCTCCTTCAGGGATGAAGTCCCCAAATCATGAGAGGAAATTTGTTCCCATCAGTGAGCAGCTTCCAGTGATCCCTTTACACTTCCAGCTATCCCTTTACACTTCCAGCTATCCCTTTACACTTCCAGTGATCCCTTTACACTTCCAGTGATCCCTTTACATTTCCAGTGATTCCTTTACATTTCCAGAGGGGGATGTTTCACACTGCCTTTCCAGCTGCTCTCCCTGATTTCTTTGGTTGGAAATCAGGCTGGCCACAGCTTGGCTCAGGAAAACCCCGGGGCTGGGTGACCTTTAGGGATCACATCCCAGTGCAGAGGGCTCGTGTGGCTGCAGGTGAAGATTTTTGAGGTTAATTTGCAATAATTATTGCTCAAATCCCTTTTCCTCCCGCTTGCAGCCACACCCCAGCCCAGCAGCGCAGGAACTGAGGGAGCCCTGCTGGGATTTGGGGCTGGATTAGGATGGGGATTTGTGGCAGTGTCCCCTGACCCTGCAGCAGCTCTCTGGCTTTCCCAGCATTCCAGCCCTGCCCAGGAGCACATTCCCAGCTGCTGGAGGGGGGTTCTGGGCAGAGCTCCCCGTGGTGAGCGTGGGGTGGTTGATGATTGGAGATCTTTTCCAGCCCTGTTAATTCTGGGGTTCTCGGGGTGTGGCAGCCTGGGACAGTGGCAGGTCAGCGGCACAGGGGGCTGGGGACAGCAAACGCAGAGCAGAGCCCGTCCCACTGCCAGGAGCTGCGGCTGGAGCCTGCCTGGAGATGAAACCCACAGCAGGAATTCCAGTCCCCTCCTTGCTGCAGGCCCAGCCTCGCTGCCGGCGTCACGGAGGGACCCTCAGCCCGAGCCACGGACGCTCACAGGGCAGCTCCAGGGCAGGATGCAGGATTTTGGAGGGATTTGCGATGGGAAATGCTTGGGAATTGCTGGCAAAGAGCTGTGCCAGTTTTCCAGAGGGGCTGGAAGTGTTGCTGTGGGGCTTTCTGGGGCTCCCTGTCCCTGAAGGGAACCACTCCAGTGATGCTTTGGGAGAAGCTTTCCCAAATTGCTTTGGACTTTACAAAGCTGATTGGAATTCTTCCATGGAAACCTTTTCCATCCCCAAAATGTGGATTTGACTCCATTCCCTGTTGACAATGGCCCTTTCCGCCAGAAATAATGGAAGGGCTTCGTTTGGGAATGCTGCAATATTTCCTTTGGAACTGATGATTTCAGTGTTTAAAATACCAAATAATGGGGCCATGAAATATTGGGACTTCAGTGGGGTGAAGCCTTTTCGGGAAGCCATTCCCAACAGGAATGATGGATGAGCTTTGGTTCTGTTCCACTGCAAAGCCACGGCAAGGAAAGCAAACCAAACCAAAGGTGGATTAGTGCCCAACTTTCCTCCCCTTCCTTTTGGCCAGAATATTTGGGTTTAACGCTTTTGCTCCATCGTGGCCTGATCCCAGCTGCTGGAAGGCTGAGGAAGAAGCAGCTGGGCAGCCCAAAAGCTCCTTTTCCTTTTCTTTTTCCTTTCCTTTCTATATATTTTTTTAAATTTTTGCCTTCCTTTTTGCCTTTTCTCCTCTTCCTTTTTTCTTTTCCCTTTCTTTTCTTTTTTTCCTTTTTGTTTTCCTTTTCCTTTCTCTTCCTTTCTTTTTATTTTCCTTTATTTTTTCTTTCTCCTTTTCCTTTTTTATTTTTGTTTCCCTTTCTTTTTATATCTTCATTTTCCATTTTTCTTTTTCTTTTTCTTTTTTCCTTTTCCTTTATTTTCCTTTTTTCTTTTCATTTCCATTTTCCTTACTTTTTCTTTTTTCCTCTTTGTTTTCCTTTTTCTTTCTTTTACTTTTTAATTTTTCTTTGTTTTCCTTTTTTAATTATTTTTTCCTCTTTTAACCATTTTTTTCTTTCTTTTGCTTTTGCTTTTGTTTTTTCTTCTTTTTCTTTTTACCTCTTTTCCCTCTTTCGTTTTCTTTCTCATTTCCTTCTCATTTCTCTTCTTTTTCTGAGTTTTCCTCGCCTACTTTTCAGCTGGAATATTTGGAATTAACCCTTTTTGTTCCATCCCAGCTGCTGGGAGGCCGAGGAAGAGGCAGCTGGGCTGCCCAAAATCCAGTGGAGCGTGGAACTGTGGAATCTGTGCTTCGGGCAGTTCCAAGCCCATCCCTCTGCTGCAGCCGGGATTGCTCCCACATCCATCAGCACCGGGAGAGCTCCCAGCCCTTGGTGCTCTCTTCTCCTGATCTGATGGCAATCCGGAGTTTGGGAATTTCCAGGGGAATCAAGGAGCCTTGGGGCTGCAGGTTCGGGTGCTGGGGACTGAGGTTACAGCCTCAGTTACAGCTGGGCTGTTCTCGGTTCCTCAGGGATTTGGGGATGTACAAAGATCCCCTGGAGGTGGAAGTGCCCAGCGGAGTTTGGAGATAGCAGAGCTTGGCAGCCCCACAAGATGAGGAGGTGCCCAGTTTAGGGAAAGGGGAAACAAGGGGAAAACTGCCCCAAAGCAAGGGCAGAAATCGGAGTTCAATTCTGCATCCGAGTTTGGGGTTCTGTGCACAAAGAGCAGCGTTTGTGCCCGAGGCTCAGAGCGGGGGGGGGAATTCTGGCACTGCCGAGTCCTTCCCAGAAAGTTTCCTTTCCAAACAGAGCCGGTGCTGCCTCTTTGCTGCTCTGGAGCCGGGGCTGTGGCTCCTTTCCTGAGCTCACAGCAGGGAGGAGACAGAGACAGAGAGGATGTGGAAAGTGGGATTTGTTTGCGGGGCTCCTGCTCCAGCTGTGCTCTCAGGGAAGCATTTCTGTGTCCGAATCACTCAGGCCTTTACAGAGAAAAGCTTTTCCAGGATGGAAAAGATTCTGGGACTTGGGAGCAGAAAATGCACAGGAACAGGGAATTTTGGATGAAAAGCCTGAAATCAGAGGCACGGCATGGTCCTTCCCAGGGGCAGGCGCTCACCTTGGATGGGAATATGGGAGAACCAAGGAGTGGGAATTAATCCAGGGGCCACAGGGGGTGGCTGCCCAGGATCCCTGGCAGTGCCCGAGGCCAGGCTGGACATTGGGGCTGGGAGCAGCCTGGGACAGTGGGAGGTGTCCCTGCCCATGGCAGGGGTGGGATGGGATGAGCTTTACAGATCCTTCCAACCCAAAGCATTCCAGGATTCCGTGAAATCTGAGAGGAAAGGGGTGAGGGGGATGCTGGAGGTGCTGGTCCCACCCCACCTGGAGGAACTGGGGGACCAAGAAGGAATATTTCACCATGGGCTCAACAAGTCCTGAGCAGACACTTCCAGGGTCCGAGGTCCTTCTTCGGTCCTGAGTAAAACCAGAGTGAGGCCTTATTAACCTGAGCTTAGTGGGAAGTTAATTAAAGGCAGAGGGATTGGGAAAGCAATGGAACTCCAGGGAAACTTGCTGCAGGCAAGTCCTGCAGCCTGTCCTGACTGGAGGGTGAGTTTGGGGTGGGGAGGAGGATCCCAACCCCTCACCTTTGCCAGACTCAGCTCTCAGGGTGTTCGAGGCACTTGTGACTTTAAATGGTCCCTGCATGGCCACTCTGAGGCCGTTGTTCCAAATGGCACGGGAATATTGGGCAGTGAATTTCCTACAGAGAGTGCTCAAAGTCTGGTTAAGACTGGAAATCCAGGGAAGGAGCTGCCCATGCAGGGAGAGGTTCTGTTTCCTGCTGGGCACAGACTGAGGGTTCTGGTGGGAGACGAACAGAGCCCATTCCAGCAGTAAATCAGGGCAGGATGCAAATTCCATCCATCGAGCAGAGGGAAGGATGGGCAGCCAGGATCTCCTCAGCATCAATGGGAGCCCAGCAATCCTGAATCCGCTCGCTCCTGGCTGCTCCAGGGCAGGCGCTGCAGTTCGTTACCTGTGTGTGCCCAGCAATGTTCACTCGGGCTCAGGAACTGAGGCTCGATGACCACAAACCACGGCAGCAGCTCCAGACAGACCCCAAACATTCCAGGTTTATGGCTGAGCCACTTAAAAACCATCGCGGTGGAGTGAAACAATCCCGTGTGGCTGCTGGGAGAGCCGGGATGGGCAGGGGTGGGCAGGGATGTGAGGGATGTGAAACAGGGATGTGAGGGATAAACAGGGATGTGAGGGATGTGAAACAGGGATGTGAGGGATAAACAGGGATGTGAGGGATGTGAAACAGGGATGTGAGGGATGAGCTGGGATGGGATGGGATGGGACGATCAGGGATGTGCGGGATGGGATGGGATGGGATGGGATGGGATGGGATGGGATGGGATGCGATGGGATGCGATGGGATGGGCGGGAATGATCAGGGATGAGTGGGGTGATCAGGGATGTGCAGGATGTGTGGGGATGGGATGGGATGGGATGGGATGGGATGGGATGGGATGGGATGGGATGGGATGGGATGGTATGATCTGGGATGGGATGGGATGAGCAGGACGATCAGGGATGTGCAGGATGTGTGGGGATGGGATGGGATGAGTGGGATGATCAGGGACGTGTGGGATGTGTGGGGATGGGATGGGATGGGATGGGATGGGATGGGATGGGATGGGCAGGACGATCAGGGATGCGGGATGAGCCGGAGCTGGAGCAGGGGAGGCTCGGGAAGGGAAGCGCTCAGCTCCGCGCTGCTCCGCGGAACGAGGAGGGAGGAGAAGGTTGTTTGCTGATAGAGAGAGCTGTGAACGGGAGATGGAGCTTTCTTTGGAAAACACTGGAAATTTATTCCCCCCTCATTCAGCCTTTTAGCAGCGGGCTCTGGAGGTGTAAACAAAAGGCGTTTCATGACTGAAATGGATCTGCCTTGTAGTGCCGCTCCCCCTCAGCGCCGGCAGTTACTGCTTTGGCTCCTTCTTTTTTTCCTGCTTCTTCTTTTTCTTTTTTTTCTTCTTTTCATTCTCGTCTCCTTTTCTTTTTCCCCTTTTCCTTTTCCCCTTTTCCTTCCTCTTCTCCCCTTTTTTCTTTCTTTCTCCTTTTTTTTATTTTTCATCTTTTTATTATTTTCTCCCTTTTTAAAATCTCTTTTCATATTATTTTTGTGCTTTTCCTTTTCCTTTTCCCTTTTCTTTTCTTTTCTTTTCTTTTCTTTTCTTTTCTTTTCTTTTCTTTTCTTTTCTTTTCTTTTCTTTTCTTTTCTTTTCTTTTCTTTTCTCTTCTCTTCTCTTTTCTTTTCTTTTCTTTTCTTTTCTTTTCTTTTCTTTTCTTTTCTTTTCTTTTCTTTTCTTTTCTTTTCTTTTCTTTTTTCTTTTCTTTTCTTTTCTTTTCTTTTCTTTTTCTTCTTTTTCTGCCTCTTATTGTTTTTCTTCTTTTTCTATCTTTCTTTTCCTTTTTCCTTTTTTTCCTTCTTTCTCTTTTTATCTCTTTATCTCTTTCTTTTTCTGTCTCATTTTCTTCTTTTTTTCCCCCTTTTCCATCGGGCTTGGGTGATTCACTTTTACCCAACCTTGCACATCCTGGGTTGCAGAACTTCCAGGAAGCCTCACAGAATTCCTGGCTCTGGCCACCTCGGGACCAGCCCCACCCTGGGGAGCAGAGCTGGGAGGCCCCTGAGCCCACCTGGGGCAGGGGCAGCTCCTGGGCTGCTCCCAGGGCATTCCCGTGGTCAATAATCCAAGGCAGGGAAGCCCAGGAGGGGCCCGTGCCGGTGCTGTGGAATTCCCTGGATTTGTCTGGGTGTTTGGAGCCCCTCTCCTTTCCTGCAGAGGTTTTGTGTTGGATGAATCGAAGGAGGGGTCTCTGTGGTGGAACCTCAGCCAGTGTCCCTCAGGGTCCCCCAGCTTGTGCCAGGGAACCAAAACCCCTCTGGAATGGGGCCAGGAGGTGCTGTCCCCACACCCATCCCTGCAGGGGGACCGGGATTTGCAGTGGATGTGGCACAAAAGCTGATTTTAGCCCGGGAGCAGAGCTGGGGCGTTGGCCTGGGCAGCCCCCTGGCCTGGTGCTGCTGTTTGTGATGCCAGGGCTGGGGGTGGGTGCCCAAAAACCCTCTGGAGCTCTCCTGGCAGAGATCCACAGAGCCAGGGATGCAGCAGGAGGGGAGGAGAGGGATCTGAGGAAAGGTTTCAAGCAGAGACTGACAGATGATGAAGCTCAGAACATGAGCCCACATGTAGGAATTCACATGGAATCACCTGTAAGAATTCACATGGAATCACCTGTAGGAATTCACATGGAATCACCCATAAGAACATGAAATAACCTGTAGGAATTAATATGGGACCACCTGTAGGAATTACCATGGAATCCCTGTGGGTTTATGCCGACTGCTGCAGTGTGCACGGAAATATTTGATACAGGGTATCAAGATTGAAATATTTGGCACAAAGGTGTTCTCAGCAGGCTGGAAGAGGTCCCTGAAGCCAGGTGCTGCTGCTGGAGGTGACTCAGTCTCCAAAGCTGCCCAGAACGGCCAGAGCCCGTTTCCCAATGCTGCAGTCACTGCTCACCCCTGGAACTTCCTTCTGGTTGAGCCTAAATTCCCTCATATCCCTTTGTTCCTACACTAGTGGTGCTCTTCACCTGAAATAGCTTTTCCCTGTCCCTGGAGTGTCCCTTCCCTCTTCCTGCGCCCTCACAGGTGGAGATCAAAGCCCTTCCCTGGGAGGGTGGGCAGGCCCTGGCACAGGGTGCCCAGAGCAGCTGGGGCTGCCCCTGGATCCCTGGCAGTGGCCAAGGCCAGGCTGGACATTGGGGCTGGGAGCAGCCTGGGACAGTGGGAGGTGTCCCTGCCCATGGCAGGGGTGGGATGGGATGAGTTTTAAGGGCCCTTCCAACCCAAACCACTCCACAATTCCGTGAGCCGAGTCCTGTCCTCCTCTCTCCAGGCATTTGCTCCTCTCCAACACCCTCCTCACTTTCTTCATTCCAAGCTCATCCCTCATCCCTCAGGCCCAGCCTGGCCCTTTCCCAGGCACTGAGAACCTGATTATTCCTCCTGATTTACCGGTGGGGTCACAGCACAGCCCCTCCAGCCCCACCCACCCTTCCCCTGGTGCTGGGGGTGAGCCCTGCTTGTCTCCCGCAGGAATTTCCACTGCAGGGAAGTTTAGAGGGAAGAGTGGAAGCTGCTGTTTTGCCAAATCCTTCTGACACCTGCAGGATGGCAGTGCTGCTGTCCCCCCAGCCTGCCCTCAGGGATTCCCAATCCCAAAAAAGCTTTCTGGGATCAGCAGCCACTCGTTCTGCTGTGCACTTCCAGGGGAATGGGGGGTTCCTGCAGGTTACCTGAAGTGCTCCATGTGATTGGGAGCAGAACCACCAAAAACATCCTTTACACAACTCATTTTTTTCCTGGGGAAAGGGAGAGATAAATAAAAATCTGCCAAATTCCTGTCACACACCCCCTCGGGGACAAAGCAGCCCCGGCCCTGGGTTCTGAGGCAGAGCTCTCCCAGCGGCGCCAGGCTGAGCAGCGCTGGGTTGTTTGTCCCTTTGCCATCCCCGTGTCCCTCCGAGCTGCTGGAGCACTGGAAATCCTGCTCTTCATTCCCCATTTCAGCAGAGCCCGGGTCCTGCCTGCTTTGGGGGATGCTGCCAGGCCCTGGAGCCCGCGGCTGCAGCAGCTCAGGGGACACGGCCCCAAGGCACAGGGAGAGCTCCATCCGGGGGTGCTGAACCGCCTTGCTGAGACTCCCGATAACCAAGTGAAATATTTTGACACTTTCCATTGGAACACGCTGGGGGGGGGGGGGGGGGGGGGGGGGCGGCGTTGCCATTAGATAAAAATGAGGTTATTTTGACACTTGGTTGCAATTTGCAGCAATATAAAAAAAACCCACCCAAAAAACCAGGAGTGAGAATAGCAGATGGAGGGCTGGAAATTTCCATTTTTTTTAGCCGTAGTAGTTCCAGCCTCACTCCCCGGTTCACTCAAGGACGAGCTGTTTGCAGCTTTCAGATCGTTCCCTTCGTACTTGGGGGCCCAAAGGTGCAGTTAAGGACTGAGATGAGTTGGGAGATTTGGGCTGGTGTTATCTCGGCTCTTATCTCACTAGTGAAAACCCCGTGCAGCACTGGCTGTGAGCGCTGAGCTCTCGGGGCGGGCTGGGTGTGGGGTAATGACACTTTTGGGCTGGGATTTACACCCCAAACCACCCGAGGGTGGCCAGGGGCTGTCATGGCTTTGGCGGAATTAATTCCCCAGGGAATCGTTGTTCCTCCTCCTGCAGGAGACACAACAAAATTAACGGTGGGGGCCCAGGGAAATCGCTGGAAATAAACCTGACAGGGAGACGGGGTGAGCGCGAAGGGCACCAGGAGCGGGGAGAGGTGCTGGGGACGGAAGGGCTGGAGCAGGAGCAGCGGGACAGGGTGGGTTTTGGGGATGCAGAGGGGAAGTTAACCCTTGCCGGGCTGCGTGTCAGGGCTGGCTCTGCAGTGCTGTTTGTGCCCTTCTGAAAGGTAACAAAAAATCCCCCTGTTCCCTGCTTTTTCCCTGTTTCTCCCGGAGGAGGGGCATGGATCAGACGTGTGCTCGGTAATGGGGAAGCTGGAAAGTGCAGGTGTTTGACGGGAGGAGAGAGAGGCAATGAATTAAAAGCAAACACAGCTCCCCCCCCTTTCCCTACACAGCTCTGGAGCGCTCAAAGAACTTCGGGAAGGGAGCGCTGAGCTCTGGGCTCCTGTGGGACTTCACACCCAGGGAGAAACATCAGGAGAAACTTCCCTGGGAAACCTCTCAGCTCTGGTCCTGCTGCCTCAGCCCCTTCTGCCCCCAAACCTTGGCTGATTTGTTCCTTCCTCCTTGCTGGACTTTTCACCCTTCTGATTCTTCCCAGCTGTGGATCATTTGGGAATTTCATTCATGTTGTGGCTGCTGCCTCTCTGAGCTCGTTAACAGAGGTGTTGTCAGCATGATTGGGCAGCCGAGGTTGGATGGGGCTTGGAGCAGCCTGGGATTGTGGAATGGGATGAGCTTTAAGGTCCCCTCCAACCCAAATCCCTCCAGGATTCTGTGATTCCACGGGGCAGGATGAACTTCCTGCTCTCTGACTTTTCCTGGTTTCTCTTCCCTTTTCCCTTTACCCTCTGAGGCAGTTCTGTGTCAGCTGCCCACAGCTGGGAGTGGATGAAGACACTGCTTAGGGAAAGAGGAATAAATATTGGGATTTCTGACCCCCAGGGAGGGATGATCCGTGAGCTTGGTTTTCCCTGCTGCCATCCAGGCTGGGCAGGGGGAGAGGGCAACTCCTGGGGCAGCACCACCTTGGCACCCACACGCTGTGATCCTCAAAGACAGAACAGGGCTCTGCTTTTTGGGATCAGGGCAAAGCATCCCTGTGGAGACGCTGGAATGGGAAAGATCCCAAAGCTTCTCCCAAGCCCCGGCAGTGCCTGTGGAGGGATTGACTCCATGGAGCACATCCCCTGGCAGCTCTGAGTCGGGAGCATCGGTTGCCATGGTGACTTGGTGGGGAAAGTCATCTGGGGAAAGCGCTGCTGTATTTTTAGCTTTGGGTAATGAAATGGAACAGCTGGAGGAGAAGGTGAGGGGCAGCCAGGGGCCACAGGGCCCTGGAGTGGGGGTTTGGGAGCAGGGCGGGGTTTGGGGAGGGTGCTCAGGATGGGCAGCACCTGCAGGCGCCTGGCAATAACCCCTGGGAAGAGAAGGGGATGAGGAGGAGCTGTTCCGTGGCGAGGCCAAGAGGAGGCACTGCCCGAGGTCACAGTGCTCCTGTACAGCGCGTTCAGCCTATAAATAGCTCCCATCCACCTCTGCACGAGTGGTATTTATAGAGTGGGGAGGGAAAAAGGCTCCGCTCGGTGCTGGGAGAGGGTTTGGGAAGGATGTGCCAGGCTTGGTCAGAAGTTCAGGTCTCTGAGAGGAACAGAAAGGCCCAAAATTGGGGGGTGTTCTGCTCTGCTCAAGGCTCGCAGGCTGAGTGCTGTTAATGCAGCTTTTGGGGTGGTTGTGCCTGGAGAGGGCCCTCACCGGGGCTGGTGCTGGGTATTCCACAGCAGAGCTCTGGCCAGGTGTCCTTTATCCCTGCTGTTTGTCCCTGCTGTTTATCCCTGCCATCTGGATCGGTCTCATTCCCATGTAAACTTTTCCAGACTCACATTTGACTCCCTAAAATCCTCTTCCAGCTCCCCGTGATGCATCTCATTCTTTTGCCTTCAGCTGTCAGGAGTTTGTTTTCCCATTTAACCGATTTGGGTGTAATATTTACTGCACTGAGCTCTCAGGACATGAAAGGAGATTTCCCTGCAGCTGGCAGAGCCTGGTGGGATTCATTCCTGCTCCAAAGGCTCCTGGAATTCTGAGCTGATGCTTTGAGCAGCCTCCCCACCTTTCCCTCCCACCTGCCTGGGCTGGCAGCGAGACAAAGAGAATTCAGCTTCAGGAAGTCGCAGCTGCTGCAAACCTGAGCCCAGAGCGTGGGGATTGGAGATGTGGCCCAAGATTCCCTGGAATGGACGAGCCCTTCCCTCTCTGCACCACTGGGCTCTGGGGCTGGGTTAAAACTGATCCCATCTGGCTGGGATAACCACAGCTGGGGGGATTAGCGGCAGTCCTGGAAGGGGCCTGGCCCTTGCCCAGGGAATTAACCCAGGCAGGAAGCAGCCCATGGGAATGGGAATGGGAAGCTGTCCATGGAAATGGGAGCAGGGAAGGGGCTGAACCTGCGTGAGGTGGTTTAGGAGCAGATTTTGAATGATAAAGCTTTAAATAAAGCCTAGCAAAGACCACCAGAACCATTCCTTGGTGGGCTCTGGTGCTCCTGCCTTTGTCCCAGGAACATCCAAAGGTTCCCTGCAGCTCCTCTGCGGGGTCTGGTGGCCCCTGGCCCCTGGGGATGGCAGGGAGGTGATGCTGGCAGCCCATGGGGGACTGGCAATATTTTCCTGTCTGAGGTTTAAAGCCTGAACTAGTCCAGCAGGCCAAACATTTTCCATCCTCCAGTTCCTGATGGAGAATTTTTTAATTAGTTTGGGTTTCTTTACCAAAAAAAACCCTGCTGAGTTTTCCCTCCCACTTCTCCAGTGCAATGCCTTCCCATGAAGGTGAAGCTCCTCTGAGGGTTGCAGTGGGCCCTGGGGTGTTCCCTATATCCCCATTCCCAGAAGGGAATCCCCTGATTCCCTCTCCGAGCACAGGGCTTCACCAAAATGGAGGAATTGGCACCTTTTTCCTCTTCACCTCCCACCTTTCGAGTGAAACAGGCTCCCAGCTGCTGGACGGTTGTAATGTCTCTGGCATTAGCAACAGGCAGGTCTGGGGCTGGGAGTTGAGAGGTCTGTGAGCAGAGACATTGAGGTGGTGGATTACAGAATCCTGGAATATCCTGAGCTGGAAGGGACCCCCAGGGATCACCCAGCCCAGCCCCTGGCCCTGCCCAGACACCCCAACAACCCCACCCTGGGCATCCCTGGCAGCGCTGTCCCAACGCTCCTGGAGCTCTGGCAGCCTCGGGGCCGTGCCCATTCCCTGGGGAGCCTGGGCAGTGCCCAGCACCCTCGGGGGGAAGAACCTTTCCCTGATCTCCAGCCTGAGCCTCCCTGACACAGCTCCAGTCTCCTGGGTCCTGTCCCTGTCACAGGGAGCAGAGATCGGAGCTGCCCCTCGGTGTCTCCCCTGCCGCGAGCGGAGAGGGGCTGCCACGGGCTGGAGCAGTTAAAAGTTAAAAAACAAACCAGAGTCAGATGTCAGGAGCTGAGCCAGGCTGAGGACGACTGATGGAAGTGATTCCTTATGTTCCATCAGTATTTTTATTGATCTGAGGCTGTTTAGAGCTGTAAAAATGTTATAAATTAGAGAAGCGCTGTGAGAAGGAGCAAGGGATGGAAATCACTCAGGCTGACAGCAACAGAACGGGAGGAAACGGCCTCAAGTTGTGCCAGGAGAGGTTCAGGTTGGATATTGGGAATTATTTCTTCACTTAAAGGGTGGCACAGAGTGGAGCCCCCGTCCCTGGAGGGGTTTAACAGCCCTGTGGATGTGGCACTCAGGGATGTGGGGCAGTGCTGGCCTTGGCAGTGCTGGGGGAGTGGTTGGACTCGATCTTAGAGGGCTTTTCCAGCCTTCCTGCTGGTTCTGTGCCCCTGATCCCAGGATATCCGTGTGCACAGGAGCTGTGGGACTGCACGGAGGTTCATGGGTGTGATGGAACACACTCTGATCACCTTGCCCCGGGATGATCCAATACTCACAGTCCATGCTGGAAAAGGCAACGGGTGCTGCTGCTGTGCTCAGCATCCAGAGAGTCCTCCACCGTAACAGCTGCTCCCTTCTCCCTTCCCTTCACAGAGATCCGGGAGGCTTTCCGAGTGCTGGATCGGGACGGGAATGGCTTCATCTCCAAGCAGGAGCTGGGCATGGCCATGCGCTCCCTGGGCTACATGCCCAGTGAGGTGGAGCTGGCCATCATCATGCAGCGCCTGGACATGGATGGTGAGTGCTCACCGGGGTCTGCTCTCTCCTGGGGGATCCACCGGGGCTTTCCCAGGGCTTGGCAGCCCATGGATCCGGATCAAACAATTCCTGGTCACCAAGGGAAGGATGGAGAGGGAGCTGGGGAGCTTCGCTTTCCCCACGCAAAAGGAAAGGGCGAGGTGAGAGGTGAAGCCTGCTGTGGGTGATCCTGGGAATCGGGCAGTGCATGGGAGGGGGATGGAGCATCCCTGGTGGAATACAGCTGGGTGAAGACAGAGCAGCTCTGCAAAGTCCACAGATCCCCACAACCCCACCCTGGGCATCCCTGGGAACTCCTGGAGCTCTGGCAGCCTCGGGGCCGTGCCCATTCCCTGGGGAGCCTGGGCAGTGCCCAGCACCCTCTGGGGGAAGAACCTTTCCCTGATCTCCAGCCTGAGCCTCCCTGGCCCGGCCCCAGCTGTTCCCTGGGCCCTGTCCCTGTCACAGGGAGCAGAGATCGGAGCTGCCCCTCAGGAGGAGCTGCAGACCCCAAGGAGTCTCCCCTCACACGAGTGGAGATTGTCCCAGGCTGGAGGGGGACATTCCACAGGTGAAAAGCAAACCAAAGTCAGGTGTCAGAAGCTGAGCCAGGCTGAGGGTGATGGAAGCAATTCCTTTGATGCCACCACCATCCTGACTGGAATATCCTGACTGGAAGGGACCCCCAGGGATCACCCAGCCCAGCCCCTGGCCCTGCCCAGACACCCCAACAACCCCACCTTGCACAGATAATCTCTGCCGGGCTCTTTGAGCCTTTCCCTCGGCATTCCTGGGCAGCCTCTGGCCGGTGACACTTCCAGAATTCCCACCCATCCCCTGCCTAGTCCCTGGCTGCTCCCTGCAGGTCGGAGCTGCTGTGCTGGGAGCTGTTCCGAGGAGGTGTCGATGGCTCTGCAAGGAGAAGTTTTGCGGGGTGGAATCATCCCGAGCCAAGTCCTGCTGGGAGCGCTCATCAAACAATTACTGAGGGAATAAAAGCAACAGAACCCCCACCAGTGGGGAGAGGGAAGGGCAGGATCGGGATGCTGGAGCCAGGGAGGAATTTCAGCGGCTGCAGAGCTCGCTCAGAGCTGAGCACAACGAGCAGTTAAATCCAAAATGTCCTTGGCAGGGCAGGACGGGAGAGCTCCGCGCTGCCAGGAGCGTGCAGGGAGCGGGGGTGCACATCCAGCCTTGGCCCGGGGCTGTGGCGGGGAGGAAATCCTGCCAGAGCAGGGTCTGAGGGCTGGAGGGATCCTTGGAGAGCCAGGGAGACGCCAGAATCCTTGGGGACACTGGAGAGCAGAGCCCGGGGAGAGGGGGAGTGAAACTCCTGCCCCTGTGGGCATTCCCGATGTCCGTGGGAGAGGCAGGGACATTGTCACCCGGGCACGGCAGGGCAGGGCTGGCAGCCTGCTGAGGGTGTCCGGCAGAGGAAGGGCTGGGAAACCTGGCAGGGAGAGGAGATGCGAGGTGGGAATGACCTCATTCCGTAAAGAAAAGGGGAAAAAAAGAATCCATCGCTTTAAAAAGTGTTCTGTCCAAAAGTTACTGTGTGCCCTTTGCCCTGCTGCGCTGGCCTTTCCTGGCACAGAGGGACTTGGGCACAGGTTTGGCAAAGCCAGGCTTAGTGTGGTGCCAGCTCCTGGGGTCTTTTCCCGAAAATCTGAGCTTTTTTGGAAAAAGAGTGCTGGGGACTTGGCTCCCAGTTCAGATTCGTCTCCAGTCCTTCCCTGACTCTGCCAGGCTCCGGCTCTGCTCCGCACACTCCTGCTGGGAGGGACCTGCAGTGAGGAGCGAGTCAGACCTGGAGGGATGGGCTGCACATGGAAGTGGCAAATTCCTGCTCAATCCCTCCCTTCCCAGCGAGCTCCGAGTGCTTTCTGCAGGGATGGGAGCTGATCCTCCAGCTCCACAGTCCCACCAGCTCCAAACTGGCTGTACTGGTGCAGTGTTGGAGCAGGGGTTTGGGGGCTGTGCCATGGGAAGGTCAAGTGGGCCATGGATTTAAAAAAAGTCAGGGAATGGGAAATTCCTGAGGCACTGGGCAAAGAGGGGAATGTTCTGTGGAGGATTTACCTTGCCTGCAAGTTGAATTAGTGCTGTACAGCTTGAATTAATGTTATCAGGGCTACTTTGTCTCCAATGGATTCTTCACCTTTTCCTGGGATTTAACTCAAAATACGGAGTGAGAACCAGCAGCAGCCTCCTCCTTCCTCTCCCACTGGGGATGAGCATCTTTCAGGAGCAGGGCAGGAATGCTGGTTGTGCCCAGTGCTCCCTGGCCCTCTTCCCAAATATTCTTGGGGAGGGTTGCTGAGCTTTCCCAGCTTTTCGCTCGGCATTAGATGAGTTGGAAGCTTGGACGGAGGAAAGGCCACACTCAAGGAGGAATCTGCAGAGCCGGGGGGAGGTGAAGCGCTCTGCACATCTCTGGCACGTGCCGTGAGTTATGAGGTGATGGCAGGTGGAGCAGCCAGACATCCATTCCCTCCTTCCCAAAAAACTGCTGCCAGGGCCTGCAAATGAGGTAAGAAAGTTGGCAGGGCTGGGGATTCAACGTGAGCCAGCCTGAGCAGCCCCAACATGCGGTTTCCATCAGCAATTCCAGCGTGGCACAGGGGCTGACTGCACTGAGGGCCCGCAAAAAGCAGCAGCTGCAGCTGCGCTGGGGGGGTGTTCCCTGATTTCGGTAGGGAGGGGGAGGGAGGGAGCAGGAGGGACAGGGCATTTCAGAGCAGGAGTGCCAGGGGGGACAGGGCATTTCAGAGCAGGAGTGCCAGGGGGGACAGGGCATTTCAGAGCAGCAGCGTGTGCTGGGGCTGAGCAGGAAGTGACCTGACAGGAGCATTTCACACCTGGTGTCACCTTCTGCCAGCGAGGCTGCGAGTGGCACAGGGGATGGCACAGGGAGTGACACAGGGGATGGCACAGGGAGTGACACAGGGAGTGACACAGGGGATGGCACAGGGGATGGCGCAGGGGATGGCACAGGGGGTGACACCGGGGATGGCACAGGGGGTGGCACAAGGACAGCTGCTCCCAGGCCCGCCGTGTGCAGCTGCTCAGTGGCACTCTGAGAGCCCCCACCGGAGCAGGAAGGACGGGCTGCTCCAGCAGTCATCACCTCGCAAGGGAGAATGGCCTTAGGGAGAGATCACTGCTGGAGCCTGAGCGGAACTGGCCCTGGCACGGCTGGGCCTGGGGCCAGGAGCCCTTCTCAGGTGTCACCTCTGGTGCCACCATGGCTGCTGAGGGGCCAGGCCCGCTCCTCCCTGCACAGGGACACGCCAGCAGAGGGACATGTCACCACGCCACCAGCCTGGCACTGCCAGGGTGCCCCGGAGTGCAGGGAGTGGCTCTGCCCTCCCCCCCTCTGCATTCCCTGATTTCCTGGGAATTTCCCGTTCTCCTCGCCGGGGGCAGGAGAGCAGCAGGGCTGGGGATCCTCTGCATCCCTACGAGTCCCTTTTCCAGCTGTTCTTCCAAAGCTTGGCTGCGAGCTTGGGCAGCGCTCCCAGGCTGGGGTGGCGTTGCTGGGGGTCTGTGCAGGGCAGGAGTTGGATTCCCTGATCCCCGTGGGTCCCTCCCAACTCCAGGAATTCCATGATTCCGGGAATCTGCCAGGTTTGCTTCACCCAGCTGCCACAGGGGAAAGCTGTACAGTTGGCATAAACCCCCTCAGTTATGGAGAAAAATGGGAATCTCCTCGGAATGTTTCGAGGTCTCCGGAGAAATCCCAATAAATCCTCAGAACCCCCCTTTTGTGAACTCCAGGAGATGCTGCGGCACTGCTGGGGTGGGAAGTGCCAGAAAAGGACAGAAGGAAAAGGGATTTGCTGGGCAGAAATGTTTCTCTTTAGGAAGGGAGGTGAGGGCTGGGGCTTCCGAGATTCCCGTTATCCCAAAGCTTTGTTTGCATCCTGCTGGAAGTGCGGGACTGTTCCCACACCTGGGCACTTCCCATTGTAGGGAGCCAATATTTTAGTCTGGAAATACTTCCAGACATCAAATCTGATCTTTATCCCATGGATTTCCTTAATTTTTAGCCAGAATTCTGCATTTCTTGGACACAAAACTGTGAGGGGGGCCCTGGCTTCTCCCTGCAGTCTGGGGAATGACCTGGAATATTCTGCCAGCACAGGGAAAGGGAAATATTTGATACATTTCTGTGCTGGAAAAAGGAATTATTTGTAAATTCTTCCAACTGGCAGCAATGCTGATAAAAACGGGAATTGGCACATGGAATGTGGGGCCTTATCTGGGATCCCTCCTCTTTAAGCAGCATTTGCCATAAAAGAGATGAATGTGTGACTTGAGTGTCACAAATGGTTTCGTTGGGATTTTTGTCTGAGGAATAAAACGAGCACTTGGTGTAGGAATTAGAGGAGCAGCTGGAAAAATAACCCTGGGCTACCACAAGAGGGGGGGAAACCACCCCTGGATGTCAAATTATTTATTGGAATGAGAAGAGGGAATATTCTGATGAAGCAGAAGTCGAGCTGGTTTCACCAGGGACCTGCCTGGTGTCTGTGGGACATTCTGGGATGTGGCACCTGGAGTGGTGACATCCTTGGGAGCAATGGAAAACAGGGGGGAATCTCAACTTTAAATTTTGGAAGAGTCATGGAATCGTTGAGGTTGGGAAAGGTCTGTGAGGTCACAGAGTCCAACCCTTCCCCAGCGCTGCCAGGGCCACCAGCACTGCCCCACGTCCCCAGGTGCCACATCTGGGGCTGTGAAACCCCTCCAGGGATGGGGACTCAGCCCTGCCCTGGGCAGTTCCAATGCCTGAGCAGCCTTTCCATGGAGAAATATTCCCAAAATCCAACCGAAACCTCCCCTGGCACAGCCTGAGGCCGTTCTGGATGCTCAGACCCAGGCAGAAGTGGCACTTGGGGCTGTGGTTGGGTGGCCATGGGGCTACTTGGTCCAAGGTTGACAATCCTGGAGGTCGTTTCCAACCTCGGTGATTCCATGACTCTTCTGGACCTTCCAGCTGAGATTCCTGTTTTTCACTGCTCACAAGGATGCTCCGGGTGACACATCCCAGGATGTCCCAGGCTCTCTGTGGAAAGGGAGGAAGTGTCAGTGCCACGGCTGGGTGGTGTCACAGGTCACTGTGTCCCTCCAGGTCACCCCTCCAGGCCGCTGTCCTGCTCTCCACACCTCCCCAGGGACACTGCTTCGGTTTCCTGTGCTTCCTCCTGGCACCAGAGCTGGGGCAGGGATGGGAACGGTGGCAGGACATGGGCTGGGACATCTGGAGACAGAGCAAATCTCTCCTTTAAAAATGAAATATCCAGCTCTCCCCTGGGGCTGGCAGAAGGCAAATTCCTTGTTCGTAGGCATGGACAAATCCCAGCATCACAGGATCATTAGGGTTGGACAAATCCCAGGATCATTAAGGCTGGAAAAGACCTCCAGGATCATCCTGTCCAACCTTTGATCAGTGAAAAGTTTGCTTCTGCCCACAAGCTCGGCTTGAGCTGCCCTGTGTGGGAAAATGGTGACATTCCCAAGCTGGAAATCTTTCCTCTCCTTTTGTCTCTCCCACTTTTCCTCTTTAGGTTTTCCCAAGGTTTTTTGCTGCCGTGGATGTTTCCTTGTGTTTCAGCCTGAAAAGAGCTGGATAAAAGATTTCATTTTATATCTCAACATAAAAATGGGTTTCAGTATAAAACAGCCCAGGCTGCTGGCGGGGGGGGAGGGGGGGGGACCAGGAACCATTTCTGGGTTAAAGTCAGAGTTCGTAGGAGTCAGAGAATCCCAGAATCCCAAGTGTGGGTTGGAAAGAATCTTAAAAATCATCTCACTCCACCCCTGCCATGGCAGGGACACCTTCCACTATCCCAGGTTGCTCCAAGCCCTGTCCAGCCCAGCCTTGGGCACTTCCAGGGATGGGGCAGATGGGTTAGGATGGATTCTGGGCTTGTTCTTGGTGCTCAAAGCGATTTTTAAGTGTGAGAAATGATCCAGCCGCATTCCAGCCTGGCTGTCCTGTGAAATGTGTTGCTGAGCTGGGAATCCTGGGCAGCGGGATGGATTTGATGAGACTTGTCTGGATTTCTAGGGGCCACTCTCTCCGTGTCTGCTCTCATTTGGACAATGAGGATTAGCACATTTCATCCCGTTCCGTGTTCTCGCTGCGGAGATGAGGAGTAATTACAGCTGCTGCTGCAGCCTGTCAGCTCTGCAGCTCGGGAGCAGCGAGAGGTTCATCAAATTACATCAAATTACATCAAATTACATCAAATTCTATCAAATGACATCCAATCCTGCCCTTGCTGGAGCGCTGGGCTGGCTGAGTGCAGCACAAAAGGGAGCCCTGGCTGCAGCTCCCCTCTGGAGCCTGTCCGTGCCCTGGCCTGGGCTGCACCCCGTGCCCTGTGCTTTGTGGGCAGCCTTGCTGAATTTTATTTCTCCCCAAAACCCTGGGATCATTTTGGCTTCGCAGGAGGTGTGTGCCACAGCCCAGAGTCCTGCTCTGCCGCTGGTCCCAAGGGTGTCTGAGCTGCACCCGGAGCTCTCTGCCCTTCCAGGGCCGGGGAGCAGCACCGATGGAAGCCCCGGGAGCCCAGTGGTGACCCCGCTGCTCCGGCCCCTGGGGCAAAGGGAGCAGAGTCCTGCACAGACCTGGCAAAGGGGTTTGGGTGCCCAGGGAGGGGATGTGGGACAGGGTTGGGGCTGGTGGGGAGCCAGGGTGGCCGTGCTGGTGGCACATCCCCCTGAGCAGCCCCGGCAGGGCGCTTCCCTGGGCACACCTGGTGACAGGGCTGCTCCCTGGGCACGCTGCAGCTCCCGGGGCCGTGGCTGTCTGACGGGGGGTTCTTTCTTACCACACTCCCTGTTTTTCTTGCACTTCTGCTCCTTGTTCGAGGGTTTGTGCTGGAGCAGGGACACGTCCCAGCAGATTCCCTGTCCTCCCCAGTCCCCGTCTCCTGGTCAGACACGGGGAGTTCATGGATTTATCTTTAGTGGGAAGCAAACCAGTGCTCTGGAGCTGTTCCCTCCCTGCAGGACAAGCCAAGGTGTGTCAGAGTGAGGAACTCTCCAGCTCCTCTGCTCAACCCCCCCCTGCTCCACCCTTCTGGGCTCTGCCTGAGCCTCGCAGACCCCATGGACATCCCCTCCTCCCGGGATGTGTGTCTGTACAATCCATGGATCGTTTCTGTGTGGTTGTCATGGAACCAGAGCAGCCGGATCCACAGAACTGCTCCGAAAGCTGCAGCGATGAAGGGACTGAAGGGACAGAGGGGGCTCCAGTGGAGATGTTTGATCCTTTCCCCAGAGCCGGTGAAGCTTTTCATGGAATCATGGAATGGTTTGGGTTGGAAGGGATCTTAGAGCTCCTCTCGTTCCAGGTCAGGGACACCTCCCACTGTCCCAGGCTGCTCCCAGCCCCAATGTCCAGCCTGGCCTTGGGCACTACCAGGGATCCAGGGGCAGCCCCAGCTGCTCTGGGCACCCTGTGCCAGGGCCTGCCCACCCTGCCAGGGAACAATTCCTTCCCAATCTCCCATCCAGCCCTGCCCTCTGGCACTGGGAAGCCATTCCCTGTGTCCTGTCCCTCCAGCCCTTGTCCCCAGTCCCTCTCCAGCTCTCCTGGAGCCCCTTTAGGCCCTGCAAGGGGCTCTGAGCTCTCCCTGGAGCCTTCTTCTCTCCAGGTGAGCACCCCCAGCCCTCCCAGCCTGGCTCCAGCCCTGGCAGCAGCTCCATGGTCTCCTCTGATCTCTACAGATCCACGTCCTCCCTGTTCTGGGGGGGGGGCAGTTGTTTCTCTCCTCCCAGAAGTCACTGGAGCTGTCTATAATTAAAACCGTTTTCCAAGGCCAGAGTTTCAGGCCAGACTTTCCCTGTTCCCGCTGCAGTTCTGGGCTGAGGCTGTAATTAGGGAGAAATCCTGTGCCTCGTGCTGGGCAAAGGATCAGGCTGGCGAGAGGCTCTGACCTCCCAGTCTTTGAAACCGAAAGCCTTTTCTGGGAAATGTCCTGTGGCCGGAGCTGTTCCTGCTCATCCCGTGCCTCATCCCCGGGCACAGCCTCGCCCAGACTGCCGGAGCCCTGCCCGGGTGCGCCGGGCACGGCAATGACACAGCCCGGGCCAGCCGGGCACTGCAGGGAGCTGCCGGGGAGTAAAAATAAACAGGAGTTGTGTGCTCCGGGCCCCGAGCTGCAAAGCCAGCTCATTAACTTTAAATATCTCACCTCGCTGCTCGCTGGAGGTCACACTCCGGCAGCAGGAGCGCGAATGCTGAGCAGGCTGCTTGCCGAACATCCTCATCCCTGAACATCCTCATCCCTGCACATCCTCATCCCGGCACACCCTGATCCCGGCACATCCTGATCCCTGCACATCCTCATCCCGGCACACCCTGATCCCGGCACATCCTGATCCCTGCACATCCTCATCCCGGCACACCCTGATCCCGGCACATCCTGATCCCTGCACATCCTCATCCCGGCACACCCTGATCCCGGCACATCCTGATCCCTGCACATCCTCATCCCGGCACACCCTGATCCCGGCACATCCTGATCCCTGCACATCCTCACCCCGGCACATCCTCATCCCGGCTCCAGCCCCGGTGCCGCGGCAGGGAACCCCGTTATCCTGAGCATGGCCGGGGAAAAGTCTCCTTTAGGGAGCAACCAGGGCACGTTATCCAGCCAGCCTGAGGCACAAGGCTCGGAAAACCGGGCCGGAGTCCGTTCTGCCCGGGGCTGGAGGTGATGCCATCCGGGAATGTTTTCCCCCTCTCGTTCCCCTTTTCCCCTCTCATTTCCCTTTCCCCCCTCTCATTTCCTTTTCCCCCCTCTCATTTCCTTTTCCCCCCTCTCATTTCCTTTCCCCCCTCTCATTTCCCTTTCCCCCCTCTCATTTCCCTTTCCCCCTCTCATTTCCTTTCCCCCCCTCTCATTTTCCTTTCCCCCTCTCATTCCCAGGCATGCTTTCCCCCTCCACTTCCCCTCTCCAGCTCTGCCTTTCTCCAGCCCAGTGAATGTTTCATTCCTCCCTCCAAGGCAGCCGCTCAGGAGCCTTTGGAGAGACAGGGATGTCCTGAGGGCTGAGGGTGGGGCTGTCCCATGGGAATGGGGGCAGGATGGGGTCACCCCCTGCTCCTCGGAGCATTCCCTCGTTCCTTCAAGGCACGGGAGCTCGGGCAGGAGCTTCCAGGAGCCCGGCACAAGCTGCTGCTACCTGGGATTCGGGGATTCGGAGTCCTGCTCTCCCTGCCTGGCATTCCAACCTGGGCAAACTTCTGAGGGTGGATCCCGTGGGATCAGGACAGGGGGAAGGTGGGATGGGGCTCCGGGGTGGTTGGGTGGGGTGGGGGTGTTTGGGGCTGCTGGCTCTGTGTTTCCTGCTGCACATCCTCCAGCAGGTCCAACTTTCCCTTCTCCCTGCAGTGAAAGGCTGAGGGAAGGTGAATTCCTTTGTCTCCAGCTCAAAGCTTAGGGAGAGGGTGGGAATTTCTGTGCTCGGCTCTTACAAAGCATCAGCAGGAGCAGCTGATGGCACCTGGAACCTCTCGATCCTGCAGATGTGGGATCAGAACCTGGATGAGGATTGGTGTTGAAGGGAAGCAGCTCAGGAGAGTAAATCTCCTTTCCAAAGGGCTGGAGTCTCGTTCATCTGCCCTGAAATGGTGTCCAACCCCAAGTGTGCTCCCTGTGGGCACTGGTGCTTCTCTGGTCCCCTCCACAGGCTAAGTCATTCATGATTTTCTTTTTTCTACATCCCTTCTCCTCTCCACGAGTCCCTGACAGGAGGGGGCAGCCGGGGGGGTCGGGCTCTGCTGCCAGGGAACAGGGCCAGGAGGAGAGGGAACGGCCTCAGGCTGGGCCAGGGGAGGCTCAGGGTGGATATTGGGGAAATTTCCCCATGGAAAGGGTGCTCAGGCATCCCTGGAAGTGTTCAAAAGCTGTGTGGAAGTGGCACTTGGGGACAGGGGTCAGTGGTGGCCTTGCCAGTGCTGGGGAAGTTTGGTCTCGATGATCCTGGGGGTCAGGTGGAACCTCGGGGATTCTGTGATCCCACTGCTTTATTTAGGAGGCCCAGTGGGCGTTTTTCAGAGGTGCAGACAGCCCTTCCTTGAGTCAGTGAGGTCCAAAGCCAATCTCCCTGGGCTGCAGGCTCTGGAAGAGCTGGAAAAGCTCTTGGATTCCCAGCTCCATCGTCTTGGAATCACTTGGAACCAAAGAATGGTTTGGGGTGGAAGGGACCTTAAAGCTGATCCACTCCCAACCCCTCCCATCCCCACACTCGGCATAAGGGGCCAGCAGGATCTCAGGATTCTCTGCTGGAGCTCTGTGGAGCTCTGGGAGCAGCCAGACTGAGCTCACAGCACAGCAAACGTTAATGCTGGCACTCCTCAAGCTGGGATTATCCCAAGGTCTCTCCGCACCCCACGAACGAGCGGTGAGGGGGAGCTTGGGCAGGTCCCTGCTGGCCACACAGGGTCTGTGGGCACTGGGAAGGTTTCCAGAGAACCCAGAGATGTTCCTTGGTGCCTTCAACATCCTCTTCCCACGACGGGACAGTGAGCCAGGCTCCCAGCACTGCCATTCCTTTTGACTGTCCCAACTCCCTGGTTCCTGCCAGGACTGAGAGTCCTGCAGGCAGCAGACCTGTGGCTACCAGCTGAGGGCCTGGGGAGGATGAGCTGGTCTGAGTTGGCTCTGCTGGGGTGGCCAGAGCGGTTCTGAGTCACTGCTTGAGTCGTGAGGCTCAGCCACAGCGTCGGTGCCCGCGGTGACTCAGTGACATTAATGCCGGGATTAACACGGAGCTGGCTGGGGAGGAAAGTGTGAGGGCACCGCTGGGAGGAAACCGAGGAGTGCTTTAGGTGGGTTTAGACCAGTGCTTAAGCTCAGCTCTGGTGTTTGGCTAAGATCACCCACACAGGCAGTGATCCATCCCCCAGCTGATGAGGGCAACGCAGGGATGGGGTGGAATCCTGCCTGGAACCCCTCTGTCATCACCCCTTCGCCACCTGCCAGCCTGCCCTGGCCCAGCAGCCCCTCACCACCATTCCCAAGGTTTCCCTGGCCCACCAGCCCCTCACCAACATTCCCAAGGTTTCCCTGTCCCACCAGCCCCTCACCACCATTCCCAAGGTTTCCCTGGCCCACCAGCCCCTCACCACCATTCCCAAGGTTTCCCTGGCCCACCAGCCCCTCACTGCCATTCCCAAGGTTTCCCTGTCCCAGCAGCCCCTCACCACCATTCCCAAGGTTTCCCTGGCCCACCAGCCCCTCACCACCATTCCCAAGGTCTCCCTGGCCCACCAGCCCCCACCCCACTGTGACCCTGGGTTTCCCTGCCCTCCCAGTTTGTAAATAAGCTCTGGGAATGTTCGAGTGCCTTGGAACCATGGACTCATTAAGCTGGAAAAGAGCTCTGGAATCCTCAGGTGCAGCCATTAACCCATCGCTGCCCGGGCCCCACAGAACCCTTTCCCTTCCTCAGTCGGCCCGATTGGGGTTTTTAAATCTGCCTTCGTGTTTGGGGGCAGGGAGAGGAGGGAGCCGGGGCTGTCCCGGGGCAGGAGCACATCCCGCTCCATCCCAGCTGGAACTGCTCCTGCCTGTGCCCCTCCGGCCTTCCCGGGGTTCTCCTCCCGCGCTCGGAGGCAGAGGAGGGGAGGATGAGAACAGCACCCATCTCACACAGGGGGGCGGGGAGGGATCCTGTGAGCCCTGCTGGGATCAGGGATTGCGGGATGGCTCCTGGACAGGAGCGAGGGAGGTGAGGGAGAACAGGCAGCACACGAGCTCCAGCCCGGCCTGTTCCTCCTTTCTCCCCATCCTTAAACCAACTCCGAGTCCATCTGCAGGACCCTGGGGAGAGCAGCACGTCTGCAGACACGGGGATGGGGGCGCTGGACTTGATTCCAGGGCTGGATCCCGAGCAGATGCTCGGCGAGTGCATCCCAGGGCAGCTCCCGGCGCCGAGTGCGCGGCCGTGGGGAGGAGCAGGAGGGCGAGGAAGGCGGCTCCTGCCTGTGCCAAGCCCAAATTTCCCGCTGTGCTCCCAGGATGGGATGTGGATCCTGGCCCGCAGTGATGCCCTGGCCGTGCACAGCAGCCCCATGCAGTTTCTGGTGCTGGTTTTTATGGCATTTCTCTCGTGGCTGTCAAAAGGAATTTTCAGACAAAGCCGTGATTTCTGTCTGTTGATGAAATGCTGCTGCAGTCTCCTGAGGTGCTGATGACAGGGAAGCTTTGTTTTCTGCAGCTCCAAATGAACGTTAAAGGGATATTTCTAGGAGGCAAAAGGGGGGTCTGGTTGCCTTGCTGGTTAGGAGTTTTAATTGAAAAAGCAGGCAATAAGGGGATAATGCATTTTTTCATGGCATCTTTCTTCGGAGGTTGTGGAAAACGCTCTCATTAAGCCAATAATTAAAGCCTGTGAAGCTGGTGATGATCCCTGGCACAGGCACAGGGAAGACACGAGCAAGGGACTGCCCGAAGTCTGCACAAAGTCGGACAGAGCCAGTCCTGGCACCCCTTTCCTGGAATCACGTGTAGGACCGAGTCCTGCCTGTCCTCTGAGGGCGGAGTGACATTGGAGAGAACCCGAACTGAAAAACTCCGTGCTCGGGGTCACACAGGCACAGGCCAAATGTATGCGGGGACAGGTACCAGCATCTCTTTAAAATGCAAATTGTTTTCTTGCTAAACTGGCTAATTTAAAGAAATTAGCATCCCAAAGCGTCCCGATTTGCATTCCAGCGTGTGGATTCGCTGCTGTCGGTGCCAGCGAGCGCTGTGCCTCTGTGTAAATCACCCGGAGCCGCTGTCACCTTGCGGTACCTTCCCGAGCGATCCAAGCCCGGGCCGCACCCAGCCCCGCTGGATGCTTCCCGAGGGGCAGCAGAGGGAATGCGTTTCCCACAGAGAGGTTTCAGGGAATGGCTCCCCAAGCAATGGGGTGCCCACCCCGTTCCTCAATAAGTTCTCCCAGAAATGAGCTCGGTCCTGCAGAGCCCCGGAGCTGGGAGAGGCTTTGGCAGCAGGACGGGGTCTGGGTGCGTTTTACCGGATCAGAGACACCGCGGATCCTGCTGGGTTCCCTTTTAGAGCCTCACGCCAGGATAGTCCCTCCCAGAGACCCCAGATCTCCTGGAGATCCCAATTCCGCCCGGGGAGTGCTCGGGCCGTGCTGAATTTGTATTTGTGCTCGGGCCGCGCTGATTTCGTGCTCGGGCCGCTGGGATTTTCACCCGGCGGCGCTGGTGCCGGGATAAGGACACGGGAGATCGCGATCGGCCGCGCATCTGCTGGGATGGAGCCCAGGGGTGCGATCAGGAGGACAGAGAGCAGCGGGATGTGCCGCACGTGGCACGGCTGGCACACGGCGCTGCCGCAGCTGCTGCAGGCACCGCTGGCATTTTAATCGCGGCCCTGGCATTGATCTGCTGTGGTCTCATGGTCTGAGGCACTGCTCACACCTGGTCATTTAACAGCAGCAGCTCCGGGGAGGGGTGGGTGCGGTCACTTCCAGCTGAATCGGGGTAAAACACAACCCGAAATCCTGCAGGGGCTGATTCTGATGCCAGGCTCGAAGCAGGGCTGAGTTATCAACCCTTATCAGTTCAATAACGTGGAGGAGGAGACGTCCATGGCCTGATCAATGAAGGAGATTTTCCAGAAGATTAGGTTAAGCATTCTCAGGAGAGCAGGGAATTGAACTGCTCAGACGGACGGGGATTTTTAAGATCCTTCAGCAGGCACGAATATCCCTTTTCGTGTCGAGGGAAAAGTGACATTTGATAACAAAACTCGCTCCAAACAGCCCCGTGCCTCTTTGAGAGCAGGAGCCGCTCTCAGCACGGCACCAGCTCGGCTCGTTAGTGGCAGGAGGTGTCACCTGTGCCCGCTCTGCCCGCTCTGCCTGCCGGGCACACAGACGCGCGCTGCTGGGAAGCTGGGATGAAACGCCTGCTGGATGTGCAGTAGCTGTGGCCCTGCGCTGCCTGCACTCCCTCCCTCCCTCTGGAGGCCGGGGCCGGCCCTGTAAAACTTGTGCGGAGACCTGAGGGAGAGCCCTGGCCGTGCTGCTGGCTCCTGTCCCGGTGCCAGAATGGCTTTTTGGGAAGCGCCTCTGGGCTCTCTGGGCCTGGGGGATGAGCTGTTTCCCTCAGGGCACGGCCTGGCTGTGTCCTTGGGGGCAGGTGGGACACAGCAGGGGCCGTTCACTGGCACAGCAGAGGGTTTGGGGCTGTGGGCACTGGGAAAATGCTGTGGGGGTGCCCCAGGGTGTGGGGGGTCCCTGATGTGCAGCAAGCCCAGAGGGGCACGTTGGGCTCTCAGGGGTTAATTATTAATTGATAATAATGAGGGTGGGGAGGCCCTGGCACAGGGTGCCCAGAGCAGCTGTGGCTGCCCCTGGATCCCTGGCAGTGCCCAAGGCCAGGCTGGACAGGGCTTGGAGCAGCCTGGGATGGTGGAAGCTGTCCCTGTTCACATCAGGGGGTTGCACTATACAGCCCCTAAAGGTCCCTTCCAACCCAACCTTCTCTCTGATCTTTGAGTCTCTGATGTTTTCCTCTCCCTCCAGGGGACGGCCAGGTGGATTTCGATGAATTTATGACCATTCTGGGACCTAAGCTGGTGTCGTCGGAGGGCAGGGATGGCTTCCTGGGGAACACAATAGACAGCATATTCTGGCAGGTGAGTGAGCATTGCTTTAATTGCAACTTCAGCCAGCTCTCAGCAGCTTCCAGAGTGGATTTGTTGAGGAGCACAGGATATTTTACCGAGTGGGAATGGTTGTGGGAAGGGTGTTGGGGTCCCTCGTGCCGTGGGCTGTGGGAGAACATCCCATGCTGGGGGAGGGAGCTGTGTCCAGCCGAGCCCTGTGCTCCTGTGGATGGATGCAGCTGGACACAGCAAAGCACCCAGATCCTTCTGCAACACTTTTGGGAGTCTGGAATTCACTTTTGGAAGAGAAAAGCATTTTTCTCCAGGAGTCTTTTGAGTTGGGAGCCTTGAAGCCGCTGGCTGCTCCCAGAAGTGTGTTCCTGCTCAGTGTCCCTTGGCTGTGGCAGGGGATTCTCCACACAGAGGGAATGTGCCGGGCAGGCCACGTCCCACTGGGATTTCTGCTGGATTCAGGGATGAGCTCAGGATAACCAAAACTGAGAAACTTCTTACCCAGTGGTGCCCTCGGGTGGTTTGGTCCTGCTGGCCCCAGGCACTGCAAGGAGACGGATCCAGCGCTGGGAGCTGCTCTTTGTCTGCTCTGCAGTGAGACTTTAGACAGCGTTGGAGCTTCCAGGAAAAGCAGCCCAAAATGCCCCAAAACACAGAGCTGCAGGGTTGCTGCCAACGGATCAAATGTGTGGCTTCCTGTGGGATTCCAGCTCCTCTCATTGCCCATCCCACAGCCTTTGCCTGCTAAGAAACTTTGGCTGTTCCCAAGTTTAATGAATGCGAAGAGCCAAACCTGGAAATGAGAATTTCTGCCTTCTTTTACAACCCTCCAGCCCCATCCAGACTGAACTGGGTGGAGCTCTGGAAGAGTGTTTTAAAGGGCTTTTAAAAAGCCATTCCTGGCCTCCTGGCACAGGATAGGAATAACCTGGAAATTCTGCTCCGGATTCCAGGATCTGGCTGTCAAAGCAAGAGTTTGGTGCTGGTGAAGCCCTCGTGGTTTGTGAGGTACCTGGGGGGAGTAATGACACCAGGAGGGGCAGGACTGGGATTCAGGGGTGTTTTATTGCCTCCACTGTGCCTTGGGAGCCTCATCCCAGCCCGGGAGGGAGAGGAGGGAGCCCCATCCCGTCCCACTGTGCCTTCCAGAATTCCAGCCCCTCAGGAGCTGCTCAAGAAGCAAAAGTCCAAGTGGGAAAATCAAGTTTGTGAGCTGAGCTCTTGGATGGGAAGGAGAGAAGTCTGGAGCCTTCCTGAAAACTCTGCTCAGTGTAACCCATTGCTTTTAGTGACCCTCCCACCTCTGCAAATGCCTGGAATGGGCAGGGAGGCAGGATTGTGCCTGGATTTAGAGCTGCAGGATTCCAGGGATCAGCTTCCACAGGGGAGTATCCCTGATGCCCTTCCTGGCTGTGGTGGGACAGGGAGAAGGGAGCAGAGGCTCCAGGGGGGAGCCCTGGCTGGGCAGGGACAGCCCCGGGGCTCCTGCAGGCAGCAAAGCTTTGGCTGAATTCCACAGGTGCTCCATGGCCTTGGAAAACAATGGTTATGGGCTTTACCCCCTCTTTACTCAGCACTTCCCTGGATTTCTGAGCCCCTGAAGAGCTCCGGTTGCTTTTCCTCTGGGGTAGGAGTGCAACGCCTTTGCTGCTTTTTCCCAAAGGAAAAGCAAGGAGAAGACCCCAAGGCGTCATTCAGGGAACAGGTTCCCTTTGCCCATTGCTCCCTGGCTTCATCCAATCCATCTGCAGGGCATCAGTCACCTCATTCCCGAGCATTTCTGCCTCTGCGTTATCTCCAGTGGGATTCCTGATGGGAAACCAAGCCTTTCTGGGAATCAGGGCTTGGCCGTGTTTCCCATTTCCCCATGATGTGCAATTTCCACATGTTCTGGCAGGGGATGAGCCTGGGCTGCTGACAGAGCCCTTCATCCCTGCAGCCATTCCCAAGGAAGGGTTTTAAGGAGGGAATGGTGCCCACAAGGCTGTGGCTGTGCCCAGAGCTGGGGGACAAGGGTGGGACAAAAGGGACAGCTGGCTGGGCAGTGCCACCATGAAACCTCACCCCAAAGCTTCTTAAATCAGTCCCACAGGAGAGAGAATCCGTGTGGGCATCCAGGAAGTGCCTTCCCCTCTCCCATCCAGGCAGCTTCCCTCCAGCCCTCCCCATGCTGGGATATCTTTGCCAAGCTCATTTCTGAGGGCAAAGACCTCCAGGTTCCAGTGTTCAACACGTCCTACGGGATGCAGTGTGGAGGATCTCCAGGCCCAGAGGGAATGACAGCCCTGGATGGGAGGTTTTTAATGAAGTGAACCTCTCTGGGGTGGCTGGAATGCTTTGGGAAGTCAGGACAAGTGGGAATGGTTGAACAACACGGCTCCATCTACAGTGGGTGCAGCAGGAATTCTGTGCCCACAGCACTGATGAGATGATTTGGGAAAGTCAATGCTTTGTACGGTGACCAGCTGAGAGCCAGAGCCTCATGAATTTCCCCCCCTTCTCCCTTTGCTGTGTGCACATGGAGGCTGCAGGGAATTTCAGGATACCTGGGAGCTTTGTCTTGCATGAGGGGACGGTGCCAGATCATGCCCTCAGCCACGGTGCTTGCTCATCCCATCAGAGATCACCCAGCACGAATCCCTGGGTTCAGGAGCAGCCTGGGTGCTTTGGGATAAATAAAGCTGCTTTGCAGGAACAGAATTCCCACAGGGAGATGCTGCTCAGGCTCTCCTTTGTCCACTGGAGAGATTTGGGGAGGCAGGTCCTGCACAAGGAACAGCTCGGCCGCTGCTCATCTTTTCTAGGACTGAGGGAATCTTTTCCTTCCTCCAGGCTCCCACAGACTTTTGCTATGGGGAGGGATATCCTGGGGTTTATCATCTTTGAGAGGGGAGTAGGAATGGCCAAAAATTCTACAGGACCCCTGAGCAAGGAGGGAGGGATATGCAGGGACAGGCCAGGGACAGCAGGGACCCCCAAGGTCCTGAGCTGCACCCTCAGCTCAGGCACCACGGGACAGTTCCCTGGAAAACGGAGCAGGGACAACATCCAGCTGTGGGGGGCTGCATTTGGGGCTGGCTCAGGAGGGAATTTAGGGATGGGAAGGGGGATCAGAGCTGGCTGGGAGCAGGGGAGAGCAGAGGGATGCGGCTGGGATGGGACAGGGATGGTTCCCCCTCCCATCCCAGCCCCTGAGGTTCAGTGCTCTGCCCATCCCTAATCCCGTTTGTAGTTGTCACTGGGAATGCAGGAGAGTCCCGGGGGACAGATCTGGGCTCTCCTGATCTGGTCAATCAATTAGTGCCTTAATAGAGGGAAATGAAGGGGAAAATGTGTGGGAATGGCGGTGGCACAGGGCAGGGCAGGAGGGGCTGGGAGGGAGTGAGGGAGCGGGGAGTGAGGGGCTGTGTCAGGGCCCTCCAGCAGCCCCAGGCTGTCTCCAAAGACAATTTTTTGCCCGGAGAGGGATTTTTGGTTTTTTTATGGGGTTCAGAGATAAACCTGATGCAGTTGCTTCCTGTGTGTGAGTTTCTCCTCTCGTCCCTGCAGAGGAATTAATCTGCTGATGGCAAACGAGCCTTGCTGCAGAGGATTTGTTCGTGTCTGTGTCTGATTTGATGTGGGAACAGATCCAGGTGCCCTGCTGGGGTCAGCCCTTCCTCCCTCGCCTCCTCCTCCTCCGGAGGCAGTGCAGCCCCTCAGGGCAGGTGCAGGCTGTTGTCAAACCACAGGATGGGACGTTTTACATCTTGCAGCAGCATTTTTTGCTGGTGCTGAGCTGCTCTGCTGCAAAAATCTCGATTCCTGGATTTCAGGAGCTGCTGTGTCAGCTCTTCAAAGAACCTTCTCGGATCGACTGCTGGGGAGGAAGAGAGATGGGAGATTGGGAAGGAGCTCTTTACTCAGAGGGTGGGCAGGCCCTGGCAGAGGGTGCCCAGAGCAGCTGGGGCTGCCCCTGGATCCCTGGCAGTGGCCAAGGCCAGGCTGGACACTGGGGCTGGGAGCAGCCTGGGACAGTGGGAGGTGTCCCTGCCCATGGCAGGGGTGGCACTGGATGGGCTTTGAGGTGCCTCCAACCCAACCCATTCCTGGATTCTGGGATTCATGGATTCAGTGCCCTCCCTCTTGCTGGTTGCTTTGGGGTTTAAATCAGGGAATGCAGCTGAAAGTTTGGTGGATGGGGCCAAAGAAGGGGAGTTGGGGCTGGACCATTGTACCAGGCACATCCCCCCAAATGCTCTTCCACCAGACCAATCACCCCACAGCACTGCCTCATTCTGAGCAGCACTTTTTGACTGATGAACCTGGGATACCTTGAAGTGATTTCCACAGAAAAAAAATCCGTACATTTAAAACATCAACCATTGCTTGGGTTTTCCCGGCTGGATACAACCAAAGTAAGGCAGAGGTTGGAAACCTTGGCATTGATTATCCTGCAAAACCACTGGGATTTGAGCTGGCAGACACCTGTCCTGGGACACTCAGATGGGGCCCCTGTGTTCCCCAGTGCCCCTGAACCCCAGCATCCTGACCTTATCCTAATTTCAGGAATGTAATATCTCCTGCCATGGCTGCTCCTGCAGTTTAGGTCATGGTTTCCTCATATCCACATTTAAAAGGTGAGATTTTCCATGGGAGGATGCAGGTGGCTGGTGTCAAACTCGTCCCAAATAACCTGGGACACTCCCAGAGTGTCCTTTAGCTCATCCCAGATATCCTGGGACACTCCCAGTGTCCCTTGGAGCCATCAGAGAGAAACAGCCACTTCCAGGCTGTGATTCAAGGGATGTGCCCTGGGCCCCAGCCTCAGGAAGAGATGAGCTGTGCTTCAGAAGTGCCAATTTTGCTACATTTGGTATAAAAATGTGGAGGGAAGTGGCTCAGGTGGAGCTGTGTGCCCTGGGGACAGCTGAACGTCCCCTCCTGGGCCCCACCAAGGCTCTCAAGGCCTTTTTGGTTCAAGTTCCAGCTCTATCAGTGCCGTTATCAGCGGAAGGGGAACAGTTCTGCTGCCTCACTTCAGGTCCCTCTGCTGCCAAGACATTCCCCTGCTGCTCTCCATGGATTTGTGGCAGCACGGGGAGAGCTGAGCACGTGCAGGGATGGATCCAGCCCCAGCCCCTGCTCCCTGCCCCCAGGCCTGCATCCAGATGTGCTGCCACAGCTGGGGCAGGTGTGAGCGCTGCAGGGCTCCTGCCCTGGACCACGGTGGCACAGCTGTCCCTGTGCCACCCCTGGGGCCCTTTGCAGAGGACAAATCCTGGGTGGCCTCACATTTCTCTGCCTGTGAAGGGACCTCCTTTCCACCTCCACGTTTTCCCTGTACCAAAATCCACCCTCTCAAATGTCCCGGGCCAAATTTGCAGCTCAGGACTGGAGACACTGCAGGTGGCAAAGTTTTGGAAGCAGCAGGGCAGGAGGAACGCAGGATTTCACTGCCCTGCTGTGGTTTTGAGCTTCAAGCAGCACCTTTAGCCCTCAGAAATGCTCTGCAGCTTTGGTTCAGAGCCTGTTTAAAGCAGGCAGCCGATACCCAGAGGATTCTGCCTGCTGGATTCGGGATCTGGCTGCCCTGGAAGGTGTGGCTGGGCTTTGTGCACCCTCTGCAGCACTCAGGGACACTGCCTCCAGCAGCTCTCATGGTCCAGAGGTTCTTTTTTCCATGCCAGTTTATTTATAAACTCAGTCTGCAGCTCCAGGGGTTTTTGGGAGGTTTTTTTCTCCTGGCTGATGTGTGAAATAGGAATTGTGCTGTGGATTTCTCAGGGGTTCACTAGGAAGTGTCAGGAGCAGCCTGTAGGGAAGGTGGATGTGTGGGAGATCACCTGAGGGGTGCATGGCACAGGGCTGGGAGAGGCTTCCTGGCTTCTTGGGGACTCCTTCCTGAAGGGATCAGATTGCCCAGCAGCCCTGAGGACCAGGATCCACATCCAGTGCTGGTTTTGTTGGGATGGGGATCATTTGTTATTTGGAAAGGCCTCTTTGGGTGATGGAGCAGAGGTGACGAGTTTCAGGCAGGGGCAAATCCCAAATCCCCTCACTCCCAGCGTCAGGATGGAGTTTCTGCCAGAGAGGAGGCTCCACCTGGCCTTAAAACCCAATCCAGCAGATCTCAGGATCATCCGTCCCTCCCTCCATCCCTCCATCCATCCATCCCTCCATCCATCCATCCCTCCATCCCTCCCTCCATCCCTCCCTCCATCCCTCCCTCCATCCCTCCCTCCATCCATCCATCCATCCATCCATCCATCCATCCATCCATCCATCCATCCATCCATCCATCCCTCCCTCCCTCCCTCCCTCCATCCATCCCTCCTCCCATCCATCCTTCCCTCCCTCCATCCCTCCCTCCCTCCCTCCTCTCTGCACAGAGAAAAGGACATGGAAGGAGCTCCAATCCTGGCAGGCTCTGGCTGCCCTGGATACTTCCCATTCCTGTAACAAAATCATCTCTCACTGCACTGCCGGAGTTTTGTTGGCGGAAATCCTCATTGACTCAAAGCAGAGGCTGATTTTCATGGAGATCAGACCTTGGGAATTGTTTAAAACAGACTTGGCCTTTTTTATTTCCTTTTTTTTCCCAAAGACCCCCCACTGTGAGATGGAAATCTCGCTCTGCCTCCAAAGCCCGGCATTCAGTGGAGTAAAAATATTGGGAAAACTGAACTATGGCTTGAAAAAGAAGGAAAACCAGGAAAATAGACACTCCATTGCTTATAAACAAGCAGAAACCCCGAGGTGTTGGCAACTGTTTGCAACAAACAAATGTGGTGGGGAGAAAATGACCTTTTCTGTGAAAGAAAATCCAAAGAAGTAAATTACCTGCTTGGGAAAAAAGGGAAAAAAAGACCTTTGGAAAAATGCAAATGAGGAGGCTGCAAAGATTCCGGTGCTGGGGGAGGTGGGGGTTCCTTAGGCTGAGCAGGTGAGCGGGGAAAGGCCTGCAGGCCTGGGGGTTCCTCCAGCTCAGCGGGTAACTCGGGTTTTCCTGGTGTGCGTCCCAGCTTTCCAGTGCAGTCTCCTGGTGCCCAGGCTGGACATTGGGGCTTGGAGCAGCCTGGGACAGTGGGAGGTGTTGGGGTTGGAATGGGAGGGGTTTGAAGGTTCCAACCCAAACCCTTGTGGGACTCTAAAAGAACCCCCTGGGAGCTGCAGGCCCTGAGTGACCCCTGGGTGTTTGTGATGCTCCCCAGCTCTCCCCTGACCCAGCCCTGGAGCAGCTCATGCCAGGGCCACCAGCAGCTCCTGGGGCAGGGGTTCCCCTCTTGCAGGGGCACCAGGAGCAGTTTGGCACTGCTCATGGAGAAGAGAGGTGTCCCCTCTGCCCTGGCACGCTCATCCAGCCGTCACCTGTGTGTGTGCCCAGTGCAGGGCACGGCTGTCCCACACTGGTGGCCCTCACAGAGCTCCCCAGGCCCCAGCTGTCCTGAGCTGCTGTCAGCATGGGGACGTTCCTGTGGCCACCAGGGTGGAGATGTGTCCTGGCCACCCCTGCTGAGGAGGTGGACACACCCTGGGCGTCCTGCAGGGGCAGCTTCATCCTGCCCCGTCCCCCAGGCCCCTCTGCCCATGGCAGGAGCTGGGACAGGGCTGGGCCACCTCCCTCCCCTTCCTTTGGGAGCTTGCCTTGATTTCTCTGTGCCACCAGTGCTGCCAGTGGGGCTCTTGTGCTTCACTTTGGGGTTTTTATTTCAGTTTGGGGTTTTTGTCAGTAATTTCTGGGCTCTTGGGTGACGTACAGGGACTGAGGGTGTTCATGGTGCTGTGACCATCTCACACCCCTGCACCAGTGCCTCCTGAGCCAGGCAGACCTTCCCAGGCTCTGAATTTATCAGGACAGTTTTCCAGCAGATCCCCAAGGCAGTTTTACCCAGTGAACGGAACGATGCTGATCTTCAAGAGAAACTCCAGAAGGATTCTTCTCTAAACAAATTTACCACTTCACTGAGAACCTGTTTCTTTGCCTGGGTGTTTCCTGCACCATCATTTCTCACTCTGAGGAGGTTTGGGTTTGGTTTTGTGCTGCCAAAGACAGAAATCTGCGCTCTGAGGTGGCTGCAGCTCTGAGGCGCTGGCAGTGCTGAGGTGGTGCCCAGAGATATTTGTTCTGTTATTTCTGCTGTTCCACACACAACTCTATAAAGTGGTCATTAGAATGAATAATTCTGTGATCCAATACATTTACTCAGTTAAAAGAATGTCAACACAGCAGGAGCCCAGAGCAACCTGTGTGAGCTCCATGGGAAGCGTCCCAAACTGATTTTTACCATTTTTGAGTGTAAATAAGCAGATTAAGGGGAAGATCTCTGCTCACAATGAGCCACAGTAATGCTGCAGTTCCCTCCAGAGATGGATTTTAGTGTCCAGGTTTCCTCCTCCAAGCAGAGCCAACCCTCAAATAGCCCAGCAAGGTGGAGCTCCTGGAAGCATTTGGAGCAGGGAGTGGGAGGCTGTTGCCTTCCCTGGGGAAGGGATGGGGGAATCATCCCCTGACAATGATTTGCATGGTTTTCATCTCCTCCTGCTCCTGCTGGGCGTTGGATCCGATGTTCCCCCGGGAGTGCCCTGCTCAAGGGATCGCTATCAAAGCCATCCCTGTCACTCCAGCAGCTCCCCCTGTGCCCCTGCAGCTCCGATTGTCTCAGACCTGGGGAGTGCCAGAGCAATGAAGAGACAAATGAAACAAAACGAGGCATTGGAGAGGAGCAGAGCCTGAGCAGAGCTGGCAGGAAGGCAGCCAGGCTGGGTGGAAGTGCCAGATTCCAGGGATTTCAGGGACTGTGATCCCGTGTGAGGATAAAGGCCGGAACCTCGGCTCCCAGCACTTGTGTCCTTTGTGTAAGAGACAACTGAGGCAATGTAAATATTTATTTTATGGATAGCTGGTGTGTGGGTGCATGTTCCCACAACATTATCCACGATTCAAGTGTCAGAGGGCAGGGCTGGATGGGATATTGGGCAGGAATTGTTCCCTGGCAGGGTGGGCAGGCCCTGGCACAGGGTGCCCAGAGCAGCTGTGGCTGCCCCTGGATCCCTGGCAGTGGCCAAGGCCAGGCTGGACATTGGGGCTGGGAGCAGCCTGGGACAGTGGGAGGTGTCCCTGCCCATGGCAGGGGTGGCACTGGGTGGGCTTTGAGGGCCCTTCCCACCCAACCCACCCCAGGATCCTGGGGCTCACAGAAGCACTTTCTGAGCACCTCTTTTCTGTTGCAGTGGTCACTTATTCTCTCTCCAAACTTCCTGCAGATCTGCCCGGGTTAAAGATGATCATGATCCATATCCTGAAGAATGAGCACCCCTCTGGCAGCCTGGAGCTGCTTTGCCAACCACCCCTCCCTCTCTTAGGGTGTTCATTATTCACAGAATCCCAGGATGGGTTGGAGGCACCTTAAATCCCACCCAGTGCCACCCCTGCCATGGGCAGGGACACCTCCCACTGTCCCAGGCTGCTCCCAGCCCCAATGTCCAGCCTGGCCTTGGCCACTGCCAGGGATCCAGGGGCAGCCCCAGCTGCTCTGGGCACCCTGTGCCAGGGCCTGCCCACCCTCCCAGGGAGGAATTTTGTTCTTTTTCCATAGGGCCAGCAGGGCTCTGCCAGGGCAGGGTCAGGGAAGGAGCAATGGGAGAAGGAGCAGACACAGGGCTGGGAGAGCCCCCAGCCCTGAGGAATCCTCTCCTCTCCCCACCTGGATGCCTCTGGAGCCAGCTGAGTGCTGATTGCTGAGCAGGAATTCAATTAGGGCAGTTAAACCCCCGAATCCATCCCAGCCATGCTCACAGAGGAAACAGGCTCCCCACGTTTGCGGTAATCAGCGTGCAGTGGCTGATTAAAGGCCATTAAAATTCACCGGGAACGATTCCAACTCTCCACTTCCAGCCCGGCTCTTTTCCGGGTGTTTGAAAATCAGTGCTGACTCCAGTTGTCAGCCCTGACACAGTGCCCCTGCTCGGACACTGCTGCTGCCCCTGCCCCCGAGCAGATGGGAAAACAAGGCAGGAAAAATGGGATTTATGGGAGACAAGGCCTGGAATCTGCAGGGGGAAACACCCTGGAAGTGTTCTGCCACACTCCTTCATCCAGGGACACAGGAGAAATGTGGATGATATTAAAAATTTAATTGCAACAGGAGCTGACAACTTCTGCAGTGTGGAGTTTATTGCATCTCCGAAAGTTGTGGGGAATGTGGGAACTTTATTATATTTATTACAGTAACTTTATCATATTTATTCTTCTTTTCTGAATGTGAAACTGGAAAAGCTCGGAACTTTCCTTCCCTGAAAGTGTCTTTTCCACAACACCAGAACCATCCCAGTCCTTACTTCCCAAGGTCACTGCAGACCTTGTCGGAGACCTTAAACCCTCCCAGGATAATTTGCATTATCCCCGCCTGCCCGTGGCTGCTCTCAGAGCCCCCTGGGCCGTTGCCAGCCATGGACATTGCTCCTGTAATGAACCCTGCCCCAGCTCACTGAGCACCTGCACGATTCAGTCCCGGCCTGGGAGCCTTTCCCCGGGTCCGGGTCACGCCTGGTGGGCGCTGCTCTCCCGGGCCAGGAGCCTCCCTTCGCAGGCAGCAGAGGCTCCCCCAGCTCCGGCTGCTTGCAGAGTGGTTGGTAGGAGGCTGAGTGGGTGATGAGGTCCCAGGGGAGCCTTTAAGTGGCTTTTTGTCACTCCCAGGTTTTGGGGGGTGGCAGCGCTTTGGGGGTTCTGGCACTGCCGGGGGGGCTGCAGTGTCCCCTCACCCTCTGTGTCCCCTCACCCTCTGTGCCCTCCCTGCCACCGGCAGGGTGTCTCTGGTCACACAGGGTGGGGACACTCCCGTCCTGGCTGGGTACCTGTCCCCATCAGGGCTCTGCCCCTCAGGAGCAGCTGGAGGTTGCCGCTCCTGAAGGGACACAGCGGTGCTGGTGACGGTTCCGGACCAGGTCAGGTCTTGGAGGTTTCCTTGAGTCCTTCACCTACAAGGGGAGGCAAGAGGAGATCACAGGAGCCATGGAATGGTCTGGAGTGGAAGGGACCTTAAAGCCCACCTTGTTCCAGCCTCTTCCTCTATCCCACAGTGCTCTGAGCCCTGTCCAGCCTGGCCTTGGACACTTCCAGGGATCCAGGGGCAGCCCCAGCTTCACTGAGATGTACAAATTCCATGGTTTTGTGATTCTGTTATTCCATGATTCCCTGATTCCCTGACTCCGGGAAGCAGGACACAGCCCTGGAGGGTGAGCAGCTCCTGCTGTGGCCTCACTGGATGTGCAGAGCTCATTTCAAACCTGGCCCTGTCTTTAAACACAAACCCCAAGCAGCTGCAGCCACCACATCCCAAATAATGAATTGCCCAGAAACTGAGATCTGGAACTCCATGGAGAAGGCTTTTCTGTAGCTGGGAATAAATAAAATCCCTGATTAGGAGGACTTTGATCACTGATGTTGCACCTGAACACCTGCAGAGGTCAAAGTCTCAGCTCGCTGCAGGGATGGAAGCATTTCTTGTTCGTAATTGGCGAATCATTAAGGTTGGAAAAGACCTTTGGGATCACCAAGTCCAACCTAAAGCCAAAGTAAAGGGCAAAAAGAAGATACAATAAATAGGGGACAACATAAAACACAACCCACAAATAAATAAATAAATAAACACAATCCACAATTTAAATCCATCTATTTGAACCTTTTGCTGAACTGGGAATCTGAAGAGGAAAGCCTGGATGTTGGAGATGTGGAATGGGATTTCAGGAGCTCCTGAATGACTGGATCATAGCAACGAGTGAAACCTCAATTCAGACATCGACTGAAAACACTCCCCAGCCGCACAGGACGAGGGGGGTGCTGCAAGGTGCTCTCAGCCAATTGTTTTCAGCCAGTTCTACCAGATGGGAGAATCCTGTGGGCACAAGGACACCTGCAGTTGATAAAAGCAAGCTCCCTTTATCAGCAATCCAGAGACACTTATATAGTATCCCAGCTTGTTAACTCTTAAGTGGCTTAAAACTTATCAAAGCACATTTCTGCTTCTACATAATTGGACTTACATTGGCAAGCTTCTATGGTTATGTTATGATTAAAAGGATTCAGAGTTCAGCCTCCCTTCTCTCCCGGCCAGCACATCTTATCAGCACAGCTGCAGCGCTTCCAAACTCCCTTTTTGTTTCCCAGGCCTGTTTCTCACACAGGGATTTTTCTCATGCAGACAGTTTCTCACACTAACCTTTGCTTGCAGGCCTATTGCTTGTATAGTTCTTTTATTGATCCCATAATTCTATCAGTGATCCATGTCCCTGATCCTCTAACCATTTCCCAACATGCAGTGACTTTGAGGAGGCAGCAATATTCCCTCTCGAGCTGCAGGTCACTGTGAGCCGGGGATGATGAAGCCCCATTCCCTCTTAGCATGAGCAAGACATGTTCGAACGTTAAACGCTTCGAGTATCACTGGCAATAAGAATTCACATTCTTTCAACGTGATGAACCCCGTGATTCATAAGTCTCTGCTCTCTTTAGAGCAGGGGAAGGTACCTGGGATGGAAATATTTCCCAGAAAATCGGATTTTCAGTCTGCAGGGATGGGGACCAACCCCTGCTTGAGGGCAGGCGCCACCTGAAGAGGGGGCAGGGCCAGAGCTGAGCAGCCAGAGCATCCCAGGGGCACCTGGGAGGTGGCAAAAGGCTGGATCAGGGAGTGGAACCCCCACCAGAGTTCCCTCTGCCAGACACCCGGCACGGAGCAGAACCCCCCGGCAGAGAGGAGAGGGCTCTGCCTCCTTCCCTGCCGGGATTGCTGGAGCCACGGCACCGAGGGGGCAGCAGCCTGCCCTTTGGGAAGCTGTTTCCACACAGCTCCGGGGGAAATCAATCAGTTAATGGCTTTAATTAGCAATCTTTTCATGTCTTCCCCTCAGCAGAGGCACAGAGATTTGCCCACGCTGGGGTTTGCAGCCCCCGTGGCTCTGGGATTCAAACTCTCCCTTGGATGTGCCACACAATGGACAGAAATTCTCCCTTTTCCCAGGCAGAACAGACTTGGGACTCCATTTGGAGCAGCCTCTCCTGTCAGCAGCAGAGCCTGTACCTGGGCACATCCATTGTAACTGCTCTGCTTTCTCCAATTTCCCTCATCCCCTTTCTCCTCTGGCTCCTTGGGGAATAAATGCAAGTGCTGCACGTTCCATTTTTATGCAGGAAGCAGGAACTTCACATCCCCTCAGCCTCGGTGTGTGATGAGCTATCAGGGGAGCAGGACTCCTGAAATCCCAGGAACTGATCTGCTCTCACAGGCAGCACTTGCAGTTGTTTTTAGGATACAATCGGATCAACGAGATAAAATTTTAATTAAATTACAGTGATTCCCAGGTTTAATGGATGCTCCAGTTTTCAGGGTTCCTTGGAAACAGACCCCACAAGAGCTGAGGCTGGTGATGCTGAGGGCTGTGGGGTTACTGCTGCCGACCCCCTGAGACAGGAAAGGTGGCAGGGATGAAGTGTGAGGGGTGGCCTTGGCATGGAGGTGGCTCAGGAGGGAGCTCACCTGCTCTGGGACGGCTCAGAGCCTCCTGTCACAGCCTCCCTGAAGGGCCACCTGCCAATGGCTCAAAAAGCCTCTTTGTCCCCCTCAGGAGCAGCTGAAGAGAGCTGAGTGTGTTGGGTGTGCCAGAGGGAAGATTCCCTCTGTATTTACACCAGTTCCTCACCTCTCCAGCGTGGGAAGGCCAGGCAGGTTTAATTCCAAGATCCCAAGGGAGCTGGAATTCTCTGGCACATAACCCACGTTGTCCCCACTGCAGCAGCAGCAGAAGCAAACTTCTTCCTGCTGGGAAAGACATTTCCCAAAGTTTGGGACCACTGGGTTTACTCAATCCCAGGAAAACCTAGGATTTTTTTTCCCAGCTCCTCACCCCTGGCTGATTTGCCAGCCTGCTGCATTCCTTCCTTTGAGCTGTTGCTGTCCCAAAATGTCCCTGTGCTTATCACTCCTCCTTACCTCAAGAGCTTTCAGCACAGACAGGGTGGATTTAGTGCTGCCCATGTGCAGCTTCCTTCCCCATCTGCTTGCCAGCCTCTGAAACATTTCAGAGCAAAATCTCATCCTCATAAAATCGGTGCTGACAGGAGCAGAGAGCAACGGGGCACCTGCTCCACGTGCATTGTTCCAAGCTGCCTGTGGAGTGGGTAATGGAGAATTACTGCCAATATTGGGTGTGTTTACATTTCTTTTATTAATAACTCCATCCAGCAGAGCTTCCTTACACTGGGAATAGAGGTTGGAGCCTGTTGAAAAGTGAGTTTTTCACTGTCTAAAAACCTTCAGGCTGTGCATCCCAGCAGGGCAGGGAGCAGCAGGGGATGCTGAAAGCCATGGCTGGGAACCGTCGGGAGGGAGAACGTGCAGAGGAGCAGCTGCTGGGCACTGCTGACTCTGCACTCCCCAAACCCAGGAGCTTCTGCTGCTTCCCCGCTCCAGTGGTTCCTCCTGACCAGAGGCACAGAGCCAGCTCTCTCCATCTCCCAGGAGAATCCTGGAATATCCTGAGCTGGAAGGGACCCCCAGGGATCATCCAGTGCAGCCCCTGGCCCTGCCTGGACACCCCAATGATCCCACCTTGTCCAAACGCTCCTGGAGCTCTGGCAGCCTCGGGGCTGTGCCCATTCCCTGGGGAGCCTGGGCAGTGCCCAGCACCCTCTGGGGGAAGAACCTTTCCTGATCTCCACCCTAAGAAACCAGAGCATGGATTTACCACCTTGCCTCATTCCCAGTGGAGCATGCAGAGGGCATTTATTCTTTTCCAGTGTGTTATTTTACCAGGAAACTTTGGTTGCTGGGGGAAAAGAAACATTTTGTGTTTTCAGATTTGATTTTGTGCCCCTCTCCTTTTGCCCTTGAGGGTGACCATTGTGCCTTGGATTGTGCTCAAAGCCAGGCTTTGGAGCCCAGTGCATTGCTGGGATGTGTGTTCAACAACTGCAGATAACCCAAACAATGCAGACACCTGGATTTGTGTTTAATTCCTACCTGAGCCTTGGCCATGGCTTCCCACATGGGAAGACCTGCTCCATCCTGCTCCAGCCTGCTCCAGCCTCCCTGGAAAGCACTCAGCTGCTTTTTTTACTGTTTGGGTGCTTATTCCTACTGCTTGGCTGACATTTCCTCAATCTTTCCTTTGTTTTCATGTGCCTGTGGAGCTGGGGATGAAGTCAGGAGTTCTCAGAAGGATTGCCAGGCAGGGAAGCAGCCTCAGTAATAAAAGGCATAACAACAGCCCCCCTCCTAAACCCAATCCATTATTTCCTTGCTCACACACTGAAAATGCAAACTCAACTTATTAACTCAGCATTCACTCCTGATTCCATGATTTTATGTTTGCCTTTTACATCCATAATATCCATTTGCCACTTTCATAACACCCAACCAAAAAATCCCTTCCCAATCCAGCCCTCTTTGTTCTCCTGTGTTTGCAGCCAGTCAGGCTCAGCGGGAGCACATCTGGAGCTCGGCTGCAGCTGTGCTCCCAGCCTGCTGTGGGATGTTTGGGAATCTCAGCCCTCCCACGCTGACTCTGAGGCAATAACTGAAGCTCGTGGGGAGCAGTTGAAGATAAAACTCTGCCCAAATGAAACTTGGATAAACAAGTTGGTTTTCCTCTTTTATTTCCAGTGGGAAATTGGGTGTGCAGTCCAAAGTATTAAACTGCACATTTGGAAAGTGAAAGATTGCCATGGAATCCTGTGAACTTTGAGGCTTTGGGACCAAAGGGGTGGTTCAGGGGTTTGTATAAAATAAGGGGATGAGTTCACATCAGTGAGCTGTGTTATCCATCCGGATGACCCAAATTTCCATGGATAAGGAGACAAAGAAGTCAGGTGGTGTCAGGTTTTCCTGGTCGTGGACCGTGTCATTCCCAGCAGCCTTTAAAGTGCAGGAAAATGGCACAATTCTCCAAAATGTAAAGAACCACTTGGCTCAACAGTTCCTGGATTCAAGAGAAATGTAACATGTAGCTCATGAAATCACAGAATTATGGAATCAGAGAATAAGGAAATCACGGAATCATGGAATCATAGACTCATGGAATCCTGAAATCATAGAATCATGGAGCCGCAGAATTCTGAAATCATAGAATGATGGAACCATGGAATCACAGAATCACGGAATAATGGAATAATAGAATTATGGAGCCATGACATCACAGAATCATGGAATCATGGAATCATGAAATCACAGAAACATGGAATCATAGAATCAGGGAATCATTACATCACAGAATCATGGAATCATGAAATCATGAAATCATAGAAACATGGAATCAGGGAATCATTACATCATAGAAACATGGAATCATGGAATAATGAAATCACAGAACCAGGGAATCATTACATCACAGAATCATGGAATCATGACATCATAGAATCATGGAATTACAGAATTATGAAATCACAGAAATGTGGAATCATGGAATCAGGGAATCACAGAATTACGGAATCATAGAATCATTACATCACAGAATCATGGAATCCTAGAATCATGGAATCATGGAATCCTTGAATGGTTTGGGTTGGAAGGGACCTGAAAACTCTCCTTGTTCCAGCCCCCCAGTACAAACTTGGGAGGGCTCCTTGAGGAGCAGCCTTTCCTTCTCCAGGGCCAGCACAGGGCTTCTGGAGCTTCTCCTCGATATCCCAACAGGCAGGTTGAGATCCAAAAGCACATTTGGCTCCCCCAGGAGCAGCAGGTATCAGCTGAGGCAGGCTGAGGGATCAGTCAGCCTGGCAAGGAGCCGAGGCTGGAGCCATCCCAGCTCCTCCCACACCAGTGGCAGTCCCAGGGCAGAGCTTTCTCTTCACAGTGGGATTTTATGGACACACATCCCTAGGCACTGGTGCACGGAGAGGGTGGGAATGCTGACTCCTGGATAATAGTTAAAATTGCTTCCTTGTGCTGTAGCTGTTCCCATTGTGCTGCTGGACAGATTCCCTGGATACACTGGAACAGCAGCTTTTCCTGAAGTGCTGAACCCCTGGGTTGGGTGTTAATAAACACCTGCCTGGGTTAGACAGGAGAGCATGGAGGACACCGATGCTTTTCCAGCTTAAAAAGCCTGGAGAATTAAAATTCCAGCTGTAGGAGTGAGCTCTGAGGGAAGGGAAGCACTGCACTGAGAAAGGGGGCAGGACACCAGCAGGGCCATTCCCAGTGGGGCTCCGGTTTCACCCGGCTGCTGGACACAGAATGGGGATTGTGCTCCTTTCCTGCCATCCCACGGGGTTTTCCTGCAGCTTTGCTCTTCAGTGAGAGCTGGGAGCCACTGAACAGCTGTCTCCAGGGTGAAGGTGGCTGATTTCTCCATCTGGCGCTGGCCAGGCTGGTTCCAGTGTCTGTGTTCTCCTCTCTTGTGGAAGACAGGCACAGGCAGAAAGATGTGGAAAATCCCTGGACGCTCCATGGGCTCTGGAACAAAGATGCTGTTCTTGATGCTCATCCCTGGTGCCCTCCTTCCATGGCAAAATAAACACAGAGTGACATCCAGCCTTTTCCACACTGGGCATCCCTGGAGCTCAGGGAGGGCTGGCACCACTCGGGAATGAGATCCTGAAGTTATTCTTAACAGATCCATGGGAATGTCGGCTCAGCTCTCAGCAAGTGGAAAACTGGGAAAGGTTGAGAAAGGAATAGGGGAAAAAACCAGCTCGTGGTGTGTGTTCACTTCTTGGATGTCATTGGGATCTGCTCCACCGTGTCTGGGAAGGGAGATGGAGGGATGGGAGAAGTTAACGAGGAGGAAACCTTCATGAATTCCAGGTGGTGCTTCCTCAAGAGGGAACTTTAGTGGCTAAAAAGAAGAAACTTAAGTGGATAAGAAGAAAAACTTAGGTGGAAGAAAAGATAACTGGGTTATCTTTATATGTCAGAATTTGGGAAGGTGATGACTGGAGCTGGGGAGGGTACAAGTGAAGCAGGAGACAGTTTCAGAGCAAGCCACAGGAGAGGATTTCTCCTGCAAGGTGTGAAATTTCCTGACAGCACAAGTTGGATGTGCTGGGAGTTCACAGAACTCCCCAAAATAACTCGGCAAATTCTTCGCTCGAGGTCTCTCTTCTTCCCTCCTGCAATGAAGGTGGGATTCTTCTCCTGACATCTGCTTTGAACCTGCCATGCATGTGTCCATCCATGGATTATCACATCCACCAGCAGGACAGCTTCTTCCCAAAGAAAGACATGCAGTTGAGGGAGTACTAAGAGCAAACATGACGCTCTTTTTCCTTTCCATGAGATACTCAAATATCAGCTGTGACAGACCCTTATCTCGAACTTCAGCAGTCCAGACCCCACAGTTCCACCACCACCAGTGGAGAAAATGAGCTCTGATATTCTCTGAAAGCCAACACTGCATCTCCTTCATCTTCCAGCATTCAATCTTTCCTCTTCCAACATTCAATATTTCTTCTTCCAATATTCAATGTTTCCTCTTTCATCATTCAGTAATTCCTCTTTCAGTATTCAATACTTCATCAGGAATTTGCTTCTGATCCACCTCTAAGCCCCGCCATTGCCCCGGAATGGCCCTGGAGTGATGGATTGAACCATTAGCATCTAAATGTGGGATAAAAACTCCAATTGATCCTCCCAGGGGCAACAGAAAACTCCAGTTTAAGCCACCACTTTTTATTTTTATTGCATAAATTACAATCAGGACTAGTGATGTCTGGGGATTCATCTGCCTTTCCTTTCTGTAATTAGCAAAGTCTGCATCTTCCTGGGAATTTATCCCATTCCACTGATCTGGAAGCGTCTGCCATGGCTGAAGTTAGAAGCAGAAAAGGGATATAAGTGTGGGAGGGGATTCCTGCCCTTTGGGTTTGCTGAGATTGCTGTTGTGTGTCCTCAGGAACCTCAGCACCAGCCCTGGCACTGCTGCACATGGACCACACAGAATCCCAGCATCACTGGGGCTGGGAAAGCCCTCCAGGATCACTGAATCCACCCTGTGCCCAATGCCCACCTTGTCCCCAGCCCAGAGCACTCAGTGCCACCTCCAGCCCTTCCTTGGGCACCTCCAGGGATGGGCACTCCAAACCTCCCTGGGCAGCCCCTGCCAAGGCCTGAGCACCCTTTCCATGGAGAAATTTCCCCAAAATCCACCCTGAGCCTGCCCTGGCCCAGCCTGAGGCCGTTCCCTCTCCTCCTGGCCCTGTTCCCTGGCAGCAGAGCCCGACCCCCCCGGCTGCCCCCTCCTGTCAGGGACTTGTGCAGAGCCACAAGGTCCCCCCTGAGCCTCCTTTGCTCCAGCCTGAGCCCCTTTCCAGCTCCCTCAGCCGCTCCTGGGGCTCCAGCCCCTTCCCAGCTCCGTTCCCTGCCCTGGACACGCTCCAGCCCCTCAGGGGTTTTTGTCCTGAGGGGTCTAGGACTGCCCCCAGGGTTTGAGGGGTCTCAGCAGTGCCACACCTCTCTGTGCCACCCTCCCAGTCCCATTTTGCAGCTCCTCTTATTCCCCAAATCTGTGGGAATGCTCCAGTCTGGGATCACAACCTCTGTCTCCTGCATTGGGCCCGAGTGGCAGAGTCTGAGGGAAACCTGCAGGAATTAAGAAACAAAAACCAGCAGAAAGAGTTGGGTTACTTTTAATTTAAAATGCAGCACCCAGAGAAAGGCCAGAGCTACCTGGCTCACCTCACCGATGAATTATTTATGTCTAATGACAACAGTGCTCTGACTCAGTGCTGGTGTTTGAAGCAGGACTTCAGAACTCCCAAGACTCACAAACCACACTCTGCTAAAAATCCCTTTCTTCCCCAAACCCATTTCTCACCTGTAGGAATATTTCAGATGTGTTTTCACAACGCTGCCTGACTTGTAATTAGCGAGTGCTCACACAACAAACTATTAAAGAGCAATTAGCTCAGGGAAATTTATGGGAGCTGTTTTCAGGGCTGAGGCGAGGAAAGATAACATTGCCTTGATGGAGGCATGTCAAATTCACACAGCCAAAGCCTGGAGTTTTGTCACATCCTCAGGATTCCCTGTGATCCCGTTAATTTTCGGGAGTTTTCATTAGCACCTCTGAAGACCAGCTAACAGTAACACCTGTTCCCAGGATGTTTTCTCCCATCTTTTCCAGCATGTGTTGCTTTGGCTCTTTAGGCTCTGAGAGAAGCACATTCCCCTTTGTTCTCCCAGATCCTGAGCACTTCATTTATATCCATTCCTTCATTAATTGACAGAATAGATGAATTGAAGACTAAGTTTTATTCCTTCTCACTGCATGTAACATTGCCCTGTCAACTCTGATAACTTCTCCCTTCCCAAATAATTTGAAAATTATGCATGAAGGCTGCAAACTGCTTCAAATTATATTTTACAATGCCTTCCTTTTAATTACATCAGTTCTGATGGATATGGATGTGCACACACACACACCCCCCCAGAGCAGCTCTGGGGGCTCAGGGACTCCCTTCCCTGCAGCTCTTTCCAGCTTTTCCCTTGGAGAATCAACAACAACATCAAACTTCTCCAAGCAGAGCATGCAGAGGGAAAGAAAAGATTTAATACAGAAGGTGGCAGAGTCTGTCATGAACTTTTGTTGCCTAAATGTAAATTTTATTCAATCCATGATGGCAAAAAGAAAAAACACAAGTAGAATTGAAAAAAAAAAAACCCAAACCCTGAAGAATCCACATTTCCCTTTACTGGGAAAACAAAATCAGTGAAAAATGGACCTGTTTTGATGCCTAAGCTCCAGGCAGATATGACAGAGCATGCTCACCTTATCTCTCTGATAAAATCCAGGTGAACTTGGCACACTCAGGTAGAGAGCAGATATTTCAGCCTCCAGCACTGACAGCAAAATTAATCCACAGTAAACAGGGGCAGGTTACAAAGGGGCCACAGAGATGATGAAACACCAGGCTTGGAGCAACCTTAGAGCCCCTTGCAGGGCCTAAAGGGGCTCCAGGAGAGCTGGAGAGGGACTGGGGACAAGGAATGGAGGGACAGGACACAGGGAATGGCTTCCCAGTGCCAGAGGGCAGGGCTGGATGGGATATTGGGAAGGAATTGTTCCCTGGGAGGGTGGGCAGGCCCTGGCACAGGGTGCCCAGAGCAGCTGGGGCTGCCCCTGGATCCCTGGCAGTGCCCAAGGCCAGGCTGGACATTGGGGCTGGGAGCAGCCTGGGACAGTGGGAGGTGTCCCTGCCATGGCAGGGGTGGAAGGAGATGATTTTAAGGTCTCTTCCAAACCAAACCATTCTGGGATTCAACAATTCTGAGTTACCAAAGAGTAGCAGCTCTCAGTGCATTTTAGATTGTTCCTTTCTTTCTGCTTTTTTTGCTTTTCTTTGCCCACTCTGGGTGAAATCGGCTGCTGTGAGATGATTCTTTAGGGCAGCAAAGGCTCAGGGAGCCCGAGAAATGACAAAGCAGGTGGGGGGGACAATCCAAGGGCAGCAAAGCACAACTTCCCCTCAGTGTGGCTGTGCCAAACGGGGCAGAAAAGGGGCAGAAAAGGAGCCAGAACCGTCAGCAGATGTGGATTTCTCTCTCCTGAGGGATTTCAAACCGGGATGAAGCGCTCCAGGAAAAGTGTCAGAGATGACAGGAGCTGATCAGCTGGAACAGCTGGCCAGGGAGCACAGATTCCCTGCAGGCAAAGCCAGCTCGTTGTGAGCAGGGAAAACAGAAAACCTGATGTGTGTCACCAAGAGGTTCTCCTGCAAAGGCTGCAGAGCTGGCACAGGCAGCACCAGAGGCACAGCTCTGCTGTCACCGGGCTGTGTGTGACACTGGGACCAGAAAGTCACCCCTGGTCATTCCTGACAGCAGTTCCAGGCATGCAGAACCTCAGGGCTCTGTTTCCCACCAGGAAAACACAGCATTTTGGAGGAGGGAGCTTCTGTGTTCTTCCAAAAAACTGTTGGAGTGTCATGAGCAGAGTTTGGCCTCAGCAGAGCAGCTCCCAGGGCTCAGGGAGGATTTAAACTCAGCAAAGCTTTGCCCTGGCAGGTCCTGGGCTTGGTGGTGGCTCCGTATCCAACCTCCAGGTGCCTTTTGCCTCACCCCGCTGGGGTCCTTGGTGTCCTTGTCCCTGCATTTGTCATTAGCCAGCAGCACGTGGGACTGTCCCCATCAGGTGGCTCTGGGAGGGCTGTGCTGGAGAGCTGCTCCTCGTGGTTGTCCCTGCGGTGCAAATAAAGAGCAGCAGGGACAGGGACAGCAGCAGGGACAGGGACATGCCTGGCACTGATTTACAGGGAGATGAAGCTGCCCAGGGACTCCTCATGTTCCTGCTTTAAAAATTCCCCTCCCTGAACTTGGATTTGCAGTGGGAGATGCAGGACATGGGGACCCAAAGCAGCTTCCAGCCGGGGGGATCCATCAGGCCTGACCCCAAACCCACGGGGCGTTGTGGAGAGGGCAGGAATGCAGCAAGATTTGCATTTGTTCAGGCAAACGAGCAAAGTTCAAGATGAATCCTTGGACAGGCTCAGCCCCTCCCCTCACACGTGCTAAGATCTCAAACAGCCAGGGGTCACAGTCCCATTTGGACGGGAGCAGACACTTTGTCCTATGCAAATGGAGCTCTGAAGGTGTTCCCAGGTCAGGGCTGAAGGAAAGGCAGAGGACAGCCTGGCTTTGCAGCCTGCTCCTTCTTCCGCTGAGTGTCACAGCATTGATTCCAGCCTCTGCTCTCGGCTTTTTCCTCTGCAAAATCGCTGAACTTTTACTTTGCAACAGAAGGAATTTCTCCAGCAGATGGGATGGGATGGAAGTGCTGCTGTTGAGCTAGGGCTCTTGGGCAAGTAACAAACATTAGGTAACATTTGCAAAGAAACTGCACTCCAGGACTGCTGAAACCAAAACTGCACCCAGGGACTGTGAAACCAAAACTGCACCCGGGGACTGTGAAACCAAAACTGCACCCAGGGACTGCTGAAACCGAAACTGCACCCAGGGACTGTGAAACCAAAACTGCACCCGGGGACTGTGAAACCAAAACTGCACCCAGGGACTGTGAAACCAAAACTGCACCCGGGGACTGTGAAACCAAAACTGCACTCAGGGACTGTGAAACCAAAACTGCACCCGGGGACTGTGAAACCAAAACTGCACTCAGGGACTGTGAAACCAAAACTGCACCCAGGGACTGTGAAACCAAAACTGCACCCAGGGACTGTGAAACCAAAACTGCACTCAGGGACTGTGAAACCAAAACTGCACCCGGGGACTGTGAAACCAAAACTGCACCCGAGGACTGCTGAAACCGAAACTGCACTCAGGGACTGCTGAAACCAAAACTGCACCCAGGGACTGTGAAACCAAAACTGCACCCGGGGACTGTGAAACCAAAACTGCACCCAGGGACTGTGAAACCAAAACTGCACCCAGGGACTGTGAAACCAAAACTGCACCCGGGGACTGTGAAACCAAAACTGCACCCAGGGACTGCTGAAACCAAAACTGCACCCAGGGACTGTGAAACCAAAACTGCACCCAGGGACTGCTGAAACCAAAACTGCACCCGGGGACTGCTGAAACCAAAACTGCACTCAGGGACTGTGAAACCAAAACTGCACCCGGGGACTGCTGAAACCAAAACTGCACCCAGGGACTGTGAAACCGAAACTGCACCCAGGGACTGTGAAACCAAAACTGCACCCAGGGACTGTGAAACCGAAACTGCACCCAGGGACTGTGAAACCAAAACTGCACCCGGGGACTGTGAAACCGAAACTGCACCCAGGGACTGTGAAACCAAAACTGCACTCAGGGACTGATGAAACCAAAACTGCACCCAGGGACTGTGAGACCAAAACTGCACCCGGGGACTGTGAAACCAAAACTGCACCCAGGGACTGTGAAACCAAAACTGCACTCAGGGACTGCTGAAACCAAAACTGCACCCAGGGACTGTGAAACCAAAACTGCACCCAGGGACTGCTGAAACCAAAACTGCACCCGGGGACTGCTGAAACCAAAACTGCACCCGGGGACTGTGAAACCAAAACTGCACCCAGGGACTGCTGAAACCAAAACTGCACTCAGGGACTGCTGAAACCAAAACTGCACCCGGGGACTGCTGAAACCAAAACTGCACCCAGGGACTGTGAAACCAAAACTGCACCCGGGGACTGCTGAAACCGAAACTGCACCCAGGGACTGTGAAACCAAAACTGCACCCGGGGACTGCTGAAACCAAAACTGCACCCAGGGACTGTGAAACCAAAACTGCACCCAGGGACTGTGAAACCAAAACTGCACTCAGGGACTGTGAAACCAAAACTGCACCCAGGGACTGTGAAACCAAAACTGCACCCAGGGACTGTGAAACCGAAACTGCACCCAGGGACTGCTGAAACCAAAACTGCACCCAGGGACTGCTGAAACCTAAACTGCACCCGGGGACTGTGAAACCGAAACTGCACCCGGGGACTGTGAAACCGAAACTGCACTCAGGGACTGATGAAATCAAGTTCCCCTCCAGGCAAAAGGCCACCCCCAAGCTGGTGCTGGTGCTGGTGTCCCTCTACAGCAGGTTCTTCTCATAGGGGTGAAATTGGCCACATCAGTAAATGCCATTTCTCCTGCTCCCTGCCAGGGTGAGTGTCTGCAGTCAGCTCGAGTCAGGCTGCCAGGTCCTTCCCTCTCACTGTTTGGCCTCCAAGTAATGAAGTTTTAATGCACTCAGGGCTCAGAGTTTTCATGGATCAGTGACATTTTCTATTTGAAAAATATCCCTGCTCAAGCTGTGGAAGGTTTGTGTCCTTCTCCAGAGCTGGGGCAGAAGCTGAGGGCTCCAAGGTTGGATTTCATTAACACATTTCATAATTTGGTGAGAAAATTTGGATTGGTACCTGCAGAGCGGGCAAGGCTTCAGCAAGGCTTCAGCAAGGTGTCCCACTTGGCCCAGTGGGATGAAGAGAAATAGGGAATTATTGCCAGGGGAGTGGTCTGGTGTCGGGAGGAATCAGTGAGGGAGGAGGATTTTAGTGTGGCATTTTCCATATCCAGAATCAGAGTGCCAGGATGGGTTGGGGTGGGAGGGACTTTAAAGTTCAACTCATCCCACCCCTGCCGTGGCAGGGACACCTCCCACTGTCCCAGGCTGCTCCAAGTCCCAATGTCCAGCCTGGCCTTGGCCACTGCCAGGGATCCAGGGGCAGCCCCAGCTGCTCTGGGCACCCTGTGCCAGGGCCTGCCCACCCTGCCAGGGAACAATTCCTTCCCAATATCCCATCTATCCATGCCCTCTGGCACTGGGAAGCCATTCCCTGTGTCCTGTCCCTCCATGCCTTGTCCCCAGTCTCTCTCCATCTTTCCTGTCAGCTCCTTCAGGCACTGCAAGGCCACAGTGAGGTCACCCTGGAGCTTCTCCTCTCCAGGTGAACAATCCCAGCTCTCCCAGCCTTTCCTCCCAGCAGAGCTGCTCCATCCCCAGCCTGCTGGGCTCTGTTTGGAAGCCCAACCTTGATTTGCCCCCAGGTGCTGTTCCTGGGCTCTCTCTCCAAGCTGAGCTCCAGCGAGGCACTGGGGTGGGGGAGCTGAGCTGCCATGTGACAGTTTATTCAGTTTATTTTAGTGGAACAAGAGCCCTCAAGTGTCACTGAGCTAAATATTTCTCTAATTCATGCAGAACTGAAGTGCAATTAGCAGCCTGATGTCACAGGCCTGGGGCAGAGCTCTCTCCCATGACGTGGCTGTTCCCAGGTGGGAGCTCAGGGCTGGGACGTGGCTGAGCTCTCCTGACTTGGTGACAGTCCCCAGCTGGGTCAGCCTGGGCAGCAGGGAAAGGTTCTTCCCCCAGAGGCTGCTGGGCACTGCCCAGGCTCCCCAGGGAATGGGCACGGCCCCGAGGCTGCCAGAGCTCCAGGAGCATTGGGACAGCGCTGCCAGGGATGCCCAGGGTGGGGTTGTTGGGGTGTCTGGGCAGGGCCAGGGGCTGCGCTGGGTGATCCCTGGGGGTCCTTTCCAGTTCAGGATATTCCAGGATTCTACATTCAACTCCCCAGAGACTCATGGTCAGATCTGCCATAAAAGATACCCCGAGATAAAAGATAATCCAAAGGCATTTATTTATTATGATACAGCACAGCAAAATCTGATGATTGGGCAGTTCAGATGAGGCAGGGAAGGAAAATCCACAGGACCTGCTCCATCTGCTGTGTCCTCTGTTGTGAGGCACCACTCGAGTTCACCTGTCCCATGTCCTGGTGTAGATGGTGGGATGGAGCAGCTGGTGCTGGGAGGGTTCCCACTGCATTCCCAGTGGGCTCCAGACAATCAGGGTGTCCCATGCAGAGCTCATAAATCTGTTCCCAGTCTGCAGCATCCCTGCTTGTCCCCAGGAGGAGTTTCTCAGGTGAGCTCTTCCCACATCTCACCTGCACTCTGCTGTGGGATCTCCTGTGCCGGGCTCCGTGCTGGGAGCCAGCTCTGCTCCTGCTTCCCCTGTGTCTCCTGAGCTTTCCTGCAGCAAAAGCTGCTCGTTTACACCAGTGTGGAGGTGCCAGTGCTCCCTCCTCGGTGCAGACTGAGTCAGGCATTAAAATCGCTTTGCTGAAGTTTATTTTTCAGCTCTGACAGCTGATCTGTATTTCCTGCTCTCTCTCAGTTATTGGTAGCTGCCAGGAGCTCACAAATGCCAAGTGACTTGCTGGAGGGGACTTCAGAAGTGATCACCTTGTTTGTACCATGGCAAGGAAAAAAATCATGGGCTCCCAGTACTGGAATAATGGAGCAGATACTCCAGGCTTTGGTTTTGATGTTGTGGTTTTCAGCTGAATTAATCCCGGTTTCAAGCAGTGGCTGCTATGTGGAGAGCAAAAGGTGATACAAAAATAATTACAACATGCAAATATAAGAAAAGACCATCCACATCCCAGCACAAGGTGACAGAGAGACACAAATTCAAAATACTCAAATCATTTCTGTCCTTCCTTCCCATCCTCTGAGCCTTGGTGCACCAGCACCAATTTTTCACATCCTCTGCTCTGGAACTGCTAAACTGAACTGCAGCAGGGGAGGGGTTTTCCTTTGTGTTTCTGTCTCCAGCTGAATTTGAGATTCACTGACTTCCCTCAGGGCTCTTGACTTGTCAGGAGATCCATGACAGGCACCAGGGGAGCTCCATTGTCACCTCAGCGTGATCGTGGGAGCCAGGGGCTTTGGGGTCAGATGGGATGGCCTTTAGAGAAACCCTGGTTTCTACAGCCTGGGGGCAAGTTGGAAAAATAGCCCCAAATGTGTTGTTTGTGTGCCTTGGCTGTGCAGCTGCTGGGGGCACTGGGACACACTGGTGGTGGCAATTTCCATCTCCTCTCTGTCAGCTCCTGGGCCCCGTTAGCAACGTCAGGAGCTTCTGGCATTTCAAATTTGTTATTTCTTCCTTCTCCTGAGAAAGTGCCAGTTTGACAAATCATGACCTTTCCCTGCACAGATGAATTTCTCCTGTTTTAGGTGAATTTCTCACTGTGAAAAAAAAATGGTCTTTTTAATATTTCATGTCTTGCAAATGCGAAGGTGCCAGTCCTGAGGTCCTGGGGTATTCCAGACCATGAGATGTCAGCTCAGATGTAAAAACTAAGAAAATGGGGAGGAAAGGGGCAATTTGTTATTTCCAATGCTTGCCTTTGGGGCAGCCACTCCAGGGGCCGGAGTCCTTCCTGGGAAGTGGCTGAACATCACTTGCTGAGGGAAGTAGAGAATAAAAACTTCGGGTTTTTTTCTCTTTTCCCTTTTGCTTTAGAGGGTGGGCAGGCCCTGGCACAGGGTGCCTGGAGCAGCTGTGGCTGCCCCTGGATCCCTGGCAGTGCCCAAGGCCAGGTTGAGCTTGGAGCAATGTGGGACAGTAGAAGGTTTCCCATGGCAGGGATAAGCTTTGAGGTCCATCCCAACTCATTCTGGGATGCCATGAGTCTGTCTTGGCTCTGTCTGGTGCTGCACAGCAGGGTTAGAAGCTTTCATTGCTGCCTCATTGTCACTGGTTTTTGTTCACCACTGTCAGCAGTGCCAAGGAAGACTCAAGTCCCCCACAGCAGCTCTGGGTCTGCCTTGTAAAGCCTTTGTTAATGATTGTGCAGTTCAGGAGCAGGTCTCACCTTCTAATCCACTTCTCCCGGCGTTCTCAAAACATTTGTAGCTGTTAAGTAAAAAAATGGGTTTCCTTTGGCTGAGGGCTTTCAGAAGACAGCAGCAGCAGGGCCCATTCATTCACCGCACTCGGGTTTCTGCTGCCTCATCCCACTCAGGAGCAGCTCAAAGGTCATTTCTGGGGGCAGGGATCCTGCAGCAGCCTGTGAAAAATGGGGAGGAGGCCAAGGGTCGGGCTCAATCTGCCTGGTGAAGCAGACAGGGGAGGTTATTTTTGCAAGGCCTTGGCTTCCCCTCACTCCATAATCCCCCCGTGCTGCCAGGTTTGTCATTACTGCCACCGCTGCTGTCTGTGCAGCTGTGCCCGGGCACCTGGCGTGGCTCGAGCCTCCCCTGGCACACAGAGAGCTGCCCCCACATCCTCACTGCTCCCTGGAGCAGGAATTCCAGCATTCCCAGACCCAGCAGCCGCTGCCCCTGAGGGTCCCCCTGGAGTGCAGACCCCCTGCCCTCCCCTGATGGAGGAGCATCTTGTGGGGCAAAGACTGAAGGATTTTTTCCCTTGGAATATCTGGAGTTTTGGCACAGCCCACACAGTGACCAGCCCCCAAACCCCCTTGTTGTGCTCCTGTTGACTGAGCAAAGGGGGAATAGGTCAGCCTGAAATCCCGGGCCTGCAGTGGGATCCACAGACATCCCCACAGAGCAGGTTTTACCTCAGCCCACTGCTGGATTTACCCGGGGACAGGGATCCAGGAGAACTCCAGGTCTGTGCAGGAGGCAGAAGATGGTTGGTGCCCAATGGGAATTCCCAGCTTTAGCCCCAGCTAAAAGTGAGGAGTTTGCTTCCCCAGAGGCACCCCCAGGCCTGGCATGGGAGGTCAGGATGGTGCAGCCCTTGTTAGCGATTCCCTTTGATTAGGATCAGCTCTAGGCTCTAAACCCAGGCTGCAGAAATTGTTGGGGCCTGTTAATTTGTGCTGCAGCCTCAGAGCATTCTCTAATTGAAAAATAAACCAAACCACCACTTCTCCGTGGTTTACTAAACTATTCCAAGTTAATTGAGTGGGGCCAGGATTGATATCCCTGCTGTGTTTGCCGTGGAGGTGGGGCCTGTCAGGGGCCCTATTTCTCTTAGCCCAGTTTAAGAACCATTAGATCCCAGCTGGGAAGTGGAGAGGCACAACCAAAGACCCAGTCCCCTGCTTAAATCATCGCTCCTGAGTTAGTCTGGGTCTGGTAAAGGATGGGACCAGCCTCACCAGGGGGTGATACCAGCAGAAGGAATTACATCTCCAGGTTAATTTTTGGATGGAAAAGGGTTTCTTTGCAGCCCAGCCCCAGCAGCATTTCCCATCCCCAGAGCCAAATGTGTTGCCATGGGTTCCTGTCAGGCACCTGGAGGCCTCACCAGCCCTGTCCCAGCAGTCACGGAGCCAGCAGCTTTAAGGGATGCTCTAAATCCACACTGAGTATTATGGAATATCCTTAGTGGGAAGGGACCCCCAAGGATCAACTCCTGGCCCTGCACAGGACAGCCACAAAATCCCCTCCTGTCCCTGGCAGCAGAGGAGCGTGTTTGGAGCCCTGCCCAGAGCAGTTTGTAACCCACAGACCCCAGTGCCTCTGGTAGAGCCAGGGGAATCCCAGGGATATTCCTTGAAGATCCTTGGTGGGCTGTGGGGTGTGTGAAGGGACCCGCAGGGACACCTTCCACTGTCCCAGGCTGCTCCAGCCCCAATGTCCAGCCTGGCCTTGGCCACTGCCAGGGATCCAGGGGCAGCCCCAGCTGCTCTGGGCACCCTGTGCCAGGGCCTGCCCACCCTGCCAGGGAACAATTCCTTCCCCATATCCCATCCATTGCCACCCTCTGTCAGTGGGAAGCCATTCCCTGTGTCCTGTCCCTCCAGCCCTTGTCCCAAGTGTCTCTCCATCTTCTTTGTCGGCTCCTTCAGGTCCTGGAAGGCCACAATGAGGTCACCCCAAATCTTCTCTTCTTCAGACTGAACAACCCCAGTTGTCCCAACATTTCCTCCCAGGAGAGCTGCTCCATCCCTCTAAGTAACAATGATAATAATAATAATAATAAATAAATAAATAACAATAATAAAGTAACAATACTAACAATAACAAAAACAAAGTAAGTAACAATAAGAATATAGTGTTACAACAACAACAACAATACTAACAGTGGTAATAACAACAATGACAATAACAACAATAATAGTAATAATAAAGGCAATACATTTCTCCACACAAGTACATCCACACGTGCACAAAGCCCAGCTGCTCTGCAGACTCCGGGCACTTTTGGGGTCACACCCCTGTTCTGGCAGCGTGGGCAGAGCCCCTCTAAACTGCCCTGGGGGTGTTGAGGGCACGCAAAAGGTCTGAGGGCAAAAACAAAGGCCTTGTCTGTCACTCAGAGATTGTCAGGGGCTGCCCCAAACGAGAAATCAGTGAAACAGGGACGTGGTGGTGCTTTGGGATGTGGGTAGTGCTGGGATTGGGGTCAGTGCAGGTGTGGTGCTTTGGGATGTGGGTAGTGCTGGGATTGGGGTCAGTGCAGGTGTGGTGCTTTGGGCCAGGGTTAGTGCTGGGATTGGGGTCAGACCTGTGGTTGGACTCAAGGATATTGTCCAGCCTAAATGATTCCCTGAAGCTTTTGGGGTTGCAGAATTAATTTTCAGAACATGAGGCAAAATCCTGCTCCACCTGGAGCCCTCACCAGCCCCAGCCGACCTTTCCAGGTGGTTTTTGTGGGAAACCTGGGTCTAAGAGCTCCCCCAGCTAAACCCTCCCTGCCAGAGCAGCCTGTCCCACCTCTTGTTGAGCAAAGTGGCTTTAAAAGGCCTTGTGGGTCCCCAGCGTGGCCCTGCTCCTGTCACTGCAGGGTCCCCCGGCCTCACCCACCTGCAGGGCAGCAGGGCCACCCTGGGATTGCAGGGAGGAGCCTCCCACTCTTTTGTTTAAAGCAGAGCTGCCATGAAATGGAATGAAATGATCAGAAGTGCTATTCCAGCATTTAAGTCCTTCAAGGAACAAGCCCTTCCCACTGGGCTGTTCCTGCATGGAGCAGAGGAGCCCAGGCCAGGCAGGGGACAGAAGTATCTGGGAATGGGGCTCTGCAGGCAAGGCAGACACAAACCTGGGAAACTTGGATTAGGGAGGCTCAAGGAACTGGTAGGGATTCATTCCCTGCAGGAATTTTAAGTCAAGAAGGACTGGATTGGATCAGGTCCACTTTTCCTTCTGGGTGTCTCATGGGACAACATCCTCCAGCTGCAGGGGTCCCTCGGGAGCTGCAGTGCCCGGTTCCTGGTGCTCTCCACAGTTCCCACTCCCAGCAGCACCTGGAGTCTGAGCCTCAGTTTGTGTTCCACTGCTTCTGGCGAATTGCTCCAAGGCTCACGAGCAGCTCCATTGATTTCTCCTAATTATAAATCCTATAGAAAATTTCCAGCTTGCCACAGTCCCTGTTTTCCTCTCTGTGGAGTCAATAAAAGTTAAGAGTTGCTCCCTGGTTGCTGTCATTAGCACAATAAAACCCGGCGTAATTGAAAAGTGAATCAGGGAAATTGCCGGGTTGGAGAGCAGGGATAATAGGAATTATTTGGGAGCCCAAGCAGAGCCTGTCCCTGCCTGCCCCGAGCTGGAGCCATCCTGGACACGCTGCCAGGGTGACACAGAGCTCAGGGGGACGGGTGTCCTGCAAGGAGCAAAGCAGGAGCAAGGACCGCACTCCTGCCAAGAGACCAAAAATCACTGCATAAATTCACAGCTTCACAGAATGTTCTGAGTGAATTGGAAGGGACCCCAAAGATCACTGAGTCCAACTCCTATGAGCCAACGAGGGTGGTTTTGAATCCCATCTGAGATTGTTCCACTTCCTAAAAGACACAAATGACAACAAAACAATAACAAAAGATAATTTCTCTCTCTATTAGCATAACATTTAAAAGCCAGAGCTGGAGATGCAGCAGCAGCTGAGCATTTGTCAAGAGAACAATTCCTTCCCTCCAGACAGATTTTAACTGGTACTGAAGACCCCAAACCCCTCAAGTCATGAATGCTGGCACCATTTGAAGATGAGCTGATCCCACAGTTGTGTTTCTGCTCCAGCTTGGAGCAGAGGCAGGAGCACAGAAGGCTCTGCTAAAACTGTTTAGTGGCAATGCTGGGAGAGGGAGAGCAGCAAAGGCTTTGAGGGGCTGAGAGAGCTGGGCCTCTGCAGCCTGGGCAGGAGGAGGTTCTGTGGAGACCTCAGAGGGAGGGCAGAGAGGGACCCTGCATCAGGAACTGGAGGGACAGGACACAGGGAATGGCTTCCCAGTGCCAGAGGGCAGGGCTGGATGGGATATTGGGCAGGAATTGTTCCCTGGGAGGGTGGGCAGGCCCTGGCACAGAGTGCCCAGAGCAGCTGGGGCTGCCCCTGGATCCCTGGCAGTGGCCAAGGCCAGGCTGGACATTGGGGCTGGGAGCAGCCTGGGACAGTGGGAGATGTCCCTGCCCATGGCAGGGGTGGCACTGGATGGGCTTTGAGGTCCTTCCCACCCCACCAGCTCTGGGATTCCCATCACCTTGGAGCTGCTCAGCCTGAGGTTTTCTTTCCTCACCACTGCGCATTGCACAGACGCAAAATCATTGATCCTCCAAGGGGTTAAGGAAGAAAACTGAGTGCCCTTTGCTTCATCTGGGCTCTGCAATATTCACACATATCCCTGTGTGTGAGGCAGATCTGCACACACCCACCTGCTTTTATCCAGCATGCACAGAAACACCGATTCCTCCAACTCCCTTCACTCATTTCCTGCACCAACCCCAACCCTGCTGCAGGGAATGGGCTGGGAAGTGGAGAGCAGGGACCAAAGACCAAGTTCCTGGGTCTGTCCAGCTGAAAAGCATTTCTGTGAACAGCAGGGCTGCTGGGTTTGGTGTTTCTGCTGCCCTTGTTCCTCTGGGACTCAGCTAAAAATAGCGAGCACCCCATTGTCACCGGTGGCTCCTTGGTGCCCCACTCAAAGCTGGGCTGCAGATCCCCCTGGGATTTAATCACCAATTCCCACCCTGCTTTGTCGTGCACAAACAAATCTCACCAGCCCTGCTCTGCTTCTGTAGTGTTGGAAAGGGAGCAGCTGTGCTCTTCACATCCTGTTCCAGACAAAAAGCGTTTCTCCTGGCAACTGAAGGTGTGGAAGTCCGGGAGAATTCCTCTGGTTGCCTCGCAGCAGCGCTGGGGGTGTTGCTGGAGGTGTGCAGGGGGCGGTGAAGCTGCCCAGGGGTCCCAGCTCTCCTGGGTGGCTTCCTGCAGTGCTGATTCCATGGAGGTAGATCCAAGGATTTCCCACCCAGCACCCCACCCTGCATTCCTTTGGAGTCTTCATCCTGGGAAACTCCAACCTGAAACTGAGCCCCAACACCTTCCTGACTCCGTCCATGTGGCAAACCCATAATTCCATCCCCGTGCTCACTTCCCACCTGCAGGAGCAGCCCCTCAGCACCTGCTGACCCCATTCCACCTCAACAGGGCTGATGTTCCACCTCTGCTGGAATTCTCTTCCCGTTCCTGGCTCAGGGACGATTCTCTGAGGCCAGTACAAATGTGGGGTCTGCTGTAGTTTGTGGGTTTGGTTTTGCTGCCCTCAGGGAATCAGAATCACAGAAAGGCTTGGGGTTGAAGGGACCTCAAAGCCCATCCAGTGCCACCCCTGCCATGGGCAGGGACACCTCCCACTGTCCCAGGCTGCTCCCAGCCCCAGTGTCCAGCCTGGCCTTGGACACTGCCAGGGATCCAGGGGCAGCCCCAGCTGCTCTGGGCACCCTGTGCCAGGGCCTGCCCACCCTCCCAGGGAACAATTCCTTCCCAATATCCCATCCAGCCCTGCCCTCTGGCAGTGGGGAGCCATTCCCTGTGTCCTGTCCTGCCTGGTTTGTCCTGCTCTCCTCAGGCTGGGGAAGGAATGGGAATTTCCTGCTGAGCCCCACTCTCCCAGGGCAGAAGAAGCTGTGAGTTGGCACCACCCTCCCTCCACTGGGGCATTGAGCTGGAGGGGTTTGGCCTTTCTGGGTGTCCTGAGGGTGGGTGGTGCCTCAGATGGGGTGGAGGAGCCCTGGAGAGCCCTGATTGCTGTGCACAAACCCTTTCGGGGCTGTGAGGCCTCAGTTCGAGGGCCTGGACAGAGGAGGAGCACCTGCAGCACACAGAAACCCTCATCATGACTTGGAATGTTTCAGTCCTTCTTGACTAAACTCAGAGAGGCTCCTCTGCTCCCCTGGCCCTGACAGCAGCCAGGGTGAGTGTCCTCTCTGCTGCACCATTAGCAGGGATTAATTAATACCACAAACTGCACGTGTGCAGCGTCCTTCTGCGGCAAACTGTTCATGTTCAGCAGGAAGTGTGGGTTTAGCGCTTGGTTGGTGTAAGAACAGCGTTTTCTACTGGATTCACAACAGAAGTGAGCTCAGAGGGAAGTGTCCTCTGCTTGTTCCTCCCACCCTGGCACAGCTGGGGGTTAGGAAGGTAAAAAAGGGGGCACAAATAGGGTTGTGGCGCATGGAAGGTGTTAAGAGCTACCAGGGGAATGCCTTGGGGTTTTCTCTGTGTTGGGATGGACTGCACTGCTGCCTCTCCAGCCTGGGAGGCCATCCCTGGCACAGGGCTGGGCTTCTCTGCTGCTCCGCCAGCCAAAGGGAGCTGGCAGGGGCAACACCCATTTACAGCATTCACTGCTGGAGTGAAACCAACCCCAAAGAGCAAAACCCACTCCGAGCTGTTGAAATGAGGCTGATAGAACACAAGCTGGGGATTGTGGCCTTGCCCTCATGCCCGAGCCCCATCCCTGGGTGTAACTGGGCTCTCTCCCACAGTTTGACATGCAGAGGATAACGCTGGAGGAGCTGAAGCACATCCTGTACCACGCCTTCCGCGACCACCTCACCATGAAGGACATCGAGAACATCATCATCAATGAGGAGGAGAGCTTGAACGAGAACTCTGGCAACTGCCAGACTGAGTTTGAAGGTGAGAGAGAAAGTCCTGGGGTTTCACAGTTTTCCTCTTCCTGTGTCTGTAAAACTCGCCCTGATGTGGACAGGGGTGCATGGAGTTGGCAGGGAGGTATTTTGGAGTGAGAGGAGCAAGGACCCATGGAGAGCTCCACAGCTGCCCTCAGCCTTCCTCCATCCCTCAGCAAAGCCAGTCCTGTTCCAGGCACAAGGGTGACATTGTGCAGGCTCTGCCCTCTCCCTGCTGGGATGCAGGCAGAGGGAAGTGCTGAGTGTCTAAGCCAGGCTGAATTTCCCTGCAGAAACACCTTTATTTCTCTCATCCCACCATGGAAAGACTTTCTTGGCACTGGCAGGCCCTACCAAGCCGTGTTGGGCTCCTCCAGTTTTCTGTTCAAATCCCAAAAAGGCTCCCAGGGAATAGCTGGGATGAGTCCTGTCCTGCACTGTGACACCAGCAGTGAGCAGAGGTGGTGCCTCTGTGCCCTGCAGCCCTGGGCACCTTTTGTTCTGAACTGCCAGGACCTGCCTCAGCCAGGACAGCTCTTTTCAACATGTGAGAGTGAAAACTCAAGGGCTGAGCAGTGCTCAGAGGCAGCCAGAGAGGGGGAAACATTTCCTTCCCTCAGCAGAGCCATAGGGGATCAGGAATTGGGATCAGAACTGGGATCTACAGTGGATTTTGCACTTGTACAGAGCTGACACAGGCAAGGACATTCCCCATTTTAATCCACCTCAGAAGCAGCATTTTCATTTCCTTGGCCAGAGGAACTTGTGCTGCTCCAAAGTTTTGCTGCTTGGAACAACCAAACAGGTCTTTGTTATCCAAGCTGTGGCTGCCCCTGGATCCCTGGCAGTGTCCAAGGCCAGGCTGGACGGGACTTGGAGCAGCCTGGGACAGTGAAAGGTGTCCCTGCCCATGGAATGAGATGGTTTTTAAGTTCTTTTCCAACCAGACCGTTCCATGATTTCATGAAATCCCCTCAAGTGCAGAAGAGCCCAGGGAAACAGAACAGAGAAGCTCAGAGCTTGAGCCCATCACCTTGGTAGAGCCACTGTGCCTCCCACGCCAGAAATCCCACTTCACACAGACCATGTGGGGAATTCTGACCTCTGCAGGGTCAAACAGCTCTGAAAGGGCACCAGGCAGAGCCACAGACAAAGCAGAGGATGGAGATGCAGGCCAGTCCTTAGGCTGGCTGATGAATGGGCTGCAGCAGCTCCCCCCAGCACCCTCACCCTCTGTTCAACACTGCAGAGACGCTGGAGACGAGCACAGCTGAATTTTAAAAAGCCTGCAGGAGGGAGGCAGCAGCAGCAGCACTCTCTGAATCAGGCCAAGCAACAATCTTTGCGTTCCTCCTGGGGAGGAGGAGAGCAGGGAGGAGGAGACGTGTGCTCCCTGCCTGGAGCTGTTGGTGCCCGCTGCCCCGCTGGTCCCCGGGGGCAGGAGCCAGCTGTCGCTGCCGCCGGGTGTTGGGAGCTTGTGAACCATCCCAGAAAAAGCCTGTGCCCCAAATGCTCAGCATCTCATTTTGGAAGCTCCAGTTTCCAAAAGTGCAGCAGGCACAGCTTTTCTCGTGGGATGTTTTGGCATTGCTGGTGCCAGGCAGAACCTAGAAGCAAAACAGACTCTTTTTAGATGTTGGGAACACACACAGAAATCCAGCAGGGAGTAAAGCTCAGCTGAACTGTCAACAACGGGGCAGAGTTTTGCTGCAGGTCCCAGTGGAAGGGGACAGTTGTGGTCTGTGACAGCTCTGGCAGGAGCATTTCTGCCAGGAAAGAACAGGCTGTGGCCCTGCAGCTCTCCAGGCTGGCCAGGAATGACCACTGGTGCCCTCAGAGCCCCCAGTTCTCAAAGACCAGGATCCCTACAGGACTCAAAAGCAGGAATTACCAAATGCAGGAATTACCAAAAGCAGGAATTACCCAGAAATGCCAGGGATGGTGGCACTAAGGGACAGCTGTCAGCTGTCCTGGGGCATCTCCCTGGGGGTCACTCACTCACTTCTAATTAGTGCAGTGAAGGAGATGCTTTTTGGGTAGAGTTCCTTGAGTTTAATTTAGATGCTACCTTGGGATGAGATGAATTGCACCCTAAAAGAACTCAGTTCAACTCCTCAAACAGCAATTCAAGCATTTCTTTCAACTCCCATCTGGATTTAATGTCTCATCCACCCCACTGAAGGGCCTTTAGTTCTGGGGAGGAATGAAGCCAAGACGAGCCCCCATGGTTTCCACTGAGATTTGGGAATCTCCCAAGGGAGCAGATCCAGCAGAGACTTCCAGGAGCACCTTGGTGAAATGGGGGTCTTCACTCAGCATCACCTCTGGGTGTGTTCTTGGACCACAGACCAGCCCCAAGCACTTCTCCTCCTGTGGGCAGAGACATCCCCTTCTCCACACCTGGACATTCCCTTCTCCACACCTGGACATCCCCTTCCCCACACCTGGACATCCCCTTCTCTACACCTGGACATTCCCTTCCCCGAACCTGGACATTCCCTTCTCCACACCTGGACATTCCCCTGCTGCCTGCCAGGGGGTTTCCACCCTCATCCCTGACCCTCAAATCCATGGGATGCAGCAGCAGCTCCTCTGTGCCCTCCCTGCCCCACTCAGCTCAGCTCGGCAATGAAAAAGTGACCTGTTAAACCAAAACTAACGCTGGTGGCAGCCAGAGCAGCTGCCATCCCTCACCCATGGCAGGGCTGGGGCAGGGCCCTACGAATACACTGCTGCTGTCCTTGTGAGGAGCTGCTCTCCTGCAGGAGAGAAGGCTCCCCGTGCTGGGAGCGCTTCCCAAACCCACTGTGGGCATCGTGACCTGGAAACAGCCTGGCCCCATTAACCCCATTAACCAGCTCTAGGGGCAGTGCGCTGTGCCAGCGAGGGAGCTCTCCTCACCAGCCTGTCCTGAGACAGGTGAGAAGATGAAGAATGGCCCGGCCTTGATTTGCCTTTGCCTCGTGAGGTCTGATGGGTGTTGGAAACCTCTGGGTTGCTCTTCCCCCTAGGAAGGGTTGAGGATTCCTCCAGAGGGGCCTCAGGCTCTGCCCATGTCCAAGGAACCAGCTCTACATCCAACCCCTGGCGTATTCCATGGGTGTCAAAAACTCCCACGGGCACCCAAATGTTGGCATGCAGCCCTGGGGCAATGCCAGCTATGGGAACCAGCAGGACAAGCACAGACCCCGTGCTCAAAGATTATGGATTTAGGGAAAGGAGAGAACCAAGAGCAAACCCTCCCCAGTAAGCAGGGGGGTTAAATGGAACTTCATGTTCAAGAGGGCAGCACATAGGGAAGAATTCCAGGAATCAGGACGTCAGGAATTCCAGCTCCTCTGCCTCCCTGTGGATTTCAAGGGAGCAGGGGAGCACTGGTACCTGTCTCCTTGCTGGAGTAATTCCCAGCCAGCACCAAGAGGGTCTGGCTGGCCCTCCACAGACATTCCCCTTTCCCCTGGGGTTGTCTGTAGGCAATTTGGCTGTTTGGTGGGTAAAGAGCAGTAACTGGGACTTCCCTGCATCCTGCTGCCTTCAGGCTCTGTTCTGTAACAGAGAAGTTGTTCCATTCAGGAACATTTCCGCACAAACACCGAGCACATTTTACTCCTTTCATCTGTGAAGAGGTGAGTTCGTCATCCCAATAAAGCCTTGCCCAGCCTTGGGCTGCTGTTCCCATCACCAGCCCCACCCTGACAGCAGTGCTGGTGGTGTCAGTGGTTTCTCTGCTGCCTGGGAGTGCTTTCGAAGTGCAGAAATAATAGAAAAGTACATCAAGAAATAACTACAGCTGGGCAGGAACGAGCTTTTCAAAGCACCAGGGCACCGTGCACAAACCCAGCAGCCACAGCCTTGGTCCCATGTGCTCTATAAAAGCCAGGGAAGGAGTCCAGGAGCAGAGCAGTGCAAGCAGAGAGTGAGGAATTTGGGAGAGCTGCTGGCAGGGGATTTCATTCCCTGCCCAGAACACAGCGAGGCCCCCACTCACATTCCCTGGCTGCAGCAGGATGACTCCAACCCTCCCTAATGAGGGTTCCGTGCCTCTGGCACTGAGCTGGGACCTCTGGGAGCTGGGATTAGGGCACAGGCACTGCTGAACACCAGCCAGAGGAGGTGATGGGGGAGAAAACTGGAATTCAAACCCAGCAGCCAGGGCTCTCTGTGCAATGAGGAGCAAGACTGGATCAGAACAAGGGTTTTTCCCATGTATTCTAAAAATATTCCCCTGCCTCTTTCCAAACATGGGCACCTGGAGCTTGTCCCTGGCTGCATTTTAGGTTTGTTTTGTGGTTGTCATCAACCACTTGAAAGTCTCCTGTCTTCACAAGCCCATCCATGAGGAAAAGGTGATGGGAATGTCCCTTCTCAGGGCACACCAAGCCCAAAGAGCAAAGCAAGGCCCAGAGCAGCCGGGCAGAGCTGTCCATCCTGTGTGTGATGATTTCCTGGCTTCCCCTGGCTGCCCTGGTCAGCTCAGTTGGAGGAGGGGCCACAAGGCCAAGTGCTGGGTCCTGCACTTGGGTCACAACAACCCCATGGAATGCTCCAGGCTGGGCCAGAAGGGCTGGAAAGCTGGAAAAGGCCCTGGGGGTGCTGGTGCCAATGGCTGGACATGAGCCCAGGGGTGCCCAGGTGGCCAAAAAGGCCAGTGGCACCTGGGCTGTGCCAGGACCAGGGCAGGGATTTCCCCCCTGTGCTGGCACTGCTGAAGCACCTTGAGTGCTGTGTTCAATTTTGGGCTTCTCGTGATGAAAAACCCTGAGGGGCTGGAGCATGTCCAGGGCAGGGAAGGGAGCTGGGAAGGGGCTGGAGCCCCAGGAGCGGCTGAGGGAGCTGGAAAGGGGCTCAGGCTGGAGCAAAGGAGGCTCAGGGGGGACCTTGTGGCTCTGCACAAGTCCCTGACAGGAGGGGGCAGCCGGGGGGGTCGGGCTCTGCTGCCAGGGAACAGGGCCAGGAGGAGAGGGAACGGCCTCAGGCTGGGCCAGGGGGGGTTTAGATTGGAAATTAGGAAAAATTTCTTCACTGAAAGGGTTGTCCAGCAGTGGTGGAACCCCCATCCCTGGAAGTGTCCAAAAAGTGTGGATGTGGCACTTAGGACATGGTTTAGTGGTGACCATGGTGGTGGTGCTGAGGTTATAACTGGGCTTTTCCAGCCATAACCATCCTAGGATTGCCTGGGGGAACCTTCAAGGCCTTTGCAAACAAATCTCCACAGTGCCCCAACACCACACGTGACTCTGACATTCAGAGGTGGGGAGGCCAAGAGAGACTCATGAACTGGCTTTATTGAGTCACAGCACGAATCTTCACTGATGAGCTTAGCAAAAAGTAAAATTAAATAAAACAAGTGCTAAAAATCCCAACTCCATCTGGTTTTTAATTGCTGCTCTCACCTCGTTTGACAATTATTCTGCAAGCATTCACTTGGAAAGGTTCTTAATAAATCTGATTTGGCTTAAGCATAGAAAACCTAAAAGAGTTTGGAAAAGTGACTCATGTACCATGGGTACTCCTGGGAATTGTCATGGGAGGGCCTGAGGGTCATCAGGGAGCACTTCTTGATTTCCCACTCATTCCCAGTTGACCAGGATGAGTTGGAGGGTTTCACACAAGGTCGATAATTGCTATTAAAGAGCTTTAGAGACAACCAAGTTCAAACTGAAAGAGGGGAAGTTTAGGTCTGAGAGTGGGAAGAAAATGTTCCCCGTGACGGTGGGCAGGCCCTGGCACAGGGTGCCCAGAGCAGCTGGGGCTGCCCCTGGATCCCTGGCAGTGTCTGAGGCCAGGCTGGACATTGGGGCTGGGAGCAGCCTGGGACAGTGGGAGGTGTCCCTGCCCATGGGACAAAGATGAGTTTTGAGGTCACTTCCAGCCCAACCCAACCCAACCCAACCCATTCTACGATTCCAACTTCACGAAGAGTTTCAAAGAAATACACGGATAACCCCAAATATCCCTGTGAGAGCATTCAAAGGGATCAAAAGCCACAGTGAGGGAGAGGAGTTCCTGAAATATTAGGAAGGATTGAGATGGGCTGGTTTGGAAGCCCTGGAAGGTCAGGTGGGTTGTTTGGGAATGTCCCAGCAGGGTTAGAGCGAGGACAGGAGGGTTCTAATGAGAGCCCAGGAGCACTCCTGAGCTGCTCCAGGTGGGAGCACAAGCCCGGTGCTGTCTGACCGCCCTCTTGTCCCCGCAGTGCACGCCCAGAAGCAGAACCGCCAGACGTGCGTGCGCAAGAGCCTCATCTGCGCCTTCGCCATGGCCTTCATCATCAGCGTGATGCTGATCGCGGCCAACCAGATCCTGCGCAGCGGCATGGAGTAGTGCTGGCACGGCACGGAAGAGTCCTGGCAGCGGGATGGCGGCCATGCATGCGCACCCCGGGAGAGCTCCCGCCCCGATCCCACGGCACCGACACGCGGGCACAGCCGGCGCCTGCAGCAGGAGCCTGAGCCAGCAGCGTGTCCTGTGAACCAACCACATCCTTTTGGCAGGGACATCAAAGGGCTGTTCTAATGCTTTAAAGGTTTTGTTTCCTAATGCAATAATCCCATATCCAGGAGTCCCGAATTATTGCTTCGAAACAGCAATGGCAACGCGGAGGAGACTGGGATCCGGCGCTCTGCGGTTTGAAGGAGGCCCAGCCTCGTGACTTGTCCTTATCCCAGGGCCCACTGACTATCCCACGGAGCTCCCGCCGGGCCCACATTCCCAGGAAGTTGATCGTAGCATTGCCACAAGCAAGTCCCATTCCTTTTGTTCCACGTGTTCCAGCTTCACTTTCCGTTTCCCTTATGACCATGCCATGGAGTTTACGGCATTAGAGGGGAGCTAGAGCATCCTTGTACAGTATTTTCTGAGGAAAAAAGGGGAGAATTTTCCAGCACCATACAAAATGTCTATTTTTTGCTTCATCAGCTCCACCTTTGACACAAGACTGTGGGGTAGCAGGAGTCTGTTGGCAATTTTTTTCCGACTGCGAATCAGGGCTTGAGGAGCACCCCCCGCTTTCCCACCTGGGCATTGCTGAACTTGTGCAAAGTCTTCCAAGGGACTCTGCCACCACCAGCGCCAGCTAAACCTCCCTCTCCTTGGGCCTCTCTGCGTATTCAACATTTGCTCTCCAGCAGTTTTACCCTTCTTCTATATTCTTCTACATTCAAGAATTTTTTCCCAGGTGAAAATCCTGAGGGAAGCTCTTCCTGAGCTTTCCTTTCCTCTCCTTGCCTGCACAACTTTAATTTATTCCGTTTCATGTGGCCTGGTTATGATCTGCAGCGAAACCTCCGTGGCAGACGTCGTCCTGTGGGGGAGGTTTTATTTTCACCCACATGGTGAAGGGTGGATTTGACCAGCCAACTTCTCCATTGCCTCGCAGGATCCATCCCACCACCCCCATCCCATGGGCAGGCTCCACAGGGGGCCGGCAGAAAAGCCGAGCGCAGCAGGAGAAGAAGGAACCAAACCTGAGCCCACCCCTGTGCGTTTGAAGTGTGTCAGACTTCCAGATCCAGGGAGCGTTGGGTGTTTTTCCTGGAATACATTTTAAGGAGCAGCAAGGAGAAGAGGGAATGATGCAGAGCAGGGACACCACACAGGAAGCGCAAGGAGCCAGGATTACTTGGGAAGGTGGTTTTCCTTTGAAACTTGACACAAATCCATGCATTTCCCTCTGGATGGACTGTGCCCCTGGGTGCCACACCAGGACAGAGGTGACCTCCTGCCCTCCTGGGAGGGGCTTCCCAGCTGGTGATCATGGAGTGCTCCAAGGGAGCTCCGTGGAGGCACTCGGGTGTTGGAGTGGGGTGGCTGTGCTGGGAGAGCCCCAGACACACCAAGGAACGCTGAGATCTTGCTCCTGGACGTGGAGGTGACTGTTCCATGTTCCCTGTGCCACAGGAGGGGCAGGATGGCTCCCCAAGGGGCTGCACACCCCCAGCTTCCCTCATCCCACACTGCAGCCATTGACTGACACTGGATGCATCCCGAACACTCGTTCCAGGGCTTTCTTTTCTACCAGTCTGAGTGACAACATTTACCTGTATTTTTAGCAGCCTAATTTAAAAATCTGCTGCTCGTTTGTCCTGTCTCCCACCACCCCTTTAAACCCAAGTCACTTTTAGGTGTCTCAGTCTCCCACCTCCACTTTTTCCTGCCATTTTCCTGGGGTCCCCTCCATCCCAAAGACAACACCTTTTCCACAGCAGCTGAGTTGGTTTTTTCTGCCTTTCCCAAACACACAACTACTGCATTTCTGTTCTGCTGTGACCAATAGAGGTGAGCTGCAGAATATTCCATAAAAAAAAAATGATTCAGTCTCCCAGAAGATGGAGAGATTTCCATTTGCTATAGGGCAGCAGCAGAATATCTGTGGGATATTCTGGTGGGGGATTCTCGGTGCTGGGGAGCCCAGGCACATTTTCTGTGCTGGACATTGCAGATAACAAGCTTGGAGATCATTTTAAGGAAATTCATCCCCACGTTTAGGTCTCAGGGGTCTGTGAAAGGGTGGCAGCAGTGGGAAAAAGTCTAAATGTTCCTTGCCACTGAGGAATACTCATTTTGTCCCTGGGTTTGTGCTGGAGTGAGCGTGGGCAGATGGAGGTGGAGGGGAGGGATGGGGGGAGCATGGGGCAGAGTGGTGCCTCCCCTGAGCCCAAACCCACAGCCCCAAACCCACAGCCCCAAACTGGGCATTTCCCCACATTCCCTCACCCATGTGCCACAAACCCCCAGCAGAGTCCAGGCCCAGCAGCCACCTCATGGATGATGATTGTCTGCATTCCGTGGAGCTTTCTGGAAGGCTCCACAATTCCCCCATGCATGCTCCACAATCCCTTGTAAATAGAGCCATCCTCCCCTCGCAGCTCCATCTGTAAAACCAAACCTGTAATTAATATATTGGTAAAAGCCATAGCCCGGTGTCAGTAGAGTTCATTGCACAACTCCCCACTGATTTTACTGGGTACAGGATTTTGGGGGCTTTGGGGTGCGATTTTTCTGTAGGGAACCTCATTTTTCCATGATGAATCAGGGTCATGTCTTGCCAGAGGTCTCCTTTCCCTTCTTAGAGCAGCCTTCCTCCCTCTCCAGGTGTTGTGAAGAGATCCCTTCTTTACTCAGTGACTCCTGGCAATGCAGGATGGATCAGGCCAAGTGATTCCATCCTTTCCTTCCCCACAACTTTCCCATCCTTCCCATCCAGCAGCACTGGATGTCTCCTACCTCCCTCCCTGGCTCCATTTATGTAACATCCATTTATCTCCTTTTTTTTTTTTCCTTCTACACAAGAGGGAAAAATAGGGCTTTTTGCTGCTTTTACAGACAGGAGGTAAAAATAGAGCAGTAAAATTCTGATTGGAACCTGATGGCAAAAGCTGAGGGGGGAGAAAGCAGAAGAATCAAAGACACAAAAATAAAAACCCCACATCCCATACTTTAAGGAAAAAAAACCCTATTTAAGTGCTAATTAACATACTTTAAAAAATACCCAGACTGCAGCAGAGCTGTCAGAAAAAGCTCTAAACTTCTGCTCTTGCCAGTTCCAGGAGGATTGAAGTGTCTTTTCAGCCCTGCAGCTCTGGAGGAACAGGAGATTGCCATGGCAACCCCGGCTGTTCGTGACATGGGTGCCACCGTGGCGGAGCACACACGATCCCAGACTTCCAGGGATGCGCAAACAGCTCCCAGCAGTGGGACAGGGGCTTTGCTCATGGATTAGGAAATTATTAGGAATTCGTGAGCAGCTCTGTTGGCTTGGCCACAAAAAACTGTGTGCAATTAAGGGGACTGACGTGCAGGGAAGGCTTCAGGAGGGACGTGATGATTTCAGGCCGAGAGAGGCTTTGGTTTCATTCAGGAGGGAGTGAAATCCACTCAGCCTGAGCACTGCCTGTCCTGGGCTTGCTGAGGACACTTTGGAAAGGTTCTCCATGTGGGGTTCGAGCTCTGGTGGGAAAGATTTGGGTTCCTGCTCCTGCAAGGCTGCGCCCCTGCTCACCACTGACCTTGGCTTCAGCCACTGGCTCTAGCAGGGAGCCTGATTCCCTGCTCCTGGAGAAGCCAGCAGAAGGAACAGAGGCTCATCAATGCTGAAATAATTTTGAGGCCGTGGGGAAGAGAATTCCAGCAAAAGCTGCTGAAGGAACACTGCTCACCTGCCAGAGCCAAAGGCATTCCTTACGGGCAGCCTTGAGGAAACCACAGCTGGGGAGTGTCCAGGCAGGACAGGTGCAGTGGCTTAGTCCTGTGCGGGGCCAGGAGCTGACTTGAGGTCCCTGTGGGTCCCTTCCAACTCAGGGCATTCCATGGTGGTGGTGCTGGTGGTCCTGGAGAGCCAGATCCTGCTGACAGCCAGTGATACCTGGAGGTGTGTCACCTCCTGTGCCACCCACGGGAGCCTGGCCCCTCCACGACTGCACCACTGGGAAGGAATTCCTGATCAGAAGCAATGTCAACATAATTGAAAGATCGAAACTAGGGAGGCTTAGCTTTGGCAGGACGGTGTTCCCATGCTGCGGGAAGTGATATGGAATTAAAGAGTTCCCAAAATAATTCCCTTCCTGCTTGATGGACACCCCCAGATCCGCCAGGCACCGTCAGCGCCGGGGACAGTGATCACAGACCCCAGGTCCAGGGGGAGCAGGAGGGTGGCAGGGAGCAGCACTCCCAGCTCCTGTCCCTGCTCCCCGGTGAGCCAGAGCTGAATATCTGGGTGTAATCCAGGTAATTGGAGAGATTCCATCCCGGTTATCCAGAGGTTTCACCTGTTGGACGTGTGCTGGAAGGGCTGGATGCTGGCTGCTTTAATTCCAGCAGCTTTGTAAAAAAGAGATGTCCATAGGAACCCATCTTTTTGAGCTGGGGCCAAGTAAAGAGGGGTTTTAAATTCAGAGCTAAGGTAGGAAGCAAGAAGCCAATGTAGAAAACATTCCCAAGGATGCCACTCTGGATGGCTGGAATCTGTTTGGGTGAGCCAAGTACCCACTGGACCTTTTTTCCATGGAAAGCGTCAGAATATTTTGTCCCAAAACCCCACTCCGCATCCTCCTGCCTGGTGCAGAAGAGTGAAACATCTCCCGGGCCACCCCCGGCACTGGGAGGGGCTCCAGGTGACTGGGAGGGGCTCTGTTCCTGGCGAGGGCCTTGGGACAAGGGGACTCTCCGCTGTTCCCATGGAAAACTCGTTCCCTGCACGTGCTGGGAGCTGCCAGGGCTGTCACCACCTCGAGGTGACAGGAGCACAGCCCCCCTGGATCAGCGAGGGGAGAAGCAGTGGGAGGAATTACATTAAAATCTCTGAGAATGAAGTCCCTCATTTCATCCACCCCTGTAATCCATGATTTAGTTCCTGCTTTATGGATGAGCGTTTGAAAGAAGAAAAACCAACCCTTCTAAAATGAGAATCTGATGAAGTGTCTTTTTTTCTTGGCTCTGAATCACGCTTCCATTCCACTGATGAAGATGTACAGAACTTGCTGGGTTTCAATCCATTATTTTACCCTCCTGTGCTCTGACAGTGCAATTACGTTTCCCTGGCATCACTTAAAACCTGTTCCTTTCCCAGGAATTTAATGCAGAAAACAAAAAGTTTCACCACATTTCCATCTCTTTATGTTGTTGGCTGCTATCAGGACTGGGTCTATGTTTCTCCAGTCCAAGAAGGACATTTTAGGCAGCTCTAGGAAGTGCAGAAGCTTCACCAAGCACAAGATGGGCAGCAGATCTAACACCATTTTAGTTGGAAGTGTGCTCCCCTTACACCTTCCCAGCGGCAAAAGCCTGGAAAGCTGCTGTAATTTGGCATCTTCACTACAAAATAATTGCAGCCCCAGAAGAGGGGGAAAGGAGAAAAAAGGAATCCTCTGGATCCAGAGCTCAGTACTTGACAATCAGATGATGAAAGTACCACAGGGCTTTTTTATTTTCTGTCAGGACAGACCAAAACACTTCATAGCCTTGAAAACCATTGCTAAATGAAATTGCCACTTTCCCCCCAATTACCTTCCCCAGCTGTTCCTGGCCTGTCTCTGCCAGCATCCCAAACCACAGCTGGATTTACCCCCTTTAGGTGAGGTCCATGTTCCCTTTCTCAGCTGCTCCTGTGTCTCCATCAGCCAACCAGGAGACATCGGGAAGCTCTGAGGTGGCTCCAGGAGCCCCCTCTGGTGCCACCAGCACTTGGGCACGTCCTGTCCCTCCTGGGGGCAGCTCCAAAGGGTGCAGGTGATGGTTTTGACATCAATCCTCACATTCCTGCCTCTGTCCCCACCACAGCAGCCCGAGGATGGGGTCACAGTCCTGAGCTTCTCTCCCAGAGCAGCCAAAGCTCCTTCAGCCCCTACAGCAGCTCCTGTTCCTCAGATCTATCTGGGCTGGGGCAGGAAGGGAGAGCAGGGCTCCAGGGTCAGTCAGAAATAACTCGTTAGAGTTAATTGGCTTCAAGTGGAATAAGCCCGGGGTCCAGCCTGTTGCCATTTAATCCATAGCAGGATCTAAGGAATCAATGCCTCCTGATTCATCTCTAGGAAGTTCTCCACTAATCCCTGTGTCTCCTTTTTGTCACCATTTCATGTTTCCCAGCCATTTACTGTTCATTTGTAAACTCACCGGGTTTTTTTGGCTCGTTAATGAAAAACATGGCTTTTTAATTAAAGACAAAAATTCACAAAGTCAGCAGCATAATAGTAAAAAAAAAAAAAAAAAATTCCAAGAAAAAACCTTTGTATAAAATACTGTAAATATTAATATAAATTAACTGGGCATGCACCTGAAATAAATCCTATGTTACTGCAAGTTATCCGAGTGTATAAAGGAGTGTATAAAGGAAAACTGAATGCCATATGTATCAGCTGTTCCCTCTAACCAAACTCTACTGTAAATATATAATCTGTATAAAAATATTTTAATTTTATCATTATTTATGCAATAGAAATAAAGGTTTTTTTCTTTTGATGAAGCTTTTTTCCCTCTTTTGAAGCACTGATATTTATTCATGCCCGAGTACAAGAGCAAAAGCAAGATTTGCATAAAATATTAGGACAGGGACCCTTTATTCCTTCTGAGAGACTCATGAACACTGGGGGGGTTATTTTGCTTTGAAAATAGATTTACATATTTAAAAGGCCATTACTACAGACAGAGCTCCTGGCTGGAGAAATGGGATCAGCAATTCCAGATGCACAGGAAGCCAGAGGGAGGGATTGAACTTCTCCTCTGGAAGGCAAAGGCACAACTGGCCAGATCTCGGAGAGAAAGGTCAGCACTTGCTTTAAAAGCCCTTTTTTATCCCCCCCAGAGAGCCAGGGGCTGATCCCTGAGCTCAGGTGGGCTTGGGGCAGGGTTACTGCTGGGAGAAGGATGTTGGGCCCAGCTTTAATCCTGACTCTGGTACTGCCAAGGCCTGACAGCTGCTCTGTGACGATTAGGGAGAGCTCTTTGTCCCTTCACAAACCCAGATCTCTTCATCTCCCTGGAGCCCTTCCTCTGCAGGTGCCAGCCCAGCCCGGCCTGCTGGACAAGGGGACGGTGAGGTCCATGACTGACACCACAATTCCTGCCCCTGGGGCCTAAATTCAATTTGAAAGGGGAAGAGTTGATGCTGGAAATCAGCTTCCCCCACGTGGGTCCGAGTCACAGTGGCAGGACAAGGCTGGACAGGGCTTGGAGCAGCCTGGGATAGGGGAAGGTGTCCCTGCCCATGGAATAAAGTGAGCTTTAAGGTCCTTTCCAGCCCAAACCATTCTGGGATCTTGTGACAGGTTGGGTCTGAGCAATTCCATGCAATCCCTGCAATCCAGGCAGGGATTGCCACAGGGCAGAAAGCACTGCAGAAATCCATGTTTACCAAGCTTATAAATCCAAATCAAGGCACTGCACACTCTTAGTGAGCTCCCATGTAACTGGAGAGCTTTCCAGTGAATGGCTCAGGAATGAGCCTGGATTCATCACAGGAATGAATCAAAAGTACTCGAGGAATTCCTGTATATTTACCATAGAATGAGTAACTGAAGGAATTCCTGGCTGGAAGGAGGAGCCTGCACCCCACACTTGTCCTTTGGAAGCTGTTCTATGCAGGTCAGCGTGTTCAGTGTCCTCAGCGAAAAGCCAGGTTTGTACCTTGAGTTTCAGCCACCAGAGCTGTCCAGAAACTGAAATTTGCTGCTGCCACAGATCCTCTGCCCCCCCTGAGAGGTGAGCACAGCTCAGTGGGACAGCAGCAGGGGATCAGCCCTGCCTGCAGGAGAAAAGCAGCTTTAGGAGAGAAGAACACCCCACATCTGGCCTGAGGGCAAACTGCTGTGTCCCTCCAGAACCATCCCACTAACACAGCCCTAGTCCCAGCTCCACCAAAGCCTGCTTAGCTCCCTTGTTACTTTAACACTCTCTATTAATGGAGGATTGAATGGTTAATTTAATGCTCTCCATTAATGGAGAAATGAAGATGAAAACACCCCCCAAAAGCCCCCATCCTTCAGCTGTGCCCCATCAGGGTTTCGGGGGCTGCTGCTGCTGCTGCTGTGGGACCAGGCACTGGCAATGGGCAGGAGCGACGGCGCAGGTCTGACCCAGCTCCCAGGGAGTCAGTGGAAGCATTCCCAGACTTTGTGGGATTTGGATTAGGTCATCACACAGCACAGCACTTCACACCCTGGCTCCTTGCTTTGTTTAAATGGAGTCTGGCCAAGGCCTGGGATTTAATTACAGAAATCCAAGTCCTGAGGAAAAGAAAGAAACCTTTCCTTACCCTGAGTGAAATTCAGGCACAGCCCCACCTAAAACCTCTGGCTGTGGCTGGCCTTCCCAAGTCCAAACCTGCAGCAGGGTCTTGGTTTGACCCCACACCTTTCCCCAGGCAGGTCCAGGCTGACCCAGAGACCCCCCAGCCCTGGGCTGATCCCAGTGGGGCAGCAGGAAAGGGACTGGGATTGTGTCCCTGTGCCCCTGTGCTCAGGTGAGACCCCACCTGCAGAGCTGCCCCAGCCCTGGCCCAGCACAGGGAGGAGCTGGAGCTGCTGGAGGAGCCCAGAGGAGGCTCCAGGGTGATCCGAGGGATGGAGCAGCTCTGCTGGGAGGAGAGGCTGGGAGAGCTGGGATTGTTCACCTGGAGAGGAGAAGCTTTGGGGTGACCTCACTGTGGCCTTGCAGGACCTGAAGGAGCCAAAAAGGAGATGGAGAGAGACTTTGGAAAGGGATGGAGGGACAGGACAGGGGGCAATGACTTCCCAGTGCCAGAGGGCATGGATAGATGGGATATTGGGAAGGAATTGTTCCCTGGCAGGGTGGGCAGGCCCTGGCACAGGGTGCCCAGAGCAGCTGGGGCTGCCCCTGGATCCCTGGCAGTGCCCAAGGCCAGGCTGGACACTGGGGCTGGGAGCAGCCTGGGACAGTGGGAGGTGTCCCTGCCCATGGCAGGGGTGGGATGGGATGAGCTTTAAGGTCCCTTCCACCCCAAACCCTTCTGGGACTCTGTGGCCCTGCAGCTGCCTTTGTTGCTGTGATCTCACCCGCTCCACTCCGCTCTTTCCTGATTACCATCTCTAGGAAGTGTTTGCTAATGCAAATCCAGAGCAGTAATTTATTTGGGACGAGCCAGTTAATCCTGGCAAGGCTCTCCCGTGTAAGTATAGACCAATATCATCTTGTTTTAATTGCTTCTTTCAGAGTTCCTCAACAAATCAAAAACATTTTAATTAAAAAATTCACCAAGAGTATCTTCCGGATCTTTTCCCATTTGTTCTTCCTCCTACCAAAATTATCAGGACAATTGTGAAGTTCTAAAGAAAGTAATTACAGCAGATGTTGATCTCTGCTGTAGCACCAGGCTTGCTGAATGCTGCACATCAGCCCCCTGACTTTACTTTTTTTGCAGCTTTCTGAAACAGAAATTTCCATCCCTGGTGTTCCCTCAGACACGAAGCTGGCTGTGTAGGAGCTGGGATGATTTCATTCCAGCTTTCAGCCAGCTGCTAAGGCTTGGGGAAATTTGGAAGGGAGAAGGGGGAAGAAAAGAAGAGATAGAATGAAGGAACTGCCAGGGCTACAGGGATTTGGGCACAGAACAGTAAGGGATGGCTGGAAGATGTTTTATTTCACTCTGATACCATTCCTGGGCAGAAAGGCCCTGCTCCACCATCACCTCCCCAAAAGGGAAGATGATAAATCCACTGGAAGTGGCAGCATCAGGCTGAGGATGACAAGTGCCACTCCTGGCACACTGCAATAAATCTCTTTTAACCCTAATTACTGCCTAAATTTCCCCTTGCCATAATGACCTGCTTTGGAACAAGCTGTCAGAAATAACTGCCCACGCAGTGACAGAGAGCTGAGATAATCACAGGAGTGCCACTGCCAACAGGAGATAAACCCAAGTGCCAGCACAGGGCCCACAACCTGGGGCAGGATGCTGGGGGGCCAGGAAAGCTGATTTTCAGCACCCTCAGAGTGCTCAGGGCTGCAGAACTATCGAAGGAGCAGAGTCCCCCAGCCACAAGAAAAAAATCATCCCTTTGTTGGTGGTGAAACGCCTCTGGGTCTGAGCTAAAACTACAAACACAAAGGGATGAAACTCGGGGAGCTGTGACCTTGTGCAGCTGAAGTTGTGCAGCTCCAGCTCTTCTTTCTCTGTATCTTGAGTTTCACAACAAATTCAGGTTTCTGCCTCCAGTCCATCAGTTCTCAGCCTCTGTCCTTCTGAAGGCATCGAGCTGGACCTGCCAGGGAGCTCTGTCTGTGCTGGAGACTTTGGGCAAATCCCCAGCAGGAGCAGGGATGGGCCCCACATGGTTGGTTTTGAGAAATCAAGGAATGTAGAGTCCCAGACTGGTTTGGATTGGAAGGGATCCTAAAGCCCACCCAGTGCCACCCCTGCCATGGCAGGGACACCTCCCACTGTCCCAGGCTGCTCCCAGCCCCAATGTCCAGCCTGGCCTTGGCCACTGCCAGGGATCCAGGGGCAGCCCCAGCTGCTCTGGGCACCCTGTGCCAGGGCCTGCCCACCCTGCCAGGGAACAATTCCTTCCCAATATCCCATCCATTGCCACCCTCTGGCACTGGGAAGCCATTCCCTGTGTCCTGTCATCACAGCTGGGACAGCAGCAGCTGAATTTCACACACACAAATTGTAGGGGAAGAGCACAAACACTGCAAACACCCAGCACCGGGGTCACCCTGAGCTGGGGCCACCCCCGTGTAGTGAGGGGTGACACGGACAAGGCTCCAGCGATGTCTCCACTCCTGGCCCTGCTCCAGGGCCAAAGCAGAGATCCCAGAGGCACCTTAGCCCCAGGCAGAACACGATGCCACCGAGCCACTTCCAAATCCAACAAGTCCCAGCTCACAGAGTGTTTCACAGCAAAGCTCCAGAACGTCCTGAAGTGAATGAAAGGTGTCACCTGGAGGGGCTGAGAGCCCCCAGGCTGGTACGAGCAGTGCTGGTGTAAGAAGGGTAATCACTGCATGTGAGGCAGGAAAGCTCTCAAGTGATTGCTGTTTGCAGAGGCTGATTAAACAGAAATTAATCTCATCTGCATGTTCAGTGAGAAATGTGGATGGAATAGCAAGAGCATCCTTCCCTGTGGCCTTTGGGGAGCTCATCCCTGGCCTGGCATGTTCCCCACATGGAGCTATGGAGCTTCCAGGCTGGCACCAGCACCTCCGGCATCTGCAGATCATTGAAATTAAACTTCCAGAGAGGTGGTTTCAGATGGAGAATGAACAAGGAGCTCTTCAGCCTCAGGGGGAAGGACACAATTCCCTGTTGCCACATGCCAGTTCCTGCTGCTCATCTTCATCGCACTCAGCTTCTCCAAGTGCTTCTCCAGCTTGGGATGGGATGGGACAGAATAATTCAGTTTATTTCAGCTGAAGTGACCTGCAATGATCATTTAGTCCAGCCGTGACCACTTCGGGGCTGATCAAAAATTAAAGCCGATTTTCAAGTGCAATTTCCAAACTTTCCTTAAACATTGATTCCTTAAACACTGGGGCATCGAGCACCTCTCTGAGCAGATCAGGTGATCAGCCTGTCCCAGTGTCTGACCACCCTTTTGGCACAGAAATGCTTCCTCAGGTTCCTGGCAATGCCCTGAGGCCTCCACAAGCCCTTGCCATGAAGTTCCCAGACACACCGTGAGTGGTGCATTCTCCAGGCACCCTGGCTCTCATTAAGAAGAGATTTCTTCATCTTGTCCCTCCCTGTACGAGGGGACAGAGCCTCATTTCTAAATCTGAGTTATCATCCAGAGCCCCCTGGGCTGGCACCGTGTCCCTGTCACAGTCTGTGCCCGGGGAGCAGCAGGGGTGGGAGCAGCAGGGGTGGGAGCAGCTCTGAGCATCCTGCCCATGGGAGGTGTCTGGAAAACCTGGGGGTTTCTCCTGCCTCGCTCAGGATGGGTCTGCTGACCTTGGGCTGAAACCAAGCCTTGCTCTGGGCAGGGACAACTGGTTTCCTGAATTCAATGGCCAGGAATGGCACTCACACCCCCCAAGATATTTCTTTATCAGGATGCCAGGATCCAGCATTATCACAGACCCCAGGATGCAGCATTTTTTCTCATCCTTTCCAAGGGAGCCTTTCTGAGCACAAGCAGGAGCTGGCAATGCTGTGAACAGACGGATCCAGGGAGACGCGTGAAGAACCCAGTGACCAAAGCTCTGGGATCTGAGGGAGAGGGGATGCTGTTTCCTACCACACTGCGTGAGCTCCCACTGTGCTGGTGCCAATTTTAGTGTCTTCTCTCACTTTGAACCGGAGAGAACCTAAAAGCCTGAAAAATACTGAAAATGGCAATTGCTTCTTATGGTGAAAGAAATCTCCAAGTACCAGGAACAGGCTCCAGCTCAGGACCTGTCAACGCAGACCTGCCAAAATTAAATCTGTTTGAAAGTGCATAACCCACACTTTAATCCTGAAGATCTACAACATGCTGCTTGGAATATTTATTATTTCCTATACTCCATTTCTGAGAGGATTTTTAAAATCAATTATTTCCTGTCCTATTCACGTGGAGAGCGATCACCAGGTTCACTCCCTCTTGAAGAAATTCACCTTGCACGTGTTTTAAAATTATTGTCCCCTGCAAGGAGGAAACCCAAGCATCAGTTCAGAGGGGAGAAGGGAAGAAATGAGAGGGACGAGACTGGGATAAAACTGAAAAACTGTTGAGGACATGGATTTGCTTGTGCTGGTCTCAGTAAGAGGCTCAGAGAAAGATGTGGTACATGGGGGTGCTCCGGAGTATTGGCATTTCTTGGGAAAGCAGTTTCAGTGCTGCCCTGGTGAATGGCATAAAGCATTCGGGGTGTGCCGGGCAGGAAGCTGGAGTTCAGTTCATAATTGCAATTACTGCAGCATTTTCAAACGAAGCAGAGTCAGCGTCTGTAGATACAAAAATGCTGCTAGCAAGGATTTTCTTGCTATTTTCTAAGCCCGTGAGAGACTTTTCTCTCTCACAGAAGAGGCAGCAGAGTTCTGTAAATAACCAAACACCTGCAGCCTTGAAAAGTCTTGTTTATGGTATAGTAGAAAATATTTTGACAATGGATGTTTTAGCATTTTAGCCGATCACCCCAAGGGGTGGCTGATCCTTTGTCCAAATAGATTATGAAGAAAAAAGTCTATAAAAGAGTTTGTAAAATAATTAAATAAATCAATCTTGCTGCACAATTCCTGCCTGCTGGATCTTCTCTCCTCCTCCTCCCTACAGCTGCAGGACACGGTGATGTACCCTAGGGCTCAGGCCTGCGGTAATAAGCATCCATGAATAAAGACTCCTCTGTGGAGAAGCTGGAGAAGATAAAACCATTTCAGGTGATCAGGAAATGGGAAGGAACCTGCAGTTAAACACCATCTCCTTTACCAGCCTTGCTGAACTACAGCAGAACCTCTGAGAGGAGCAGCAGCAAAGGCAAAGGCAAAGCTGAGGCACCTCCCCCTGTCAGAACCAAAAATCCCCTCAGCGATCAGCACTTGGGGATTGTCTCCTAAGAGCTCCAGGTTGCCATCCAGGTGATTTCTCCAGAGAATCTGGTGCCCAGCAGGAGCTCCCACGTGGGATGGCTCCGGGAGGATGTGAGGCTTGCTGAGCCCCAGAGGTCACTGTCCACTGCCACTGTGTGACACAGGGGCTGCCGGTGCTGGCACAGGGCAAATCAGATCCACCCAAGGGAGAGGTGCTGGAAGGCCCAAAGAGCACTGATGCCTTGAGGTGGCCCCCTAAAAACAGAGGCTAGACAAGAATCAGAGAATAAAGACAGGTGTTTATTTGAAGGGCCCTCAAAGGCACACCCTGGGCAGGCCAAAGGCTCCACCCAAAATGGACCCTGGGTCACAGGTTCCTCACACTTTTATAAGTTTGGTCCATTTGCATATCAGGGTTAATTCTCCAGTTATAACCTCAGTTAATGATGTAATCACCCCAAGTTTGCCCCTCCTCTTCAGAGGCTTTTAGTTCACACATTTTGAGCCTGGGACAATCCAGGTGTCCTTGGAGAGCAAACCTGGAGAGGGTTTGTTATGTCTGACCAGCACGAGAGAGCAGCAGCTGACAGGGCACACGGAACTTCAGAGTGACACAGGCGGCAGTGCAGGATTTGAAAAACACACAAGTTAAAACCCAAGGCACCAGCACAGCTCCTGCTCTCCTGTGACCTCCCAGACAAAGGGCTCGGGGTTTGGGACGGGGCAGGTGAACTCACCAGGTGCATGTCTGGCCATGCAGGTGGTGCTGAAGGTTTGTGCTCCCAGCACCAGGGATCAACCCTTGGATCTGCTGGGGGTTGATGCCTCCACCTGACCTCATCCCACAGGCAAAACCAGGGGGCTCAGGAGGGATGGGGAAATCCCTGTCCAGCAGCCTCTGACAGGAGCTCCAGTGGCCCCTCTCAGTGCCCTCCCTGGCACGGCAGCTGCTGGACACCACCATGGCTACAGAGATGGTTTTCCCTCTGCTTTCCCTCTGCATTCCCAGGCCGTGCCAGGCACTCCAGAGGGGCTGTGGAAGCTCTGGCTGGGCAGGACCAAGCAAGGGGCACCTCTGGTGTGTGTCCATGTGTCCACACAGGAGACTCCGAGTGTTCACCAGGGAATCAGTGACTATTCCGCTCATCCCAGCGCCCACCCAGGGCCTTGGCCCTGCACACCTGGGCTCGCCGGGCACTCAGGGACATTGCTCTGTTGTCACTGGGAGCAAACCACCACCCCCAGGTGCCCATCACCCCTGGGGAATGGATCTTTGGAATCCAGGTGCTCTCACAGAGCAGCCTGTGATGTGCCCTGGCCCCTGTGATGACCCTGGGGACGTGTCACAAGGGGGCTGCTCCAAGGGGCCCCAGCCGGTCCCGTTGTCCCTGTGCAGCCTGGGCGAGCAGTGAGTGCACACCTGCCTTCTCCCCCTGCTCCAGGCCTGGCCCCTTGTGGGAACACCTGGGTCAGGGGCCGTGGCTGCTCGGGGGCACTGGGACAGGCCTTGCCCCCTGCCAGCTGCCTGCGCCCTCCGATTCCTGCCCCGCATCCCCGTGACTCCCGTCCCTGATCCCCCAGTGCCAGCTCCCTCCATCCCAGCCCCACCCAACCCCTCTGTTGCTCATCCCACAGGCCATGTTCACAACTCTGGTGCTCTGGTGTGTGCAAAGCCTCCTCCAGTACCCGCAGCCAGTCGGGGATGGGCTGGACGAGGCCACCCGTGAGCGGATGCAGCAGCGGGAGGAATTCCTGAACCAGCAGATGGCTCGGCTGCTGCAGGAGCTGGAGCAGGAGGCCCTGGAGCAGAGATTCAGGACCTGGGGAGCCCTGCTCTGGACTGCCATGCACCAGTGGATGTTCTGGGCTGCTGCTGGAGTGCTGCTCCTTCTCCTGGGGTTGTGGTTTTGCCTCGGGGACAGGAGGAGCAGCAGAGCTTGGGAGAGCTCGAGCAGCTCTGGAGAGAGCCCCAACAGCTCTGAGGAGAAATCCAGCAGCAGCTCAGCGGACGAAGAAGAAGAGGACAGCGATTTCGATGACCTGAGGCAGCTTTTAGAGGAGCACCTCGACTGGGTTCTCCTGGACTGAGCCGAGGCCGTGCCATCGCCACCAGCCCCATGGACACCTTCACCACTGCCTTCAGCCACGCCCCGTGCCAGGAGCCGGGAACAGAGACTCCCATTTCCCCCCGGACACTGCCTGCCCTCCCTTTCGGGAGACTGCCCTCCCTCTGGGAGCTGGACTCTGCAGACAGTTCTGGGATAGTTCTGGGGTAGTTCTGGGATGGTTCTGTCTATAGTTCTGGGATAGTTTTGTCTGTAGTTTTGTCCATAAGTTGCACTCAATGCTGCTGTTGAGTAGTCAAGGATGGAGCAGAGGCTCCCAGCTGCTCGGCTGCCCCGGAGCTGGGGGCATTTTGCCCCAGAGCTGATGCTCTGCTGGGTTCTGGTTCCACTGCTTGTTTATCCAGGGCTCCCCCACTGCTCCGTGCTCCTGCCTTGGGGCAGTTGGGGTCATTTGTCCTTCCCAAGAGCTGTGCACACGTGGAGCAGACGAGCCCAGCCGGACCCTGCGTGTCCTGAGGAGCCGAACTCCTCCTTGTCCTGCAGCTCTGGCAGGGCTGGGCCATTCCCCAGGCCTTGTCCTGCTCCTTGGGCTCTGCTGGCCCCTCCGGAAGAGGAGCAGAGACAAGGGGCTGGAGCAGGGAGTGCTGAAGGAAGGAGGAGGAAGGAAGTGAAGAAGATCCTCAAGAGGACAGAGATTTTGCCATGGTTTCTGAAAGCAATCTCACAGGAGGGGATCTCCACGAGCACAGCACCCAAGGGTGTCCCAGGTTACAATGTAAGGTGTAACCAAAAGTGTGTATTCTATCACCAGCTGTTAAAACCAGCTGGGGCAGGGTTCTTTGTCTCTCCAGTGACACATCCCTGATAACTCCCTCCGGAGGGAAATCTTCTCTTACTGAGCCATCCAGCCTCACTGCATGACTCTCAAAATTACATCATCCCACTGTGAGATGCTCCACCCAGGGGGAGGAACCAAGCATTCCATCCTGGATGTAATCTGAGGTTTGGAACACCGCAGTCAGCCCTGACCTACTGGATTCCCAGAGGACAAGAGCTACATAACCACCCCTGGACCTTCAGAGGAGACCAGACCCTTCTACAGGATCACTGCTTCAACAGAACCGTATCTATCACTTCAAAGAGGACTGCAGCCACCCCTTAATCGGACTGCTGCCACCACCCAACAGGGTGTTGGGTTGTACCCTGACTCCGTCAGTGTTTCTGTTGCATTTATTTTAATTTTCCTATTAAATTGTATTTCTGACTTGGAATCTCTCACTGGTTTGCTTTCAAACTAGTACAATGGGTCATGCTCCCCAATTTATTTCTGACCAGGGTTCAAGGGAGCCCCTGAAGGCCCTGTCCAGGCAGAAGGGTGGGGACGATGTGTTTTGCTTGGTGGGGCTGGCTGTGCTCTGGCCCCTCTGACATCCTGGGGACGTGTCCCAGTGGGGGCAGCTCTGAAGGGCCCCAGCAGGTCCCACTGTCCCTGTAGCCCGTGCCAGTGGTGAATGCTGGGGCAGGAACCCAGGCAGAAATCCCTTCACTGGGTTTGTTACTGCTTCAGTTTCACCAGTGCCGCCCTTCCAAAGGAAAAATTAAATTAACATTTAATTCTTGTTAAACTTAGCTTAGGGGACCCTGACATCCTGATGCCCTCACAATAACTGATGGAGACGTCCTTCACACGCTTGCAGAGGGAGCTCAGTGCTCTTTGCACTCTCACCCCTTTCACCGGGTTTGACTGGGAAGGTTCATGATGGAATTGTTGGAGAATGCCCCCGGCTGAGCTGAGCTTCCAGCGGCAGGAACCAGCCAAGACCCAGTGTTAATAAAATCAGTGAAGCATCCTCACAAGGCAAACAGTTTCCCTTTACAGCTCACAGCCTCCTCACGCTGATAGAAAATGACAATCACCAGATGTGGCAACATCAGCTGAGGGCAGCTCCAAAAAGCTGCCTGTTCAACACATCCCAGTTCCCACTAACTTATTTATACAGCCACAGACATTTTTTAATACTTTTGGGACACCTTATCTCATTGGCTGCACAAATCCCCTTCTGCCTGCATCACGTCTAAGTGTGAAATAATGCATTGTTGACGTCCCTGTGACCCCAGGGACAGAGGAGCCCTTCCAGCCACCGTGACCTCATTAACAAAAATCCCTTGTATCGAAACGGTCCAGCCTTGCGGAGGTCTGGCTGCACGGCAAAGAAATCCTGGGATAACAGCACCCTCCTGGCATTCCAAACACGCCCCGCTCCAAGACATGATCTCACCCAAGGTTTTAGTGCCTCTGGCTGAGACAGTGCTGCTCTCTGGATCCCAGGGAATTGCTCCTTCCCTGGCACGCTGAGGCAGGCTCAGGAGCAGGGCTGGCTGCTCCCGCTCTGTCCTGATCCAAACCAGGAGCACTCCGCTGCCTTCCCGAGCCACTGCTCAGCAGGAGGAGACTGCCTGCCTGCTGCCTCTGGAAAAACAGGATGAGGAATTGCTTTTCCAGTGGCATTTGCAGCAGGAATGAGGCTGCAGGAGAAGCCTCCAGCCAGGAGCACCTCACAGGCCACCACAGGCCCTGAGGTGTCCCCAGTGTCACTGGGGTGGGGTGGGCAAAGAAAGGAGACATTCCCGGACTTATTCCAACCACAGCACTAAACGTCTTCCCTTCCAGGTTTTGATCCTAACCATGGTTACCCTGGAGGAGCCGCTGGTTTCTGAGAGCAGCAGTGAGACACGGGCAGTGTTAATCAGCAGCGTTAATCAGCAGTGCCAATGGGCAGTGTTAATCAGCAGTGCTAATCGGCAGTTTAATGAGCTGCTCATCCAGGCAGTGCCCCACACTCGTTGATCCAGGATAACAGGCCCAGGTGAAGCGTCCAAACTGCACCCATCCATTTCTCCCCATCTGAAGGAAAAAATGCTGGGAAAACTTAATGGTTCTGCCAACCTGTGTGGATCTGAGTGTCCCTAGCACCAGGAGAAACTTCCCTGTTTAACAAACAGCTCAGTCCTCTCCTCTCACCCTTGTCCCTCTGCTAGAGCTGACATCCACCACAAGATTCCGAGGCCCATTTTGGGAGGGATCCCCATTCATCTTCCATTATACACAAACACTTTTTTCCCCCAGAAATCTGATGCACAACCCGGTACAAACCATGTTGAGCCATGTTCTTATTTCCACAAATCTTTCACTGAATCAGAGACAAAGCTGACCTAAGCATGAATAAAGAACTCCTGGTCACTTTGAGTCCCACAAAGTCCTGGTGCCATTTCCCTTTTCAGGAGTAAATGAGTGTAAACAGCACAGTCTCTGTCTCTTCTGGAGCAGGAGAACACCACATTCCTCTTATTTGGTTTGGTTTTCCCATTACTCTCTGCATATAGAGGAGCTGCCTTAATTAATGTAAGCTTATTATGAAATTAGAGCACTGATATAATTAAAGCATTGATTAAAAAGCCAATAAAACAAGCAGCTCAAGCTCTTTTGAAAGAGGAGCAGTATGAATCCTCCTTGATTAAATATTACAGATCAGTCAATATTTAACCATTCCATTGTATTGACTTAATTTCTCCATCGAGCTGGGAATCAGCATCCCTTGGGACCTAATTATGGCAGGTTTGCTTCCCTTGTTGTTCTCGGAGTTTGTGGGCTTGCTTGGTTTATTTTGGTATTTCTTAAACTTCTCACAGAGTAGACCTTCCATCCCGGGGAACCATACTCCATGGAGGTAATTCATGGGTAATGAGCAGTTCTGATAATTGTGTTTATCTTTGGAAATTAACTCCCAGAAATCCATCCCGCCCATGAGAACACATCCTGCCTCCTTCGGCTGGCTCCTGGAATGGGGTTGTTAAAGAACTGAGCAGCCAGGTCAAACCAACAGCCCTGCCCCACATCTCCTGAAGGTCCCTCTGGGGTTTAGTGGAGACATTTCCTTCCCTCCTTTCCACATCCATCCACAGAAACATTGGAGCAACATCCAGAGCCGCCTTCAGCTCCTCGATTCATTCATCTCCATCTGTTTCAGAACTGACTCCCTAAAATGACACTTCCTCTTTGTTACCCCTCCAAAACTAAAACCCCACGTGTGGGGCCAGGCTGTCCCCAGAGCCCTGCCCCACACCAGCCCCGAGAGTGGGGAGAGCACAGGCAAAGTGCTGGAGCTGCTGCAGGATGCAGATCCCTCGGGCTGCAGCTGATTCCCCTCTGTGCTGTGCCACACCGAGGCCAGGAACACGCTGGGGACACGGAGCAGAGGTGGCCTTGGCAGTGCTGGGTTCACTGCTGGACTTGGGGGAGTCGGAGGTCTTGTCCAGCCCTAATGATTCCGTGATTTATGAGGCTGTGGCAGTGTGATCCAGCACTTCCCGTGCTCTCCCCACCTGAAACAACATCTGGAGGACCAGGAAGGCTGGAGAGCCCTCATCCCAGGGCTCTCCCTGAAACTGTGTGGGGTGAAGAGAAACCTGTTGGGGCTGTCAGACATCCCCAAAGCTTCCTCTGGGCTGCAAGATGGATATTCTGGAAGAACAAAGGCTGCGCTTCAGATCCCTGCAGCCTGTTTGCTCTGAACAAGCAGCACGACTTCATCTGCCTTTTCTTTCCCTCCTGTTATATTCCCAGCTTTTTCCTTAGGGAAACAGAACAGCTCTGAGGAAGCACCACAGATGAAAGAGCAGGAGGAGGTTTTCTAGCTCTTATTTTTTTAGCTCAGCGTTTGTGTTGTAACTGGGTCTTCAGGAATGTCTGATCTCTCCCAGGTGTGCAGGGCCAGCACCTCCCAGAGCAAACGCAGCTCACACACAAATATGTGCTTTTCTGTCAGGGATCTGGAGATCTCCCGGAGACAATCCAGGGCTCTGGCACCACCCAGGTGGAGTCTTGTCTGTCCCTTGGGCCTGACAGGGCTGCACAGCTCAGAGCAGGGATTTGTCCTCAAATCAAACAAGGATGAAGTGTGGGAATCCATGGTTTCTGCTACTTGGTCAGCACAGCTCCTCCAGCTCCAGAAAAGCTGGGATGCTGAGAGAACCCTGGAATGGTTTGGATTGGAGGGACCTCAAAGCCCATCCAGTGCCACCCCTGCCATGGCAGGGACACCTCCCACTGTCCCAGGCTGCTCCAGCCCCAATGTCCAGCCTGGCCTTGGGCACTGCCAGGGATCCAGGGGCAGCCCCAGCTGCTCTGGGCACCCTGTGCCAGGGCCTGCCCACCCTCCCAGGGAACAATTCCTTCCCAATGTCCCATCCAGCCCTGCCCTCTGGCACTGGGAAGCCATTCCCTGTGTCCTGTCCCTCCATGCCTTGTCCCCAGTCCCTCTCCAGCTCTCCTGGAGCCCCTTTAGGCCCTGCAAGGGGCTCTGAGCTCTCCCTGGAGCCTTCTCCTCTCCAGGTGGACATTCCCAGAGCAGAGGGATTTGTTGGGTCAATGCCCAGTGCCTCTGTAGGATTCACCATCTCTGGACAAAATGCAGCCTGCTCTGGGAGGGTTGGGCTGGGTTTGGTTTCACCTTCCCAGCCCCAGCACAGAGCGGACACACAACGAGCTCTGAGCTGGACTTAAGTGAGCTAAGCTAAACCTCACCATTTGTTCTGCTCAGCAACAGAACAAATGTCACCACCGCTTTCAGGGAAGATGCTGGAGCAGCTGAAAGTTAAAAATGCAAATCAAAGCCCAAAAGAGCTCTGAGCTCGCAGCAGACGTGCCACAGCGTGGCATTTGCAGTGTGGCAGCAAGAATGTGCTGGCACGTGTGTGTGAGGTGGCAAAAAAAGCGTGAAGCTAAGCATGACTTAGAGGGGAAAAAAATGCCCAAAATCCAAAAAAGAGGAGTTTATTCAGGGATTATCAACGTGACTGCCTTCATCAAGAGATGGAGCAGCTGAAAGCACGGAAAGCAGGTCTGAAAATGAGGAAAAAGTGCAGTTTATGACATCTAGTGGCAAGAGGAGATGTTCCCCCCCCACCCCCCCGTGGAGCTCTGGCTGTGCAGGTTCACTGCACTCCCCCTGCACCTCTGACAATAATCTGTGTGCAAAGCCAGAACCTTTCTGGGCAGGCCTATCAAAGCCAGGCCTTTACATGGCACGGCTGAGTGATTTCAGTTCCAGGCTGGGCAGGGAGAGCAGCCCTTCGTGTGGGCTGATCCCACACCAGCAGCAGCGCTCCCGGCTTTTATCACAGCCCTCGGAGCGGCTCTCACAAACCATCACTGCCTGCATCCTGTGCTGCTCTGGAAAATGGCCAAGGCACAGGGAGAAAAAAGCCCCAGGGTGTCTGAAGTGAGCAGGAGCACTGAAAAAGGGATGGGGGCACCCCCAGAGGCTCTGGGACATCCCAGAGCACACAGTTCCAGCTGTGCTCTTCTCTGACTGCAGCACCAAGAAATGGCACCTTTGGGCAAAACCATCCCTTTTGTGCCCTTTATTCCCACCTTGTCCTCCAAACAGCCAGTTCCTGGGATTCCTTCTGGGCCCCTGGGATCATAACAGGCTGTTGATGCAGGATAAGCTCAGCTTTCCTGGGCCATTCAGTGCTGCCCTCCATGGAGGAGCTGCCTCAGGCCTGCAGGAGCCCAGGGCTGGCAGAAATCCCATGGAAGACATTGTCCATGGGAAAAGGCTCTGCCCCAGCAGGGCCTCATCCCCTGCCAGCTTCCCTCAGAAGGGGCTGTCACGGAATCATGGAATGCTTTGGGGTGGAAGGGACCTTAAAGCTCATCTCATCCCACCCCTGCCATGGCAGGGACACCTCCCACTGTCCCAGGCTGCTCCCAGCCCCAATGTCCAGCCTGGCCTTGGCCACTGCCAGGGATCCAGGGGCAGCCCCAGCTGCTCTGGGCACCCTGTGCCAGGGCCTGCCCACCCTGCCAGGGAACAATTCCTTCCCAATATCCCACCTAACCCACACTCTGTAAATTTGAAGCCATTCCCTCTTGTCCTGGCACCCAGCCCTTGTCCCAGGTTCCTCTCCAGCTCTCCTGGAGCCCCTTTCAGCACAGGAGGGGCTCCCTGGAGTCAGTGTTCTTTCCTCCAGGAATCCAGCCCAGATCTGGGCTCTTCTTTAACAACCACCCCCTAAATCCAGCTCTGTGTCTGTCCCCTCTCTGTCCTCAGGCTCTCACCCCTCCCTGCACCCAGGACCTTTGCTGGCTTCCCACAGGCTCAGCTCTGCTTGGACCCCAGAATCCAGCAGGGATTGGCAGAGATCTGAAGATGGGTCTGAAGATGAAAACCCCTCACTCAAAGGGCCTCCCACACCTCGGGGGCTGAGGGCAGCATTTCCTGCGAGTGATGGCATCCGTGTCCATGGAATCACCGTGCCCAGGGCTGGCCAGCACCTCCTCCAGCCCACGAGACCTGAATTCCCAGCTGGAGCACGGGCTCGGTCGGGGCTTGCTGTGACAGACATTGAGAGAGAAGAGGGCGGGTGATGGTGCCCGGGGCATGGGAATCAGGAAGCCATGGAGCCAAGGAAAAGCCTGGAGAATGGGACGAGGGGAGGAGAAGGGGGAAGGAAATACAGCAGTGCACTCCCGGCCACCTCCCAGCCTCGTGGGGACGTTCACATGGCACTGCTGCCCCCAGTGCCTCGGCACAAAGCACCCCCAGCTCTGAGGTGGCCGGGTGGATTAATGAGGATCAGGTCAGGACAATATCAGTGTTTGCATGGACTAAGCTCTGTCCTCAAGGCCTTTAAAAGCAATTCTTCCAACTGCTGGAGTATTGATTGGAAAGGTCTGGAACGACTTCCACTGCTGCAAACCCTCTCTGAAGAGTTCCCAAACTCAAAGATCAGCAAAAATCCCGAGTTTCTGCCTCAGACTCACAAGCCAATATCTTTGGGAGCCAGGGGAATGTGGAGATGCCGGGGGAAGAAGAAGGTGACCCACCCTTGGCACAGAGGGACTTCCTCAAATGCCATTTGCACCAGGGCAGGTTGGGGTTGGATGTGAGGAAAAATTTCTTCAGTTCCTGAAGGAAAGAAAGCAACAACTGCCCCCAGCACAGAAAGACGTGGGTCTGTTGGAATGAATCCAGAGGAGACCACGGAGATGCTCCAGGAGCTGGAACTCCTCTGCTCTGGAGCCAGGCTGGGAGAGCTGGGATTGTTCAGGATGGAGATGAGAAGGTTCTGGAGAGAGCTCAGAGCCCCTTGCAGGGCCTAAAGGGGCTCCAGGAGAGCTGGAGAGGCACTGGGGACAAGGAATGGAGGGACAGGACACAGGGAATGGCTTCCCACTGCCAGAGGGCAGGGCTGGATGGGATATTGGGAAGGAATTGTTCCCTGGCAGGGTGGGCAGGCCCTGGCACAGGGTGCCCAGAGCAGCTGGGGCTGCCCCTGGATCCCTGGCAGTGGCCAAGGCCAGGCTGGACATTGGGGCTGGGAGCAGCCTGGGACAGTGGGAGGTGTCCCTGCCCATGGCAGGGGTGGCACTGGATGGGCTTTGAGGTCCCTGCCAACCCAAACCATTCCGGGATTCTGTGTTAACAGAATGGGATGTGTTCTCAGGAATGTGTTCATCCTCCTGACGGGGTTGTGGGCACAGACTGAGCCCCCCCCCCCCCCCCCCCCCCTTGGCTGGGAAAGGGGAAAAGGCTGAAATTTGGACATTTGATCCCAGCCCCTGGAGACACCGCGACCCCGGAGGAGGAACAACCTCCCCACAGCTGCCTCGGTACATCCCATTCCTGAAAACCCTGGCTTTCCCCTGGTTTGGCTCCTCCCTTGAAGAGTTCCCAGACCATGCTGGGAGCACCTCAGCTTTCCCAAACCTGCTGGGAAAGTTGGGGATCTCACCCCGAGGATCCAGACCCGAGCAGCCAGGGATGTGCTGGAAGTCTCCTCTGGAAGAGGACGAGACCTCTCCCCACCGCTGCTTCCAGCCTTGCTCCTGCACACATTTTCCAACTGTTTTTTTTTTCCTCAGGATCCTGGGGACCTCTCGTGGTGGCAAGTGAAACCAGGTTTATTTGGGAAGCGCAGGAGACTTCCCGGCTGGCTGAACGGCTCCTCTAAAGGAGCTTTAGGCTCGGAAACCAGAAGAGAAGAAATTCCCAGCCGGGAACAGCTGCCCCTGCCCTTGGAAAGCTGCAAACACCCACCCTGCAGGTTCCAAGGGATCCAGTGGATGACTCCTGGTTTTCCAGCACAAATACACAACCCTGACAGCTGCAGGGGTGCCAGGCCAGCTGTGCCATCCTTGGGGGTCACCATGAAGCCCCTGGGAACTGGAATCTGATGGTGTTTCCGTGCAGGAGCCTCCCTGGAGGAGCAGGGCCTGTGGCTGTGCACAGCTGGAGTTCCTCGTGCTGCTTGTTGGTGTCTCAGCCCTCCAGTGCCGTGGATCTGGCCCTGCTGGACATTTAATTGGAGGCTTTTTCCAGTAGGAAAAAATTCCAGTGAGGACGACCTGAGCTGTCAGTGAGTGGGGGCTGTTCCACCACTCCTCCTGCAGCTCCCAGCTCCTGAGGCTGGAGTGTGGTGGGTGAGATCAGGACTGAGGCCTCAGATAAGGCAGGAGCTCACCACAGGCACCCAGGAGGGCAGGCTGGACATCAGGAGGAATTTCCTCCTGGAAAGGGTGGTCAGGCATTGAAAGGGGCTGCTCAGGGAAAGGTTCTTCCCCCGAGGGCGCTGGGCACTGCCCAGGCTCCCCAGGGAATGGTCCCAGCCCCGAGGCTGCCAGAGCTCCAGGAGCTCCCAGGGATGCCCAGGGTGGGGTTGTTGGGGTGTCTGTGCAGGGCCAGGGGCTGCGCTGGGTGATCCCTGGGGGTCCCTTCCAGTTCAGGATATTCCAGGATTCTCAGCTCCACAAGGACTTTCTCACTATGAAGAAATTCCAGTGCGATTTAAAGGTTTTTTCCCAGTGGATGCTCCTGCTCAGCACCTGCAGGAGCCCAGGACAGCTCCAGTTGGGGGTTTCACTTCCCGTGCCCCTGGAATTGCCCACCCTGGCCCCAAGGAGGTCCCAGCACTGGGAGGTGCTGCTGAAGGCAAAGCCCCCCTCCAAGTCCCTCTGTCTCCTCTGAGCAGCTCCAAGCCCCCTCCCCGCCCTGTCAAAGCTTTCACAGTGAAGCTCCAGCCCTGCAAACCCTAGCCCCACTCCCTCTCCCTCTCCCTCATTCCCGAGGGTTGGATAATTAGCACACCATGGATTGCCTGCAGTGCCTCTTCAGAGGCTTTGGGGCCATGCTGCTCCCGGGGACCCACCCAGGACACCCCGTCCTTCAGCCTGTCTCCCACCTGGCAGGAGCTGCAGAGGAAATCCAGCCTTTCCCGGGGTTTGTCCCAGAGCTGCAGGACAGGATCATCCCTCTGGGCGCTCCAGAGGTGGCTGCTTTGGGAAACCCAGGCCTTTTGCCCCAGGTGTTCTTTCCAAAGGGCAGATTTATGATTCTTCCCTTCATGTTCCTTCCTCTTCCTGGGTTCCCTTTGCCCCTTTTGAATCCCTCCCTGTCACTCGTGGTGTGCAGAGATGCCTCTAATGAAGGGTTTCCAAGTAGTTCAGGTGGAGTTTTAGGAAGCTCACAGGATTTCTGTGTTGGAAAAGTCCAAGATTCTCAAGACCCAGGAATTCCCAGTGCTGGTGCTTTTGCTGTGTGCACAGCACTGGGTCAGCTCTGGCTGCCCCAGCTCCCTGTTTTCTCCAGACACTTCCAGCCCCAGCTCTTGGTCCTCCCCTCTCCCTCGTGTCCCACCACTGGGCTTTCAAGAGGTCAGGCTTTCCTCCTTCCCTGGAATTCCCCCCTTTGACAGACAGGACATGGAGCTCTTGGAGCAAGTCCTGAGGGAGCCGTGAGGATGCTCCCAGTCTGCTCTGGAGCCAGGCTGGGAGAGCTGGGAGTGCTCACCTGGAGAGGAGGAGGCTCCAGGGAGAGCTCAGAGCCCCTAAAGGGGGTACATAAAAAGGAGGGGAAAGGACTTTTTACACGGGCAGGCACTGACAGGACAGAGGGGAGCAGATTCAAACTCGAAGAGGAGAGATTTAAATTAGATATTGGAAAGGAATTGCTCCCTGTGAGGGTGGTGAGGCCCTGGCACAGGGGGCAGGAGCTGCACTCTGAGGGTGCTGGGGCACAGCCTCCACCTTTGTGCCCTCTCCAGCTGGGTGAACATGAAGCATTTTTAAACCTTCAGGTAAGGCTGGGCTCAGCCTGGCTGGTTAAAGCTTCACCTGAAGTTCCCAGCAGGGGCTGCTCTGGAGGGAGCCTTTCACAGCTTTATCCAAAAGCCTTTTTTGGCCCCATTTGGGATTTGCCAGCCCCACAGGGATGTCCTGGACTTTGCCATCCCCCTGTGACAGCCTTGCAGAGCCAAAACCAAACAGGGCTGTTTGGTTTTCAGGCACAAGGTGGCACTGGAGGAGCAGCTTTCCCTTTCCCTTCCCCTTCCCCTTCCCCTTTCCCTTTCCCTTCCCCTTCCCCTTTCCCTTTCCCTTCCCCTTTCCCTTCCCCTTTCCCTTCCCCTTTCCCTTCCCCGTGCCTCATCCCTGGCCAGCACAGCTCAGCCTGGGCAGGCCCCCGGTGCCCCCCATCCTTCAACGAGGGGCTTTAAGGGATGCAAAGAGCCCTGAATCCCAAATCCCAACCCACAGGATTTGGGATTTGGGATTCAGGGCAGGAAGTTGTTCACCCATTTCCTGAGCCCCGTGGGGTTTGGATCCCACTCTGGAGAGCATCACCCCAGGGACAGGGATGTGGGGTCCGGGGGACACGTCCTGCCAGTGCCACCTGGGGCACCAAACCCGCCACACTCACACCTTTCCCAATTCCCCTGCCCTCCTGAGCTCTCCCAGGGCACTGGGCATGGGTCCCCCCCCACCATGGGTGACCACCCCACCATGGGGCACGCCCACTGCCCCCCTGCTTCCTCTGCTCTGGTGATGTCCCCAGCAAGGTCACCCATCCTCTTCCAGGCCATTCCTGCACTTGGGGTTTCTGACTGCTTTAGGGGAGGTTTTATTATTTGAAACTGATTTATTTTCTACCTGCCAGCACCTCAGTGTTTCCCTCCAATCGAGGTGGGAGTGCTCTGTCCTGGGACACGGGGGAAGGGTCCCTCTTGGGTGGCACCAGAGTCCCTGGCCAAGGGGCACCAGCACCTGCCCGGGGCCACCTGGGCAGGGGGACAGCTCTGGGGCACGCAGGACAGTGGGCATGGATGGGGACCCTCGGGAGCCTCGCTGCAGAGGGGACGGGGAGTGGCTTTGTGGTGACAGCAGCGCCCTGCGCCACCTCCCAGGTGAGAGTGTGCCAGAAGTGAGGGCTGTAGTGGGAATGTAAAGCACAGCAGAGATTTGGAGATCCCTGCGGCTCAAGGGGCTCCAGAGAAAGGGGAAAGCCCCAAATCCAGCAAGGGAGAAAGCACCCACCCTCCCCCCAGGCTCTCCAGGGGCTCCAGAGGTGAGCACATTGCACACAGGCATCTCCTTGGAGCAGGACCAGCTCTGCCCAGCTCCAGGACCATTCCCAAACACCCCTCCCAGTGCCCATCCCTCCCTCAGGAGCTGCAGCTCCATCATTCCCAGCCCAGGACCATTCCCAAACACCCTTCCCAGTGCCCATCCCTCCCTCAGGAGCTGCAGCTCCATCACTCCCAGCCCGGGAACACCCGCCCGGCTCGGGGCACGCGGGGTCTGTCCTGATGAACACCCGGAGCTGAGGCAGGCAGGAGGCTGGGAAATAACAGTCATGAAAGGTTTAAATGCTGTGGAGAGGAGCAGGAGCCTCCCAGGCAGTTTTCCAGCCCAGTGGTTCCAACAAGCTCTCGGTGTGTTTACACACAAATAACAATAATTAAACCAAACCCAACAGAACCCCGGGTGCTCCCCCCACATCACAGCCACGGCAATAAAGCCCTCTGGAAAGCAATCCCACCTTACCCGTGCTGCTCAGAGTCTCACAGGAGTCCAGGCTTTGAGTGAGACATTCTAGGATGCAGTTACACAGGTTAAGGCCCCACTTATCTGAGGACCAGGCTCCCCAGGGAATGGGCACAGCCCCGAGGCTGCCAGAGCTCCCAGGGGTGCCCAGGGTGGGGTTGTTGGGGTGTCTGGGCAAGGCCAGGAGCTGCACTGGGTGATCCCTGGGGGTCCCTTCCAGGATGTTCTGTGATCCCATGAAAACTTCATCCCTCTTGCACAGGATGGGAGCAGGAGGAGTTTTGGGCTCCAGGGCCCTGGGCATGGCTGGGTCCCCTCAAGCACCAGGACTGGAATTTTTGACTGGATGTGTCCCAGTGCAGTTCAACAGCAAAACCACAGAGAAACGGGGCAGTTGATTACTTCCCATAAATTCCCACACAGACTGGTGGGGTGGGGGAAATCCTTCCTCAAAACAGGAAAAGCAGCTGGCTCATCCCAATGTTTTAAGGTTTAAAGGCTTGGGTAATAAACAGGTTTTACCTCCCGCCTCTTCGCAGGGAGGTTTGGAGCACGCTGGGCCCTTCATTCCGTAGGCCATCAAACATTAAGGCACATTTTAAGCAGCGTTTCCCCCTCCTCACCCTGCAAATCCCACCGCTCCATGATTCCTGCTGGACTGAGGGGCGAATCCTCCTTTCCTCTGCCCGCCACACCTGGAGAAGGAAATCGGTGCTGACGGGGATCGGCGAGGGCTGGGAGGAGGTTCCGGGCCGGGAGGAGGTTCCGGGCCGGGAGGAGGTTCCGGGCCGGGAGGAGGTTTCGGGCCGGGAGGAGGTTCCGGGCCGGGAGGAGGTTCCGGGCCGGGAGGAGGGTTCGGGCCGCGTTGCCGGCCGGGCTGGCGAGCAGCCAGCTCCGGAGCCAGCCCCAGAGCCAGCCCCAGCGCTGCTCGGCGTTTGCGGAGCGCACCTGAGGAAAGCCCTGCTCCGCCGGGGATCGGATCGCTGCTGCCGGCAGCCGGGGACAGCCGCCGGCTAATCTGCGATCTCCGGAGCGCGGAGATATCCATCAAAGGCCTGAGGAGCGGGCCCGGCGCTACTGGAACAGTTTAACCACTGATGGCGTCCTAATTACCGCGCTATCAACTGCGGCAAAGGCGCTCAGCAGGAGCTGCTCCGCTTCAACGCGGGAGGCGAGGAAATTACCCGGGCGGGGAAGTGAATGGAGAGCGCGGCCGGGCTGCGGTAATTAACGGCGTTGATGATTTATATTATTTATTATAGCGGGGCCAGGCTCTCGTCAGGCCGTTGGATGGGCCCTTCCAGCGCTTCCCAGCCGGGATTCGGGATGGGCGAAGCCCCTCTGCACCCAGCGTGGAGGATTTCTGGCTCCAGCGGCCGTGGATTTATTTCGTAGATGCTGGGAAGGAATCCCTCCCTGTGAGGGTGGTGAGGGGCTGGAAGGGATTTCCCAGAGAAGTTGCGGATGCCCCTGGATCCCTGGAAGTGTCCAAGGCCAGGCTGGAGCAGCCTGGGATAGGGGAAGGTGTCCCTGCCCACGGCAGGGGTGGAGTGGGATGAGCTTTGAGGCCCCTTCCAGCCCAAACCATTCTGGGATTCTGTGATCCATGATGACCAGAGGGTTCTGCTGGTTTGGGACGGGGAAACGCGGAAGAACTGTGGCTTGATCTTTTCTGGATCAGAGGAAGCCTGACACGGGAAATAAGAACAGAAGGAAAGAACCCACGCAGCCTCCCTGTCAGGGCTGGGAAGGGAGAAAGGCTCGGGTTTGCCATTCCAGCAGGAAAATTCAGCCTGGACACACAAAGCCCATTTCTGCCAGGGAGGACAGGGGTGCCTGAGGAAGCAGCTCAGGACCAGATGGGATGAAAATCCCCCAAGAAGGGGCTGTGTTTGGCCATGCTGGGGGACAGAGCAGCTGCCCAGCACCTCCCAGCCCAGCCCCAGGTGCTGCTGGTGGCCATGGCAGGGCTGGCCCTTCGCAGCTCCCTGTGCTGGGTCAGGCCCTGTCCTCTGGCCAAAGCCAGACCCATCCCAGAGGGAGCAGCCCAGGGATGAGCCCAGTGCTCATCTCACCAAATCTGGCTCTCATCCCTTCATTTCCCTTTCTTGATTCCCCTTTTCCTGCCCCACATCTCCTGGTGTTTCCCCTGGAATTCCCACCACCACAGGGCACCTGGGCAGGCATTTCTTCTGCTCCTCTCATTCAGTGTAAAGACCAGTAGAGGATTTTTGGGGGTTTTATCCTTATTAGAAAAAAAAAGACAATCCCAGCCTGTAGCAAATCCAGGTTCCTGAGACTGAGTTTGTCCCATCTCATCCCTTTCCCCTCTGGATGTCCACGGGTGATCCAGACCCTCACAGGCTCATTCCACCACCTCAGAGAGATGTGTCCCCAAGCGTCAGGGATTTCTGCTGCTTGAAGCCAGGATCCACCCATGGTCTGCACCTTCCCATGGCAGGGGGGTCTTGGAATCTGGAAAATCCATGGCATCCCCACCTTCCAGCCTGTGCCAAGGCACTGCAGCAGGATGGGCACCAGCTGTGCTGATGTCTCCTTCTTAGCAATAAAAAGAAAAAAAAAAAAGGATTTGGATTGATTAAAATTTAAGGAAAGAAACGCAGGCTGATTTCCCACCCAAAATGAGAACTTGGGGAGGAAAGCAGGAGGTGAGGAATCCAAACACACACAAAGAACAAAACCATCGGGAGAGAGAACAAGACTGAGTGGGAAACAAAGCAAGAGGGAAAAAAAGAAGAGAGATAAAACAGGAAAGAACGAGAAAGAGTGAAAAAAAATCCGAAGTGGAAATAAGCAATCAAAAGGAATAACAAAGGAAAAGGAGCAAAAAAAGGAAAACACACAGAGCGAGAGGGGACAGGGACGGAGCAAACTCCTGCAGGGAACAAAGAGGGGACTCGAGGCAGCCCTAGACACAAAACTGAGACAAGACAGCACTGAAGACAAAGGGAAAGCGGGACAAAAATAGCACCGAAGTGGAAACATGAAGGGATTGAAGGTCCGGGGGAGCTGACTCTGGTCAAGGGGCAAAGCTGAGCACGGGGTGACAGCGGCGCAGCCACGGCTCCTGCGCTGCCCCTGCACTCCCAGCACAGCCTGGGGTGGGGAGGGCACGGGAGGGGACAGAGGGAGCCGGGGAGGGCAGAGCCCGGCTGGGGCTGTCCCATCCCCTCCCAGGCTGCCAGAGAGGAGACAGCTCTGCCCAAGAGACCCCTCCGAGGGGGAGCATCCTCAGAGGCTCCGAGCTGCTCCAAGAAATGGAGCCCTCCTTTCCACAGCCATCCCTCCTTTCCATAATGATCCCTCCTTTCCATAATGATCCCTCCTTTCCACAGTGATCCCTCCTTTCCACAGCCATCCCTCCTTTCCATAATGATCCCTCCTTTCCACAGCCATCCCTCCTTTCCATAATGATCCCTCCTTTCCACAATGATCCCTCATTTCTGCGTGATCCCTCCCTCTCTCCCCAGTCCTGTCCTTGCCCTCCTCCATGTGGGGTCCCAGTGTGCTTTCGGGTTCCAGCTGGCTCCAGACCAGCTGTGCCAGGGCCAAGGCCAGCACTGGAGCTGTTGCCACCTCTGGGATAACACATCCAGGAAAGGGTAAAAATCACTGTGCAGCTGCTGTGGGAGAGAGGAGGGAGGGACGCGGCTGAGAACCAGCCCAGCAGAGATGAGGAGCTGCTCCAGGGGCAGAGATTCCCCCGAGATTCCATGGAGCAGCTGGGCCCCTGCAGGCCCTGGAGATCCAGAGGGGAGCAGAGACCCCCCTGGAGAGCCCCCCCCAGAGCAGGTTTTCTTTCAGGAGCTGTGGTCCATGGGGGATCCACGCTGGAGCAGCTCCTGAAGGAATTTATCCCACGGGAAGGCACCCCAGGATGGCACAGGGGGAAGGTGTGAGGAAGGATCCACAGGCAAAGTGTGATGGACCAACCCCCATCCCATCCACCTGCACCGCCTGGAATGCCAGAGCTGGGAATGCCAGAGCGAGGCTGAGCCTGCAAAACAGGGTTATTGGGGTTTCAGTTTGTCTCTCACCACCCACCCCATTTTTAATTGCACTAAATCAAATCACTGTTCCCCAAATCAGTGCCTGGGGAGTGACCTCCCTGCGCTTCTCCCACCCCAGGAGATTTCCATGTCATTTCCTCCCCCTGCAGTGCTGTGGAGGGTGGCTGGGAGCAGCTGGGTGCTCTCCAGAGCCAGCCAAGGCCATGCCCAGCACAGCTCTCCCAGCCCAGCATCTCCACAGCCTCGGGAAGCTCCTGCACTGCCGAGGATCCCTGGGCTCCCTCTGCCACCCGGAGCTGCATTCCTGGGCCCGTTTTCCAAGGATGAGGCTTCAGGCACTTCTTCCATGGTGGGGAACCCTGCAGGAAACAGCCCAGGGAGGCTGGAAGGATCCCTGTGCTGGCTGTGGTTGTGCAGCTCAGCTCAGCCCCTTGTGCCCCTCTGGATTTTTTCCCTCCCACATTTCCAAGAGCACAATCAGAAATTAATTCCTGCTTGGGTTCTTGCCCATAACAATAAAACCTGGGATTACAACAGCCAGCAAAGACATTTGGAGAGCTGTGACCCCTCACAACTCCCAGCCACCAGATGGGACTGAAATAAGAATTCCTCCTCTGGAAAGCTCCCAGGGTTATCCCATCTTTCTCCCTGTTCTTTGCCTGCTGTCAGAGGAACTCCTGACACAGAGGATCAGGGTGGCTGCTTCAGGCTGGGAGTCCTGAACGGCTTCAAAAGGGAATATTTGGCACTGTAGGAGCCCCTGGAGCCACTCCTCAGGCTGTTCCTTCTCCCTGCCCTGAGCACAGCCAAGCTCAGCTCAATGGGATCCAAAGCACCTGGGCCGAATTCCCGGCTGGGGTTTGCAGGAGTCACCTGAACCAGCAGGAAATGGGAACTGACCCTTTTTCCTGCCATAAATCCCCACCTGAGCCCTTCCTGGGGGGAGGAGCTGGGATGGCTCCAGCTGAGACAGACTGGGTTTGTCACACTGGTCCTCTGGGATGTGACACGGAACTCTCCTGCTCCTGACAGGATTTCCTGGATAACTGGAGGTTGCTGGGTTCTGAAGCTCCTCATTTCTGCTGGTTTTTTATTTGGTTGTGTTGCTGTCCAAAGGCATGGCCGAGCTTCCCAACGCAGCAGTGCCAAGTCCCCTGAACTCCCGAGAGAGCTGAGGAGCTTCCCTGGCTCCAGGGGCTGTGTGGCTCCTGCCTGCAGGGAGACTTCGAGCCATCATTAATTTGGGGAAGTTTCTGATTGATATGGACAGTGATTCCAGGAACCTCCTGCCCCCAACACTCAGGATCAGCCGCCCCACAAGATCATGGCCTTGCAGTAAAAGGAGCCCAGCCCCTCCACCTTTCTCAGCTGGAAGGGTTTATTGCTGTCCCTGAAGTGGCCCAAAGTCTTTCTGATGTTTAAAGGACCGTTCAAGTTTGGCAGTGACAGGGGAGAGGCCTCAGTCCTTCATCCCGGTGTCCTTGGCAATCCAGCTGAGACTCCCAATGGCCACAGACGCTTTTCCCAGCCCCAACCCGAGCAAGGATGGCTTCCCATCTGTGAGGAGGAGCTGCAGAGCTCCCAGTGCCTCGTCCCACCCCGGAGTGCCCAGCTCTGTGGCATTAGCAGTGGATCAGTGCCCAAACTGCTCTGTTGGGGAGGATGAAAGTTTGGTAAGGTATGTAGGCTTGGCAGAAAGGTCTGAGAATGTAGAAGCTGGGGATGAGGTAGAAATGAAAGCAAGTTTTGATATAGAATAAAGGATGTTTTGCTGAAACAGTGATCTCTGAGTAACTGAGAAGGCAAAGGTTGGAGATGAGTTGGAAGGAGATTTTTAGGAGCAGGACAAAGGTATGTGACTGCAAACAAAGACATGTTTTTCACCAAGTAAGTAAGTCTCAAGAAGAGCATAAGTGAATAGAAAAGGTGTCTTTAGCAAAAAGAAAGATATGGCAGGCAAACAAGAAATGTTGATGTAGCAAGAAGAAGAAAGGTCTAAGAATTTTCCACTGTAAGCTTAAATTGTAACTTACTCTTGTGATTGGATAATAATGACTATAATATGGTGATGGTAGTAGCTATGATAGGCTCTAGGCAAATGTAAAGATATTGTGTGTGGTGCTTATGGGTTGTTATGTATTAAGATACTCTGCAAAGAAAAGTATCTGATGCTTTGTAACTTGAGCAGCAAGCGGCTTCAGGTCTGCCTACAGCTGGAGCTGGCAGCTGTAGGGCTGGCTCTGGATAGCCACTCCCTGAGCTGCTGTAACTTCGCCTATGCAATAAACAGCTTTCAAGGGAGCCACCTGAAGTGCAGACATCCTTCATGAAACTTTCTCCTATACTGCTCCGTGCCCGAGCAGAGGCTTTGCCACTGGGAGTGCAGGAGTTCAACTTTTGGCTTTGAAGTGAGAGTTGGGCTTCATTTGAGGGCTGAGAGAGAACCTTCTGCAAGTTCTGCTCTCTGCCCTGGCAGCACAAAGCTCCTCAGAGGAAGAGTCTCTGGTGCCTCCAGAGGGTCGTGGTCAATGGCTCAGAGTCCTGCTGGACATCAGTGACCAGTGGTGTCCTCAGGGTCACTTTTGGGGCCAGTGGTGTTTAAATATCTTCATCGACAACACATGAAGGGATCAAGGGCATCCTCAGCAGGTGACACCAAGCTGAGGGTGCAGTGACACCCCTGGAGGACGGGGCCATCCAGAGGGACTTGGACAGCTCCAGAAGTGGCCCTTGGGAATCTCAGGAGGTTTAACAAGGCCAAGTTCAAGTTGGGGTGACCCCCAGGATCAATCCAGGCTGGGATGAAGTTGGAGCAGCCCCGGGAGAAGGCCCTGGGGGAGCTGTGGGTGACTCTGGACATGTCCTGGCCCTGAACCCCCCAGCCCTGGGCTGACCCCAGTGGGGCAGCAGGAAAGGGACTGGGATTGTGTCCCTGTGCCCCTGTGCTCAGGTGAGACCCCACCTGCAGAGCTGCCCCAGCCCTGGCCCAGCACAGGGAGGAGCTGGAGCTGCTGGAGGAGCCCAGAGGAGGCTCCAGGGTGATCCGAGGGATGGAGCAGCTCTGCTGGGAGGAGAGGCTGGGAGAGCTGGGATTGTTCACCTGGAGAGGAGAAGCTTTGGGGTGACCTCACTGTGGCCTTGCAGGACCTAAAGGAGCCAAAAAGGAGATGGAGAGAGATTTTGGAAAGGGCTGGAGGGACAGGACAGGGGGCAATGACTTCCCAGTGCCAGAGGGCAGGGCTGGATGGGATCTTGGGAAGGAATTGTTCCCTGGCAGGGTGGGCAGGCCCTGGCACAGGGTGCCCAGAGCAGCTGGGGCTGCCCCTGGATCCCTGGCAGTGGCCAAGGCCAGGCTGGACACTGGGGCTGGGACAGTGGGAGGTGTGCCATGGTGGCCCATGGCAGGGGTGGCACTGCCCACAGGATGGGCTTTAAGGTCCCTCCAATCCAACCCACTCCATGATTCTGTGATTCCATCTGCTCTGAGGTCCCTTGGATTGAGCCATTTTCATTGGATGTTGCCCCGGAAAAGCCCTGGGGGTGTGAAATGCTCCCCACAAGCCTCAGGTTTCCATCCTGTGCCATCCTGCAAGAGCCCTGTGGCTGCAAACCAGGGCTGGATGTGCCCCTGCCCCGGTGAGGCTCCCCTCAGCTGCTGTGCCCCGGCTCGGGGTGGGGCAGAGCTGCTGCTGCTGCTCCCTTTGGTCACACGGTGCCCCCACAGAGACCCTGCCCCCCACCCAGGACAGCACCAAGCCGGTGTTCAGGAGAACAGGGATGGAAAGAAGGGGGTCCAAGGAGTGCCCCAAGCTCCAGGTGACATTTGGGGACATTTAGGGACACCCGGCCTGGGCTCAGGGATGCAAATGATGCTTTACTGCCCACATTCCATCTCTTCCCAGCCCGTGGGGTGTGACTGTTATCCTGGCAGCAGCAGGGATGGATGGAACGCGAGTTAATCTGTGCCCACCATCTCTCTTGATCTCTCCTTCATTTCCATTTCTTTCAAAGACGGAAGTTTCATTAAAACCGCAGCGCTCTCCTTTTAAATGAGTAAGGGACGGGACTGACTGCCTCTGCATCTCAGCGGCGAGAATCTTTTGAAAATCACTCAAGAGGCACGGCTCAAATCAGATATTTAATAAGAACCACTTGGAGATCACTTCTTAAAGCAATTAACAGATGATCAGAGATAAGCGAGATGCAAACAATGAGGCCCAGATCTCAAACAGGTTTCTCCGGGGTCGGGGTGCAGCCCGGCATCACCTTGCAGTCACAAACGGCGTCAGGACAGAACAGCAGAGGAAACTCCCACTTTTCAGCCTGATTTTGCTCCTGACTCTGCTCCTTTTTGCTCTTTCCAGCGGCTTGGAAGCTGCAGCTGGAGCAGGGAGAAGGGGCCAACACCTCCCCGGGGGCTCTGCCCCACCCGAGGCTCCTCGAGCCCGGGGTTCATCTCCACCGTCCCTTCCTTGTGCCGAGCCAGGGGTTGTTTTTCCTTCTGGAGCACGAAGGAAAGGCAGCTCTGACCCTTAACACTCCAAAGGAGGCCAGAGCTCAGCAGCAGCAGGATCCTCACCCCCGCCTGTCCTGTGCCACCTGGCACGGGGACACCGCCGGCCCAGCGCCTGTGCCAGGACATGGGGCCATCCCAGAGGGACAGGCAGGCACTGGCACAGAGCTCAGCACGGCCAGGGCCGGGGCCAGGCAGTGGCCACAGGTCCTGTCCAGCCCCGCTGCGGGAGCAGCCGGAGCGCTGGGGCACCTCGGCCCTGCACCGTGCCGTGTGGCCAAGGGCATCCGCTGCCACCCTGGGCGCTGGCAGGGCTCGAGCTGCGCTCAGGCACAGCACAGCTGACATCCCAGGGCTGGTGGGTTGCTTATCCTGACCCACTCAGGCTCTCCCCTCCGATATCTGCTCAGTTTAAGGGCGTTTGAGCAGTTGGGCCAGAGCTGGGGGGTCTCAGATCCCTCAGGATCCGCCAGGAAATTGCTTCTCTTGGAAGGCAGCAACAAAGGCAGGGGGAGCTGGCTCATGCACCCACAGACTTGTGGTCGTTTCGGGTTTGGAAGTGCTCAAATTTATTACACAAGAGATGATGCAACAGCGAAAAAGAGAGCAAAATTCTACATTGACTCTCTACTCTGCAAGTCAGGACAACTAAGAGGTTTTACTTCATTAAGGAAGGCAGGGAAAAATCAGAGACGGCCCCAGTGGTTGAGGGAGTCTTGTAAAGCCTAAATGAACAATCAGTCCTAGGTGATGCTCATTGCTGTAGAAGGAACAATGAGAGAGATCTGCTTCTGTTCAATAAATTACTAAAACATCAGTTATAAACCTGCTGCATGGCATTGGAAATTCAGCTCGTTAAACATCCAGGGATGTTTAGGAATGCAAATGGAAGACAGGCATGAGTGCTCTGCAGCAAAGGACTCTGTGCACATCCCAGCTTGGGAAACATATTTACACATACATCTCATATATTAATCTATTTTAGTGCACCCTAGCCAGAGGGCAGCCACGAAGAGGATTATTCTGGGAGAAGGACAGGAGATGGGCTGGTTTCTCCTCCCTGCTGAGCAGAGCCTGTGTCCATCCACGTACAGCAACTTTGCAGGACCGTGTTTCCCCTCTCCAGGCAGCCACACCTCAGGACCCCGAGCAGAGGTCTCCCAGGTGGATTTGGTAGCCAAGATTTGGTAGCCAGAATTATTGAGAGCCAAAAAAAGATCAGGAGAGATCCCTCCACCAGAGTAACAAGCCTGAAGGGACTTCAGGGCACAGAGTTTTGGCCAAGCTGCCATTTATTGGTGCCTTGGCCTCCCTCCCTGCCCCTCCCACAGCTCAGGAAGGGTGATGAGCTTTGGGGGGACTTGGCCAGGACTGAGCAGGCAGGCCAGGGGTGCTCAGGGCTCAGGAGAACATTGCTGCTGTCACCAGCAGGGCAGGCAGACATCCCAGGCCATTCCCAGGGGAAGCCCTTCGGGGTCTCCATGGAGGGCGGTGCTGGCCTGGCCAACAGCAGAGTCTGGGGGATGGGGAGGGGGGCAAGGGGAGATCAGGGGTTTATTCCACTGCGTTTTGTTGGATAACTGCTGTGATCAAGGGTTGGAAAGATCCCTGGGAGCTACTGAGGTGCGTTTTGCTGCTCCAAAACTCAGGGAAAGGGCTGCTGGATGCAGGGGCAGGGAAGGGAAAAGAGAGCGAGGACCCAGCAAAACACCAAATCTTCCAAACTCAGCTCCTTTGGGGCTTGGGAACCTTTTCCTCTCCCAAGCTCCTCAGTTTCCACACTTGCCAGGCAGGTCTGTCCAAGGTCGTGGTGCAAACCTCCCCAGCCCTTTGGGAGAGCTGCGAGTTGGGTGGGAAAGCAGGAATTCCCTGTCAGTAAACGCTCACAGCTTTAGAGCCGTTCCAGCAGGGAACGTGGCACCTCTGGGAGTGCTGGCCAGAGGCAACAGCAGTTCCAAGCCACTCCACACAGCTGGGAGCTGGGGGAGACTCAGATACGATAAAAATAAAGCCACGAATGCCCATCTCCCCCAGGTCCTCTCCCAGGAACACGAGTAAAGCTCTGGTTGATATTCCATCCTTTCCAAAGGAATGCAGTCGCATCAGTCCCAGGCAGCCGTGGCTCAGGTCAGACTCCCCTGACTCTTTCAGCCTCTACTTGATGAAGTTTTTAATTGTCCACCTCTGCCCCGTGCAGCTGCGAAGGATCAGGTCAATGCCAGCCATGCCCCTGTTCTCCACCTCCAGGCAGCGGCCCGTGCCCTTGTTCAGGATGGCCCCGTTCTGCAGGGAAAGGGAAGGGGAAAAGATGGAAAAATGAAGACAAGATTGGCCTGTGAAGCAAACCAGGAGCAGGAGGGCAGCCCTGGGCACTGCTGGAAGGGGCACTCAGCTGGGTGAGAACGCAATTCAAACAATAAAATAATTCCCCAAATAAACGGAGTGAGCATCCATTGGCCCTGGCAGCACCCAAGGGGCACCTGTAACCTTTAAAGCCACAGCTGGTGGCAGGGTGGGGCACTTCTGTGAAAGCTGCATTATTTACACTCTGCTTTGGGGCAGAAGTGTTCTCATGAATTTCACTCTTTATCCACAACAAAGGAACCTGGAAGTCATTGGCAGACCAGACACAACCAGATCCACCTTGCTGCTACCAGACAGGAAAACTGAGACTAGAAATTGTCCTGAAATGCTGCCCTGATCCCTCTTAACCTTTTCCCTCTGCCCCAGGAGCTGGAACTTGCTGTTCCATGGCACCATTTCCCTTTTGTCCCACCCCATCCCGCTGGCTGTGTCCCATCCTATCCCATCCCGTCCCATCCTATCCCATCCCATCCCATCCCATCCCATCCCATCCCATCCCATCCCATCCCATCCCATCCCATCCCATCCCACTGGCTGTGTCCCAGCCAGGTTTGGGAAGCAGAGCAGCAGCCCCAGGACCCACCTGGATGAAATTCCAGCGCTTGTGGAGGCTGCTCTTGACCTTGTCGCAGTCCAGCAGCTGCGGGAAGCGGCTCTTGCCATTGTCCACCAGGCAGCGCGTGTCGGGCAGCAGCGTGGTGGTGCCCAGGGCCCCCAGGTGCAGGAACCCCTCCCTGGTGTATCGAGCCAGCTGGGGACAGGGGACAGCAGGGACACCATCAGCACCCTCAGAGCACCGGTACAGAGGGACAGAGGACGGGGCGGTGGAGCAGAGCCCCTGGAAAATTCCGTGGGGATGCACTGGGAAAGCAGAGCTGGAGGGAATAAATCCCAGCTTTCCCCAGCCTCTTCTCCCTGTTTGGGGTGGTTTTCTTCAGATGCAGGTGAGGAACTGAGACGCGGGAAGGGGTAGGAATAATTCCAAGCCTTAAACCCTCCCGGAGCAGACTCCTCCAGCCTCCTGGAACGCTGCGGGATGGGGCAGTGGATGGTTTTCCCTGGATTCCAGCTGGAGCCAGCTGGCCTGGCTGGTGCTGCTGGCCCGGCTCCTGGTGTGCTGGGTGAGCCAGCCTTGGCTGGGCCAGTGCCTCTGGGTGCCTGGCACAGCCCCCAGGGCTCCAATGGGGCACCAGCACCGGCCAGAGGGACCAGAACTGGGATGGGAGCCTGGATCTGTCCCACGGCTCAGGATTGCAGCTACCCCTGGCCATTCCCACCAGATCCAACTGCCCAGAGCTCCCAGGGGCTGCCTGGGCTGCCCAGGGGTGCAGGATGGGAGCACCAGGCAGGGATGATGGTTTTGGGGACACCGGGCACACAAAGGACTCCTCCATTTCAAGGAATGCCACCACAATATTTCCCTAAACACATTTAAATTCTGGAGTGAGGAGGAAGGGATGCCAGTGTCCTGCCTTTTATAGTTCAAGGCAAAGATCTCCACAGCTGCTTATTTAAATTATGAATCAGGCCATTATCCAGCAGACAAATAAGGAGGATTCAGCACGTTAATTAACTGAGCATATCTGTGACCCAGATGCCAGGGAAGAGGCTGTAAATCCCACTGGGAGTTTGGGTTATCTGGGCTGGAATAATTAAACACTGGAAAGCAAGTTAAAACAATGTAGCAGGGTCAGACTCCAGCTCACAACCCCAGATCCAGCCACGGTGCCCGGCTCCCTTGGGCTGGGCCTGGCTTTGCTCCCAGGTGCTGCTGGAGTTACACTCGGAGTGAAAATGTTGTGGATCAGAGCAGGCCCTGAGCTCCTCACATCTCCCTGATGCTCATTTGCCAGGTGTTCACCACAGCAGGGGTCAGGAGCAGCCCAGACCTTGACCACAGAATCCTGGGATGGGTTGGATTGGAAAGGACCTCAAAGCCCATCCAGTGCCACCCCTGCCATGGGCAGGGACACCTCCCACTGTCCCAGGCTGCTCCCAGCCCCAATGTCCAGCCTGGCCTTGGCCACTGCCAGGGATCCAGGGGCAGCCCCAGCTGCTCTGGGGGCAAAGCTGCCCCATCTCATCCCCCTGGGCAGGATGTGCCCTTCTGTCCCCAGAGCCCTTTGCAAGACAATCACAGAACCCTGGAATATCCTGAACTGGAAGGGACCCCCAGGGATCACCCAGCCCAGCCCCTGGCCCTGCCCAGACACCCCAACAGCCCCACCCTGGGCATCCCTGGCAGCGCTGTCCCAACGCTCCTGGAGCTCTGGCAGCCTCGGGGCCGTGCCCATTCCCTGGGGAGCCTGGGCAGTGCCCAGCACCCTCGGGGGGAAGAACCTTTCCCTGATCTCCAGCCTGAGCCTCCTTGGCCCAGCCCCAGCCGTTCCCTGTCCCTGGTCCCTCCTGTTCCCCTCACCAGGAAGTTGGAACTGGGATGAATCTCCCCTCACTCTCCTCTGCTCCAGCTGAACATTCCAAGTGCCCCCAGCCACTCCTCACGTGGCTTCTCCTCAAGGTCCTTCCTCATCCTTGTGGCCGCCTCTGGATGCTTCAATAAGCCAAGCCTGGAGCCACACGGTGCTCTCAGCCTGGCAGAGGGATTTGAACCGTGCAGCTCATCTGAACTGGCGTCTGAGCACCGAATTCAGAGCATTCTGGTGCCCCCAGCACAGGAAGGACATGGAAGTGTTGGAGCAAGGCCAGAGGAGGCCTTGAAGTTCAGGGACTGGAGCACCTCCCCTATGGAGACGGGCTGGGAAAGCTGGGATTGCTCAGCCTGGGAAAGAGGAGGTTGTGTGGAGACCTCAGAGCCCCTCCCAGGGAAGGCAGAGAGGGACCCTGCATCAGGAACTGGAGGGACAGGACAAGGGGAATGGGGTCAAACTGATGGAAAGTGGGTTTAGATGGGATATTGGGAAGGAATTGTTCCCTGGCAGGGTGGGCAGGCCCTGGCACAGGGTGCCCAGAGCAGCTGGGGCTGCCCCTGGATCCCTGGCAGTGGCCAAGGCCAGGCTGGACATTGGGGCTGGGAGCAGCCTGGGACAGTGGGAGGTGTCCCTGCCCATGGCAGGGGTGGCACTGGATGGGCTTTAAGGTCCCTCCAATCCAGACCATTCCAGGATTCTCTGATGATGCTTCCAGCCTTGCAGGAAGGAAAAGGTGCAAAAAGGTCCAGACAAAACAAAGACAGACAAACCCTGTCCAGGACAGAGGCAGAAGTGATCCAGATGTCCCCAGTGGGCAGTGCCAGTCCCCTGCCATCTCCTGTCTCTGAGATGTTCCCGGCCCGTTGGGAAGGAGCGTGCCAGGCTCTTCCCTTCTGGATGGCTTTTGGCAGCCTGTCCCCAGCCAGCTGGCCCCATGCCCACGGGGCACTGGCATCTCTGCTCTGACACGTTGTTGCCCAACGTGCTGGGGAAAATAAGTAGAGCACGAATCCAATCCTTGCCCGGGAAGGGAGCGGGGCAGGGATGAGCTGGGGAACAAACAGGGATGGGATGCACGAGGCAGGGAGTGCAGCTGGCAGGTGGGATATCTGCTCTGGGAACAGCAGGGAAAGGGAGCCTCAGCACGGGCTGGGCCAGCACAGGGCCTGAGCCACCCCCCAAACACAGCAGGGCCTCAGCAACCCCCACTGCAGCCTCCAAGCCAGCCCTGAGTGGGGTAATTCCCAAAATTCCCATCTGACCCAAGTTTCTGCTTTTGGGATGTCTTCAGAGAATCACAGAATCACTAAGTGCTTTGGGAGGAAAAGGGGCTTTAAGGATCATCTCTTCCCATCCTCTTCCCCTATCCCAGGGTGCTCCAAGCCCTGTCCAGCCTGGCCTTGGACACTTCCAGGGATCCAGGGGCAGCCACAGCTTTTCTGTGCTTCTCTGGGCACAGGAGACAATCCCTTCCCAATATCCCATCCAGCCCTGCCCTCTGGCACTGGGAAGCCATTCCCTGTGTCCTGTGCCTCCAGCCCTTGTCCCCAGTCCCTCTCCAGCTCTCCTGGAGCCCCTTTAGGCCCTGCAAGGGGCTCTGAGCTCTCTCCAAAACCTTCTCATCTCCATCCTGAACACCCCCAGCTCTCCCAGCCTCTCCCCATAGGAGAGGTGCTCCAAGCCTTAATTCCTCTTTTGTTGTTTTGCTCCTCTCCAGAGCGAGCCAGGGGACCCAGCCCAGCCTGGGACAGGACAAGAAACAAGGGAAAGACCAAGTAGGAAGGACCAGATGAAAACAGTTGAAAACTATTCCCAAGCCAAGCATTTCAAAGTGGCTAAAACTGATGAGGTCTTTAACCTCTCCATGGGGTTAAAGCCACATCCCCAGGCAGAGGCATTGACTGACACCCTCAGCCCCTGGGAACATCCTTCCAGTAAATTCCCTCCAGGAAACTGCACGTGGCCACGTTCCCACCTTCAGGTGTCCCTGGGGGGAATCCCAGCATCACTGGGGTTGGAAAATCCCTCCAAGGCCACGGAGTCCAAGCTGTGCCCGATGCCCACCTTGTCCCCAGCCCAGGGTACTCAGTGCCACCTCCAGGGATGGGCACTCCAAACCTCCCTGGGCAGCCCCTGCCAAGGCCTGAGCACCCTTTCCATGGGGAAATTCCTGCTGATGCCCAACCTGAGCCTCCCCTGGCCCAGCCTGAGGCCGTTCCCTCTCCTCCTGACCCTGTTCCCTGGCAGCAGAGCCCGACCCCCCCGGCTGCCCCCTCCTGTCAGGGACTTGTGCAGAGCCACAAGGTCCCCCCTGAGCCTCCTTTGCTCCAGCCTGAGCCCCTTTCCCGGGGCTGGGGCTCATCCCCCCGGCAAAGCAGCACCTCCAATCCATCTCCTGTGATTGCAATTTCTGCCTGGCTGCATCTCAGGGATGGGAGAAAGTTAATTAGACATCTTAGCACCTGGGAAATAAAAGCCTTGATGACCTTCATTGACTCGATTGGAAAATAATTTAGGGTTGTTTAGCTTCCCTTCTGCTCCGAGCAGACCATCAATTAGCAGCCATCAGTAAAACGTTCAGGATTTGCCTTTTACCACAATTTAATCTGATTAAAGGGTGCTGTTTGGTCACCCCTGCTCCTGCCGTGTCCCCCATGAGCTCAGTATTGATGGCTTTGTCCTCAACTTCTGCTGCTTAAATGGGCAAAACATATTTTATCCTATAATTAAATGAAATGCTCTGCTGGGTGAACATTATCTTAAGTTTTATAGTATTATAGTGCCTTCTATCACCTTAATATATCAGCACGGCTGTGTCACTGCAGTGAGCTATTGCTGCGTTATTAGTGCCATACATCATTACAGCAAGGTGCTTCCAGGAGGGATTGCCTCCACGATGAAGCCATCAAGCAGGAAAAAAATCCATCAGCAGCCTCAATATAATTACAGGATAAAGGGATGATGATGGAATATCATCATGATTTGACCTGGAAGTAAATGAAAGAAAGAGAACGGAAAGCTGAAGGGAAAATGAGAGAAAAACCCCCCCAAATTTTTCCTCACTGAAGGATGAGTGAGTAAAGCCAAGATCTCATCTGCATTCAGAGGCACCACCCTGAGCTGCATCCAGGCTGAGCTTAAACCCACGGGCAGCCACAGGAGAGAGCAGGAATTGGGGATGGGACACAAACTGGCCTGCCCTGAAGGGCACAAATCACCCCCCTGCAGATACAACATTCCCCCCTCTCCCAGCTGGGCTGCTCCTCCACAGGCTGAGGGATGGTGTGGGATTGCATTTAGGAACAGGGAGGGCTTCCAGGGAAATCCCACCAGCCCTGGCATGGCAGGAAACGGGAGCCACGATCCCGCTGTCCTCGTGCTGTGACAGTGGCAGCAGGGAGCCCATGCCTGCCCCTCCCTCCTTCCTGCCAAGGCTGGCAGGGAAACCATCTCTTCAGTGTGAAATAAGGAATGTCTGGGATGCCAAAATGTCTGGGATGGGCCCCAGGATCAAGGAGGGAAGGGGGGACACGTTGAGCACACGGGTGTGCTTCGGGATGTAACTCCCCAGGAGCCCAACAACTCCTTGTGGGGTTTCATATACACACAAATAAATAAAAACTAAATATATATATACAAACCAGAGCTTGCATTACTTCTAATTCCATTCCCAGCCATCAATTACAACCTGCAGCCCATTAATTAAACAGTTGTAGGGAAAGTCCAATTTCCTTCATGGTGTCACAAAGGCCATTTCCAAGCTTCTGCACTCGCTGATAGCAGCTTAAAACCAGCATTTTCCAGGAGTTTCACTAATTGGATGTATCATGAAACAAAGGAACTGCCAAGAACTGGCTCTCAGCTAAAGAGGGAAGGGACAATGTGCAGAGGGAAGCCCAGGAAGGATGAAATGGGCAAGCTCCAGGCAGCCAGCAAAATTTGACTTCAGAACTTCAGGCAGGGAAAGAAAACATCATTAAGTATAATCTCAATAACACAGAGGGAAAAATAAATAACCCATTCTCAGCCATTCATCCCAAAGCCCAGGGTCAGCACCAATGTCAGCCCAGCCCAGTTTCTCCCACAATAACGCACTCAGAGGTTCGAGTTCCCAGCCACAGAGTGCAAAAGGCAGTTTGTGCCATTTAAGAGAAAAATGGGGTTGTTTGAGCAAGAGCGGGTTCTGTTTAGCAGGGACTCCATCAGCCCCAGGGGCTGAGCTCTGCTTAAGGCAAGGATAACCCAAAGTGAGATTTTCTCCACCCCACAGCTGGTTCCCAGCTCCGTGAGTTCCCAGTCCAGGCTCAGATGAACTCTGGGATCACTTAGTCCAGGGTGACTGTGGAGTGAGAACAGGATTTTTATGCTTTTCCATCCCTTGAACTGTACATTTTTTTCAGCTGAAAATGAACCTCCTTGAGCCTGCTGGGCCCCAGATGCTCCAAAACATTTGGAGAGGCAAAAGGAGTGCTGGAAAACAATTCCCAGCCAAGCGAAATGGCTCATTACCTCCACACTAATTGTTTTCTTTACCCCATTGGTCTGGGTTTATCATTCTGGGTGGAAGAGAAAGAATCCCACAATGGGTTGGGTTGGAAGGGACCTTGAAGATCATCTTAATTGCAACCTTCCACTGTCCCAGGTGCTCAGAGCCCCATCCAAGCTGGCCTTGGGAAAGAAATGCTCAGATCATGTCCATGATTATTGTTATCTGCCTTTGTCTGGAAGGTTTTATTTTAAATTACAAATTTCAATTTTTTTTTGTTTGTTTCAAATTGCAAAAATTTCAACTTTTCAACACTTCCAAATTACAAAGATTTCCAATTTTTTTTTTTTTTTTCCCCAAGGCTTTTCCTTGCAGCTCTGGCAGGATTGTGGCAATCCAGAAAACACTGAAGGAGCAGCTGGGAGAACTCCCTGTGATATCCGAGGTGTGTTTAACGCCGGAGAGTGAAGGGCACAGCCAAGCTGCAGGGCCCCACCCTGTCCCCTGTGGTGCCACGTGGCTGTGGCAGTGCCACCCTCACCTGTGGGCCCCAGCCATGGCAGGGGTACAGTATTGCTGTGTGGTTCTCCTGGGGGCCCTGGTCCAGGCACACGTCCTTGGCCTTGTTGTTCCGGAGCTGAGAGGGAAAAAGGGCAGAGTTATGGCCCAAAAAGGAGCAGAGTTATGGCCCAAAAGGGGCAGAGTTATGGCCCAAAAAAGGGCAGAGTTATGGCCCAAAAAAGGGGCAGAGATATGGCCCAAAAAAGGGGCAGAGATATGGCCCAAAAAAGGGGCAGAGATATGGCCCAAAAAAGGGGCAGAGATATGGCACACAAAGGGGCAGAGTTATGGCACACAAAGGGGCAGAGTTTTGGCCCAAAAGGAGCAGAGTTATGGCCCAAAAAGGGGCGGAGTTATGGCCCACAAAGGGGCGGAGTTATGGCCCACAAAGGGGCGGAGTTATGGCCCACAAAGGGGCGGAGTTATGGCCCTCTCTTATCAGAGATAAGCAGGAAAGTGCCACACAGCCCCCTCTATCCTCTCCACCCCTCACTGCTGTATCACCAGGAATAACCAGGCAGAGAAAGGTTTAGAGCTCTGTCAGTTTTCTTTAAATCCAGGTTAATGATGACTGGTTTTGGACAATAGCCCCCATTCCGAGGGGCAGTGCCCTTGCACACAGCTGGCTTTGTGTTTGGTCACGGGTGGTGGTGACAAACCCAGGTTTGGGCTGCAAGGAGCCTGAAATCAATGCAGAACCTCTCAGATCTCAGTGAAATCTCAAAGTGCTCAACGAGGAAGGGAAAAAAGCCCAGCTGGAACAAGGATCCCCCTGGAATCATCACATCCTTGTTCCAGCTGGGCTTTTATCCAACCCAAACCTTTCTGAAATTACTTTTTTCAATGAAAATAGAATTTTTGGGGAGGTTTTAGCTTGAAGACATTCAGTAACTTTGATAACAAATCTTTCCTAAAATGAATAACCCATCTGGGGTGCCCAGGCTTCAAGAAGCCTCCTCCTGGTGCCACTCCTCCATCAATTCCATTGCAGCAGAGTATTTGTTATTAGCTCCCATAAATGACTCTTTCTATATTCCCAGAATGGTTTCAAAGCCAGCAGAGATTGAATTGAGTCCCCTTATTTTATCTTGTCCTTAAGCTGTTGTGACAAGGCAATGAATCCTCCAGAGACCTTGTCAGGCATTAGGCTGAGTTGAAGTCAGAAGGTTTTAGAAGATGCCTGAGTATTAAAAATACAAATACAGCTCCTTAATCCATGGAGTCAACGGGAAATGGGGATAATTTCTGTCATTTTACTAAATGATGGATTAAAATATTTTACTTTATACAGTCTCCAGGATCAACAATAAATCCCCAAACTGGTTTTTAGAAGAAACTGGGAGCAGATGGGATAATTACAAATTGGGATAATTATACACAGAAAGTCGGTTTTGATTCACACGCCTCTCCTTTGGGGCTGTTTCTCTCCAGGGACTGCAAACATTGCCAGGCTGAGCTCAGGGACTGAATTACCTCTCCATAAGCAATGGTGTTGTTGTATCTCCTCATTTCTGGATAAACATGGTCCAGGTACCACTGGAAGTTTTTACACTTCAGGCTCTTCCTCAAGGCTTTTCTCTCGGAAACATCCCCAATGTCAATGCCTGGGTTCTGGAAAACAGCAACAGGATGTCACTGAACGGTCACACTTCCAAAAAAAGGTAAAAATCAGAGTATTTCCCTGAGCTTTGAGATGCTTTCCAAACTCAGCCAGTGGCTGAGTAATTCCAGGGACTCTGGGATGAGTGTCCAGGGCTGAAATCATCAGGAGGAAGCTGTGGGTTCCAGAGCCACGGCAAGAAGGGGACACCAACTTCTCTGCAATGGCCACAGGCTGGTGCTGGACAGGCTTCGGTCCTGGGGGATGATTTACAAAAGAGGAGCCAAACAGAGAAGAAAAGGTTTGGAAGAAATGTGGGAAGTGCAGTGAAACTCTGGGGAGTCTTCTCCCCGATTCCCCTGGGTTTGGATCCATCTGAGATGTTTAAATAAGGTGTTTTTAAAAGATTTCTCCTCCTGTTTGGGTTCTGAGGCACAGGACTTCCAGGAGAGCTTAGCAGCAAGTGGAGATCAGGATTTCAAAGATGGAAATGCAAACCCTGGCTGGGCACTGAGCACCAAAACCCTTCCCTGAGCCCACCATGACCCCACTGAGACACAACCCAGAGGAAGGGAGGGGTAGAAGGTGTAAAATAAATGGGAAAAGAGCGAAGAAAAGAGAGAAAGGTTTAAGATTCAAATACAGCAGAGGCAGACGGCTGAGAAGAAAGGATAAAAATTGCATGAGAAGAGAAGTTGAGGCTGAACCTCCGAGAAACCTCTTGGCAATTGGGGCAGTTCCAGGGTGGAATGGTCTCCCTGGAAACACGGCAGAGCCCCACTGCTCCTGCAGAGGTGAAGCAGACAAAGCTGTCCCTGGGGAATGACCCTGCGGGAGCTGCGGGCAGGGCTGGAGAGCTGCCCCCCTTTATCCCAGCGTGGAGCCTGCGGAGCTGAGGCAGCGGGGCAGCCACAGCAGCCCCTTCTCCTCTTGCACTCTGCTGTGGCTCCTGCTCTTGTCTTTCCCAGCGATCATTAAACACAGCTGGGGAAGCAATTTTCCATTACAACGCTTGTAATGATCTCCTAATGAATTATTCACTCAGCTTTAGGAGAGGCGCCGTTTCAATGTGCCACTGGTCGCTGGGAGGTAAAAATAAAGATGATTCGGTGGAGACAGGCTGGGATTGAGTGGGCGAGGTGGGGCCCAGCCCAGGCAGGCAGCACCTGGAACAGTCAGGGCAGGGTTTTGCCTTGCCTTCCCAAAATAATCCAGTGCACATCCATAAAATACCCCCCATCCAACCAGGCTTCCCTCAGATTAAATCTTGATTTGATGGGGAAAGGACCTGTATAAAAATCTCAAATGGGTTTTGGGGAACCCAGACCTATTGGGAAGATCTGCATAAAATCCCGAGTTAATTTTGGGTCACCCAGGCCTGTTCCCAGCCCCAGAGCTGATCCATGTGGCCCTGCCTTTCCCAAGCTGTACAGGATGGATTTTAATCCTTTCTGCAAGGCTCCAAAGCTGTTCCTGAGCAGGAGCATGGTGCCTCGCCTCTGAAAAGGAACCAGCCCAAGGATCAGGATTTCTGATGCCTGCCCATGAGCATTTGGATCTTGAAGCCTCTTTTTAAGAGACACCCAAATTCCCTCAGTCCTGGAGGCAGCTCCTCCTCTCCTGGCCCCTGGAGCGGTGCCTGTCACAGGCAGAGCCCTCCTGCAGCTCCCTGGGAGAACAGCTTTTCCTTCCATCCCTCTTCCTCTCTTTCCTGGCATTTTCGTACCTCCTGGCCCTGGATCCCCCCACCCCAGGACCACGAACCTGCAGCTCCTGGCCCTTCCCAGGCTGCTCCCAGTGCAGCACAAAGCTGTGACTCCACGGCTCCAAACGCCAGCAGCTGTCCCCAGACGGAGCCTTTGCTCAGAAAGCTGCAGCAGCAGCTCAGGTTTTTGTGTTTCCCTGGTTTTCCAGAGGCCTGGAGCAGACACCAGCCGGGAATGCTCCTGCAGCTGCACCAGGACTCAGCAGCTCGTTGGGCCTTTGCCAAGCAGGAAGATTTTGTGCTCATTTTTAGCACCAAGGGGTGGCTGGAAATAATTCAGCTCACAGTGGGGCTGGACACTTGTGGCACCAGTTTGACCTCTCAGTGAAACTGGGCAGCCCCCAGTGCTCGTTCACCTGCTCATCCCACCCGTAACCCCGGAGCGTCGCTGCCTCCCCATCCCCAGCCCCCTGCTCCTCCCCTGGCAGTGCCAGGGGCAGGAATGGGGCATTGATCCTGCCAGGGCTGCTCCAGGCAGCGTTTGGAGCCAGGAGATGCTCTCGGCTTCCAGGATTAGAGACCCAGGGAGGGCAGAGTCCAAGGAGCAGCTTTGGACCTGCAGAAATTCCTCCTGGAGCCTGTGGAGCTTTCCCAGAATTGTAGGGAGGGATCCCTGTCCCTGGACATGCTCACCTGGAGCTGCTGGTGGCACCTCATGGGTTTCCAGACTCACCAAGCTGTGATGTGGCAGGATTTACACCAAAATTATTGTGTCAGATCCAAGAAAACCTGACCATTTCTGGGCAGAAACAAAAGGATCCAGCAAAGCTCTTTAAGGAGAAGATTTAAAAGGAAGGGGATCCCCTTCTGTGAGCCACCAACGTCCAATCCTTTACCTTTCAACTTCCCAGCACTGGGAAAACAAACAGCCCCAGCCCTGGGCCACACATCCCTGGGGAGCTCTGGGCAGGATCGGTGTCCATGAGCTGGGAACCCGAGCAGGGCTGGATGTGACACAGAATAAACCCGAGGCTCTAACGCTGCTGACAGCAATAATCTCCCAGGCAGACTCCATCTGCAGAGCAGTGTCAGGACATCCCCTCACACTGGACAAACACTCAGTGGGGAGACAAACACCACAAGGCAGGTTTAATTCCTAGAACCACACAAAAAAGGCTGGGGGAACAGCAGGAATCCCCCCAAAGCCTGCAGAATTTGGAGCCTCTCCCCCAGAGCCGAGGGAGCTCTGCTGGGGCTGAGCCCCGGGGGCTTCAGGCTGTGCTTAAGGACACTAAACGCTCCATAATTCAGGGTTTAAGCACGCAGTGACCACGAGGCCGGGCTGTACCTCCAGGGGCAGGTTCCAGGCGATGTAGACGTGCCACTTGTAGTCGTCCATCCAGACCTCGGCCACGCGCAGCGCGTTGCGCTTGGTGTAGAAGCCGATGTTGTTGTTGTAGGGCTTCTTCTTGCGCTCGATGTGGGCCACCCTGGAGCAGGGCAGCACCTCCATGCTGCCCCCACACAGCCACACCTGCAACACAGCCACAGCTCCCTCAGCACGGGCACGACCCACGAGGGCAGTAAGAGAAAGAGGGGAGGTCTGAGGATTCCACACCATCCCGGCGAGCACAGCGTCACATCTCAAACTCCAGCGCGACCCCACGGCCACGTGGGGCCTCTGCCCAGCACCGAGAGAGTCTGGGGGGGTTGAGATGGTCTCTGTGCCGCTTTCAAGCAACTCTTGGATTAACCTGTGCCCAGAGCAAAACCTGTGCTCAAAGCTTTAGAGGGATCAGGTCTATCCCTCAGCTGGTGTAGGACCTGCGGTTCCTCCCAAATACAAAGCACTAGTGACAGGAATAGTTCAAACAGTTCCAAGATCCCCTCCTGCAGAAGGGATGAGCCAGTGAAACATATGGCAGGGACAGATTTCTCCCACTTGAAACCATTTGTTCACTATTGTTCTTTCACGTGCTGCTTCAAACTCCCTTAAATCCTGGTTTACAAGTTAATACAATCTTGTAAGATGCTCTTTTCATCTCACACCCAGGGGATTTGCAGGAACACTTGCCATACCTGGATTCTTCCCCGCCTGTTTGTCAGAAGCAAGACATTATTTACCTTCCAGCCAGGACTGCAGCCCCCAGGCAATCATTCCAAACCCCTACTCCAAGCAGGCCTAATAATCCCAGTTTTGCCTATTTTGCAGGCTGCTCTGCATTATCATTTGGCACAGTTATTATAACACCCAGCGTGACTGGGATCCCTTCCAGGCTCACCACCTTTCCTCCCATCTGCGGCCCCTGATCTTCATGGACCCTGCTCAGTTCCAGCAGCACCAGGAGCCTCCTGCCTGGAGCAGCGCCTGGCGTCACCTCCCGGGGGTGGCTTTAGCCACACGTGCCCAGGTGACCGCAGAGACAGGACAGCGAGGGGACACCTTCCCCTGCTCCTCGTGCTGTTCCCACCCGGATTGCTGCAGAAGAGGAGCCCCCCCCCCAAAACCTGAGCCTGTTGTGTCAGCTGGTGCATAAACATGCAGAAAAAAAATCCCATTTTGCTCCTGCTCTGTGGTTTGACCTTTCAGGACACGTTAAAGACAATTTCATGCCCCAGCGGGGATTCAGAGCTGGTCTCTGGGAGAGGGACCTGCCTGCCCCTCCCTGTCCCTCCCCTCCCTCCTCCCGCCCCAAGTCAACAAGGGCCACTCAAGTTTTGCAACAGGCAAAGTGAACCAGAGCTGAACTAGGCAACCCCAAAGGACAAAAAAAATATTTTTAAAGGAACATTCCGTAGGCAGAAACTTCCCGTGGTTCTTTAATTTCTGCTCAGTTCTTTAATTTCTCAACACCTTGGTGAAAGAGGGGAATGAGCTCTGCCCTTGGGTGCTCCCAGAGCTGCTGGGTTCAAACACTACACTGAATAAACCCTCCACTCCAGAGTGACCCCCAGCATCTCACAGTTTTGTACTTTTGGGGATTTGTTAGGCTTTGTTTTGATTTGAAATGAGAATAATTACTTTAAAACTATTAAAACCATAATTAACATGCTTTTCTAGCAGCCTGCCCCAAGTCACCCCATTGTCCTGCTGTGCTTCAGTTAAACAATTCATGGCAGCTTCCTTAAATTTCAGGAATATCTGTACAAACCACCTGGAAATTCACACACTGGAATAACCTGTGGGGGCAGAGAGCTGGGCACTGAGCAAAGGGCATTGCCTGGGTACACATCCACAGCCTGGCCCAGAGGGAGCCATACAAACTTAACTCAGGAATTATCCAGGGGAAGAGCACACATCACCTCCTAAACGGAGCCTGAGCTGGCATTAGGAACTAAAAAATCCCTGTTTTGAGAAGGTATTTAGAAATATTTCTGCTGGGAACAACAGAGCAGAGAGAGCCATGGCCCAGGGATGGCCACACAAGTCCCACAGGATCACTGTCCCAGGAAGGAGTTGCTTCTTCCCACGTGGCCCCACAAGGAATTTCTGCCCCTCCTGCACCCAAACTGCAGGTGAAGAGGTGCACAGGGAGCTGCAACCCAAGTGAACCCCCCAAGGCTCTGGAACTGTGCCTGCCCCACAAGCTCAGTGTGAGGCCCCAGGCCTGCACTGACCAAGGCTCAAGGGCACAGAATTCCTGCAGAATTCCACAGCCAGAAGAGCCCAGTGGATACCAACCCTCCCAGCAGGAGGGGAGGCACCTGCTCCAATGTCCCAGCCCTGACTTCACCCCCAGGGCACCCAGCCCTGAGGGCAGGAGGCTCTTTGGGAACCTTGGAGCAGCCATTGATCCCAGGAAAGCCCTCTGGAGTACCTTCCTACTGAAGAATCCTATTACATTGTTCATGGAATCCAGAATGCCAGGATGGGTTGGGTTGGAAGGACCTCAAAGCCCATCCAGTGCCACCCCTGCCAGGGCAGGGACACCTCCCACTGTCCCAGGCTGCTCCCAGCCCCAATGTCCAGCCTGGCCTTGGGCACTGCCAGGGATCCAGGGGCAGCCCCAGCTGCTCTGGGCACCCTGTGCCAGGGCCTGCCCACCCTGCCAGGGAACAATTCCTTCCCAATATCCCATCCAGCCCTGCCCTCTGGAACTGGGAAGCCATTCCCTGTGTCCTGTGCCTCCAGCCCTTGTCCCCAACCCCTCTCACACAAAGCCATGTTCGGAGGCTCAGGGTACAGTAGCTCAGCGGGTTACATTTGATGAGCAAGTCTCCAGGTTTCCCTGTTTTCTGACATTCCCATTCCCACACAATGATTAAATTGCCACTCCTTCACCCGTGAAGTGATACAGAACTAAAACCAGACCCATTGCCCTCAGAAAAGGAGGGTGACTCAATAACATCTCCATCGATCCACACACAGGAGGAATCAAAGCCGTGGAAAACACTGGGATTTATAAACAACCAGATAATGGCAAACTCTAGTGAAGGAACCCCAGAGGAACAAACAGAAACCGAATCCATCACCCAGAGACCTTTGATGTGTTTTGCAGAAAGCTGCTGGGGGATAACTTGTAATTCTTTTCCAAGGAAAATGTGACTGTCCTCAGGATTCAGCATGGAAAAGCAGTGCCTTGTCTTGAGGAGTGAGATGCCCCAGCACAGCTGACACTGCACTGCTAAATCTGCTTTCCAGGAGCTTCGGCACGTGAGGGAAGGAGGCTCAGGGGGACCTTCTTGGTTTCTACCTGAAAGGAGTCTCAAGACAGGTGGGGGTTGGTCTCTTCTCCCAGGTGACAAAGGACAGGAGAAGGAAGGGCTTCAGCTTGTGCCAGGGGAGGCTTCGGGTGGATATTGGGAAAATTTCTTCCCTGAGAGGGTGGTCAGTCGTTGAAAGAGGTTGCCCAGGGCAGTGCCCTGAAGTCAGTGTCCTTGGAAGTGTTCAAGAACCACGTGCATGTGGCACTTGGGGACAGGCTTAGCGGTGGCCTTGGCAGTGCTGGGGAATGGTTGGACTCAGGGGCCTTCTCCAACTTCCTGATTCCCTGTGGGAGGCACACTTTGGTTATGACAAGCTCTCCTTGTGACAGGATGTGCTCCAGGGATGGCATGAGCCAGCTTTGCTTCCCAACCACCCTTTGGAAGCACGGAGCTGCTGTGGGCGTGTGAGAGCGTTTGTGCAATGGGAGGAACCTCAGGGCCTGCCCAGGGCCAGCCCGGGCTGGGACAGGGCTCAGCGGTGATGCCGAGGGGCAGCAGAGCCCCAGGGGAAGCCCAGGTACCTCCCTGGGCACGGGGAGCTCCCACCAGCACCAGCATCTCCTCTGCCAGCACACTCCAGGCCTCAGCTGCAAAGGGAAAGCTGCTTTCCCAGTGCTCTGAGAGAGCTGGGGGTGCTCACCTGGGGAGGAGAAGGCTCCAGGGAGAGCTCAGAGCCCCTTGCAGGGCCTGAAGGGGCTCCAGGAGAGCTGCAGAGGGACTGGGGACAAGGCATGGAGGCACAGGACACAGGGAATGGCTTCCCAGTGCCAGAGGGCAGGGCTGGATGGGACATTGGGAAGGAATTGTTCCCTGGCAGGGTGGGCAGGCCCTGGCACAGGGTGCCCAGAGAACAGAGTGGACAGTGACCACCCTGGGTGCTGGCCGTGGTGTGACACCCACGATGAGCACCCACAATGAAACCCTGCCTTTACTCGCCTGTGGCTTGGCCGAATTTTAACTATTCAGACTGAAATCTATCGTGGACCAGCTGGAGCTCTGCAGTTGATGCAAAGCAAGGGAAACTTTGCATCTCCCAATGCATTGTGACAGAAGGAAATGGGGGAAAGCCTTCCCTAACTTTGATTCCACCCACTCCTGGCTTTTCAGCTGATAACTTCATTTCTCAGGTGATTAGCAAGCCCCTGCCTTAATTAGACATAGATTTCCCATTTACCAGCTTTGCCTTATCTTTGCTCCCCTTCCTCCTTTGACAAGTGCCTTCCAAAGCTGAGGGGGAAACACAATTACTGGGGCAGCTGAAATAATTCCCAATGTGCCAGGACAAAGGGCTAAATAATCCAACTGAGAAACAGCAGAGAAGGCAACGAAAGAATTTCTCCTGTCAAGTTCTGAGCGACTTTACCTCTCCAAGTTACTGCTTTTGTGGGAACAAACAACACGCACAGCCACATTGCCAGCACTCCCATCCTTCCTGCTCCCCCTGGCTGTGCCCCATCCCACGTCCCCACAGCACACCAGGGCAGGAGCTCCCCAGGGCCAGGCTCATGCTGTCAGCAATGGGATGAAGAAGTTGCTCCCCAGACCTCTGTGCTTCCTGCAGAACCTTTATTTCCACGGTTTCCCTGGCACGAGGCTTGTGGAATGGAGCAGTGGGACACCCCCATCCCAGCCAGCTTAATCCCAGTTTGGGGAGATAAACACGTCCCCATCAGCAGCTGGTGGCCCTTTATGGGTGCCAATCCCATCCCACAGCCCTCAGCCTGCAGGCTGGCTGGTACTTGGTATTTCTCATGGGTGCATTTCCATAGAGATGGGAGCTGGACCCTGAGTCATCACTGGGTGCTCCTCCAGGCTCAGCAAAGGTCACATCCAGCCCCACATCCAGAGCCGGGGGATGGAGAAGGAACAAAAACCCTCTGGCACATCCCTGGCAGAGGCAGAAGCCCTGGGTGGGCCCACCAGAACATCCTGCTGCAAATCCCTGCACAGCTCCATCCTGAACAGTTGAGGAATTGTCCTGGAGAGCTTCAGGGAGAAGTGAAGGAGACTCCACGTCCTGCAGCTGGAACAGGAAAAGGAATTTCACTGCTGTACCTGTAGATTTCTTTCCTCTTTCCTGAGGCCACAGAAAACCTTTAGGGCGGCTCAGAAGCAGCCAGATCAGGCCCAGGATCCATCCAGATGTGCCATCTCCCTAAAGTGGGATTTCTGAATGGACCTGCCCATCTCAGCCCACATCCATTCCAGCAGAGAATGGAACTGGGAGGAGAGGGTTAGAACACGTTTTAAAAACTTAATTCTTCTCTTCTTTGGCTCTCCTTTTCTCCTGTTTTATCCTCATGGATGATACCACTTTGGACAGGTTCCCATCTGTTTTGTGCCAGACCAATAACAGAAATGTCCCAATTGTCCAGTGTCCAAATGTCCAACCTTTCCTAAATTAATTCCTTTTGTAATGGCATCTAAAAATGCCAAAGGAGAGTGGAATCAGATGCACTCCACTGCCCCTAGCCTGGAGCAAAAATGGGTAATAACCACTTTTCATCCTCAAGCAACATAAAGACTTTAAATTTGACACATTGAGAGGGCAGAATACAGCCAGATCTCCACGTGTTGTTGGGGTTTTAAGAGGTCTAGGTTTTTTTTCTGTTAAAGGAATTTCCCCCCATTCTGTTACTAAGATACAAATTGCTGTGTGCTTAAGAGAAAACAAAAGACCTGGCTACTCTTTTGTTTCACCTGGGTGTGAGGTCAGTTCACTCTCGGTGTTTGGAGAGAGAAGCTGCAGAGAAAGGAGCTGCTGGTTCTTTTTTGGCTGTTTTTCTTTCTGTGGAGAAAGATCCCAGGACCCCCGGCCCATCTTCCCTGCCCCGCTGGAGGCCGGGCTGTGGCTGCCCTGCCCCGCCGCTGCTTCGAGCCTTCGCTGCGTTGTAGCCCTGCTCGCCCTGCCTGCCCAGACCTCCGGGGGGTTCTCCCATCTGGATACATCTCGCCTGCCACCCGGGATTTGTGCTCATCCCTGCCGTTCCAGCCTGCCGTTCCAGCCTGCTGTTCCTGAGAGTCTGGGATCGGCTGCCCAGGGGTTTGTGAAGCCTTTGTCCCATCCCTTCCCGGGATCCCGGGATCGGCTGCCCAGGGGTTTGTGAAGCCTTTGTTCCATCCCTTCCCGGGATCCCGGGATCGGCTGCCCAGGGGTTTGTGAAGCCTTTGTTCCATCCCTTCCCGGGATCCCGGGATTGGCTGCCCAGGGGTTTGTGAAGCCTTTGTCCCATCCCTTCCCGGGATCCCGGGATCGGCTGCCCAGGGGTTTGTGAAGCCTTTGTCCCATCCCTTCCCGGGATCCCAGGCCGCCAGTGCCGCGTGTTTCCCGAGCTCGCTCCGGAGCGCCCCCTGCAGCCGCGGGGGAACCATCGCACCTGCCCTGCTCACCGGGAGCCGCCAGCGCCCCTGCCGGCTGCGAGCGGAACTGCACCCGAGGGGAAAGGGCCTGACAGCCGAGAAGGCTGGGACTGGGTTTGTGTTTGCTGTTACTGCCATAGTTATTGTTGTTTTGTTTGACTGGTTATATACATATATATATATATAGATATATAGTAAAGAACTGTTATTCCTATTTCCCACATCTTTGCCTAAAAGCCCTTGATTTCAAAATTATAATAACTTGGAGGGAAAGGGGGTCGCATCTGGCATTCCAAGGCAGGCTTCTGCCTTCCTTAGCAGACACATCCTTCAAACCAAGACACGTGTGCAGAGCAGGGATTCTCCAGGAGAACATTCCCACACACTGCCATGGAGGTTGCCCCGACTGGAGGCTTTTCCAATGGCAAATTTCCGCTGTGATACTCTGACAAATGCAACCCAGCCTGCTTTGAACAGTGCCTCGCTCCTGGCTGCAGAAGGGACTGATCTGACCTTAGCACCTGCAAAGAGCCGTAAGAAGGGGCTTGGTGGGAAGCTGCATTTCAGAGACTCCGATCCCAAAGTACAGCACGGGGAGGATCCTCTGCAGTGACGAATGTCCACATCCCCTTGGCTCGGGAAAACTGCTGGGAAGCAGCATTCCACCTCCCAGTGCACCAGGAGCGATACCTGAATTTCTGCAACATGAAAGCACAGCACCCACAGCTGCTGCAGCTTTGTCATTTCCGTGCTCCCAGAAGTTAATTTTTTAAAAAGGAGGAGCAGAGTATTTCTAAATCCCATCTTGGAGAGATGCTCTCCCAGCTGAACTCGCAGGCTTTGCTGGAGCTGGAGCCCAGATCTGCCTCCTGAGCCCCGAGCTGGCTGAGAGCACATCCCTGCAGAGCACGGAGCTCCAGAGAGCTTTGGAACGATCGTGGAACAAATCTGGGTCTCTCCTAATGAGTTTAGAGCTGAAACTCCTCAGTGCTCTGATGTTATCTGCTCAGCTTGGCAGCGTGACAAGGACCTGATTATGTTGTAATAGCATAATGCAAAGATTATTACAGACTCATAAAAGACAAGTGCCTCAAAACCAGCATCAACAATACCTGGAGGCCCTGCAGAAGGAGCCGAACATGCTGGGCTCTGTGCACTCCCAGCACAGAAATTACCTGCAGGATCTGACCCTGATCTGCTTGGAGGTTGCTCTTTTTTTATTATTTTATTGCCAGTAATGTAGCAAAAGCATCTTGATCTCATTTTCCTATTACCATTTCTGTCAGAGCTGTAAAAATAAACCAGCATAAATAGCTCCCCGGGATTTTGATCTATTTTTCATGCACAAAAAGCCTTTGGAGGAAATGATCCACAGCCAGTTCTTCAGCCTAACAGGATTCCATGTGGGGAGTGGCAGGAGGATGGGGAAGGTGCCAGGGAGTGTTGGAACCATGGGAGGTGGCTCTGAAACAGAATTATTGATGCACAGAGAGGCAGCTGAGTGATGGAGCAGCTCCTGAGCTGACAGTGCCCGGCTCCACGGAGCTGCTGCCAGCCCTTGGAGCTCCATGCCCACTGCTCTGTGATCTGTAACTGCAGATATTCCCACCACTCCCCATGGGGAAGCTGCTGAGGGAGCCAGGCTCCTCCATGGATGTTCCTGCATGGATCACATTGGCTGTGACTCTGCCCATCCCGCTGGAACACTGCTCAAGGAACTTGTCAAAAGAGCAGCTCCAGAGTTTAGAGCAGGAAAATGCAGAGGGAGGGACAGAGGCAGGGTCTGAGTGTGGGGATTGGGTGAAGGGACTGTGAGCAGGGACACCCAGGGACACCCAGGGACACACCCAAGGTATTTTACTCCTTGTCAGTGCTCAAAGCCACACTGATGGTGCTTCCTAAGCTCATCCCACCCCTGCCAGGGCAGGGACACCTCCCACTGTCCCAGGCTGCTCCAAGCCCCAATGTCCAGCCTGGCCTTGGCCACTGCCAGGGATCCAGGGGCAGCCCCAGCTGCTCTGGGCACCCTGTGCCAGGGCCTGCCTACCCTGCCAGGGAACAATTCCTTCCCAATATCCCAATTCTTTCCCTCTGGCACTGGGAAGCCATTCCCTGTGTCCTGTCCCTCCAGCCCTTGTCCCCGGTCCGTCTCCAGCTCTCCTGGAGCCCCTTCAGGCCCTGCAAGGCCACAGTGAGGTCACCCCAAAGCTTCTCCTCTCCAGGTGAACAATCCCAGCTCTCCCAGCCTCTCCTCCCAGCAGAGCTGCTCCATCCCTCGGATCACCCTGGAGCCTCCTCTGGGCTCCTCCAGCAGCTCCAGGTCCTTGCTGTGACGGGGCCTCTGGAGCTGGACATTGTGAATCCCATTGCTGCATTCCAGCTGAGAGTGGGTCAGACAGGAGGGAATGCCCAGTGCTGATGCCCAGGAGAGCCAGAGGGAGCCAGCACCAAAGCTGCTCTGGTGTCCTGCCAAGCCCCAGGGACACTGCACTGCCACCAGCTGTCCCTGCAGTGATGCCCAGGCAGGGCCAGGGGGATCTGGGACCCCTCAATAGAGAGGGGCACCAGGATGTGGCCATTGCCCAGGACAGATCCATATCCGGGGGCTGTTCCTGCCACTGCCCAGCTGCGGGCTGGAAACGTCCAGCCAAGCTCCAGACCAGATGGTTGGGGACCAGGAGCTCTGCCACAGTTTTGCCACTCTCTGCGCCATCTGCTTGTGTTCCCTGGCAGAGTTAAAATCCCCTCTCTGGCAGAGGCATCACGTCCTTGGAAATAATGAACACTGTGCAACTGCAAGCAGCAAAGTTTAGAGTATGGAGGTGAAAACCTGAGCAATCTCTGTGGCTCTGAAAGTCCCATCAGCAAACTCCCCGATAAGTGACTGTCACAGAGCTCTGACACAGGATGTAAAATTCCCATCAATCCCAGGAAAAGCCCTGGGCAGAGGCTCCCTCAGGTTAATGACCTCCCAACTGCTGCTCCTCCCATCCTGGTGGCACCAGCAGCTCCTTCAAGTGTGGCCAACCCCTGAAACATCCCCCATCAGGACAGAGCAGCCTCTGAGCTGGAGTTCTGCTGGGAAATTTGGAAGCCCTGTGTTTGGGGGCAGTGCTCAGGGTTACAACAGCCAATCTGTCCATGGGACACTCCAAGACCTTGGTGGCCATCTGGACTCTCCCTTTCATCTCCAGATGTTCCCAGAGCCAGTGGCCAGGGCTTGTGCCCACTGTGAGATGTTGGTTTAACAAAGCCCATGGCATTTCCTTGATGCAGGCAAACTTTGGCTGAGTGGCCACTGATTCCTGAGCCCCCAATATCTCCCAGCAGCCAGAAATGCACCCTTTCCACCAGCACAGCCAGGGAACAGCCCAGAGCACCGAGACAGATTTGGAAGGGCTGGAAGCAGAAATGCATCTGATGCAAAATGACTTTTTTATCTCCTGTTCTGCACAGAACTGATTAAAACCAGAGGTGAGTCCTAATTTATTATTACTGGTACTAACTCTCCATCTAATCTGGATCTAAGCCTAGTTTGGATGTCGATTCCTGCCCTCCCTGGGCCAGCAGCACAGCTCCCAGTGCCCTCCCCAGAGCCAGCACAGCTCCCAGTGCCCTCCCAGAGCCAGCACAGCTCCCAGTGCCCTCCCCAGAGCCAGCACAGCTCCCAGTGCCCTCCCCAGAGCCAGCACAGCTCCCAGTGCCCTCGCCAGAGCCAGCACAGCTCCCAGTGCCCTCCCCAGAGCCAGCACAGCTCCCAGTGCCCTTCCAGAGCCAGCACAGCTCCCAGTGCCCTCCCAGAGCCAGCACAGCTCCCAGTGCTGTTGCCAGGGCCAGCACAGCTCCCAGTGCCCTCCCAGAGCCAGCACAGCTCCCAGTGCTGTTGCCAGGGCCAGCACAGCTCCCAGTGCCCTTCCCAGAGCCAGCACAGCTCCCAGTGCCCTTCCAGAGCCAGCACAGCTCCCAGTGCCCTTCCCAGAGCCAGCACAGCTCCCAGTGCCCTTCCCAGGGCCAGCACAGCTCCCAGTGCCCTTCCCAGGGCTCAGCCTCCCTGTCTAAGCAGAGCAGCAACAGCTTTGTGCTGGCCTCAGAAGGGATTTGGGGAGGGCTGTGGTGGATACCCCGGCACATCCAGGTGTGACATCCCCCACTGTAATGGACCCTTTGTTGGTGGCATGAAAATGCAAATGGATCTCGGTCAATTCATCCCCTTCTCGATCGGCAGTGAATTGATGTGTTTGCATTAGTTATCACAATTAAAGGATCACAGACCTTCAGAAAACACTCAGGGTTTGTGGCAGAGCAGCCTCACGGGCCCTCCCCTAAACAAAAGCCCACCCCAGCCACGGCAGGCAGAACATACTTGAAACTGCCCTGCTTGGGATGACCCAAGCCCCGGGGACAGGAGCACCTTCAGTGCCAGCTCCATGAGGAGCCACCCTTGCCCTGCACAGCCACAGCCACCTCTGCCCCCTCCTGCTGGGCCCAGTCCTGCTCATGTGTCCCCACATATGACAGGGAAGGGTTGGCTGAGCTGGTCCTGGGAAAGCTCATCCACCGCTGCAGCTTGGCCAGCTTTGAGCTGGAAGGGAGGAATAGGAGGGAAGGTGTGAAATCCTGCCTTGGTTCTTCCCCTGAGCACCCTGACAAGTTTTTTCTGTGCTCTTTAACCCTGTCCCCTCCTTTTCCAGCCCCTGGTGTCCCGAGGCACAGCCAGGACGGAGCTGTCACAGCACAGGATGGCTCCTGCTGCACTGCCAGTCCCACCCCAGCTGGGGCCTGCTCAAGGTACTGCAACAGCAGGGATTTTTCTTTTAGGCACATTTTAAACTTCAGCATCTGCTGCAGATGTTTTCCAGATGTTCTAATCTCCATCTCCATGTCCTGTGCATTATTCCAGTGGAGAAGATCCTTTGGAAACTCCTCCAGGTTAGATTACTGTGCCCCATTTAAGAACTCTTTAATCCCCCTCTTCCCAGACACTGTGAAATAACTCCTGGGTCGGTGCCACAGGTGCCAGAGTGAAAACCTGGCCTGAGGAGTTTTCCAGGTTCCTTAGAGCATGGAGGAGGTGGGATCATCCTTTGTGTGATGCTGAGATGGATCAGGAGACAAATTCCTTCTGGTCACGCAGCAAGCAGCACACAAGGACCTGAACTGTGCTCGGGGTCTCTCAGAACAAAGGCTGGTGACAAACTGGAGGCTTTTGAAGCTCAATCTCTACTTTTACTGATCAAAGACTTCCAATAAAGCTCTACCAGAGGAGCTGAATCAGGAGAGCTGAGCAGCACAGGCACACTGCCAAGCAGGGAGGGATAGACCTTAAGGAATTCTGACAGGCAATAAAAGCCCTGCTTTCCTGAGCAGTCAGATCCCTGGGGGGAATTAAACTGTGCTGGATATTGGTGCAAACAGTCATTTCTGCACGAGCTGCATCCCGAGGCTTGGATCAAAGCAAACCAAGCCACCTCTGCAGGGGTCATGGACTCAGCTCATTGATTTATTCACAAGGTTTAGGACCTGATATTACTTATTTTGTGTGAAACGTGCAGAACAGAGACTGTGGGAAAACCAGACAGGAAAACCTTCCTGCATTTATCTGACAGGACTCTGTTTACTCCTTGGATAGTGCTGGGCTTCCTCTCCTTCTGTTCTGAGTGGAAGTCTCCCTAAATATCAAACACATTTTAAGAATTTCAGTTCTAAGTCCACAACTGCATAGTCATTATTTAAGGTCACCCAACATCCATTTCTTTCTATTTCCGTAACACAACCCTTTTAAAAAAATCACTAATTAATGTATCCCTCAATAATAAAAAAATAAAAAAATAAATATAAATGATAAATAAACGATGCCCTGACTCCCTGACTCGGCCCTGCCAGCCTGGTTAGCAGCACCAAATCTCCCCCAGCACTGGGTAACTTCAAGGTTCCATTTCAGTAACAGCAGCCCAGGCCTCATCTTTTCCCTGCCTCCTCCTGTCCTGGATCTCCCAATTAGGGATAAGAGCAGTGGAAGGGATCCAGCCCCCCAGTGCAGTCAGACTGTCACCCAAAGTGCTACTACAGGGCCATAAAGGAGCTCCTCTGGAATTCTTCTTCCCAAGGGAGCCTGTTGATAAAAACAGCGACTGTTTCCATTTATTTCTCCGTGTCCATTCACAGGAGCTCACACACTCCGAGATTTGATTCGAACAGAAGGGATCCATTGCCATTCCCTGGAAAAGAATCTCAAAACCCACCAAGAACAGGAAAATGGTTATTGTTTAATCAGACATTTCCAGGAAGATCATTCTCACAGATCATTTCTCACACGGGGAAAAGGCATTTCCTCAGCCCTTCCCCTTCCCTCAGCTCCACGACTGGGGAGGGCTGAGGAGCAGGCAGGGAAGGGAGTCAGGCTGCTGAGGAGGAGAATTGCTCTCCCTTCTTTCAGGTAGAGCCAGAGAGCAGAGAGTGCAGGGAAAGGCATGGATTTCTTATCATGGATTCCTCACCCAGGGAATCCAAGGCAGGTTGGATGGGGCTTGGAGCAGCCTGGGACAGTGGAAGGTGTCCCTCCCACGGCAGGGGGTGGGAAGAGGGGGGTTTTAAGGTCCTTCCCCACCCAAACTGGTCTGGGATTCTGGATTCTCCCACATCAGCAGCTCTCTGTGCCCCAGCAGCTCCTGGGGAGCAGCTGAGGTGTGGGCAGTGAGAGCCATGGGAAGAGGATGGGGAGTGAGAGCTTCCAGAGGAGGAACAAACAGGGAAAAACGGACAAAGCGGGAGCCCAGGTGGTGTGGGTGGAGCTGCACAGCACCCTTGGGAGAGCAACCCTGGCACAGCACCCCTGGCAGCTCCTGGGTGTCTGGCCAGGCTCTGCCTCCCCAGTGAAGCCATTCACAGAAGGACCCCCAGCCCATCTGCAGGACCTTGGTGACACCAACCCCCCAAGGCAACAAGCGCTGGGTTCTGGAGCAGGGCACAAACGCAGCAGGGCACTGGGAACAGTGGGACAACAGCCTGGGCTGACTGTGGGACAGAGTGGCTTTGCCCCACTGACATTTGTGATGTCCCCAGAAAGCAGCGAGCCTAAAGCTCTTTGTGATGTCACCCTCTCACCTGGCCAAGTTCCTGGTGCAAACCTTTCTAGAGATTTCTCCCTGTGAGGCCCACAGAGGGGACATTCCTGTCCCCTCTCTCAGCTGGACCAATCTTTTGGAAGTCACCATGGGCCAGGACAAGGCTGGCTGGGGCTCTCTGAAGGACTTTTGTGAGGGACCAGCGAAGGCGAAGACCGAGGCCCAGAGGAGCCTCCTGCCCTGGTGGGATGGGTGCTCTGCACACCCCCAGCCTTTCCCACTCTGCAGCAGGAGAAAGGCTGTGGGAACAGGCACTGGGAAAAGGACAAGGGCAGGAGGCTTGGACATCCCCCATACAGCAAACAGGGCCAGACTGTGCCCTTACTTTGGTCTGAGAGGCTGGGAAAGGTGGGAGCTCCTGATGTCCCTGTCACCAGATTAATTCATTCTGCCACGTTTGCCATCTCGTCTGTGGAAATCATTCCGGTATAAACGGCTTGGAATTCCCCAATGAATAAAGAAATGAAAAATGAAGCACCAGGTCCTTCCACACAGGAGGATGGGGGTCACCCAGCCCCTTCCAAATTCTGCCTCATCTCAAGCAGAATTCCATCTTGCTCTGAGCCCCCGTCAAGCTTTGCTCCTGTCTCTCCCCAGCACTCCCAGTCACTCACACGTCTTGAGCCGACTTTCATTAAATTGAGATTAAAAGGACTTTCTCCACAGACAAAATCATAAAATGGAAAATGTCTCATTTCAGCTTTTCCCTCCAAATCCGAGCCTTGCCATTCAAGGGCGCCCAGCACTAATAACTTCCCTGCTGAAGCAACTCCTTCTGTTTGATTCCTTTCAAACACACGACAGAGGCTCCAAACCCCAGAGCGGTGGCACAGGACTCATCCTCAGGCACAGATTTACAGCCACACGTGCTCAGACCCCAGGGAAGGGCTGGGGCTGGCTCAGGGCAGGGTTAGGTTGGATTTTGGGAAAGGTTCTCTTCCCCCAGAGGGTGCTGGGCACTGCCCAGGCTCCCCAGGGAATGGGCACGGCCCCGAGGCTGCCAGAGCTCCAGGAGCTCCCAGGGATGCCCAGGGTGGGGTTGTTGGGGTGTCTGGGCAGGGCCAGGGGCTGGATCCATGATCCCTATGGGTTCCTTCCCACTCGGGAAATTCCATTATCCTATAATTTAGTTTGTGAGACTCCACTGCACCCTGAAAACAAAGGACATGAACATCTCTGCTCTGGTCTCACACTTTTCCCTGGCAGGGATTTGCTGTGAATTCAGACTGCCCATGTCTGAAAAACAGAGATGAGTCAAGAGCATCTAAAAGCTTTATCTTCAAAAATCTGGAAAGTGGTGGTTCCAGTGAAATTCTGCCAGAAAGGAAAGGGAGCATTTCAACAGAATGGATGGAGCTGCATTTAGAGCTCGTTGGAATGGAGGGTGTCTGCATGCCTGGGTTTGTGTGAAGTTCAAAACTCGAAATAATTGATAATAAAAATAAAAGTGGAGCAAAATTTCAGATTTAGTGCAACCAAACATCCTCATCAACTCTACATTTCCGAGCTGCAGTTTTGGAAACTTCTCAGGCTTTTTGCTGAAATGCATTTGCAAACCCAAATAGAAATGATGCATTTTGGAAAGCAGAATGTAGAAAGCGAACAAGGCAGAGGAAAAGGGACAATGAGCAGTGCTGTGTCCTCAGGTCACACCAAAGTTGTGACTCATTCCTTGCTCATTTGTTTAGATTTCAACACTAATTGTTATTAGTTCCTAATTCATCAGCATCCCTGGGCTTGGCACGAGCGTAAAATGACAAATACAGAAATTTCCTGTGAACACACAAAACCAGAAGAGATGGGAACAAAGCAGAAAATCAGAAGATCCCACTTTGATTGCTCCCAGATTTATCCCTAAATTTTTCTGCTGGAGAAAGCTGCTTTGCTGCAGCTTCAGGGGTGGCTTTGCTGCATCCCTCTGCTCCCTCAAAGTCACACAGGAGACAAACTTCTCTAGAACTGCTCACATTTTGCAAGCCACACCAGCACATTAAGGTTATTCTATTTTATATGTTTGATTTTATTTTCCCTGTGAGTCACCAGGCAGCCTTAAAGTCACTGCAGGACTTAAAGCAATGAAAAGCCTTCAACCAAATTCCCTTTAAAATGAGACCTGGGCCATGTTCTGGCTCCGCTTCAAATTACACTTCCAAAGTGTGAGCCATGTTCCTGAAGGCAAATGGAAACACTTCCATCCCCTCCAAAAGCCCTGGGCACCATCCCAGCCCCTGAACTTGGCAGTGCCAATGCCATCAGCACCCCCCACCAGGGCTGGCACTCCTGGCACAAAATGCTGGCAAAAGTTTTGTTTAATTAAAAAGCTGCATTCAGGTGCAAAAGGAGCTGCTCCTCCGAGGCCCTGGAGCTGGAAACGCCTCTCAGCTCTTCACTGGTTTAACTGGAGGCTGCTCACTGATCTCCCCTGGAAGGGAGCCCTGCCAAGCACAGTTATCCACATCCTGCTGGAGCAGGGATAAATCCTGCCTGGAGCTCACATCTTCCTCACTGCCATGGACAGCTCAGACAGGCTGGGGTTCTCCTGCTCCTCCCTGGAATTTCGGGGTGTTCCAAGCCTTCTGTCTGAGGGTACAGACTCCTTCCACCACCTAATGGTTCCCCTGGGTTTTTAATGGGGAGTTTCTTGCTGAAAGCACCAGGACAGAGTAGCTGAGTTTCTGTTTCCAGCCCAGCTCAGAGCTCAGGGAGCTGCTGGGAAACAAAGGCTGAGGTGTGGTGTCCCCAAAGCTGCCCCAACCCAGGGAGCACAGCACAGGCACAACACACACAGCCCCTGTACCAGTGTTCAGGGATAATGGGGCTTTGTGTGTGCTCAGCAGGCATTTAATAACTCACCTTGTTCTCATTTGCTCTCTGCTGTCTGTCATGGTTTGGGTGCTTTTAAACGTCTGCAGAGCTATTTAGAATTACTCATCCTTCTGCAGCATGAAATGAGAATCTGAGCTCCAACTGCTGGGACAGAGCTTGTCACTGATGGGTTTCATCTCCTCTAATTACTGCTGAGACAGATGTCTCCAGCACAGAGCCGTGACTCAGCTTCCCAGGGACCCACACTCCCGTGCTCCAGAAAAAAACAGGAGGAAAAAACTTCTCTTTGTACTTTGAACTGCCAGAGGGCAGGGATGGATGGGATATTGGGAAGGAATTGTTCCCTGGCAGGGTGGGCAGGCCCTGGCACAGGGTGCCCAGAGCAGCTGTGGCTGCCCCTGGATCCCTGGCAGTGGCCAAGGCCAGGCTGGACATTGGGGCTGGGAGCAGCCTGGGACAGTGGGAGGTGTCCCTGCCATGGCAGGGGTGGAATGGGATGGGCTTTAAGGCCCTTCAAACCCAAAGCACTCCAGGATTCCATGAGGGTGTTTGGGGTGCTGTGCTGCCCAAACCCCAGCCTTTGTCCTGAGCTTTGTTGTGCCCAGGAGTCCAAGCCCAGCCTGGCTTCAGCGAGGTCCCAGCAGCAATCCCATGGACAAGGCTCTGCCCAGTCAGGGCCGACCCACCAGGCACCAGCAACTCCCTCTCCTTGAAAACACAATCTAGAAATTCCTTTTCATCCTCACCAGTCCCAGACAAGGACACCAGAGCAGAACACAAGCACAGGCACTGCGCTGCTGGAGCTTGTCCAGTCTGCCCACTGCTGGGATTTACTGGGAGCACTGGGAGGACACACACAGGCTAAACTGTGGAGGCTGCTCACCAGACCCACACACCCACAGCAGCAGTGAACCCTATGTGGTGGCAATCAGCCTCACAGCAGCTGATTGAACTTCCCCTCAGCTCCACACATGCAGGACAGAGGCAGGATTCCACTCCACCTGCCTTAAAAGCAGATTTTGCTGGGTCCCACACGTACTGCTCAAAGCACAGCAATCCTTGGTGCTGCCAATGGCATCGTGTGACGGTGGCAGAGGGACTTGGGCCTAGTCCCAGACCTGTAAAATCCCTTCAAATGAACTAATAGCAGATGTCAAACAAATGGGGGATTCAAAGGCAGCATTTAATTTCTTCATTGTCAGGGGTCACAGCCCACATCATCTGCAATCCATAATTAAGGGGTGTTCAACTCCCTCCAAAAGGCAGCAGCAATTACTCAGGACAATGAAACTGTAGTTGCTGTTTTTCTCAAAAGTGCTTTGCTTTGCCCAAACCCCATTGTTGTATCTCATTTTCACACCGGTCGTGTTTCCCCTTTTCTGCATTTTCTAAATGAAAACCAAACCTCAGAGTTTTCACACCCCGAAAAAGGAAAAGAAAGCTGAAAACAATTCTTTTTCTCATTTTCCCTTCCTGTTCTGGAAATAAAGCATTTTAAACAGCCAGAGGGCAGGGCTGGATGGGATATGGGGAAGGAATCCTTCCCTGGGAGGGTGGGCAGGCCCTGGCACAGGGTGCCCAGAGCAGCTGGGGCTGCCCCTGGATCCCTGGCAGTGCCCAAGGCCAGGCTGGACATTGGGGCTGGGAGCAGCCTGGGACAGTGGGAGGTGTCCCTGCCATGGCAGGGGTGGAACTGGGTGGGCTTTGAGGGCCCTTCCAACCCAAACCTCTCCTTCCACTTGGATCCCTCCCACCCCCCCAGACAGCCCAGCAGTGGGGCCAGACACAGAGAGAGATTTCCAGAGAGGTGAGATGGGTATTACAGAGCTCATCCCCACGTGGGATTGCTTAGGAAGAGCTGAGGTTTGGCATCCCCACCCTCCTGGGTCTCTGCCTTCACCCCTGTGAGCGCCCGGTGGAAGAGGCATTTTTTAGGCCTAAGGCAATGCCTATCAAAATCAATACCAAATTCCTACAAACCTCACCAGACACTGAATAAGGACTAAAATATTCAGTCACCAGCGAGAAGCTCAAGCTGTCGTTAAGTCCTTATTAAGCAGAATAAACGGATTAATCGAAAAAAAAAATTCAAATTAAAAGCTTTTGTCTTTGCAGGCTGGAGACAGCCAGAGTGTGAGTGAGGATGTGAGGCCTGTCCTGTGCAGGACCATCCCGGGGGCAGGTGGGAGCAGGAGAGTCAAATTCCTCCGAAAACAGAGATTTGTTGGAACAAGTTTTAAGCCAGGCTGATCTGGTTTGCCTTGGCTGTGCACAGGAAAGGCCCCTGAGGGTCTCCCTGCTGTGGAGGGAGAGGGATGGGCACAGCTGGAGCTGCACCCAGGGGAGCACTCAGCTCCCCCCTTCACTAATTAGGTTAATTAAGACTAAACAGCTAATTTCTACACAATTCTGTTTCAACAGATGCCACGGCAGAGACTCTGCCTGCCATAAACCCAGGGAACTGAGCTGTGAGTGCAGGCCCAGGGCTGTCCCACCCCTGGTAGAACCTGTAGGTACAACCCCAAACTGCACAGACACAGTCATAGTGACAGTCACACTGTCACAGTCACACTGTCACACTGTCACAGCCACTGCTGGCCAAACACTCACAGCTTTCTGAGCTCATCTACACCATCAAATCAAATCTATAAACCAGCAGGAAACCTGCAGAGAAACACAGGAAGAAAACATGGTTGAAAACTCAAGCGGTGACTCACTTGAGGAGTGCAAGGACTGGTGAGAACTGGGATGATGAGAGGATTAAAAAACAGAATAATGAGCCCCAAGTCTCAGAGATTGAGCTGTCAATCCATGACTCACATGACTGGGGGGTGCCCTCAGGCAGCACCCACTGACACCCCTGAGAAGGGCAGGTCCAGGGACCACTGGGCACTTCTTGAGACTCTCCATGGCAAGAGCCACCAAAATGAAGGAGAAATCAAAAATCCAGAGCTGGGCAGATCAAATCTGGCAGTCTCTGATCAGCCCCATGTGATTTCACTCTGACTCTTAAATCTGTTGGCTTCAGCCCAAGGTAAAAAGACACATTCAAAGGAAAGGCACATTCTTACAGAGCTCTGCTCTGCCATCTGCAAATCATTATTCCTCCTTCATAAAAATAACTAAGTGCAAACGGCTACAAGAGGAGGAAGAAATTCCTTAGCTCCTTCCAACAGGAATTTTTACCATCAGCCAAAAGGAGGAGAAAAGACCTGGGTGCAGCGTGTTCACTTCCAAAGCTGAGGGGAAAGGGGAGCAAAAAAGGAACAGAAAAAGTCTGCATGAGTACAACACACCCCAAACCTCCCCAGAGCAGCGACTGAACTGACAGAAGAGGGCAGTGCATCAGATACTGGGGAGAAATCCTTCCCTGGGAGGGTGGGCAGGCCCTGGCACAGGGTGCCCAGAGCAGCTGGGGCTGCCCCTGGATCCCTGGCAGTGCCCAAGGCCAGGCTGGACATTGGGGCTGGGAGCAGCCTGGGACAGTGGGAGGTGTCCCTGCCCAAACCAGGTGGTTTTTAAGGGCCCTTCCAACCCAAACCATTCTGGGATTCTGGGATTCTCTGGCTGCTGACACAGCTCCATCCACACCAGACAGAAAGAGCCAGCAAGGAACCAGCTCGAGGGGTGTCTGACCCACAGCCAGTGCTCAGGCTGGCAGGACAATTCGTGTCTTTGGCTTCATCCTGTCCTGGGAATGAGGGGACGAAGCCTGGCCCAAAGAAAGCAGCTGTTCAGCTGCTATCTCATGATCTTTTAGACAATTTTTTTCCCTTTCCAATGTGAGTCATGAGCCTGGAACAAGTGAGATTGTAAAATTAAAACAGTTATCGGCTCTCCATCACTGGAACCATAAAACCCCTTTCCTCTCCAGTGACAATTAACAAGGAGCAAGAGCAGATAAACTGGAGCTGGCTGTTTCCATCCCTACCTAATCTGCAGATAACTATTTCCTTAACCCTCCCAGAGCTGCTGCTCCCTGTCTGCAGCACGGTCTCTGCAGATGAGGCTGTCTCCACAAAAAGGATAAGGATGTACGGGTAAAAAGCAGATAAAGAGATGGGGGAAATGCTAAAAAAAGAGGCAAAAATCTCCAGAGCTGTTGGTGAGAAGCAGCACAGGAGGGGGGATGAGAGGGAACAGATGAACTCCTGGAGCTGGGATTATGAAGGTGCCATGCACAGCCCGAGTTCCTGGGGCCTCTTCCTGGGAGTCTGCGGGAACATGGAATTAGCAGCAGCTACAGCAAGGGGGGGTTGAAGATTAAATCTCAGCTCCACGTTTGGCTCACTTGGCCGTGCACGGCCCTGCTGGGCTGAAGGGTTCGTTGTCACAGCTTGGGTACCTTAAAAGTCCTAGAATGGTTTGGGTGGGAAGGGACCTCAAGGATCATCTCATCCCACCCCTGCCATGGGCAGGGACACCTTCCACTGTCCCAGCATGATCCAAGCCTGGCCTTGGGCACTGCCAGGGATCCAGGGGCAGTCACAGCTGCTCTGGGAATTCCATCCCAGCCCCTGCCCACCCTCACAAGGAATGATTTCTCCCCAATATCCAATCTACACCTACTCCCTTTCAGTTTGACCCCATTCCCCTTGTCCTGTCCCTCCAGTTCCTGATGCAGGGTCCCTCTCTGCCTTCCCTGGGAGCCCCAATTGCCTCAGCCTGTATCCATAGGGAAGATGCTCTAATTCCCTTTTTAGCTTTGTGGCCTCCTCTGAACTCGCTCCAGCCTTCAGCCAACCCACACCTTGTGATGAGCAGGGACAGGGATGTGCCACGGATGAGACAGAGCCCAGGCAAGGACTGTGCTGATTCCCTGTGCAATTCCACGTGTCTGCCCTCAGAAAGCCCAGCACTGGAAACACCCACCTGTCCTGTGGGAGTACAGAAGCCACTGGCCTGCTTGGAGCAGTGGCCCTGATCCCAACTGAGCCCAGCTCCTGAGCGTCCCCTTCCCCAGCGGGGGTGTCACAGGAGACAGTGACAGTGTCCATACCTGTGCCCTGCTGTCCCTCACCCCTGAGCCTGACAGCTCAGCACAGAAGCCTTGGTCACCTATGACTTCCACTCATAAATCCATGTGGGCTCTTCCTCGTGGCCTTTTTGACCTTCAGATACCTGGAAATGGCTCCCAGGATCAGTTGCTCCATCCCGTCCTAGGGATGGAATTGAGGCTGACTGGCTGTAATTCCGATTCTCTTTCCCACCCTTCTGGGACACAGGGGTGACATTTGCTCTCTTCCAGTCTTCAGGAACCTTTCCCAGTTGCCAGGAGCTTTCCAAGACACTTGAGTGGCCTCTGGATGCCATGAGACAGCTCCCTCAGCATCCCTGGGGGCCCAGGGGTTTGTGTGTGTCCAGTTCATTTATGTTCCCTAACACAACCCTCCTGCACATCTTGTTTACTCCAGAGCCAACACGACTCTTCCAAGTCATCCTTGCTCCAGACCTTCCTTCTGGTCCTGGGGACCTGGGGGTTCTCCAGGACCAGCCTGACCAAGATGAAGGTGGCATTGGGGACCTGACCCTTCTCCAGCTGCCCAGCCCCATCCAGCAGCAGCCCCACACTTTTCCTGGTCCTCCTCCACCTCAGAATGACCCACAGCAGGTTTTGGTGTTGCCCTCCACGTCTTCCACCAGATTCAACTCCAGGTGGGCTTTGGCTTTCCCAATCCCACCCTCACACGCCTGGAGAGTGTCTGGATTCCCTCTGAGTGATCTGGATCTGCTTTTACCCTTGAAATGGTTTTTTTATGTGTCAGGAGCTCCTTCTTCACCCACACAGACTCCTGTGACCTTTGCTTGATTTCCTGCATGTATCAATGAGCCACGGGCACATGATCCTGGAAAATCAGCCCATCCACCTGGGCCTCGCTGCAGTTTGTGTTTTTCATTTTAAAGAAAGGCCAATCTAAAGTAACTCAGAGCATGTCCCAGCCCTCTTGGATCTCCTCCCTGAGCTGAGAAGTCCCAGCAAGCTCTACCAAAGCTGCACTTAGATATCACACTGCTAAACTACTACAGATCAGACACTACAGAGAGATGATTTGGGCTTTGTTTTTCTTGAGCATAAAAGTGCTGGAAGCAATTTTTCCTCTCTTTTATCCAAACCTGAAACATATTATTGAGCTCTCTGGATTCCATTAAGGCATCAAAGCTGTGTTCCACACCATGGTTCTTTCAAAAAAAAAAAAAAAATTCCAAACTCCAAAATCTGCTTTCAGCTGGAACTGTCAAAATATTTTCCCGACGCAGCGCAGGTACACACTGAGGACTGCCAGTCATCCCAGATGTCTTCCCTGGAAAGGACCACTTTACCTTCCTGCTCACTAAGCTTTTCATTCATTCTGTGGGCACACTTCATCCCAAGTTTCCACACGAGGTAGGTAAACAAGCTGTGATTTGCACAGGACGCCCACGGGACGAGTGTGAGAGACAACACAGCAGACAGAGCGTCACTGCTGCTCCCACGGAGGCACCAGGAGAGGGATAAAGGCGGCAGCAGGGCTGTGGCTGCTCAGCAGCTGTCAGGACAGCGGTAAAGTCTCTGCTGGACCCCTCTGAGCCTCACAAGGGCTGGTTTCATTCGATTTAGTGGGCACCAGCAGCCTCTCCTGTTCGGCTGCCGCATTTCCCTGTCCCAGAGTCTCTGCTCTGATCTCACCTTCCTGCTTCCATCTTTCCCCTCCTGCTGGCTGCTCCCACATGGGGCTCTCTTTCCCCTGCCCTGCCACCCCAAACACTCCCAGATGAGCAGACCCAAGCAATCCGAAGGGCGTTTGATACACCAGCCCAGCTCTTGGGAACTGCTGGCAATTCCGCTTCCTCCAAGAGCTTCTTTTGCCTTTCAGATGAGGACTCGGGGTCACACTGAGACCCCTTGTGACCAGTTCCATCCCTTTGACAGTTTTTATATGAAAAAAGGGTTGAATTGTGGCATCTTGGTCTCCTCGAGATGCACCCGAAACCAGGCAACCTGAGCCCAGCTCAGTGACAAAGTGTCAGGGTGATGAAAGCCCTTTGAGAGAGGAGCTGTTCCCAGCAGGAACAGCTGCGTTCACCAGGCTGGCAGCAGGGAATCACAGAGCCTCTGAGTGGTTTGGGACGGAAGGGACCCTGAAGCTCATCCAGTGCCAACCCCTGCCATGGGCAGGACTGTCCGACACCTTCCAGCAGAGATGGGAAGGGGCAATCCCGGTGCAGGCCCAGGCCAGCAGGCGCCGCGTCACCTCGCAGAGAAGAACTTCCTCCCCCTCCCCAAGCGCTTCAGCTCCAAGGGAAGGTGGGGCCAGGTACCCCGTGCCCACCCTGCTGGCTCCAGGCACACTCCTGGATCCACTCTGGCTCCGAGGGCACAGCGGGATCACAGCAGGATCACAGCGGGATTGCAGCGGGATCATGATGGGATCACGATGGGATCACTGTGGGATCACTGTGGGATCACGATGGGATCACTGTGGGATCACTATGGGATCACAGTGGGATCACTATGGGATCACAACGGGATCACAACAGGATCATGATGGGATCACTACAGGATCACTATGGGATCGCAGCAGGATCACAACAGGATCAGTATGGGATCACAACAGGATCACAGCGGGATCACAGCGGCGCCACAACGGGATCACAATGGGATCACTGTGGGATCACTGGGGGATCACAACAGGATCACTATGGGATTACTATGGGATCACTACGGGATCACTGTGGGATCACTATGGGATCACTATGGGGTCACAGCGGGATTACAGCGGGATCACAGCAGGATCACAGCGGCATCACAACGGGATCACAATGGGATCACAATGAGACCACTACAGGATCACTATGGGATCACTATGGGATCACAACAGGATCACTGTGGGATCACTATGGGATCACTATGAGACCACTACAGGATCGCAATGGGATCACAGCGGGATCACAACAGGATCACTGTGGGATCACTATGGGATCACAGCAGGATCACAACAGGATCACTACGGGATCGCTATGGGATCACAAGGGGATCACAACAGGATCACAATGGGATCACGATGGGATCACAACAGGATGACGATGGGATCACTATGGGATCACAGCAGGATCACTACGGGATCACAAGGGGATCACTATGGGATTGCTATGGGATCACAATGGGACCACAACGGTTGGCTGCCCAAACCCAAACACTGCATTGTGCTCTCCAAACAAATGCCCTGGAGCCAATCCCCCGATGCCCCTTTCACAAACAGAGCTGCTTAATTAGCCCAGGATGAGTGATTGCATAATTAATGGGCAGCCCCTGGAGCAGCACCGGGCTGTGCACGGGCCCAGCGCAGGCTCCCAGCCACGCCAGCACCCTGCAAAGTCACGTCAGTCACGACATCTCCAGGGTTTGATCTTCAGGACGTTGAGTTTTTACCTTGTTGCTTGCCCTGCCAAGGCTTCCCAGCTGCTTGAAGAGCAGCTCAAGCCTATTTTGTCATATTTAGGACTTCTCTTGTTCAAAAGCGTGGCACTTTGTGATGTGGTTCAGCAGTTCAGGTTGGACTTAAACACTGGAAGTCTTTTCCAACCTTAATGTTTCAGTGATTTCCTTTGACATCAGTTTGATAACAGCATGAATATTCAAAAGTAGATGGCAAACAGGCCAAAATACCCCCACAAGCTGCTCCCACCACTGCCCAGCCAGGGCTGTGATGGGTTTTGGTGCAGCACTGCCTACTGAGTCCTTCGAAAAATCCTCATTTTCAACAAACCTCAAAGCTCAGACTCATGAAAATACACTAAGGTCCTCACGAAGCTGTTCCTTTATTTCTTAAACTCACCAAATCTGGATATTCTGAGATTCCATGACCATCAGCTCAGGGTACCACGTGACTTTTATTCTTGGAATTAGTGGCAATTCACTGGGAGCTGGATTTGCAGAGTATTGTGGCCAAATATATTCCCTGCTGCATAAAAAGGCACAGAAAAAGACTCCTGATTCCCATTTTAAAGACGGGGAACCAAAGTATAAAATAGTTGTTCAGAATTCCAGAAGGAACCTGCAACAGCCAGGCCACAACTCCAGTGCTGGTTTGTGCAAAGGACTGACCTTTCCAGTGCCCTGGAAACAGGTGAAATATTACATTTGCTACAGAGAATAAGTGAGGATGGGAAGAATTCAGGGGGGAAAAAGGAAAAAAATCTTGCTCTTTGCTTATTTATAGCCCCAATCTGTGCTGCTGAAGACTCTGTGCCTGCTCACACCCAGGAGACTGCAAAGAACCACGGCCAGATGGGCAAATTCCCTACAAAAGACTCAGAGGGGACTTGGAAATGGATCTTTTTTCCTGATCAGGAAGCTCAAACTGACAACATTCACTTTGCAGAAAAGTCATTTTGCAGCTTTGAGCCCTGCTTTGCAGCAAAGATGGTGAAATTCATGAAATCCCTGGAATGAATGTAAGCCTGGACCAGGCCAGGATGTTAAACCTGAATCTCATCAGGCAGGAGAAAAGGCTGGGGTTCAATTCATGCTCTGAACTTATCCCAGCTGCGAGCAGGAGGGAAACGGGGAAACAATAAGTTATGCTGCTTCAGCATTTCTGCCTTCAGGCTCCCAAATTCAGCAGTTTCAGCTGGTGTAAGGCTTGGTCCATGGAATCTTCATCCTCAAAGAAATTCATGGCATTTAAATTAATCATTAATGCTGCCACAGTTTCCCTCTCCCCAAAAACAAAGCAGCCCTGACTTTCACAAGGAAGTTAATCCACATAATAATATCTATAATAACATTTCTACCCAATATATAAGCACTGATGTATAATCCTGCTGGTGCAGGGCTGCTCAGTCCCTCCTGGGTGGGAGCATCCCCAGCATCCCAAAGGTTCCCCGCACGCAGGAATTCAATTAAGGCACTGAAAGGCAGCTCCTCGTAGCGCTGTGCCCAGACAGGCACAGCAACTCCTGCCCACAATTAACCAGGCTGAGAAAACAAAATGAAAGCTGAGAGCAGCCCTCATTCTCTATTGACTAAAATTCATACTCTGCTTTCAGATAAAGGCCACTGTCAATCTCCCCCCGTGTCGGAGCCACTGGGAGGGGACCGAGGGTAGGAAAGGCTGGAGCTGCTTTTCAAACCAGGGGAAGCTTCAAAGTGACAAGAGAGAGGAACAGAAAGGCTGTGGGAAGCAGAGTGGTGGCAGGTTACAGAGGCCCTGAGGAAAAATGGGATTGACTCAACAGCTTTGAGGACAAACCCCTTCCTTGTGATGGGCGACGCCAGGAAATTGTTCCCTTGCTTTTCCAAACCCCTGCTCTTCAGCCACTGAAATTCTCTTTACTGTCCTGCTTGTCATATTGTCCTTTTCTCCAGTCATTCTGACTTCAGTCCAGACTTGGGAAACACATTCCTGGTGACAGGGAGAGGACTGTGGTCCCCCGCTGCCACTGCTGGGACAAACCCTGTCCTGTCCTCTCTTAGCTGCCTGCACTTATTAAAACTCATCAACTGTGATATTAAGAGAAAAGGTAAAGCAGAGACAGGGCTTAGTCATTGATCTTGCTGCTTCACTTATGAGACATCACCAGAGCCAAGGCTGCTCATCAAAATGTCCTTTTATGCAGTGACTTTTATAATGTGAAATGTTGACTATAATCACATTTATAATGTGAAATGTTGATTATAATCACATTTATAATGTGAGATGTTGAGTTAAACATCTCACCCAGATCACAAAACTGATTTTATTTGGTGCTTCCAAGCAGTGTCAAAGTCTGGTGGGCCCCTCCTTCCTTTTCTCAGTCTTGCTGATAACTGAGTGTCCTGAAGAGCCTGGAAGTGAACTCCTCCCCTGGGTTGTGCTCCAAGAATCCACAGCTTCTGCTCCCCCTGACAAATTCCCACTTTTAATTGTTTGAATTCATGGAATCTCAGAGCGGTTTGGGCTGGAAGGGACCTTAAAGCCCACCCAGTGCCACCCCTGCCATGGGCAGGGACACCTCCCACTGTCCCAGGCTGCTCCCAGCCCTGTCCAGCCTGGCCTGGGACACACCCACATCCTTCTCCAGGCTGAACACCCCCAGCTCTCCCAGCCTCTCCTCCCAGCAGAGCTGCTCCATCCCTCGGATCACCCTGGAGCCTCCTCTGGGCTCCTCCAGCAGCTCCAGCTCCTCCCTGTGCTGGGCCAGGGCTGGGGCAGCTCTGCAGGTGGGGTCTCACCTGAGCACAGGGGCACAGGGGCACAATCCCCCTCCTCAATCTGCTGCAGACAGCAAACACAATTCAGTTTGTAATTAAACTCTGAAGCATCCACGATTTTCCAAGCTCGTACTTTGAACACGTAAATCCACTGCCACGTGGAATTTCATCCAAATTTACAGAACTGCACGGACACGGCTGTTCCCAGAAAATCCCAGCTCGGACAGCAGCTCCCCCTCACCACACTGGGGCAGGGTCACTGCCATGTCCTTGGCAGGCCCCACACTCAGATATCCCAGATTTATGATGGGATTTATTATGGGATGCATGGATTTGTTCCTGCCATGCTCCATAGGGATTCCTCCAGGCTCCTTCCATGCCCTCAACACACCAAGGACTCATTCAGCCTTGTCTCCTGGCCACTTTGCAGGGAAAGTTTGCCCTGAAAGAGCTGCATCAGGGGTAGAAATTCAGGCACAGGGGTGTGGTGAAACAGCTGTGGTACCCCCCAGCCAACAGCTTTCCTTCTTGAACAGCCAGCCCAGGGTTTCCCTTGGGCATTGAAGAGACCTTGAGATGTTGAGGGCACCCTTAGAAGGCAACACCGAATGCTGCAGGTGAAAAATGCTTGGGCAAGTCCTCAGAGCTTATGGAAGAGCCACAGTAGGCAAAAATGATAAAATCAAATATACTCCAACACATCCCCTCCCTGTCATCCTGAAAACAGAGCTGATGAAGGATATTGGATTCAGATGTGATTTCATCCAACACCACAAACCCCTAGGACATGCTGGCTGGAGGGAGACAAGGGCAGCCTGAGCCAAAGCCCTGACCCAGTTTCCATTTACTCCTTCTAAGGAACAGAATGTGAGCCCTGTGGGCTCAGCCCTGCTCTCATCTGCTGCACAGGAGGGAGGGAAGAGAAGAAGAGGGTGAACGAAGCACTTTTTTTTCCTCTGAACAACAGCCAGGCCAGGAAAGCAGAGGAGGAGCAGCACAGCCAGAGCTGGAGCAGCATTAATGGGCCATAGGAAGAGCACAGCCACCAATCCCCCCGGGAATGTGGCTGGAATCCCTGGAGTGTCCCAGGCCAGGCTGGACATTGGGGCTTGGAGCAGCCTGGGACAGTGGGAGGTGTCCCTGCCCATAGCAGGGGGTGGAATGAGACAGGTTTTAAGGTTCCTTCCAACCCAAATAATTTTGAGAGTCTGATGACAATATAGGGAAGCAGCAAATCCAAGGCCAGCCCTGCAGCCCCACCTGCAGTGAGAGCTCGCAGGCAGATGTGGTTTTAGGGACGTTGGACAACTGGGACTTGAATCTCTGAAACCTTAACTGGGTGATCTAAACCCCTTCCTTGGTCATACCTCCAGCACTCCAGCACCCTCCTGCCTCTTCAGAGATCACCCCAGAATCCCAGGATCGCTGAGGCTGGAAAAGCCCTTCAGGATCATCGAGTCCAAGCTGTGCCCGATGCCCACCTTGTCCCCAGCCCAGAGCACTGAGTGCCACCTCCAGCCCTTCCTTGGGCACCTCCAGGGATGGGCACTCCAAACCTCCCTGGGCAGCCCCTGCCAAGGCCTGAGCACCCTTTCCATGGGGAAATTCCTGCTGCTGCCCACCCTGAGCCTCCCCTGGCCCAGCCTGAGGCCGTTCCCTCTCCTCCTGGCCCTGTTCCCTGGCAGCAGAGCCCGACCCCCCCGGCTGCCCCCTCCTGTCAGGGACTTGTGCAGAGCCACAAGGTCCCCCCTGAGCCTCCTTTGCTCCAGCCTGAGCCCCTTTCCAGCTCCCTCAGCTGTTCCTGGGGCTCCAGCCCTTCCCAGCTCCCTCAGCTGCTCCCCAGAGTCAGGCCCAAATGACGGGAGCTCAGTGGGGTAGGGAAGGTAAGTAGGGTAGGTAAGCTCAGGTTGGGGGGGTCCCAAACCTCCAGGCCTCCTGCAGGGTCCCCACGAGCCCCAGTGACCACAGCCACCCCAGCCTTGCAGACAGCTCGTACCTCAGCAGGGCTGTCTGTGGTGGGCTGGAGCATTTTTACTCCATGCAGATCCAAGGATTTACAGGAGCTATAAAAGCAGGGAGCTGCTGCATCTTCTCCTCAGTAGCAGCTTCCACCCATCCAAGAGCCCCCAGTTCAGGCCACATCTTTCCTTTGTCCCTCACCCCTCTCCACAAGCGCCAGTAGCATGAGCCTGTTTTCCTGGCAAAAACAAGCCTGGGAGTCAGCGGGAGTTCAGATCCATAACAAGAAAATGATGGAAAAAATTGGAATAGAAAGAGCCAGGATGATTTCTCCGTAGCTGCTGCTTGGGAAGGAACAAATTCTTGTAGCCAGCTCAGAGTCACAAGTCAATAATTTTCTGTACTGGTTTAAACTCCATAAAGATCATGAGCAGCAACTGCACAAACATTTCAGCTCTTCCCGTGGATTCTTCTAAATGAGGAAAAATAGATAATAATTGCTTCAATAAAAGTCTTTAAGGAAAACTAACTTGGAAAAAAGTGGGCACTAGCAGGCAGTTAAAGGCACCTTTTGTTTGTGCTGGGCAGGATGCCCAGAATTCCTTTTCTTTTCCCTGATCAAGCAGGCAGCCATTCAAGTGTCCTCAAGGCCCAGCCACAGGGGTTGGGAAGTGATTAATCCTGCACCAGCTGCCCCCCTGCCATCCTTCGTGTGTTTTTCCAGATAAAATTAGAGAACACTTCATTCCCCCTTTAATTTGCAGGATATTCACCTGCATTCCCAACACTTATTACCACGTTCATGTCGGAATAACTCGGCTCCAGACCCGATGTGAAATTGAGTTTCATTTCCCAGGCTGTGCATTATATTTTAATTAATTCTGCTCGTAGCTATTAGCACAGTGCCAGGCTGGGACTTGGATGTATACAGGAAATTCCAGGAAAGTCATTTCTGCAGGAGTATTTTCGCAGGGAAGCGTTTTCCCAGGTCCCTGGGTTTCTGTGGAATTTGGGGACAGTGGGAGCTGTCCAGGTTGGCCGACTGAGAAGCCAAAGGCACCGAAGCTGAAGGAAAAGTGTGGGCAAGGCTCTCCCAGCTTTGCACTTGTGGCTTTTCCAGAGGAAATGAGAACACAGAAGCTGGGAGACACCTTCAGCCTACAATGGTAACTCCTCACCCAGCTGGATCCAGATATTCCATATCCATGTGGGGTTGTGGCGCTGTTACATGGAAAGAGGAGACTTCCTTAGACTTGGAGCTGCTGCAAACTCTTTGGGAAGGAAGGGCAGGTGGATCCAGCCCCTGCTCCACTGGTGGTGGGAAGCAGGGAAGGAGCACCGAGAATTCCCTGTATCCTGAGCTGTGGAATCATTGGAATCATCCCATGGCATTCCAGCAAGAGTTCAAGGTGCCATAAAAATCCTGTCCTACATTCTATTTTGAGGCAGGTGATTTCTCAGCAGCACAGCTTTCCATCAGCTGTGTGAAACCAGTGAAAACATTCCCACAAGGAGAAAGTTTCAGGGTTTTCTTCCAAGGAATTTTGCAGCCAATTCAGGGCAACACACAGAACCTGCACCACAAGAGCTCTGCCTCCCTGTGCCTTCCTTCTTCTTAAACAGGAAAAACCCTTCATCTCCTAAACACTGTTTCCTTTTCGTGGTCAGGTAAATAATATTCCAGGTGTCCTCTCTCCTCAGGGAAACTGTTCCACACAATTCCTGCAGCACCTGGGTTCATTTCAGGGATTTTCTGTCTGGCAAGTGTCACAACTGGGACATGGGATGGGAATAGGAATTTGCAGTATGATTATTCTGACTTCTGGAAAGCTTCAGCAAGGTCCAAATGATCCTTTTGGACAGGGAATCGGAGTTCTGCTGCCAGTGGTTTCCCCCTGAATTCAGCCCAAAGACACAAATACCTGGAAAAACCAAGAGCTTTAGAGTCCCTTTTTTAATGGAGCCTTAAATAATTCTGCATTTCTATGCATGGCACAATCTATATTTGAACAGGACGAGTGGGAAAGCACATGAAATCCAGTGATTTGTAACGGAGGACCGGGAAAAACCAGATATTTTATGGGAGGTTTTAGCTTTTTACTGTGAAGGTGGTGGGGGGAGAAAATGCAAGTGAATTTATAACACGATTTTCTTCGAAATCCTCCCCAGAGAACCGAGATAGAATCAGGGCTGGGCAAGGTTTGGATAAGCAGCTTTCCAGCACAAAAATAATGATTTTTGTGATAATGTTGGCCAGAAGAAAGTGGCTGTTTCACTAGGACCTGGAATCCCTTCCAGCAGGATCTGGTCAGAAAACTTCATCCAAAGCCACAACAGCCTGAAGTTCTCCACCACTTCCACCCCAAACTGCCGGGGTAACACCTTCAGGGACACAGAGGCTTTGGTCACCAGTGACGAGGCTTTCCCTGATTTCCTGCAGCACCAGAGTGATGGAGCTTTGGCTGGGGAAGAGGATGCTGAATTCCAGCTTCTTTAAGGTTGGAAAAGCCCTGGGAGGTCATCGAGTCCAACCACCCCCAGCACTGCCAGGGCCACCACCACTGCCCCACGTCCCCAGGTGCCACATCCACAGGGCTGTTAAACCCCTCCAGGGACGGGGACTCACCCCTGTCCTGGGCAGCTGTGCCAGGGCTGGGCAGCCCTTTCAGTGAAGAAATTCCTGCTGCTGCTGCCCACCCTGAGCCTGCCCTGGCCCAGCCTGAGGCCGTTCCCTCTCCTCCTGGCCCTGTTCCCTGGCAGCAGAGCCCGACCCCCCCGGCTGCCCCCTCCTGTCAGGGACTTGTGCAGAGCCACAAGGTCCCCCCTGAGCCTCCTCTGCTCCAGCCTGAGCCCCTTTCCAGCTCCCTCAGCCGCTCCTGGGGCTCCAGCCCCTTCCCAGCTCCGTTCCCTGCCCTGGACATGCTCCAGCCCCTCAGGGTCTGTGTTGTCCTGAGGGGCACAAAACTGACCCCAGGTGACCACAGCAGTGCCCAGCACAGGGGACAAACCCTGCCCTGGCCCTGCTGCCACCCTACAGAAGATGACTCCTTTTCAGGGAGGTTTCTTTAGCTTCCAAATTTCCCCATCTGTTAATTCCCAGGATTAATAATCACTGGCTGCCCAGGCAGCATTTGCCACTTCACTCCACGTGTGGCAGATCCCTGTGACTGTGGCAGAGCCCAGGATAGGGAATAACACGGGGTGCCCTTCATGGAGCAGAGCCAGGCTGCTGCAGCTCGGGGGCTTACGCTGGTTTAGTGTAAATACAGAGCTTTAAACACAGCCACTTCTGATCTCCAATCAGAAGCAGAATAATAAAATAATCCACTAAAGATGGGAGCTCGAGAAGATGCAGGCACTAAAAGCATCCTTTGTTGGGAGGCTCAGCTGGCTCTGGACCAGAAAGCTCTGCCTGGAGATGGAGAAAGCAGTTAATTTGTTCTGCTGCTAAAACACAGATTAAAGTACAAGGCTAAAGCACAGTAAATAACATCGTGTTCCTTATCAAAGCCAATTGAATGCTTGTATAAAACAAACAGAAACATTTTATAATTCAAGTGGAAAAGGGAAGGAGCTTGGATTTGCACAGACAGACCCAGGCATGGGCTTTCTAAAGGCATTTTCTCTCCAGGAGAGGAGCAGTCCCAACCTGCCTTCATTGAGGACACACTCGGCTGTGGACATAATCCATCACTTGGAGCCCTTTCTTTCCTTCAGTAATTATTTGGAGTTCACAGTGTATTAATTGAGTGGGAGATCTCATCTCCACAGCATGCTAAAAGCTCATGTGCCATCAGGAAGCAGCAGCAGCTCTCCCTGGGCTCTGGCATTTGCCTGCTCCTGGCAGTGCTGGGGAAGATCGAGGGGTTGGTATTTGTGGGCAGGCAGACAGGGCAAGGTGCCCACACCCCAGTAACTCACCCTCAGTGACATGGCCACTTCCAGGCTGAGCCAGCAGCGCGTGGGGAGCAGTTTATCCCGCTCCAACAATAGATCTGATAAAGAAAGAGCCTCAAGCTGTGCCAGGGGAAGTCTAGGTTAGATACAGGAAAAAATTCTTCACTGAAAGAGTGATTGGGCACTGGAATGGGCTGCCCAGGGAGGGAGTGGAGTCAGCGTCCCTGGAGGGGTTTAACAAAGCCTGGACGTGGCGCTCGGTGCCGTGGTTTGGTTGATGAGGAGGTGTTGGGTCATAGCTTGGACTTGATGATCTCAAAGGTCTTTTCCAACCTGGTTCATTCTGTGATGCTGTGAAAGAGCTGAAAGAGCACAGATTTGAACTGGGTATGAGGAAAAAATCCTTCCCTGGGAGAGTGGGAAGGCCCTGGCACAGGGTGTCCAGAGCAGCTGTGGCTGCCCCTGGATCGCTGGCAGTGTCCAGGTTGGATGGAACTTGGAGCAACCTGGACCAGTGGAAGATGTCCCTGAGATGAGCTTCAGGGTCCCAAACCATCCCAGAATTCTCTGGTAGTGATGTACAGGAGTGATCTGGGGATAAAGCCAAGTGTGAATGACAGGGTCCATCAGCATTTGTGAATCCTCCACATCCCTTTCCAAAGCACTGCTCCCGAAGGAATGCCCCGCTTCCCTCCCAGACTGATGCAGACCCAAAGCCACCACTTTGCTTTTCATTCCAATCACCAGAGACACTCGAGGAGGTAACAAACGGAAAGGATCCTTGCCCTATATATTTCCACAAGAATAATTTGCTTTGCTCTATGCAAAACCTGTCATGAATATGTATTCCAGCAGCAGCAGACATAAATCAGAGCTGGGGGTGAAGGTGCAGCATGCAGCTCCTCAATCAGGAATCTTCCTTCCCTGGAGATAAGGCAGACTTTGCAGGAAGGCACCAGAAGCCACCTTGTCCAGCGCAGCCAGGGTTTCAGGAAAGCCCTGCCCTGCTCATTTCCCACTGCCAGCATTGCCGTACTTCCCTCTCGGAATTATTTTAGAATGTGCAGGGTTTGGCAGTCCCAGCCACTGCCAGGTCACAGAGGTCACCTGAGGCTCCTCCTCAGCAAAAAGCCCTCGTTTGAGTGGGGCTGGTGATGCTCTCATGGCACTCGGGTTAACAGAGGGATGTACAAAGGTACCAAGGCTCTGTTCTCCTTCAGACTTTTCCAGGTTGGAGCAGGCCCAGGGAGGGAGATGGTTTTTTCATGTCATTTTTAAACGAAGAGGCAATATTCATCATTGCAGCGTATTTTACCTGGTGATGGAAATGAAGAGATGGTGCTGGTGCAAGCCACATTCAGCCAGGGAGGATCTGGCACTGTGGTGTTGATGTTAACCCACCCTGCACGCCTGCTGCAGAGTGGGCCAGCCCTGCCTGGAGACACAGCCGGGCTGGCTCAGACTCACACACAGCTCCTGGGAGTGAAACCTCCCGTCCCTGACACCGTGGCTCTCCCCTGACACACCCCTCTCACCTGGAGCTCTCTGGCATTTTTTTCCTGCTGAAATAACCCAAGTTACATCTTCTCCTGCTTTCAGAACACGTGCCCAAGCTGTGTTTCTGAGCAGGGGGAGCAGGAGTCCAGGGGAGCCCCAGCAGGGGCATGGGGTGCCTGTGCTGCAGGGAGCTGTGGGCACAGCCACCTCCACCGAGCTGCAGCCCCGTGGGGACATCAGGCCACGCACTAAATCCCTTCACAAACCCCTCCCAGCAGCCTGGAGATCCTCACTGGCTTCTGGCCACCTCCCAGAGCACCAGGAGCATGCTCCAGAGACACAGTGAGAACGGAAAGCAGGCCCAGATCCTGGGAAATACAAATCTGGGAGGACAGAGCCCAGGGAAACCTCGTAAACCACCAGGAGAGCTCAGCCAGGCCTGAGCTCAATCCCTGCTTGTATGCAGATCCCAGGTTTGGAAGGGACTGTGCTGTGGAACCGTGATGCCAGCAGTGCACAGTGTGATTGCTGTCACCAGCACCCATCCCACAGCCAGCAGGAAGGCTCAGCTCTGCTGGGACTGCTGGATTCCCTCCCACGCCAGCCACAAGCAGCACCCCACAGCAGCAGCGGCTACCCGAACACACGCTCAGGGAAAACACGTCTGCAAGTCCTGCACTGACCCCCCTCAGCCAAGGGCAGCGTTTGCTGTGCTGTGAGGGGGAGAGTCCCACATCTCCCAAAGTCCTTGGGAGCAGAGCAGGGCTGAGTCCCACGACTGCATTTACTGGAACATCGATACCGTAACGAGCAGCATGCCAGAAGAACTCCCACAGGGATGAGCCCGCTGGATCACAAAGGACAGCCTGCCCCTCATTCTGCTGCCTGTTGGATCATCCAGAAAGGGGAACAGCAGAGCAAAGCCACGAGGGTGCCACTGGATGCCCTGGAAGCGATACCTGTTAACATTTTTGGGTGCTCCCAGGATTTCTGGCACAGCCCAAGGCCTTGCATTCCCATGCTTAGGGACACACTGTGCTCATCATCAGTTCAGCAGCCCTTACTTCATCATCAAACAGCAATAAACTTGGGTTCTGTGGTTCCTTAAATTCAGGAATACTCTGCCCTGAGGACCAGCCAACAATAACAATAATAAACAATAATAAAATATATTAAAAAAAACCCATAAAGACCCCAGGGCTCCATTTACCACAGGCACTGCCACATCCCATTCCAAGGGAAGATTTCTACCTCCTCTGATAGTAACCAAGAGAAATAGGAAAATGCCAGACTAAAGACTGCCTTTTTGCCTTTTTATGCTTGCAAGACTCAGAAATTCAGGTGAGTTTACCCTATTTCAAGATTTCCCCTTAGCAAACACCACGGAGCTGCCACTTTCTGCCTCCAAGAGAATTTGTTATGGATCGGTTCAAAAAGCAGGAGAGCAGAAAAATGGGCATTTTCCGGTGACTTTAGTTGTTACCTGCTGCCCTGCACATGTTCATGGGGAAAGAGCAGCACCTGCTTTGAGATCTGACCCTGTAACTGCCAGGACAGCTCCAGGACTGGAGCAGCAGCTCCCGGGCACCGCGCAGGAAGCGCGAGACGTGGCGAGAAGTGTTTGATATCTGTACGTGCCCGGGAGAGCATCTGCTGCCTTTAAACAGCAGTGCCTTCCAAAGGAACCGAGATGGAGCAGGGAAAGGCACAGTGAGGGACAGTCTGGGAATGAGGCTTTTGCAGGCCCTGAACAGGACAATCCCCCAGAGCTCGGTGCCTGGCCAGAGCCGGAGCCCGTTCCCTGAACAGCTGATGCAGCACGGAGTATCCATCCCGAGGTGGAAGGAACCCCAGGGATCATCGAGGCCATCTCCTGGTTGTGCACAGGCCAGCCTGGGAATCAGTTACAGCACAGGCTGGTCGGGCTTGGGAAAGCCGGACTTTGAAATGATAGACACGGGCAGGGTTTGCTGGGTGTGAGGGGTGTGGCTCCCACAGTGTTTGGGATGCTCCAGAACAGAGCACCGATGGTCAGGGCTCACTGCAGGGCAGGAGCTGTCTCCCACTGATGGCTCCGGCTCTGGTGTCACCTCTGCTGAACGTCTCCAGACGTTCCACGTGTCCCTGCTGGGCCAGAGAGTTGTGTCTGTGCTGACCCGACCCCGGGACATGGACACACCAGCTGTTCCACTGAGCCTCAAGCACCCTCAATGCTTTTTCTTTCTCCCTTTTAAAAGCAGCGTTTGAATCACTCCTAGAAGAGAAACATCTTTTCTGAGGTGGAGACTCAAAGCTGCTTTTCTTTGCACTATAAATGTGTCCTGCAGTCCCTTTTTTTATCTGAGCTCTGCTGCTGCATCGATTCTGTTCATCTCCTTTCTAACCTGCTGTTCGTGTGGAAGAACAAATCCTGGCAATAACAGCAGTGCCAGAAAAGCATTTTATAGAATCACAGAGTACCCTGAGCTGGAAGAGCCCCACAAGGATCATCCAGTCCTGCTCCTGGCCCTGCTCAGGACAGAGATTTGAGCTCTGCTCTGTCAGCTGCATCTCCCCAGCTCATCGAGCTAGAGAGCCCATCCCTGCTGCCTCGGGGTACCTGCAGCCTCTGTGCCTCGGCTTTCAGCCCAGCCCCGGCTTTTATGGCCCAGCTAAACCTCCCTGAAGTCACTTAATGGAAGCGCTGATGCATCGGGCCTCGCTGCAGGGCCCCGGTGCCAAACACAGCACCCACAAAAGGAAACAGATTTCATCTCCCAGCATCTCCACGAGAGAGCCACAAAGGAAGGGTCAAACGAGGAGCAACAGCAGGAAAAAAAATCAAATAGAAAATTCTGTAGCATCTGCCTTTTAACTGGCTCGGCTGGGCTAGCAGGGACACAGTGAGAAGGAGGCAGTCAGGCCCCCTAATCTGATTAACAGGTGATTAAAGGGCAGCGGCTGAGAAGGGAAGGGGGTAAAGGGTTAACAAATAGCACACTCCTCACTGCGGAAGAGAGAACGCTGTCTGCCTTGATGATGAAGTGAGTGTAGTTGTGACAGATCTGGGGCTGCTGTGCTTAACCTCTCCTGCAAGGAGATTTTGAGCTGATTTGCTCTGTCAGAAGAAATCCTTCCCACTGCCAAGCACTTCCCTCCATCTGAGGGTTTAGCTGGCGGCAGGGAGCACAAACAACTCGGAAATCACTTGTGTAAACTTGTGTGCATCTCCTGTGCTCTCGGGCTCTCCCGGAGCTGTCCTGCAAACACACAGGAGCTGTGGAGTGAGGCCACACAGGCAGAGGGCAAACAAGGACTGAGATCCATCCCTCCTCATCCCCAGAGCTGAGCCACCCTCAGGCCCTTATCCAAACTCCCAGAGCAGGAGTGAGACTTCAGCAGGAGGAACCACTCCGGGCCCAACTCCTTCTTCTCCTTTTAAAGCACAGGAATAGTCCAGGATTTTTCCATGAGGTTTGGAAGAGGAGACCCTTCAATAAGAAGCCCAGAGCACTGCAAGGCGTGCTCAGCAAAATGAGGGGAAAAGGGCAGGGTGGAAGAGGCTGAGCAGAGGCAAAATCCTGGAGTTCTCTCTTTGCCTTCAGCCAAATCCAAGCCCAGGTTTTTTACTGGGAAGTGGTGCTGGATGTAGCCAACAGCTGGTGCCTGGTGAAGAGGAGGAACGTGCAGTTCTGCCACCCCAGAGCTCACTCACAGCCTTGGGCAGAGATGGGGGTGACATTTAGAGCCAGAAGCAACCTTCTCTGCATTTAATAGCCCTCAGTGGGCTTTTCCAGGAATTAATGCAGGAACTTGTTGAACAAATGAACCTTTAGCAGCAGCCAAGTACCCATGCACAGAGTAAAGCAGCACCTTCGGTGTTTCCAAACCCCTCTGTGCTCCCAAGCAGGGCCCAGGGAAATGCCTCTTTTTGCTTTCCCATCACTTCTGATTTAGAGCTTTCCCACATCCTCCTCCTCCCTCCAGGCTCCGGACTCTCTCTGCTGAGCACTCCCCCCTTGATGAAGGAGCCCTTCTGTGCCCTCCATCACCTCCTCTGAACCATTTCCAGCTTGGAATCACTTTTGAGCCTGCAGTCCTGGAGCAGGCAGGGTGTGGGCAGCCAGAGCAGTTTATTCCCAGCTCCTTTCCTGATAAATCCCTGTGGCTTTGCTGCCACTGACCCAGAGGTGCTGCTTGCAGGAGCTGCCATGGTGACACCTCCATGCAGAGGAGGGGACAGACTTTCACAAGGCCCAGGAGGGACACGGGCAGGGAAATCCATGGGGCTTGCAGGACCCTGCATCAAACGTGGCTCAACCATCACAAAACTTCCACCTCCGAGGGAGCAAACAGCCCAGGAGCAATTCTAACAGAGAAACCTGCTCAGCTCCAAGAGCCACAGCCCTTCCAGGTGATCACCAGCAGCATCTGTACAGTGCTTTCCACGCCTTTCAGCTGCCTCCATCAGACACTCTTCACTCTGCTCTTTTTCCATTATCTGCCAGGAGCTAAATGCTCTCCCTGACAACAATTGAGCTGCTCCTCTAGAGCACAGCTCTCCTTTCTCCCTCCCAGTGATGCTTCCCAGTAAGGAAAGCAGCCCCAGGACTTGCTCCTAACTGGAACGGAAATACGGAAACCCAGGAAAAGGAATCTTCTTTGCACTTCCTGAGGTTGTGCTGAGAAAAGCTCAGCAGGAGCAACATCATCCCCTGAGATCTCCAGCCTTGGGTCACGTTTCCTTGTACCTATAAAGAATATTGCTCCTCTCCTTCCATAAAGCCCTGGATTTACACCAGCAGGGTGAGAACTGCTTGAGCAGAACCTCCACCAGGTAAAACACACCTCGTTTATCTGCAGCTCCAGTAATGGACCTGAGGGCGTAGATCAGCTTGGGAGCACGCACTGTGCACTACCTTAAACGCTGCTATAAAATAAGGAGGTTTATGAATTCCTGTTGTTTAGTTAATCATCGGTTTATTTCAGAGCCCTGCACACTGCAAGGCAGATCAACTTGAGGGGAAAAAGGAAAAGAGATACAATTTTATGGGAAGATAAAAAAAGAGGTTTATTATATATAACCATTAGAGTTCCTCCTTCAGATGTTTCAATGTCTAATGAAATTTAAAGCTCTCTCTGTGTTTTCCTCCCTCCTCTCCAGCGATGATTGCCTTTAGAAATACACCCCAGTTACAGTAACATAACCAGAAATGATGGCATGCCATAGGTATTTTATTATGCATTCAGTTTTTTAGGGCTCAGATTCTATCTGCACCACAGAAACGTGGTCAGTAAAGCTGCCAGAACTTCTGCAAAGACAGCAAAACTGACAATTCCCCATTTCATATCACATTTTCAAACATATCTCCCTCTTAAATGTTACAGGTCTTCTAAATTTGATGCCAATAAACACATTTTCCCCTTTAAATGTGTCCCAGAAAGCCAAGCAAATCCATTAAACACAGCGAGTGCTACCCCTGGAGCAAATGAAATCAGGTGTCCCAGGCTCACACTCCCCTGGCTGCTCATTTTTGGGAAGATACTTCTCAATTTTATTGGACATAAAGGTGTGGGAACAGGTGAGGAAGATTCAGTGTCTACGTGTTCCTCCCAAAAAATGAAAATACAGCTGCTGTAAATGCTTATAAATTTAAATATAACAGAGATTTCAGAAGGAAGAGGCACTTTGAAGCAGGACATAGGGCCAAGCTCCCCATCCTGGGGTGCAAATCTCCACCAGAGGGTTTTGGAGGCAGGGATGACACAAATCCACCTCCTACCCCTTTTGTCAGGAGCTTTTCCCTCCCGAGGGAGTTGGCTCTTGCCCAGGTGGTTCCCAGCAGGATGCTCACCTCCCCAGGGCCCGAGGCTCCCCTGGCACCAGCTCCTCAAACCCAGCACCCATCAGAGCAGCAGCACCTGCTCCCAGACACCCCGAAGCAGCTGAATCCAAACCTGTCCCCAGTCCCTCACCTCACCTGGGGACACCAGACACCCCCTCCGTGGGCTGGTCCTTCCACTGGGGATCCATCCACGCTGGATGCAGCTTCAGCTGCCACATCTGAGCTTATACAGCAGGAAAAAATCTATTTCCTGACAGTTCCACCTGAGGTAACCACCCTGCTCCTGCTCCCGAGCACCGCTCGGATCACACCAGTGCTAATCCCTGAGCAACTGCTTGCTCCTGTAGTTTAATCTAAATAGACAACAGAACTCTTGTAAAAATGAGACAAAAGACATGACAAGACACACTTCCGTGTGCCTGACAGAAGCAGCAAATGATGGAAATGAACAGTTCTGAAGGGCTTTTACAATGGTTCACTTGGCTGCTTTTGGGCTGTCAGCAAAAATTACCAGTGAGGTGCCCTGCTGGAGAGGGTCTGCCTGCTGCTCCTGCTGCTCCTGCTGCTCCTGCTGCTCCTGCTGCTCCTGCCATCCACACAGCCCGAGCCACGGGGACCTGGGTCTGCTTCCTGAGCCATTTGGAAGCCTGATTTGGAAGCTTTTGCTCCGTGGCCTTAGAAGCAGTGGAGATGCAGCTCCGGGCAGCACAGGAGACAAACCCTTGGCCAGGAGGTGCAGCCCAGCTGCAGCAGATGGGGTCAGTGACGGGGCTGGGAGAGCCTTTAGCAAAGCAAAGCCATGGAAAAGTGATGCCGTGCTCTGATGGGATGGTGTGGGATGAGGGGGCAGCTGAGCAGCACCACGGACAGTGGAGTGTCAAGGTCCCCAGTGCTGGGCAGCAGCTCCTCCCTGTGCAGGCAGCAGGAACCCAAGAAAACTCCCGGGGACTCGGTGGCTGTGATGAAATTGGACTGGAAACGTGGTTGCAGCCCCTGGATCCCGTGGGTAGCTCGAGCTGTGGAGGGAGGTTGGTGTGGGGAACGTGGCTGAGCAGCATTTTGGGTGCCCAGGTGCCACAGCCACACTCTGCCCCTTGCTCGGGGATTGGGCTGTGGCTGGAGGAGCAGGAGCTGCTGGGAACATCAGGAAAGTGCAGCTTTCTTCCAGCTCTGCTTTTTTCAAGGGTGGAATGAAGACATCTGTGCTGGCCATGGAAGCAGGAACCCCTGGGCCACAGCCTGGGCCATCTCCTGTGCCTCCCCACCTCCGAGCACCCTCTGGAACAAGCACAGAGAAGGAGAAAACAATTCCTGCCAAAATCCGAGTTCACCAGGATGGTGAGAGGTTACAGGATCTGGAGCAGAATCCAAATGCTGCGGAATGCTGGGGTTTAATGTTCGCAGCCAAAGGCCAGGTTCCTGATCCTGGAATAATCCAACGAGGAACACGAGCTTGTTGCAGACCCACAGGGTTTCAGAATGGCCAAAGCCAAAATGCTGAATAGAAACCAGGTGTAATTCTGTACATTTAGATGGATTTAAACCCAAAATCCTAGGAAGGAGAGGAGAAGCATTGAACTTCCAGATGCAAAGTTGGTGTTTGTTTGCAGCTCTACAGCTGCGGAGTCGACCAAACCCAACTGAATGGGGGGTGACAGCTGAGCCCCAGCTGTGGGTTTGGGTTCACTCTCCTGGAGCTCACACTGATTGGAGGGGACTGGAAAGAGGGAAATGTGTCCAGACAGCACAAAAAATCACAGGGGAACGGTTCAGTCCTGGGATTTGGATCAATTCCCCCCATCCAGAGCTCTGGGGACAAAATGGGCAGGCACAGGAGGAATCCAGAGCAGCTGGGGTTCACACTGGGAACCTTCCTGGGCCACCTGAAAGGTGAAAATCAACAGTTGTGTCCCTTTGGTGGGGGGATAACATCTCTGGATGGAAAAGACCAGAGAGCAAGAAGTTTCTTTGCCATTCACAATTTGCCAGCTCTTCTACAAGGCTCCATCCAGCCCCTTCCCCCCGTCCTGGCTCATCAGTAATATCCAAGATTTCCTTTGGGAAGGAAACAAAATGCATCCCACCAAGCGATTCTGAGAACCCTGCTCTGCCCTCAGCACCATCAGTGCTGGAATGATGCCAGAGGTACAACCAGATGCAGCAGCTGCTGCAGACAGGTCAGCCCCAGGCCTGCCCACTGCCAAAGCTCCTCCTGCAGGCAGGACCCCCTGCCCTGGCCTGGCAGCTGTGCAGGACAGGGGTGTGCAGAGTGCTGGGCAAAGAGCTGAGGAATTTCAAAGCTGAGGCTCCAGGAGCATCCCCAGTGGCTCTGGCAGTGGCAGCCAGGGAGCAGGGAAGGGACAGACCACCCAGGATCCCCCTCTGAGCACTTGTCACACCTCCAGGGCAGATCCTGTGGGTCCTGCTGTCACCATGTGCCTTGGAAAAGCAGAGCTGCAGACTCAGAACTCCCATCTTCCATCTGATGTTAGATATATTTAGTCCAAATGTGAATTTATGCCTAACTGTCTCTCTCAATTTAACTCTGCTGCTTTGACAGAATGAAACACCTCCTACTAAAACAAACGGGAGTTCTTTGTGCCTGAGGCAGGCCCAGACAGTTCTCTCCTCCCTGGGATTACACAGGAATTCTTCATTATCAGCTGCATCATTTGCAGTGGGTTCTGCAGTGCTGGGAGATTCTGAGGCTCTTTGCAGGCTGAGCTTCAAGGCACAGATCTGGTATTAAGGAGCTGCAGTCAGCACAAAGCTGTATTTCTTGATAAAGGAAAAACTCAAAAAAAAAAAAAAGGTGATCGTGGCCTGATTGATGCCACTTCATTTGCATATGCCCACTAGCAGCACTTTGGTTAATTAACACGTATTTTGTGTCTGTAGATGAATATGGAATAATGGCTTTGGGTATAAATTTCAGCACTGAACAGGTTCACTTCCCTCCTTCTGTATTTCCTGTGTAAATAAGACATCATAACTCCCTGGAAGGTGGTGACACATGACAAAAGCCAAGAAGGATGTACTTGTATTTTAAAGCCAGATGAGTTAATTAGCTCATAAAACGGAAGCACTCGTTGGAGGGACGGGGATGAGCAATACCACCTTCTTCCAGGGAGAATTTAATTCTGGGAATATTAACCCTTATGGCTCAGGTTCAGTCCAGAGGCCTCGATCCAGAACTTCACTTAAGCAGGTGAAATAGTGCCCCAAAATGGAAAGGGCTGCCCAGGTGCCTGGGAGTTAAGTGCTCTGCTGGATCCCAGCCTGGGCAGTCAGAGGTGGAATTCAATTTCATTTTCTGATCTGCTTCCTGCACCAGCAGCTTCCACCCAGCTCAGGCAGAGATAGGAAACACTGCTCCAACCCCAGTGCAGAAAAGCCCCAATAGATCCTTCAGTTCCATGGCATCCAGTGCCTCAGTGGTCGAGTTTTTAGGCAAAGCCAAGGAAGTTTGAGTGAACCACTGAGTCCTTATGGAATTTGAGGCAGGATAGGGCTGGGGGGTGAGCTCCAGCAGGAGGAGGCAGCCGAGGAGGTCAAGCGGCAGCATCTTCCCAGCTGAGGGACTGCTGAGGAAACCCTGGAGTCAGGAGAGGGATAAAAGAGGTTAAACACCTCTCAGGCCTTAGGCAGAGGTGCATCAGAGCCATCAGATCAGCCCTGAGCCAGCAGTCTGGCTGTGAGTAAGGAATCACCTCAGAGCACAGGAAGTTCACCGCTGTGAGGGAGTTCCTTTCCCAGGGAGCTCCGCCTGGGAATGCTGCTTGGAAGGATTCCCACAGAGCTCCGTTGGGATCACGAGGACACTCCAGACAAGGATAAATGCACAGGGAAATGCCAATCCTGTCCAGCTGTTCCCACTGTTACCTCAGGGGTGCTCAGGGCAAGGCTCAGTGGTGTCACATCGAGGGACACGCTGCTCATGGAAGGGAAGGGGGGATTTTCCAGGATGGCTGGAGGAGATAAGGGATGAGTTCCTGCTAAATTTGGCTGGGAATTTTCTCCTCCTTGTTGCACTGAAGCAGTCCCTCAGGTCTGGGAGAACTGTGGGAGAAGGGAGCCAGTGAATGTGAGAGGACCAAGCAGCTGCTGCTCCTGAGCACTGCCACGGATCCTGGCAGAGCCCAAGGATGCCAATGCCTTCCCTACACACAGGAGGTGCTGCAATTCCTACCCCAACCAAGCTTCAGGCACACAAAATCCACCTGGACATGGCAAACCAGGCCCAGCAAGCTCAAGGATTTGTCTGGATCAGAGGGAGCCACAGGCTGGACGTGGCATGATCCAACAGGGATCTTCCAGAGCCTTTCCTGAAGCCTTGGAGCCAGGCAGGATTGTGCAGCCAGAGTTAAACTCCTGCTCTGCACTCCAGGCACGTGGAGCTGGTGCCAGCAGTGGGAGCATGCCCAGCCACACCTCGGGCACAGGGCAGGAGCAGGGACTGGAACACAAACCCTGGGCTGCGTTTGGGGAGTGCTGGGGGCTGGGAGTGGCACGATCCATCCAGCCTGGCCCTGGGCTGACAGCAAACACAGGGCTCCAAAGCACCCCAAACCCAGGGATTTGGGTGTCCAAGGGGGATGCAGGAGGAGCTGCTGGGTGCTGCAGCCGCAGGGGATGGTGGAGGAGGCAGAAAGGCCTCCCTGAATCTGGAGCGCAGCTGCCTCGCTCCAGGGCCGGGGCAGTGTCTGGTCACTGTCTGACTGTTGTGTCACCGTCGTTCCCCGCTGGCTCCGCAGGGCTGGGATGGATGTGGGCAGGGAAATGCTGTCAGTCTGTTCCCTGCCATCCCAGCAGCCTTCCAGCTGCGTTCCCCTGGCCAGGGGCAGTTCCGAGGAGAAGGAAACGCAGCTTAGCCAGCTCTGAGAGCCTCGACTGCAGCGAGGGCCCGTGGAAAACAGGGGGTTGTTTGTAAAAATGAACAGGTTTGACCTCAAAGTCCTTGAGAGAGGACGACAGCAAAGCCTCACAGAGACCCCAAACACACCAAAAGCTGCCTGGGAATTTTTAACTCCAAGGTTCTGGGTTGAAAATCACAGGAGTGGAACAGCATTGATTACATCTTACCAGGGATAATCCTCAAGCTTAGGAGAAATCTGGAGTCAATGAAGAGAGACTCTCATCCCTGGAAAAAGCCAGCACTCAATGAGCCAGGGCTGCTCCTGCCCTGCCTGAGTCACCAGACACCAGAAGAGGGATAAAACCAACTTAGTGGCTCTGGCAGAGGTGGGAAGAGACCTGTGTGTCCCACAGCCCCAGCAGGTGCATCACAAGTGAGTCTGCTTGTAAAAAAGGACAGACAAAGAGACAAAAAATTCCCTTTGCTCTGCAGTCATGCCAGGCAGGGAGCTTTCCAAAGGCTTTAGGAATGTAATGGGATGAAAAAATGCCTCACGCCTCCCCTCAGTTCATTACGAGCCTCATTTCTTGGTGGGTAGCTCCATGTCACATTTTCCTCAGCATTTCCCAAGAGTGGTTTTTTGTCAGAAGACAAAAGTCAGTTTTGCTGGGAGTTGGATTTTAGGGAGAGACAAGCCTGGTTTTTCTGGTTTCTGGGGTAATTTCTATCCCAGACACTGCAGCACACGCACAGAGTGAATGTGCTGTTGCTCACCTTGCATGGGGAGGAGTGAGGGCAGATTTCAGTGCTTGTTCCAGGCACCCAGGAATGCTTTGGAGGACAGTTGTTCTCCAGGGAGAGCAGCTATAAAACACCTTCCAGAGGGCCTAACTTTGCTGCAGCTCAGCAATTCCTCACCCAATCACAGCCTCCAGGCACTTGGGGAGCCAGGGCTGCTCCAGCTCATGCATCATCCCTGCAGTAATGAGATCTCAGGGCTGGAAATGGGGCCGTGGCCCAGGCAATGGGACAGGAAGGGCTGGCCCAGGGGGCCGATAAAGAAGGGAAGCAGTGTGCCTTGCAGGATGCTGGGCAGGATGGAATTGAAATGATTTATTTCCCTGCTGGCACCCCCCGTGCCAGCTCCTGTTGCAGGGAAGTCCCTGAGTCCTCCCCACACCAGCACGGAGCGGCTGGGGACAGGTCCTGGAAGGGGCAGCACTGAGGGATCCCTGGGGATGAGATGGAGGGATTCCTGAGCATGCCAGCCTCGGCTCCCAGGGAACAAAGGACATGGCCTCAAGCTGCACCAGGGGAGGGTCAGCTTGAACATCAGCAGGAATTTCTTCCTGGAAAAGGCTGCCAGGCACTGGAACTGCCCAGGGAAGTTTGGAGTCCCCATCCCTGGAGGTGTCCAAGGACGTGGCACTCTGGGGGAAACTGCAGACTCAGCACCTCCTTTGCCACCTCCTTCCCCACAGAGGATGGAGAGCTGGAAGCCCAGGAGAAGTTAAAGGGATGGAAGTCATGCCCAAGAAACACAGCATGGGATGGAAAACCAAAAATGAACTGTCCTGGGTGCACTGGAGGTGCCTTTGGTGTCCCCAGCCTGGGTGTGGGCAGGGGTGACAGCACCTGCTGGAGGAGCAACCTCAGTGCAGAGTCAGTGAGAGCCAAACCCTCCAGCAGGGGAAATTCAAACCTCCCCAAAGTTCAGTGGGAAGAGCAACCTGGATGAGTTCTGCTGAGCAGGAGGAGCAGAGTCCGAGCAAAGCTGAGCACGGTGGGAGCTCCCTCAGGGTTTGGGTGCCATTTTCTGAAACCCCTGGTAGAGGGCACAAACAAACCAAACTCTGCCAAGCCAGGAACCTGCCCGCCCCTCGTCCTGCTCCCCACAGCCCAACAGCCACAGCGATGCTGTGCCTGCTCTGCACATCTGGATTTCACCACCCAGGCCCCTGGGTAGGCTCTGACCATGGCCCAGTGTTAAACCAACCCCTGACAAACCCCAACCACTGCCTGCCAGAGGCACCAATCCCATGAAAATCCATAAGAAGCTGACACCTGCCAGAGTTTCAAGTGACAACGAGGCATGGCTGAGTCCTGAAATGGATTTCTTCACCCACCAGTGACTCTCACACGGTTATTGCACGGGCAGAGCCGTCACATTTCCCAGCAAAGATGATCAGTGTCTTCCCAGCATAAAAATCAACTTGTCAGGGACAACAGGAGAATCAGCTGGGGTGAAAATATCAGTCCCTTCTCCCTCCCCCCCCATCCCATCTGCCAGCAGATAACAGGGGTGACAAATCCTTTGCTATCAGGAGGGAGCGAGCCGGGAGCCTCCTCCATCCCCTTCCCAAGGAGGGACAGCCACAACCCCCAGCTCCTCCTGCTCAGAAACAATCCAAACACGGCTCCATCTCCATGGAGAAGGCTGGGATGAAAAGCATTTTACCAGTTTAGAAAATGAGAGCAGAGCTTCAGCTCAAGCACCCTCAAGCACCCACCGTAAATCCTGAGCTGACAGCTCAGATGCCAAACCTCGGGGCTAAACTCACACTTGTGCTGATTCCTGCTCTTAAAATAAATGCAGGCAGTGATTGGATATTGTTCAGGGGTGGAAATATTTCTTCCAACCACGCCACAATCAGTCTGAAGAGCAAAATCTCCTCTAACAGGGGTCCAGGTACAAATAAACAGATGGAGGTTGTGTATTCCTGGTGTATCAGTGTTTCTAGGAGCTTTTCCAAGGTCAGTCCTACCCTGACTCTGATTTTCCTCCAAATTAACTTGATTTTTATTTGGAAACATCCTTAAGCCCCAATTTCTAAGTGGATTTTGGTGTCTGACAGATAAAATACTTACACAATACTGGTCTTGAGTTTATATCGTGGGCAAGTTTGGGTTGTGGGGTTTTTTGTTTGATTGTTTCAACCTCTTTTGATGGGGTTTTTTTGATGTTTGCTGATCTGCAGGAATCTGCAAGGTCCCAGCAAGGCATCAGCAGGTCTGGGGTAGCTGCTCCATGCCCTTTGTGCCTGGAGATGGAGGAGGGAGAGCTGATCCATTCCCACACAGCTTCATCCCACAGATCAGGCCGGGCCAGCTGCGACTCCCATGGCTGATAAATAAAACTTCTCCAGGTTTAGTGGTTCCCCTGTTGCTTTTCCCACATCTTGCTCCAACTCCAGCATTTCTTTCCCTGATAGGTGAGCACAGGGTTTCATTCCCTGCTGGAGGGAGTCCAGCTCGGGGGTCCCAGCACAGGAAGGAAGTCCAGGGGAAGCCCAAGGGGCACCTCTGCTCTGGAGCCAGGCTGGGAGAGCTGGGGGTGCTCACCTGGAGAGGAGAAGGCTCCAGGGAGAGCTCAGAGCCCCTTGCAGGGCCTGAAGGGGCTCCAGGAGAGCTGGAGAGGGACTGGGAACAAGGAATGGAGGGACAGGACACAGGGAATGGCTTCCCAGTGCCAGAGGGCAGGGCTGGATGGGATATTGGGAAGGAATTGTTCCCTGGCAGGGTGGGCAGGCCCTGGCACAGGGTGCCCAGAGCAGCTGGGGCTGCCCCTGGATCCCTGGCAGTGGCCAAGGCCAGGCTGGACATTGGGGCTGGGAGCAGCCTGGGACAGTGGGAGGTGTCCCTGCCATGGCAGGGGGTGGCACTGGATGGGCTTTAAGGTCCCTTCCACCCCAAACCAGTCTGGAATTCTGGGATTCCCCTCCTGCCCACAGCCCCACTTGAACATCCCCTCCACTGGCTCTGCCTCATCTCCACCTGGCCAGTTTTGGGAAGACCACAGCTCCTCAGGGATGTCCAAAGAGTGGATGTTTGAACAGTACATGGGCCCCAGAGAACAAAATCCCCGGGAATTCTACCCAAAGCCTTCAGCTGGCCCAGGGCACGTTCCCTCCCTCCCTCCCTGCAGCCAGGGGTGCCCACACCTCCTGCAGCCAACCACAGAGCAGAGCTGGGGAGGCGCCTGCAGCAAACTCCCCTTGTGCTGCCCCAAGCCCATCCCTCGGAAACCGGAGCGGATTTGTTCCCACACGCCCCAGAAAAGCCCTTTCCTGCAGCACCCGCAATTCCATGACTAATTCAGTCTCCTCAAAGTGAGGTGGGCAAAAAGCCCACGAGGAACTGGATTCATCCCTGCCTCCTGTGAACCCTGAAAGCCTAATAAAGCCTCATGAATAAATTACAGGCTTTTTCAAACAATGCATCATCCTGGATCCCACCACGCTCCACATCCCGCATCCCCCAGCGTGCCAGGAGAGGTGACAGTCCCTGGGAATGCTGGAATTCACACCAGGCACTGATGGACAGGGATTCTGGATGCAGCCTGTGTCAGCTCCCTCTGCCTGCACCCGGACTTGAATTCATTAATCAGAAGCACTGAGAGGGAGACGTTGGAGGATGATCAAAATCCCACAAACCCCATTTCCACGGACATGTGGCAGAGGCAGAAAGTGCCTCCATTATAAAAATAAATTCCACCCTAAGCAGGGATGTTTCTTCCATTTTGGTGACAGGCACTCCCTATTTTTTAGATATAAGTTCCTTGCAAGCCCAAACCCAGCCCAACCTCCATCCAACAATGGAACAGTGCCCCCATTACACTCCCACCCACCACTCTCCATGGCAATTCCATGCAAAGCCTCATGGAGCCTGAGCTCCCAGTCAGGCTGGCAAGGCCAGTCTGTGCTTGCAGTGCATTTACTTTTATAAAAACAGAGGAGAAAAAAACCCAAATAAAACCAAAGCCTCTTTCTCCCAGCTGGCAGCTCTGCTGTCCTCCCTCTGCTCCCACCCACGGGAACCCTCTGCTCCCATGGGCTGCCCAGCCCTCACCTCAGGCCCCCAGATGCTGGAAGAGCTGCTTGCCCTGAACACCCTCACTTGGTTTCTTCCCAGGAAGAGACTGCAGAGTTTTATGGAGAATACAAGCAGGAAGAGAAGGATTTGATTCTCTGGATGCGGAGAGAGTCAGGATCCCGTGTGGAATTCAAACACACTTTTTGACAGCTTTGCTTTTGTTCTTTTGCTCTCAATATTTCAACAATGAACAATCATACTGATACCAACTAAACAGGCAGGAGGTTTGTCCCATTTAAATGCCACTACATCTCTTTTGAGGGTTTCTGAAATTGAGAGGACAGAGCCGCAGTACTCCTGGGAGGATCGATGTCCCTGCCAGGGCAGGGGGTCACTTTTGCCTGAAGAGCTGCAGGAGGAGGCTCTGATTGCTGAAATCACCTTTAACAACAACTTGTTGTACCCCTTTATTTCCAAAGCTGCACATGGAGCACTCAGGAAAGGCTGGGAGAGCTGGGATTGTTCAGCCTGAAGAGGAAAAGCTTTGAGGTGACCTGACTGTGGCCTTCCAGGACCTGAAGGAGCTACAGGAAAGCTGGAGAGACACTTTGGAAAGGGCTGGAGGGACAGGACACAGGGAATGGCTTCCCAGTGCCAGAGGGCAGGGCTGGATGGGATCTTGGGAAGGAATTGTTCCCTGGCAGGGTGCCCAGGCCCTGGCACAGGGTGCCCAGAGCAGCTGGGGCTGCCCCTGGATCCCTGGCAGTGCCCAAGGCCAGGCTGGACATTGGGGCTTGGAGCAGCCTGGGACAGTGGGAGGTGTCCCTGCCCATGGCAGGGGGTGGGATGAGATGGAGATCCCTTCCCACCCAACCATTCCATTATTCCATGATTCCCGTGCCTGGGAATGCCACTGCATCTGCTCCATGCACATAAATCCCCTGGCTTGGCAGCACCAGAGATCTGCCCTGTTGGATCTAGAGGACAAATTCCGAGGGAAAAGTCTGGGATATAAAGAGGAGATGCCACACTTTTCTTCTGGAAATACTTCTAAAGATCCACCCTGACCCTCAGCCCATTTAACAGCAGCAGTAAAAGCAGCTCAAGTCAGTCGTAAACCTCAAAGGGATCCCTGAATTGTGCTTGACTTAATGAATCCAATAATCGATTCCTGCTGCACAAATAAGGTGTGGGATGGATCAGCTAATAAGCATTCTCAGTTAATTGCTTTCTTCAAGTGACAATTTGTACAAATGATACCATCAAAGTAGTAATAATATCCCTATTGATTAAATTAATCTCGAAAAGACAACTCAAATAACTTTAATTAGCAATGCATGACACCAGCACGAAATGCTCTGAAAAGAACCTTGCAGCCCATCCCAGAGCTTGAAATCGTGGCAGCAGCCACGGCACAGACTTTGGCATCTTTAGTCCAGCAGATACACACAATTTCATGGAGCATCTTCAGGGAATGTCTGTAAGTAACCATGGAGAGCCACGGCTGCTCCCTGCAGAGCACAGCCAAGGCACAGGGCACAGGCTGCCTCCCCCCTTAATCACACACTGAAAACCACAAACAGCTCTGGAAGAAACAACAACTTTTCAATGGAAGGAGCAGGAATGGGGAGTGAAGTCTCTGTGCCAGAATTCCCACCTGGAGCTGCTGGGGACCCACAGCAGCAGCAGCACTGTCAAGCCATGAGAATTGGGCACCAGGTTTATGAAATCAGAGCAGAAACCCCTTCAAACAGAAAAGGGCTAAAGAGCTGGCCCAAAGCTCATTCAGAGAGAGCAGGAGGAGCAGGGCCAGGAGAAGGGGACGCAGCACCCACGGCACCCACAGACCCCAGTGACCCCACAGCCTCCCCAGGAGGGCAGGGGAGCCTCGAGCAATGGAACTGTGGAATCCCAGAGCGCAGAGAGCCCAGAGCCACGCTGCGAATGGGACCGACAGGGCTCTTCCTTTAAGGGTTTTTAGGGGGTTTTAAGAGGCTCCTGCAAGGACTTTCCTCATTCTGCTCACTGAACTCGGCACTGACAGAAACACAAGGCCCAGGTGTTTCCCCTCAACAGGCACAGTGCAGCTCATTTTACACCATGTATGGAATCATGGAATTCTTTAGGCTGGAAAATTCCTCTGAGGTCTTTGAGTTCAACCGTGCCCCCACAGCACTGCCAAGGCCACCAGTGGCCCATGTCCCCAGGTGCCACATCCCCACTGTTAAACCCCTCAGGGATGGGGGCTCCCCCACCCTGAAGCACATTAATAAAACAGGACCCTTTACAGGGCTTTGGCCCTTCCAGGTTAGTCCAGCCCAACCCTCTCAATTCTTTATCTCATTATGGTTTTCAGATTCCTTGATTGAATTTCCTGTGACAGGGTTAGCTTCTGCTTTTGCCTGAAACACTCCACATTTTCCACCTCCTTCTTGTGGCCTTGATGAATTCATTGTTTCATTTTTGTTCTTTGGGCAGTTCTGGCTTTAGATTTTTTAGATATTTTGGTGCCAAAACCACTCCCAGGACTTGAGGTGAGGCTGCACCAGTGCAGAGCAGAGAGGGACAATCACATCCACAAAACATTTAAAAAGCACCCAGGATTCCCAGAACGATGATGGAATTTGCTCCATCATACAAGCAAAGAAACACTTCCTGCATTTATATTCATCCAGGAATCACTGAAACAACCAAGGAACCCCCAAATTACTTCTGGGACTCTAGACAGCCTCTTCTCAGGCAAAACAGCAAAACACCCCCAAAAAGGCTTCATAATTTTCTATTCACTGATCCTTAAAAGGATTTTATTAATAAAGAGTCCTTCTTTACCACTGTGCCACGAGATCTTGGTCACTAAAGGAGACACTTACACAGAGACTGATTTCTGGAGCTCGAGAATCTTTAAAATTCTACTCTGTGTGGTCTTACAAGGCAGGTTTTTAAGTATTTTGGCTCTCAAAACCACCCATAATTTAAAAACCTTGACCAGAACCCACAGCCAGAGTGGGAAAAGGTATCGCTTAGAAACTCAAGCTTGGGAAAAGTCAAATTGGGGAAGAGAAGGATTCTTTTTTTTCCAAAAGGATATTTATTGGCCTTATTAAAAAATCCAGCACGTGAAAAAGAAGAGGACAAATGCTCACCACTTTCTCTGAGACATCGATCTGATTTTTCCAGTTAAGAAGCCACTCTTGAGTGAAATGCCCCCAAACCAGGCAAATGAGCTGAATTACTGTGAGAAGAGCAGCTCCACGATGAGACCAAAAATCCCAAATCCACACAAACCAGGAGAGCCACAGGAGGAGCTGGGTTTGGAGAGGGATCTCTCCAGCCCCACTGCAGGATGAGCAGGAATCACAAGGAGAGGAGCTCTGTGGCACATTTAGAGCCTTCAACTTCCACTCCCTTGTTTAAGTGAGGTTATTGCTCCTCATAGCCAACAACAACAGATTTCTGAAGGTTCCTCTGCCTTGCCAGCAAAGCAAATATCCTCTGGTAAATCTCGGAGCTGAACAATGATTTTTCATTTTTACAACAGCACAATCAATGCAATTTCCCTAGTTAGAAGTCTCCAGCCTCCCCCTGTGAGCTCGTTAATGCACGAGTGTTGCACTCCAAACCATGCCTGGGAGAATCTCGGCAGACTCTGCCATCCTGGGTTGCTCTGAACACGGAATTCATCGCTGATGAATCACTTCAGTGTGTGTAAACACTCGAATCACTAAGCCAGATCTAATACTGTACACAGTAATCAAGGGATGGTGTCGGGGCGGCGGCACTGAGGCAGCTCTGAAATCCTGGCTCGTAGAGTTTTGATGCCTTTTCCTGGTGTTAAAATCAAGAGTCATACACAGTTAGAAGGCGAAAAGGGATTTTACCTTGGTATTTATTTTAAGGATCCTTAGGTCCAGGTCATGTGCATCGAGATGCAGCCCACCGAGTGTGTGTGCCCCCCCAACATTTGGTATAACATTATAGGTGTTACTAATTAGCAGATCTATCCAAGATTCCCCAGTGAGAGGCTCAAGTGAGCTCCCCTCCCCAAGGAACCTTCCCCTGGATGGTTCTATCTTGGTTTACAGAATGTGTTCTGGAGAGCACCTTGGGCTCTGAGGCACACTGATCCCTGGCTACGAAGCTTCTAAAATGTTGAGTCTCTTAGCTTGACAAACAAGTCCAAGAATGTAGGCAAAAAGCACCAGGAATACAGAAGTTGTAAAAAGGTATAACAGGGGTATAAAAGAAAAGGCAAAAATATTCATGGCATCAGTTTCACTGCTCAAAGCTGTTCAAAGCAGGTTCTGTGCTTGTGAACGCATTTTATTTGCAGATGCTAAATGCCTGGAAAAGATCTGCAGGCTTTGTGTCTTCCTGAGACACTCACAGTAGTCTCAGCACCCCCAAACGCTGCTCACCCAACCGTGTTTCTCCTGGTATTTAAGATCCCTGCAACTTCCAGCAACACTGTGGCAGCACAGCCAGGTTCAAGCTGGAAATGCCCTTTCATTTCAGCAGCTTTTTGCGTCAGGTCAGACAGATTAAAATCCAAGGCAAAAAATTAAACTCACCCCTAAAACCAAGTCATTTTTCTCCCCTGAAGTGAAATTAAAATGCTGTGAATCCCATCACCTCCCAGCTCCCCTGAAGGATTCCAGTAACTGTTCAGGCCAACTCAGTAAGAGCTTTGGGTTCCTTACAACACTGTGAGGTGACATTTTTGCTGCCCAGGTGGCACAAACCTTGATGCCCAGCTCGATGTTCTCCCCTCCGTACACGTCCATGCCGGGGTCCAGCAGCCCGATCTCCCCGAAGAATTTCCTGTTCACCACGAACGAGCAGCCGATCATGGCCGGGGTCCTGCACCGGGAGAAACCACAGGAATGCACAGTCAGGGACGTTTCCCAGCCCTTACTGGGCTCATTTCTGCAAAGCTGCTGGGTTCAGGTGCTTCCCACCACTGGTTATCCCAAAGACTTTGTGGAAGTGAGTGAGCTCTGTGCCTTTGAAGACATTATTTTACCAGTGCAATCAAATTGTCCAAAATTTTTACCATTGCCATGAATTGCCCAAAATCCAAGCGCATTTCAAAATGGAGAAAGGGTTTTCCTGGGGTTAAATTCTGGAGGAGCACTCATTTGTGGCTTTGCTGGAAATCCCTTGGGGTGTCTGTGGGCAAGGGCACAAGCTCTGCCCATAAACAAGGGAAATACAATAATGCCCTTTCCTTTCTCTGACGTCCAGCATGGAGTAGATTTTAGGATGGAATCTACTTTTTAGGGTATTCCAGGAAAGAGGGTTTCCAGTTGGAATCACAAAGGAGCCATCACTGCCAGCAACAAGCTCGCTGCAGATTTGCAGCAGCAAATCCTTTAAGAACTGTTTGCAGAACCATCTGTGGGGTCACTTCCCAGCTGCCCCAGTACCAGCAGGGCTCTGGGTTTGGGATCAAGGTGTCACATCCATCCTGCACCTCGTGTGCTCCAGCTCAGAGCTCTCAGCTCACACTGCAGGAGTGAGGAAGCTGGGAGCACCCATGGAATAGCCCACAGAGGGAGGACACACACAGTGCTGGGGTCAATCTGTCATAACTGTGCGATTTTAAGGACGTTATAGAGGGCTGTGGTTCCTAATGACCCTCATTACTTGCAAGCCCCTGGACCAGCTCTCCAGCTGCCACAGCTGCCCTGAGATGAGGATGCAGTTGTGATTCACACACTCTGAGATCACAGAGGGCTGCCAACCCTCTCCCTAAAACTGCACTTTGCCCAGAGCCCAGCGCTGAACAATCCCGAGCGGTTCTGCTTGGGCTGCTCGGGGGCACTCAGCTGCTGCTGCCGTGGTCTGTGTTTGTTTGCTGTGCAGAGTTTGCCCCTGGCATGTTCCCTGGGCTAAAACAGAAACACGAAAAGCTATAGGAGAAAGGTTCACGAAGGATGTCTGCACTTCAGGTGGCTCCCTTGAAAGCTGTTTATTGCATAGGTGAAGTTACAGCAGCTCAGGGAGTGGGTATCCAGAGCCAGCCCTACAGCTGCCAGCTCCAGCTGTGGGCAGACCTGAAGCCGCTTTCTGTTCAAGTTACAAAGCATCAGATACTTTTCTTTGCAGCGTGTCTTAACACATAACAACCCATAAGCACCACACACAATACCTTTACATTTGCCTAGAGCCTATCATAGCTACTATCATCACCATATTATAGTCATTATTATCCAATCACAAGAGTAAGTTACAATTTAAGCTTCCAGTGGAAAATTCTTAGACCTCTCTTCTTCTTGCTACATCAACATTTCTTGTTTGCCTGCCATATCTTTCTTTTTGGTAAAGACATGTTTTCTATTGACTTATGCTCTTCTTGAGACTTATTTACTTGGTGAAAAACATGTCTTTGTTTGTAGTCACATACCTTTGTTCTAATCATAAAAATCTCCTTCCAACTCATCTCCAACCTTTGCCTTCTCAGTTACTCAGCGATCTCTGTTTCAGCAAAACATCCTTTATTCTATATCAAAACTTGCTTTCATTTCTACCTCATCCCCAGTTTCTACATTCAGAGATCTTTCTGTCAAGCCTACACACCTGTGAAACTTTCTTACCAAACTTTCATCCTCCCCAACAAAAAGCACTCTCCCGTTTGCCGGCTGCTCTCTGAATCCATGCTGTAAAGGGAAAACCCAGGGATCCACCGAGTCCAGCAGCGAGCTGCCAATGAATTTTACAGCGAGGTCCTGCCAGAGTTTGATTTTTTTGGGGAGTTCCAGGACTCCCCTGCCCACCCTGAGCTCCGAGCTCTGAGCAGGGGGATGGGATGGCCCTTGGCAATCCCCCACCACCCAGGAATGCCTGCTCTCCAGAGGGAAGCTGCAGAGGTAGGAACGGGGCAATAGGATCCTGTGTTTCCACAGCAGCCCCCAAATCCTGCCTCAAAGCCCATTCCAGTCCTGTCCAAGGCTGGACTAAGCAGGTCTGGCCTGCAGAGGTGGAGAACAGCCCCAAATTCACCCAGCCCTGGCTCACAGACAGCAAGGCCCAGGCTCCAGCTCTCCATCTGCACCTCACACAGTGCCCAAATCTGCCACAGGAGTTCTTGGGGTCCCCGGGGCAGCCCAGGGCTCAGTAATTCCAAGGATTTCACAGCTCAGCTCCACCAAGAGCCACCAAACTCACCTTGGTGCAAACCATGAGCTCTTTGGATGAAAGCTTCTGCCCACTTTAATATTATTATTTATAGACATTTTAATTCTTCTAATAGAAAGTAGAAGAGCTGGGTGCTGCCGCCACGTTAAATTAGCTCCAATTGGAATCCATCAGAGGGTTTTTCCAATAGATTTCTTCCCTGACAGCTGGCTCAGCCTTCCTTCCATGGAGCAGGATAATGTTTCATGGTTTGCTGCCACGCTGGTACTTAAGATTTCAATTCTCTTGCTTTATTTGTAGCAAGATAACTGCCATTAACAGAAACAATTCCTTCTGAAATGATAACCACCTTACAGATGCCAAATCTAATAGTTCCATTATCCTAGATTACCTCCTGGAATTTAAGAGAAGGGAAAATTGCTCTGGTTTTTTCCAGAGTATGAACAACCCAGTTCATCTCTTCCACCAGGAATAGGTGTGGAAACCTCTGACTTCTCCAGTCAAAACCTGTTAGAGGCACTCAGAGAAGAGGCAAAAGCCAGAAAAAGAATCCAGGTGAAAGTTTCAGACAAAGGAAATTGCATTTTGGACCCAATAATGTGGATCACTGGGAACTCTCAACCAGGTAAATGAGCTTTTCTGGGCTGGAAACAGCTCAGGAGCCATGAACAGGAGCTGTACCCTGAGAGGGCTTCTCTCATTGTTTTTATAAATCATGGAATGGATTGGGTTGGAAGGACCTTAAAGCCCATCCCATTCCATCCTGCCAGGGGCAGGGACACCTCCCACTGTCCCAGGCTGCTCCCAGCCCCAATGCCCAGCCTGGCCTTGGGCACTGCCAGGGATCCAGGGGCAGCTACAGCTGCTCTGGGAATTCCATCCCAGCCCCTCCCCACCCTCCCAGAGAACAATTCCTTCCTGAGACTTCACAACATGACTTCACTTTATAAAGCACAGAGCCACCAATCCTTCCTAAAATTCTGCTGGAAGCAGCTTAACTGGAATTTAGCAACTTCACGTTTTCCTCTTTCCCATTGTGCTGCACATCTTGTTCCAGCCCAGGACACCGGGAAGCTCCCAAGGCACCGCTCCTGGTCCCTCAAGCAATCCAAATTAAGTGCTCCATTCTCCTCTCTAACAATGCCTCCACATTAAATAAATGAGGAATCCAGCAGCGCTCAACAATTTCAATAAAAACACCATTTGATTTGGTGGTAAATCCTTCAAAAAGGTGGCCGCTGACAATAACGGATCGCTCATCCCCAACGAAATAATGGCCTGCAGACAAAGAGCTGATAAAGCCTCTTGTTCCTCTGCCCCTTAATTAAAAGCATTAACAGAGCTTGTTTTTAAAAATCATCCAGCTCAGCCGAATGTATTTTTATTTGTCCCCACAGCTATTCTCCCTGCAATGAGAAAGGAAAAGCAGAAGTTGGCAGGGAGGAAGAGCAGAGATGTCGGGCAGAATTCTTGGGTTTGTATCCAGAACTCCACAGTGTTCCTTCCTTGCCATTCTTTTGGTTGGTTCCTCTGTAGAACAAGTGAAGGAAGGTCAAGAAGAGCAGCTTTTATGAAATATCCTCCTCATGGATCTCTAAATAAAGATGATGGAGATACAGGGAAAAACGTTTATCCTGCTCTATTAAGTTACTTTAATGCTCTTCCTTTCTTTAGCTCACAGTTATCATCTAATGATTAAAAAGTCTCAAGGAGATTGCTCCTTCAATTTGAGGAAATTAATTTTCCCCCACAATTGGATTTGGTTTCCGATTTTACACTAAAGAGCAGGTTATAAAATATGTAGAAAAGAGATATTAAAAAAGTAATTAGTGGTTTTACCATTGACTGCAAGAGGCTGAGAACACACTGGAAGAACTTCCAGGGTGTCCAATTCCTGTTAAATTGCTGCTGCTTTTAATAAACTTGGATCATGGAGTTGCTCACCTTCCACACCACAAGGCACTGCCCCACAGTTGGGACATTGGGACAGTCCTTTACCTGCCCAGAAGAAAGTTCTTGGTCCCTCTCCCAACCCTGCCATTCCTAATTTAACACACTCAATTCACACAATTCCAGTCAGGGAATCCTGGAATGGGTGGGGTTGGAAGGGACCTTAAAGCTCATCCCATTCCACCCCCTGCCATGGGCAGGGACACCTCCCACTGTCCCAGGCTGCTCCAAGCCCCAATGTCCAACCTGGCCTTGGGCACTGCCAGGGATGGGGAATCCATGGAATAACCTCTGCCAGGGCCTCCCCACCCTCCCAGGGAACAATTCCTTCTCAATATCCCATCTAAACCCACTTTCCATCAGTTTGACCCCATTCCCCTTGTCCTGTCCCTCCAGTTCCTGATGCAGGGTCCCTCTCTGCCTTCCCTGGGAGGGGCTCTGAGGTCTCCACACAACCTCCTCTTTCCCAGGCTGAGCAATCCCAGCTTTCCCAGCCCATCTCCATAGGGGAGGTGCTCCAGTCCCTTTATCAACTTCATGGCCTCCTCTGGCCTTGCTCCAACAGCTCCATGTCCTCCCCACACTGGGGACACCAGAACTGTGCAGGACTCCAGCTGGGGGCTCATGGGAACAATCCCATTTTCCATTTGGAGATTTCCCACTCCTATTGCCTCTCTGCACTTCCCTGATCCAGCTGGGGCTCACTGGTGGGACCCAGCATCTCAGCAGGAAACTCTGGGAGCCTCTGAGCTCCAGGGCTGAAATTCAACCAACTCACAATATGTAGAAAACATCAGGTAAATTATCAGATTAAAGCCCCTGGCTTTAATTAGTGGCCTATCCATGATTTCCCTGTTGACAGCAGGGAAGGGAAGAACACCACCTCCATTTTCAAGTGACACTCTGGGATAAAACACTGTATTTTCTCTTGGCCAGAGGCAAGATTAAGGAGCTGCTTGCAAAAGAAACAACTGCCAGTACTGTCCCCTCTGTGCTCAGGGAATAAATAAATATTTAAAAAGCCTGGGATGAGAAACATAGGTTTGTACAAGGGAATTATTTGTGTGGAAATGGAACACAAGGATGTGGCATTAGGGATTGACCCCTCTGCTGATCAAACAGGGACAGCCAGAGCCTGCCCCAGGCAGAATCCATCCAAACCCTCTGCTCCACTGGCAGCCAGCTGTGTCCTGGGAATCAGGGATGCCAGGATGGAGCCTCCAGCTCTGACTGCTCCTTGACCAGTCCAGCCACTGCAGCACCACACTGGGCCCAGTCTGAGCTCAGCAGGACAGCTCTGGGGGGGGCTGAGGGGCAGTATCCCTGCTGAGTGTCCCCAGGACACGCTGGAGCTGCCACCATGCCCAGGTGACATCCTGTGCTCAGGGCACCTGCAGCCAAGCCCTCTGCACAGCCACGAAGGAAAGCTCTGCTCCCTCAGGGCCTGGGGCAGAGAAAGGAGGAGGAGAGGAGCTGGAGGAATTTAAAAGTCACTGGGAAGCAGCAGGCCTGGTTTCCAGTGGCACTTGGCTTCTGGACCATCCACTCCCTTGGGAACTGTCCTGCAGAGCCTGACCTGGCCCCTGTGGTCCCTGGAGGGGGAGGCTGGGATGGGAGAGGTCGGGCAGAGCCTGGAGCTGGAGTGAGCCTGTTCCCTGAAATGGGATTGGACTGAGAGAAGTTCCTGCACAGGGAAATGGGGTCCAGCAGAGCAAACCAGAGACCCAGAGACAAAGCTGGCCCTGCCCATTGTCCCTCTCAGCTTCATCCCACTCCCTGTCCTCAGAGAGGGCTGGGCCACATCCAGGAGGCAACAGAGAGGGTGAGGATGAGGCAGAACGCCCCTGCCTGGCCCTGGCCCTCTCAGCCTTCTCCCCACGGGCTCCTCAGCCACAACCCCAAACATGTGGTGCCTCCATCCCAATCCTTCCTTACCCCATCACAGCTCCTCCCAACCCCAAACCCATGGTGCCTCCATTCCAACCCTTCCTCTTTTCCATCCCAGCTTCTCCCAATCCCAAACACGTGGTGCCTCCATCCCAATCCCTCCTTACCCCATCCCAGCTCCTCCCAACCCCAGACCTACAGTGCCTCCATTCCAACCCTTCCTTAGGCACTGGAATGGGCTGCCCAGGAAGGGGGTGGAGTCACCGTCGCTGGACGTGGTGCTCGGTGCCGTGGTTTGGTTGATGAGGAGGTGTCGGGTCATAGCTTGGACTTGATGATCTCAAAGGTTTTTTCCAACCTATTCAATTCTGTGATTCTGTGATTCCTCATTTCCATCCCAGCTCCTCCCAACCCTAAACAGTGGTGCCCCCATCCCAACTCTTCCTTACCCCATCCCAGCTCCTCTGAATCTCAAACACCCCGGGCAGGCAGGATGCATTCCGTGGAGCGGGGTTTGCTTTGGAAGTGACCTCAGCCTGTGGATTTCTGCGGGAAAGGCTGAGTGTCCGAGCCCAGGGCGGCAGCAGGAGGCGGCTGCTGGCACTGCCCAGGCAGGAGCCTGATGGCAAAAGCCCAGAATGCAGCGTCACACACAGAGTACGTGTCCAAAGGGGAATCACACCTTCCCTCTGCCTCCACTGTGGGACATGTCCATGCAGAGCAGGAGCTGGGAAGAGCCACGCTCCCAGCGCCCCTTCAGTGCCAGGGGAATGGAGAAAGCTGGACCTGTTTGCCAGGAATGTTCCTGAGGGAACGGCATCGCAGCCCCAGCAGCGTCGCTTCCTTCATCCCATCCCCAGGGCAGCATCTCCAAGAGCTGTTCCCCGAACGATTCCGGTGTCCCCGCCCCAGTGCCCCGGGTTAATTGTCTGTTTCCAGCGGGTTTATTTCCCTGCTAAGTACCACACAACCTGTGAAACAAATTAAAAATAAGAGATACCACATAAAAGAGATGCTGGATTGAATGGCTTCGCTGAATTTACTGGAGATTAATACCACTTAAACTTTGAATGGCAAGGAGGCTGTGAAAACTGGATTTTTAAAAAACCTCTTACATCTACCCATGCCTGTGACCTTGCTGAACACACATGTTCTCTGCCTGCTCTGGGACTTCAGGTGAAGCATTTAACTCCTTTATGCCTCTGTTTCCTCCTCTGTCAGGTGAGTCTAACACCTGGCTGCTCGTGAGAAAAAACATTTCTAAATCAGTTCAGTGCTTTCCCTGTTGGAATGCTGAATTCACTGCTGATATTGCCGTGGCTGCCAGACCCCTCAGGCTCTGGGGAGAAAAGCACTGGTGGTAACAACCTTCTGAGCAAGGACTGGCTGTTTCCCAGCCTTGCTGCCAACCCCAGCAGCATCCAAAACTGGTGCCCACCCCGAGCTCAGGCACAGCCTGGGAACCACTGCTGATTTCGATTTCCTCCTCCAAGCTCAACAGCAAAATTTCCCCTCCAAGATGAAAACTGCTGCCTCAGTCACTGCCTAAAGCCTTTTCCTTTCTGGTGTGTTCTAAAACCCCAAGGATGGCCCAGCACTGAGGATCCCTGGATGCTTGGACACCTCCTTCACACCGCAGGTGCTTTTGCAGGAGCTCCCCGATGGATGTGCTGCTCTAGGCTGCCAAAATGCTCACGTGCAGGGAGCAGCTGTCCCCAGCTCTCTGTGTTTTGTCACCTGAAGTGAAACTCCGGCCCCAGGATCAGGGCTGATCCCATTCCCACGGCAGGAGCCCTCATGCCAAATCCCATCCAGCTCTCACATCCATCCACCTCACAAAAGGCACCAACCTGGAAAAGCGTTCCAGGCTGAGAGCCATGAGCTGGGCTGAGCCTTGCCCAGGGCCAGGAGAACGTGCAGGAGGTGTTTGGGGCTGTTCTCCATCACTGCAAACAGCCCCAGGTGACATCTCCAGTGCTCCTGGTGCTCCTGTCCCCTCTGTCCCAGCAGGGGCAGCATTTGGGGGCTGCACTCTGAGTCCCAGAGTACAAACCCCAGAGAAGCCACCTTGGCCAAGTATCAGCAGTATCAGCAGTGAATTCAGCAGCTCCAGTGGGGAAAGCACTGAACTGATTTAGAAATGGTGTTTCTCACGAGCAGCCAGGTGTTAAACTCACCTGCCAGAGGAGGAAACAGAGGCACAAGGGAGTTAAATGCTTTGCCTGAACTTGGCCAAAGTCAATTTGATAATTTCCTTCAAATGGTGCTGTTGAGAAACAGAGGAAAGAGCTGCAGTGCCAGGATTGTCCCTCGGGATGAACTTGGAACAGGGCTGCTCGTTTGAGCCCATTTCCTGGCAGTTGCAGGAGGCACTCGGGGATACTCTGTCCTTCACTCTGGGGGGACCCTCTGGCACACAGGGATGGGTCCAGGTGCCTCCCCAGAACTCAGGGGGCTGAGGGTCCTTCCCACAGCCCCTGCAGCACATCTGCAAACATCTGCATGCCGAGGGTTTGACCCTTAATGGGCCCCATTTATCCACCAAGGCAGAACTGGGGGAATAACTGTGATCACTCACTGGGATTTATTAGGGACACTCCCACAGGAGAGGCCACACAGAGTCTCAGGCTTGGGGCTGAGATAAAGCAGAGCCAGATTTTCATTTGTGCACTGGCTCATACTGGAAGCCACTGAAAGATGCAAGAAAAACAATTCCCCTGCCTGGAAAGGCACTGCAGATCAAGGCAAGACACAAAGGGAGCCCAGATGAGCAGAGATGAGGAGTCAGGAAGGCTCAGTACCTGGTAAACCTGGTTTTATTTTCCCTCTGTGACTGGTCCCCTAAAGCTGTGCCCCTCAGAGCAGATCTGGAAATCGCTGTTCTCTTTGCCCCACACAGAAATGATCCAGCTCATCCTGTGAGCAGCCCCAGGAGCTGAGCCCCAGCCTGGGCTCCACCAGGAGAGGGATGTTCGCTGCTGTCTCATCAGTTAAAACGTAGTCACCAACAGGAGATAAAGCTCTGACAAAAGCGGGCAGTTTGAAATTCTGATCTGAGTCTGGAGGTGAGGAAATGCAGGTGTCCCCACCTGGGGATCCCTGCTCAGCAAAGCTGCTGCTCCAGAAATCAGTGCCATTCCTCTTTGAGTATTTTTATATTCAATACAAATATCTGTTTCCTTTCTATTGCACCTGATCTCTAGGGTTTGGTGAGGAGAGGTTGAAATGAGATGCTCTGCAAGGTTCCACCCTGAACCATTTTGGGACTCTCAGAAATAAAAGGCCACAAAATCTTTGCCCTTGCCAGAGGTGAAATCTCAGCACCCACGTTCTGTCACTGGGGGGTTCGAAACGGTGCGAATCCAAATCCTTAATGTGGGATTTATGATGAGACTTCACTGTCTCTCGAGGAGCTGGGGACTGGTTGGAAGGTGCTGCGAGTGTGAAAGCCCGGGTCTGGTGGGGCCCAGAGCTGGGCCAGAGTGGCTGCCAATTAGCACAAATGAGCTTCTAAACTACTTCTGGGGGCCTGGCAGGTAAGGAGAGCACACCCCCGTATTAACCACCCTCAGCAACCATGAATCATCAGCACCCAGCCCCGAGCAGAGCACCTCCTCTGAGCTCCTTGGGGGCTGCAATCCCATGGGAATTCTCCATTAAACTGGCAGTGTTTGCCTATGCAAAGAGGATAAAATCAGCCAGTGGCTTCAAAGTTCCCCCAGAAGTAGTTTAGAAGCTCATTTGTGCTAATTGGCTGCCCTGGAGGGATCTCTGCTGAGATAAGAGATTTGCAATCGCCCAGCAGAGATCCCTCCAGGGCAGGGGCTGGGCATACCCCACAATTGGCAGCCACTCTGGCCCAGCTCTGGGCCCCACCAGATCCGGGCTTTCACACTCGCAGCACCTTCCAACCAGTCCCCAGCTCCTCGAGAGACAGTGAAGTCTCATCATAAATCCCACATTAAGGATTTGGATTCGCACCGTTTCGAACCCCCCAGTGACAGAACGTGGGTGCTGAGATTTCACCTCTGGCAAGGGCAAAGATTTTGTGGCCTTTTATTTCTGAGAGTCCCAAAATGGTTCAGGGTGGAACCTTGCAGAGCATCTCATTTCAACCTCTCCTCGCCAAACCCTAGAGATCAGGTGCAATAGAAAAGAAACAGATATTTGTATTGAATATAAAAATACTCAAAGAGGAATGGCACTGATTTCTTTAACACTTGGCACTTACAACCTGACCGACAACAAAATGAAGTACATCAAAAGGGAAAGAAAAAAGGGGACCAAACATTTCTCCTCAGAAACCCCTCATATGGTGACCAGAGTTTGGGTGGCCAAGACTGCACGTGCTCATCTAATCCCAAATCTAATCCTAAATCCACTCCCACTGCCTTTCAGGTGGGAGCACCTCGTTCCTTGTGGCCAAGGCAATGGGAACCCTGCGGGTTTGGGGTCTCTGCTGCCCTGGGGGGCTGGCTCCTGGTGCTGCTCACACTCCCTTAAGGGCCCTTCCAGGAATGCAGGAATTCCTCATCAGGAGCACGACCCTTCAGCAGTAACTGTGCTGTAACTCCATCTCCTTGCACTGCTGCCAGAGTGCTAATTAAATGGTAATTACTCTGGGATGTAATATGTATAACTATCAGGCACTTAACAGGGACGTGTTATTTACTTTGCTGTTTTTAACATGAATGTATTTTCTCTCAAGGGCAGCCGAGCAGCTGATTTTCAGGCGTGTTCTTCCTCTCCACTGAGCATAAAAATCACAATGAGCAAATTTCACAGATAAACAAAGTTCCCTTTGTCTCAGGCACAACAACAACCGTGCCCTGGTTAAAGCACCGAGCTGGGGCTGAAGGATCACGGTTAACACCCTGAGCCTGAGCTTGGTCCCAAAGTGGGACTTGGGCAGTGATTTCTGACCTATCTTCCACTGAAATACTCCTGCAGCTCCTCCACTTGCTCCAAGTGACATCAGCTGAAAGAAACTACAATAAACTGACTTGTAAAGGTGAAGATGGGCTCGGGTGAGCATCTCTCCAGAACAGACCCGCTCTGTTTACGGCTGAAACACCATTTTTAATCTCTGAACACTCAAACCAAACTGCAGAAATCAGGAGAGGAATCTCCCTGAGCAAATCACTGCCTGGAACAAAGGTGCTGCGAGCCCGAGCTGTGCATCTGGGGACAAGCACACAAAGGAACTGTGGCCTGCCACAAAGCTGAGTTGAGAAGTAATTCCCTTGACAGGTAGAACAGAGCACAAGTTCCTGTCAGCTGCTAGGACCAAGAGGAACAGCAGAGCAGGGAAAGGCTGAGGCCATGGTTCAGTCAGGTTGTGCTGGGGGAGCAGCCCCAGAGCCCCTCTGCCACCACAGGATGATTTTGGGGTGATTTTGCACGGTTACATTCAAACCTCCAGTACAGCCACACCTCACCCACTGGTCCCAGTCCCCTTCAAACCCTCAGCAGCAGCTCCTGAACACCAATTCCTCCTCAGCTCTACGTTCCAGGTGCTGCTGGAAGCTTGTGGTGGGTGATGCCATCAGCAGTGGGTTTGCACAGCCCCTGGTGCTCTCTGAAGGATCCCTGCAACAGCTGGGAAAGACTCAGAAGCCTTCAGTCCTGGGGAATTTCAGGTATATTCCTGCAGACAGAGTTTAGGTGAGCGATTTCCATGCACATCACGAGGTGTGAGGAATGGTTATTGACAGCTGGAGCAGCTCCACTCGCTGGGAAACGAGGGAGCAGCGAAAGAGCCCCGTGAGCACCTCGAGGAGCTGAGCGATGCATTTATTGTGACACCTCCTTGATAGCAGCTATTTCTGGGGAGGCAGCTCCCAGCTTCATCTCACCCTTCACGCATCCCTGGCGCAGCAGCACAATTCCAGGGAAACACAGCAGATCCATCCTGTGCCTCCAGCCTTTACCAGCAAATGTCACTCTCATTGCTCAGCGCTGGGTTTGTTTTGTTTAAAGCACCGAGCGGAGCTGATGGGAAAGAAAAATGAAAATGGGCAAAACTGCAGCGAAATGGAAATGCAAGCTTGGTAAAGATGATTGCCAGGGAAGGGAACTCGGGGGTGGAGAAGATGGTTGGGATTCACCTCCACCTGGATTCGTGCAGATCCACCCATCCACAAAGCACAGAGCCCGATGTTTGCACAGAGATTTATCCCAACTGCTTGTTTAGGGTCAGGCAACTCAGAGCCAGCAGCTCCCAAAGCAGGAACCCCATCCCAGGTACCCTGAGCATACCAGCAGACCCATGGAAATCTGTGTTTCCTGCCTCAGCTGCACAGGCTGGAGGCACAAAGTGATGCAAGAGCTCTTTGCACAGGCAGAGTGGAGCAGTGCTGAGCACAGGGCAACCAGGAGAGTGCTGCCAATCAGCTCCTGACTGCAAACCCTGAGCACCAGCACAGCCCTGGCTGACCTCTGCTGGCCTGGGGCACACTCACCATGAGCCCCCTCTGGGACAGCTGCTTGGGGCTTTTACATTCTTTTCTTGAGTGGGGAGGGTGCTGGTGTTGCTTTTTTAGTTTGTTTTGGCTCGTTGTTTGTGGGGTTCATTAATCACCAAATGCATTGATTTTTTTAAAAGCATAGAATCACAGAATGGTTTGGGTTCAAAGGAACTTTAAAGCCCATCCAGTGCCACCCCAGCCATGGGCAGGGACACCTCCCACTGTCCCAGGCTGCTCCCAGCCCCAATGTCCAGCCTGGCCTTGGGCACTGCCAGGGATCCAGGGGCAGCCCCAGCTGCTCTGGACACCCTGTGCCAGGGCCTGCCCACCCTGCCAGGGAACAATTCCTTCCCAATATCCCATCCAGCCCTGCCCTCTGGCACTGGGAAGCCATTCCCTGTGTCCTGTCCCTCCAGCCCTTGTCCCCAGTTCATCTCCAGCTCTCCTGGAGCCCCTTTAGGCCCTGCAAGGGGCTCTGAGCTCTCTCCAAAACCTTCTCATCTCCATCCTGAACACCCCCAGCTCTCCCAGCCTGGCTCCAGAGCAGAGGAACTCCAGCCCTCTGGAGGCTGAGCCTCCTCTCCCAGTGGAGACTTGCATTCAAGGCTCTCTCAAAGTTGTTGGCAAAACCCTCAGCCAGCTCCTGGGTGACAAGAGTTCACCTTCCTGTAGGAAATATGTAAGAAAAATGTAAAAAAATATGTTTGGCTCACAGGCTGAGCAGCCAGGGGCCGTCCCCAGGCAGCTCCTGCCCTCTGTCACCTGGCAATGAGGTGCCAAGTTGGGATGAAGGGGCTCAGCCATGTGTCCAGGTGGCATCAGCCCAGGCAGAACTGGAGCTGAAGAGCCAGGATTTAATTCCACACTGCACGTGAGGCGAGCTGGTTTGCTGCCAGCATTCAGGGAGCAAAAGAATGCAGGAAACGGGGCCCTTTCCCCTCCAGCTGTGGTCCCGAGGAGCAGAACCCCATTCCCTGGCTGCACACACAGCACTCAGCAGCAATGCTCCTTCCTGTGCTTGCAGGGCTTCCTTGCAACTCATGGCCAACGTGGCAGCAAAGCTCCAGGGCTGAGAGGGAGCGGGACAAGGCAGTCCTGGTTCCCCAGTCCCAGGGCTGGCACAGCACGGGAGGGACCTGCCTGTCACTCAGCCAGTCCTGCTGTGAGGGGTGCATGGGGGGGTTTCCCAGCTCTGCAGGGCAGGTTTGGAGCCTGAGGGATAAAAACGCAGCTGGGAGCAGAGGGAGCTGCTCCCACCTCCTAGGGCAAGGTGACACCGTGGCCCGGGGAATCCCAAGGGCTGCACCGTTCCCATGTGGCTCAGGAAGGATCTGCCTCACGCTCCAGGAGTGCTGCGGCCGAAGGGCTGAGTCCTCCTCGTGTTTTGCGTCGAAGCTGAGCAGTGTCAGATTCCAGGAGGGAAAGGATCTGCAGTTTGCCCTGGCACAGCTCCAACAGGCTGCAGCCTTTAACCAATCCAGACTGATGGAATCCACAGGCTGGGAAGGACTGGAGAGGGGGAGGTCAGTGCCTGAAGTCCTGAAAGGAAGTGAGATTGGCAAGGAACCTTTGCCAGGGGATCACCTGCAGAGCCCTGCACATCAAAGGCTGGGGAACCAACCTGGGAGCTGCCGTGAGTTCATTCCCTAAGGACATGCTCCAAGAATTCCAGTCCAGTTGCCCTCTGGCTCTTGGACAAACCTAACCTGCATTTATGCTGTGTCTTTGCAGAGGCTTCCTGCTTGTGGGAAACCAACACAAAAGCTCCAGTCCTGTGCCAGGAACCACTGCTGGTTTTACTGCAGGGAGGAACAGCTC